>NC_138859.1:34506165-35706165 GCF_965183815.1 Platalea leucorodia
TTGCACCACAGGAGTTGCTGCACGTGTACAAATCGCCACCGAATGGATTTCGTCTGTTGCCCGTCAGTCTAGCCACTGTTGATGTCTAATTTTTTGTGACGTGTGCCTGTGGAAGGTAATAAAAGCTTTGAGCAGCAGTTGCACAATAAAGACTTAGCATGGGGATATCACCTCTGTCTGGTGTGTCTTACTGAGGGGAATAGTTCTGCAAGTTAAAACGGTGTCTCCCCGGAGTGTAAGTATGTGGAATGTTTCAGTCTGCTAACGGTGTTCTGTAGATAGATAGCGATTTGCCCAGTCACTTGAAGCGTGACGCTGGAACCGCTTGGCAGTCTCCTGCGTCTTGCAGGAAGCAGGCGCTTAGCTTTTTGGAAGTGGTACGCAAATGTACATAAAGCCAGCGTGGGCTGCTGCTAAAACTTTAGAAAATACTGTATGTGACGCTACAGGCGTGCCGTGCGAGGGTGGTTTCGGCACAGCGCAACGTGTTGGGAGCATCCAACTCCTGTTGGAGCGCTTTATCGATGGCCGTGTGATAAGGCCGCGTCGATATCCCTTTTCTGGTGAGGAGGGAGGCGGTAGGAGAAAACAGTCGCTCTGAGTGGCAGCTGTGGTGCTTCCATAGCACAGTGGAATAGCTCTCTCTGTCACTTTGGGTCAGCTGTCCTGGCTCTGTCCCCTCCCAACCTCTTGCCCACCCCCAGCTTACTGGACTTTGGGGGTGGGGTGGTTGGAGAGACAGCCTCCATGCTGTGGGAGCGCTGCTGAAACATGGGTGTGTTATCAACGCCCTTCTAGCTACAGCTCCAAAGCGCAGCACTATGAGGGCCGATATTTCCCTGCTGCCTGTGGATCTGGCAGGTGGATATTTCCAGAAGGAACTTTTTCATCCTCTTTTCTCCCCCTGTCCTGTGGAAGAGGGGCAGCTGGGTGGACCCTTGGCAGCCGGTCAAGAAGCATAGGATCGTTTAGGTTGGAAAAGACCTTTAAGATCATCGAGTCCAACCGTTAACCTAACGCTGCCAGGTCCACCACTCAACCACGTCCCTGAGCACCACGTCTACACGTCTTTTAAATACCTCCAGGGATGGTAACTCAACCACTTCCCTCTGCGGCCTGCCCCAATGCTCGACAACCCTTTCGGTGAAGAAATT
This sequence comes from Platalea leucorodia, assembly GCF_965183815.1. Taxonomy (NCBI): domain Eukaryota; kingdom Metazoa; phylum Chordata; class Aves; order Pelecaniformes; family Threskiornithidae; genus Platalea; species Platalea leucorodia. The sequence continues at coordinate 34,507,320 of NC_138859.1, forward strand.
TTTCCTAATACGCAATCTAAACCTCCCCTGGCGCAACTTGGGGCCGTTTCCTCTCGTCCTATCGCTTGTTACTTGGGAAAAGAGACCGAGCCCCACCTCGCTACGACCTCCTTTCAGGTAGTTGTAGAGAGCGATGAGGTCTCCCTGTACCGTTTAATACCGTTTAATATCTTCATCAATGACATAGCTAGTGGGATTGAGCGCGCCCTCTGCAAGGTTGCGGACGATGCCAAGCTGAGTGGTGCAGCTGATACTCTAGAGGGAAGGGATGCCATCCAGAGGGGCCTTGACGGGCTGGAGAAGTGGGCCCGTGCGATCCTCGTGAAGTTCCACAAGGCCAAGGGCAAGGTCCTGCGCCTGGGTCGGGGCAGTCCCCGATATCAGTACAGACTGGGTGATGAATGGGTTGAGAGCAGTCCTGCAGAGAAGGGCTCGGGGGTACCGGTGGACGAAAAATTGGATACGAGCTGGCAGTGTGCGCTTGCAGGCCAGAAAGCCAATCGAATCCTGGGCCGCGTAAACAGGAGCGTGGCCAGCAGGTCGAGGGAGGTGATTCTCCCCCTCTACTCTGCTCTCGTGAGAGCCCACCTGGAGTCCTGCGCCCAGCTCTGGGGTCCCCAGTACAAGACAGACGTGGACCTGTTAGAGCGGGTCCAGAGGAGGGCCACGAAAATGGTCAGAGGGCTGGAACACCTCTCCTATGACGAAAGGCTGAGGAGAAGAGAAGGCTCCGGGGAGACCTTATTGCGGCCTTTCAATACTTGAAGGGGGCTTATAAGAAAGATGGAGCAGCGGATAGTGTCTACCTAGCCTTCAGGAAGGCTTTTGACACCGTCTCCCGTAAGATCCTCGTAGAGAAGCTGATGAAGTAGGGGCTGGATGAGCGGACAGTGGGGTGGGTTGAAATCTGGCTGAACAGCTGGGCCCAGCGGGTGGTGATCAGTGGCATGAAGTCTAGTTGGAGGCCAGGAACGAGCGGTGGACCCCGGGGGTCAATGCTGGGCCCGATCCTGTTCAACATCCTAATTAACGATCCGGATGATGGGTAGGCAGGCAGACAGACAGACAGGCCCCTCAGCGAGTTTGCTGATGATACAAAACTGGGAGGAGCGGCTGATACACCAGGGGGTTGCGCTGCCGTCCAGAGGGCCCTCGACAGGCTGGAGAAACGGGCAGGCAGGAGCCTCGTGGGGTTCAACAAGGGGAAGCGCAAGGTCCTGCACCTGGGGAGGAACAACCCCATGCACCAGTATATGCTGGAGGCCGACCGGCTGGAAAGCAGCTTTGCAGAAAAGGACGTGGGGGGCTCCCGGTGGACACCAAGTTGAACGTGAGCCGACAACGTGCCCTTGCCGCAAAGAAGGCTAAGGATATCCTTGGCCCGATATAGAGGCAAGCAGGGTTTATATATGTTACAACACAGTTGTGTAGCCCAATCGAATTGCTCGCTGTCCCCGGGGGTGCAGGGCACCACAGACCACCCTTGGGCGGCTTTGGGGGCACCGCCTGTTTTTCTAAAAGCCTCCTACCCAGCTTAGCGCAAATCCTAGCTTGATCTGCCCTCCAGCCCTCGAGCCACCAGTGCCGAACACACGCTTTGTATTTTATTTTCTCCCAGGAGGCGTGCAGCTTAGAAACGTCTGCAATTGAAGCGGGGCTTTCAGGGAACAATTTCGAGCAGCTTCTGTTGGTTCTGCGAAACGTTCTGAAAAGTTAAGGCCTGGCCTGCCCTGCCCTGCCCTGCCCTGGCAAAAGCAGTCGTTTGACTGGAGGGAGCAGCACCAAAAAGCCACAAGCACGTTTGGGGCGGACTCGATGCGGTAATAAATAACAATAAATAGTCCTTCTAGCTACAACAGCCTCTTCTGAGACCTCGTTGCCCGCCCACGGGGTCGCAGCACTACACGGCACAGATCCCTCCGCGGACTCGCCCAACGTCTTCTCCCTCCACCCACCCCCAGGCCGGATCCCTCCGCGCCCCGAGGGCACGCAAACTCCCCGAGCCCCGGTAAGCACCAGGTCGGCGAGGGCGGACCCGCCGAGGGGGCGAGGACAAGCGAAAACGACAGACGAGACAGCCAGTCGAGACGCGGGATCGGCCGGCGGCGATCTGGCGGCCCAATGGGCGCCGCGGAGGGCCTGGCCGAGTGGAGGAAGCGCGGGGGCGACAAGGGGCGTTGTCGTGGCTGACGAGATTCTCGGGGCGCGGGCCGCCCGGCCCGGTGGCGCCGCTTCTGTCTTCGGAAAGGTCATCGGCAAGGCGCTTCCCCGCCAACGTCATCGACGAGGACGAGGAGGTAGCCGCGGCTTTGCTCTGTGCGCGGTTCCCTTTCCCTGCCCTCCCCTCCCGTCCCCTTCCCTTCCCCCCCTCGCCCCTCCCCCCGCGCTCGCAGGCACCCTGAGCCGAGGACCCGTTGCGCGGTGCCCGGGAGCGCGGCAGGGCGGGTGGCGGCGTTGGTGCGGGTGGCTGGAGGGAGGGAGGGAGGGAGGGAGGGACGGGGGACGGGCGGGGCCTTTCTGGGTTGTGGCGCTCTCTACTGCACCATCCCTAAAACATCGCGCTTCTTCGGTGCCCCCCCCCCCCCTTCCCCGGCTGCCGCGGCGCGTACTGGGTTGCTGGTGCTGTCCGGCTCGCCTCGGTTCCCAGCCCCACCGTGTCGTGCGTGCGCGCGCGCAGAGGAGGGCCTCTGACGGTAACGCACTTGGCGGCAGCCGCAGACGTTTGCCGCGTGATATCCCTTTGGCACCGCAAGTCGTGCAAAGTTTGCTGCTGCTGCTGCTGCCGAGGGGTGGGAGTGGTCCTGCCTCGTGTAGGAGGATAGTCTTGAAACCTTAGATTAAGCACACGCAGTCAATCTCCTCGGGGCTTCCCGGTGTGCGTACGCACGCGCGTATGTATGTAAACAGCGAACGTCTGAGCAGTGACCGTAATGAGTTAATAGAAAGTACTAACATCGCGTAAGAGAAATCAGCGTTTCGGCTTGTGTTTGGGGTATCTGGTGATCTGCTTCTGTACGAGTTCAGTGGGGCATACTGATTTGCTGAAGCTATTACCTTTCTCTGAAGCCAATTGCGTTTTAACTGTTTTATACTCTTCCTCCAGCGCCTCGCGTTCCACGATCTTTCACCCCAAGCTCCGACGCTTGTCCTGGTCATGCCGAAGGAGCCAATTACCAGGTTATCTGAAGCAGAAGATTCTGGCGAATCTGTAAGTACCGTGGAAGCGTTCTGTACGCTAAACTGTACCTGTAATTAGTTCCGAATTTACTGGACTCTTTCCCATCCCCCCCTTTCCCCCTTGATAGGGCACAGTAGGCTGTTTGGGGTTTTCTGGCGCTATAATCCTTTGCCTCTAGCTTGCAACGGGATTGAGCTTTTTGACTAAAAGTAGTGATATAAAGCAACGCTCGTCCCTGGGTATGTACTTCTGGTGCAAAATGCGGTGTTGTTTTGGGGCGCAGTCTGATGCCTGTTGTCGTGGTTTGGAGTAAGAGCAGCAGTACTTCTTCTAATGCGGAGAAGAGGGCTTGGGGTTTTTGGCAGGTCAGGGCTGAGGAAGGGCAAAGCTGGTTGAGAGGTGCCGGGTGCTTTGCTCTTAGCTCTGAAAGTCAAGTTCAAAGGCTTTGTCAACCCATGCAAAGACAGCCTAAAGTTTCTTTTCCGCCCGAATGGCTTATGTTGCCCGAAGGTATAATGGGGGCTTGAACCCGGAGACGAGCTTAGCTTCTGTGGCCGTTTTGTAGTCCGTTGCCGTCGAGCCTGAAAAAAATTGCGTGGCTCTTTCCCCCGCCCCCCCCCAGTGTGCCTACTTGGTCTTTGTAGCTTTGCTTGGAAAATGTCAGTTGCAGGCGGACAGACAGTAATTTGAAGCGCAATGGTTGAATTGCTAGGAATTGGCACACTGGTTTCTCTGGGTGGTTCTCTGCTCTCATGCCTTCCCTCCCTGCCCTCTCCCCTCTTTGCGTGTGGCTTTTGATTTTATTTATTTATGGTTTTGTACTTCCTTCTCCAGCTTCTTGGGCATCTAGTGATTGTTGGCAAGAAGCGTGCTGCTCACCTGGGCCTGACCAATGGATTCCGGACGGTTGCGGACGAAGGGCCCGAGGGTGGGCAGCCTGTCTGTCACGTACATCTACGTATTCTGGGTGGCCGTCAGTTGGGCTGGCCGCCTGGCTAAGATTTTTGCACCACAGGAGTTGCTGCACGTGTACAAATCACCACCGAATGGATTTCGTCTGTTGCCCGTCAGTCTAGCCACTGTTGATGTCTAATTTTTTGTGACGTGTGCCTGTGGAAGGTAATAAAAGCTTTGAGCAGCAGTTGCACAATAAAGACTTAGCATGGGGATATCACCTCTGTCTGGTGCGTCTTACTGAGGGGAATAGTTCTGCAAGTTAAAACGGTGTCTCCCCGGAGTGTAAGTATGTGGAATGTTTCAGTCTGCTAACGGTGTTCTGTAGATAGATAGCGATTTGCCCAGTCACTTGAAGCGTGACGCTGGAACCGCTTGGCAGTCTCCTGCGTCTTGCAGGAAGCAGGCGCTTAGCTTTTTGGAAGTGGTACGCAAATGTACATAAAGCCAGCGTGGGCTGCTGCTAAAACTTTAGAAAATACTGTATGTGACGCTACAGGCGTGCCGTGCGAGGGTGGTTTCGGCACAGCGCAATGTGTTGGGAGCATCCAACTCCTGTTGGAGCGCTTTATCGATGGCCGTGTGATAAGGCCGCGTCGATATCCCTTTTCTGGTGAGGAGGGAGGCGGTAGGAGAAAACAGTCGCTCTGAGTGGCAGCTGTGGTGCTTCCATAGCACAGTGGAATAGCGCTCTCTGTCACTTTGGGTCAGCTGTCCTGGCCCTGTCCCCTCCCAACCTCTTGCCCACCCCCAGCTTACTGGACTTTGGGGGTGGGGTGGTTGGAGAGACAGCCTCCATGCTGTGGGAGCGCTGCTGAAACATGGGTGTGTTATCAACGCCCTTCTAGCTACAGCTCCAAAGCGCAGCACTATGAGGGCCGATATTTCCCTGCTGCCTGTGGATCTGGCAGGTGGATATTTCCAGAAGGAACTTTTTCATCCTCTTTTCTCCCCCTGTCCTGTGGAAGAGGGGCAGCTGGGTGGACCCTTGGCAGCCGGTCAAGAAGCATAGGATCGTTTAGGTTGGAAAAGACCTTTAAGATCATCGAGTCCAACCGTTAACCTAACGCTGCCAGGTCCACCACTCAACCACGTCCCTGAGCACCACGTCTACACGTCTTTTAAATACCTCCAGGGATGGTAACTCAACCACTTGCCTCTGCGGCCTGCCCCAATGCTCGACAACCCTTTCGGTGAAGAAATATTTCCTAATACGCAATCTAAACCTCCCCTGGCGCAACTTGGGGCCGTTTCCTCTCGTCCTATCGCTTGTTACTTGGGAAAAGAGACCGAGCCCCACCTCGCTACGACCTCCTTTCAGGTAGTTGTAGAGAGCGATGAGGTCTCCCTGTACCGTTTAATACCGTTTAATATCTTCATCAATGACATAGCTAGTGGGATTGAGCGCGCCCTCTGCGAGGTTGCGGACGACGCCAAGCTGAGTGGTGCAGCTGATACTCTAGAGGGAAGGGATGCCATCCAGAGGGGCCTTGACGGGCTGGAGAAGTGGGCCCGTGCGATCCTCGTGAAGTTCCACAAGGCCAAGGGCAAGGTCCTGTGCCTGGGTCGGGGCAGTCCCCGATATCAGTACAGACTGGGTGATGAATGGGTTGAGAGCAGTCCTGCAGAGAAGGGCTCGGGGGTACCGGTGGACGAAAAATTGGATACGAGCTGGCAGTGTGCGCTTGCAGGCCAGAAAGCCAATCGAATCCTGGGCCGCGTAAACAGGAGCGTGGCCAGCAGGTCGAGGGAGGTGATTCTCCCCCTCTACTCCGCTCTCGTGAGAGCCCACCTGGAGTCCTGCGCCCAGCTCTGGGGTCCCCAGTACAAGACAGACGTGGACCTGTTAGAGCGGGTCCAGAGGAGGGCCACGAAAATGGTCAGAGGGCTGGAACACCTCTCCTCCTATGACGAAAGGCTGAGGAGAAGAGAAGGCTCCGGGGAGACCTTATTGCAGCCTTTCAATACTTGAAGGGGGCTTATAAGAAAGATGGAGCAGCGGATAGTGTCTACCTAGCCTTCAGGAAGGCTTTTGACACCGTCTCCCGTAAGATCCTCGTAGAGAAGCTGATGAAGTAGGGGCTGGATGAGCGGACAGTGGGGTGGGTTGAAATCTGGCTGAACAGCTGGGCCCAGCGGGTGGTGATCAGTGGCATGAAGTCTAGTTGGAGGCCAGGAACGAGCGGTGGACCCCGGGGGTCAATGCTGGGCCCGATCCTGTTCAACATCCTAATTAACGATCCGGATGATGGGTAGGCAGGCAGACAGACAGACAGGCCCCTCAGCGAGTTTGCTGATGATACAAAACTGGGAGGAGCGGCTGATACACCAGGGGGTTGCGCTGCCGTCCAGAGGGCCCTCGACAGGCTGGAGAAACGGGCAGGCAGGAGCCTCGTGGGGTTCAACAAGGGGAAGCGCAAGGTCCTGCACCTGGGGAGGAACAACCCCATGCACCAGTATATGCTGGAGGCCGACCGGCTGGAAAGCAGCTTTGCAGAAAAGGACGTGGGGGGCTCCCGGTGGACACCAAGTTGAACGTGAGCCGACAACGTGCCCTTGCCGCAAAGAAGGCTAAGGATATCCTTGGCCCGATATAGAGGCAAGCAGGGTTTATATATGTTACAACACAGTTGTGTAGCCCAATCGAATTGCTCGCTGTCCCCGGGGGTGCAGGGCACCACAGACCACCCTTGGGCGGCTTTGGGGGCACCGCCTGTTTTTCTAAAAGCCTCCTACCCAGCTTAGCGCAAATCCTAGCTTGATCTGCCCTCCAGCCCTCGAGCCACCAGTGCCGAACACACGCTTTGTATTTTATTTTCTCCCAGGAGGCGTGCAGCTTAGAAACGTCTGCAATTGAAGCGGGGCTTTCAGGGAACAATTTCGAGCAGCTTCTGTTGGTTCTGCGAAACGTTCTGAAAAGTTAAGGCCTGGCCTGCCCTGCCCTGCCCTGGCAAAAGCAGTCGTTTGACTGGAGGGAGCAGCACCAAAAAGCCACAAGCACGTTTGGGGCGGACTCGATGCGGTAATAAATAACAATAAATAGTCCTTCTAGCTACAACAGCCTCTTCTGAGACCTCGTTGCCCGCCCACGGGGTCGCAGCACTACACGGCACAGATCCCTCCGCGGACTCGCCCAACGTCTTCTCCCTCCACCCACCCCCAGGCCGGATCCCTCCGCGCCCCGAGGGCACGCAAACTCCCCGAGCCCCGGTAAGCACCAGGTCGGCGAGGGCGGACCCGCCGAGGGGGCGAGGACAAGCGAAAACGACAGACGAGACAGCCAGTCGAGACGCGGGATCGGCCGGCGGCGATCTGGCGGCCCAATGGGCGCCGCGGAGGGCCTGGCCGAGTGGAGGAAGCGCGGGGGCGACAAGGGGCGTTGTCGTGGCTGACGAGATTCTCGGGGCGCGGGCCGCCCGGCCCGGTGGCGCCGCTTCTGTCTTCGGAAAGGTCATCGGCAAGGCGCTTCCCCGCCAACGTCATCGACGAGGACGAGGAGGTAGCCGCGGCTTTGCTCTGTGCGCGGTTCCCTTTCCCTGCCCTCCCCTCCCGTCCCCTTCCCTTCCCCCCCTCGCCCCTCCCCCCGCGCTCGCAGGCACCCTGAGCCGAGGACCCGTTGCGCGGTGCCCGGGAGCGCGGCAGGGCGGGTGGCGGCGTTGCTGCGGGTGGCTGGAGGGAGGGAGGGAGGGAGGGAGGGAAGGAGGGACGGGGGACGGGCGGGGCCTTTCTGGGTTGTGGCGCTCTCTACTGCACCATCCCTAAAACATCGCGCTTCTTCGGTGCCCCCCCCCCCCTTCCCCGGCTGCCGCGGCGCGTACTGGGTTGCTGGTGCTGTCCGGCTCGCCTCGGTTCCCAGCCCCACCGTGTCGTGCGTGCGCGCGCGCAGAGGAGGGCCTCTGACGGTAACGCACTTGGCGGCAGCCGCAGACGTTTGCCGCGTGATATCCCTTTGGCACCGCAAGTCGTGCAAAGTTTGCTGCTGCTGCTGCTGCCGAGGGGTGGGAGTGGTCCTGCCTCGTGTAGGAGGATAGTCTTGAAACCTTAGATTAAGCACACGCAGTCAGTCTCCTCGGGGCTTCCCGGTGTGCGTACGCACGCGCGTATGTATGTAAACAGCGAACGTCTGAGCAGTGACCGTAATGAGTTAATAGAAAGTACTAACATCGCGTAAGAGAAATCAGCGTTTCGGCTTGTGTTTGGGGTATCTGGTGATCTGCTTCTGTACGAGTTCAGTGGGGCATACTGATTTGCTGAAGCTATTACCTTTCTCTGAAGCCAATTGCGTTTTAACTGTTTTATACTCTTCCTCCAGCGCCTCGCGTTCCACGATCTTTCACCCCAAGCTCCGACGCTTGTCCTGGTCATGCCGAAGGAGCCAATTACCAGGTTATCTGAAGCAGAAGATTCTGGCGAATCTGTAAGTACCGTGGAAGCGTTCTGTACGCTAAACTGTACCTGTAATTAGTTCCGAATTTACTGGACTCTTTCCCATCCCCCCCTTTCCCCCTTGATAGGGCACAGTAGGCTGTTTGGGGTTTTCTGGCGCTATAATCCTTTGCCTCTAGCTTGCAACGGGATTGAGCTTTTTGACTAAAAGTAGTGATATAAAGCAACGCTCGTCCCTGGGTATGTACTTCTGGTGCAAAATGCGGTGTTGTTTTGGGGCGCAGTCTGATGCCTGTTGTCGTGGTTTGGAGTAAGAGCAGCAGTACTTCTTCTAATGCGGAGAAGAGGGCTTGGGGTTTTTGGCAGGTCAGGGCTGAGGAAGGGCAAAGCTGGTTGAGAGGTGCCGGGTGCTTTGCTCTTAGCTCTGAAAGTCAAGTTCAAAGGCTTTGTCAACCCATGCAAAGACAGCCTAAAGTTTCTTTTCCGCCCGAATGGCTTATGTTGCCCGAAGGTATAATGGGGGCTTGAACCCGGAGACGAGCTTAGCTTCTGTGGCCGTTTTGTAGTCCGTTGCCGTCGAGCCTGAAAAAAATTGCGTGGCTCTTTCCCCCGCCCCCCCCCCAGTGTGCCTACTTGGTCTTTGTAGCTTTGCTTGGAAAATGTCAGTTGCAGGCGGACAGACAGTAATTTGAAGCGCAATGGTTGAATTGCTAGGAATTGGCACACTGGTTTCTCTGGGTGGTTCTCTGCTCTCATGCCTTCCCTCCCTGCCCTCTCCCCTCTTTGCGTGTGGCTTTTGATTTTATTTATTTATGGTTTTGTACTTCCTTCTCCAGCTTCTTGGGCATCTAGTGATTGTTGGCAAGAAGCGTGCTGCTCACCTGGGCCTGACCAATGGATTCCGGACGGTTGCGGACGAAGGGCCCGAGGGTGGGCAGCCTGTCTGTCACGTACATCTACGTATTCTGGGTGGCCGTCAGTTGGGCTGGCCGCCTGGCTAAGATTTTTGCACCACAGGAGTTGCTGCACGTGTACAAATCGCCACCGAATGGATTTCGTCTGTTGCCCGTCAGTCTAGCCACTGTTGATGTCTAATTTTTTGTGACGTGTGCCTGTGGAAGGTAATAAAAGCTTTGAGCAGCAGTTGCACAATAAAGACTTAGCATGGGGATATCACCTCTGTCTGGTGCGTCTTACTGAGGGGAATAGTTCTGCAAGTTAAAACGGTGTCTCCCCGGAGTGTAAGTATGTGGAATGTTTCAGTCTGCTAACGGTGTTCTGTAGATAGATAGCGATTTGCCCAGTCACTTGAAGCGTGACGCTGGAACCGCTTGGCAGTCTCCTGCGTCTTGCAGGAAGCAGGCGCTTAGCTTTTTGGAAGTGGTACGCAAATGTACATAAAGCCAGCGTGGGCTGCTGCTAAAACTTTAGAAAATACTGTATGTGACGCTACAGGCGTGCCGTGCGAGGGTGGTTTCGGCACAGCGCAATGTGTTGGGAGCATCCAACTCCTGTTGGAGCGCTTTATCGATGGCCGTGTGATAAGGCCGCGTCGATATCCCTTTTCTGGTGAGGAGGGAGGCGGTAGGAGAAAACAGTCGCTCTGAGTGGCAGCTGTGGTGCTTCCATAGCACAGTGGAATAGCGCTCTCTGTCACTTTGGGTCAGCTGTCCTGGCCCTGTCCCCTCCCAACCTCTTGCCCACCCCCAGCTTACTGGACTTTGGGGGTGGGGTGGTTGGAGAGACAGCCTCCATGCTGTGGGAGCGCTGCTGAAACATGGGTGTGTTATCAACGCCCTTCTAGCTACAGCTCCAAAGCGCAGCACTATGAGGGCCGATATTTCCCTGCTGCCTGTGGATCTGGCAGGTGGATATTTCCAGAAGGAACTTTTTCATCCTCTTTTCTCCCCCTGTCCTGTGGAAGAGGGGCAGCTGGGTGGACCCTTGGCAGCCGGTCAAGAAGCATAGGATCGTTTAGGTTGGAAAAGACCTTTAAGATCATCGAGTCCAACCGTTAACCTAACGCTGCCAGGTCCACCACTCAACCACGTCCCTGAGCACCACGTCTACACGTCTTTTAAATACCTCCAGGGATGGTAACTCAACCACTTGCCTCTGCGGCCTGCCCCAATGCTCGACAACCCTTTCGGTGAAGAAATATTTCCTAATACGCAATCTAAACCTCCCCTGGCGCAACTTGGGGCCGTTTCCTCTCGTCCTATCGCTTGTTACTTGGGAAAAGAGACCGAGCCCCACCTCGCTACGACCTCCTTTCAGGTAGTTGTAGAGAGCGATGAGGTCTCCCTGTACCGTTTAATACCGTTTAATATCTTCATCAATGACATAGCTAGTGGGATTGAGCGCGCCCTCTGCGAGGTTGCGGACGACGCCAAGCTGAGTGGTGCAGCTGATACTCTAGAGGGAAGGGATGCCATCCAGAGGGGCCTTGACGGGCTGGAGAAGTGGGCCCGTGCGATCCTCGTGAAGTTCCACAAGGCCAAGGGCAAGGTCCTGTGCCTGGGTCGGGGCAGTCCCCGATATCAGTACAGACTGGGTGATGAATGGGTTGAGAGCAGTCCTGCAGAGAAGGGCTCGGGGGTACCGGTGGACGAAAAATTGGATACGAGCTGGCAGTGTGCGCTTGCAGGCCAGAAAGCCAATCGAATCCTGGGCCGCGTAAACAGGAGCGTGGCCAGCAGGTCGAGGGAGGTGATTCTCCCCCTCTACTCCGCTCTCGTGAGAGCCCACCTGGAGTCCTGCGCCCAGCTCTGGGGTCCCCAGTACAAGACAGACGTGGACCTGTTAGAGCGGGTCCAGAGGAGGGCCACGAAAATGGTCAGAGGGCTGGAACACCTCTCCTCCTATGACGAAAGGCTGAGGAGAAGAGAAGGCTCCGGGGAGACCTTATTGCGGCCTTTCAATACTTGAAGGGGGCTTATAAGAAAGATGGAGCAGCGGATAGTGTCTACCTAGCCTTCAGGAAGGCTTTTGACACCGTCTCCCGTAAGATCCTCGTAGAGAAGCTGATGAAGTAGGGGCTGGATGAGCGGACAGTGGGGTGGGTTGAAATCTGGCTGAACAGCTGGGCCCAGCGGGTGGTGATCAGTGGCATGAAGTCTAGTTGGAGGCCAGGAACGAGCGGTGGACCCCGGGGGTCAATGCTGGGCCCGATCCTGTTCAACATCCTAATTAACGATCCGGATGATGGGTAGGCAGGCAGACAGACAGACAGGCCCCTCAGCGAGTTTGCTGATGATACAAAACTGGGAGGAGCGGCTGATACACCAGGGGGTTGCGCTGCCGTCCAGAGGGCCCTCGACAGGCTGGAGAAACGGGCAGGCAGGAGCCTCGTGGGGTTCAACAAGGGGAAGCGCAAGGTCCTGCACCTGGGGAGGAACAACCCCATGCACCAGTATATGCTGGAGGCCGACCGGCTGGAAAGCAGCTTTGCAGAAAAGGACGTGGGGGGCTCCCGGTGGACACCAAGTTGAACGTGAGCCGACAACGTGCCCTTGCCGCAAAGAAGGCTAAGGATATCCTTGGCCCGATATAGAGGCAAGCAGGGTTTATATATGTTACAACACAGTTGTGTAGCCCAATCGAATTGCTCGCTGTCCCCGGGGGTGCAGGGCACCACAGACCACCCTTGGGCGGCTTTGGGGGCACCGCCTGTTTTTCTAAAAGCCTCCTACCCAGCTTAGCGCAAATCCTAGCTTGATCTGCCCTCCAGCCCTCGAGCCACCAGTGCCGAACACACGCTTTGTATTTTATTTTCTCCCAGGAGGCGTGCAGCTTAGAAACGTCTGCAATTGAAGCGGGGCTTTCAGGGAACAATTTCGAGCAGCTTCTGTTGGTTCTGCGAAACGTTCTGAAAAGTTAAGGCCTGGCCTGCCCTGCCCTGCCCTGCCCTGGCAAAAGCAGTCGTTTGACTGGAGGGAGCAGCACCAAAAAGCCACAAGCACGTTTGGGGCGGACTCGATGCGGTAATAAATAACAATAAATAGTCCTTCTAGCTACAACAGCCTCTTCTGAGACCTCGTTGCCCGCCCACGGGGTCGCAGCACTACACGGCACAGATCCCTCCGCGGACTCGCCCAACGTCTTCTCCCTCCACCCCCAGGCCGGATCCCTCCGCGCCCCGAGGGCACGCAAACTCCCCGAGCCCCGGTAAGCACCAGGTCGGCGAGGGCGGACCCGCCGAGGGGGCGAGGACAAGCGAAAACGACAGACGAGACAGCCAGTCGAGACGCGGGATCGGCCGGCGGCGATCTGGCGGCCCAATGGGCGCCGCGGAGGGCCTGGCCGAGTGGAGGAAGCGCGGGGGCGACAAGGGGCGTTGTCGTGGCTGACGAGATTCTCGGGGCGCGGGCCGCCCGGCCCGGTGGCGCCGCTTCTGTCTTCGGAAAGGTCATCGGCAAGGCGCTTCCCCGCCAACGTCATCGACGAGGACGAGGAGGTAGCCGCGGCTTTGCTCTGTGCGCGGTTCCCTTTCCCTGCCCTCCCCTCCCGTCCCCTTCCCTTCCCCCCCTCGCCCCTCCCCCCGCGCTCGCAGGCACCCTGAGCCGAGGACCCGTTGCGCGGTGCCCGGGAGCGCGGCAGGGCGGGTGGCGGCGTTGGTGCGGGTGGCTGGAGGGAGGGAGGGAGGGAAGGAGGGACGGGGGACGGGCGGGGCCTTTCTGGGTTGTGGCGCTCTCTACTGCACCATCCCTAAAACATCGCGCTTCTTCGGTGCCCCCCCCCCCCTTCCCCGGCTGCCGCGGCGCGTACTGGGTTGCTGGTGCTGTCCGGCTCGCCTCGGTTCCCAGCCCCACCGTGTCGTGCGTGCGCGCGCGCAGAGGAGGGCCTCTGACGGTAACGCACTTGGCGGCAGCCGCAGACGTTTGCCGCGTGATATCCCTTTGGCACCGCAAGTCGTGCAAAGTTTGCTGCTGCTGCTGCTGCCGAGGGGTGGGAGTGGTCCTGCCTCGTGTAGGAGGATAGTCTTGAAACCTTAGATTAAGCACACGCAGTCAGTCTCCTCGGGGCTTCCCGGTGTGCGTACGCACGCGCGTATGTATGTAAACAGCGAACGTCTGAGCAGTGACCGTAATGAGTTAATAGAAAGTACTAACATCGCGTAAGAGAAATCAGCGTTTCGGCTTGTGTTTGGGGTATCTGGTGATCTGCTTCTGTACGAGTTCAGTGGGGCATACTGATTTGCTGAAGCTATTGCCTTTCTCTGAAGCCAATTGCGTTTTAACTGTTTTATACTCTTCCTCCAGCGCCTCGCGTTCCACGATCTTTCACCCCAAGCTCCGACGCTTGTCCTGGTCATGCCGAAGGAGCCAATTATCAGGTTATCTGAAGCAGAAGATTCTGGCGAATCTGTAAGTACCGTGGAAGCGTTCTGTACGCTAAACTGTACCTGTAATTAGTTCCGAATTTACTGGACTCTTTCCCATCCCCCCCTTTCCCCCTTGATAGGGCACAGTAGGCTGTTTGGGGTTTTCTGGCGCTATAATCCTTTGCCTCTAGCTTGCAACGGGATTGAGCTTTTTGACTAAAAGTAGTGATATAAAGCAATGCTCGTCCCTGGGTATGTACTTCTGGTGCAAAATGCGGTGTTGTTTTGGGGCGCAGTCTGATGCCTGTTGTCGTGGTTTGGAGTAAGAGCAGCAGTACTTCTTCTAATGCGGAGAAGAGGGCTTGGGGTTTTTGGCAGGTCAGGGCTGAGGAAGGGCAAAGCTGGTTGAGAGGTGCCGGGTGCTTTGCTCTTAGCTCTGAAAGTCAAGTTCAAAGGCTTTGTCAACCCATGCAAAGACAGCCTAAAGTTTCTTTTCCGCCCGAATGGCTTATGTTGCCCGAAGGTATAATGGGGGCTTGAACCCGGAGACGAGCTTAGCTTCTGTGGCCGTTTTGTAGTCCGTTGCCGTCGAGCCTGAAAAAAATTGCGTGGCTCTTTCCCCCGCCCCCCCCCAGTGTGCCTACTTGGTCTTTGTAGCTTTGCTTGGAAAATGTCAGTTGCAGGCGGACAGACAGTAATTTGAAGCGCAATGGTTGAATTGCTAGGAATTGGCACACTGGTTTCTCTGGGTGGTTCTCTGCTCTCATGCCTTCCCTCCCTGCCCTCTCCCCTCTTTGCGTGTGGCTTTTGATTTTATTTATTTATGGTTTTGTACTTCCTTCTCCAGCTTCTTGGGCATCTAGTGATTGTTGGCAAGAAGCGTGCTGCTCACCTGGGCCTGACCAATGGATTCCGGACGGTTGCGGACGAAGGGCCCGAGGGTGGGCAGCCTGTCTGTCACGTACATCTACGTATTCTGGGTGGCCGTCAGTTGGGCTGGCCGCCTGGCTAAGATTTTTGCACCACAGGAGTTGCTGCACGTGTACAAATCGCCACCGAATGGATTTCGTCTGTTGCCCGTCAGTCTAGCCACTGTTGATGTCTAATTTTTTGTGACGTGTGCCTGTGGAAGGTAATAAAAGCTTTGAGCAGCAGTTGCACAATAAAGACTTAGCATGGGGATATCACCTCTGTCTGGTGTGTCTTACTGAGGGGAATAGTTCTGCAAGTTAAAACGGTGTCTCCCCGGAGTGTAAGTATGTGGAATGTTTCAGTCTGCTAACGGTGTTCTGTAGATAGATAGCGATTTGCCCAGTCACTTGAAGCGTGACGCTGGAACCGCTTGGCAGTCTCCTGCGTCTTGCAGGAAGCAGGCGCTTAGCTTTTTGGAAGTGGTACGCAAATGTACATAAAGCCAGCGTGGGCTGCTGCTAAAACTTTAGAAAATACTGTATGTGACGCTACAGGCGTGCCGTGCGAGGGTGGTTTCGGCACAGCGCAACGTGTTGGGAGCATCCAACTCCTGTTGGAGCGCTTTATCGATGGCCGTGTGATAAGGCCGCGTCGATATCCCTTTTCTGGTGAGGAGGGAGGCGGTAGGAGAAAACAGTCGCTCTGAGTGGCAGCTGTGGTGCTTCCATAGCACAGTGGAATAGCTCTCTCTGTCACTTTGGGTCAGCTGTCCTGGCTCTGTCCCCTCCCAACCTCTTGCCCACCCCCAGCTTACTGGACTTTGGGGGTGGGGTGGTTGGAGAGACAGCCTCCATGCTGTGGGAGCGCTGCTGAAACATGGGTGTGTTATCAACGCCCTTCTAGCTACAGCTCCAAAGCGCAGCACTATGAGGGCCGATATTTCCCTGCTGCCTGTGGATCTGGCAGGTGGATATTTCCAGAAGGAACTTTTTCATCCTCTTTTCTCCCCCTGTCCTGTGGAAGAGGGGCAGCTGGGTGGACCCTTGGCAGCCGGTCAAGAAGCATAGGATCGTTTAGGTTGGAAAAGACCTTTAAGATCATCGAGTCCAACCGTTAACCTAACGCTGCCAGGTCCACCACTCAACCACGTCCCTGAGCACCACGTCTACACGTCTTTTAAATACCTCCAGGGATGGTAACTCAACCACTTCCCTCTGCGGCCTGCCCCAATGCTCGACAACCCTTTCGGTGAAGAAATTTTTCCTAATACGCAATCTAAACCTCCCCTGGCGCAACTTGGGGCCGTTTCCTCTCGTCCTATCGCTTGTTACTTGGGAAAAGAGACCGAGCCCCACCTCGCTACGACCTCCTTTCAGGTAGTTGTAGAGAGCGATGAGGTCTCCCTGTACCGTTTAATACCGTTTAATATCTTCATCAATGACATAGCTAGTGGGATTGAGCGCGCCCTCTGCAAGGTTGCGGACGATGCCAAGCTGAGTGGTGCAGCTGATACTCTAGAGGGAAGGGATGCCATCCAGAGGGGCCTTGACGGGCTGGAGAAGTGGGCCCGTGCGATCCTCGTGAAGTTCCACAAGGCCAAGGGCAAGGTCCTGCGCCTGGGTCGGGGCAGTCCCCGATATCAGTACAGACTGGGTGATGAATGGGTTGAGAGCAGTCCTGCAGAGAAGGGCTCGGGGGTACCGGTGGACGAAAAATTGGATACGAGCTGGCAGTGTGCGCTTGCAGGCCAGAAAGCCAATCGAATCCTGGGCCGCGTAAACAGGAGCGTGGCCAGCAGGTCGAGGGAGGTGATTCTCCCCCTCTACTCTGCTCTCGTGAGAGCCCACCTGGAGTCCTGCGCCCAGCTCTGGGGTCCCCAGTACAAGACAGACGTGGACCTGTTAGAGCGGGTCCAGAGGAGGGCCACGAAAATGGTCAGAGGGCTGGAACACCTCTCCTATGACGAAAGGCTGAGGAGAAGAGAAGGCTCCGGGGAGACCTTATTGCGGCCTTTCAATACTTGAAGGGGGCTTATAAGAAAGATGGAGCAGCGGATAGTGTCTACCTAGCCTTCAGGAAGGCTTTTGACACCGTCTCCCGTAAGATCCTCGTAGAGAAGCTGATGAAGTAGGGGCTGGATGAGCGGACAGTGGGGTGGGTTGAAATCTGGCTGAACAGCTGGGCCCAGCGGGTGGTGATCAGTGGCATGAAGTCTAGTTGGAGGCCAGGAACGAGCGGTGGACCCCGGGGGTCAATGCTGGGCCCGATCCTGTTCAACATCCTAATTAACGATCCGGATGATGGGTAGGCAGGCAGACAGACAGACAGGCCCCTCAGCGAGTTTGCTGATGATACAAAACTGGGAGGAGCGGCTGATACACCAGGGGGTTGCGCTGCCGTCCAGAGGGCCCTCGACAGGCTGGAGAAACGGGCAGGCAGGAGCCTCGTGGGGTTCAACAAGGGGAAGCGCAAGGTCCTGCACCTGGGGAGGAACAACCCCATGCACCAGTATATGCTGGAGGCCGACCGGCTGGAAAGCAGCTTTGCAGAAAAGGACGTGGGGGGCTCCCGGTGGACACCAAGTTGAACGTGAGCCGACAACGTGCCCTTGCCGCAAAGAAGGCTAAGGATATCCTTGGCCCGATATAGAGGCAAGCAGGGTTTATATATGTTACAACACAGTTGTGTAGCCCAATCGAATTGCTCGCTGTCCCCGGGGGTGCAGGGCACCACAGACCACCCTTGGGCGGCTTTGGGGGCACCGCCTGTTTTTCTAAAAGCCTCCTACCCAGCTTAGCGCAAATCCTAGCTTGATCTGCCCTCCAGCCCTCGAGCCACCAGTGCCGAACACACGCTTTGTATTTTATTTTCTCCCAGGAGGCGTGCAGCTTAGAAACGTCTGCAATTGAAGCGGGGCTTTCAGGGAACAATTTCGAGCAGCTTCTGTTGGTTCTGCGAAACGTTCTGAAAAGTTAAGGCCTGGCCTGCCCTGCCCTGCCCTGCCCTGGCAAAAGCAGTCGTTTGACTGGAGGGAGCAGCACCAAAAAGCCACAAGCACGTTTGGGGCGGACTCGATGCGGTAATAAATAACAATAAATAGTCCTTCTAGCTACAACAGCCTCTTCTGAGACCTCGTTGCCCGCCCACGGGGTCGCAGCACTACACGGCACAGATCCCTCCGCGGACTCGCCCAACGTCTTCTCCCTCCACCCACCCCCAGGCCGGATCCCTCCGCGCCCCGAGGGCACGCAAACTCCCCGAGCCCCGGTAAGCACCAGGTCGGCGAGGGCGGACCCGCCGAGGGGGCGAGGACAAGCGAAAACGACAGACGAGACAGCCAGTCGAGACGCGGGATCGGCCGGCGGCGATCTGGCGGCCCAATGGGCGCCGCGGAGGGCCTGGCCGAGTGGAGGAAGCGCGGGGGCGACAAGGGGCGTTGTCGTGGCTGACGAGATTCTCGGGGCGCGGGCCGCCCGGCCCGGTGGCGCCGCTTCTGTCTTCGGAAAGGTCATCGGCAAGGCGCTTCCCCGCCAACGTCATCGACGAGGACGAGGAGGTAGCCGCGGCTTTGCTCTGTGCGCGGTTCCCTTTCCCTGCCCTCCCCTCCCGTCCCCTTCCCTTCCCCCCCTCGCCCCTCCCCCCGCGCTCGCAGGCACCCTGAGCCGAGGACCCGTTGCGCGGTGCCCGGGAGCGCGGCAGGGCGGGTGGCGGCGTTGGTGCGGGTGGCTGGAGGGAGGGAGGGAGGGAGGGAGGGACGGGGGACGGGCGGGGCCTTTCTGGGTTGTGGCGCTCTCTACTGCACCATCCCTAAAACATCGCGCTTCTTCGGTGCCCCCCCCCCCCCTTCCCCGGCTGCCGCGGCGCGTACTGGGTTGCTGGTGCTGTCCGGCTCGCCTCGGTTCCCAGCCCCACCGTGTCGTGCGTGCGCGCGCGCAGAGGAGGGCCTCTGACGGTAACGCACTTGGCGGCAGCCGCAGACGTTTGCCGCGTGATATCCCTTTGGCACCGCAAGTCGTGCAAAGTTTGCTGCTGCTGCTGCTGCCGAGGGGTGGGAGTGGTCCTGCCTCGTGTAGGAGGATAGTCTTGAAACCTTAGATTAAGCACACGCAGTCAATCTCCTCGGGGCTTCCCGGTGTGCGTACGCACGCGCGTATGTATGTAAACAGCGAACGTCTGAGCAGTGACCGTAATGAGTTAATAGAAAGTACTAACATCGCGTAAGAGAAATCAGCGTTTCGGCTTGTGTTTGGGGTATCTGGTGATCTGCTTCTGTACGAGTTCAGTGGGGCATACTGATTTGCTGAAGCTATTACCTTTCTCTGAAGCCAATTGCGTTTTAACTGTTTTATACTCTTCCTCCAGCGCCTCGCGTTCCACGATCTTTCACCCCAAGCTCCGACGCTTGTCCTGGTCATGCCGAAGGAGCCAATTACCAGGTTATCTGAAGCAGAAGATTCTGGCGAATCTGTAAGTACCGTGGAAGCGTTCTGTACGCTAAACTGTACCTGTAATTAGTTCCGAATTTACTGGACTCTTTCCCATCCCCCCCTTTCCCCCTTGATAGGGCACAGTAGGCTGTTTGGGGTTTTCTGGCGCTATAATCCTTTGCCTCTAGCTTGCAACGGGATTGAGCTTTTTGACTAAAAGTAGTGATATAAAGCAACGCTCGTCCCTGGGTATGTACTTCTGGTGCAAAATGCGGTGTTGTTTTGGGGCGCAGTCTGATGCCTGTTGTCGTGGTTTGGAGTAAGAGCAGCAGTACTTCTTCTAATGCGGAGAAGAGGGCTTGGGGTTTTTGGCAGGTCAGGGCTGAGGAAGGGCAAAGCTGGTTGAGAGGTGCCGGGTGCTTTGCTCTTAGCTCTGAAAGTCAAGTTCAAAGGCTTTGTCAACCCATGCAAAGACAGCCTAAAGTTTCTTTTCCGCCCGAATGGCTTATGTTGCCCGAAGGTATAATGGGGGCTTGAACCCGGAGACGAGCTTAGCTTCTGTGGCCGTTTTGTAGTCCGTTGCCGTCGAGCCTGAAAAAAATTGCGTGGCTCTTTCCCCCGCCCCCCCCCAGTGTGCCTACTTGGTCTTTGTAGCTTTGCTTGGAAAATGTCAGTTGCAGGCGGACAGACAGTAATTTGAAGCGCAATGGTTGAATTGCTAGGAATTGGCACACTGGTTTCTCTGGGTGGTTCTCTGCTCTCATGCCTTCCCTCCCTGCCCTCTCCCCTCTTTGCGTGTGGCTTTTGATTTTATTTATTTATGGTTTTGTACTTCCTTCTCCAGCTTCTTGGGCATCTAGTGATTGTTGGCAAGAAGCGTGCTGCTCACCTGGGCCTGACCAATGGATTCCGGACGGTTGCGGACGAAGGGCCCGAGGGTGGGCAGCCTGTCTGTCACGTACATCTACGTATTCTGGGTGGCCGTCAGTTGGGCTGGCCGCCTGGCTAAGATTTTTGCACCACAGGAGTTGCTGCACGTGTACAAATCACCACCGAATGGATTTCGTCTGTTGCCCGTCAGTCTAGCCACTGTTGATGTCTAATTTTTTGTGACGTGTGCCTGTGGAAGGTAATAAAAGCTTTGAGCAGCAGTTGCACAATAAAGACTTAGCATGGGGATATCACCTCTGTCTGGTGCGTCTTACTGAGGGGAATAGTTCTGCAAGTTAAAACGGTGTCTCCCCGGAGTGTAAGTATGTGGAATGTTTCAGTCTGCTAACGGTGTTCTGTAGATAGATAGCGATTTGCCCAGTCACTTGAAGCGTGACGCTGGAACCGCTTGGCAGTCTCCTGCGTCTTGCAGGAAGCAGGCGCTTAGCTTTTTGGAAGTGGTACGCAAATGTACATAAAGCCAGCGTGGGCTGCTGCTAAAACTTTAGAAAATACTGTATGTGACGCTACAGGCGTGCCGTGCGAGGGTGGTTTCGGCACAGCGCAATGTGTTGGGAGCATCCAACTCCTGTTGGAGCGCTTTATCGATGGCCGTGTGATAAGGCCGCGTCGATATCCCTTTTCTGGTGAGGAGGGAGGCGGTAGGAGAAAACAGTCGCTCTGAGTGGCAGCTGTGGTGCTTCCATAGCACAGTGGAATAGCGCTCTCTGTCACTTTGGGTCAGCTGTCCTGGCCCTGTCCCCTCCCAACCTCTTGCCCACCCCCAGCTTACTGGACTTTGGGGGTGGGGTGGTTGGAGAGACAGCCTCCATGCTGTGGGAGCGCTGCTGAAACATGGGTGTGTTATCAACGCCCTTCTAGCTACAGCTCCAAAGCGCAGCACTATGAGGGCCGATATTTCCCTGCTGCCTGTGGATCTGGCAGGTGGATATTTCCAGAAGGAACTTTTTCATCCTCTTTTCTCCCCCTGTCCTGTGGAAGAGGGGCAGCTGGGTGGACCCTTGGCAGCCGGTCAAGAAGCATAGGATCGTTTAGGTTGGAAAAGACCTTTAAGATCATCGAGTCCAACCGTTAACCTAACGCTGCCAGGTCCACCACTCAACCACGTCCCTGAGCACCACGTCTACACGTCTTTTAAATACCTCCAGGGATGGTAACTCAACCACTTGCCTCTGCGGCCTGCCCCAATGCTCGACAACCCTTTCGGTGAAGAAATATTTCCTAATACGCAATCTAAACCTCCCCTGGCGCAACTTGGGGCCGTTTCCTCTCGTCCTATCGCTTGTTACTTGGGAAAAGAGACCGAGCCCCACCTCGCTACGACCTCCTTTCAGGTAGTTGTAGAGAGCGATGAGGTCTCCCTGTACCGTTTAATACCGTTTAATATCTTCATCAATGACATAGCTAGTGGGATTGAGCGCGCCCTCTGCGAGGTTGCGGACGACGCCAAGCTGAGTGGTGCAGCTGATACTCTAGAGGGAAGGGATGCCATCCAGAGGGGCCTTGACGGGCTGGAGAAGTGGGCCCGTGCGATCCTCGTGAAGTTCCACAAGGCCAAGGGCAAGGTCCTGTGCCTGGGTCGGGGCAGTCCCCGATATCAGTACAGACTGGGTGATGAATGGGTTGAGAGCAGTCCTGCAGAGAAGGGCTCGGGGGTACCGGTGGACGAAAAATTGGATACGAGCTGGCAGTGTGCGCTTGCAGGCCAGAAAGCCAATCGAATCCTGGGCCGCGTAAACAGGAGCGTGGCCAGCAGGTCGAGGGAGGTGATTCTCCCCCTCTACTCCGCTCTCGTGAGAGCCCACCTGGAGTCCTGCGCCCAGCTCTGGGGTCCCCAGTACAAGACAGACGTGGACCTGTTAGAGCGGGTCCAGAGGAGGGCCACGAAAATGGTCAGAGGGCTGGAACACCTCTCCTCCTATGACGAAAGGCTGAGGAGAAGAGAAGGCTCCGGGGAGACCTTATTGCAGCCTTTCAATACTTGAAGGGGGCTTATAAGAAAGATGGAGCAGCGGATAGTGTCTACCTAGCCTTCAGGAAGGCTTTTGACACCGTCTCCCGTAAGATCCTCGTAGAGAAGCTGATGAAGTAGGGGCTGGATGAGCGGACAGTGGGGTGGGTTGAAATCTGGCTGAACAGCTGGGCCCAGCGGGTGGTGATCAGTGGCATGAAGTCTAGTTGGAGGCCAGGAACGAGCGGTGGACCCCGGGGGTCAATGCTGGGCCCGATCCTGTTCAACATCCTAATTAACGATCCGGATGATGGGTAGGCAGGCAGACAGACAGACAGGCCCCTCAGCGAGTTTGCTGATGATACAAAACTGGGAGGAGCGGCTGATACACCAGGGGGTTGCGCTGCCGTCCAGAGGGCCCTCGACAGGCTGGAGAAACGGGCAGGCAGGAGCCTCGTGGGGTTCAACAAGGGGAAGCGCAAGGTCCTGCACCTGGGGAGGAACAACCCCATGCACCAGTATATGCTGGAGGCCGACCGGCTGGAAAGCAGCTTTGCAGAAAAGGACGTGGGGGGCTCCCGGTGGACACCAAGTTGAACGTGAGCCGACAACGTGCCCTTGCCGCAAAGAAGGCTAAGGATATCCTTGGCCCGATATAGAGGCAAGCAGGGTTTATATATGTTACAACACAGTTGTGTAGCCCAATCGAATTGCTCGCTGTCCCCGGGGGTGCAGGGCACCACAGACCACCCTTGGGCGGCTTTGGGGGCACCGCCTGTTTTTCTAAAAGCCTCCTACCCAGCTTAGCGCAAATCCTAGCTTGATCTGCCCTCCAGCCCTCGAGCCACCAGTGCCGAACACACGCTTTGTATTTTATTTTCTCCCAGGAGGCGTGCAGCTTAGAAACGTCTGCAATTGAAGCGGGGCTTTCAGGGAACAATTTCGAGCAGCTTCTGTTGGTTCTGCGAAACGTTCTGAAAAGTTAAGGCCTGGCCTGCCCTGCCCTGCCCTGGCAAAAGCAGTCGTTTGACTGGAGGGAGCAGCACCAAAAAGCCACAAGCACGTTTGGGGCGGACTCGATGCGGTAATAAATAACAATAAATAGTCCTTCTAGCTACAACAGCCTCTTCTGAGACCTCGTTGCCCGCCCACGGGGTCGCAGCACTACACGGCACAGATCCCTCCGCGGACTCGCCCAACGTCTTCTCCCTCCACCCACCCCCAGGCCGGATCCCTCCGCGCCCCGAGGGCACGCAAACTCCCCGAGCCCCGGTAAGCACCAGGTCGGCGAGGGCGGACCCGCCGAGGGGGCGAGGACAAGCGAAAACGACAGACGAGACAGCCAGTCGAGACGCGGGATCGGCCGGCGGCGATCTGGCGGCCCAATGGGCGCCGCGGAGGGCCTGGCCGAGTGGAGGAAGCGCGGGGGCGACAAGGGGCGTTGTCGTGGCTGACGAGATTCTCGGGGCGCGGGCCGCCCGGCCCGGTGGCGCCGCTTCTGTCTTCGGAAAGGTCATCGGCAAGGCGCTTCCCCGCCAACGTCATCGACGAGGACGAGGAGGTAGCCGCGGCTTTGCTCTGTGCGCGGTTCCCTTTCCCTGCCCTCCCCTCCCGTCCCCTTCCCTTCCCCCCCTCGCCCCTCCCCCCGCGCTCGCAGGCACCCTGAGCCGAGGACCCGTTGCGCGGTGCCCGGGAGCGCGGCAGGGCGGGTGGCGGCGTTGCTGCGGGTGGCTGGAGGGAGGGAGGGAGGGAGGGAGGGAAGGAGGGACGGGGGACGGGCGGGGCCTTTCTGGGTTGTGGCGCTCTCTACTGCACCATCCCTAAAACATCGCGCTTCTTCGGTGCCCCCCCCCCCCTTCCCCGGCTGCCGCGGCGCGTACTGGGTTGCTGGTGCTGTCCGGCTCGCCTCGGTTCCCAGCCCCACCGTGTCGTGCGTGCGCGCGCGCAGAGGAGGGCCTCTGACGGTAACGCACTTGGCGGCAGCCGCAGACGTTTGCCGCGTGATATCCCTTTGGCACCGCAAGTCGTGCAAAGTTTGCTGCTGCTGCTGCTGCCGAGGGGTGGGAGTGGTCCTGCCTCGTGTAGGAGGATAGTCTTGAAACCTTAGATTAAGCACACGCAGTCAGTCTCCTCGGGGCTTCCCGGTGTGCGTACGCACG
This sequence comes from Platalea leucorodia, assembly GCF_965183815.1. Taxonomy (NCBI): domain Eukaryota; kingdom Metazoa; phylum Chordata; class Aves; order Pelecaniformes; family Threskiornithidae; genus Platalea; species Platalea leucorodia. Next base: position 34,531,561 of record NC_138859.1, read on the forward strand.
CGCGTATGTATGTAAACAGCGAACGTCTGAGCAGTGACCGTAATGAGTTAATAGAAAGTACTAACATCGCGTAAGAGAAATCAGCGTTTCGGCTTGTGTTTGGGGTATCTGGTGATCTGCTTCTGTACGAGTTCAGTGGGGCATACTGATTTGCTGAAGCTATTACCTTTCTCTGAAGCCAATTGCGTTTTAACTGTTTTATACTCTTCCTCCAGCGCCTCGCGTTCCACGATCTTTCACCCCAAGCTCCGACGCTTGTCCTGGTCATGCCGAAGGAGCCAATTACCAGGTTATCTGAAGCAGAAGATTCTGGCGAATCTGTAAGTACCGTGGAAGCGTTCTGTACGCTAAACTGTACCTGTAATTAGTTCCGAATTTACTGGACTCTTTCCCATCCCCCCCTTTCCCCCTTGATAGGGCACAGTAGGCTGTTTGGGGTTTTCTGGCGCTATAATCCTTTGCCTCTAGCTTGCAACGGGATTGAGCTTTTTGACTAAAAGTAGTGATATAAAGCAACGCTCGTCCCTGGGTATGTACTTCTGGTGCAAAATGCGGTGTTGTTTTGGGGCGCAGTCTGATGCCTGTTGTCGTGGTTTGGAGTAAGAGCAGCAGTACTTCTTCTAATGCGGAGAAGAGGGCTTGGGGTTTTTGGCAGGTCAGGGCTGAGGAAGGGCAAAGCTGGTTGAGAGGTGCCGGGTGCTTTGCTCTTAGCTCTGAAAGTCAAGTTCAAAGGCTTTGTCAACCCATGCAAAGACAGCCTAAAGTTTCTTTTCCGCCCGAATGGCTTATGTTGCCCGAAGGTATAATGGGGGCTTGAACCCGGAGACGAGCTTAGCTTCTGTGGCCGTTTTGTAGTCCGTTGCCGTCGAGCCTGAAAAAAATTGCGTGGCTCTTTCCCCCGCCCCCCCCCCAGTGTGCCTACTTGGTCTTTGTAGCTTTGCTTGGAAAATGTCAGTTGCAGGCGGACAGACAGTAATTTGAAGCGCAATGGTTGAATTGCTAGGAATTGGCACACTGGTTTCTCTGGGTGGTTCTCTGCTCTCATGCCTTCCCTCCCTGCCCTCTCCCCTCTTTGCGTGTGGCTTTTGATTTTATTTATTTATGGTTTTGTACTTCCTTCTCCAGCTTCTTGGGCATCTAGTGATTGTTGGCAAGAAGCGTGCTGCTCACCTGGGCCTGACCAATGGATTCCGGACGGTTGCGGACGAAGGGCCCGAGGGTGGGCAGCCTGTCTGTCACGTACATCTACGTATTCTGGGTGGCCGTCAGTTGGGCTGGCCGCCTGGCTAAGATTTTTGCACCACAGGAGTTGCTGCACGTGTACAAATCGCCACCGAATGGATTTCGTCTGTTGCCCGTCAGTCTAGCCACTGTTGATGTCTAATTTTTTGTGACGTGTGCCTGTGGAAGGTAATAAAAGCTTTGAGCAGCAGTTGCACAATAAAGACTTAGCATGGGGATATCACCTCTGTCTGGTGCGTCTTACTGAGGGGAATAGTTCTGCAAGTTAAAACGGTGTCTCCCCGGAGTGTAAGTATGTGGAATGTTTCAGTCTGCTAACGGTGTTCTGTAGATAGATAGCGATTTGCCCAGTCACTTGAAGCGTGACGCTGGAACCGCTTGGCAGTCTCCTGCGTCTTGCAGGAAGCAGGCGCTTAGCTTTTTGGAAGTGGTACGCAAATGTACATAAAGCCAGCGTGGGCTGCTGCTAAAACTTTAGAAAATACTGTATGTGACGCTACAGGCGTGCCGTGCGAGGGTGGTTTCGGCACAGCGCAATGTGTTGGGAGCATCCAACTCCTGTTGGAGCGCTTTATCGATGGCCGTGTGATAAGGCCGCGTCGATATCCCTTTTCTGGTGAGGAGGGAGGCGGTAGGAGAAAACAGTCGCTCTGAGTGGCAGCTGTGGTGCTTCCATAGCACAGTGGAATAGCGCTCTCTGTCACTTTGGGTCAGCTGTCCTGGCCCTGTCCCCTCCCAACCTCTTGCCCACCCCCAGCTTACTGGACTTTGGGGGTGGGGTGGTTGGAGAGACAGCCTCCATGCTGTGGGAGCGCTGCTGAAACATGGGTGTGTTATCAACGCCCTTCTAGCTACAGCTCCAAAGCGCAGCACTATGAGGGCCGATATTTCCCTGCTGCCTGTGGATCTGGCAGGTGGATATTTCCAGAAGGAACTTTTTCATCCTCTTTTCTCCCCCTGTCCTGTGGAAGAGGGGCAGCTGGGTGGACCCTTGGCAGCCGGTCAAGAAGCATAGGATCGTTTAGGTTGGAAAAGACCTTTAAGATCATCGAGTCCAACCGTTAACCTAACGCTGCCAGGTCCACCACTCAACCACGTCCCTGAGCACCACGTCTACACGTCTTTTAAATACCTCCAGGGATGGTAACTCAACCACTTGCCTCTGCGGCCTGCCCCAATGCTCGACAACCCTTTCGGTGAAGAAATATTTCCTAATACGCAATCTAAACCTCCCCTGGCGCAACTTGGGGCCGTTTCCTCTCGTCCTATCGCTTGTTACTTGGGAAAAGAGACCGAGCCCCACCTCGCTACGACCTCCTTTCAGGTAGTTGTAGAGAGCGATGAGGTCTCCCTGTACCGTTTAATACCGTTTAATATCTTCATCAATGACATAGCTAGTGGGATTGAGCGCGCCCTCTGCGAGGTTGCGGACGACGCCAAGCTGAGTGGTGCAGCTGATACTCTAGAGGGAAGGGATGCCATCCAGAGGGGCCTTGACGGGCTGGAGAAGTGGGCCCGTGCGATCCTCGTGAAGTTCCACAAGGCCAAGGGCAAGGTCCTGTGCCTGGGTCGGGGCAGTCCCCGATATCAGTACAGACTGGGTGATGAATGGGTTGAGAGCAGTCCTGCAGAGAAGGGCTCGGGGGTACCGGTGGACGAAAAATTGGATACGAGCTGGCAGTGTGCGCTTGCAGGCCAGAAAGCCAATCGAATCCTGGGCCGCGTAAACAGGAGCGTGGCCAGCAGGTCGAGGGAGGTGATTCTCCCCCTCTACTCCGCTCTCGTGAGAGCCCACCTGGAGTCCTGCGCCCAGCTCTGGGGTCCCCAGTACAAGACAGACGTGGACCTGTTAGAGCGGGTCCAGAGGAGGGCCACGAAAATGGTCAGAGGGCTGGAACACCTCTCCTCCTATGACGAAAGGCTGAGGAGAAGAGAAGGCTCCGGGGAGACCTTATTGCGGCCTTTCAATACTTGAAGGGGGCTTATAAGAAAGATGGAGCAGCGGATAGTGTCTACCTAGCCTTCAGGAAGGCTTTTGACACCGTCTCCCGTAAGATCCTCGTAGAGAAGCTGATGAAGTAGGGGCTGGATGAGCGGACAGTGGGGTGGGTTGAAATCTGGCTGAACAGCTGGGCCCAGCGGGTGGTGATCAGTGGCATGAAGTCTAGTTGGAGGCCAGGAACGAGCGGTGGACCCCGGGGGTCAATGCTGGGCCCGATCCTGTTCAACATCCTAATTAACGATCCGGATGATGGGTAGGCAGGCAGACAGACAGACAGGCCCCTCAGCGAGTTTGCTGATGATACAAAACTGGGAGGAGCGGCTGATACACCAGGGGGTTGCGCTGCCGTCCAGAGGGCCCTCGACAGGCTGGAGAAACGGGCAGGCAGGAGCCTCGTGGGGTTCAACAAGGGGAAGCGCAAGGTCCTGCACCTGGGGAGGAACAACCCCATGCACCAGTATATGCTGGAGGCCGACCGGCTGGAAAGCAGCTTTGCAGAAAAGGACGTGGGGGGCTCCCGGTGGACACCAAGTTGAACGTGAGCCGACAACGTGCCCTTGCCGCAAAGAAGGCTAAGGATATCCTTGGCCCGATATAGAGGCAAGCAGGGTTTATATATGTTACAACACAGTTGTGTAGCCCAATCGAATTGCTCGCTGTCCCCGGGGGTGCAGGGCACCACAGACCACCCTTGGGCGGCTTTGGGGGCACCGCCTGTTTTTCTAAAAGCCTCCTACCCAGCTTAGCGCAAATCCTAGCTTGATCTGCCCTCCAGCCCTCGAGCCACCAGTGCCGAACACACGCTTTGTATTTTATTTTCTCCCAGGAGGCGTGCAGCTTAGAAACGTCTGCAATTGAAGCGGGGCTTTCAGGGAACAATTTCGAGCAGCTTCTGTTGGTTCTGCGAAACGTTCTGAAAAGTTAAGGCCTGGCCTGCCCTGCCCTGCCCTGCCCTGGCAAAAGCAGTCGTTTGACTGGAGGGAGCAGCACCAAAAAGCCACAAGCACGTTTGGGGCGGACTCGATGCGGTAATAAATAACAATAAATAGTCCTTCTAGCTACAACAGCCTCTTCTGAGACCTCGTTGCCCGCCCACGGGGTCGCAGCACTACACGGCACAGATCCCTCCGCGGACTCGCCCAACGTCTTCTCCCTCCACCCCCAGGCCGGATCCCTCCGCGCCCCGAGGGCACGCAAACTCCCCGAGCCCCGGTAAGCACCAGGTCGGCGAGGGCGGACCCGCCGAGGGGGCGAGGACAAGCGAAAACGACAGACGAGACAGCCAGTCGAGACGCGGGATCGGCCGGCGGCGATCTGGCGGCCCAATGGGCGCCGCGGAGGGCCTGGCCGAGTGGAGGAAGCGCGGGGGCGACAAGGGGCGTTGTCGTGGCTGACGAGATTCTCGGGGCGCGGGCCGCCCGGCCCGGTGGCGCCGCTTCTGTCTTCGGAAAGGTCATCGGCAAGGCGCTTCCCCGCCAACGTCATCGACGAGGACGAGGAGGTAGCCGCGGCTTTGCTCTGTGCGCGGTTCCCTTTCCCTGCCCTCCCCTCCCGTCCCCTTCCCTTCCCCCCCTCGCCCCTCCCCCCGCGCTCGCAGGCACCCTGAGCCGAGGACCCGTTGCGCGGTGCCCGGGAGCGCGGCAGGGCGGGTGGCGGCGTTGCTGCGGGTGGCTGGAGGGAGGGAGGGAGGGAGGGAAGGAGGGACGGGGGACGGGCGGGGCCTTTCTGGGTTGTGGCGCTCTCTACTGCACCATCCCTAAAACATCGCGCTTCTTCGGTGCCCCCCCCCCCCTTCCCCGGCTGCCGCGGCGCGTACTGGGTTGCTGGTGCTGTCCGGCTCGCCTCGGTTCCCAGCCCCACCGTGTCGTGCGTGCGCGCGCGCAGAGGAGGGCCTCTGACGGTAACGCACTTGGCGGCAGCCGCAGACGTTTGCCGCGTGATATCCCTTTGGCACCGCAAGTCGTGCAAAGTTTGCTGCTGCTGCTGCTGCCGAGGGGTGGGAGTGGTCCTGCCTCGTGTAGGAGGATAGTCTTGAAACCTTAGATTAAGCACACGCAGTCAATCTCCTCGGGGCTTCCCGGTGTGCGTACGCACGCGCGTATGTATGTAAACAGCGAACGTCTGAGCAGTGACCGTAATGAGTTAATAGAAAGTACTAACATCGCGTAAGAGAAATCAGCGTTTCGGCTTGTGTTTGGGGTATCTGGTGATCTGCTTCTGTACGAGTTCAGTGGGGCATACTGATTTGCTGAAGCTATTACCTTTCTCTGAAGCCAATTGCGTTTTAACTGTTTTATACTCTTCCTCCAGCGCCTCGCGTTCCACGATCTTTCACCCCAAGCTCCGACGCTTGTCCTGGTCATGCCGAAGGAGCCAATTACCAGGTTATCTGAAGCAGAAGATTCTGGCGAATCTGTAAGTACCGTGGAAGCGTTCTGTACGCTAAACTGTACCTGTAATTAGTTCCGAATTTACTGGACTCTTTCCCATCCCCCCCTTTCCCCCTTGATAGGGCACAGTAGGCTGTTTGGGGTTTTCTGGCGCTATAATCCTTTGCCTCTAGCTTGCAACGGGATTGAGCTTTTTGACTAAAAGTAGTGATATAAAGCAACGCTCGTCCCTGGGTATGTACTTCTGGTGCAAAATGCGGTGTTGTTTTGGGGCGCAGTCTGATGCCTGTTGTCGTGGTTTGGAGTAAGAGCAGCAGTACTTCTTCTAATGCGGAGAAGAGGGCTTGGGGTTTTTGGCAGGTCAGGGCTGAGGAAGGGCAAAGCTGGTTGAGAGGTGCCGGGTGCTTTGCTCTTAGCTCTGAAAGTCAAGTTCAAAGGCTTTGTCAACCCATGCAAAGACAGCCTAAAGTTTCTTTTCCGCCCGAATGGCTTATGTTGCCCGAAGGTATAATGGGGGCTTGAACCCGGAGACGAGCTTAGCTTCTGTGGCCGTTTTGTAGTCCGTTGCCGTCGAGCCTGAAAAAAATTGCGTGGCTCTTTCCCCCGCCCCCCCCCAGTGTGCCTACTTGGTCTTTGTAGCTTTGCTTGGAAAATGTCAGTTGCAGGCGGACAGACAGTAATTTGAAGCGCAATGGTTGAATTGCTAGGAATTGGCACACTGGTTTCTCTGGGTGGTTCTCTGCTCTCATGCCTTCCCTCCCTGCCCTCTCCCCTCTTTGCGTGTGGCTTTTGATTTTATTTATTTATGGTTTTGTACTTCCTTCTCCAGCTTCTTGGGCATCTAGTGATTGTTGGCAAGAAGCGTGCTGCTCACCTGGGCCTGACCAATGGATTCCGGACGGTTGCGGACGAAGGGCCCGAGGGTGGGCAGCCTGTCTGTCACGTACATCTACGTATTCTGGGTGGCCGTCAGTTGGGCTGGCCGCCTGGCTAAGATTTTTGCACCACAGGAGTTGCTGCACGTGTACAAATCACCACCGAATGGATTTCGTCTGTTGCCCGTCAGTCTAGCCACTGTTGATGTCTAATTTTTTGTGACGTGTGCCTGTGGAAGGTAATAAAAGCTTTGAGCAGCAGTTGCACAATAAAGACTTAGCATGGGGATATCACCTCTGTCTGGTGCGTCTTACTGAGGGGAATAGTTCTGCAAGTTAAAACGGTGTCTCCCCGGAGTGTAAGTATGTGGAATGTTTCAGTCTGCTAACGGTGTTCTGTAGATAGATAGCGATTTGCCCAGTCACTTGAAGCGTGACGCTGGAACCGCTTGGCAGTCTCCTGCGTCTTGCAGGAAGCAGGCGCTTAGCTTTTTGGAAGTGGTACGCAAATGTACATAAAGCCAGCGTGGGCTGCTGCTAAAACTTTAGAAAATACTGTATGTGACGCTACAGGCGTGCCGTGCGAGGGTGGTTTCGGCACAGCGCAATGTGTTGGGAGCATCCAACTCCTGTTGGAGCGCTTTATCGATGGCCGTGTGATAAGGCCGCGTCGATATCCCTTTTCTGGTGAGGAGGGAGGCGGTAGGAGAAAACAGTCGCTCTGAGTGGCAGCTGTGGTGCTTCCATAGCACAGTGGAATAGCGCTCTCTGTCACTTTGGGTCAGCTGTCCTGGCCCTGTCCCCTCCCAACCTCTTGCCCACCCCCAGCTTACTGGACTTTGGGGGTGGGGTGGTTGGAGAGACAGCCTCCATGCTGTGGGAGCGCTGCTGAAACATGGGTGTGTTATCAACGCCCTTCTAGCTACAGCTCCAAAGCGCAGCACTATGAGGGCCGATATTTCCCTGCTGCCTGTGGATCTGGCAGGTGGATATTTCCAGAAGGAACTTTTTCATCCTCTTTTCTCCCCCTGTCCTGTGGAAGAGGGGCAGCTGGGTGGACCCTTGGCAGCCGGTCAAGAAGCATAGGATCGTTTAGGTTGGAAAAGACCTTTAAGATCATCGAGTCCAACCGTTAACCTAACGCTGCCAGGTCCACCACTCAACCACGTCCCTGAGCACCACGTCTACACGTCTTTTAAATACCTCCAGGGATGGTAACTCAACCACTTGCCTCTGCGGCCTGCCCCAATGCTCGACAACCCTTTCGGTGAAGAAATATTTCCTAATACGCAATCTAAACCTCCCCTGGCGCAACTTGGGGCCGTTTCCTCTCGTCCTATCGCTTGTTACTTGGGAAAAGAGACCGAGCCCCACCTCGCTACGACCTCCTTTCAGGTAGTTGTAGAGAGCGATGAGGTCTCCCTGTACCGTTTAATACCGTTTAATATCTTCATCAATGACATAGCTAGTGGGATTGAGCGCGCCCTCTGCGAGGTTGCGGACGACGCCAAGCTGAGTGGTGCAGCTGATACTCTAGAGGGAAGGGATGCCATCCAGAGGGGCCTTGACGGGCTGGAGAAGTGGGCCCGTGCGATCCTCGTGAAGTTCCACAAGGCCAAGGGCAAGGTCCTGTGCCTGGGTCGGGGCAGTCCCCGATATCAGTACAGACTGGGTGATGAATGGGTTGAGAGCAGTCCTGCAGAGAAGGGCTCGGGGGTACCGGTGGACGAAAAATTGGATACGAGCTGGCAGTGTGCGCTTGCAGGCCAGAAAGCCAATCGAATCCTGGGCCGCGTAAACAGGAGCGTGGCCAGCAGGTCGAGGGAGGTGATTCTCCCCCTCTACTCCGCTCTCGTGAGAGCCCACCTGGAGTCCTGCGCCCAGCTCTGGGGTCCCCAGTACAAGACAGACGTGGACCTGTTAGAGCGGGTCCAGAGGAGGGCCACGAAAATGGTCAGAGGGCTGGAACACCTCTCCTCCTATGACGAAAGGCTGAGGAGAAGAGAAGGCTCCGGGGAGACCTTATTGCAGCCTTTCAATACTTGAAGGGGGCTTATAAGAAAGATGGAGCAGCGGATAGTGTCTACCTAGCCTTCAGGAAGGCTTTTGACACCGTCTCCCGTAAGATCCTCGTAGAGAAGCTGATGAAGTAGGGGCTGGATGAGCGGACAGTGGGGTGGGTTGAAATCTGGCTGAACAGCTGGGCCCAGCGGGTGGTGATCAGTGGCATGAAGTCTAGTTGGAGGCCAGGAACGAGCGGTGGACCCCGGGGGTCAATGCTGGGCCCGATCCTGTTCAACATCCTAATTAACGATCCGGATGATGGGTAGGCAGGCAGACAGACAGACAGGCCCCTCAGCGAGTTTGCTGATGATACAAAACTGGGAGGAGCGGCTGATACACCAGGGGGTTGCGCTGCCGTCCAGAGGGCCCTCGACAGGCTGGAGAAACGGGCAGGCAGGAGCCTCGTGGGGTTCAACAAGGGGAAGCGCAAGGTCCTGCACCTGGGGAGGAACAACCCCATGCACCAGTATATGCTGGAGGCCGACCGGCTGGAAAGCAGCTTTGCAGAAAAGGACGTGGGGGGCTCCCGGTGGACACCAAGTTGAACGTGAGCCGACAACGTGCCCTTGCCGCAAAGAAGGCTAAGGATATCCTTGGCCCGATATAGAGGCAAGCAGGGTTTATATATGTTACAACACAGTTGTGTAGCCCAATCGAATTGCTCGCTGTCCCCGGGGGTGCAGGGCACCACAGACCACCCTTGGGCGGCTTTGGGGGCACCGCCTGTTTTTCTAAAAGCCTCCTACCCAGCTTAGCGCAAATCCTAGCTTGATCTGCCCTCCAGCCCTCGAGCCACCAGTGCCGAACACACGCTTTGTATTTTATTTTCTCCCAGGAGGCGTGCAGCTTAGAAACGTCTGCAATTGAAGCGGGGCTTTCAGGGAACAATTTCGAGCAGCTTCTGTTGGTTCTGCGAAACGTTCTGAAAAGTTAAGGCCTGGCCTGCCCTGCCCTGCCCTGGCAAAAGCAGTCGTTTGACTGGAGGGAGCAGCACCAAAAAGCCACAAGCACGTTTGGGGCGGACTCGATGCGGTAATAAATAACAATAAATAGTCCTTCTAGCTACAACAGCCTCTTCTGAGACCTCGTTGCCCGCCCACGGGGTCGCAGCACTACACGGCACAGATCCCTCCGCGGACTCGCCCAACGTCTTCTCCCTCCACCCACCCCCAGGCCGGATCCCTCCGCGCCCCGAGGGCACGCAAACTCCCCGAGCCCCGGTAAGCACCAGGTCGGCGAGGGCGGACCCGCCGAGGGGGCGAGGACAAGCGAAAACGACAGACGAGACAGCCAGTCGAGACGCGGGATCGGCCGGCGGCGATCTGGCGGCCCAATGGGCGCCGCGGAGGGCCTGGCCGAGTGGAGGAAGCGCGGGGGCGACAAGGGGCGTTGTCGTGGCTGACGAGATTCTCGGGGCGCGGGCCGCCCGGCCCGGTGGCGCCGCTTCTGTCTTCGGAAAGGTCATCGGCAAGGCGCTTCCCCGCCAACGTCATCGACGAGGACGAGGAGGTAGCCGCGGCTTTGCTCTGTGCGCGGTTCCCTTTCCCTGCCCTCCCCTCCCGTCCCCTTCCCTTCCCCCCCTCGCCCCTCCCCCCGCGCTCGCAGGCACCCTGAGCCGAGGACCCGTTGCGCGGTGCCCGGGAGCGCGGCAGGGCGGGTGGCGGCGTTGCTGCGGGTGGCTGGAGGGAGGGAGGGAGGGAGGGAGGGACGGGGGACGGGCGGGGCCTTTCTGGGTTGTGGCGCTCTCTACTGCACCATCCCTAAAACATCGCGCTTCTTCGGTGCCCCCCCCCCCCCTTCCCCGGCTGCCGCGGCGCGTACTGGGTTGCTGGTGCTGTCCGGCTCGCCTCGGTTCCCAGCCCCACCGTGTCGTGCGTGCGCGCGCGCAGAGGAGGGCCTCTGACGGTAACGCACTTGGCGGCAGCCGCAGACGTTTGCCGCGTGATATCCCTTTGGCACCGCAAGTCGTGCAAAGTTTGCTGCTGCTGCTGCTGCCGAGGGGTGGGAGTGGTCCTGCCTCGTGTAGGAGGATAGTCTTGAAACCTTAGATTAAGCACACGCAGTCAATCTCCTCGGGGCTTCCCGGTGTGCGTACGCACGCGCGTATGTATGTAAACAGCGAACGTCTGAGCAGTGACCGTAATGAGTTAATAGAAAGTACTAACATCGCGTAAGAGAAATCAGCGTTTCGGCTTGTGTTTGGGGTATCTGGTGATCTGCTTCTGTACGAGTTCAGTGGGGCATACTGATTTGCTGAAGCTATTACCTTTCTCTGAAGCCAATTGCGTTTTAACTGTTTTATACTCTTCCTCCAGCGCCTCGCGTTCCACGATCTTTCACCCCAAGCTCCGACGCTTGTCCTGGTCATGCCGAAGGAGCCAATTACCAGGTTATCTGAAGCAGAAGATTCTGGCGAATCTGTAAGTACCGTGGAAGCGTTCTGTACGCTAAACTGTACCTGTAATTAGTTCCGAATTTACTGGACTCTTTCCCATCCCCCCCTTTCCCCCTTGATAGGGCACAGTAGGCTGTTTGGGGTTTTCTGGCGCTATAATCCTTTGCCTCTAGCTTGCAACGGGATTGAGCTTTTTGACTAAAAGTAGTGATATAAAGCAACGCTCGTCCCTGGGTATGTACTTCTGGTGCAAAATGCGGTGTTGTTTTGGGGCGCAGTCTGATGCCTGTTGTCGTGGTTTGGAGTAAGAGCAGCAGTACTTCTTCTAATGCGGAGAAGAGGGCTTGGGGTTTTTGGCAGGTCAGGGCTGAGGAAGGGCAAAGCTGGTTGAGAGGTGCCGGGTGCTTTGCTCTTAGCTCTGAAAGTCAAGTTCAAAGGCTTTGTCAACCCATGCAAAGACAGCCTAAAGTTTCTTTTCCGCCCGAATGGCTTATGTTGCCCGAAGGTATAATGGGGGCTTGAACCCGGAGACGAGCTTAGCTTCTGTGGCCGTTTTGTAGTCCGTTGCCGTCGAGCCTGAAAAAAATTGCGTGGCTCTTTCCCCCGCCCCCCCCCCAGTGTGCCTACTTGGTCTTTGTAGCTTTGCTTGGAAAATGTCAGTTGCAGGCGGACAGACAGTAATTTGAAGCGCAATGGTTGAATTGCTAGGAATTGGCACACTGGTTTCTCTGGGTGGTTCTCTGCTCTCATGCCTTCCCTCCCTGCCCTCTCCCCTCTTTGCGTGTGGCTTTTGATTTTATTTATTTATGGTTTTGTACTTCCTTCTCCAGCTTCTTGGGCATCTAGTGATTGTTGGCAAGAAGCGTGCTGCTCACCTGGGCCTGACCAATGGATTCCGGACGGTTGCGGACGAAGGGCCCGAGGGTGGGCAGCCTGTCTGTCACGTACATCTACGTATTCTGGGTGGCCGTCAGTTGGGCTGGCCGCCTGGCTAAGATTTTTGCACCACAGGAGTTGCTGCACGTGTACAAATCACCACCGAATGGATTTCGTCTGTTGCCCGTCAGTCTAGCCACTGTTGATGTCTAATTTTTTGTGACGTGTGCCTGTGGAAGGTAATAAAAGCTTTGAGCAGCAGTTGCACAATAAAGACTTAGCATGGGGATATCACCTCTGTCTGGTGCGTCTTACTGAGGGGAATAGTTCTGCAAGTTAAAACGGTGTCTCCCCGGAGTGTAAGTATGTGGAATGTTTCAGTCTGCTAACGGTGTTCTGTAGATAGATAGCGATTTGCCCAGTCACTTGAAGCGTGACGCTGGAACCGCTTGGCAGTCTCCTGCGTCTTGCAGGAAGCAGGCGCTTAGCTTTTTGGAAGTGGTACGCAAATGTACATAAAGCCAGCGTGGGCTGCTGCTAAAACTTTAGAAAATACTGTATGTGACGCTACAGGCGTGCCGTGCGAGGGTGGTTTCGGCACAGCGCAATGTGTTGGGAGCATCCAACTCCTGTTGGAGCGCTTTATCGATGGCCGTGTGATAAGGCCGCGTCGATATCCCTTTTCTGGTGAGGAGGGAGGCGGTAGGAGAAAACAGTCGCTCTGAGTGGCAGCTGTGGTGCTTCCATAGCACAGTGGAATAGCGCTCTCTGTCACTTTGGGTCAGCTGTCCTGGCCCTGTCCCCTCCCAACCTCTTGCCCACCCCCAGCTTACTGGACTTTGGGGGTGGGGTGGTTGGAGAGACAGCCTCCATGCTGTGGGAGCGCTGCTGAAACATGGGTGTGTTATCAACGCCCTTCTAGCTACAGCTCCAAAGCGCAGCACTATGAGGGCCGATATTTCCCTGCTGCCTGTGGATCTGGCAGGTGGATATTTCCAGAAGGAACTTTTTCATCCTCTTTTCTCCCCCTGTCCTGTGGAAGAGGGGCAGCTGGGTGGACCCTTGGCAGCCGGTCAAGAAGCATAGGATCGTTTAGGTTGGAAAAGACCTTTAAGATCATCGAGTCCAACCGTTAACCTAACGCTGCCAGGTCCACCACTCAACCACGTCCCTGAGCACCACGTCTACACGTCTTTTAAATACCTCCAGGGATGGTAACTCAACCACTTGCCTCTGCGGCCTGCCCCAATGCTCGACAACCCTTTCGGTGAAGAAATATTTCCTAATACGCAATCTAAACCTCCCCTGGCGCAACTTGGGGCCGTTTCCTCTCGTCCTATCGCTTGTTACTTGGGAAAAGAGACCGAGCCCCACCTCGCTACGACCTCCTTTCAGGTAGTTGTAGAGAGCGATGAGGTCTCCCTGTACCGTTTAATACCGTTTAATATCTTCATCAATGACATAGCTAGTGGGATTGAGCGCGCCCTCTGCGAGGTTGCGGACGACGCCAAGCTGAGTGGTGCAGCTGATACTCTAGAGGGAAGGGATGCCATCCAGAGGGGCCTTGACGGGCTGGAGAAGTGGGCCCGTGCGATCCTCGTGAAGTTCCACAAGGCCAAGGGCAAGGTCCTGTGCCTGGGTCGGGGCAGTCCCCGATATCAGTACAGACTGGGTGATGAATGGGTTGAGAGCAGTCCTGCAGAGAAGGGCTCGGGGGTACCGGTGGACGAAAAATTGGATACGAGCTGGCAGTGTGCGCTTGCAGGCCAGAAAGCCAATCGAATCCTGGGCCGCGTAAACAGGAGCGTGGCCAGCAGGTCGAGGGAGGTGATTCTCCCCCTCTACTCCGCTCTCGTGAGAGCCCACCTGGAGTCCTGCGCCCAGCTCTGGGGTCCCCAGTACAAGACAGACGTGGACCTGTTAGAGCGGGTCCAGAGGAGGGCCACGAAAATGGTCAGAGGGCTGGAACACCTCTCCTCCTATGACGAAAGGCTGAGGAGAAGAGAAGGCTCCGGGGAGACCTTATTGCAGCCTTTCAATACTTGAAGGGGGCTTATAAGAAAGATGGAGCAGCGGATAGTGTCTACCTAGCCTTCAGGAAGGCTTTTGACACCGTCTCCCGTAAGATCCTCGTAGAGAAGCTGATGAAGTAGGGGCTGGATGAGCGGACAGTGGGGTGGGTTGAAATCTGGCTGAACAGCTGGGCCCAGCGGGTGGTGATCAGTGGCATGAAGTCTAGTTGGAGGCCAGGAACGAGCGGTGGACCCCGGGGGTCAATGCTGGGCCCGATCCTGTTCAACATCCTAATTAACGATCCGGATGATGGGTAGGCAGGCAGACAGACAGACAGGCCCCTCAGCGAGTTTGCTGATGATACAAAACTGGGAGGAGCGGCTGATACACCAGGGGGTTGCGCTGCCGTCCAGAGGGCCCTCGACAGGCTGGAGAAACGGGCAGGCAGGAGCCTCGTGGGGTTCAACAAGGGGAAGCGCAAGGTCCTGCACCTGGGGAGGAACAACCCCATGCACCAGTATATGCTGGAGGCCGACCGGCTGGAAAGCAGCTTTGCAGAAAAGGACGTGGGGGGCTCCCGGTGGACACCAAGTTGAACGTGAGCCGACAACGTGCCCTTGCCGCAAAGAAGGCTAAGGATATCCTTGGCCCGATATAGAGGCAAGCAGGGTTTATATATGTTACAACACAGTTGTGTAGCCCAATCGAATTGCTCGCTGTCCCCGGGGGTGCAGGGCACCACAGACCACCCTTGGGCGGCTTTGGGGGCACCGCCTGTTTTTCTAAAAGCCTCCTACCCAGCTTAGCGCAAATCCTAGCTTGATCTGCCCTCCAGCCCTCGAGCCACCAGTGCCGAACACACGCTTTGTATTTTATTTTCTCCCAGGAGGCGTGCAGCTTAGAAACGTCTGCAATTGAAGCGGGGCTTTCAGGGAACAATTTCGAGCAGCTTCTGTTGGTTCTGCGAAACGTTCTGAAAAGTTAAGGCCTGGCCTGCCCTGCCCTGCCCTGCCCTGGCAAAAGCAGTCGTTTGACTGGAGGGAGCAGCACCAAAAAGCCACAAGCACGTTTGGGGCGGACTCGATGCGGTAATAAATAACAATAAATAGTCCTTCTAGCTACAACAGCCTCTTCTGAGACCTCGTTGCCCGCCCACGGGGTCGCAGCACTACACGGCACAGATCCCTCCACCCCCAGGCCGGATCCCTCCGCGCCCCGAGGGCACGCAAACTCCCCGAGCCCCGGTAAGCACCAGGTCGGCGAGGGCGGACCCGCCGAGGGGGCGAGGACAAGCGAAAACGACAGACGAGACAGCCAGTCGAGACGCGGGATCGGCCGGCGGCGATCTGGCGGCCCAATGGGCGCCGCGGAGGGCCTGGCCGAGTGGAGGAAGCGCGGGGGCGACAAGGGGCGTTGTCGTGGCTGACGAGATTCTCGGGGCGCGGGCCGCCCGGCCCGGTGGCGCCGCTTCTGTCTTCGGAAAGGTCATCGGCAAGGCGCTTCCCCGCCAACGTCAGCGACGAGGACGAGGAGGTAGCCGCGGCTTTGCTCTGTGCGCGGTTCCCTTTCCCTGCCCTCCCCTCCCGTCCCCTTCCCTTCCCCCCCTCGCCCCTCCCCCCGCGCTCGCAGGCACCCTGAGCCGAGGACCCGTTGCGCGGTGCCCGGGAGCGCGGCAGGGCGGGTGGCGGCGTTGCTGCGGGTGGCTGGAGGGAGGGAGGGAGGGACGGGGGACGGGCGGGGCCTTTCTGGGTTGTGGCGCTCTCTACTGCACCATCCCTAAAACATCGCGCTTCTTCGGTGCCCCCCCCCCCCTTCCCCGGCTGCCGCGGCGCGTACTGGGTTGCTGGTGCTGTCCGGCTCGCCTCGGTTCCCAGCCCCACCGTGTCGTGCGTGCGCGCGCGCAGAGGAGGGCCTCTGACGGTAACGCACTTGGCGGCAGCCGCAGACGTTTGCCGCGTGATATCCCTTTGGCACCGCAAGTCGTGCAAAGTTTGCTGCTGCTGCTGCTGCCGAGGGGTGGGAGTGGTCCTGCCTCGTGTAGGAGGATAGTCTTGAAACCTTAGATTAAGCACACGCAGTCAGTCTCCTCGGGGCTTCCCGGTGTGCGTACGCACGCGCGTATGTATGTAAACAGCGAACGTCTGAGCAGTGACCGTAATGAGTTAATAGAAAGTACTAACATCGCGTAAGAGAAATCAGCGTTTCGGCTTGTGTTTGGGGTATCTGGTGATCTGCTTCTGTACGAGTTCAGTGGGGCATACTGATTTGCTGAAGCTATTACCTTTCTCTGAAGCCAATTGCGTTTTAACTGTTTTATACTCTTCCTCCAGCGCCTCGCGTTCCACGATCTTTCACCCCAAGCTCCGACGCTTGTCCTGGTCATGCCGAAGGAGCCAATTATCAGGTTATCTGAAGCAGAAGATTCTGGCGAATCTGTAAGTACCGTGGAAGCGTTCTGTACGCTAAACTGTACCTGTAATTAGTTCCGAATTTACTGGACTCTTTCCCATCCCCCCCTTTCCCCCTTGATAGGGCACAGTAGGCTGTTTGGGGTTTTCTGGCGCTATAATCCTTTGCCTCTAGCTTGCAACGGGATTGAGCTTTTTGACTAAAAGTAGCGATATAAAGCAATGCTCGTCCCTGGGTATGTACTTCTGGTGCAAAATGCGGTGTTGTTTTGGGGCGCAGTCTGATGCCTGTTGTCATGGTTTGGAGTAAGAGCAGCAGTACTTCTTCTAATGCGGAGAAGAGGGCTTGGGGTTTTTGGCAGGTCAGGGCTGAGGAAGGGCAAAGCTGGTTGAGAGGTGCCGGGTGCTTTGCTCTTAGCTCTGAAAGTCAAGTTGAAAGGCTTTGTCAACCCATGCAAAGACAGCCTAAAGTTTCTTTTCCACCCGAATGGCTTATGTTGCCCGAAGGTATAATGGGGGCTTGAACCCGGAGACGAGCTTAGCTTCTGTGGCCGTTTTGTAGTCCGTTGCCGTCGAGCCTGAAAAAAATTGCGTGGCTCTTTCCCCCGCCCCCCCCCAGTGTGCCTACTTGGTCTTTGTAGCTTTGCTTGGAAAATGTCAGTTGCAGGCGGACAGACAGTAATTTGAAGCGCAATGGTTGAATTGCTAGGAATTGGCGAACTGGTTTCTCTGGGTGGTTCTCTGCTCTCATGCCTTCCCTCCCTGCCCTCTCCCCTCTTTGCGTGTGGCTTTTGATTTTATTTATTTATGGTTTTGTACTTCCTTCTCCAGCTTCTTGGGCATCTAGTGATTGTTGGCAAGAAGCGTGCTGCTCACCTGGGCCTGACCAATGGATTCCGGACGGTTGCGGACGAAGGGCCCGAGGGTGGGCAGCCTGTCTGTCACGTACATCTACGTATTCTGGGTGGCCGTCAGTTGGGCTGGCCGCCTGGCTAAGATTTTTGCACCACAGGAGTTGCTGCACGTGTACAAATCGCCACCGAATGGATTTCGTCTGTTGCCCGTCAGTCTAGCCACTGTTGATGTCTAATTTTTTGTGACGTGTGCCTGTGGAAGGTAATAAAAGCTTTGAGCAGCAGTTGCACAATAAAGACTTAGCATGGGGATATCACCTCTGTCTGGTGTGTCTTACTGAGGGGAATAGTTCTGCAAGTTAAAACGGTGTCTCCCCGGAGTGTAAGTATGTGGAATGTTTCAGTCTGCTAACGGTGTTCTGTAGATAGATAGCGATTTGCCCAGTCACTTGAAGCGTGACGCTGGAACCGCTTGGCAGTCTCCTGCGTCTTGCAGGAAGCAGGCGCTTAGCTTTTTGGAAGTGGTACGCAAATGTACATAAAGCCAGCGTGGGCTGCTGCTAAAACTTTAGAAAATACTGTATGTGACGCTACAGGCGTGCCGTGCGAGGGTGGTTTCGGCACAGCGCAATGTGTTGGGAGCATCCAACTCCTGTTGGAGCGCTTTATCGATGGCCGTGTGATAAGGCCGCGTCGATATCCCTTTTCTGGTGAGGAGGGAGGCGGTAGGAGAAAACAGTCGCTCTGAGTGGCAGCTGTGGTGCTTCCATAGCACAGTGGAATAGCTCTCTCTGTCACTTTGGGTCAGCTGTCCTGGCTCTGTCCCCTCCCAACCTCTTGCCCACCCCCAGCTTACTGGACTTTGGGGGTGGGGTGGTTGGAGAGACAGCCTCCATGCTGTGGGAGCGCTGCTGAAACATGGGTGTGTTATCAACGCCCTTCTAGCTACAGCTCCAAAGCGCAGCACTATGAGGGCCGATATTTCCCTGCTGCCTGTGGATCTGGCAGGTGGATATTTCCAGAAGGAACTTTTTCATCCTCTTTTCTCCCCCTGTCCTGTGGAAGAGGGGCAGCTGGGTGGACCCTTGGCAGCCGGTCAAGAAGCATAGGATCGTTTAGGTTGGAAAAGACCTTTAAGATCATCGAGTCCAACCGTTAACCTAACGCTGCCAGGTCCACCACTCAACCACGTCCCTGAGCACCACGTCTACACGTCTTTTAAATACCTCCAGGGATGGTAACTCAACCACTTGCCTCTGCGGCCTGTCCCAATGCTCGACAACCCTTTCGGTGAAGAAATTTTTCCTAATACGCAATCTAAACCTCCCCTGGCGCAACTTGGGGCCGTTTCCTCTCGTCCTATCGCTTGTTACTTGGGAAAAGAGACCGAGCCCCACCTCGCTACGACCTCCTTTCAGGTAGTTGTAGAGAGCGATGAGGTCTCCCTGTACCGTTTAATACCGTTTAATATCTTCATCAATGACATAGCTAGTGGGATTGAGCGCGCCCTCTGCAAGGTTGCGGACGACGCCAAGCTGAGTGGTGCAGCTGATACTCTAGAGGGAAGGGATGCCATCCAGAGGGGCCTTGACGGGCTGGAGAAGTGGGCCCGTGCGATCCTCGTGAAGTTCCACAAGGCCAAGGGCAAGGTCCTGCGCCTGGGTCGGGGCAGTCCCCGATATCAGTACAGACTGGGTGATGAATGGGTTGAGAGCAGTCCTGCAGAGAAGGGCTCGGGGGTACCGGTGGACAAAAAATTGGATACGAGCTGGCAGTGTGCGCTTGCAGGCCAGAAAGCCAATCGAATCCTGGGCCGCGTAAACGGGAGCGTGGCCAGCAGGTCGAGGGAGGTGATTCTCCCCCTCTACTCCGCTCTCGTGAGAGCCCACCTGGAGTCCTGCGCCCAGCTCTGGGGTCCCCAGTACAAGACAGACGTGGACCTGTTAGAGCGGGTCCAGAGGAGGGCCACGAAAATGGTCAGAGGGCTGGAACACCTCTCCTCCTATGACGAAAGGCTGAGGAGAAGAGAAGGCTCCGGGGAGACCTTATTGCGGCCTTTCAATACTTGAAGGGGGCTTATAAGAAAGATGGAGCAGCGGATAGTGTCTACCTAGCCTTCAGGAAGGCTTTTGACACCGTCTCCCGTAAGATCCTCGTAGAGAAGCTGATGAAGTAGGGGCTGGATGAGCGGACAGTGGGGTGGGTTGAAATCTGGCTGAACAGCTGGGCCCAGCGGGTGGTGATCAGTGGCATGAAGTCTAGTTGGAGGCCAGGAACGAGCGGTGGACCCCGGGGGTCAATGCTGGGCCCGATCCTGTTCAACATCCTAATTAACGATCCGGATGATGGGTAGGCAGGCAGACAGACAGACAGGCCCCTCAGCGAGTTTGCTGATGATACAAAACTGGGAGGAGCGGCTGATACACCAGGGGGTTGCGCTGCCGTCCAGAGGGCCCTCGACAGGCTGGAGAAACGGGCAGGCAGGAGCCTCGTGGGGTTCAACAAGGGGAAGCGCAAGGTCCTGCACCTGGGGAGGAACAACCCCATGCACCAGTATATGCTGGAGGCCGACCGGCTGGAAAGCAGCTTTGCAGAAAAGGACGTGGGGGGCTCCCGGTGGACACCAAGTTGAACGTGAGCCGACAACGTGCCCTTGCCGCAAAGAAGGCTAAGGATATCCTTGGCCCGATATAGAGGCAAGCAGGGTTTATATATGTTACAACACAGTTGTGTAGCCCAATCGAATTGCTCGCTGTCCCCGGGGGTGCAGGGCACCACAGACCACCCTTGGGCGGCTTTGGGGGCACCGCCTGTTTTTCTAAAAGCCTCCTACCCAGCTTAGCGCAAATCCTAGCTTGATCTGCCCTCCAGCCCTCGAGCCACCAGTGCCGAACACACGCTTTGTATTTTATTTTCTCCCAGGAGGCGTGCAGCTTAGAAACGTCTGCAATTGAAGCGGGGCTTTCAGGGAACAATTTCGAGCAGCTTCTGTTGGTTCTGCGAAACGTTCTGAAAAGTTAAGGCCTGGCCTGCCCTGCCCTGCCCTGCCCTGGCAAAAGCAGTCGTTTGACTGGAGGGAGCAGCACCAAAAAGCCACAAGCACGTTTGGGGCGGACTCGATGCGGTAATAAATAACAATAAATAGTCCTTCTAGCTACAACAGCCTCTTCTGAGACCTCGTTGCCCGCCCACGGGGTCGCAGCACTACACGGCACAGATCCCTCCGCGGACTCGCCCAACGTCTTCTCCCTCCACCCCCAGGCCGGATCCCTCCGCGCCCCGAGGGCACGCAAACTCCCCGAGCCCCGGTAAGCACCAGGTCGGCGAGGGCGGACCCGCCGAGGGGGCGAGGACAAGCGAAAACGACAGACGAGACAGCCAGTCGAGACGCGGGATCGGCCGGCGGCGATCTGGCGGCCCAATGGGCGCCGCGGAGGGCCTGGCCGAGTGGAGGAAGCGCGGGGGCGACAAGGGGCGTTGTCGTGGCTGACGAGATTCTCGGGGCGCGGGCCGCCCGGCCCGGTGGCGCCGCTTCTGTCTTCGGAAAGGTCATCGGCAAGGCGCTTCCCCGCCAACGTCAGCGACGAGGACGAGGAGGTAGCCGCGGCTTTGCTCTGTGCGCGGTTCCCTTTCCCTGCCCTCCCCTCCCGTCCCCTTCCCTTCCCCCCCTCGCCCCTCCCCCCGCGCTCGCAGGCACCCTGAGCCGAGGACCCGTTGCGCGGTGCCCGGGAGCGCGGCAGGGCGGGTGGCGGCGTTGGTGCGGGTGGCTGGAGGGAGGGAGGGAGGGAGGGAGGGACGGGGGACGGGCGGGGCCTTTCTGGGTTGTGGCGCTCTCTACTGCACCATCCCTAAAACATCGCGCTTCTTCGGTGCCCCCCCCCCCCTTCCCCGGCTGCCGCGGCGCGTACTGGGTTGCTGGTGCTGTCCGGCTCGCCTCGGTTCCCAGCCCCACCGTGTCGTGCGTGCGCGCGCGCAGAGGAGGGCCTCTGACGGTAACGCACTTGGCGGCAGCCGCAGACGTTTGCCGCGTGATATCCCTTTGGCACCGCAAGTCGTGCAAAGTTTGCTGCTGCTGCTGCTGCCGAGGGGTGGGAGTGGTCCTGCCTCGTGTAGGAGGATAGTCTTGAAACCTTAGATTAAGCACACGCAGTCAATCTCCTCGGGGCTTCCCGGTGTGCGTACGCACGCACGCACGTATGTATGTAAACAGCGAACGTCTGAGCAGTGACCGTAATGAGTTAATAGAAAGTACTAACATCGCGTAAGAGAAATCAGCGTTTCGGCTTGTGTTTGGGGTATCTGGTGATCTGCTTCTGTACGAGTTCAGTGGGGCATACTGATTTGCTGAAGCTATTACCTTTCTCTGAAGCCAATTGCGTTTTAACTGTTTTATACTCTTCCTCCAGCGCCTCGCGTTCCACGATCTTTCACCCCAAGCTCCGACGCTTGTCCTGGTCATGCCGAAGGAGCCAATTATCAGGTTATCTGAAGCAGAAGATTCTGGCGAATCTGTAAGTACCGTGGAAGCGTTCTGTACGCTAAACTGTACCTGTAATTAGTTCCGAATTTACTGGACTCTTTCCCATCCCCCCCTTTCCCCCTTGATAGGGCACAGTAGGCTGTTTGGGGTTTTCTGGCGCTATAATCCTTTGCCTCTAGCTTGCAACGGGATTGAGCTTTTTGACTAAAAGTAGTGATATAAAGCAATGCTCGTCCCTGGGTATGTACTTCTGGTGCAAAATGCGGTGTTGTTTTGGGGCGCAGTCTGATGCCTGTTGTCATGGTTTGGAGTAAGAGCAGCAGTACTTCTTCTAATGCGGAGAAGAGGGCTTGGGGTTTTTGGCAGGTCAGGGCTGAGGAAGGGCAAAGCTGGTTGAGAGGTGCCGGGTGCTTTGCTCTTAGCTCTGAAAGTCAAGTTCAAAGGCTTTGTCAACCCATGCAAAGACAGCCTAAAGTTTCTTTTCCACCCGAATGGCTTATGTTGCCCGAAGGTATAATGGGGGCTTGAACCCGGAGACGAGCTTAGCTTCTGTGGCCGTTTTGTAGTCCGTTGCCGTCGAGCCTGAAAAAAATTGCGTGGCTCTTTCCCCCGCCCCCCCCCAGTGTGCCTACTTGGTCTTTGTAGCTTTGCTTGGAAAATGTCAGTTGCAGGCGGACAGACAGTAATTTGAAGCGCAATGGTTGAATTGCTAGGAATTGGCACACTGGTTTCTCTGGGTGGTTCTCTGCTCTCATGCCTTCCCTCCCTGCCCTCTCCCCTCTTTGCGTGTGGCTTTTGATTTTATTTATTTATGGTTTTGTACTTCCTTCTCCAGCTTCTTGGGCATCTAGTGATTGTTGGCAAGAAGCGTGCTGCTCACCTGGGCCTGACCAATGGATTCCGGACGGTTGCGGACGAAGGGCCCGAGGGTGGGCAGCCTGTCTGTCACGTACATCTACGTATTCTGGGTGGCCGTCAGTTGGGCTGGCCGCCTGGCTAAGATTTTTGCACCACAGGAGTTGCTGCACGTGTACAAATCGCCACCGAATGGATTTCGTCTGTTGCCCGTCAGTCTAGCCACTGTTGATGTCTAATTTTTTGTGACGTGTGCCTGTGGAAGGTAATAAAAGCTTTGAGCAGCAGTTGCACAATAAAGACTTAGCATGGGGATATCGCCTCTGTCTGGTGCGTCTTACTGAGGGGAATAGTTCTGCAAGTTAAAACGGTGTCTCCCCGGAGTGTAAGTATGTGGAATGTTTCAGTCTGCTAACGGTGTTCTGTAGATAGATAGCGATTTGCCCAGTCACTTGAAGCGTGACGCTGGAACCGCTTGGCAGTCTCCTGCGTCTTGCAGGAAGCAGGCGCTTAGCTTTTTGGAAGTGGTACGCAAATGTACATAAAGCCAGCGTGGGCTGCTGCTAAAACTTTAGAAAATACTGTATGTGACGCTACAGGCGTGCCGTGCGAGGGTGGTTTCGGCACAGCGCAATGTGTTGGGAGCATCCAACTCCTGTTGGAGCGCTTTATCGATGGCCGTGTGATAAGGCCGCGTCGATATCCCTTTTCTGGTGAGGAGGGAGGCGGTAGGAGAAAAGAGTCGCTCTGAGTGGCAGCTGTGGTGCTTCCATAGCACAGTGGAATAGCTCTCTCTGTCACTTTGGGTCAGCTGTCCTGGCTCTGTCCCCTCCCAACCTCTTGCCCACCCCCAGCTTACTGGACTTTGGGGGTGGGGTGGTTGGAGAGACAGCCTCCATGCTGTGGGAGCGCTGCTGAAACATGGGTGTGTTATCAACGCCCTTCTAGCTACAGCTCCAAAGCGCAGCACTATGAGGGCCGATATTTCCCTGCTGCCTGTGGATCTGGCAGGTGGATATTTCCAGAAGGAACTTTTTCATCCTCTTTTCTCCCCCTGTCCTGTGGAAGAGGGGCAGCTGGGTGGACCCTTGGCAGCCGGTCAAGAAGCATAGGATCGTTTAGGTTGGAAAAGACCTTTAAGATCATCGAGTCCAACCGTTAACCTAACGCTGCCAGGTCCACCACTCAACCACGTCCCTGAGCACCACGTCTACACGTCTTTTAAATACCTCCAGGGATGGTAACTCAACCACTTGCCTCTGCGGCCTGTCCCAATGCTCGACAACCCTTTCGGTGAAGAAATTTTTCCTAATACGCAATCTAAACCTCCCCTGGCGCAACTTGGGGCCGTTTCCTCTCGTCCTATCGCTTGTTACTTGGGAAAAGAGACCGAGCCCCACCTCGCTACGACCTCCTTTCAGGTAGTTGTAGAGAGCGATGAGGTCTCCCTGTACCGTTTAATACCGTTTAATATCTTCATCAATGACATAGCTAGTGGGATTGAGCGCGCCCTCTGCAAGGTTGCGGACGACGCCAAGCTGAGTGGTGCAGCTGATACTCTAGAGGGAAGGGATGCCATCCAGAGGGGCCTTGACGGGCTGGAGAAGTGGGCCCGTGCGATCCTCGTGAAGTTCCACAAGGCCAAGGGCAAGGTCCTGCGCCTGGGTCGGGGCAGTCCCCGATATCAGTACAGACTGGGTGATGAATGGGTTGAGAGCAGTCCTGCAGAGAAGGGCTCGGGGGTACCGGTGGACGAAAAATTGGATACGAGCTGGCAGTGTGCGCTTGCAGGCCAGAAAGCCAATCGAATCCTGGGCCGCGTAAACGGGAGCGTGGCCAGCAGGTCGAGGGAGGTGATTCTCCCCCTCTACTCCGCTCTCGTGAGAGCCCACCTGGAGTCCTGCGCCCAGCTCTGGGGTCCCCAGTACAAGACAGACGTGGACCTGTTAGAGCGGGTCCAGAGGAGGGCCACGAAAATGGTCAGAGGGCTGGAACACCTCTCCTCCTATGACGAAAGGCTGAGGAGAAGAGAAGGCTCCGGGGAGACCTTATTGCGGCCTTTCAATACTTGAAGGGGGCTTATAAGAAAGATGGAGCAGCGGATAGTGTCTACCTAGCCTTCAGGAAGGCTTTTGACACCGTCTCCCGTAAGATCCTCGTAGAGAAGCTGATGAAGTAGGGGCTGGATGAGCGGACAGTGGGGTGGGTTGAAATCTGGCTGAACAGCTGGGCCCAGCGGGTGGTGATCAGTGGCATGAAGTCTAGTTGGAGGCCAGGAACGAGCGGTGGACCCCGGGGGTCAATGCTGGGCCCGATCCTGTTCAACATCCTAATTAACGATCCGGATGATGGGTAGGCAGGCAGACAGACAGACAGGCCCCTCAGCGAGTTTGCTGATGATACAAAACTGGGAGGAGCGGCTGATACACCAGGGGGTTGCGCTGCCGTCCAGAGGGCCCTCGACAGGCTGGAGAAACGGGCAGGCAGGAGCCTCGTGGGGTTCAACAAGGGGAAGCGCAAGGTCCTGCACCTGGGGAGGAACAACCCCATGCACCAGTATATGCTGGAGGCCGACCGGCTGGAAAGCAGCTTTGCAGAAAAGGACGTGGGGGGCTCCCGGTGGACACCAAGTTGAACGTGAGCCGACAACGTGCCCTTGCCGCAAAGAAGGCTAAGGATATCCTTGGCCCGATATAGAGGCAAGCAGGGTTTATATATGTTACAACACAGTTGTGTAGCCCAATCGAATTGCTCGCTGTCCCCGGGGGTGCAGGGCACCACAGACCACCCTTGGGCGGCTTTGGGGGCACCGCCTGTTTTTCTAAAAGCCTCCTACCCAGCTTAGCGCAAATCCTAGCTTGATCTGCCCTCCAGCCCTCGAGCCACCAGTGCCGAACACACGCTTTGTATTTTATTTTCTCCCAGGAGGCGTGCAGCTTAGAAACGTCTGCAATTGAAGCGGGGCTTTCAGGGAACAATTTCGAGCAGCTTCTGTTGGTTCTGCGAAACGTTCTGAAAAGTTAAGGCCTGCCCTGCCCTGCCCTGCCCTGGCAAAAGCAGTCGTTTGACTGGAGGGAGCAGCACCAAAAAGCCACAAGCACGTTTGGGGCGGACTCGATGCGGTAATAAATAACAATAAATAGTCCTTCTAGCTACAACAGCCTCTTCTGAGACCTCGTTGCCCGCCCACGGGGTCGCAGCACTACACGGCACAGATCCCTCCGCGGACTCGCCCAACGTCTTCTCCCTCCACCCCCAGGCCGGATCCCTCCGCGCCCCGAGGGCACGCAAACTCCCCGAGCCCCGGTAAGCACCAGGTCGGCGAGGGCGGACCCGCCGAGGGGGCGAGGACAAGCGAAAACGACAGACGAGACAGCCAGTCGAGACGCGGGATCGGCCGGCGGCGATCTGGCGGCCCAATGGGCGCCGCGGAGGGCCTGGCCGAGTGGAGGAAGCGCGGGGGCGACAAGGGGCGTTGTCGTGGCTGACGAGATTCTCGGGGCGCGGGCCGCCCGGCCCGGTGGCGCCGCTTCTGTCTTCGGAAAGGTCATCGGCAAGGCGCTTCCCCGCCAACGTCATCGACGAGGACGAGGAGGTAGCCGCGGCTTTGCTCTGTGCGCGGTTCCCTTTCCCTGCCCTCCCCTCCCGTCCCCTTCCCTTCCCCCCCTCGCCCCTCCCCCCGCGCTCGCAGGCACCCTGAGCCGAGGACCCGTTGCGCGGTGCCCGGGAGCGCGGCAGGGCGGGTGGCGGCGTTGGTGCGGGTGGCTGGAGGGAGGGAGGGAGGGAGGGAAGGAGGGACGGGGGACGGGCGGGGCCTTTCTGGGTTGTGGCGCTCTCTACTGCACCATCCCTAAAACATCGCGCTTCTTCGGTGCCCCCCCCCCCCTTCCCCGGCTGCCGCGGCGCGTACTGGGTTGCTGGTGCTGTCCGGCTCGCCTCGGTTCCCAGCCCCACCGTGTCGTGCGTGCGCGCGCGCAGAGGAGGGCCTCTGACGGTAACGCACTTGGCGGCAGCCGCAGACGTTTGCCGCGTGATATCCCTTTGGCACCGCAAGTCGTGCAAAGTTTGCTGCTGCTGCTGCTGCCGAGGGGTGGGAGTGGTCCTGCCTCGTGTAGGAGGATAGTCTTGAAACCTTAGATTAAGCACACGCAGTCAGTCTCCTCGGGGCTTCCCGGTGTGCGTACGCACGCGCGTATGTATGTAAACAGCGAACGTCTGAGCAGTGACCGTAATGAGTTAATAGAAAGTACTAACATCGCGTAAGAGAAATCAGCGTTTCGGCTTGTGTTTGGGGTATCTGGTGATCTGCTTCTGTACGAGTTCAGTGGGGCATACTGATTTGCTGAAGCTATTACCTTTCTCTGAAGCCAATTGCGTTTTAACTGTTTTATACTCTTCCTCCAGCGCCTCGCGTTCCACGATCTTTCACCCCAAGCTCCGACGCTTGTCCTGGTCATGCCGAAGGAGCCAATTATCAGGTTATCTGAAGCAGAAGATTCTGGCGAATCTGTAAGTACCGTGGAAGCGTTCTGTACGCTAAACTGTACCTGTAATTAGTTCCGAATTTACTGGACTCTTTCCCATCCCCCCCTTTCCCCCTTGATAGGGCACAGTAGGCTGTTTGGGGTTTTCTGGCGCTATAATCCTTTGCCTCTAGCTTGCAACGGGATTGAGCTTTTTGACTAAAAGTAGTGATATAAAGCAATGCTCGTCCCTGGGTATGTACTTCTGGTGCAAAATGCGGTGTTGTTTTGGGGCGCAGTCTGATGCCTGTTGTCATGGTTTGGAGTAAGAGCAGCAGTACTTCTTCTAATGCGGAGAAGAGGGCTTGGGGTTTTTGGCAGGTCAGGGCTGAGGAAGGGCAAAGCTGGTTGAGAGGTGCCGGGTGCTTTGCTCTTAGCTCTGAAAGTCAAGTTCAAAGGCTTTGTCAACCCATGCAAAGACAGCCTAAAGTTTCTTTTCCACCCGAATGGCTTATGTTGCCCGAAGGTATAATGGGGGCTTGAACCCGGAGACGAGCTTAGCTTCTGTGGCCGTTTTGTAGTCCGTTGCCGTCGAGCCTGAAAAAAACTGCGTGGCTCTTTCCCCCGCCCCCCCCCAGTGTGCCTACTTGGTCTTTGTAGCTTTGCTTGGAAAATGTCAGTTGCAGGCGGACAGACAGTAATTTGAAGCGCAATGGTTGAATTGCTAGGAATTGGCACACTGGTTTCTCTGGGTGGTTCTCTGCTCTCATGCCTTCCCTCCCTGCCCTCTCCCCTCTTTGCGTGTGGCTTTTGATTTTATTTATTTATGGTTTTGTACTTCCTTCTCCAGCTTCTTGGGCATCTAGTGATTGTTGGCAAGAAGCGTGCTGCTCACCTGGGCCTGACCAATGGATTCCGGACGGTTGCGGACGAAGGGCCCGAGGGTGGGCAGCCTGTCTGTCACGTACATCTACGTATTCTGGGTGGCCGTCAGTTGGGCTGGCCGCCTGGCTAAGATTTTTGCACCACAGGAGTTGCTGCACGTGTACAAATCGCCACCGAATGGATTTCGTCTGTTGCCCGTCAGTCTAGCCACTGTTGATGTCTAATTTTTTGTGACGTGTGCCTGTGGAAGGTAATAAAAGCTTTGAGCAGCAGTTGCACAATAAAGACTTAGCATGGGGATATCACCTCTGTCTGGTGCGTCTTACTGAGGGGAATAGTTCTGCAAGTTAAAACGGTGTCTCCCCGGAGTGTAAGTATGTGGAATGTTTCAGTCTGCTAACGGTGTTCTGTAGATAGATAGCGATTTGCCCAGTCACTTGAAGCGTGACGCTGGAACCGCTTGGCAGTCTCCTGCGTCTTGCAGGAAGCAGGCGCTTAGCTTTTTGGAAGTGGTACGCAAATGTACATAAAGCCAGCGTGGGCTGCTGCTAAAACTTTAGAAAATACTGTATGTGACGCTACAGGCGTGCCGTGCGAGGGTGGTTTCGGCACAGCGCAATGTGTTGGGAGCATCCAACTCCTGTTGGAGCGCTTTATCGATGGCCGTGTGATAAGGCCGCGTCGATATCCCTTTTCTGGTGAGGAGGGAGGTGGTAGGAGAAAACAATCGCTCTGAGTGGCAGCTGTGGTGCTTCCATAGCACAGTGGAATAGCTCTCTCTGTCACTTTGGGTCAGCTGTCCTGGCTCTGTCCCCTCCCAACCTCTTGCCCACCCCCAGCTTACTGGACTTTGGGGGTGGGGTGGTTGGAGAGACAGCCTCCATGCTGTGGGAGCGCTGCTGAAACATGGGTGTGTTATCAACGCCCTTCTAGCTACAGCTCCAAAGCGCAGCACTATGAGGGCCGATATTTCCCTGCTGCCTGTGGATCTGGCAGGTGGATATTTCCAGAAGGAACTTTTTCATCCTCTTTTCTCCCCCTGTCCTGTGGAAGAGGGGCAGCTGGGTAGACCCTTGGCAGCCGGTCAAGAAGCATAGGATCGTTTAGGTTGGAAAAGACCTTTAAGATCATCGAGTCCAACCGTTAACCTAACGCTGCCAGGTCCACCACTCAACCACGTCCCTGAGCACCACGTCTACACGTCTTTTAAATACCTCCAGGGATGGTAACTCAACCACTTCCCTCTGCGGCCTGTCCCAATGCTCGACAACCCTTTCGGTGAAGAAATTTTTCCTAATACCCAATCTAAACCTCCCCTGGCGCAACTTGGGGCCGTTTCCTCTCGTCCTATCGCTTGTTACTTGGGAAAAGAGACCGAGCCCCACCTCGCTACGACCTCCTTTCAGGTAGTTGTAGAGAGCGATGAGGTCTCCCTGTACCGTTTAATACCGTTTAATATCTTCATCAATGACATAGCTAGTGGGATTGAGCACGCCCTCTGCAAGGTTGCGGACGACGCCAAGCTGAGTGGTGCAGCTGATACTCTAGAGGGAAGGGATGCCATCCAGAGGGGCCTTGACGGGCTGGAGAAGTGGGCCCGTGCGATCCTCGTGAAGTTCCACAAGGCCAAGGGCAAGGTCCTGCGCCTGGGTCGGGGCAGTCCCCGATATCAGTACAGACTGGGTGATGAATGGGTTGAGAGCAGTCCTGCAGAGAAGGGCTCGGGGGTACCGGTGGACGAAAAATTGGATACGAGCTGGCAGTGTGCGCTTGCAGGCCAGAAAGCCAATCGAATCCTGGGCCGCGTAAACGGGAGCGTGGCCAGCAGGTCGAGGGAGGTGATTCTCCCCCTCTACTCCGCTCTCGTGAGAGCCCACCTGGAGTCCTGCGCCCAGCTCTGGGGTCCCCAGTACAAGACAGACGTGGACCTGTTAGAGCGGGTCCAGAGGAGGGCCACGAAAATGGTCAGAGGGCTGGAACACCTCTCCTATGACGAAAGGCTGAGGAGAAGAGAAGGCTCCGGGGAGACCTTATTGCGGCCTTTCAATACTTGAAGGGGGCTTATAAGAAAGATGGAGCAGCGGATAGTGTCTACCTAGCCTTCAGGAAGGCTTTTGACACCGTCTCCCGTAAGATCCTCGTAGAGAAGCTGATGAAGTAGGGGCTGGATGAGCGGACAGTGGGGTGGGTTGAAATCTGGCTGAACAGCTGGGCCCAGCGGGTGGTGATCAGTGGCATGAAGTCTAGTTGGAGGCCAGGAACGAGCGGTGGACCCCGGGGGTCAATGCTGGGCCCGATCCTGTTCAACATCCTAATTAACGATCCGGATGATGGGTAGGCAGGCAGACAGACAGACAGGCCCCTCAGCGAGTTTGCTGATGATACAAAACTGGGAGGAGCGGCTGATACACCAGGGGGTTGCGCTGCCGTCCAGAGGGCCCTCGACAGGCTGGAGAAACGGGCAGGCAGGAGCCTCGTGGGGTTCAACAAGGGGAAGCGCAAGGTCCTGCACCTGGGGAGGAACAACCCCATGCACCAGTATATGCTGGAGGCCGACCGGCTGGAAAGCAGCTTTGCAGAAAAGGACGTGGGGGGCTCCCGGTGGACACCAAGTTGAACGTGAGCCGACAACGTGCCCTTGCCGCAAAGAAGGCTAAGGATATCCTTGGCCCGATATAGAGGCAAGCAGGGTTTATATATGTTACAACACAGTTGTGTAGCCCAATCGAATTGCTCGCTGTCCCCGGGGGTGCAGGGCACCACAGACCACCCTTGGGCGGCTTTGGGGGCACCGCCTGTTTTTCTAAAAGCCTCCTACCCAGCTTAGCGCAAATCCTAGCTTGATCTGCCCTCCAGCCCTCGAGCCACCAGTGCCGAACACACGCTTTGTATTTTATTTTCTCCCAGGAGGCGTGCAGCTTAGAAACGTCTGCAATTGAAGCGGGGCTTTCAGGGAACAATTTCGAGCAGCTTCTGTTGGTTCTGCGAAACGTTCTGAAAAGTTAAGGCCTGGCCTGCCCTGCCCTGCCCTGCCCTGGCAAAAGCAGTCGTTTGACTGGAGGGAGCAGCACCAAAAAGCCACAAGCACGTTTGGGGCGGACTCGATGCGGTAATAAATAACAATAAATAGTCCTTCTAGCTACAACAGCCTCTTCTGAGACCTCGTTGCCCGCCCACGGGGTCGCAGCACTACACGGCACAGATCCCTCCGCGGACTCGCCCAACGTCTTCTCCCTCCACCCCCAGGCCGGATCCCTCCGCGCCCCGAGGGCACGCAAACTCCCCGAGCCCCGGTAAGCACCAGGTCGGCGAGGGCGGACCCGCCGAGGGGGCGAGGACAAGCGAAAACGACAGACGAGACAGCCAGTCGAGACGCGGGATCGGCCGGCGGCGATCTGGCGGCCCAATGGGCGCCGCGGAGGGCCTGGCCGAGTGGAGGAAGCGCGGGGGCGACAAGGGGCGTTGTCGTGGCTGACGAGATTCTCGGGGCGCGGGCCGCCCGGCCCGGTGGCGCCGCTTCTGTCTTCGGAAAGGTCATCGGCAAGGCGCTTCCCCGCCAACGTCATCGACGAGGACGAGGAGGTAGCCGCGGCTTTGCTCTGTGCGCGGTTCCCTTTCCCTGCCCTCCCCTCCCGTCCCCTTCCCTTCCCCCCCTCGCCCCTCCCCCCGCGCTCGCAGGCACCCTGAGCCGAGGACCCGTTGCGCGGTGCCCGGGAGCGCGGCAGGGCGGGTGGCGGCGTTGCTGCGGGTGGCTGGAGGGAGGGAGGGAGGGAAGGAGGGACGGGGGACGGGCGGGGCCTTTCTGGGTTGTGGCGCTCTCTACTGCACCATCCCTAAAACATCGCGCTTCTTCGGTGCCCCCCCCCCCCCTTCCCCGGCTGCCGCGGCGCGTACTGGGTTGCTGGTGCTGTCCGGCTCGCCTCGGTTCCCAGCCCCACCGTGTCGTGCGTGCGCGCGCGCAGAGGAGGGCCTCTGACGGTAACGCACTTGGCGGCAGCCGCAGACGTTTGCCGCGTGATATCCCTTTGGCACCGCAAGTCGTGCAAAGTTTGCTGCTGCTGCTGCTGCCGAGGGGTGGGAGTGGTCCTGCCTCGTGTAGGAGGATAGTCTTGAAACCTTAGATTAAGCACACGCAGTCAATCTCCTCGGGGCTTCCCGGTGTGCGTACGCACGCACGCACGTATGTATGTAAACAGCGAACGTCTGAGCAGTGACCGTAATGAGTTAATAGAAAGTACTAACATCGCGTAAGAGAAATCAGCGTTTCGGCTTGTGTTTGGGGTATCTGGTGATCTGCTTCTGTACGAGTTCAGTGGGGCATACTGATTTGCTGAAGCTATTACCTTTCTCTGAAGCCAATTGCGTTTTAACTGTTTTATACTCTTCCTCCAGCGCCTCGCGTTCCACGATCTTTCACCCCAAGCTCCGACGCTTGTCCTGGTCATGCCGAAGGAGCCAATTACCAGGTTATCTGAAGCAGAAGATTCTGGCAAATCTGTAAGTACCGTGGAAGCGTTCTGTACGCTAAACTGTACCTGTAATTAGTTCCGAATTTACTGGACTCTTTCCCATCCCCCCCTTTCCCCCTTGATAGGGCACAGTAGGCTGTTTGGGGTTTTCTGGCGCTATAATCCTTTGCCTCTAGCTTGCAACGGGATTGAGCTTTTTGACTAAAAGTAGCGATATAAAGCAATGCTCGTCCCTGGGTATGTACTTCTGGTGCAAAATGCGGTGTTGTTTTGGGGCGCAGTCTGATGCCTGTTGTCATGGTTTGGAGTAAGAGCAGCAGTACTTCTTCTAATGCGGAGAAGAGGGCTTGGGGTTTTTGGCAGGTCAGGGCTGAGGAAGGGCAAAGCTGGTTGAGAGGTGCCGGGTGCTTTGCTCTTAGCTCTGAAAGTCAAGTTCAAAGGCTTTGTCAACCCATGCAAAGACAGCCTAAAGTTTCTTTTCCACCCGAATGGCTTATGTTGCCCGAAGGTATAATGGGGGCTTGAACCCGGAGACGAGCTTAGCTTCTGTGGCCGTTTTGTAGTCCGTTGCCGTCGAGCCTGAAAAAAATTGCGTGGCTCTTTCCCCCGCCCCCCCCCCAGTGTGCCTACTTGGTCTTTGTAGCTTTGCTTGGAAAATGTCAGTTGCAGGCGGACAGACAGTAATTTGAAGCGCAATGGTTGAATTGCTAGGAATTGGCACACTGGTTTCTCTGGGTGGTTCTCTGCTCTCATGCCTTCCCTCCCTGCCCTCTCCCCTCTTTGCGTGTGGCTTTTGATTTTATTTATTTATGGTTTTGTACTTCCTTCTCCAGCTTCTTGGGCATCTAGTGATTGTTGGCAAGAAGCGTGCTGCTCACCTGGGCCTGACCAATGGATTCCGGACGGTTGCGGACGAAGGGCCCGAGGGTGGGCAGCCTGTCTGTCACGTACATCTACGTATTCTGGGTGGCCGTCAGTTGGGCTGGCCGCCTGGCTAAGATTTTTGCACCACAGGAGTTGCTGCACGTGTACAAATCGCCACCGAATGGATTTCGTCTGTTGCCCGTCAGTCTAGCCACTGTTGATGTCTAATTTTTTGTGACGTGTGCCTGTGGAAGGTAATAAAAGCTTTGAGCAGCAGTTGCACAATAAAGACTTAGCATGGGGATATCACCTCTGTCTGGTGCGTCTTACTGAGGGGAATAGTTCTGCAAGTTAAAACGGTGTCTCCCCGGAGTGTAAGTATGTGGAATGTTTCAGTCTGCTAACGGTGTTCTGTAGATAGATAGCGATTTGCCCAGTCACTTGAAGCGTGACGCTGGAACCGCTTGGCAGTCTCCTGCGTCTTGCAGGAAGCAGGCGCTTAGCTTTTTGGAAGTGGTACGCAAATGTACATAAAGCCAGCGTGGGCTGCTGCTAAAACTTTAGAAAATACTGTATGTGACGCTACAGGCGTGCCGTGCGAGGGTGGTTTCGGCACAGCGCAATGTGTTGGGAGCATCCAACTCCTGTTGGAGCGCTTTATCGATGGCCGTGTGATAAGGCCGCGTCGATATCCCTTTTCTGGTGAGGAGGGAGGTGGTAGGAGAAAACAGTCGCTCTGAGTGGCAGCTGTGGTGCTTCCATAGCACAGTGGAATAGCTCTCTCTGTCACTTTGGGTCAGCTGTCCTGGCTCTGTCCCCTCCCAACCTCTTGCCCACCCCCAGCTTACTGGACTTTGGGGGTGGGGTGGTTGGAGAGACAGCCTCCATGCTGTGGGAGCGCTGCTGAAACATGGGTGTGTTATCAACGCCCTTCTAGCTACAGCTCCAAAGCGCAGCACTATGAGGGCCGATATTTCCCTGCTGCCTGTGGATCTGGCAGGTGGATATTTCCAGAAGGAACTTTTTCATCCTCTTTTCTCCCCCTGTCCTGTGGAAGAGGGGCAGCTGGGTAGACCCTTGGCAGCCGGTCAAGAAGCATAGGATCGTTTAGGTTGGAAAAGACCTTTAAGATCATCGAGTCCAACCGTTAACCTAACGCTGCCAGGTCCACCACTCAACCACGTCCCTGAGCACCACGTCTACACGTCTTTTAAATACCTCCAGGGATGGTAACTCAACCACTTCCCTCTGCGGCCTGTCCCAATGCTCGACAACCCTTTCGGTGAAGAAATTTTTCCTAATACCCAATCTAAACCTCCCCTGGCGCAACTTGGGGCCGTTTCCTCTCGTCCTATCGCTTGTTACTTGGGAAAAGAGACCGAGCCCCACCTCGCTACGACCTCCTTTCAGGTAGTTGTAGAGAGCGATGAGGTCTCCCTGTACCGTTTAATACCGTTTAATATCTTCATCAATGACATAGCTAGTGGGATTGAGCGCGCCCTCTGCAAGGTTGCGGACGATGCCAAGCTGAGTGGTGCAGCTGATACTCTAGAGGGAAGGGATGCCATCCAGAGGGGCCTTGACGGGCTGGAGAAGTGGGCCCGTGCGATCCTCGTGAAGTTCCACAAGGCCAAGGGCAAGGTCCTGCGCCTGGGTCGGGGCAGTCCCCGATATCAGTACAGACTGGGTGATGAATGGGTTGAGAGCAGTCCTGCAGAGAAGGGCTCGGGGGTACCGGTGGACAAAAAATTGGATACGAGCTGGCAGTGTGCGCTTGCAGGCCAGAAAGCCAATCGAATCCTGGGCCGCGTAAACGGGAGCGTGGCCAGCAGGTCGAGGGAGGTGATTCTCCCCCTCTACTCCGCTCTCGTGAGAGCCCACCTGGAGTCCTGCGCCCAGCTCTGGGGTCCCCAGTACAAGACAGACGTGGACCTGTTAGAGCGGGTCCAGAGGAGGGCCACGAAAATGGTCAGAGGGCTGGAACACCTCTCCTATGACGAAAGGCTGAGGAGAAGAGAAGGCTCCGGGGAGACCTTATTGCGGCCTTTCAATACTTGAAGGGGGCTTATAAGAAAGATGGAGCAGCGGATAGTGTCTACTTAGGCTTCAGGAAGGCTTTTGACACCGTCTCCCGTAAGATCCTCGTAGAGAAGCTGATGAAGTAGGGGCTGGATGAGCGGACAGTGGGGTGGGTTGAAATCTGGCTGAACAGCTGGGCCCAGTGGGTGGTGATCAGTGGCATGAAGTCTAGTTGGAGGCCAGGAACGAGCGGTGGACCCCGGGGGTCAATGCTGGGCCCGATCCTGTTCAACATCCTAATTAACGATCCGGATGATGGGTAGGCAGGCAGACAGACAGACAGGCCCCTCAGCGAGTTTGCTGATGATACAAAACTGGGAGGAGCGGCTGATACACCAGGGGGTTGCGCTGCCGTCCAGAGGGCCCTCGACAGGCTGGAGAAACGGGCAGGCAGGAGCCTCGTGGGGTTCAACAAGGGGAAGCGCAAGGTCCTGCACCTGGGGAGGAACAACCCCATGCACCAGTATATGCTGGAGGCCGACCGGCTGGAAAGCAGCTTTGCAGAAAAGGACGTGGGGGGCTCCCGGTGGACACCAAGTTGAACGTGAGCCGACAACGTGCCCTTGCCGCAAAGAAGGCTAAGGATATCCTTGGCCCGATATAGAGGCAAGCAGGGTTTATATATGTTACAACACAGTTGTGTAGCCCAATCGAATTGCTCGCTGTCCCCGGGGGTGCAGGGCACCACAGACCACCCTTGGGCGGCTTTGGGGGCACCGCCTGTTTTTCTAAAAGCCTCCTACCCAGCTTAGCGCAAATCCTAGCTTGATCTGCCCTCCAGCCCTCGAGCCACCAGTGCCGAACACACGCTTTGTATTTTATTTTCTCCCAGGAGGCGTGCAGCTTAGAAACGTCTGCAATTGAAGCGGGGCTTTCAGGGAACAATTTCGAGCAGCTTCTGTTGGTTCTGCGAAACGTTCTGAAAAGTTAAGGCCTGGCCTGCCCTGCCCTGCCCTGCCCTGGCAAAAGCAGTCGTTTGACTGGAGGGAGCAGCACCAAAAAGCCACAAGCACGTTTGGGGCGGACTCGATGCGGTAATAAATAACAATAAATAGTCCTTCTAGCTACAACAGCCTCTTCTGAGACCTCGTTGCCCGCCCACGGGGTCGCAGCACTACACGGCACAGATCCCTCCGCGGACTCGCCCAACGTCTTCTCCCTCCACCCCCAGGCCGGATCCCTCCGCGCCCCGAGGGCACGCAAACTCCCCGAGCCCCGGTAAGCACCAGGTCGGCGAGGGCGGACCCGCCGAGGGGGCGAGGACAAGCGAAAACGACAGACGAGACAGCCAGTCGAGACGCGGGATCAGCCGGCGGCGATCTGGCGGCCCAATGGGCGCCGCGGAGGGCCTGGCCGAGTGGAGGAAGCGCGGGGGCGACAAGGGGCGTTGTCGTGGCTGACGAGATTCTCGGGGCGCGGGCCGCCCGGCCCGGTGGCGCCGCTTCTGTCTTCGGAAAGGTCATCGGCAAGGCGCTTCCCCGCCAACGTCATCGACGAGGACGAGGAGGTAGCCGCGGCTTTGCTCTGTGCGCGGTTCCCTTTCCCTGCCCTCCCCTCCCGTCCCCTTCCCTTCCCCCCCTCGCCCCTCCCCCCGCGCTCGCAGGCACCCTGAGCCGAGGACCCGTTGCGCGGTGCCCGGGAGCGCGGCAGGGCGGGTGGCGGCGTTGCTGCGGGTGGCTGGAGGGAGGGAAGGAGGGACGGGGGACGGGCGACGGGCGGGGCCTTTCTGGGTTGTGGCGCTCTCTACTGCACCATCCCTAAAACATCGCGCTTCTTCGGTGCCCCCCCCCCCCTTCCCCGGCTGCCGCGGCGCGTACTGGGTTGCTGGTGCTGTCCGGCTCGCCTCGGTTCCCAGCCCCACCGTGTCGTGCGTGCGCGCGCGCAGAGGAGGGCCTCTGACGGTAACGCACTTGGCGGCAGCCGCAGACGTTTGCCGCGTGATATCCCTTTGGCACCGCAAGTCGTGCAAAGTTTGCTGCTGCTGCTGCTGCCGAGGGGTGGGAGTGGTCCTGCCTCGTGTAGGAGGATAGTCTTGAAACCTTAGATTAAGCACACGCAGTCAATCTCCTCGGGGCTTCCCGGTGTGCGTACGCACGCACGCACGTATGTATGTAAACAGCGAACGTCTGAGCAGTGACCGTAATGAGTTAATAGAAAGTACTAACATCGCGTAAGAGAAATCAGCGTTTCGGCTTGTGTTTGGGGTATCTGGTGATCTGCTTCTGTACGAGTTCAGTGGGGCATACTGATTTGCTGAAGCTATTACCTTTCTCTGAAGCCAATTGCGTTTTAACTGTTTTATACTCTTCCTCCAGCGCCTCGCGTTCCACGATCTTTCACCCCAAGCTCCGACGCTTGTCCTGGTCATGCCGAAGGAGCCAATTACCAGGTTATCTGAAGCAGAAGATTCTGGCAAATCTGTAAGTACCGTGGAAGCGTTCTGTACGCTAAACTGTACCTGTAATTAGTTCCGAATTTACTGGACTCTTTCCCATCCCCCCCTTTCCCCCTTGATAGGGCACAGTAGGCTGTTTGGGGTTTTCTGGCGCTATAATCCTTTGCCTCTAGCTTGCAACGGGATTGAGCTTTTTGACTAAAAGTAGCGATATAAAGCAATGCTCGTCCCTGGGTATGTACTTCTGGTGCAAAATGCGGTGTTGTTTTGGGGCGCAGTCTGATGCCTGTTGTCATGGTTTGGAGTAAGAGCAGCAGTACTTCTTCTAATGCGGAGAAGAGGGCTTGGGGTTTTTGGCAGGTCAGGGCTGAGGAAGGGCAAAGCTGGTTGAGAGGTGCCGGGTGCTTTGCTCTTAGCTCTGAAAGTCAAGTTCAAAGGCTTTGTCAACCCATGCAAAGACAGCCTAAAGTTTCTTTTCCACCCGAATGGCTTATGTTGCCCGAAGGTATAATGGGGGCTTGAACCCGGAGACGAGCTTAGCTTCTGTGGCCGTTTTGTAGTCCGTTGCCGTCGAGCCTGAAAAAAACTGCGTGGCTCTTTCCCCCGCCCCCCCCCAGTGTGCCTACTTGGTCTTTGTAGCTTTGCTTGGAAAATGTCAGTTGCAGGCGGACAGACAGTAATTTGAAGCGCAATGGTTGAATTGCTAGGAATTGGCACACTGGTTTCTCTGGGTGGTTCTCTGCTCTCATGCCTTCCCTCCCTGCCCTCTCCCCTCTTTGCGTGTGGCTTTTGATTTTATTTATTTATGGTTTTGTACTTCCTTCTCCAGCTTCTTGGGCATCTAGTGATTGTTGGCAAGAAGCGTGCTGCTCACCTGGGCCTGACCAATGGATTCCGGACGGTTGCGGACGAAGGGCCCGAGGGTGGGCAGCCTGTCTGTCACGTACATCTACGTATTCTGGGTGGCCGTCAGTTGGGCTGGCCGCCTGGCTAAGATTTTTGCACCACAGGAGTTGCTGCACGTGTACAAATCGCCACCGAATGGATTTCGTCTGTTGCCCGTCAGTCTAGCCACTGTTGATGTCTAATTTTTTGTGACGTGTGCCTGTGGAAGGTAATAAAAGCTTTGAGCAGCAGTTGCACAATAAAGACTTAGCATGGGGATATCACCTCTGTCTGGTGTGTCTTACTGAGGGGAATAGTTCTGCAAGTTAAAATGGTGTCTCCCCGGAGTGTAAGTATGTGGAATGTTTCAGTCTGCTAACGGTGTTCTGTAGATAGATAGCGATTTGCCCAGTCACTTGAAGCGTGACGCTGGAACCGCTTGGCAGTCTCCTGCGTCTTGCAGGAAGCAGGCGCTTAGCTTTTTGGAAGTGGTACGCAAATGTACATAAAGCCAGCGTGGGCTGCTGCTAAAACTTTAGAAAATACTGTATGTGACGCTACAGGCGTGCCGTGCGAGGGTGGTTTCGGCACAGCGCAATGTGTTGGGAGCATCCAACTCCTGTTGGAGCGCTTTATCGATGGCCGTGTGATAAGGCCGCGTCGATATCCCTTTTCTGGTGAGGAGGGAGGCGGTAGGAGAAAACAGTCGCTCTGAGTGGCAGCTGTGGTGCTTCCATAGCACAGTGGAATAGCTCTCTCTGTCACTTTGGGTCAGCTGTCCTGGCTCTGTCCCCTCCCAACCTCTTGCCCACCCCCAGCTTACTGGACTTTGGGGGTGGGGTGGTTGGAGAGACAGCCTCCATGCTGTGGGAGCGCTGCTGAAACATGGGTGTGTTATCAACGCCCTTCTAGCTACAGCTCCAAAGCGCAGCACTATGAGGGCCGATATTTCCCTGCTGCCTGTGGATCTGGCAGGTGGATATTTCCAGAAGGAACTTTTTCATCCTCTTTTCTCCCCCTGTCCTGTGGAAGAGGGGCAGCTGGGTGGACCCTTGGCAGCCGGTCAAGAAGCATAGGATCGTTTAGGTTGGAAAAGACCTTTAAGATCATCGAGTCCAACCGTTAACCTAACGCTGCCAGGTCCACCACTCAACCACATCCCTGAGCACCACGTCTACACGTCTTTTAAATACCTCCAGGGATGGTAACTCAACCACTTGCCTCTGCGGCCTGTCCCAATGCTCGACAACCCTTTCGGTGAAGAAATTTTTCCTAATACCCAATCTAAACCTCCCCTGGCGCAACTTGGGGCCGTTTCCTCTCGTCCTATCGCTTGTTACTTGGGAAAAGAGACCGAGCCCCACCTCGCTACGACCTCCTTTCAGGTAGTTGTAGAGAGCGATGAGGTCTCCCTGTACCGTTTAATACCGTTTAATATCTTCATCAATGACATAGCTAGTGGGATTGAGCGCGCCCTCTGCAAGGTTGCGGACGACGCCAAGCTGAGTGGTGCAGCTGATACTCTAGAGGGAAGGGATGCCATCCAGAGGGGCCTTGACGGGCTGGAGAAGTGGGCCCGTGCGATCCTCGTGAAGTTCCACAAGGCCAAGGGCAAGGTCCTGCGCCTGGGTCGGGGCAGTCCCCGATATCAGTACAGACTGGGTGATGAATGGGTTGAGAGCAGTTCTGCAGAGAAGGGCTCGGGGGTACCGGTGGACGAAAAATTGGATACGAGCTGGCAGTGTGCGCTTGCAGGCCAGAAAGCCAATCGAATCCTGGGCCGCGTAAACAGGAGCGTGGCCAGCAGGTCGAGGGAGGTGATTCTCCCCCTCTACTCCGCTCTCGTGAGAGCCCACCTGGAGTCCTGCGCCCAGCTCTGGGGTCCCCAGTACAAGACAGACGTGGACCTGTTAGAGCGGGTCCAGAGGAGGGCCACGAAAATGGTCAGAGGGCTGGAACACCTCTCCTCCTATGACGAAAGGCTGAGGAGAAGAGAAGGCTCCGGGGAGACCTTATTGCGGCCTTTCAATACTTGAAGGGGGCTTATAAGAAAGATGGAGCAGCGGATAGTGTCTACCTAGCCTTCAGGAAGGCTTTTGACACCGTCTCCCGTAAGATCCTCGTAGAGAAGCTGATGAAGTAGGGGCTGGATGAGCGGACAGTGGGGTGGGTTGAAATCTGGCTGAACAGCTGGGCCCAGCGGGTGGTGATCAGTGGCATGAAGTCTAGTTGGAGGCCAGGAACGAGCGG
Organism: Platalea leucorodia; assembly: GCF_965183815.1. Classification (NCBI taxonomy): domain Eukaryota; kingdom Metazoa; phylum Chordata; class Aves; order Pelecaniformes; family Threskiornithidae; genus Platalea; species Platalea leucorodia. The sequence continues at coordinate 34,572,305 of NC_138859.1, forward strand.
TGGACCCCGGGGGTCAATGCTGGGCCCGATCCTGTTCAACATCCTAATTAACGATCCGGATGATGGGTAGGCAGGCAGACAGACAGACAGGCCCCTCAGCGAGTTTGCTGATGATACAAAACTGGGAGGAGCGGCTGATACACCAGGGGGTTGCGCTGCCGTCCAGAGGGCCCTCGACAGGCTGGAGAAACGGGCAGGCAGGAGCCTCGTGGGGTTCAACAAGGGGAAGCGCAAGGTCCTGCACCTGGGGAGGAACAACCCCATGCACCAGTATATGCTGGAGGCCGACCGGCTGGAAAGCAGCTTTGCAGAAAAGGACGTGGGGGGCTCCCGGTGGACACCAAGTTGAACGTGAGCCGACAACGTGCCCTTGCCGCAAAGAAGGCTAAGGATATCCTTGGCCCGATATAGAGGCAAGCAGGGTTTATATATGTTACAACACAGTTGTGTAGCCCAATCGAATTGCTCGCTGTCCCCGGGGGTGCAGGGCACCACAGACCACCCTTGGGCGGCTTTGGGGGCACCGCCTGTTTTTCTAAAAGCCTCCTACCCAGCTTAGCGCAAATCCTAGCTTGATCTGCCCTCCAGCCCTCGAGCCACCAGTGCCGAACACACGCTTTGTATTTTATTTTCTCCCAGGAGGCGTGCAGCTTAGAAACGTCTGCAATTGAAGCGGGGCTTTCAGGGAACAATTTCGAGCAGCTTCTGTTGGTTCTGCGAAACGTTCTGAAAAGTTAAGGCCTGGCCTGCCCTGCCCTGCCCTGCCCTGCCCTGGCAAAAGCAGTCGTTTGACTGGAGGGAGCAGCACCAAAAAGCCACAAGCACGTTTGGGGCGGACTCGATGCGGTAATAAATAACAATAAATAGTCCTTCTAGCTACAACAGCCTCTTCTGAGACCTCGTTGCCCGCCCACGGGGTCGCAGCACTACACGGCACAGATCCCTCCACCCCCAGGCCGGATCCCTCCGCGCCCCGAGGGCACGCAAACTCCCCGAGCCCCGGTAAGCACCAGGTCGGCGAGGGCGGACCCGCCGAGGGGGCGAGGACAAGCGAAAACGACAGACGAGACAGCCAGTCGAGACGCGGGATCGGCCGGCGGCGATCTGGCGGCCCAATGGGCGCCGCGGAGGGCCTGGCCGAGTGGAGGAAGCGCGGGGGCGACAAGGGGCGTTGTCGTGGCTGACGAGATTCTCGGGGCGCGGGCCGCCCGGCCCGGTGGCGCCGCTTCTGTCTTCGGAAAGGTCATCGGCAAGGCGCTTCCCCGCCAACGTCATCGACGAGGACGAGGAGGTAGCCGCGGCTTTGCTCTGTGCGCGGTTCCCTTTCCCTGCCCTCCCCTCCCGTCCCCTTCCCTTCCCCCCCTCGCCCCTCCCCCCGCGCTCGCAGGCACCCTGAGCCGAGGACCCGTTGCGCGGTGCCCGGGAGCGCGGCAGGGCGGGTGGCGGCGTTGGTGCGGGTGGCTGGAGGGAGGGAGGGAGGGAGGGAAGGAGGGACGGGGGACGGGCGGGGCCTTTCTGGGTTGTGGCGCTCTCTACTGCACCATCCCTAAAACATCGCGCTTCTTCGGTGCCCCCCCCCCCCTTCCCCGGCTGCCGCGGCGCGTACTGGGTTGCTGGTGCTGTCCGGCTCGCCTCGGTTCCCAGCCCCACCGTGTCGTGCGTGCGCGCGCGCAGAGGAGGGCCTCTGACGGTAACGCACTTGGCGGCAGCCGCAGACGTTTGCCGCGTGATATCCCTTTGGCACCGCAAGTCGTGCAAAGTTTGCTGCTGCTGCTGCTGCCGAGGGGTGGGAGTGGTCCTGCCTCGTGTAGGAGGATAGTCTTGAAACCTTAGATTAAGCACACGCAGTCAATCTCCTCGGGGCTTCCCGGTGTGCGTACGCACGCGCGTATGTATGTAAACAGCGAACGTCTGAGCAGTGACCGTAATGAGTTAATAGAAAGTACTAACATCGCGTAAGAGAAATCAGCGTTTCGGCTTGTGTTTGGGGTATCTGGTGATCTGCTTCTGTACGAGTTCAGTGGGGCATACTGATTTGCTGAAGCTATTACCTTTCTCTGAAGCCAATTGCGTTTTAACTGTTTTATACTCTTCCTCCAGCGCCTCGCGTTCCACGATCTTTCACCCCAAGCTCCGACGCTTGTCCTGGTCATGCCGAAGGAGCCAATTATCAGGTTATCTGAAGCAGAAGATTCTGGCGAATCTGTAAGTACCGTGGAAGCGTTCTGTACGCTAAACTGTACCTGTAATTAGTTCCGAATTTACTGGACTCTTTCCCATCCCCCCCTTTCCCCCTTGATAGGGCACAGTAGGCTGTTTGGGGTTTTCTGGCGCTATAATCCTTTGCCTCTAGCTTGCAACGGGATTGAGCTTTTTGACTAAAAGTAGTGATATAAAGCAATGCTCGTCCCTGGGTATGTACTTCTGGTGCAAAATGCGGTGTTGTTTTGGGGCGCAGTCTGATGCCTGTTGTCATGGTTTGGAGTAAGAGCAGCAGTACTTCTTCTAATGCGGAGAAGAGGGCTTGGGGTTTTTGGCAGGTCAGGGCTGAGGAAGGGCAAAGCTGGTTGAGAGGTGCCGGGTGCTTTGCTCTTAGCTCTGAAAGTCAAGTTCAAAGGCTTTGTCAACCCATGCAAAGACAGCCTAAAGTTTCTTTTCCACCCGAATGGCTTATGTTGCCCGAAGGTATAATGGGGGCTTGAACCCGGAGACGAGCTTAGCTTCTGTGGCCGTTTTGTAGTCCGTTGCCGTCGAGCCTGAAAAAAACTGCGTGGCTCTTTCCCCCGCCCCCCCCCCAGTGTGCCTACTTGGTCTTTGTAGCTTTGCTTGGAAAATGTCAGTTGCAGGCGGACAGACAGTAATTTGAAGCGCAATGGTTGAATTGCTAGGAATTGGCACACTGGTTTCTCTGGGTGGTTCTCTGCTCTCATGCCTTCCCTCCCTGCCCTCTCCCCTCTTTGCGTGTGGCTTTTGATTTTATTTATTTATGGTTTTGTACTTCCTTCTCCAGCTTCTTGGGCATCTAGTGATTGTTGGCAAGAAGCGTGCTGCTCACCTGGGCCTGACCAATGGATTCCGGACGGTTGCGGACGAAGGGCCCGAGGGTGGGCAGCCTGTCTGTCACGTACATCTACGTATTCTGGGTGGCCGTCAGTTGGGCTGGCCGCCTGGCTAAGATTTTTGCACCACAGGAGTTGCTGCACGTGTACAAATCGCCACCGAATGGATTTCGTCTGTTGCCCGTCAGTCTAGCCACTGTTGATGTCTAATTTTTTGTGACGTGTGCCTGTGGAAGGTAATAAAAGCTTTGAGCAGCAGTTGCACAATAAAGACTTAGCATGGGGATATCACCTCTGTCTGGTGCGTCTTACTGAGGGGAATAGTTCTGCAAGTTAAAACGGTGTCTCCCCGGAGTGTAAGTATGTGGAATGTTTCAGTCTGCTAACGGTGTTCTGTAGATAGATAGCGATTTGCCCAGTCACTTGAAGCGTGACGCTGGAACCGCTTGGCAGTCTCCTGCGTCTTGCAGGAAGCAGGCGCTTAGCTTTTTGGAAGTGGTACGCAAATGTACATAAAGCCAGCGTGGGCTGCTGCTAAAACTTTAGAAAATACTGTATGTGACGCTACAGGCGTGCCGTGCGAGGGTGGTTTCGGCACAGCGCAATGTGTTGGGAGCATCCAACTCCTGTTGGAGCGCTTTATCGATGGCCGTGTGATAAGGCCGCGTCGATATCCCTTTTCTGGTGAGGAGGGAGGCGGTAGGAGAAAACAGTCGCTCTGAGTGGCAGCTGTGGTGCTTCCATAGCACAGTGGAATAGCTCTCTCTGTCACTTTGGGTCAGCTGTCCTGGCTCTGTCCCCTCCCAACCTCTTGCCCACCCCCAGCTTACTGGACTTTGGGGGTGGGGTGGTTGGAGAGACAGCCTCCATGCTGTGGGAGCGCTGCTGAAACATGGGTGTGTTATCAATGCCCTTCTAGCTACAGCTCCAAAGCGCAGCACTATGAGGGCCGATATTTCCCTGCTGCCTGTGGATCTGGCAGGTGGATATTTCCAGAAGGAACTTTTTCATCCTCTTTTCTCCCCCTGTCCTGTGGAAGAGGGGCAGCTGGGTGGACCCTTGGCAGCCGGTCAAGAAGCATAGGATCGTTTAGGTTGGAAAAGACCTTTAAGATCATCGAGTCCAACCGTTAACCTAACGCTGCCAGGTCCACCACTCAACCACGTCCCTGAGCACCACGTCTACACGTCTTTTAAATACCTCCAGGGATGGTAACTCAACCACTTCCCTCTGCGGCCTGTCCCAATGCTCGACAACCCTTTCGGTGAAGAAATTTTTCCTAATACCCAATCTAAACCTCCCCTGGCGCAACTTGGGGCCGTTTCCTCTCGTCCTATCGCTTGTTACTTGGGAAAAGAGACCGAGCCCCACCTCGCTACGACCTCCTTTCAGGTAGTTGTAGAGAGCGATGAGGTCTCCCTGTACCGTTTAATACCGTTTAATATCTTCATCAATGACATAGCTAGTGGGATTGAGCGCGCCCTCTGCAAGGTTGCGGACGACGCCAAGCTGAGTGGTGCAGCTGATACTCTAGAGGGAAGGGATGCCATCCAGAGGGGCCTTGACGGGCTGGAGAAGTGGGCCCGTGCGATCCTCGTGAAGTTCCACAAGGCCAAGGGCAAGGTCCTGCGCCTGGGTCGGGGCAGTCCCCGATATCAGTACAGACTGGGTGATGAATGGGTTGAGAGCAGTTCTGCAGAGAAGGGCTCGGGGGTACCGGTGGACGAAAAATTGGATACGAGCTGGCAGTGTGCGCTTGCAGGCCAGAAAGCCAATCGAATCCTGGGCCGCGTAAACAGGAGCGTGGCCAGCAGGTCGAGGGAGGTGATTCTCCCCCTCTACTCCGCTCTCGTGAGAGCCCACCTGGAGTCCTGCGCCCAGCTCTGGGGTCCCCAGTACAAGACAGACGTGGACCTGTTAGAGCGGGTCCAGAGGAGGGCCACGAAAATGGTCAGAGGGCTGGAACACCTCTCCTCCTATGACGAAAGGCTGAGGAGAAGAGAAGGCTCCGGGGAGACCTTATTGCGGCCTTTCAATACTTGAAGGGGGCTTATAAGAAAGATGGAGCAGCGGATAGTGTCTACCTAGCCTTCAGGAAGGCTTTTGACACCGTCTCCCGTAAGATCCTCGTAGAGAAGCTGATGAAGTAGGGGCTGGATGAGCGGACAGTGGGGTGGGTTGAAATCTGGCTGAACAGCTGGGCCCAGCGGGTGGTGATCAGTGGCATGAAGTCTAGTTGGAGGCCAGGAACGAGCGGTGGACCCCGGGGGTCAATGCTGGGCCCGATCCTGTTCAACATCCTAATTAACGATCCGGATGATGGGTAGGCAGGCAGACAGACAGACAGGCCCCTCAGCGAGTTTGCTGATGATACAAAACTGGGAGGAGCGGCTGATACACCAGGGGGTTGCGCTGCCGTCCAGAGGGCCCTCGACAGGCTGGAGAAACGGGCAGGCAGGAGCCTCGTGGGGTTCAACAAGGGGAAGCGCAAGGTCCTGCACCTGGGGAGGAACAACCCCATGCACCAGTATATGCTGGAGGCCGACCGGCTGGAAAGCAGCTTTGCAGAAAAGGACGTGGGGGGCTCCCGGTGGACACCAAGTTGAACGTGAGCCGACAACGTGCCCTTGCCGCAAAGAAGGCTAAGGATATCCTTGGCCCGATATAGAGGCAAGCAGGGTTTATATATGTTACAACACAGTTGTGTAGCCCAATCGAATTGCTCGCTGTCCCCGGGGGTGCAGGGCACCACAGACCACCCTTGGGCGGCTTTGGGGGCACCGCCTGTTTTTCTAAAAGCCTCCTACCCAGCTTAGCGCAAATCCTAGCTTGATCTGCCCTCCAGCCCTCGAGCCACCAGTGCCGAACACACGCTTTGTATTTTATTTTCTCCCAGGAGGCGTGCAGCTTAGAAACGTCTGCAATTGAAGCGGGGCTTTCAGGGAACAATTTCGAGCAGCTTCTGTTGGTTCTGCGAAACGTTCTGAAAAGTTAAGGCCTGGCCTGCCCTGCCCTGCCCTGCCCTGCCCTGGCAAAAGCAGTCGTTTGACTGGAGGGAGCAGCACCAAAAAGCCACAAGCACGTTTGGGGCGGACTCGATGCGGTAATAAATAACAATAAATAGTCCTTCTAGCTACAACAGCCTCTTCTGAGACCTCGTTGCCCGCCCACGGGGTCGCAGCACTACACGGCACAGATCCCTCCGCGGACTCGCCCAACGTCTTCTCCCTCCACCCCCAGGCCGGATCCCTCCGCGCCCCGAGGGCACGCAAACTCCCCGAGCCCCGGTAAGCACCAGGTCGGCGAGGGCGGACCCGCCGAGGGGGCGAGGACAAGCGAAAACGACAGACGAGACAGCCAGTCGAGACGCGGGATCGGCCGGCGGCGATCTGGCGGCCCAATGGGCGCCGCGGAGGGCCTGGCCGAGTGGAGGAAGCGCGGGGGCGACAAGGGGCGTTGTCGTGGCTGACGAGATTCTCGGGGCGCGGGCCGCCCGGCCCGGTGGCGCCGCTTCTGTCTTCGGAAAGGTCATCGGCAAGGCGCTTCCCCGCCAACGTCATCGACGAGGACGAGGAGGTAGCCGCGGCTTTGCTCTGTGCGCGGTTCCCTTTCCCTGCCCTCCCCTCCCGTCCCCTTCCCTTCCCCCCCTCGCCCCTCCCCCCGCGCTCGCAGGCACCCTGAGCCGAGGACCCGTTGCGCGGTGCCCGGGAGCGCGGCAGGGCGGGTGGCGGCGTTGCTGCGGGTGGCTGGAGGGAGGGAGGGAGGGAAGGAGGGACGGGGGACGGGCGGGGCCTTTCTGGGTTGTGGCGCTCTCTACTGCACTATCCCTAAAACATCGCGCTTCTTCGGTGCCCCCCCCCCCCTTCCCCGGCTGCCGCGGCGCGTACTGGGTTGCTGGTGCTGTCCGGCTCGCCTCGGTTCCCAGCCCCACCGTGTCGTGCGTGCGCGCGCGCAGAGGAGGGCCTCTGACGGTAACGCACTTGGCGGCAGCCGCAGACGTTTGCCGCGTGATATCCCTTTGGCACCGCAAGTCGTGCAAAGTTTGCTGCTGCTGCTGCTGCCGAGGGGTGGGAGTGGTCCTGCCTCGTGTAGGAGGATAGTCTTGAAACCTTAGATTAAGCACACGCAGTCAATCTCCTCGGGGCTTCCCGGTGTGCGTACGCACGCACGCACGTATGTATGTAAACAGCGAACGTCTGAGCAGTGACCGTAATGAGTTAATAGAAAGTACTAACATCGCGTAAGAGAAATCAGCGTTTCGGCTTGTGTTTGGGGTATCTGGTGATCTGCTTCTGTACGAGTTCAGTGGGGCATACTGATTTGCTGAAGCTATTACCTTTCTCTGAAGCCAATTGCGTTTTAACTGTTTTATACTCTTCCTCCAGCGCCTCGCGTTCCACGATCTTTCACCCCAAGCTCCGACGCTTGTCCTGGTCATGCCGAAGGAGCCAATTATCAGGTTATCTGAAGCAGAAGATTCTGGCGAATCTGTAAGTACCGTGGAAGCGTTCTGTACGCTAAACTGTACCTGTAATTAGTTCCGAATTTACTGGACTCTTTCCCATCCCCCCCTTTCCCCCTTGATAGGGCACAGTAGGCTGTTTGGGGTTTTCTGGCGCTATAATCCTTTGCCTCTAGCTTGCAACGGGATTGAGCTTTTTGACTAAAAGTAGCGATATAAAGCAATGCTCGTCCCTGGGTATGTACTTCTGGTGCAAAATGCGGTGTTGTTTTGGGGCGCAGTCTGATGCCTGTTGTCGTGGTTTGGAGTAAGAGCAGCAGTACTTCTTCTAATGCGGAGAAGAGGGCTTGGGGTTTTTGGCAGGTCAGGGCTGAGGAAGGGCAAAGCTGGTTGAGAGGTGCCGGGTGCTTTGCTCTTAGCTCTGAAAGTCAAGTTCAAAGGCTTTGTCAACCCATGCAAAGACAGCCTAAAGTTTCTTTTCCACCCGAATGGCTTATGTTGCCCGAAGGTATAATGGGGGCTTGAACCCGGAGACGAGCTTAGCTTCTGTGGCCGTTTTGTAGTCCGTTGCCGTCGAGCCTGAAAAAAATTGCGTGGCTCTTTCCCCCGCCCCCCCCCAGTGTGCCTACTTGGTCTTTGTAGCTTTGCTTGGAAAATGTCAGTTGCAGGCGGACAGACAGTAATTTGAAGCGCAATGGTTGAATTGCTAGGAATTGGCACACTGGTTTCTCTGGGTGGTTCTCTGCTCTCATGCCTTCCCTCCCTGCCCTCTCCCCTCTTTGCGTGTGGCTTTTGATTTTATTTATTTATGGTTTTGTACTTCCTTCTCCAGCTTCTTGGGCATCTAGTGATTGTTGGCAAGAAGCGTGCTGCTCACCTGGGCCTGACCAATGGATTCCGGACGGTTGCGGACGAAGGGCCCGAGGGTGGGCAGCCTGTCTGTCACGTACATCTACGTATTCTGGGTGGCCGTCAGTTGGGCTGGCCGCCTGGCTAAGATTTTTGCACCACAGGAGTTGCTGCACGTGTACAAATCGCCACCGAATGGATTTCGTCTGTTGCCCGTCAGTCTAGCCACTGTTGATGTCTAATTTTTTGTGACGTGTGCCTGTGGAAGGTAATAAAAGCTTTGAGCAGCAGTTGCACAATAAAGACTTAGCATGGGGATATCACCTCTGTCTGGTGCGTCTTACTGAGGGGAATAGTTCTGCAAGTTAAAATGGTGTCTCCCCGGAGTGTAAGTATGTGGAATGTTTCAGTCTGCTAACGGTGTTCTGTAGATAGATAGCGATTTGCCCAGTCACTTGAAGCGTGACGCTGGAACCGCTTGGCAGTCTCCTGCGTCTTGCAGGAAGCAGGCGCTTAGCTTTTTGGAAGTGGTACGCAAATGTACATAAAGCCAGCGTGGGCTGCTGCTAAAACTTTAGAAAATACTGTATGTGACGCTACAGGCGTGCCGTGCGAGGGTGGTTTCGGCACAGCGCAATGTGTTGGGAGCATCCAACTCCTGTTGGAGCGCTTTATCGATGGCCGTGTGATAAGGCCGCGTCGATATCCCTTTTCTGGTGAGGAGGGAGGCGGTAGGAGAAAACAGTCGCTCTGAGTGGCAGCTGTGGTGCTTCCATAGCACAGTGGAATAGCTCTCTCTGTCACTTTGGGTCAGCTGTCCTGGCTCTGTCCCCTCCCAACCTCTTGCCCACCCCCAGCTTACTGGACTTTGGGGGTGGGGTGGTTGGAGAGACAGCCTCCATGCTGTGGGAGCGCTGCTGAAACATGGGTGTGTTATCAACGCCCTTCTAGCTACAGCTCCAAAGCGCAGCACTATGAGGGCCGATATTTCCCTGCTGCCTGTGGATCTGGCAGGTGGATATTTCCAGAAGGAACTTTTTCATCCTCTTTTCTCCCCCTGTCCTGTGGAAGAGGGGCAGCTGGGTGGACCCTTGGCAGCCGGTCAAGAAGCATAGGATCGTTTAGGTTGGAAAAGACCTTTAAGATCATCGAGTCCAACCGTTAACCTAACGCTGCCAGGTCCACCACTCAACCACGTCCCTGAGCACCACATCTACACGTCTTTTAAATACCTCCAGGGATGGTAACTCAACCACTTCCCTCTGCGGCCTGTCCCAATGCTCGACAACCCTTTCGGTGAAGAAACTTTTCCTAATACCCAATCTAAACCTCCCCTGGCGCAACTTGGGGCCGTTTCCTCTCGTCCTATCGCTTGTTACTTGGGAAAAGAGACCGAGCCCCACCTCGCTACGACCTCCTTTCAGGTAGTTGTAGAGAGCGATGAGGTCTCCCTGTACCGTTTAATACCGTTTAATATCTTCATCAATGACATAGCTAGTGGGATTGAGCGCGCCCTCTGCAAGGTTGCGGACGACGCCAAGCTGAGTGGTGCAGCTGATACTCTAGAGGGAAGGGATGCCATCCAGAGGGGCCTTGACGGGCTGGAGAAGTGGGCCCGTGCGATCCTCGTGAAGTTCCACAAGGCCAAGGGCAAGGTCCTGCGCCTGGGTCGGGGCAGTCCCCGATATCAGTACAGACTGGGTGATGAATGGGTTGAGAGCAGTCCTGCAGAGAAGGGCTCGGGGGTACCGGTGGACGAAAAATTGGATACGAGCTGGCAGTGTGCGCTTGCAGGCCAGAAAGCCAATCGAATCCTGGGCCGCGTAAACGGGAGCGTGGCCAGCAGGTCGAGGGAGGTGATTCTCCCCCTCTACTCCGCTCTCGTGAGAGCCCACCTGGAGTCCTGCGCCCAGCTCTGGGGTCCCCAGTACAAGACAGACGTGGACCTGTTAGAGCGGGTCCAGAGGAGGGCCACGAAAATGGTCAGAGGGCTGGAACACCTCTCCTATGACGAAAGGCTGAGGAGAAGAGAAGGCTCCGGGGAGACCTTATTGCGGCCTTTCAATACTTGAAGGGGGCTTATAAGAAAGATGGAGCAGCGGATAGTGTCTACCTAGCCTTCAGGAAGGCTTTTGACACCGTCTCCCGTAAGATCCTCGTAGAGAAGCTGATGAAGTAGGGGCTGGATGAGCGGACAGTGGGGTGGGTTGAAATCTGGCTGAACAGCTGGGCCCAGCGGGTGGTGATCAGTGGCATGAAGTCTAGTTGGAGGCCAGGAACGAGCGGTGGACCCCGGGGGTCAATGCTGGGCCCGATCCTGTTCAACATCCTAATTAACGATCCGGATGATGGGTAGGCAGGCAGACAGACAGACAGGCCCCTCAGCGAGTTTGCTGATGATACAAAACTGGGAGGAGCGGCTGATACACCAGGGGGTTGCGCTGCCGTCCAGAGGGCCCTCGACAGGCTGGAGAAACGGGCAGGCAGGAGCCTCGTGGGGTTCAACAAGGGGAAGCGCAAGGTCCTGCACCTGGGGAGGAACAACCCCATGCACCAGTATATGCTGGAGGCCGACCGGCTGGAAAGCAGCTTTGCAGAAAAGGACGTGGGGGGCTCCCGGTGGACACCAAGTTGAACGTGAGCCGACAACGTGCCCTTGCCGCAAAGAAGGCTAAGGATATCCTTGGCCCGATATAGAGGCAAGCAGGGTTTATATATGTTACAACACAGTTGTGTAGCCCAATCGAATTGCTCGCTGTCCCCGGGGGTGCAGGGCACCACAGACCACCCTTGGGCGGCTTTGGGGGCACCGCCTGTTTTTCTAAAAGCCTCCTACCCAGCTTAGCGCAAATCCTAGCTTGATCTGCCCTCCAGCCCTCGAGCCACCAGTGCCGAACACACGCTTTGTATTTTATTTTCTCCCAGGAGGCGTGCAGCTTAGAAACGTCTGCAATTGAAGCGGGGCTTTCAGGGAACAATTTCGAGCAGCTTCTGTTGGTTCTGCGAAACGTTCTGAAAAGTTAAGGCCTGGCCTGCCCTGCCCTGCCCTGCCCTGGCAAAAGCAGTCGTTTGACTGGAGGGAGCAGCACCAAAAAGCCACAAGCACGTTTGGGGCGGACTCGATGCGGTAATAAATAACAATAAATAGTCCTTCTAGCTACAACAGCCTCTTCTGAGACCTCGTTGCCCGCCCACGGGGTCGCAGCACTACACGGCACAGATCCCTCCGCGGACTCGCCCAACGTCTTCTCCCTCCACCCCCAGGCCGGATCCCTCCGCGCCCCGAGGGCACGCAAACTCCCCGAGCCCCGGTAAGCACCAGGTCGGCGAGGGCGGACCCGCCGAGGGGGCGAGGACAAGCGAAAACGACAGACGAGACAGCCAGTCGAGACGCGGGATCGGCCGGCGGCGATCTGGCGGCCCAATGGGCGCCGCGGAGGGCCTGGCCGAGTGGAGGAAGCGCGGGGGCGACAAGGGGCGTTGTCGTGGCTGACGAGATTCTCGGGGCGCGGGCCGCCCGGCCCGGTGGCGCCGCTTCTGTCTTCGGAAAGGTCATCGGCAAGGCGCTTCCCCGCCAACGTCATCGACGAGGACGAGGAGGTAGCCGCGGCTTTGCTCTGTGCGCGGTTCCCTTTCCCTGCCCTCCCCTCCCGTCCCCTTCCCTTCCCCCCCTCGCCCCTCCCCCCGCGCTCGCAGGCACCCTGAGCCGAGGACCCGTTGCGCGGTGCCCGGGAGCGCGGCAGGGCGGGTGGCGGCGTTGCTGCGGGTGGCTGGAGGGAGGGAGGGAGGGAAGGAGGGACGGGGGACGGGCGGGGCCTTTCTGGGTTGTGGCGCTCTCTACTGCACCATCCCTAAAACATCGCGCTTCTTCGGTGCCCCCCCCCCCCTTCCCCGGCTGCCGCGGCGCGTACTGGGTTGCTGGTGCTGTCCGGCTCGCCTCGGTTCCCAGCCCCACCGTGTCGTGCGTGCGCGCGCGCAGAGGAGGGCCTCTGACGGTAACGCACTTGGCGGCAGCCGCAGACGTTTGCCGCGTGATATCCCTTTGGCACCGCAAGTCGTGCAAAGTTTGCTGCTGCTGCTGCCGAGGGGTGGGAGTGGTCCTGCCTCGTGTAGGAGGATAGTCTTGAAACCTTAGATTAAGCACACGCAGTCAGTCTCCTCGGGGCTTCCCGGTGTGCGTACGCACGCGCGTATGTATGTAAACAGCGAACGTCTGAGCAGTGACCGTAATGAGTTAATAGAAAGTACTAACATCGCGTAAGAGAAATCAGCGTTTCGGCTTGTGTTTGGGGTATCTGGTGATCTGCTTCTGTACGAGTTCAGTGGGGCATACTGATTTGCTGAAGCTATTACCTTTCTCTGAAGCCAATTGCGTTTTAACTGTTTTATACTCTTCCTCCAGCGCCTCGCGTTCCACGATCTTTCACCCCAAGCTCCGACGCTTGTCCTGGTCATGCCGAAGGAGCCAATTATCAGGTTATCTGAAGCAGAAGATTCTGGCGAATCTGTAAGTACCGTGGAAGCGTTCTGTACGCTAAACTGTACCTGTAATTAGTTCCGAATTTACTGGACTCTTTCCCATCCCCCCCTTTCCCCCTTGATAGGGCACAGTAGGCTGTTTGGGGTTTTCTGGCGCTATAATCCTTTGCCTCTAGCTTGCAACGGGATTGAGCTTTTTGACTAAAAGTAGTGATATAAAGCAATGCTCGTCCCTGGGTATGTACTTCTGGTGCAAAATGCGGTGTTGTTTTGGGGCGCAGTCTGATGCCTGTTGTCATGGTTTGGAGTAAGAGCAGCAGTACTTCTTCTAATGCGGAGAAGAGGGCTTGGGGTTTTTGGCAGGTCAGGGCTGAGGAAGGGCAAAGCTGGTTGAGAGGTGCCGGGTGCTTTGCTCTTAGCTCTGAAAGTCAAGTTCAAAGGCTTTGTCAACCCATGCAAAGACAGCCTAAAGTTTCTTTTCCGCCCGAATGGCTTATGTTGCCCGAAGGTATAATGGGGGCTTGAACCCGGAGACGAGCTTAGCTTCTGTGGCCGTTTTGTAGTCCGTTGCCGTCGAGCCTGAAAAAAATTGCGTGGCTCTTTCCCCCGCCCCCCCCCCCCCCCAGTGTGCCTACTTGGTCTTTGTAGCTTTGCTTGGAAAATGTCAGTTGCAGGCGGACAGACAGTAATTTGAAGCGCAATGGTTGAATTGCTAGGAATTGGCACACTGGTTTCTCTGGGTGGTTCTCTGCTCTCATGCCTTCCCTCCCTGCCCTCTCCCCTCTTTGCGTGTGGCTTTTGATTTTATTTATTTATGGTTTTGTACTTCCTTCTCCAGCTTCTTGGGCATCTAGTGATTGTTGGCAAGAAGCGTGCTGCTCACCTGGGCCTGACCAATGGATTCCGGACGGTTGCGGACGAAGGGCCCGAGGGTGGGCAGCCTGTCTGTCACGTACATCTACGTATTCTGGGTGGCCGTCAGTTGGGCTGGCCGCCTGGCTAAGATTTTTGCACCACAGGAGTTGCTGCACGTGTACAAATCGCCACCGAATGGATTTCGTCTGTTGCCCGTCAGTCTAGCCACTGTTGATGTCTAATTTTTTGTGACGTGTGCCTGTGGAAGGTAATAAAAGCTTTGAGCAGCAGTTGCACAATAAAGACTTAGCATGGGGATATCACCTCTGTCTGATGTGTCTTACTGAGGGGAATAGTTCTGCAAGTTAAAACGGTGTCTCCCCAGAGTGTAAGTATGTGGAATGTTTCAGTCTGCTAACGGTGTTCTGTAGATAGATAGCGATTTGCCCAGTCACTTGAAGCGTGACGCTGGAACCGCTTGGCAGTCTCCTGCGTCTTGCAGGAAGCAGGCGCTTAGCTTTTTGGAAGTGGTACGCAAATGTACATAAAGCCAGCGTGGGCTGCTGCTAAAACTTTAGAAAATACTGTATGTGACGCTACAGGCGTGCCGTGCGAGGGTGGTTTCGGCACAGCGCAATGTGTTGGGAGCATCCAACTCCTGTTGGAGCGCTTTATCGATGGCCGTGTGATAAGGCCGCGTCGATATCCCTTTTCTGGTGAGGAGGGAGGCGGTAGGAGAAAACAGTCGCTCTGAGTGGCAGCTGTGGTGCTTCCATAGCACAGTGGAATAGCTCTCTCTGTCACTTTGGGTCAGCTGTCCTGGCTCTGTCCCCTCCCAACCTCTTGCCCACCCCCAGCTTACTGGACTTTGGGGGTGGGGTGGTTGGAGAGACAGCCTCCATGCTGTGGGAGCGCTGCTGAAACATGGGTGTGTTATCAATGCCCTTCTAGCTACAGCTCCAAAGCGCAGCACTATGAGGGCCGATATTTCCCTGCTGCCTGTGGATCTGGCAGGTGGATATTTCCAGAAGGAACTTTTTCATCCTCTTTTCTCCCCCTGTCCTGTGGAAGAGGGGCAGCTGGGTGGACCCTTGGCAGCCGGTCAAGAAGCATAGGATCGTTTAGGTTGGAAAAGACCTTTAAGATCATCGAGTCCAACCGTTAACCTAACGCTGCCAGGTCCACCACTCAACCACGTCCCTGAGCACCACATCTACACGTCTTTTAAATACCTCCAGGGATGGTAACAACCACTTGCCTCTGCGGCCTGCCCCAATGCTCGACAACCCTTTCGGTGAAGAAATTTTTCCTAATACCCAATCTAAACCTCCCCTGGCGCAACTTGGGGCCGTTTCCTCTCGTCCTATCGCTTGTTACTTGGGAAAAGAGACTGAGCCCCACCTCGCTACGACCTCCTTTCAGGTAGTTGTAGAGAGCGATGAGGTCTCCCTGTACCGTTTAATACCGTTTAATATCTTCATCAATGACATAGCTAGTGGGATTGAGCGCGCCCTCTGCAAGGTTGCGGACGACGCCAAGCTGAGTGGTGCAGCTGATACTCTAGAGGGAAGGGATGCCATCCCGAGGGGCCTTGACGGGCTGGAGAAGTGGGCCCGTGCGATCCTCGTGAAGTTCCACAAGGCCAAGGGCAAGGTCCTGCGCCTGGGTCGGGGCAGTCCCCGATATCAGTACAGACTGGGTGATGAATGGGTTGAGAGCAGTCCTGCAGAGAAGGGCTCGGGGGTACCGGTGGACGAAAAATTGGATACGAGCTGGCAGTGTGCGCTTGCAGGCCAGAAAGCCAATCGAATCCTGGGCCGCGTAAACGGGAGCGTGGCCAGCAGGTCGAGGGAGGTGATTCTCCCCCTCTACTCCGCTCTCGTGAGAGCCCACCTGGAGTCCTGCGCCCAGCTCTGGGGTCCCCAGTACAAGACAGACGTGGACCTGTTAGAGCGGGTCCAGAGGAGGGCCACGAAAATGGTCAGAGGGCTGGAACACCTCTCCTATGACGAAAGGCTGAGGAGAAGAGAAGGCTCCGGGGAGACCTTATTGCGGCCTTTCAATACTTGAAGGGGGCTTATAAGAAAGATGGAGCAGCGGATAGTGTCTACCTAGGCTTCAGGAAGGCTTTTGACACCGTCTCCCGTAAGATCCTCGTAGAGAAGCTGATGAAGTAGGGGCTGGATGAGCGGACAGTGGGGTGGGTTGAAATCTGGCTGAACAGCTGGGCCCAGCGGGTGGTGATCAGTGGCATGAAGTCTAGTTGGAGGCCAGGAACGAGCGGTGGACCCCGGGGGTCAATGCTGGGCCCGATCCTGTTCAACATCCTAATTAACGATCCGGATGATGGGTAGGCAGGCAGACAGACAGACAGGCCCCTCAGCGAGTTTGCTGATGATACAAAACTGGGAGGAGCGGCTGATACACCAGGGGGTTGCGCTGCCGTCCAGAGGGCCCTCGACAGGCTGGAGAAACGGGCAGGCAGGAGCCTCGTGGGGTTCAACAAGGGGAAGCGCAAGGTCCTGCACCTGGGGAGGAACAACCCCATGCACCAGTATATGCTGGAGGCCGACCGGCTGGAAAGCAGCTTTGCAGAAAAGGACGTGGGGGGCTCCCGGTGGACACCAAGTTGAACGTGAGCCGACAACGTGCCCTTGCCGCAAAGAAGGCTAAGGATATCCTTGGCCCGATATAGAGGCAAGCAGGGTTTATATATGTTACAACACAGTTGTGTAGCCCAATCGAATTGCTCGCTGTCCCCGGGGGTGCAGGGCACCACAGACCACCCTTGGGCGGCTTTGGGGGCACCGCCTGTTTTTCTAAAAGCCTCCTACCCAGCTTAGCGCAAATCCTAGCTTGATCTGCCCTCCAGCCCTCGAGCCACCAGTGCCGAACACACGCTTTGTATTTTATTTTCTCCCAGGAGGCGTGCAGCTTAGAAACGTCTGCAATTGAAGCGGGGCTTTCAGGGAACAATTTCGAGCAGCTTCTGTTGGTTCTGCGAAACGTTCTGAAAAGTTAAGGCCTGGCCTGCCCTGCCCTGCCCTGCCCTGGCAAAAGCAGTCGTTTGACTGGAGGGAGCAGCACCAAAAAGCCACAAGCACGTTTGGGGCGGACTCGATGCGGTAATAAATAACAATAAATAGTCCTTCTAGCTACAACAGCCTCTTCTGAGACCTCGTTGCCCGCCCACGGGGTCGCAGCACTACACGGCACAGATCCCTCCGCGGACTCGCCCAACGTCTTCTCCCTCCACCCACCCCCAGGCCGGATCCCTCCGCGCCCCGAGGGCACGCAAACTCCCCGAGCCCCGGTAAGCACCAGGTCGGCGAGGGCGGACCCGCCGAGGGGGCGAGGACAAGCGAAAACGACAGACGAGACAGCCAGTCGAGACGCGGGATCGGCCGGCGGCGATCTGGCGGCCCAATGGGCGCCGCGGAGGGCCTGGCCGAGTGGAGGAAGCGCGGGGGCGACAAGGGGCGTTGTCGTGGCTGACGAGATTCTCGGGGCGCGGGCCGCCCGGCCCGGTGGCGCCGCTTCTGTCTTCGGAAAGGTCATCGGCAAGGCGCTTCCCCGCCAACGTCATCGACGAGGACGAGGAGGTAGCCGCGGCTTTGCTCTGTGCGCGGTTCCCTTTCCCTGCCCTCCCCTCCCGTCCCCTTCCCTTCCCCCCCTCGCCCCTCCCCCCGCGCTCGCAGGCACCCTGAGCCGAGGACCCGTTGCGCGGTGCCCGGGAGCGCGGCAGGGCGGGTGGCGGCGTTGCTGCGGGTGGCTGGAGGGAGGGAGGGAGGGAGGGACGGGGGACGGGCGGGGCCTTTCTGGGTTGTGGCGCTCTCTACTGCACCATCCCTAAAACATCGCGCTTCTTCGGTGCCCCCCCCCCCCTTCCCCGGCTGCCGCGGCGCGTACTGGGTTGCTGGTGCTGTCCGGCTCGCCTCGGTTCCCAGCCCCACCGTGTCGTGCGTGCGCGCGCGCAGAGGAGGGCCTCTGACGGTAACGCACTTGGCGGCAGCCGCAGACGTTTGCCGCGTGATATCCCTTTGGCACCGCAAGTCGTGCAAAGTTTGCTGCTGCTGCTGCCGAGGGGTGGGAGTGGTCCTGCCTCGTGTAGGAGGATAGTCTTGAAACCTTAGATTAAGCACACGCAGTCAATCTCCTCGGGGCTTCCCGGTGTGCGTACGCACGCGCGTATGTATGTAAACAGCGAACGTCTGAGCAGTGACCGTAATGAGTTAATAGAAAGTACTAACATCGCGTAAGAGAAATCAGCGTTTCGGCTTGTGTTTGGGGTATCTGGTGATCTGCTTCTGTACGAGTTCAGTGGGGCATACTGATTTGCTGAAGCTATTACCTTTCTCTGAAGCCAATTGCGTTTTAACTGTTTTATACTCTTCCTCCAGCGCCTCGCGTTCCACGATCTTTCACCCCAAGCTCCGACGCTTGTCCTGGTCATGCCGAAGGAGCCAATTATCAGGTTATCTGAAGCAGAAGATTCTGGCGAATCTGTAAGTACCGTGGAAGCGTTCTGTACGCTAAACTGTACCTGTAATTAGTTCCGAATTTACTGGACTCTTTCCCATCCCCCCCTTTCCCCCTTGATAGGGCACAGTAGGCTGTTTGGGGTTTTCTGGCGCTATAATCCTTTGCCTCTAGCTTGCAACGGGATTGAGCTTTTTGACTAAAAGTAGTGATATAAAGCAATGCTCGTCCCTGGGTATGTACTTCTGGTGCAAAATGCGGTGTTGTTTTGGGGCGCAGTCTGATGCCTGTTGTCATGGTTTGGAGTAAGAGCAGCAGTACTTCTTCTAATGCGGAGAAGAGGGCTTGGGGTTTTTGGCAGGTCAGGGCTGAGGAAGGGCAAAGCTGGTTGAGAGGTGCCGGGTGCTTTGCTCTTAGCTCTGAAAGTCAAGTTCAAAGGCTTTGTCAACCCATGCAAAGACAGCCTAAAGTTTCTTTTCCGCCCGAATGGCTTATGTTGCCCGAAGGTATAATGGGGGCTTGAACCCGGAGACGAGCTTAGCTTCTGTGGCCGTTTTGTAGTCCGTTGCCGTCGAGCCTGAAAAAAATTGCGTGGCTCTTTCCCCCGCCCCCCCCCCAGTGTGCCTACTTGGTCTTTGTAGCTTTGCTTGGAAAATGTCAGTTGCAGGCGGACAGACAGTAATTTGAAGCGCAATGGTTGAATTGCTAGGAATTGGCACACTGGTTTCTCTGGGTGGTTCTCTGCTCTCATGCCTTCCCTCCCTGCCCTCTCCCCTCTTTGCGTGTGGCTTTTGATTTTATTTATTTATGGTTTTGTACTTCCTTCTCCAGCTTCTTGGGCATCTAGTGATTGTTGGCAAGAAGCGTGCTGCTCACCTGGGCCTGACCAATGGATTCCGGACGGTTGCGGACGAAGGGCCCGAGGGTGGGCAGCCTGTCTGTCACGTACATCTACGTATTCTGGGTGGCCGTCAGTTGGGCTGGCCGCCTGGCTAAGATTTTTGCACCACAGGAGTTGCTGCACGTGTACAAATCGCCACCGAATGGATTTCGTCTGTTGCCCGTCAGTCTAGCCACTGTTGATGTCTAATTTTTTGTGACGTGTGCCTGTGGAAGGTAATAAAAGCTTTGAGCAGCAGTTGCACAATAAAGACTTAGCATGGGGATATCACCTCTGTCTGGTGTGTCTTACTGAGGGGAATAGTTCTGCAAGTTAAAATGGTGTCTCCCCGGAGTGTAAGTATGTGGAATGTTTCAGTCTGCTAACGGTGTTCTGTAGATAGATAGCGATTTTCCCAGTCACTTGAAGCGTGACGCTGGAACCGCTTGGCAGTCTCCTGCGTCTTGCAGGAAGCAGGCGCTTAGCTTTTTGGAAGTGGTACGCAAATGTACATAAAGCCAGCGTGGGCTGCTGCTAAAACTTTAGAAAATACTGTATGTGACGCTACAGGCGTGCCGTGCGAGGGTGGTTTCGGCACAGCGCAATGTGTTGGGAGCATCCAACTCCTGTTGGAGCGCTTTATCGATGGCCGTGTGATAAGGCCGCGTCGATATCCCTTTTCTGGTGAGGAGGGAGGCGGTAGGAGAAAACAGTCGCTCTGAGTGGCAGCTGTGGTGCTTCCATAGCACAGTGGAATAGCGCTCTCTGTCACTTTGGGTCAGCTGTCCTGGCTCTGTCCCCTCCCAACCTCTTGCCCACCCCCAGCTTACTGGACTTTGGGGGTGGGGTGGTTGGAGAGACAGCCTCCATGCTGTGGGAGCGCTGCTGAAACATGGGTGTGTTATCAACGCCCTTCTAGCTACAGCTCCAAAGCGCAGCACTATGAGGGCCGATATTTCCCTGCTGCCTGTGGATCTGGCAGGTGGATATTTCCAGAAGGAACTTTTTCATCCTCTTTTCTCCCCCTGTCCTGTGGAAGAGGGGCAGCTGGGTGGACCCTTGGCAGCCGGTCAAGAAGCATAGGATCGTTTAGGTTGGAAAAGACCTTTAAGATCATCGAGTCCAACCGTTAACCTAACGCTGCCAGGTCCACCACTCAACCACGTCCCTGAGCACCACGTCTACACGTCTTTTAAATACCTCCAGGGATGGTAACTCAACCACTTCCCTCTGCGGCCTGTCCCAATGCTCGACAACCCTTTCGGTGAAGAAACTTTTCCTAATACCCAATCTAAACCTCCCCTGGCGCAACTTGGGGCCGTTTCCTCTCGTCCTATCGCTTGTTACTTGGGAAAAGAGACCGAGCCCCACCTCGCTACGACCTCCTTTCAGGTAGTTGTAGAGAGCGATGAGGTCTCCCTGTACCGTTTAATACCGTTTAATATCTTCATCAATGACATAGCTAGTGGGATTGAGCGCGCCCTCTGCAAGGTTGCGGACGACGCCAAGCTGAGTGGTGCAGCTGATACTCTAGAGGGAAGGGATGCCATCCAGAGGGGCCTTGACGGGCTGGAGAAGTGGGCCCGTGCGATCCTCGTGAAGTTCCACAAGGCCAAGGGCAAGGTCCTGCGCCTGGGTCGGGGCAGTCCCCGATATCAGTACAGACTGGGTGATGAATGGGTTGAGAGCAGTCCTGCAGAGAAGGGCTCGGGGGTACCGGTGGACGAAAAATTGGATACGAGCTGGCAGTGTGCGCTTGCAGGCCAGAAAGCCAATCGAATCCTGGGCCGCGTAAACGGGAGCGTGGCCAGCAGGTCGAGGGAGGTGATTCTCCCCCTCTACTCCGCTCTCGTGAGAGCCCACCTGGAGTCCTGCGCCCAGCTCTGGGGTCCCCAGTACAAGACAGACGTGGACCTGTTAGAGCGGGTCCAGAGGAGGGCCACGAAAATGGTCAGAGGGCTGGAACACCTCTCCTATGACGAAAGGCTGAGGAGAAGAGAAGGCTCCGGGGAGACCTTATTGCGGCCTTTCAATACTTGAAGGGGGCTTATAAGAAAGATGGAGCAGCGGATAGTGTCTACCTAGCCTTCAGGAAGGCTTTTGACACCGTCTCCCGTAAGATCCTCGTAGAGAAGCTGATGAAGTAGGGGCTGGATGAGCGGACAGTGGGGTGGGTTGAAATCTGGCTGAACAGCTGGGCCCAGCGGGTGGTGATCAGTGGCATGAAGTCTAGTTGGAGGCCAGGAACGAGCGGTGGACCCCGGGGGTCAATGCTGGGCCCGATCCTGTTCAACATCCTAATTAACGATCCGGATGATGGGTAGGCAGGCAGACAGACAGACAGGCCCCTCAGCGAGTTTGCTGATGATACAAAACTGGGAGGAGCGGCTGATACACCAGGGGGTTGCGCTGCCGTCCAGAGGGCCCTCGACAGGCTGGAGAAACGGGCAGGCAGGAGCCTCGTGGGGTTCAACAAGGGGAAGCGCAAGGTCCTGCACCTGGGGAGGAACAACCCCATGCACCAGTATATGCTGGAGGCCGACCGGCTGGAAAGCAGCTTTGCAGAAAAGGACGTGGGGGGCTCCCGGTGGACACCAAGTTGAACGTGAGCCGACAACGTGCCCTTGCCGCAAAGAAGGCTAAGGATATCCTTGGCCCGATATAGAGGCAAGCAGGGTTTATATATGTTACAACACAGTTGTGTAGCCCAATCGAATTGCTCGCTGTCCCCGGGGGTGCAGGGCACCACAGACCACCCTTGGGCGGCTTTGGGGGCACCGCCTGTTTTTCTAAAAGCCTCCTACCCAGCTTAGCGCAAATCCTAGCTTGATCTGCCCTCCAGCCCTCGAGCCACCAGTGCCGAACACACGCTTTGTATTTTATTTTCTCCCAGGAGGCGTGCAGCTTAGAAACGTCTGCAATTGAAGCGGGGCTTTCAGGGAACAATTTCGAGCAGCTTCTGTTGGTTCTGCGAAACGTTCTGAAAAGTTAAGGCCTGGCCTGCCCTGCCCTGCCCTGCCCTGGCAAAAGCAGTCGTTTGACTGGAGGGAGCAGCACCAAAAAGCCACAAGCACGTTTGGGGCGGACTCGATGCGGTAATAAATAACAATAAATAGTCCTTCTAGCTACAACAGCCTCTTCTGAGACCTCGTTGCCCGCCCACGGGGTCGCAGCACTACACGGCACAGATCCCTCCACCCCCAGGCCGGATCCCTCCGCGCCCCGAGGGCACGCAAACTCCCCGAGCCCCGGTAAGCACCAGGTCGGCGAGGGCGGACCCGCCGAGGGGGCGAGGACAAGCGAAAACGACAGACGAGACAGCCAGTCGAGACGCGGGATCGGCCGGCGGCGATCTGGCGGCCCAATGGGCGCCGCGGAGGGCCTGGCCGAGTGGAGGAAGCGCGGGGGCGACAAGGGGCGTTGTCGTGGCTGACGAGATTCTCGGGGCGCGGGCCGCCCGGCCCGGTGGCGCCGCTTCTGTCTTCGGAAAGGTCATCGGCAAGGCGCTTCCCCGCCAACGTCATCGACGAGGACGAGGAGGTAGCCGCGGCTTTGCTCTGTGCGCGGTTCCCTTTCCCTGCCCTCCCCTCCCGTCCCCTTCCCTTCCCCCCCTCGCCCCTCCCCCCGCGCTCGCAGGCACCCTGAGCCGAGGACCCGTTGCGCGGTGCCCGGGAGCGCGGCAGGGCGGGTGGCGGCGTTGGTGCGGGTGGCTGGAGGGAGGGAAGGAGGGAGGGAAGGAGGGACGGGGGACGGGCGGGGCCTTTCTGGGTTGTGGCGCTCTCTACTGCACCATCCCTAAAACATCGCGCTTCTTCGGTGCCCCCCCCCCCCTTCCCCGGCTGCCGCGGCGCGTACTGGGTTGCTGGTGCTGTCCGGCTCGCCTCGGTTCCCAGCCCCACCGTGTCGTGCGTGCGCGCGCGCAGAGGAGGGCCTCTGACGGTAACGCACTTGGCGGCAGCCGCAGACGTTTGCCGCGTGATATCCCTTTGGCACCGCAAGTCGTGCAAAGTTTGCTGCTGCTGCTGCTGCCGAGGGGTGGGAGTGGTCCTGCCTCGTGTAGGAGGATAGTCTTGAAACCTTAGATTAAGCACACGCAGTCAATCTCCTCGGGGCTTCCCGGTGTGCGTACGCACGCGCGTATGTATGTAAACAGCGAACGTCTGAGCAGTGACCGTAATGAGTTAATAGAAAGTACTAACATCGCGTAAGAGAAATCAGCGTTTCGGCTTGTGTTTGGGGTATCTGGTGATCTGCTTCTGTACGAGTTCAGTGGGGCATACTGATTTGCTGAAGCTATTACCTTTCTCTGAAGCCAATTGCGTTTTAACTGTTTTATACTCTTCCTCCAGCGCCTCGCGTTCCACGATCTTTCACCCCAAGCTCCGACGCTTGTCCTGGTCATGCCGAAGGAGCCAATTATCAGGTTATCTGAAGCAGAAGATTCTGGCGAATCTGTAAGTACCGTGGAAGCGTTCTGTACGCTAAACTGTACCTGTAATTAGTTCCGAATTTACTGGACTCTTTCCCATCCCCCCCTTTCCCCCTTGATAGGGCACAGTAGGCTGTTTGGGGTTTTCTGGCGCTATAATCCTTTGCCTCTAGCTTGCAACGGGATTGAGCTTTTTGACTAAAAGTAGTGATATAAAGCAATGCTCGTCCCTGGGTATGTACTTCTGGTGCAAAATGCGGTGTTGTTTTGGGGCGCAGTCTGATGCCTGTTGTCGTGGTTTGGAGTAAGAGCAGCAGTACTTCTTCTAATGCGGAGAAGAGGGCTTGGGGTTTTTGGCAGGTCAGGGCTGAGGAAGGGCAAAGCTGGTTGAGAGGTGCCGGGTGCTTTGCTCTTAGCTCTGAAAGTCAAGTTCAAAGGCTTTGTCAACCCATGCAAAGACAGCCTAAAGTTTCTTTTCCGCCCGAATGGCTTATGTTGCCCAAAGGTATAATGGGGGCTTGAACCCGGAGACGAGCTTAGCTTCTGTGGCCGTTTTGTAGTCCGTTGCCGTCGAGCCTGAAAAAAATTGCGTGGCTCTTTCCCCCGCCCCCCCCCCAGTGTGCCTACTTGGTCTTTGTAGCTTTGCTTGGAAAATGTCAGTTGCAGGCGGACAGACAGTAATTTGAAGCGCAATGGTTGAATTGCTAGGAATTGGCACACTGGTTTCTCTGGGTGGTTCTCTGCTCTCATGCCTTCCCTCCCTGCCCTCTCCCCTCTTTGCGTGTGGCTTTTGATTTTATTTATTTATGGTTTTGTACTTCCTTCTCCAGCTTCTTGGGCATCTAGTGATTGTTGGCAAGAAGCGTGCTGCTCACCTGGGCCTGACCAATGGATTCCGGACGGTTGCGGACGAAGGGCCCGAGGGTGGGCAGCCTGTCTGTCACGTACATCTACGTATTCTGGGTGGCCGTCAGTTGGGCTGGCCGCCTGGCTAAGATTTTTGCACCACAGGAGTTGCTGCACGTGTACAAATCGCCACCGAATGGATTTCGTCTGTTGCCCGTCAGTCTAGCCACTGTTGATGTCTAATTTTTTGTGACGTGTGCCTGTGGAAGGTAATAAAAGCTTTGAGCAGCAGTTGCACAATAAAGACTTAGCATGGGGATATCACCTCTGTCTGGTGTGTCTTACTGAGGGGAATAGTTCTGCAAGTTAAAATGGTGTCTCCCCGGAGTGTAAGTATGTGGAATGTTTCAGTCTGCTAACGGTGTTCTGTAGATAGATAGCGATTTGCCCAGTCACTTGAAGCGTGACGCTGGAACCACTTGGCAGTCTCCTGCGTCTTGCAGGAAGCAGGCGCTTAGCTTTTTGGAAGTGGTACGCAAATGTACATAAAGCCAGCGTGGGCTGCTGCTAAAACTTTAGAAAATACTGTATGTGACGCTACAGGCGTGCCGTGCGAGGGTGGTTTCGGCACAGCGCAATGTGTTGGGAGCATCCAACTCCTGTTGGAGCGCTTTATCGATGGCCGTGTGATAAGGCCGCGTCGATATCCCTTTTCTGGTGAGGAGGGAGGCGGTAGGAGAAAACAGTCGCTCTGAGTGGCAGCTGTGGTGCTTCCATAGCACAGTGGAATAGCTCTCTCTGTCACTTTGGGTCAGCTGTCCTGGCCCTGTCCCCTCCCAACCTCTTGCCCACCCCCAGCTTACTGGACTTTGGGGGTGGGGTGGTTGGAGAGACAGCCTCCATGCTGTGGGAGCGCTGCTGAAACATGGGTGTGTTATCAACGCCCTTCTAGCTACAGCTCCAAAGCGCAGCACTATGAGGGCCGATATTTCCCTGCTGCCTGTGGATCTGGCAGGTGGATATTTCCAGAAGGAACTTTTTCATCCTCTTTTCTCCCCCTGTCCTGTGGAAGAGGGGCAGCTGGGTGGACCCTTGGCAGCCGGTCAAGAAGCATAGGATCGTTTAGGTTGGAAAAGACCTTTAAGATCATCGAGTCCAACCGTTAACCTAACGCTGCCAGGTCCACCACTCAACCACGTCCCTGAGCACCACGTCTACACGTCTTTTAAATACCTCCAGGGATGGTAACTCAACCACTTGCCTCTGCGGCCTGCCCCAATGCTCGACAACCCTTTCGGTGAAGAAATTTTTCCTAATACCCAATCTAAACCTCCCCTGGCGCAACTTGGGGCCGTTTCCTCTCGTCCTATCGCTTGTTACTTGGGAAAAGAGACCGAGCCCCACCTCGCTACGACCTCCTTTCAGGTAGTTGTAGAGAGCGATGAGGTCTCCCTGTACCGTTTAATACCGTTTAATATCTTCATCAATGACATAGCTAGTGGGATTGAGCGCGCCCTCTGCAAGGTTGCGGACGACGCCAAGCTGAGTGGTGCAGCTGATACTCTAGAGGGAAGGGATGCCATCCAGAGGGGCCTTGACGGGCTGGAGAAGTGGGCCCGTGCGATCCTCGTGAAGTTCCACAAGGCCAAGGGCAAGGTCCTGCGCCTGGGTCGGGGCAGTCCCCGATATCAGTACAGACTGGGTGATGAATGGGTTGAGAGCAGTCCTGCAGAGAAGGGCTCGGGGGTACCGGTGGACGAAAAATTGGATACGAGCTGGCAGTGTGCGCTTGCAGGCCAGAAAGCCAATCGAATCCTGGGCCGCGTAAACGGGAGCGTGGCCAGCAGGTCGAGGGAGGTGATTCTCCCCCTCTACTCCGCTCTCGTGAGAGCCCACCTGGAGTCCTGCGCCCAGCTCTGGGGTCCCCAGTACAAGACAGACGTGGACCTGTTAGAGCGGGTCCAGAGGAGGGCCACGAAAATGGTCAGAGGGCTGGAACACCTCTCCTATGACGAAAGGCTGAGGAGAAGAGAAGGCTCCGGGGAGACCTTATTGCGGCCTTTCAATACTTGAAGGGGGCTTATAAGAAAGATGGAGCAGCGGATAGTGTCTACCTAGGCTTCAGGAAGGCTTTTGACACCGTCTCCCGTAAGATCCTCGTAGAGAAGCTGATGAAGTAGGGGCTGGATGAGCGGACAGTGGGGTGGGTTGAAATCTGGCTGAACAGCTGGGCCCAGCGGGTGGTGATCAGTGGCATGAAGTCTAGTTGGAGGCCAGGAACGAGCGGTGGACCCCGGGGGTCAATGCTGGGCCCGATCCTGTTCAACATCCTAATTAACGATCCGGATGATGGGTAGGCAGGCAGACAGACAGACAGGCCCCTCAGCGAGTTTGCTGATGATACAAAACTGGGAGGAGCGGCTGATACACCAGGGGGTTGCGCTGCCGTCCAGAGGGCCCTCGACAGGCTGGAGAAACGGGCAGGCAGGAGCCTCGTGGGGTTCAACAAGGGGAAGCGCAAGGTCCTGCACCTGGGGAGGAACAACCCCATGCACCAGTATATGCTGGAGGCCGACCGGCTGGAAAGCAGCTTTGCAGAAAAGGACGTGGGGGGCTCCCGGTGGACACCAAGTTGAACGTGAGCCGACAACGTGCCCTTGCCGCAAAGAAGGCTAAGGATATCCTTGGCCCGATATAGAGGCAAGCAGGGTTTATATATGTTACAACACAGTTGTGTAGCCCAATCGAATTGCTCGCTGTCCCCGGGGGTGCAGGGCACCACAGACCACCCTTGGGCGGCTTTGGGGGCACCGCCTGTTTTTCTAAAAGCCTCCTACCCAGCTTAGCGCAAATCCTAGCTTGATCTGCCCTCCAGCCCTCGAGCCACCAGTGCCGAACACACGCTTTGTATTTTATTTTCTCCCAGGAGGCGTGCAGCTTAGAAACGTCTGCAATTGAAGCGGGGCTTTCAGGGAACAATTTCGAGCAGCTTCTGTTGGTTCTGCGAAACGTTCTGAAAAGTTAAGGCCTGGCCTGCCCTGCCCTGCCCTGCCCTGGCAAAAGCAGTCGTTTGACTGGAGGGAGCAGCACCAAAAAGCCACAAGCACGTTTGGGGCGGACTCGATGCGGTAATAAATAACAATAAATAGTCCTTCTAGCTACAACAGCCTCTTCTGAGACCTCGTTGCCCGCCCACGGGGTCGCAGCACTACACGGCACAGATCCCTCCACCCCCAGGCCGGATCCCTCCGCGCCCCGAGGGCACGCAAACTCCCCGAGCCCCGGTAAGCACCAGGTCGGCGAGGGCGGACCCGCCGAGGGGGCGAGGACAAGCGAAAACGACAGACGAGACAGCCAGTCGAGACGCGGGATCGGCCGGCGGCGATCTGGCGGCCCAATGGGCGCCGCGGAGGGCCTGGCCGAGTGGAGGAAGCGCGGGGGCGACAAGGGGCGTTGTCGTGGCTGACGAGATTCTCGGGGCGCGGGCCGCCCGGCCCGGTGGCGCCGCTTCTGTCTTCGGAAAGGTCATCGGCAAGGCGCTTCCCCGCCAACGTCAGCGACGAGGACGAGGAGGTAGCCGCGGCTTTGCTCTGTGCGCGGTTCCCTTTCCCTGCCCTCCCCTCCCGTCCCCTTCCCTTCCCCCCCTCGCCCCTCCCCCCGCGCTCGCAGGCACCCTGAGCCGAGGACCCGTTGCGCGGTGCCCGGGAGCGCGGCAGGGCGGGTGGCGGCGTTGCTGCGGGTGGCTGGAGGGAGGGAGGGAGGGAGGGACGGGGGACGGGCGGGGCCTTTCTGGGTTGTGGCGCTCTCTACTGCACCATCCCTAAAACATCGCGCTTCTTCGGTGCCCCCCCCCCCCTTCCCCGGCTGCCGCGGCGCGTACTGGGTTGCTGGTGCTGTCCGGCTCGCCTCGGTTCCCAGCCCCACCGTGTCGTGCGTGCGCGCGCGCAGAGGAGGGCCTCTGACGGTAACGCACTTGGCGGCAGCCGCAGACGTTTGCCGCGTGATATCCCTTTGGCACCGCAAGTCGTGCAAAGTTTGCTGCTGCTGCTGCTGCCGAGGGGTGGGAGTGGTCCTGCCTCGTGTAGGAGGATAGTCTTGAAACCTTAGATTAAGCACACGCAGTCAATCTCCTCGGGGCTTCCCGGTGTGCGTACGCACGCACGCACGTATGTATGTAAACAGCGAACGTCTGAGCAGTGACCGTAATGAGTTAATAGAAAGTACTAACATCGCGTAAGAGAAATCAGCGTTTCGGCTTGTGTTTGGGGTATCTGGTGATCTGCTTCTGTACGAGTTCAGTGGGGCATACTGATTTGCTGAAGCTATTACCTTTCTCTGAAGCCAATTGCGTTTTAACTGTTTTATACTCTTCCTCCAGCGCCTCGCGTTCCACGATCTTTCACCCCAAGCTCCGACGCTTGTCCTGGTCATGCCGAAGGAGCCAATTATCAGGTTATCTGAAGCAGAAGATTCTGGCGAATCTGTAAGTACCGTGGAAGCGTTCTGTACGCTAAACTGTACCTGTAATTAGTTCCGAATTTACTGGACTCTTTCCCATCCCCCCCTTTCCCCCTTGATAGGGCACAGTAGGCTGTTTGGGGTTTTCTGGCGCTATAATCCTTTGCCTCTAGCTTGCAACGGGATTGAGCTTTTTGACTAAAAGTAGTGATATAAAGCAATGCTCGTCCCTGGGTATGTACTTCTGGTGCAAAATGCGGTGTTGTTTTGGGGCGCAGTCTGATGCCTGTTGTCATGGTTTGGAGTAAGAGCAGCAGTACTTCTTCTAATGCGGAGAAGAGGGCTTGGGGTTTTTGGCAGGTCAGGGCTGAGGAAGGGCAAAGCTGGTTGAGAGGTGCCGGGTGCTTTGCTCTTAGCTCTGAAAGTCAAGTTGAAAGGCTTTGTCAACCCATGCAAAGACAGCCTAAAGTTTCTTTTCCACCCGAATGGCTTATGTTGCCCGAAGGTATAATGGGGGCTTGAACCCGGAGACGAGCTTAGCTTCTGTGGCCGTTTTGTAGTCCGTTGCCGTCGAGCCTGAAAAAAATTGCGTGGCTCTTTCCCCCGCCCCCCCCCAGTGTGCCTACTTGGTCTTTGTAGCTTTGCTTGGAAAATGTCAGTTGCAGGCGGACAGACAGTAATTTGAAGCGCAATGGTTGAATTGCTAGGAATTGGCACACTGGTTTCTCTGGGTGGTTCTCTGCTCTCATGCCTTCCCTCCCTGCCCTCTCCCCTCTTTGCGTGTGGCTTTTGATTTTATTTATTTATGGTTTTGTACTTCCTTCTCCAGCTTCTTGGGCATCTAGTGATTGTTGGCAAGAAGCGTGCTGCTCACCTGGGCCTGACCAATGGATTCCGGACGGTTGCGGACGAAGGGCCCGAGGGTGGGCAGCCTGTCTGTCACGTACATCTACGTATTCTGGGTGGCCGTCAGTTGGGCTGGCCGCCTGGCTAAGATTTTTGCACCACAGGAGTTGCTGCACGTGTACAAATCGCCACCGAATGGATTTCGTCTGTTGCCCGTCAGTCTAGCCACTGTTGATGTCTAATTTTTTGTGACGTGTGCCTGTGGAAGGTAATAAAAGCTTTGAGCAGCAGTTGCACAATAAAGACTTAGCATGGGGATATCACCTCTGTCTGGTGCGTCTTACTGAGGGGAATAGTTCTGCAAGTTAAAATGGTGTCTCCCCGGAGTGTAAGTATGTGGAATGTTTCAGTCTGCTAACGGTGTTCTGTAGATAGATAGCGATTTGCCCAGTCACTTGAAGCGTGACGCTGGAACCGCTTGGCAGTCTCCTGCGTCTTGCAGGAAGCAGGCGCTTAGCTTTTTGGAAGTGGTACGCAAATGTACATAAAGCCAGCGTGGGCTGCTGCTAAAACTTTAGAAAATACTGTATGTGACGCTACAGGCGTGCCGTGCGAGGGTGGTTTCGGCACAGCGCAATGTGTTGGGAGCATCCAACTCCTGTTGGAGCGCTTTATCGATGGCCGTGTGATAAGGCCGCGTCGATATCCCTTTTCTGGTGAGGAGGGAGGCGGTAGGAGAAAACAGTCGCTCTGAGTGGCAGCTGTGGTGCTTCCATAGCACAGTGGAATAGCTCTCTCTGTCACTTTGGGTCAGCTGTCCTGGCTCTGTCCCCTCCCAACCTCTTGCCCACCCCCAGCTTACTGGACTTTGGGGGTGGGGTGGTTGGAGAGACAGCCTCCATGCTGTGGGAGCGCTGCTGAAACATGGGTGTGTTATCAACGCCCTTCTAGCTACAGCTCCAAAGCGCAGCACTATGAGGGCCGATATTTCCCTGCTGCCTGTGGATCTGGCAGGTGGATATTTCCAGAAGGAACTTTTTCATCCTCTTTTCTCCCCCTGTCCTGTGGAAGAGGGGCAGCTGGGTGGACCCTTGGCAGCCGGTCAAGAAGCATAGGATCGTTTAGGTTGGAAAAGACCTTTAAGATCATCGAGTCCAACCGTTAACCTAACGCTGCCAGGTCCACCACTCAACCACGTCCCTGAGCACCACGAATACACGTCTTTTAAATACCTCCAGGGATGGTAACTCAACCACTTCCCTCTGCGGCCTGCCCCAATGCTCGACAACCCTTTCGGTGAAGAAATTTTTCCTAATACCCAATCTAAACCTCCCCTGGCGCAACTTGGGGCCGTTTCCTCTCGTCCTATCGCTTGTTACTTGGGAAAAGAGACCGAGCCCCACCTCGCTACGACCTCCTTTCAGGTAGTTGTAGAGAGCGATGAGGTCTCCCTGTAGTGTTTAATACCGTTTAATATCTTCATCAATGACATAGCTAGTGGGATTGAGCGCGCCCTCTGCGAGGTTGCGGACGACGCTAAGCTGAGTGGTGCAGCTGATACTCTAGAGGGAAGGGATGCCATCCAGAGGGGCCGTGACGGGCTGGAGAAGTGGGCCCGTGCGATCCTCGTGAAGTTCCACAAGGCCAAGGGCAAGGTCCTGCGCCTGGGTCGGGGCAGTCCCCGATATCAGTACAGACTGGGTGATGAATGGGTTGAGAGCAGTCCTGCAGAGAAGGGCTCGGGGGTACCGGTGGACGAAAAATTGGATACGAGCTGGCAGTGTGCGCTTGCAGGCCAGAAAGCCAATCGAATCCTGGGCCGCGTAAACGGGAGCGTGGCCAGCAGGTCGAGGGAGGTGATTCTCCCCCTCTACTCTGCTCTCGTGAGAGCCCACCTGGAGTCCTGCGCCCAGCTCTGGGGTCCCCAGTACAAGACAGACGTGGACCTGTTAGAGCGGGTCCAGAGGAGGGCCACGAAAATGGTCAGAGGGCTGGAACACCTCTCCTATGACGAAAGGCTGAGGAGAAGAGAAGGCTCCGGGGAGACCTTATTGCGGCCTTTCAATACTTGAAGGGGGCTTATAAGAAAGATGGAGCAGCGGATAGTGTCTACCTAGGCTTCAGGAAGGCTTTTGACACCGTCTCCCGTAAGATCCTCGTAGAGAAGCTGATGAAGTAGGGGCTGGATGAGCGGACAGTGGGGTGGGTTGAAATCTGGCTGAACAGCTGGGCCCAGCGGGTGGTGATCAGTGGCATGAAGTCTAGTTGGAGGCCAGGAACGAGCGGTGGACCCCGGGGGTCAATGCTGGGCCCGATCCTGTTCAACATCCTAATTAACGATCCGGATGATGGGTAGGCAGGCAGACAGACAGACAGGCCCCTCAGCGAGTTTGCTGATGATACAAAACTGGGAGGAGCGGCTGATACACCAGGGGGTTGCGCTGCCGTCCAGAGGGCCCTCGACAGGCTGGAGAAACGGGCAGGCAGGAGCCTCGTGGGGTTCAACAAGGGGAAGCGCAAGGTCCTGCACCTGGGGAGGAACAACCCCATGCACCAGTATATGCTGGAGGCCGACCGGCTGGAAAGCAGCTTTGCAGAAAAGGACGTGGGGGGCTCCCGGTGGACACCAAGTTGAACGTGAGCCGACAACGTGCCCTTGCCGCAAAGAAGGCTAAGGATATCCTTGGCCCGATATAGAGGCAAGCAGGGTTTATATATGTTACAACACAGTTGTGTAGCCCAATCGAATTGCTCGCTGTCCCCGGGGGTGCAGGGCACCACAGACCACCCTTGGGCGGCTTTGGGGGCACCGCCTGTTTTTCTAAAAGCCTCCTACCCAGCTTAGCGCAAATCCTAGCTTGATCTGCCCTCCAGCCCTCGAGCCACCAGTGCCGAACACACGCTTTGTATTTTATTTTCTCCCAGGAGGCGTGCAGCTTAGAAACGTCTGCAATTGAAGCGGGGCTTTCAGGGAACAATTTCGAGCAGCTTCTGTTGGTTCTGCGAAACGTTCTGAAAAGTTAAGGCCTGGCCTGCCCTGCCCTGCCCTGCCCTGGCAAAAGCAGTCGTTTGACTGGAGGGAGCAGCACCAAAAAGCCACAAGCACGTTTGGGGCGGACTCGATGCGGTAATAAATAACAATAAATAGTCCTTCTAGCTACAACAGCCTCTTCTGAGACCTCGTTGCCCGCCCACGGGGTCGCAGCACTACACGGCACAGATCCCTCCACCCCCAGGCCGGATCCCTCCGCGCCCCGAGGGCACGCAAACTCCCCGAGCCCCGGTAAGCACCAGGTCGGCGAGGGCGGACCCGCCGAGGGGGCGAGGACAAGCGAAAACGACAGACGAGACAGCCAGTCGAGACGCGGGATCGGCCGGCGGCGATCTGGCGGCCCAATGGGCGCCGCGGAGGGCCTGGCCGAGTGGAGGAAGCGCGGGGGCGACAAGGGGCGTTGTCGTGGCTGACGAGATTCTCGGGGCGCGGGCCGCCCGGCCCGGTGGCGCCGCTTCTGTCTTCGGAAAGGTCATCGGCAAGGCGCTTCCCCGCCAACGTCATCGACGAGGACGAGGAGGTAGCCGCGGCTTTGCTCTGTGCGCGGTTCCCTTTCCCTGCCCTCCCCTCCCGTCCCCTTCCCTTCCCCCCCTCGCCCCTCCCCCCGCGCTCGCAGGCACCCTGAGCCGAGGACCCGTTGCGCGGTGCCCGGGAGCGCGGCAGGGCGGGTGGCGGCGTTGCTGCGGGTGGCTGGAGGGAGGGAGGGAGGGAGGGACGGGGGACGGGCGGGGCCTTTCTGGGTTGTGGCGCTCTCTACTGCACCATCCCTAAAACATCGCGCTTCTTCGGTGCCCCCCCCCCCCTTCCCCGGCTGCCGCGGCGCGTACTGGGTTGCTGGTGCTGTCCGGCTCGCCTCGGTTCCCAGCCCCACCGTGTCGTGCGTGCGCGCGCGCAGAGGAGGGCCTCTGACGGTAACGCACTTGGCGGCAGCCGCAGACGTTTGCCGCGTGATATCCCTTTGGCACCGCAAGTCGTGCAAAGTTTGCTGCTGCTGCTGCTGCCGAGGGGTGGGAGTGGTCCTGCCTCGTGTAGGAGGATAGTCTTGAAACCTTAGATTAAGCACACGCAGTCAATCTCCTCGGGGCTTCCCGGTGTGCGTACGCACGCACGCACGTATGTATGTAAACAGCGAACGTCTGAGCAGTGACCGTAATGAGTTAATAGAAAGTACTAACATCGCGTAAGAGAAATCAGCGTTTCGGCTTGTGTTTGGGGTATCTGGTGATCTGCTTCTGTACGAGTTCAGTGGGGCATACTGATTTGCTGAAGCTATTACCTTTCTCTGAAGCCAATTGCGTTTTAACTGTTTTATACTCTTCCTCCAGCGCCTCGCGTTCCACGATCTTTCACCCCAAGCTCCGACGCTTGTCCTGGTCATGCCGAAGGAGCCAATTATCAGGTTATCTGAAGCAGAAGATTCTGGCGAATCTGTAAGTACCGTGGAAGCGTTCTGTACGCTAAACTGTACCTGTAATTAGTTCCGAATTTACTGGACTCTTTCCCATCCCCCCCTTTCCCCCTTGATAGGGCACAGTAGGCTGTTTGGGGTTTTCTGGCGCTATAATCCTTTGCCTCTAGCTTGCAACGGGATTGAGCTTTTTGACTAAAAGTAGTGATATAAAGCAATGCTCGTCCCTGGGTATGTACTTCTGGTGCAAAATGCGGTGTTGTTTTGGGGCGCAGTCTGATGCCTGTTGTCATGGTTTGGAGTAAGAGCAGCAGTACTTCTTCTAATGCGGAGAAGAGGGCTTGGGGTTTTTGGCAGGTCAGGGCTGAGGAAGGGCAAAGCTGGTTGAGAGGTGCCGGGTGCTTTGCTCTTAGCTCTGAAAGTCAAGTTGAAAGGCTTTGTCAACCCATGCAAAGACAGCCTAAAGTTTCTTTTCCACCCGAATGGCTTATGTTGCCCGAAGGTATAATGGGGGCTTGAACCCGGAGACGAGCTTAGCTTCTGTGGCCGTTTTGTAGTCCGTTGCCGTCGAGCCTGAAAAAAATTGCGTGGCTCTTTCCCCCGCCCCCCCCCCAGTGTGCCTACTTGGTCTTTGTAGCTTTGCTTGGAAAATGTCAGTTGCAGGCGGACAGACAGTAATTTGAAGCGCAATGGTTGAATTGCTAGGAATTGGCACACTGGTTTCTCTGGGTGGTTCTCTGCTCTCATGCCTTCCCTCCCTGCCCTCTCCCCTCTTTGCGTGTGGCTTTTGATTTTATTTATTTATGGTTTTGTACTTCCTTCTCCAGCTTCTTGGGCATCTAGTGATTGTTGGCAAGAAGCGTGCTGCTCACCTGGGCCTGACCAATGGATTCCGGACGGTTGCGGACGAAGGGCCCGAGGGTGGGCAGCCTGTCTGTCACGTACATCTACGTATTCTGGGTGGCCGTCAGTTGGGCTGGCCGCCTGGCTAAGATTTTTGCACCACAGGAGTTGCTGCACGTGTACAAATCGCCACCGAATGGATTTCGTCTGTTGCCCGTCAGTCTAGCCACTGTTGATGTCTAATTTTTTGTGACGTGTGCCTGTGGAAGGTAATAAAAGCTTTGAGCAGCAGTTGCACAATAAAGACTTAGCATGGGGATATCACCTCTGTCTGGTGCGTCTTACTGAGGGGAATAGTTCTGCAAGTTAAAATGGTGTCTCCCCGGAGTGTAAGTATGTGGAATGTTTCAGTCTGCTAACGGTGTTCTGTAGATAGATAGCGATTTGCCCAGTCACTTGAAGCGTGACGCTGGAACCGCTTGGCAGTCTCCTGCGTCTTGCAGGAAGCAGGCGCTTAGCTTTTTGGAAGTGGTACGCAAATGTACATAAAGCCAGCGTGGGCTGCTGCTAAAACTTTAGAAAATACTGTATGTGACGCTACAGGCGTGCCGTGCGAGGGTGGTTTCGGCACAGCGCAATGTGTTGGGAGCATCCAACTCCTGTTGGAGCGCTTTATCGATGGCCGTGTGATAAGGCCGCGTCGATATCCCTTTTCTGGTGAGGAGGGAGGCGGTAGGAGAAAACAGTCGCTCTGAGTGGCAGCTGTGGTGCTTCCATAGCACAGTGGAATAGCTCTCTCTGTCACTTTGGGTCAGCTGTCCTGGCTCTGTCCCCTCCCAACCTCTTGCCCACCCCCAGCTTACTGGACTTTGGGGGTGGGGTGGTTGGAGAGACAGCCTCCATGCTGTGGGAGCGCTGCTGAAACATGGGTGTGTTATCAACGCCCTTCTAGCTACAGCTCCAAAGCGCAGCACTATGAGGGCCGATATTTCCCTGCTGCCTGTGGATCTGGCAGGTGGATATTTCCAGAAGGAACTTTTTCATCCTCTTTTCTCCCCCTGTCCTGTGGAAGAGGGGCAGCTGGGTGGACCCTTGGCAGCCGGTCAAGAAGCATAGGATCGTTTAGGTTGGAAAAGACCTTTAAGATCATCGAGTCCAACCGTTAACCTAACGCTGCCAGGTCCACCACTCAACCACGTCCCTGAGCACCACGAATACACGTCTTTTAAATACCTCCAGGGATGGTAACTCAACCACTTCCCTCTGCGGCCTGCCCCAATGCTCGACAACCCTTTCGGTGAAGAAATTTTTCCTAATACCCAATCTAAACCTCCCCTGGCGCAACTTGGGGCCGTTTCCTCTCGTCCTATCGCTTGTTACTTGGGAAAAGAGACCGAGCCCCACCTCGCTACGACCTCCTTTCAGGTAGTTGTAGAGAGCGATGAGGTCTCCCTGTAGTGTTTAATACCGTTTAATATCTTCATCAATGACATAGCTAGTGGGATTGAGCGCGCCCTCTGCGAGGTTGCGGACGACGCTAAGCTGAGTGGTGCAGCTGATACTCTAGAGGGAAGGGATGCCATCCAGAGGGGCCGTGACGGGCTGGAGAAGTGGGCCCGTGCGATCCTCGTGAAGTTCCACAAGGCCAAGGGCAAGGTCCTGCGCCTGGGTCGGGGCAGTCCCCGATATCAGTACAGACTGGGTGATGAATGGGTTGAGAGCAGTCCTGCAGAGAAGGGCTCGGGGGTACCGGTGGACGAAAAATTGGATACGAGCTGGCAGTGTGCGCTTGCAGGCCAGAAAGCCAATCGAATCCTGGGCCGCGTAAACGGGAGCGTGGCCAGCAGGTCGAGGGAGGTGATTCTCCCCCTCTACTCTGCTCTCGTGAGAGCCCACCTGGAGTCCTGCGCCCAGCTCTGGGGTCCCCAGTACAAGACAGACGTGGACCTGTTAGAGCGGGTCCAGAGGAGGGCCACGAAAATGGTCAGAGGGCTGGAACACCTCTCCTATGACGAAAGGCTGAGGAGAAGAGAAGGCTCCGGGGAGACCTTATTGCGGCCTTTCAATACTTGAAGGGGGCTTATAAGAAAGATGGAGCAGCGGATAGTGTCTACCTAGCCTTCAGGAAGGCTTTTGACACCGTCTCCCGTAAGATCCTCGTAGAGAAGCTGATGAAGTAGGGGCTGGATGAGCGGACAGTGGGGTGGGTTGAAATCTGGCTGAACAGCTGGGCCCAGCGGGTGGTGATCAGTGGCATGAAGTCTAGTTGGAGGCCAGGAACGAGCGGTGGACCCCGGGGGTCAATGCTGGGCCCGATCCTGTTCAACATCCTAATTAACGATCCGGATGATGGGTAGGCAGGCAGACAGACAGACAGGCCCCTCAGCGAGTTTGCTGATGATACAAAACTGGGAGGAGCGGCTGATACACCAGGGGGTTGCGCTGCCGTCCAGAGGGCCCTCGACAGGCTGGAGAAACGGGCAGGCAGGAGCCTCGTGGGGTTCAACAAGGGGAAGCGCAAGGTCCTGCACCTGGGGAGGAACAACCCCATGCACCAGTATATGCTGGAGGCCGACCGGCTGGAAAGCAGCTTTGCAGAAAAGGACGTGGGGGGCTCCCGGTGGACACCAAGTTGAACGTGAGCCGACAACGTGCCCTTGCCGCAAAGAAGGCTAAGGATATCCTTGGCCCGATATAGAGGCAAGCAGGGTTTATATATGTTACAACACAGTTGTGTAGCCCAATCGAATTGCTCGCTGTCCCCGGGGGTGCAGGGCACCACAGACCACCCTTGGGCGGCTTTGGGGGCACCGCCTGTTTTTCTAAAAGCCTCCTACCCAGCTTAGCGCAAATCCTAGCTTGATCTGCCCTCCAGCCCTCGAGCCACCAGTGCCGAACACACGCTTTGTATTTTATTTTCTCCCAGGAGGCGTGCAGCTTAGAAACGTCTGCAATTGAAGCGGGGCTTTCAGGGAACAATTTCGAGCAGCTTCTGTTGGTTCTGCGAAACGTTCTGAAAAGTTAAGGCCTGGCCTGCCCTGCCCTGCCCTGCCCTGCCCTGGCAAAAGCAGTCGTTTGACTGGAGGGAGCAGCACCAAAAAGCCACAAGCACGTTTGGGGCGGACTCGATGCGGTAATAAATAACAATAAATAGTCCTTCTAGCTACAACAGCCTCTTCTGAGACCTCGTTGCCCGCCCACGGGGTCGCAGCACTACACGGCACAGATCCCTCCACCCCCAGGCCGGATCCCTCCGCGCCCCGAGGGCACGCAAACTCCCCGAGCCCCGGTAAGCACCAGGTCGGCGAGGGCGGACCCGCCGAGGGGGCGAGGACAAGCGAAAACGACAGACGAGACAGCCAGTCGAGACGCGGGATCGGCCGGCGGCGATCTGGCGGCCCAATGGGCGCCGCGGAGGGCCTGGCCGAGTGGAGGAAGCGCGGGGGCGACAAGGGGCGTTGTCGTGGCTGACGAGATTCTCGGGGCGCGGGCCGCCCGGCCCGGTGGCGCCGCTTCTGTCTTCGGAAAGGTCATCGGCAAGGCGCTTCCCCGCCAACGTCATCGACGAGGACGAGGAGGTAGCCGCGGCTTTGCTCTGTGCGCGGTTCCCTTTCCCTGCCCTCCCCTCCCGTCCCCTTCCCTTCCCCCCCTCGCCCCTCCCCCCGCGCTCGCAGGCACCCTGAGCCGAGGACCCGTTGCGCGGTGCCCGGGAGCGCGGCAGGGCGGGTGGCGGCGTTGCTGCGGGTGGCTGGAGGGAGGGAGGGAGGGACGGGGGACGGGCGGGGCCTTTCTGGGTTGTGGCGCTCTCTACTGCACCATCCCTAAAACATCGCGCTTCTTCGGTGCCCCCCCCCCCCCTTCCCCGGCTGCCGCGGCGCGTACTGGGTTGCTGGTGCTGTCCGGCTCGCCTCGGTTCCCAGCCCCACCGTGTCGTGCGTGCGCGCGCGCAGAGGAGGGCCTCTGACGGTAACGCACTTGGCGGCAGCCGCAGACGTTTGCCGCGTGATATCCCTTTGGCACCGCAAGTCGTGCAAAGTTTGCTGCTGCTGCTGCTGCTGCCGAGGGGTGGGAGTGGTCCTGCCTCGTGTAGGAGGATAGTCTTGAAACCTTAGATTAAGCACACGCAGTCAATCTCCTCGGGGCTTCCCGGTGTGCGTACGCACGCACGCGCGTATGTATGTAAACAGCGAACGTCTGAGCAGTGACCGTAATGAGTTAATAGAAAGTACTAACATCGCGTAAGAGAAATCAGCGTTTCGGCTTGTGTTTGGGGTATCTGGTGATCTGCTTCTGTACGAGTTCAGTGGGGCATACTGATTTGCTGAAGCTATTACCTTTCTCTGAAGCCAATTGCGTTTTAACTGTTTTATACTCTTCCTCCAGCGCCTCGCGTTCCACGATCTTTCACCCCAAGCTCCGACGCTTGTCCTGGTCATGCCGAAGGAGCCAATTATCAGGTTATCTGAAGCAGAAGATTCTGGCGAATCTGTAAGTACCGTGGAAGCGTTCTGTACGCTAAACTGTACCTGTAATTAGTTCCGAATTTACTGGACTCTTTCCCATCCCCCCCTTTCCCCCTTGATAGGGCACAGTAGGCTGTTTGGGGTTTTCTGGCGCTATAATCCTTTGCCTCTAGCTTGCAACGGGATTGAGCTTTTTGACTAAAAGTAGTGACATAAAGCAATGCTCGTCCCTGGGTATGTACTTCTGGTGCAAAATGCGGTGTTGTTTTGGGGCGCAGTCTGATGCCTGTTGTCATGGTTTGGAGTAAGAGCAGCAGTACTTCTTCTAATGCGGAGAAGAGGGCTTGGGGTTTTTGGCAGGTCAGGGCTGAGGAAGGGCAAAGCTGGTTGAGAGGTGCCGGGTGCTTTGCTCTTAGCTCTGAAAGTCAAGTTCAAAGGCTTTGTCAACCCATGCAAAGACAGCCTAAAGTTTCTTTTCCACCCGAATGGCTTATGTTGCCCGAAGGTATAATGGGGGCTTGAACCCGGAGACGAGCTTAGCTTCTGTGGCCATTTTGTAGTCCGTTGCCGTCGAGCCTGAAAAAAATTGCGTGGCTCTTTCCCCCGCCCCCCCCAGTGTGCCTACTTGGTCTTTGTAGCTTTGCTTGGAAAATGTCAGTTGCAGGCGGACAGACAGTAATTTGAAGCGCAATGGTTGAATTGCTAGGAATTGGCACACTGGTTTCTCTGGGTGGTTCTCTGCTCTCATGCCTTCCCTCCCTGCCCTCTCCCCTCTTTGCGTGTGGCTTTTGATTTTATTTATTTATGGTTTTGTACTTCCTTCTCCAGCTTCTTGGGCATCTAGTGATTGTTGGCAAGAAGCGTGCTGCTCACCTGGGCCTGACCAATGGATTCCGGACGGTTGCGGACGAAGGGCCCGAGGGTGGGCAGCCTGTCTGTCACGTACATCTACGTATTCTGGGTGGCCGTCAGTTGGGCTGGCCGCCTGGCTAAGATTTTTGCACCACAGGAGTTGCTGCACGTGTACAAATCGCCACCGAATGGATTTCGTCTGTTGCCCGTCAGTCTAGCCACTGTTGATGTCTAATTTTTTGTGACGTGTGCCTGTGGAAGGTAATAAAAGCTTTGAGCAGCAGTTGCACAATAAAGACTTAGCATGGGGATATCACCTCTGTCTGGTGCGTCTTACTGAGGGGAATAGTTCTGCAAGTTAAAATGGTGTCTCCCCGGAGTGTAAGTATGTGGAATGTTTCAGTCTGCTAACGGTGTTCTGTAGATAGATAGCGATTTGCCCAGTCACTTGAAGCGTGACGCTGGAACCGCTTGGCAGTCTCCTGCGTCTTGCAGGAAGCAGGCGCTTAGCTTTTTGGAAGTGGTACGCAAATGTACATAAAGCCAGCGTGGGCTGCTGCTAAAACTTTAGAAAATACTGTATGTGACGCTACAGGCGTGCCGTGCGAGGGTGGTTTCGGCACAGCGCAATGTGTTGGGAGCATCCAACTCCTGTTGGAGCGCTTTATCGATGGCCGTGTGATAAGGCCGCGTCGATATCCCTTTTCTGGTG
Organism: Platalea leucorodia; assembly: GCF_965183815.1. Classification (NCBI taxonomy): domain Eukaryota; kingdom Metazoa; phylum Chordata; class Aves; order Pelecaniformes; family Threskiornithidae; genus Platalea; species Platalea leucorodia. The sequence continues at coordinate 34,613,277 of NC_138859.1, forward strand.
AGGAGGGAGGCGGTAGGAGAAAACAGTCGCTCTGAGTGGCAGCTGTGGTGCTTCCATAGCACAGTGGAATAGCTCTCTCTGTCACTTTGGGTCAGCTGTCCTGGCTCTGTCCCCTCCCAACCTCTTGCCCACCCCCAGCTTACTGGACTTTGGGGGTGGGGTGGTTGGAGAGACAGCCTCCATGCTGTGGGAGCGCTGCTGAAACATGGGTGTGTTATCAACGCCCTTCTAGCTACAGCTCCAAAGCGCAGCACTATGAGGGCCGATATTTCCCTGCTGCCTGTGGATCTGGCAGGTGGATATTTCCAGAAGGAACTTTTTCATCCTCTTTTCTCCCCCTGTCCTGTGGAAGAGGGGCAGCTGGGTGGACCCTTGGCAGCCGGTCAAGAAGCATAGGATCGTTTAGGTTGGAAAAGACCTTTAAGATCATCGAGTCCAACCGTTAACCTAACGCTGCCAGGTCCACCACTCAACCGCGTCCCTGAGCACCACGTCTACACGTATTTTAAATACCTCCAGGGATGGTAACTCAACTACTTGCCTCTGCGGCCTGCCCCAATGCTCGACAACCCTTTCGGTGAAGAAATTTTTCCTAATACGCAATCTAAACCTCCCCTGGCGCAACTTGGGGCCGTTTCCTCTCGTCCTATCGCTTGTTACTTGGGAAAAGAGACCGAGCCCCACCTCGCTACGACCTCCTTTCAGGTAGTTGTAGAGAGCGATGAGGTCTCCCTGTAGTGTTTAATACCGTTTAATATCTTCATCAATGACATAGTGGGATTGAGCGCGCCCTCTGCAAGGTTGCGGACGACGCCAAGCTGAGTGGTGCAGCTGATACTCTAGAGGGAAGGGATGCCATCCAGAGGGGCCTTGACGGGCTGGAGAAGTGGGCCCGTGCGATCCTCGTGAAGTTCCACAAGGCCAAGGGCAAGGTCCTGCGCCTGGGTCGGGGCAGTCCCCGATATCAGTACAGACTGGGTGATGAATGGGTTGAGAGCAGTCCTGCAGAGAAGGGCTCGGGGGTACCGGTGGACGAAAAATTGGATACGAGCTGGCAGTGTGCGCTTGCAGGCCAGAAAGCCAATCGAATCCTGGGCCGCGTAAACGGGAGCGTGGCCAGCAGGTCGAGGGAGGTGATTCTCCCCCTCTACTCCGCTCTCGTGAGAGCCCACCTGGAGTCCTGCGCCCAGCTCTGGGGTCCCCAGTACAAGACAGACGTGGACCTGTTAGAGCGGGTCCAGAGGAGGGCCACGAAAATGGTCAGAGGGCTGGAACACCTCTCCTATGACGAAAGGCTGAGGAGAAGAGAAGGCTCCGGGGAGACCTTATTGCGGCCTTTCAATACTTGAAGGGGGCTTATAAGAAAGATGGAGCAGCGGATAGTGTCTACCTAGGCTTCAGGAAGGCTTTTGACACCGTCTCCCGTAAGATCCTCGTAGAGAAGCTGATGAAGTAGGGGCTGGATGAGCGGACAGTGGGGTGGGTTGAAATCTGGCTGAACAGCTGGGCCCAGCGGGTGGTGATCAGTGGCATGAAGTCTAGTTGGAGGCCAGGAACGAGCGGTGGACCCCGGGGGTCAATGCTGGGCCCGATCCTGTTCAACATCCTAATTAACGATCCGGATGATGGGTAGGCAGGCAGACAGACAGACAGGCCCCTCAGCGAGTTTGCTGATGATACAAAACTGGGAGGAGCGGCTGATACACCAGGGGGTTGCGCTGCCGTCCAGAGGGCCCTCGACAGGCTGGAGAAACGGGCAGGCAGGAGCCTCGTGGGGTTCAACAAGGGGAAGCGCAAGGTCCTGCACCTGGGGAGGAACAACCCCATGCACCAGTATATGCTGGAGGCCGACCGGCTGGAAAGCAGCTTTGCAGAAAAGGACGTGGGGGGCTCCCGGTGGACACCAAGTTGAACGTGAGCCGACAACGTGCCCTTGCCGCAAAGAAGGCTAAGGATATCCTTGGCCCGATATAGAGGCAAGCAGGGTTTATATATGTTACAACACAGTTGTGTAGCCCAATCGAATTGCTCGCTGTCCCCGGGGGTGCAGGGCACCACAGACCACCCTTGGGCGGCTTTGGGGGCACCGCCTGTTTTTCTAAAAGCCTCCTACCCAGCTTAGCGCAAATCCTAGCTTGATCTGCCCTCCAGCCCTCGAGCCACCAGTGCCGAACACACGCTTTGTATTTTATTTTCTCCCAGGAGGCGTGCAGCTTAGAAACGTCTGCAATTGAAGCGGGGCTTTCAGGGAACAATTTCGAGCAGCTTCTGTTGGTTCTGCGAAACGTTCTGAAAAGTTAAGGCCTGGCCTGCCCTGCCCTGCCCTGCCCTGGCAAAAGCAGTCGTTTGACTGGAGGGAGCAGCACCAAAAAGCCACAAGCACGTTTGGGGCGGACTCGATGCGGTAATAAATAACAATAAATAGTCCTTCTAGCTACAACAGCCTCTTCTGAGACCTCGTTGCCCGCCCACGGGGTCGCAGCACTACACGGCACAGATCCCTCCACCCCCAGGCCGGATCCCTCCGCGCCCCGAGGGCACGCAAACTCCCCGAGCCCCGGTAAGCACCAGGTCGGCGAGGGCGGACCCGCCGAGGGGGCGAGGACAAGCGAAAACGACAGACGAGACAGCCAGTCGAGACGCGGGATCGGCCGGCGGCGATCTGGCGGCCCAATGGGCGCCGCGGAGGGCCTGGCCGAGTGGAGGAAGCGCGGGGGCGACAAGGGGCGTTGTCGTGGCTGACGAGATTCTCGGGGCGCGGGCCGCCCGGCCCGGTGGCGCCGCTTCTGTCTTCGGAAAGGTCATCGGCAAGGCGCTTCCCCGCCAACGTCATCGACGAGGACGAGGAGGTAGCCGCGGCTTTGCTCTGTGCGCGGTTCCCTTTCCCTGCCCTCCCCTCCCGTCCCCTTCCCTTCCCCCCCTCGCCCCTCCCCCCGCGCTCGCAGGCACCCTGAGCCGAGGACCCGTTGCGCGGTGCCCGGGAGCGCGGCAGGGCGGGTGGCGGCGTTGCTGCGGGTGGCTGGAGGGAGGGAGGGAGGGACGGGGGACGGGCGGGGCCTTTCTGGGTTGTGGCGCTCTCTACTGCACCATCCCTAAAACATCGCGCTTCTTCGGTGCCCCCCCCCCCCTTCCCCGGCTGCCGCGGCGCGTACTGGGTTGCTGGTGCTGTCCGGCTCGCCTCGGTTCCCAGCCCCACCGTGTCGTGCGTGCGCGCGCGCAGAGGAGGGCCTCTGACGGTAACGCACTTGGCGGCAGCCGCAGACGTTTGCCGCGTGATATCCCTTTGGCACCGCAAGTCGTGCAAAGTTTGCTGCTGCTGCTGCTGCTGCCGAGGGGTGGGAGTGGTCCTGCCTCGTGTAGGAGGATAGTCTTGAAACCTTAGATTAAGCACACGCAGTCAATCTCCTCGGGGCTTCCCGGTGTGCGTACGCACGCACGCGCGTATGTATGTAAACAGCGAACGTCTGAGCAGTGACCGTAATGAGTTAATAGAAAGTACTAACATCGCGTAAGAGAAATCAGCGTTTCGGCTTGTGTTTGGGGTATCTGGTGATCTGCTTCTGTACGAGTTCAGTGGGGCATACTGATTTGCTGAAGCTATTACCTTTCTCTGAAGCCAATTGCGTTTTAACTGTTTTATACTCTTCCTCCAGCGCCTCGCGTTCCACGATCTTTCACCCCAAGCTCCGACGCTTGTCCTGGTCATGCCGAAGGAGCCAATTATCAGGTTATCTGAAGCAGAAGATTCTGGCGAATCTGTAAGTACCGTGGAAGCGTTCTGTACGCTAAACTGTACCTGTAATTAGTTCCGAATTTACTGGACTCTTTCCCATCCCCCCCTTTCCCCCTTGATAGGGCACAGTAGGCTGTTTGGGGTTTTCTGGCGCTATAATCCTTTGCCTCTAGCTTGCAACGGGATTGAGCTTTTTGACTAAAAGTAGTGACATAAAGCAATGCTCGTCCCTGGGTATGTACTTCTGGTGCAAAATGCGGTGTTGTTTTGGGGCGCAGTCTGATGCCTGTTGTCATGGTTTGGAGTAAGAGCAGCAGTACTTCTTCTAATGCGGAGAAGAGGGCTTGGGGTTTTTGGCAGGTCAGGGCTGAGGAAGGGCAAAGCTGGTTGAGAGGTGCCGGGTGCTTTGCTCTTAGCTCTGAAAGTCAAGTTCAAAGGCTTTGTCAACCCATGCAAAGACAGCCTAAAGTTTCTTTTCCACCCGAATGGCTTATGTTGCCCGAAGGTATAATGGGGGCTTGAACCCGGAGACGAGCTTAGCTTCTGTGGCCATTTTGTAGTCCGTTGCCGTCGAGCCTGAAAAAAATTGCATGGCTCTTTCCCCCGCCCCCCCCAGTGTGCCTACTTGGTCTTTGTAGCTTTGCTTGGAAAATGTCAGTTGCAGGCGGACAGACAGTAATTTGAAGCGCAATGGTTGAATTGCTAGGAATTGGCACACTGGTTTCTCTGGGTGGTTCTCTGCTCTCATGCCTTCCCTCCCTGCCCTCTCCCCTCTTTGCGTGTGGCTTTTGATTTTATTTATTTATGGTTTTGTACTTCCTTCTCCAGCTTCTTGGGCATCTAGTGATTGTTGGCAAGAAGCGTGCTGCTCACCTGGGCCTGACCAATGGATTCCGGACGGTTGCGGACGAAGGGCCCGAGGGTGGGCAGCCTGTCTGTCACGTACATCTACGTATTCTGGGTGGCCGTCAGTTGGGCTGGCCGCCTGGCTAAGATTTTTGCACCACAGGAGTTGCTGCACGTGTACAAATCGCCACCGAATGGATTTCGTCTGTTGCCCGTCAGTCTAGCCACTGTTGATGTCTAATTTTTTGTGACGTGTGCCTGTGGAAGGTAATAAAAGCTTTGAGCAGCAGTTGCACAATAAAGACTTAGCATGGGGATATCACCTCTGTCTGGTGCGTCTTACTGAGGGGAATAGTTCTGCAAGTTAAAATGGTGTCTCCCCGGAGTGTAAGTATGTGGAATGTTTCAGTCTGCTAACGGTGTTCTGTAGATAGATAGCGATTTGCCCAGTCACTTGAAGCGTGACGCTGGAACCGCTTGGCAGTCTCCTGCGTCTTGCAGGAAGCAGGCGCTTAGCTTTTTGGAAGTGGTACGCAAATGTACATAAAGCCAGCGTGGGCTGCTGCTAAAACTTTAGAAAATACTGTATGTGACGCTACAGGCGTGCCGTGCGAGGGTGGTTTCGGCACAGCGCAATGTGTTGGGAGCATCCAACTCCTGTTGGAGCGCTTTATCGATGGCCGTGTGATAAGGCCGCGTCGATATCCCTTTTCTGGTGAGGAGGGAGGCGGTAGGAGAAAACAGTCGCTCTGAGTGGCAGCTGTGGTGCTTCCATAGCACAGTGGAATAGCTCTCTCTGTCACTTTGGGTCAGCTGTCCTGGCTCTGTCCCCTCCCAACCTCTTGCCCACCCCCAGCTTACTGGACTTTGGGGGTGGGGTGGTTGGAGAGACAGCCTCCATGCTGTGGGAGCGCTGCTGAAACATGGGTGTGTTATCAACGCCCTTCTAGCTACAGCTCCAAAGCGCAGCACTATGAGGGCCGATATTTCCCTGCTGCCTGTGGATCTGGCAGGTGGATATTTCCAGAAGGAACTTTTTCATCCTCTTTTCTCCCCCTGTCCTGTGGAAGAGGGGCAGCTGGGTGGACCCTTGGCAGCCGGTCAAGAAGCATAGGATCGTTTAGGTTGGAAAAGACCTTTAAGATCATCGAGTCCAACCGTTAACCTAACGCTGCCAGGTCCACCACTCAACCGCGTCCCTGAGCACCACGTCTACACGTCTTTTAAATACCTCCAGGGATGGTAACTCAACTACTTGCCTCTGCGGCCTGCCCCAATGCTCGACAACCCTTTCGGTGAAGAAATTTTTCCTAATACCCAATCTAAACCTCCCCTGGCGCAACTTGGGGCCGTTTCCTCTTGTCCTATCGCTTGTTACTTGGGAAAAGAGACCGAGCCCCACCTCGCTACGACCTCCTTTCAGGTAGTTGTAGAGAGCGATGAGGTCTCCCTGTAGTGTTTAATACCGTTTAATATCTTCATCAATGACATAGTGGGATTGAGCGCGCCCTCTGCAAGGTTGCGGACGACGCCAAGCTGAGTGGTGCAGCTGATACTCTAGAGGGAAGGGATGCCATCCAGAGGGGCCTTGACGGGCTGGAGAAGTGGGCCCGTGCGATCCTCGTGAAGTTCCACAAGGCCAAGGGCAAGGTCCTGCGCCTGGGTCGGGGCAGTCCCCGATATCAGTACAGACTGGGTGATGAATGGGTTGAGAGCAGTCCTGCAGAGAAGGGCTCGGGGGTACCGGTGGACGAAAAATTGGATACGAGCTGGCAGTGTGCGCTTGCAGGCCAGAAAGCCAATCGAATCCTGGGCCGCGTAAACGGGAGCGTGGCCAGCAGGTCGAGGGAGGTGATTCTCCCCCTCTACTCCGCTCTCGTGAGAGCCCACCTGGAGTCCTGCGCCCAGCTCTGGGGTCCCCAGTACAAGACAGACGTGGACCTGTTAGAGCGGGTCCAGAGGAGGGCCACGAAAATGGTCAGAGGGCTGGAACACCTCTCCTATGACGAAAGGCTGAGGAGAAGAGAAGGCTCCGGGGAGACCTTATTGCGGCCTTTCAATACTTGAAGGGGGCTTATAAGAAAGATGGAGCAGCGGATAGTGTCTACCTAGGCTTCAGGAAGGCTTTTGACACCGTCTCCCGTAAGATCCTCGTAGAGAAGCTGATGAAGTAGGGGCTGGATGAGCGGACAGTGGGGTGGGTTGAAATCTGGCTGAACAGCTGGGCCCAGCGGGTGGTGATCAGTGGCATGAAGTCTAGTTGGAGGCCAGGAACGAGCGGTGGACCCCGGGGGTCAATGCTGGGCCCGATCCTGTTCAACATCCTAATTAACGATCCGGATGATGGGTAGGCAGGCAGACAGACAGACAGGCCCCTCAGCGAGTTTGCTGATGATACAAAACTGGGAGGAGCGGCTGATACACCAGGGGGTTGCGCTGCCGTCCAGAGGGCCCTCGACAGGCTGGAGAAACGGGCAGGCAGGAGCCTCGTGGGGTTCAACAAGGGGAAGCGCAAGGTCCTGCACCTGGGGAGGAACAACCCCATGCACCAGTATATGCTGGAGGCCGACCGGCTGGAAAGCAGCTTTGCAGAAAAGGACGTGGGGGGCTCCCGGTGGACACCAAGTTGAACGTGAGCCGACAACGTGCCCTTGCCGCAAAGAAGGCTAAGGATATCCTTGGCCCGATATAGAGGCAAGCAGGGTTTATATATGTTACAACACAGTTGTGTAGCCCAATCGAATTGCTCGCTGTCCCCGGGGGTGCAGGGCACCACAGACCACCCTTGGGCGGCTTTGGGGGCACCGCCTGTTTTTCTAAAAGCCTCCTACCCAGCTTAGCGCAAATCCTAGCTTGATCTGCCCTCCAGCCCTCGAGCCACCAGTGCCGAACACACGCTTTGTATTTTATTTTCTCCCAGGAGGCGTGCAGCTTAGAAACGTCTGCAATTGAAGCGGGGCTTTCAGGGAACAATTTCGAGCAGCTTCTGTTGGTTCTGCGAAACGTTCTGAAAAGTTAAGGCCTGGCCTGCCCTGCCCTGCCCTGCCCTGCCCTGGCAAAAGCAGTCGTTTGACTGGAGGGAGCAGCACCAAAAAGCCACAAGCACGTTTGGGGCGGACTCGATGCGGTAATAAATAACAATAAATAGTCCTTCTAGCTACAACAGCCTCTTCTGAGACCTCGTTGCCCGCCCACGGGGTCGCAGCACTACACGGCACAGATCCCTCCACCCCCAGGCCGGATCCCTCCGCGCCCCGAGGGCACGCAAACTCCCCGAGCCCCGGTAAGCACCAGGTCGGCGAGGGCGGACCCGCCGAGGGGGCGAGGACAAGCGAAAACGACAGACGAGACAGCCAGTCGAGACGCGGGATCGGCCGGCGGCGATCTGGCGGCCCAATGGGCGCCGCGGAGGGCCTGGCCGAGTGGAGGAAGCGCGGGGGCGACAAGGGGCGTTGTCGTGGCTGACGAGATTCTCGGGGCGCGGGCCGCCCGGCCCGGTGGCGCCGCTTCTGTCTTCGGAAAGGTCATCGGCAAGGCGCTTCCCCGCCAACGTCATCGACGAGGACGAGGAGGTAGCCGCGGCTTTGCTCTGTGCGCGGTTCCCTTTCCCTGCCCTCCCCTCCCGTCCCCTTCCCTTCCCCCCCTCGCCCCTCCCCCCGCGCTCGCAGGCACCCTGAGCCGAGGACCCGTTGCGCGGTGCCCGGGAGCGCGGCAGGGCGGGTGGCGGCGTTGCTGCGGGTGGCTGGAGGGAGGGAGGGAGGGACGGGGGACGGGCGGGGCCTTTCTGGGTTGTGGCGCTCTCTACTGCACCATCCCTAAAACATCGCGCTTCTTCGGTGCCCCCCCCCCCTTCCCCGGCTGCCGCGGCGCGTACTGGGTTGCTGGTGCTGTCCGGCTCGCCTCGGTTCCCAGCCCCACCGTGTCGTGCGTGCGCGCGCGCAGAGGAGGGCCTCTGACGGTAACGCACTTGGCGGCAGCCGCAGACGTTTGCCGCGTGATATCCCTTTGGCACCGCAAGTCGTGCAAAGTTTGCTGCTGCTGCTGCTGCCGAGGGGTGGGAGTGGTCCTGCCTCGTGTAGGAGGATAGTCTTGAAACCTTAGATTAAGCACACGCAGTCAGTCTCCTCGGGGCTTCCCGGTGTGCGTACGCACGCACGTATGTATGTAAACAGCGAACGTCTGAGCAGTGACCGTAATGAGTTAATAGAAAGTACTAACATCGCGTAAGAGAAATCAGCGTTTCGGCTTGTGTTTGGGGTATCTGGTGATCTGCTTCTGTACGAGTTCAGTGGGGCATACTGATTTGCTGAAGCTATTACCTTTCTCTGAAGCCAATTGCGTTTTAACTGTTTTATACTCTTCCTCCAGCGCCTCGCGTTCCACGATCTTTCACCCCAAGCTCCGACGCTTGTCCTGGTCATGCCGAAGGAGCCAATTACCAGGTTATCTGAAGCAGAAGATTCTGGCGAATCTGTAAGTACCGTGGAAGCGTTCTGTACGCTAAACTGTACCTGTAATTAGTTCCGAATTTACTGGACTCTTTCCCATCCCCCCCTTTCCCCCTTGATAGGGCACAGTAGGCTGTTTGGGGTTTTCTGGCGCTATAATCCTTTGCCTCTAGCTTGCAACGGGATTGAGCTTTTTGACTAAAAGTAGTGATATAAAGCAATGCTCGTCCCTGGGTATGTACTTCTGGTGCAAAATGCGGTGTTGTTTTGGGGCGCAGTCTGATGCCTGTTGTCGTGGTTTGGAGTAAGAGCAGCAGTACTTCTTCTAATGCGGAGAAGAGGGCTTGGGGTTTTTGGCAGGTCAGGGCTGAGGAAGGGCAAAGCTGGTTGAGAGGTGCCGGGTGCTTTGCTCTTAGCTCTGAAAGTCAAGTTGAAAGGCTTTGTCAACCCATGCAAAGACAGCCTAAAGTTTCTTTTCCACCCGAATGGCTTATGTTGCCCGAAGGTATAATGGGGGCTTGAACCCGGAGACGAGCTTAGCTTCTGTGGCCGTTTTGTAGTCCGTTGCCGTCGAGCCTGAAAAAAATTGCGTGGCTCTTTCCCCCGCCCCCCCCAGTGTGCCTACTTGGTCTTTGTAGCTTTGCTTGGAAAATGTCAGTTGCAGGCGGACAGACAGTAATTTGAAGCGCAATGGTTGAATTGCTAGGAATTGGCACACTGGTTTCTCTGGGTGGTTCTCTGCTCTCATGCCTTCCCTCCCTGCCCTCTCCCCTCTTTGCGTGTGGCTTTTGATTTTATTTATTTATGGTTTTGTACTTCCTTCTCCAGCTTCTTGGGCATCTAGTGATTGTTGGCAAGAAGCGTGCTGCTCACCTGGGCCTGACCAATGGATTCCGGACGGTTGCGGACGAAGGGCCCGAGGGTGGGCAGCCTGTCTGTCACGTACATCTACGTATTCTGGGTGGCCGTCAGTTGGGCTGGCCGCCTGGCTAAGATTTTTGTACCACAGGAGTTGCTGCACGTGTACAAATCGCCACCGAATGGATTTCGTCTGTTGCCCGTCAGTCTAGCCACTGTTGATGTCTAATTTTTTGTGACGTGTGCCTGTGGAAGGTAATAAAAGCTTTGAGCAGCAGTTGCACAATAAAGACTTAGCATGGGGATATCACCTCTGTCTGGTGCGTCTTACTGAGGGGAATAGTTCTGCAAGTTAAAACGGTGTCTCCCCGGAGTGTAAGTATGTGGAATGTTTCAGTCTGCTAACGGTGTTCTGTAGATAGATAGCGATTTGCCCAGTCACTTGAAGCGTGACGCTGGAACCGCTTGGCAGTCTCCTGCGTCTTGCAGGAAGCAGGCGCTTAGCTTTTTGGAAGTGGTACGCAAATGTACATAAAGCCAGCGTGGGCTGCTGCTAAAACTTTAGAAAATACTGTATGTGACGCTACAGGCGTGCTGTGCGAGGGTGGTTTCGGCACAGCGCAATGTGTTGGGAGCATCCAACTCCTGTTGGAGCGCTTTATCGATGGCCGTGTGATAAGGCCGCGTCGATATCCCTTTTCTGGTGAGGAGGGAGGCGGTAGGAGAAAACAATCGCTCTGAGTGGCAGCTGTGGTGCTTCCATAGCACAGTGGAATAGCGCTCTCTGTCACTTTGTGTCAGCTGTCCTGGCTCTGTCCCCTCCCAACCTCTTGTTGTTGAAGTCATTTTTTAGCCCAAATAAGGATCCGAACAGCTGTTGAAACCTTAGTCTGCAAGCTGTGAACTTTCATCTAGATATGCTGACCATATGCTGAACTCCTACCTAGCTACATGAAGGAAGACCCTGAAAGTGGTGCAAACCAGGAAGATAAGGTAGCTGAAACTATCAGCAGAAGCTGCAGTTAATCAAGATAAGAAAAAGAATGACCTGGCTGGAGACTGGGAAAGGATCCAATAAGGAACAAAAGACCCCAGACCATGTTACCGCAAACGCGTCCAAAAAACTGTCGAACACCTATTTGGCCTTTAGAAAGCAGGCGTTCTTCATTGCAGCGCTGGATGCACGGGGGATATCTCCACCTAACATGCATAGTGTCATACAAAACTACAGCATATTTATCAGGTTACGTGATTAGTATAAACCTGCCTAAATTTACACTTATTGGTTAGTGATTAACATTTCATACACTATTGGTTTACTGTATTTAAATGAGCCTCGCTTGCGATGTAAATTAGCATGCATGCTCCTTTCAGGTGGGGGGGGGGGGGGGGCATATCTTTTCGGTGCTGAGTGGAGTTGGTGGTCGTGATCTCCCCTCACTGCATTTAGCTTTCACCCAGTTTCTGCAGTTTTATCCAACTTCATGCTTCTCTGGCCACTGTCCAGATGTTGCCTTTTATTGGTCTAACAAGCAGTTGGTAGTTTTGCTAATTGGAAAATTACTGTTTCTGCTTAGTTTTAGAAATCTCTTACAACAGCGTGTCAGTTCGTGTTGTGCATTCTGCCTATGCATGCACCCTGTGTGCGGTATGTGTGGGTGCACGCAGTGTCTGTGAGCACTTTACATCTATGTACATGATACCCTAGCTAGGGATTAACCCAAATATTACTATTGGACCAAACTGTCGCATGAGGGGAGGGGAACATAGACTGTAAGGGTATAATTGCCCAGGGATCTCTTTGTTCGGGGTCTCTCTCCAGAGGCACCCAGCTCAAGCTGCTCTTTACCGCTGTACCACTCAATAAATTTGCCTGTTGTACGTCATGTCGGAGACTCTGCTTTGGGGAAATCTAGGGTCGAGCCTGAAGGGAGAGGAAGCGCCCGAGAGTGGGTGAGTGTGTGTGTGTGTGTGTGTGTGAGCAAGGAGTGGAAAAGGGGCGCCCGTCAGCTCACTGGAGCTGCCCGCTGCGAAGGGACTCCGGTCCTAGCAGTTAAAGTCTCGGGTGGTGTGTGTGCGGCTCCCTGGATGGTGTGTGAATGCTGGGCGGCTGCTGCTCCCTTAACAGTTTGGCGACCCAGATGGGACCCTAGGCCAGCACCCTCGGATCCTCCTGCCTCCAAACATTCAACTGCCGGCAGTGGGTGAAGTTACCTGGGACTTTTGGAGAGGGAGGCTCTGAAAGGTGAGTGTTAAAAATTCCCTGAGCAGACTCGAGACCAGTGATATAGGGGGGTGTGGCCTGATCAGTGCAAATTACACAGAAGGAAAAAAAAAAAAAAAGGAAAAAAGGGAAAAGAAAAAAAAAACAGGAGGTGCGTGGCTTGATCAGCATAAATCACACAAAGGTGGTGCGTGGCCTGATCAGCATAAACTGCACATTCATGAGAAAAAGAAATGGGAAAAGCACCCGGCATAGAAAAGGGGACGCCCTTGGCCAAGTTTTTACATAATTGGGAGAAAATTTATGGTGTAGCGGAATTATCTAAAAAGCGTGCAATCAAATTATGCCAACATAAACAGACGTTTCTTACAAGAATGGCAGGAGGGAGCTCCCTGCAGTCATGACCAACCTGGGGAACAAACTAATGTATTTGAGACATTGACTGGAGGATAGGTACCCATACCAGATGGATTACTGGTATGTATGGCATGCATGACCTGGGGAGAGAAAGCTTCCAAGACAAAAGTCGAAAAAGAAAAAGGGGGTAATTGTAGCAGTAGCAGAAGCTACCACACAAGAAACTCCTGTAAGTAGTTCAACCCCACCTTATCTGTCCTCTCTATCTTCTTCTGATTCTCCTCCTGTTTACCTTCCGGCTGCCGGGACACTTTCCTATCACTATGACTCATGTTCCTAATCCTACTGCTGTGCAACCTGGGGCCTGGCGGAGACTGGGCCAGTGTTAAACTTTTATAGGCACCAGCCTTGGAAACCTAGTGACTTAGCGGTGTGGGGAAGTAAGATGCCCCGCCTAAGGGAAGATGCCGAGAGGTGTGCCCAGCTACTCTCGAATACATGTGCAGAGTGTAATCCCAATTGGAGTGACACTTGAATACTATCAAGGGAACTCTCTCACCTTGACGAAAGAGAGAAAATAATGAATAAGGATGCTGAATTGGCTCAACAGGCAGGAGGAAACAGAAACCCCTGGACAGCAAATGATCCAAACTGGGACTATAATCATGCAGGAGACCTGATGAGCCTCCTAGTGATTTTTGGGGACAACTCCGGCAAGCTCTGCTAAAATACGGAGGAATGACACTGCAGAATTTTAATGACATGCTCACGATTAGCGTCTTTGTGGATCAGGCAGTGCCCGATATACGGGATTACTTTAAAGAACACATGCCTGGGTGGCAGGGAGAGAATTTGTAAAATATTTTGAGTGTTGCTGTGTTTGTATATGATGAGTGTGAGGAAAGGCAAAAAGCTGAGCAGATTAGAGAGAGGAAAAAAAAGGCAAAAGAACAGGAGGCAAGTTTACTGGCTGCAGCTTTAGTAAGGAATTTGCAAGTGAGAGACGGGCTGAGAGGGGAAGAAGACCCTTTAGCAAGGAATTTGCAAGTGAGAGATGGGAGCTGGGGGGAAGAAGACTGGATAGGAGGTCTGAGCTAAGACCAGGAAAAGAAGAAAGGGGAACGGGAAGGAATGCTGGAAAGGAGTGTTATTATTGTGGGAACTTAGGGCATATAGAGTGGGAATGCCCACTCCGGCCACGGGAAAGGACAAAAGAAGGAAATTGTCACCGGGAAGAATTGCCTCGGGAAGATTTGCAATCACAATGACTGGAAGAAAGAGACCCCACGGATCTTGAAGCAGAAAGATTAGAAATTTTTAATATGTGGGTAACCCAATTGGATCAGCAGAGACATATTATAGGTGAAGCTGAATTCTTGGTGGATACAGGAGCCACATTATTCCTTTTGAATTTTACCCCGAGACGGTCCCAGACCACAGACAGAATTCTAATACGTGGAGTCACAGGACAAAGACAGCAGAATTTGAGTAAACTCCTATTAGTAACCATAGGAAACAAGAGTATATGGGGATGATTTGTATTGGAGGGGGACTCCCCAGCGTGCCTGTTAGGGAGAGATCTCTTGCAGGCTCTAGATATAGAATTACACTTGTCACCTGAAGGAACAGATTTAATAATTGTGGGAATGACTGTAGTCACTGGAAGCCCAAATAATGAAAGAACAACAATTAACCTGGACTCGTCTCCCACAAGGGTTTGGAGGGTCTCCTGCAATTTTTTCACAAATACTGAGAAATGATTTGAGAGAGATAAAATTACCGGGCGAATTGGCTCTTGTACAATATGCAGATGATTTGCTAATAGCGAGTAAAGATGAGGATGCCTGTATAAAAGACACTATACATCTATGTACTGCCTTAGCAGAGAAAGGTCATCGTGCATCTCCATCCAAACTTCAGCTGTGTCAGAAGGAAGTTCAATATTTAGGATTTATCCTAAGGGAAGGGCAGCGAGTAATAGTCTCAGAAAAGAATAGAAGCTTCTGCGTCCAGTCACAAAGAAACAGTTGCGAGGGTTCCTTGGAGCTGTGGGATTTTGTCGACCATGGATTCCTGGGTTGGGAGAATTAACAAGATCCCTGACAAAAGTAACAAGTAACGAGTAAGTAGAACCTATTGCATGGGATCCGGAAAAGGAGCAAGCTTTTAAAACAATAAAAGGAGATTTGGCATCAGTTCCCGCTCTTGGACTCTCAGACTATACAAAACCCTTTAATTTGTATGTACATGAGTGAAAAGGGATAGCCAGTGGAGTAATAATGCAGGAATTAGGTCTGCATCACAGGCCAGTCACCTATTATTCAACTCAGCTTGATCCAGTGGCGGCAGGAGCACCAGCTTGTATTAAATCAGCAGCGGCAACAGCGGCTATATTGGAGAAAAGTCGCCCACTTATCTTAGGACATTCAGTGACAGTTTATGATGTCCCACATGAAGCAGAAATACTACTGAAGCAATATGTGACCTAAGCATTGTCACCACAACGGACACATAGGTATGAACTAATTCTCCTAGTGGCAGATAATGTTATTCTGAGGAGTTGCAATAGCCTGAATCCTGCGATGTTGTTACCATTGCCTGATGAAGGGGAAGAACATCATCAGTGTGAATGGGTAATGCTTACTTCTAGCAAACCATGAACAGATTTAACTGATGTTCCTTTGCAGAATCGAGATTTGGCTTTGTTTGTAGATGGCTCATCCTACTATTTGCACGGACAACAATGGACTGGGTATGCTGTGGTCAGCCAAGGACAAGTGATAGAAGCTGAACCACTCCCGACAAAGCTGAGCGCACAAGGAGTGGAACTGACAGCTTTGATGTGCACAGCTCGTCTAGGAAAGAGAAAATGAGTCAATATCTACATGGACTCTCGGTATGCCTTCGGGGTGTGCCATGCGATAGGAATGCTATGGAAAGAACGAGGATATCTCACATCATCAGGGAAAAGGGTATCCAATGGAGAGGAAATAAGCAATTTGCTGGAATCGGTCCAACTACCCAAAGAAATTGTTGTGATACATTGCCCAGCCCATACCAAGGACACTACAGAAATTAGTAAAGGAAACGCCTTAGCTGATGCAGCTGCGAAGGCTGCAGCCCGGCAACCTCTGAGAGAGTGTATGGTTGCAATCTCAATGGAAAATCGGAACGAATGACCAAATTTAAGAGACCCCCCCAAAACAATGGGAGAAGTGGGAAGCAAAACAAGATGACAGCGGAACATGGATGCTTGGAGGAAAACCAGTTTGCCAAAGAAATATTTAATTACCGTGTCCAGGTGGTTTCACAACAAAGCTCATGGAGGAGCAGAGGCAGTGGCTAACCAGGTGCAAAAAATATGGACAGCACCAGGAATTTCTGCCGCCACAAAAAGGATCACGAGTAGCTGCGCAACCTGCCAAAATTTTTCAAGTATCAAGATGAGCTCAGAGTTAGGGGGACGACCATGGGCCTACTTCCCTTCTCAGGGATGACAAATAGATCGCACAATACTTCTTCAAGATCTGTGGGTTTGTTTTTTAATATTCAAAATCATTGACATCGTTAGCTATATCTCTGCATGCATGCCTGATGGTGGAGGAGTTACAAACATACTCCCACTCTTTACCGCCAATCGGAGTCCCCACTAAACATGTCATAAATGGGTTGCCTGCATTTGCTGCCGCTAAACAGATTGAATCTTGCCCTGTTTTATTAGCTAGAGTTACCCAAACATTTGTACATGGTTGTACTGAAATCCATGAGTGACCACTACCAATGATGGAGAGGAATGACGTGAGAAAACATATCATGGTAACTCCTGTTGTGGTCCTGACTCTTCTCTCCATGGTTTCACCCAGCGGCTAGGCACCCACCTCGGACCTTCGTCTGTCAAAACACAAACATATCCTCGACCTGTCATCTTAATTTCTGCAGGACCCTTCCATTCTCCAGTTTTTAAGTCACGATATCGTACTTTTACCGATACTGAATCGATCTTCTGTATTCCCGACTGAAATGACATATGGTGTATAACAATTGGAGGAGATTCACGGTCCCCTGTTAACCGTAAATAATTTAAAACGTAAATCGCTTTTGCAAGACGTTCAGCAGGGGCTATTTCTCCCCCCTTTTGTTTTTGCAACAGCGATTTTAACGTAGCATTTTACCGTAGTACCACCCAATGGTATCTTTTTGCCGGTTCCTGTTTATTGATTGATGGTACTGTAAATGCAAATTTTTCTGCATCTTCAGGATGCAAAGGAATAGTAAAAAAACAATCCTTCAAATCAATGATGAGTAAGTCCCAATTTTCTGGGATCATCACAGGGGAGGGTAATCCTGGCTGTAATGCCCCCATATTTTGCATTACAGCATTCACCGCTCGTAAATCATGCAACAATCGCCATTTTCCAGATTTTTTTCGGGATGGTAAAAACGGGTGTGTTCCAAGGGCTTGTGGAAGGCACAATGTGACCTGCTTCTAACTGTTCTTTAACTAAATTTTGTAAAATATGCAGCCTCTCCTGTTTCAGCGGCCACTGGTCTACCCACACTGGC
Organism: Platalea leucorodia; assembly: GCF_965183815.1. Taxonomy (NCBI): domain Eukaryota; kingdom Metazoa; phylum Chordata; class Aves; order Pelecaniformes; family Threskiornithidae; genus Platalea; species Platalea leucorodia. Next base: position 34,630,306 of record NC_138859.1, read on the forward strand.
GTTGTCGTAGTCCAGGTGAGTTTTAAGATGGGCTGCTCAACCATGGCCGCTCCTAAAAATGCTGGGTTACAAGTTTGGCTCCCATTTGGGATAATATATCCCAACCTATAAGAGCTACAGGCAAGTGCATTACATATGGCCTTGTGGTAACAGTGGCACCGTCTTCAAAATTGAATGCTATCAGTAATTTGCTAATCATCGTGCATTGTGCCCCCCCGACTCCCACAACACTGGTAGCTGCAGGTACCAGTGGCCAATTGCGAGGCCATTTTGTGATAGGGACAATAGTTACATCTGCCCCCGTGTCAATTAACATTGACAGTACTAAAGATTGTCCATTAGGATGTCTTAATGTTACCCTTTCTTCAGGTTTTTCCTTTAGGGACACACGCATGAAATGGTATTAATTGAGCTATTTTAGACTGTGCTGGTATTGTAAGTGGTGGCGTTAAGGTATATACCATAATATATATACCATACCGTTAAGGTATATACCATAATCTTTATGGTTCTGCAGAAATCCGCATCGATGAGTCCTGGTACTATAAATATACCTTTTCGTGATATTGAAGAACGGCCTATGAGCAATGCACTCAACCCATGCCCTAGAGGTCCTTGTTGATCTGAATCATTTAATTTAACCTCAGACGTTGTTAAGGTTATGTCTACTGCTGTTGCCAGGTCCACTCCGGCGCTACCGGCTGTGGCGGCTGCGCAGCGGTCCAAGCACCCTGCACTTGTGCCTTCACGCGTGGGTGTGGCGTGCTCCGCGCCGTGTTTCCCGATTTTCGACATTCTTGGGTGTCGTGATTATCTTTTTTTACAATTCGTACACCATTTTTCTTTCCGACCCTCAGTATTAATTGGACTCCTACATTCTTTTTTAAAATGGCCTAGTTTTCCACAATTAAAGCACTTCTTGTCCTTTTTTCCCCCTTGCTTTTTTGATACCAACGGCTTCACTGCTGCACCTACAGCTGCGGCCATAACCGTAGCCTTTTCTTGTTCTAACATTTGCTCAGCAGCCTCTAGCAACTGTCCTGTGCTGGATCCTCTTGGCAATACACAGAGTGCTCTTTTTGGTTTTTCATTAGCGTTATCAAAAGCAAGCATATCTAAGAACTTTACTTTCATTCCCTCATCCATATCTGGATGAGCCATAATTGCAGCGTGCAAATGATCAATAAACTTGCCGTACAATTCAGTGGGTCCCTGCCTTACAGCAGTAAAAGCAGGTCTAATTTTCTCATCATGCACGTTAATAAGAGCTTTATAAGCTTACTCCTGACTCAATTGCAATGCCTCGGTAGCAAACTGCGCTTGCCAATCAGGTCGCGTAAAAGGCCCTGCGCCCATTAACATTTGAGCCTGGATTCCGAATAACGGATCGCCTTGTTGTCGAGGTATTGAAGCTGCCCTATCACAGGCAGTTTGCCAAAGTTGGAAAAACTGTAATTGTTGCGATGGTGGTAATAGCATCTGGACAATCATTCTAGAATCATAAGGAGTTAATAACTGTGCTGAAAAAAACGTGCTGAAATATAGATTGAGTATATGGTCATTTTAAACCATATTGAGTAACAGCGCTTTTCGCTTCTTTCAATATTTTCCAGTCCAGTGCTTCCCATACACCTCTCCCGTTATTATCAACTACAACAGGAAAAGCCACGGGTAAAACCTGTCCCTCTATCATGGCATGATGCATTAATGCAGATGCGTTAAATGCAGATTAAGTCCACATAGTCTGAGTCTGGGTTGCTCACTACATGTCCTTGGCTTTTAAGATATCCCACTTGGTATCAGGTTCCCCTTGTTGAACCCCACGAGGCTCCTGCCTGCCCGTTTCTCCAGCCTGTCGAGGGCCCTCTGGACGGCAGCGCAACCCCCTGGTGTATCAGCCGCTCCTCCCAGTTTTGTATCATCAGCAAACTCGCTGAGGGGCCTGTCTGTCTGTCTGCCTGCCTACCCATCATCCGGATCGTTAATTAGGATGTTGAACAGGATCGGGCCCAGCATTGACCCCCGGGGTCCACCGCTCGTTCCTGGCCTCCAACTAGACTTCATGCCACTGATCACCACCCGCTGGGCCCAGCTGTTCAGCCAGATTTCAACCCACCCCACTGTCCGCTCATCCAGCCCCTACTTCATCAGCTTCTCTACGAGGATCTTACGGGAGACGGTGTCAAAAGCCTTCCTGAAGGCTAGGTAGACACTATCCGCTGCTCCATCTTTCTTATAAGCCCCCTTCAAGTATTGAAAGGCCGCAATAAGGTCTCCCCGGAGCCTTCTCTTCTCCTCAGCCTTTCGTCATAGGAGAGGTGTTCCAGCCCTCTGACCATTTTCGTGGCCCTCCTCTGGACCCGCTCTAACAGGTCCACGTCTGTCTTGTACTGGGGACCCCAGAGCTGGGCGCAGGACTCCAGGTGGGCTCTCACGAGAGCGGAGTAGAGGGGGAGAATCACCTCCCTCGACCTGCTGGCCACGCTCCCGTTTACGCGGCCCAGGATTCGATTGGCTTTCTGGCCTGCAAGCGCACACTGCCAGCTCGTATCCAATTTTTCGTCCACCGGTACCCCCGAGCCCTTCTCTGCAGGACTGCTCTCAACCCATTCATCACCCAGTCTGTACTGATATCGGGGACTGCCCCGACCCAGGCGCAGGACCTTGCCCTTGGCCTTGTGGAACTTCACGAGGATCGCACGGGCCCACTTCTCCAGCCCGTCAAGGCCCCTCTGGATGGCATCCCTTCCCTCTAGAGTATCAGCTGCACCACTCAGCTTGGCGTCGTCCACAACCTTGCAGAGGGCGCGCTCAATCCCACTAGCTATGTCATTGATGAAGATATTAAACGGTATTAAACACTACAGGGAGACCTCATCGCTCTCTACAACTACCTGAAAGGAGGTCGTAGCGAGGTGGGGCTCGGTCTCTTTTCCCAAGTAACAAGCGATAGGACGAGAGGAAACGGCCCCAAGTTGCGCCAGGGGAGGTTTAGATTGGGTATTAGGAAAAGTTTCTTCACCGAAAGGGTTGTCGAGCATTGGGGCAGGCCGCAGAGGCAAGTGGTTGAGTTACCATCCCTGGAGGTATTTAAAAGACGTGTAGACGTGGTGCTCAGGGACGTGGTTGAGTGGTGGACCTGGCAGCGTTAGGTTAACGGTTGGACTCGATGATCTTAAAGGTCTTTTCCAACCTAAACGATCCTATGCTTCTTGACCGGCTGCCAAGGGTCCACCCAGCTGCCCCTCTTCCACAGGACAGGGGGAGAAAAGAGGATGAAAAAGTTCCTTCTGGAAATATCCACCTGCCAGATCCACAGGCAGCAGGGAAATATCGGCCCTCATAGTGCTGCGCTTTGGAGCTGTAGCTAGAAGGGCGTTGATAACACACCCATGTTTCAGCAGCGCTCCCACAGCATGGAGGCTGTCTCTCCAACCACCCCACCCCCAAAGTCCAGTAAGCTGGGGGTGGGCAAGAGGTTGGGAGGGGACAGAGCCAGGACAGCTGACCCAAAGTGACAGAGAGAGCTATTCCACTGTGCTATGGAAGCACCACAGCTGCCACTCAGAGCGACTGTTTTCTCCTACCGCCTCCCTCCTCACCAGAAAAGGGATATCGACGCGGCCTTATCACACGGCCATCGATAAAGCGCTCCAACAGGAGTTGGATGCTCCCAACACATTGCGCTGTGCCGAAACCACCCTCGCACGGCACGCCTGTAGCGTCACATACAGTATTTTCTAAAGTTTTAGCAGCAGCCCACGCTGGCTTTATGTACATTTGCGTACCACTTCCAAAAAGCTAAGCGCCTGCTTCCTGCAAGACGCAGGAGACTGCCAAGCGGTTCCAGCGTCACGCTTCAAGTGACTGGGCAAATCGCTATCTATCTACAGAACACCGTTAGCAGACTGAAACATTCCACATACTTACACTCCGGGGAGACACCGTTTTAACTTGCAGAACTATTCCCCTCAGTAAGACGCACCAGACAGAGGTGATATCCCCATGCTAAGTCTTTATTGTGCAACTGCTGCTCAAAGCTTTTATTACCTTCCACAGGCACACGTCACAAAAAATTAGACATCAACAGTGGCTAGACTGACGGGCAACAGACGAAATCCATTCGGTGGCGATTTGTACACGTGCAGCAACTCCTGTGGTGCAAAAATCTTAGCCAGGCGGCCAGCCCAACTGACGGCCACCCAGAATACGTAGATGTACGTGACAGACAGGCTGCCCACCCTCGGGCCCTTCGTCCGCAACCGTCCGGAATCCATTGGTCAGGCCCAGGTGAGCAGCACGCTTCTTGCCAACAATCACTAGATGCCCAAGAAGCTGGAGAAGGAAGTACAAAACCATAAATAAATAAAATCAAAAGCCACACGCAAAGAGGGGAGAGGGCAGGGAGGGAAGGCATGAGAGCAGAGAACCACCCAGAGAAACCAGTGTGCCAATTCCTAGCAATTCAACCATTGCGCTTCAAATTACTGTCTGTCCGCCTGCAACTGACATTTTCCAAGCAAAGCTACAAAGACCAAGTAGGCACACTGGGGGGGGGGGGGGCGGGGGAAAGAGCCACGCAATTTTTTTCAGGCTCGACGGTAACGGACTACAAAACGGCCACAGAAGCTAAGCTCGTCTCCGGGTTCAAGCCCCCATTATACCTTCGGGCAACATAAGCCATTCGGGCGGAAAAGAAACTTTAGGCTGTCTTTGCATGGGTTGACAAAGCCTTTCAACTTGACTTTCAGAGCTAAGAGCAAAGCACCCGGCACCTCTCAACCAGCTTTGCCCTTCCTCAGCCCTGACCTGCCAAAAACCCCAAGCCCTCTTCTCCGCATTAGAAGAAGTACTGCTGCTCTTACTCCAAACCACGACAACAGGCATCAGACTGCGCCCCAAAACAACACCGCATTTTGCACCAGAAGTACATACCCAGGGACGAGCATTGCTTTATATCACTACTTTTAGTCAAAAAGCTCAATCCCGTTGCAAGCTAGAGGCAAAGGATTATAGCGCCAGAAAACCCCAAACAGCCTACTGTGCCCTATCAAGGGGGAAAGGGGGGGATGGGAAAGAGTCCAGTAAATTCGGAACTAATTACAGGTACAGTTTAGCGTACAGAACGCTTCCACGGTACTTACAGATTCGCCAGAATCTTCTGCTTCAGATAACCTGATAATTGGCTCCTTCGGCATGACCAGGACAAGCGTCGGAGCTTGGGGTGAAAGATCGTGGAACGCGAGGCGCTGGAGGAAGAGTATAAAACAGTTAAAACGCAATTGGCTTCAGAGAAAGGTAATAGCTTCAGCAAATCAGTATGCCCCACTGAACTCGTACAGAAGCAGATCACCAGATACCCCAAACACAAGCCGAAACGCTGATTTCTCTTACGCGATGTTAGTACTTTCTATTAACTCATTACGGTCACTGCTCAGACGTTCGCTGTTTACATACATACGCGCGTGCGTACGCACACCGGGAAGCCCCGAGGAGACTGACTGCGTGTGCTTAATCTAAGGTTTCAAGACTATCCTCCTACACGAGGCAGGACCACTCCCACCCCTCGGCAGCAGCAGCAGCAGCAAACTTTGCACGACTTGCGGTGCCAAAGGGATATCACGCGGCAAACGTCTGCGGCTGCCGCCAAGTGCGTTACCGTCAGAGGCCCTCCTCTGCGCGCGCGCACGCACGACACGGTGGGGCTGGGAACCGAGGCGAGCCGGACAGCACCAGCAACCCAGTACGCGCCGCGGCAGCCGGGGAAGGGGGGGGGGGGCACCGAAGAAGCGCGATGTTTTAGGGATGGTGCAGTAGAGAGCGCCACAACCCAGAAAGGCCCCGCCCGTCCCCCGTCCCTCCCTCCCTCCCTCCAGCCACCCGCAGCAACGCCGCCACCCGCCCTGCCGCGCTCCCGGGCACCGCGCAACGGGTCCTCGGCTCAGGGTGCCTGCGAGCGCGGGGGGAGGGGCGAGGGGGGGAAGGGAAGGGGACGGGAGGGGAGGGCAGGGAAAGGGAACCGCGCACAGAGCAAAGCCGCGGCTACCTCCTCGTCCTCGTCGATGACGTTGGCGGGGAAGCGCCTTGCCGATGACCTTTCCGAAGACAGAAGCGGCGCCACCGGGCCGGGCGGCCCGCGCCCCGAGAATCTCGTCAGCCACGACAACGCCCCTTGTCGCCCCCGCGCTTCCTCCACTCGGCCAGGCCCTCCGCGGCGCCCATTGGGCCGCCAGATCGCCGCCGGCCGATCCCGCGTCTCGACTGGCTGTCTCGTCTGTCGTTTTCGCTTGTCCTCGCCCCCTCGGCGGGTCCGCCCTCGCCGACCTGGTGCTTACCGGGGCTCGGGGAGTTTGCGTGCCCTCGGGGCGCGGAGGGATCCGGCCTGGGGGTGGAGGGATCTGTGCCGTGTAGTGCTGCGACCCCGTGGGCGGGCAACGAGGTCTCAGAAGAGGCTGTTGTAGCTAGAAGGACTATTTATTGTTATTTATTACCGCATCGAGTCCGCCCCAAACGTGCTTGTGGCTTTTTGGTGCTGCTCCCTCCAGTCAAACGACTGCTTTTGCCAGGGCAGGGCAGGGCAGGGCAGGGCAGGCCAGGCCTTAACTTTTCAGAACGTTTCGCAGAACCAACAGAAGCTGCTCGAAATTGTTCCCTGAAAGCCCCGCTTCAATTGCAGACGTTTCTAAGCTGCACGCCTCCTGGGAGAAAATAAAATACAAAGCGTGTGTTCGGCACTGGTGGCTCGAGGGCTGGAGGGCAGATCAAGCTAGGATTTGCGCTAAGCTGGGTAGGAGGCTTTTAGAAAAACAGGCGGTGCCCCCAAAGCCGCCCAAGGGTGGTCTGTGGTGCCCTGCACCCCCGGGGACAGCGAGCAATTCGATTGGGCTACACAACTGTGTTGTAACATATATAAACCCTGCTTGCCTCTATATCGGGCCAAGGATATCCTTAGCCTTCTTTGCGGCAAGGGCACGTTGTCGGCTCACGTTCAACTTGGTGTCCACCGGGAGCCCCCCACGTCCTTTTCTGCAAAGCTGCTTTCCAGCCGGTCGGCCTCCAGCATATACTGGTGCATGGGGTTGTTCCTCCCCAGGTGCAGGACCTTGCGCTTCCCCTTGTTGAACCCCACGAGGCTCCTGCCTGCCCGTTTCTCCAGCCTGTCGAGGGCCCTCTGGACGGCAGCGCAACCCCCTGGTGTATCAGCCGCTCCTCCCAGTTTTGTATCATCAGCAAACTCGCTGAGGGGCCTGTCTGTCTGTCTGCCTGCCTACCCATCATCCGGATCGTTAATTAGGATGTTGAACAGGATCGGGCCCAGCATTGACCCCCGGGGTCCACCGCTCGTTCCTGGCCTCCAACTAGACTTCATGCCACTGATCACCACCCGCTGGGCCCAGCTGTTCAGCCAGATTTCAACCCACCCCACTGTCCGCTCATCCAGCCCCTACTTCATCAGCTTCTCTACGAGGATCTTACGGGAGACGGTGTCAAAAGCCTTCCTGAAGGCTAGGTAGACACTATCCGCTGCTCCATCTTTCTTATAAGCCCCCTTCAAGTATTGAAAGGCCGCAATAAGGTCTCCCCGGAGCCTTCTCTTCTCCTCAGCCTTTCGTCATAGGAGAGGTGTTCCAGCCCTCTGACCATTTTCGTGGCCCTCCTCTGGACCCGCTCTAACAGGTCCACGTCTGTCTTGTACTGGGGACCCCAGAGCTGGGCGCAGGACTCCAGGTGGGCTCTCACGAGAGCGGAGTAGAGGGGGAGAATCACCTCCCTCGACCTGCTGGCCACGCTCCCGTTTACGCGGCCCAGGATTCGATTGGCTTTCTGGCCTGCAAGCGCACACTGCCAGCTCGTATCCAATTTTTCGTCCACCGGTACCCCCGAGCCCTTCTCTGCAGGACTGCTCTCAACCCATTCATCACCCAGTCTGTACTGATATCGGGGACTGCCCCGACCCAGGCGCAGGACCTTGCCCTTGGCCTTGTGGAACTTCACGAGGATCGCACGGGCCCACTTCTCCAGCCCGTCAAGGCCCCTCTGGATGGCATCCCTTCCCTCTAGAGTATCAGCTGCACCACTCAGCTTGGCGTCGTCCACAACCTTGCAGAGGGCGCGCTCAATCCCACTAGCTATGTCATTGATGAAGATATTAAACGGTATTAAACACTACAGGGAGACCTCATCGCTCTCTACAACTACCTGAAAGGAGGTCGTAGCGAGGTGGGGCTCGGTCTCTTTTCCCAAGTAACAAGCGATAGGACGAGAGGAAACGGCCCCAAGTTGCGCCAGGGGAGGTTTAGATTGGGTATTAGGAAAAGTTTCTTCACCGAAAGGGTTGTCGAGCATTGGGGCAGGCCGCAGAGGCAAGTGGTTGAGTTACCATCCCTGGAGGTATTTAAAAGACGTGTAGACGTGGTGCTCAGGGACGTGGTTGAGTGGTGGACCTGGCAGCGTTAGGTTAACGGTTGGACTCGATGATCTTAAAGGTCTTTTCCAACCTAAACGATCCTATGCTTCTTGACCGGCTGCCAAGGGTCCACCCAGCTGCCCCTCTTCCACAGGACAGGGGGAGAAAAGAGGATGAAAAAGTTCCTTCTGGAAATATCCACCTGCCAGATCCACAGGCAGCAGGGAAATATCGGCCCTCATAGTGCTGCGCTTTGGAGCTGTAGCTAGAAGGGCGTTGATAACACACCCATGTTTCAGCAGCGCTCCCACAGCATGGAGGCTGTCTCTCCAACCACCCCACCCCCAAAGTCCAGTAAGCTGGGGGTGGGCAAGAGGTTGGGAGGGGACAGAGCCAGGACAGCTGACCCAAAGTGACAGAGAGAGCTATTCCACTGTGCTATGGAAGCACCACAGCTGCCACTCAGAGCGACTGTTTTCTCCTACCGCCTCCCTCCTCACCAGAAAAGGGATATCGACGCGGCCTTATCACACGGCCATCGATAAAGCGCTCCAACAGGAGTTGGATGCTCCCAACACATTGCGCTGTGCCGAAACCACCCTCGCACGGCACGCCTGTAGCGTCACATACAGTATTTTCTAAAGTTTTAGCAGCAGCCCACGCTGGCTTTATGTACATTTGCGTACCACTTCCAAAAAGCTAAGCGCCTGCTTCCTGCAAGACGCAGGAGACTGCCAAGCGGTTCCAGCGTCACGCTTCAAGTGACTGGGCAAATCGCTATCTATCTACAGAACACCGTTAGCAGACTGAAACATTCCACATACTTACACTCCGGGGAGACACCATTTTAACTTGCAGAACTATTCCCCTCAGTAAGACGCACCAGACAGAGGTGATATCCCCATGCTAAGTCTTTATTGTGCAACTGCTGCTCAAAGCTTTTATTACCTTCCACAGGCACACGTCACAAAAAATTAGACATCAACAGTGGCTAGACTGACGGGCAACAGACGAAATCCATTCGGTGGCGATTTGTACACGTGCAGCAACTCCTGTGGTGCAAAAATCTTAGCCAGGCGGCCAGCCCAACTGACGGCCACCCAGAATACGTAGATGTACGTGACAGACAGGCTGCCCACCCTCGGGCCCTTCGTCCGCAACCGTCCGGAATCCATTGGTCAGGCCCAGGTGAGCAGCATGCTGACCCAAACTTACTGAAGGGATTTTTGATACCATATAATGTCATGCTCAGCAATAAAAACCAGGGGGGGGGTGGTAGTTTTTCCAAAGTAGCCATTGCTTGAAGACTTGTTGGGTATTGTTCTGCTTGTGGGTTGTAGTGGTTGATTGCCTTTGCATCAGTTGCTTTTTTTCCACTCTTTCCTTTACTTAGTCTTTTTTTTTTCTCACTTTTGCTCTTCCCAGTCTCTCCCCCGTCACACTGGGGAGGGGGAGTGAGTGAGCGTCTGGTGGGTGCTTTGTTGGTAGCTGGAGTCAACCCACCACACCATCCAACCCACAGAAAATGCATGTGTGGATTTATGCAGCTTTTTCGCACCAGGCCATGAATCTCACTGTTTCATTCTTGGAGAAAGTGCAGTTTTGCATGTCCATTTGCACTGCCAGACATAGACAGTTTGCAACAATAGGGCATGGTTGCCTGCATGGGGTTAGACCCAAACACCTTCCTAAACAGAACAAGCAATGTAGCAAATAACATTGACAATAGTGTACAAGTGAATGTACTCTATAGCACCAGAAAGCTTTTCACAGGTGTTGGGGGAATGAAAACAAACTCTTTATGGAAACAATCTCAGTGAATAACTGAAGTTCTAGCCATGTATGATAAGCAATGCTATATGTATGATGAAATCTAGTTTTCAAGCTACATGGATGTTGCCCATAATATTTGGTACAAGAATGTTTTTCTGAAGTGGAAATGGATGATATCATCCATTCAGTCTTCTAGTCTCAGATTTGCGAAGAGAAGTGAGATCTCAATCTGTGCCAAAACTACAAAACAAAAGGACAAAACTAGGCATATAAGTTGAAATATGACTAAGATGCACTAAATGTAAAAGAATAATATGGAGTTCCATGAATTCTGGAACTAACAAATTCTAGTTTCTTAGGGTTTCTGACCTGGTGTCCAGTAAAATGTCAAATGAACAAAGCTTTTCTTGCAGTGGAGACAATGTGTCTACTGTGTGATTTCTCTGCAGTCTAACAATAGGAAATAACATTTTGTGGCTTTTCATCTTCTGAGCAGGGTTTCTCTCATCTCTTGGGCCACCTATTTTAATGAAACTTGTAGGAACTTACAAATCTGGGTCATTTACCTTTTTGTGACACACAGACATACACAGCGTGCACAAGTTTAAGTATGGTAAGAGAAATCTTATTTCCTTAGACAGAAAAAGAAGGAGAAACTTTAGCACAAAACTGAAAAGGAAAGCAAATAGAACGTCAAGAAAATAGCTTTAGATGTTAAGGGAGCAGCAGCTGCCCGAGCATTCACATACCACTCAGGGACTCGCACACACACCACCCAAGACTTTAACTGCTAGGACCGGAGTCCCTTCGCAGCGGGCAGCTCCAGTGAGCTGACGGGTGCCCCTTTTCGACTCCTCGCTCACACACACACACACTCACCCTCATGCACTTTCTTTCCCCTCAGGCTTGACCCTAGGTTTCCCCGAAGCAGAGTCTCCGACATGACGTACAACAGGCAAATTTATTGAGTGGTACAGTGGCGAAGAGCAGCTCAAGCTGGGTGCCTCCGGGGAGGGACCCCAAACAAAGAGATCCCTGGGCAATTATACCCTTACAGTCTATGTTCCCCTCCCCTCATGGGACGGTTCGGTCCAGTAGTAATATTTGGGTCTGGGGTCTTCTTGTTCCTTATTGGATCCTTTCCCAGCCTCCAGGCAGGTCATTCTTTTTCTTATCTTGATTAGCTGCAGCTTCCTCCAATGGTTGTGGCTACCTTATCTTTCTGGTTTGCACCAGTTTCAGGGCCTTCCTTCATGTAGCTAAGTAAGAGTTCAGCATACGGTCAGTGTATCTAGGTGAAAGTTCACAGCTTGCATTCTAAGGCTTCAATAGGTCTTTGGATCCTTATTTGAGCTAAAATGTGACTTCTACAACATAGAGAACTTTCAGATTTTTACATTTATGTATTTGGGAGAATGAGATCATAGCCTTGAAAATGGGACTATCCAATTACCCAATTGACATGATGGAAATCATAGCTGCCATAGCCAGCAGAATACATTTTTTTCCAGCTTTATGCCTTTAGCAATATATGGTGGCATTAAGTTCTACTAGTGAATTGCACTGAAAATACAAATATTCTCTGAAAGTCTATTTCCTCTGAGTCTTGAGTGACTGCCTTTTCTCCCCTATGGGGCAAAGTTGAGAAAGGAGCATTTAATCAATCATTTTCAACCCTTCACCATTCTATATTCAATCTTCATTTATTTCCTTTCCTCAGGAAACCATGGGAAACATGGGAAACTTTCCTTAGATGTAATTGTTGAGCTATCTGTAACAACATTGCTATGATGTAACACATCACAGCATTGGGATATCTAACCTGAATTAAATACAATCATGCTATATCCAAAGACAAAAGTAAATGTTTTAGAATAAGGGGCTTTAAAGCCTTGGAACACCTGCTGTGAAAAATGGTTCATACATATGACTTCATTGGAAAGTTTCAAACTAAATGATTGTCAAATAAGACTTTCTGAGGAGTGCCAGAAGGAGTGAGTTTCAGAGATATGAGCCATCAGTGGGAGTAGCTTGCTGCTGTGCCTTTAGAGTTTTACCCAGGAGCCAGCAGCAAGAGCAACAGAATAGGTTAGAACTGATGTAACAAAGATGAGATGGTCAAAGCTTCCCTTCTACTGTAGTGACATTTGTATTAGGCCTCCTTCTAGTGAGACAAGACCTCAGATGATCTGTGGATTTATTATTATAACCAACACATTGAATAGCTCTGCAACACAATATATGGCCCTGGAAATAGACTTTGACAACTGTATTGTTTTTTGCATTTGGATTTATATTACTGGTCATATATTAATCTATAAGAATTATTATACAGTAAGACCTTTGTCAATATTATGCTGGGTATGTGGCCCTAATACTTATAAGATATTGCCTATTAATTGGACTGGCACTTATACATTAGGATGGGGTTTTTCTTGGCATCTCATCTGGAACTCTTCTGGAATGATGGGCACAACTTACCTCAGCATACTAAAAGAAGTACAAAACAACCTGTTCAAAATCCACTTGTCCTCTGACAAACTGGCTTCCATCAGTTTGTACAAGCATTCCTACCCCGGCTAGGAGTAGCAGAATTAGAAAGGGATATCGTAAATATATCTGCTGTAATAGAAGAGATGGGTAATGCTACAGTTGACGCTATTTCAGTCTTACAATTAGAGGTAAAACAAGCATCTTGGGTAGCCCTACAAAACAGAATGGTATTATATTATGTGCTTGCTGCTCAAGGAAGCTATATGTGCATTGGTTAACATCACTTGCTGTACATATGCAGACCAAGACCAGAGAATAGAAACAGGCATGCATAAAATTTGAGGTAAACTTCAGATACTGCATGAAATACCTGGAGAAAAAACTTTTTGACTCATGGGGATGGCTCCCAGACATGGGAGGATGGTTAAGAAAAACTGCTTAAGACAGTATTGAGGTATATATTGTTGGGATCATTTACTTTGGTGGCTGTGTATGTATTGGTTCAGTTGATCTTATGTTGTAGCCAATAGGTATGTAAAAGAATATTATTTTTCCCCAAGTCGAGTCTGTTTTGCCTGTGACTGTAATTGGTAAGCAACCTCCCCATCTTTATCTCAACCCATGAGCTTTTTCATCCTATTTTCTCCCCCTTTCCTGTTGAGGAGAGGGAGTGAGCAGCTGGGTGGGTGTCTGGCTGATGGCCAAGGCTAACCCATCACAATAATGAGTGTTAAAACATTGGTAAGGGAAAGTGAGATTTTTGGTTAGTAAGTGGACAACTCAATGGTATTTTGTGGCTTGATGTGGAATTTCACCACGCCCTAAGTGAAACAAACCTTCATGAACAGAAGGCAAAGATTTCTATAACTTCTTGCTGACTGAAATGTATGGACTTAGCTTCTTTCTTATGGTAATATGAAATCTTTCAGCTGTGAACCATGTTCACTGATGTACTTCTGCGTACTTAGATTTATTACTCCTAGGTAATTTATTACTAAATAGGTAAGTTTGGCTTAGGACTTCAGTAAGCACAGAACTCAACCAAGACAAAATACATTTCTCAGAAACTTCTTAATGAGCCTCAGGCCATCCTTTTACAGCAATGTGGCTGAAACTGGAGGCCATAAGTTTACATGTTGCTTAATTAAAGTTGATTGTAAACTGCTTATATTCACTGACAAATAGAATAGTTAAAACCAAAATGTCAGTAAGTTGCAAAAGGAAACTTTAAAGTTGAATGCAAACCTGGGGGAGACTTGCTAGATGAGGGCACATGAACTAAAGCTTTTGAAAAAGCGTAGTACATCTAGGCTCAGAATTTGTTTATGTATGAGAAAGCATACCTTAAATTGCCATCTTTACAGAGGAAATGTGGCATATGATTGCTGAGGAGCAGTTCCTACAGGAGATAATTAAGACTAATGCCATAGAATTGCTAGGGCTAGAAATATTCTGTCAGTGGGGGATACAGTTATCCTAGGTGGGGATTTTGCCCAAAGTAGACAAGTGCTGATAATTTCAGAAGTGCTATGACAAATATGCTACAAAGAATACCCGAGGCTCATTAAGAAGTTGATCCTTTCTTAGATTTTTCTCTAAGAGGTGTCTCATACTTGCCTAAAAGTAAGTGATGTTGGGAGTAAATATTACAAATTGTCACAAAATGCAGGTCAAGTTTAGTGACAGAAATGTTGTTGTTTGTAGAGGGAGGAAAAAGTCCTAGAAGCAAATTAGGCATAAGTTTACCTGTTGGTAACAGGAACAAAAACATAATTTTTTTCCTAATGCACCAGTTCCCAATTTCTGGGCAACAGTAAAGTACAGAACACCAATAATTTCTGAGCACCTGTGGAAGAGGGGTGGTAATGACAGCCCAAGGTGTCGTATCAACAAGATATGGCAAGATTTTGGGTAGCAATAGCTAAGGAGATGGTGGCAGAGCCTGGGTTGGTGGGTTGATGTTACAAAAGCCACCTGGAACCACTGCTTTAGATTCTGTTTTGCTGATGTAGTCTTGCTATAACAAAAGAGAGGTTAAAATATCTCAAATTAACTTTTCACTAGACCTTAAACAATGCCTTAATTTGTCCACAGATCTGGAAATTCACAGTTAAACTTCTATTCCATGGTCTTTCCACTCTAATAGCTTGATGTAAAAGAGCATTATTAAATTATAAAAAATATGTATTTTTTTAACTTTTTGCTGATCACAATAACAACTGGTTGTTTGGTTTAGTAGGATGAGTTAAAGCAGTACTAGTCAAATTTTTGGGTCATGGCTATAACCATGCTCTATGTCCTTTTGGTAGTAGCATTACCCTGTGGACTGTGCACTTTCATATGGTTTCATTGAACTGCTTTCATTGGGAGTGAAAGTCCCACATACCCACACTAAGTCATACAAGTAAGTTTCTGTGAAAAATCACAGGAATGCACTCCTGATTTTCCTCCATAAATAGAGGCATTTAGATGCTGCTGATTGGCATATCCACGTCCTGGAATTTTAGTATAGTTCAGTGGATCTGCAGTAATTGCAAAGAAAAGTTATGCACCACATGATAAAACTGGGTGGACAAACTTAAAAACAGTCTAAGCTTTAAATGGATACTAAATGTGATTTAGTTTCCTAATTAAGAGCCAGATCTTGGAGCTGCTCCAGATATGGAACTCCCGCTGAAATTCACAGCAACTTCAGCAACATCTCTTATTAAAAAGCAATAGGACTTTTATTGTACCTGAGTAGATTTCAGCTACGCATTCCAGAACAGTTCATTCTGTAAACAAAGCACACTAGTATAGGTCCTATTCATAAGCAAAGCAAATACACTAGCAAGACAAGTTCAGGAGTTTGACAGGCTAACCCTTGCTGAATAATATAGCTGTTACTTTTCAAACATTTCAAAAATAGTTCATGCAAAATGTTGATGAATCCTTTTCCATTTAAAAAATCCCTGACAAGGAGACTGATTACAGTGTTCATATATAAAAAAAATATAGTGAAAATGCAGGTAACAACTATATAAAATGTCCCATCCATTTATATATTTAGGAAAACATTCCAAGGATTTCTGTGCTGAATACCTCATAGAAACTGTAAAGGGCCTTTTCCTCAAACAATCCACAGCTGAGCCGTAAATGGCAATGATATATAAATAGGACCGTGCCCTGGAGGATATAAGGATGTATGATTTTGAAGTCAGGATGTACTTTAGTGTTTTGTGTCCACCATGTGATGGTTTTTCTTTTGGTTTCTGTATTTTTAGCCCTGTTGGTCCAACGATACATTTGGAAACAGGTTAACCACTACTTGTTTCACTGAGATCAGAAGCAGACTACCTGCATGACAAAACCAGAACCACCTAAGACTTCCTGGTTGTTAATACACTCTGTTGCTCCACTCAGGGAGCTAGGAATTCAAAAAAGGGAATAACATCAGTATATCACACAACCTGTTGTTATTGGCTTTATTTAGGAAGCTTTATTATGTAGAAGAGAGTCTGTAGGACACAAAAAGCAAAAGACTTGCATCGTTGTGTAGAAGACTGAGAACAACATTCTAGAATTTACCCATCCAGTGTGGGATCACATTTAAAAACCCACTAAACCTCTAAGCTTCTGTTTAAAGGTATCTTTTAACCTACACTTTGCTAATGCTAGGGTAACTTCACTGGAAATCCTTCACTAGAAGATCCTATAATAGCTTGAATGACTGGAAAGGGGAGAATCTCTGCTATGAACAGGGTCTGCGTGACATGCTGTACCCAGGCCGGAGTCCTGTTCAATGCTACATTGCTTGGGGCTCCCAGCATCTAAAGGGACGTAAAATTATCTATGCTATTCCCTTCTTATACTGTTAGCTCTAATAAACAGCATTTTAAATGATACCTTACAGAGTCTAAATGTCTTTCTAACTGGGATCATAACAAACCAGCACCTTCTGCTGCAAAACAGGTCGCTAATGTTGAAAACAAGTGGGAATAACAGCAAAGACGTGCTGCTGGCAACCACTGTTGCTCAAAACTGTTCCACATAGCTGTCAGAGCTTTTCCTGTACTGTTGCACCAGCTGATTCCCACCACTCTAAGGAATGACTGGAAATTTTTGACAAAAACCCCCTTCTTTGTAGCTACTACCTGAGGTTTATAATTTGGCATTGTAAGATACTTTATTTTTAAGATATTTATAGTGGCAAAATGGATTTAATATGTGGGTATATGCCTATCAGGGTTTAAGCAAAAAATAATATACTAACTCATCTGGGTCAGAGGACAGATTTTGATTTGTTCTTTCAGGTTTTTTTCCCTGACCCGTTTTAGATCTGGAGTAAATGGAGAGGTTTCCTGGAAAGTGAAACTTTTTACATATCTCCCATGCTTGGAAAGTGAAACTATCTCCCATGCCACTGCAAAAATGCAGGATGCATTTGTGATGACATAATCTGACAAAAAAAAAAATGCAAGGTGTATTGGGTTGAAAGGGTTAAAGCCAAGATAGACAAAGCCACTGCATCAAAATGCCTCCTGAAAGAATTAAAGCCTAGGGGCAAGGAGGACATTTTAAATATCTTAGTCACTTAACTAAACAAAAGAAAGGCCTTTGTGATTTAGGGAGTAGTTAGAATGGTTGTAAAATAAGGGGGCTCCGGGATAATCCCATCTCAGACAACTGGGCCTTGGGAGAACAAATGCACGGAAGATAGGAAGTCACAAAAGAATGACAACAGCCTTGAAGGACACCGTTTAGGTGATCCTAGGACTGAGTTTGCGCAGAAGCAAAGGTCAATCAGCAAACACAGGGAAGAAGACTACGAGCCTTCATCTGAAGACCCCAAAAGACCACTTGAAGGCCACCACGGGAGACAACTAATAAGTTCCAGGAAATCTCATGTTTATGTAAATGATTTCTCAGAAATCCTGTGAATATGTAGGATTTTATAGTATATAATCTCTGAAAGTCTACCAGATCGGTGGAGCACTCATGGTGGAGAATCCCCAGTGCTGCCCAGCGCTGCAATAAAGAATACCTGCTTAATAGTAACTTCGTTGCTATTGAGTTTCATTTCAGGGACTCTCTGAATACTCCGTTTCTCCCTTGGGGGGATTCAGACTGTGAGGAGAAGCATCCGTGAATTTTTGTATCAGGGTGTATGTGGCAAGGTTTTGGTAGTGAGAGGGAGGGGGCGAGTTCAGAGGTAGTCCCTGTAGAAGGAGGTCAGGGGCTGCCCTGTGCCAGACACAACAGCCCCACCACAGGCCAAAGCTGAGTCAGTCAAGTTTGTGGCACCTCTGTGAAAACATACTTAAGAAAGGGAAGTAAACACCGGGGGGGGGGGGGGGAGGGGGGGAAGAGAAACAACGGAGGGAACACCAAGGTCAGAGGAACAGGAGGTGCTCCATGCCAAAGCAGATATTCTTGAAGGGACTGCAGCCCATGGAGGACCCACATTGGAACAGAGGAAGAGTGAGAAGGAAAGAGCAGCAGAAACTGCTATGTTCTGTCCGCACCCCACCACCACCACCACCCCACCACCCCCGCCCCCACCTCCGTGCCGCTAATTTCCTCAATGAAGGGACTGAGTGTAACCTGCAGTTGATAACAAGGGGAGGGAGGAAAGGAGTCTGGAGTGAAGGAGTGAAGTTGAGCCTGGGAAAAGAGAAGGAAAGGTGTTTTCCCTAAGTGTTTTAATGTTTCTTTTTTGTTGTTGTTTTGTTTTGTTTTTCTTTTTTTTCCCAAAACTCATATCAGTAACTAAATATTTATAATAATTGGCAATAAATTAAATTAATTTCCTCAAGTAGACGTTTTGCCCACAACAGTAATTGGTAAGTGATCTCCCTGTCTTTATCTTGACCCATGAGTTTTCTTTCTTTTGTTCTTGTTATTTTCTACTCCCAATCCCATTGGAGGGGGGAGTGAGTGATTGGCTGGGTGGGTGCTTGGCTGTGAGCAGAGGCCAACCCACCACACAATAATGTATACCAGAGGCCTATTTCTGTTCCCAGTGAAATCAATTTAAAAAGTCCCACTGAGTTCAATGGAAGCTGGATTAACCCCCAAGAGCTGTTAGTTTTAGAGAAACTGTAATAGGAGAATAGATGTCTGCCTTGGGCAAAAAGAAAATGAGGGACTTACTTAGAAAGTATCAAATATTCAAAGTTTCAAATATTGAAAATAGTCACAGGTTCCCATCTGTATCCAGTGCAGGGAAAGAAATTCCCACCCATAGATACAGGCTTTATGGATCTGGGGGGCAGAGGTGCTTCTAGACATGTGTTGGCTTTCATTTCCAGTCTTTCTGTATCTGCTGCAATGCTAGAAACATCAAGCTTGGTGATTCTTTTCTCAGCGGCTCCAGCAGTCTCTGGTACATGTGCATTTGCATCTTCTTCAGCTGTTTTGGTTTCACTAAAAAGAATCTTTTCTTCCTCCAGCTTCTTGTTCTCTTCTGAATACAGTTGAGTCACTACTTCTTGAATTGCAGAACTCACTGTTTCCAATAAAGAAGCCAATTCTTGTTTTTCCCATCCACACCTCCAGTATCTTTGGATTTTAAAAGCACAGATTCAGGTTGCTTCTCTATTGCTTTTTTCCTGCTTTGTCATTTGGCTTTCGTGAGAGCTATGTTCTTTGTCTGTTTCTGCTAGCTCTTCTGAAGGTGAAGACATACTACTTTCCTCTTTCAAATCAACAAGATCATCTTCTACCTCCACTATTGATTTTTCCACTCTTTCTGGACTTTCAGGAGTTTCTCTTTCCAAAGCAGCTTGCATTGCTAAAGAAGCAGCAGTGATAGCTACTGTTTCTTCCACAAGCTTGTGAACTTTGCTTAGAGAATCTTCAATTGCTTCAGCTATTCCAATACTAATTTCTGAAACACTTGGCTTTATTGCTTCTGGCTCTGGAGAAAATTCTGAACAAGGCACTGCTTTTAAATCCTGTATAGTCTCTCCGTCTTCCCTCTCTAACTCCTTCCTTTGAAGGCTTTTGCCTGTCTTTTGTCTGTAATTCCAGACACTCCCTTTTGAAAATGGAGTCTGATGTATGAAGAAAGAAGCCTCTATTAAATGTGTGTGGGATGAATAATTAAATGTACAGACTGAATCCCATAATTTTGGGCCACTGGAGTTCTTTCCAGTCAAGATGGCAAGATACTCAATGAAAAGTAAAAGAATCTTTTTGTACAAGTAAGGTAAAATATACTAGGAAAATGGATGTATTGAAGGCAATATTTTCACTAAGCTAATTTTTCAAAACAATCAGGTATTCTGAAATACACATTGTGAGCAGTGATACTTATTGTTTACATCAAAATGTGCAGGATGATGAATGATCAGATGTTTTCTTTGTAGGCACACTTTCTTCTGCAGTTGACATGATGATGGTGGTGTGAAGCCAAAATTTAATGCAAATCAAGTAGCAATTGCACAGGTAATGTATGAAGGAACTGGATCTGTAATTTTTTTCATAACATGTTGAGATCTTTTAATTTGTATTATTGAATTGAATAATGTATTATTGAATTGAATAATGTATTATTTACAAGAAATATCCAACAAAATTGTCTAAACCATTGTGGTGTGGTACTGATTTACAACCTGCAGTACAATACATCTGTTTTTCTGAACAGTGAGGTAAGACTTCAACTGCCATTACTGGTGCTGACTGGCAATGGGTTTGAGCACAGGGTCATATTGAAAGAACCAAATACTAATTCCCATATTCTGTATAATTCCATTTAACTGCAGTGGACAGTATTTTGTTTATATTGCTTGGTAGTAAAAGAATAGCTGAAGCGAAACCATTGGTTGGTTAAATTCAGTGGGAGCTTTTCCCAAGTCCAGCCTGTAGATCTTATGAAAAAATGAGGGGGAAAAGGCTGCAAATCAAGCCAAATGAATGGAAGAACCTTGCAAATGATGCAATCTAATATAAATAATCTGTTGATTAAATTTCTCCCTTCTATATTTCTGAGAAGACAGCCTTATCATTTCTCCCAAGACAATCATAATCAGTGCTGTTTCTCATTGGCTGTTTCATTAAGTTCTCTAACCATGGTCTTACCTTGCTTTCTGCTTGTTGCTGTGAGTACTTACTAATTTTAATTCCTAAAGCAGTCTTGTGCCATATGTAAGGTCATGTATCAAAGGGGTCTTTCAGGGTGTGAGCTGGGAGACTTGATTTGCTAATCTTAACAGCAAAAAAAAAAAAAAAATTTTAAAAAAATCTCTCTCTCTAAGCTAAGACATACCTTTGGGGCTTAACCACATCACTTCTGGACCCTCATGGAATGCTGTTTATGACTGAAACTCAGGATACCTCTCTTGTTTGTACATGATTTGAACTTGCTCAATCATACTACATGCAAGGTAGCCATGCAGATATTACATGCATTATCATATTCAGATACGGCATATATGACAATGGAAAAGAGCCTGTGGTGTCTGGGAATCTTAATATGAAATATGAAAATGAGGCTTAAATTTTTAAGTCCTTTCTGAGACCTAACTTACTGTCTCAAATTATATTGCCTCACAGTCAAATCAACCTTGTTTAGTTATGAAATTTGGATAAGATGGGATAGTATTTTTCTAATATCTACAGAGGAAATGGGACCTGTAGTAGTAAAAGTCAGTTCTTTGCCAGCCAAGGAGGGAGACAAGGATGCTTAGCATAGAATTACCAAGGGAACTTATTCTCTCAAATTAGCTATGTACATAGCAGTGCCCCAGCCTAATGCATTGAGGACCCCGATACAGAGGAAAGTAGGGTTTATATATGTTACAATACAGTTACGTACACCAATCAAAGTACTCATGTCAAGGGGTGGGCTAATCAGTTACTATTGCTTGCATAATCGGTATGTACTTGTCCCATGCAAGATCAGTACGTGCTTGTCCCGTGCAGATGGTGTAGACACGGTGTGTAGTCAGTGGTGTGTTAATCTTCATTGTTCTAAATCCATGTCCTGTGCAGGTGGGGTGGTTTCATGCTGGATTCTGGTTGATTGCTGTTCTGTTTTTTTTGAAAGGCAAATCTACTATTGTTTTATCATCGGTATGGGGGGGGTTCTCAGCTGGTGAGAGCTGGTTTAAGTTGGGTCTTCATGTCACATTGACCCTGAGGTAAAAGCTCTTAGTCTCAGGTCTGTTCATTCTTCTAAGCAAGTCATATTGCAGTTAGCATCTTGCCTTTCACAGTCTCCAGGCCTTAAACTTACAAATTAATGATTCTATAAAGGTGAGGATACTTGAGTGATCCTGTTGTGCAGCAGGCATTGCCCTGATTTTTAAAGCCATCTAGGGCCAAACTGCTTGCAGGTAGATGTAGACTTGAACGTTTCTTTCACCTGGACAGCTGTCTAAGGTGCTTTCAGCATGGTAGGCTGTGTCCTTGGCCCAAGCTAAGTCCTCTTTAGTGCGTTGCAGTCATACTTAGAACTGTCCTAGGGAGTCTCCTGCAGAGGTGAGCATCTTGTATTCTAGCTTTGCTTCAACTTTTTATACTGGGATGCTCTGAAGTGTGCTGGGGTGAGATGGGAGCATGTTAAGAATGTGATTTGCCCCAGTGATACTACACTAGTAGAACAAATAAAACTTACATTAGCTCTCCGGCCAGTTGTGCTGGACTTAGAGGTCTTTATGGTGCCCTGCCATGCCCAGGGTAGGAAGGTTTCTCTGCTTCCTCAATTCAGTACCACTGCAGCTGAGACCTGGCTCCACAGGTGCTCTCTAAGTGCTGATCTCATTTATCCTGGTAGGATGGAAAGTAACTCCTGAAATACCCATCTTTTGATGATGATCTTTTATGTGGTCAATCACGTTGTCAGCTATGACTTGAGCAAGAAAGAACAGCTCGAAAGAGAATCCGGAAGGCTCTTCATCCACAGCCACTACAGTCCTATCAACATCACAGTTAATGGTATCCCCTCCGTTCTCTTCTGGGTCAAGAGGATCATGATCAAGTTTAAAAACCACACACAGCTGGATTTGATGGAGAAAGCATTTGGTGTCTGTGCAACAGTGGATGTTGGAGATTCAAGCTGCAGTGAAGATAACATAATGTAAGGTGGCATTCTACTCTGCTGGTGAAACTAGTACCAGATAACAAGGCTAGTAAATAACTACTGAAGGAACAGACCTTGTAATATGTGGTATGGAGCCTCAGTATTCCAGGGGCAAGCTTCTTCCTAGAATGGCCTGATACTGCAGGCAGCAAGGCAGCACAGAACCATAGAATGCTTTGGGATGGAAGGGACCTTTAAAGGTCATCTAGTCCATCCCCCCTGCAATTGGCAGGGACATCTACAACTAGATCAGGTTGCTCAGAGCCCCATCCAGCCTGTCCTTGAATGTTTCCAAGGATGGGGCATCTACCACCTCTCTGGGCAACCTGTTCCAGTGTTTCACTACCCTCATTGTAAAAAATTTCTTCCTTATGTCTAGTCTGAATCTACCCTCCTTTAGTTTAAAACCATTGCCCCTTGTCCTATCGCTATTGGCCCTGCTAAAAAGTCTGTCACCATCTTCCTTATAAGCCCCCTTTAAGTACTGAAAGGCTGCAATAAGGTCTCCCCAGAGCCTTCTCTTCTCCAGGCTGAACAACCCCAGCTCTTTCAGCCTTTCCTCACATCAGAGGTGCTCCATCCCTCTGATCATTTTTGTGGCCCGCCTCTGGACCCACTCCAACAGGTCCATGTCCTTCTTGTACTGAGGACCCCAGAGCTGGACGCAGTACTCCAGGTGGGGTCTCACGAGAGCAGAGCAGAGGGGCAGAATCACCTCCCTCGACCTGCTGGACATGTTTCTTTTGATGCAGCCCAGGATACAGTTGGCTTTCTGGGCTGCGAGAGCACATTGCTGGCTCATGTCCAGCTTTTCATCTATCAGTACCCCCAAATCCTTCTCTGTAGGGCTGCTCTCAATCTCTTCATTCCCCAGCCTGTATTGATACTGGGGATTGCCCCGACCCAGGTACAGGACCCTGCACTTGTCCTTGTTGAACCTCATGAAGTTCACACAGGCCCACCTCTCCAGCTTGTCCAGGTCCCTCTGGATGGCATCCCGTCCCTCAGGCCTGTCAACTGCACCACTCAGCTTAGTGTCATCTGCAAACTTCCTGAGGGTGCACTCAATCCCGCTGTCTATGTCATTGATGAAGATATTGAGCACACTGGCCCCAGTACGGACCCCTGAGGGACACCACCCGTCACTGATCTCCATCTGGATATCGAGCCATTGACCACTACCCTCTGGATGCGACCATCCAGCCAATTCCTTATCCACCAAACAGTCCGCCCATCAAATCCATATCCTTCCAATTTAGAGAGGAGGATGTTCATAGAATCATAGAATCGTTAAGGTTGGAAAAGACCCTTAAGATCATTGAGTCCAACCATTAACCTATCACTGCCAAGTCCATCTATACCATGTCTTCGAGCACCACATCTATCCGTTCTTTAAATACCTCTAGGGACAGAGACTCAACCACTTCCCTGGGCAGCCTGTTCCAATGCTTGACTACCCTTTTGGTGAAGAAATTTTTCCTAATATCTAACCTAAACCTCCCCTGGCGCAGCTTGAAGCTGTTTCCTCTCGTCCTATCAATCGTTACTAGGGAGAAGAGACCGACCCCCACCTTGCTACAACCTCCTTTCAGGTAGTTGTAGAGAGCAATAAGGTCTCCCCTGAGCCTCCTCTTCTCCAGACTAAACAACCCCAGCTCCCTCAGCCGCTCCTCATAAGACTTGTGCTCTAGACCCTTCACCAGCTTCGTTGCCCTCCTCTGGACACACTCCAGCACCTCAATGTCCTTCTTGTAGTGAGGGGCCCAAAACCGAACACAGTACTCGAGGTGCGGCCTCACCAGTGCCGAACACAGGGGCACTATCACCTCCTTGGTCCTGCTGGCCACACTATTCCTGATACAGGCCAGGATGCCATTGGCCCTCTTGGCCACCTGAGCACACTGCTGGCTCATGTTCAGGCAGCTGTCAGCCAACACCCCCATGTCCTTTTCTGCCAGGCAGCTCTCCAGCCACTCCTCCCCCAGCCTGTAGCATTGCATGGGGTTGTTGTGACCCAAGTGCAGGACCCGGCACTTAGCCTTGTTGAATCTCATGCAGTTGGCCCCGGCCCAACGATCCAGCCTGTCCAGGTCCCTCTGTAGGGCCTTCCTACCCTCCAGCAGATCGACACTTCCACCCAACTTGGTGTCATCTGCAAACTTACTGAGGGTGCACTTGATCCCCTCATCCAGATCATCAATGAAGATATTAAACAGAACCGGCCCCAGTACTGAGCCCTGGGGAACACCACTTGTGACCGGCCACCAACTGGATTTGACTCCATTCACTACCACTCTCTGGGCTCGGCCGTCCAGCCAGTTTTTAACCCAGCAGAGAGTGCACCCATCCAAGCCGTGTGCAGCCAGCTTCTCCAGGAGAATGCTGTGGGAGACTGTGTCAAAGGCCTTGCTAAAGTCCAAGTAGACAACATCCACAGCCTTCCCCTCATCCACTAAGCGGGTCACCTTGTCATAGAAGGAGACCAGGTTAGTGAAACAGGATCTCCCTTTCATAAACCCATGCTGACTGGGCCTGATCCCTCGGTTGTCCCGCACTTGCTGCATAATGGCACTCAAGATGATTTGTTCCATAACCTTCCCCGGCACCGAGGTCAGGCTGACAGGCCTGTAGTTCCCCGGATCCTCCTTCCGACCCTTCTTGTAGAGGGGCGTCACGTTTGCTAACTTCCAGTCATCTGGGACCTCCCCTGTTGACCAGGACTGCTGATAAATGATGGAGAATGGCTTGGCCAGCTCCTCTGCCAGCTCCCTCATTATCCTCGGGTGGATCCCATCTGTCCCCATGGACTTGTGCGCATCCACATGTTGTGGGGAACAGTGTCAAAGGCCTTACAGAAGTCCAGATAGATGACATCCATAGCTCTTCCCTCGTCCACTGATGTAGTTACTCCATCATAGAAGGCCACTAGGTTGGTCAGGCAGGACTTGCCCTTGGTGAAGCCATGCTGGCTGTCCCGAATCACCTCCCTGTCCTCCATGTGCCTTAGCATAGCTTCTAGGAGGATCTGTTCCATGATCTTCCCAGGCACAGAGCTGAGGCTGACAGGTTGATAGTTCCCAGGGTCCTCCTTTCTACCCTTTTTAAAAATGGCTGCAATGTTTCCCTTTTTCCAGTCCCCAGGGACTTCACCTGACTGCCATGACTTTTCAAATATCATGGAGAGTGGCTTAGCAACTACATCAGCCAATTCCCTCAGGACTCTGGGATGCATCTCATCAGGTCCCATAGACTTATGTACGTTGAGGTTCCTCAGGTGGTCAGAAACCTGATCTTCTCTTACAGTGGGAGGACCTCTGCCCTCCCGATCCCTGCCATATGGTCCATTGACTCGGGAGGTGTGAGGAGAGAGGTTGCCAGTGAAGACAGAGGCAAAAAAGTTGTTGAGCACCTCAGCCTTCTCCTCGTCTGTTGTTACCAGCTTGCCAGTTTTGTTCATCAGAGGGGGTACGCTTTCCTTAACCTTCCTTTTCTGGTTGACGTACCTGTAGAAGCCCTTCTTATTATTCTTTGTGTCCCTCGCCAGGTTCAGCTCCAGCCGAGCCTTGGCCTTCCTGATCCCATCCTTACACAACCGGGCAGCGTCCTTATACTCTTCCCAGGATACCAGTCCCTTCTTCCACTGCCTGTGCAATCTCTTCTTGCCCTTTAGTTTGACACACAGGTCATGGCTCAGCCATGCCGGCCTCTTCCCTTCCTTGCCCGATTTCCTGCACCTGGGGATCGAGAGCTCTTGTGCTCTATGGAAAGCGTCCTTAAAGACCTGCCAGCTCTGTTCTGCTCCCTTGTCCCTGAGGGCCATTTCCCAGGGAGTCCTGTTGATTAACTCCTTGAAGAGCTGGAAGTTTGCTTTCCTAAAATTCAGGGTCCTGACTATACTCTTCACCCGACCCTTATCTCTCAGGACTGTGAACTCTACCAGTGCGTGATCGCTACAGTCAAGGCTGCCTCCAATTCTGACATCACCAATGGGCTCACTTGCATTGGTGACCACCAGGTCCAGTACTGCATCCCCACTGGTAGGGCTATCTATTACCTGGCTTAGGAAATATTGTCATCCATGCACTCCAGGAGTCTCCTAGATTGCCTACCGCCTGCCGTGTTACTTTCCCAGCAGATGTCAGGGTGGTTGAAATCCCCCAGCAGGACAAGAGCCTGAGAACGCGAAGCTTCCTGTAGCTGAAGAAAAAAGGCTTCATCAATAGGCTCCCCTTGATCAGGCGGCCTGTAGTAGACCCCAACCACGAGGTTCCCTTTGTTGCCTTGGTCTCTAATTCTTACCCATAAGCTTTCAACCTGCTCATGGCTATTCTTCAGGGACAGTTCTTCACACTCTATCCGTTTCTTGACGTAGAGGGCAACGCCTCCGCCCCTCCTACCTCGCCTGTCCCTTCTGAACATCCTGTAGCCTTCGATAGCTGCACTCCAGTCATGGGATTCATCCCACCAAGTTTCAGTGATGTTTCAGTTTCAGTTTTCACGTCATAACTTTCTAGCAGCACGGTAGCTTCCAGCTCCTCCTGTTTGTTGCCCATGCTGCGTGCATTGGTGTAGAAGCACTTCAGCTGGGCTGTCATCCGTGTCATCTTCTTGGAGGAACACCCCTTGGTTCCCTTGAGGAATTTCTCTGATATTTCCCTGTTGGCTCCTATTACTTCAAGAGCGCCCCACTCATCCCCATAAGACTTTGACTGTGCTGCAGTGTCTCCAGCATGCCTCAGATCAACAGCCTGAGGGCCCCTGCTAGCATCCCATCCCCTGCTAGTACCCTATCCCTCTAACCACGATGTGCCATCCCACCCCTTGTCACAGGCAAGACAGCATGGGTTATATGCTTTCAGACCAGTGTTTCACAAGGTACATAGAGGTACCTAGCTGTCTTCGTCTCTTTCAGTGGTGTAGTCAACCTTTGTGGCCAACCAGTTTTGCAATTAGTGCATGTGAGGCTGGAGCTATTGATCCCTTTAGTCTCCATTCCCTGGAGAGCTTTAGTCTCCAACTCTTTTGTATAGCTGCTTGGGATAGTGAATAGCAGATCCTGTGCTGAATATGAGGTCTTTGACGCTGGCTGTGCATGACTTGGGATGGTGGACTACTCATTCTTTCAGAGGATGTGTGCCAGTGGGTGCCAACAATAATGTAACCCATAGGTACAAGATGCAGATCTGTATCTAGAAAAAGAGTTAGGCCGCAAGTACCAGCATGTGATTCATGAGTTGTCAAAGCCCAACGGTGAATTCACTGAAGGCTTCCCTGTGACCTGGAGGTTCTCAGAAGCCTTAAATTCTGCATCCCAGTCTGTCATGAATTATTTCAGCACAAACAGCTCAATGCCTCACTCCTACCAAAGCCAAATGAGAGCCATAGACTAAACTAATTGGTGCCCAACTCTTTCAATCTCATGGCCATACTAAAAAGGCATGTAGCTGGGGCAGATGACCCAGGAGTATAGAGTTGCTGTCTGATCTTGCAGGGATAGGGTTAGGAAAGCCAAGGCTGACCTGGAGTTGAATCAGGCAAGGGATGTCAAAGGTAACAAGAAGGGCTTCTATAAGCATGTAAGGAGGAATAGGGATAATGTGGGCCCACTGCTGAATGGGGCAGGGGACCTGGTGACACAGAACATGAAAAAGGCTGATGTACTGAATGCATTCTTCACCCCAGTCTTTACTAGTAAGACCAGCCTTCAGAAAGCCCAGGCCCCAGAGACCCTGGAGAAAGTCTGGAGCAAGGAAGATGTACCCTTGGTGGAGGAGGATCTGGTCAGGGAGTACTTAAGCAAACCGGATGTACGTAAGTCCACAGGCCCTGCTGGGCTGCACGCGTGAGCGCTGGGGGAGCGGGCAGGTGTCATTGTGAAGCCACTCTTGATAATCTTTGATCAATCATGGCGATTGGGAGAGGTGCCTGAGGACTGGAGCAATGCAAATGTCACCCCTCTCTTCAAGAAGGGCAAGAAGGAAGACCCAGGGAACTACAAGCCTGTCAGCCTGTACTCCTCGATCCCTGGTAAAGTGATGGAACAACTAATCCTGGAAACCTGAAGGACAGGAAGGTGATCAGGAGTAGTCATCATGGATTTATGAAGGGGAAATCAGGCTTGACCAACCCGATAGCCTTCTACAATGATGAGGTGACTAAATGGTGGATGAGGGGAGAGCAACGGATGTTGTTTACCTCAACTTTAGTACAGCTTTTTGACATTGTTTCCCACAACATCCTCATAGGCAAGCTGACAAAGTATGGGTTAGAGAAGTCGATAGTGGGGTGGGTTGAAAACTGGCTGAACAGCTGGGCCCAGAGGGTTGTGATCAGTGGCACAAAGTCCAGTTGGAGGCCAGTCACTAGTGGTGTACCCCAAGGGTCGATACTGGGTCCAATACTGTTTAACCTCTTCATTAATGACCTGGATGATAGGACAGAGTGCAACCTCAGCAAGTTTGCTGAGTGGCTGATACACCAGAGAGTTGCGCTGCCATCCAGAGGGACCTCGACAAGCTGGAGAAATGGGCAGGCAGGAGCCTCGTGCAGTGACCTCTCTGCTAGAATCCCAGTATCAATTCATTAGAAACCTGTGAGTCTGTGTGCCTCTGTCAGTACTGAAGTACTAATCCAGGTCCCTGTGTGTAGAAATCGTGCTTTGCAGATAGGAAAATGGATAATCTGGACTCACGAATCAGGATTAGACTCAGCACAGTTGCTGAATAGAAGTCTTGGGTTAGATCCTCAGTCAATTTACATTTGACTGTAGCTGAAGAGAAAAGGAGAAAAACTGGCTTTAACTTCCATTTTGTTCCATAACTTCAAGTTTAAGGATAGATCTAAATTGTGCCAGTTGATTATCTGGCTGAGTGCTCACATGATACATTGCCCTATTCTTCTCACCTCAGGAAAGTCCCTTAAACTTTTCCCTTCTCCAACCTTCTTTGTTAAGATAATCCTCTGTTGTTATTCTTATCGTCCTTGTTTATAGTCACCACAGTCTGTCTCTAAAACCAGTGGATAATTCCTCTGAATAATCTTGAGTTCTTATTTTAGGATGAGATTAATCATCTTCTGAAGGTGTCCATTTTTCTGTATTGATGATAAGTGAGCCTAAGATGACTGGACTAGGATGTCTCTCTTTTAGATACCTAAGTTATAGGGGATGAACCCTACCCCAATTGCCCGATAGCCCTGATTGGACTGTGTACTTTTGCTCTAGCTCACAATCAATACAGTACATAAGGAACATCAGAGTTTCACAGCTCAGAGCTGACTGTTCCAACAGAACAGAAGATTCTTTCACAACATTTATTGGCCTCCAATTTATTTACCCCTTTCAGGGGCAATAAAAAAACAGAAGCCAGAACTTACTCAGGAAGAAAACATTTTTAGTGAGTGTAGTGATCCTGACTGGAAGACCATTGTACACTGAGGAGTTAGCGGCCCACATAACAGTTAACCTGAGTAGGCCCAGGCCTGTGCTGTGCTGTGCTGCACATACAGCATGGCTTTCAGGCCTGTGTTGTGTTGCACAAATCCTTTGGCTACAGGATAAACTCAGCCGGCTCATTGTACCAGAGGAGCCTGCAGGCAGCAGGTACCACTTGGTACTGGTGATAAAGCCACCTGCATGGCCTTGCCTTTATCTAACAGTGAAGCAAGGAGTTCTCAGGAGAACGTCTTTTTGTTTTGACAGTAGAAATGATGGAGTTGCTTTCTTGCTAGAGAATCCATAATAGCTTGAATGACTGAAAGGGGGGACACACTCTCTCCCTCTCTTCTACAGATGGGGTCTGCACACTGTGCTGCACATGGGTCAGAGTCCTGTTCAATGCTACACCATTTGGGGTGCATATAATTTCCAATAAACACAGTTTTCTATGTGTGTAGCCTTTCCACAGATAATATTTGATGTATTTACAGCTGCATCTGAAAAGGAAAGCAGCAGTTGAGAGAGCCAGGAGAGCAGCTATTTCAGTAATCAGCTTTTCCAGAAAGTTCTGCTGAAAACTATTTTTCATGATAATTGGCTCTTGGCTTCCATGGGAACTTTTAATGAAAGCTAAGAAATAATGTTCCTTTGATAGAGTTTTAGATACAGGCTTAACCTCAGAGGAACAAAATGTTAACATCAAGCTGTTCATGAGATAAAAAGAACAGAAGAAAATGCTAAAGCTTGTATATACATTTTTTCACTTTATTCCTTCAAGCTGATAGCTTATCACTTATCAGAAAATGTAATTTCCTTCATCTGAGTCAGTGGTTTAAATTTGGTAGTGACTCATCTAGTGACTCATTATTTTTAATGCCTAATGAAGAGATTTAGTCACTGCAAATTTCAGAACAGCCTTCATGAATATTTTGCATCTCCCTGATTCTGAATGTTTTTTGACAAGTTTTATGATATCAGTAGATCAGTATGCCCAGAGCTAGCTATCTGAAGATTTGACCTGGTTATTGAGAATAACTTCTTAGCTACTTTGTAAGTAAATACTGCCACTTGGGAACATAAAGGGATATTGATTTAGGATGGAAACTCATTTATATTTCTATCTACAGGTCTTTTCTGTACTTATTCATCTGCTGTATAATCCTCTCTGTTTACATATGACAGAGCTTTTTCATCTTAATACCATAACTGAATAATCCATTTTTCTGAACTAATTTATCAGTGTTCATAATCAGAGCAAATGTTTTATTTCATTAAATCCTGAATTTATGAGGCAGTGACACATTTTTTCTGGCTTATACTCAAAAAACACCTTTAGAACTATGAACCCTGTCATTCCACCAGCCTGAGAAAAAGAGGAAAAAAAAACCAAACCACTGTGAATGAGTGCAATCCATCTTCCCAAGACATCCCCAGAAATGCACTGCTCCTCAGGGGTCTGCTGCATCTGGCTCTGCAGGCAGTCAGTCTCAGTGAGTTGACTGGTGATGAAACCTCATTTAGAGACTGACCTTTACTCTGAGGCAAATTCATACAATCACTGAATGGTTGAGGTTGGAAAGGACCTGTGGAGGAAGCCTGCTCCAGTGCAGGGTGTTCACAGGATCACAGCTTCCTTCAGGGTACATCCACCTGCTCTGGAGTGGGGTCCTCCATGGGCTGCAGGTGGGTATCTATCTGCTCCACCGTTAACCTTCATGGGCTGCAGGGGGACAACATGCCTCACCATGGTCTTCACCACAGGCTGCAGGGGAATCTCTGCTCTGGCGCCTGGAGCACCTCCTCCCCCTCCTTCTTCACTGACCTTGCTGTCTGCAGAGTTGTTTCTCTCACATATTCTCACTCTTCTCTCCGGCTGCTGTTGTTCCACAGCAGTTTTTTTTCCCCCTTCTTAAATATGTTATCACAGAGGCGCTACCACCATCACTGATTGGCTCAGCCTTGGCCAGCGGCAGGTCCGTCTTGGAGCCGGCTGGCATTGGCTCTATTAGACATAGGGGAACTTTCTGGCATCTTCTCACAGAAGGCATCCCTGTAGCTCCCCCACTACTAAAACCTTGCCATGCAAACCCAATACACTGTGCTAGTGCTCAGTCACCCCCACAGTAAAAAAAGTTTTCTTGATGTTCAGATGAAACTGCCTGCGTTTCAGTTTGTGCCCGTTGCCTCTTGTCCTGTCATTGGACACCACTGAAAAGAGCCTGGCAACATCTTTGCACCCTCCCTTCAGGTATTTATATATATTGATGAGATCCCCCCCTGAGCCTTCTCTTCTCTAGGCTGAGCAGTCCCAGCTCTTTCCTCATAGGAGAGATGTTCCAATCCCTTAATCATCTTAGTGGCCCTTTGCTGGACTCTCTCCAGTAGCTCTATCTCTCCCTTGAACTGGGGAGCTCAGAACTGGACACAGCACTCCAGGTAAATTCTTGTGCCACCAGCACTTAAATGTTCTTTTGTAAAAATAAATTTTCCAAATAAAGGACTTCAAGGGAAGGAAGATGGAGTTATTGAAATTGGCTAGAATTTTTCAATGCATCCTAGTGAACTTTAGCACGTACAGAGCATTTTATTAACACCATCTACTTGATTGTTAGTCTTTCTCCTTCCTTTCCCCAGGAAGAGCAGTCTCCT
Source organism: Platalea leucorodia (assembly GCF_965183815.1). Lineage (NCBI taxonomy): Eukaryota > Metazoa > Chordata > Aves > Pelecaniformes > Threskiornithidae > Platalea > Platalea leucorodia. The sequence goes on from NC_138859.1 coordinate 34,663,126, forward strand.
GCCTTTGGCTTGAAGGTTAAGTGAATTGATAAGAGCCACAGAAAGAGCAGGAACAACTTTTTGTTGGCCTCATGCTGCCTCTTGGGCTATTGGGTTGCTTCTCACACATCTAGGAGTTAAACTAGCTTCACAGAGAAGCAGCAGGTTTAGTTGCAGATCTCTGGAGGCAGTTTGAAGCAGCCATCAGTGGCAGCTAGATGCTTTCCTCTCTTTCACATCCCTGCCAGTACCATGACAGGATCAAGCATCCTCTTGAGAAAACCATGTTTTCTGCCATTCCTACATGTCTTCAGTGGAAGGCATTTATTATCTGTGTTCTCTAGCAAAAAATTGAGCAAAATTTTTAAGCCCTGGACACGATTTCTCTTTTTTTCTACCAGCTAAAGGTGGTCTTCACAATGAAAACGGCCCAGAACTATACAGGTATAGAAAACTGCTGCTTCTCTTCAGGAATCCCAAACCAGAGTTGGGCCATAGCTTCAGGCTCCTCCAGCTCCAAGGGCCACCTTAGCAGGATTAACACCACCACAAATGCTTTTATTTTAAAAAGCCTGTTAAAGAACACAATTGTTCCGAAACATTCAATCCTGAATATATGAGGCAGAGACAGATTTTTCTGGTTTACACTCAAAAAGCACAAAGTGACTGAGATTTTGCCAGGTCCTGAAAGGATGTTCTTGATATTAGTAATACAATGTGGAGGCAATCCTGGTTCATAGGAAGTAGTGTGGGGTAACATATTGTGAGAAGGTGGAAAGAAACCTGGAGATGGGATGGGGAAGGGTGGCAGGGACCTGGTGCAGGATTAGGGAGAGTGGGGAGGATCAGTGATGTGCATTAGTAATTTCTACCACTTCACAAATGCTTGCCTCTATTTTGCAGAGCAGAACAGGCTGTTTACTTACTTTCAACAGCAGCTTTCTACAGTTTAAAACTCACCAAGCACTTATCCTTGAAGTTGCAGCATTTTTTCCTTATCAACAATGAGCAGATTTTTCACTTCCAACTGCAGTTTTCTGTCACAAAACATTAATCGAGGCTTTTCAAGGGATTTACAGGCTTTGTTCCAGTTATAACTGTTACTTAAAAAATGTAAAGCCTAAGATAAAGGGGCAGTTTTAGCCTCACTCCATGGAAATCTCACATTCATCCAGTCTGAAACCATGGCCTGTCACTAAAGGACTTTTAGTTTTCTAGCTACCACTACATCCAGACACAAGGGCACAGAACTGCATCTGAACAAGCTATTAGAAAAACATAAAGCTCGGTGCAGGAGTGAACTGTTAACATAAGCCTTGGTCTTGCAAGCTGTTCCAGGCAGAAGGAGCCCATCATCTTTATAAGCCTCACTGAAATCAGGTTACAGGTCCAGGATATTGTCAAGCATTTATGCAAACACATATCGAGCCAAAAACTACTGCTATGCCATTGATTTCAGTGAGAATTCTCACTTTACATGCCATGTGTGCAGGATCTGGGCTTGGAGCTGGTATCCCACTCATTTTTCTTCTCTACTTCCAAACTCTCTAAACTTAAAAGCGAGTTCATGATTACAATTATTAATGATTGTTTTATGGTCCATTAGGAGGCCTAATGTCTGAATTGTTTTGAATTAATGAAGTCTCAGTGTTTCAAGGACACACTACAAAGAGGGGGATGGAAATTACAAAGGAAATTTAGGTAATGTTTCTGAGTTTAGTTATGGAGAATGAAAAAACATTTACATATACAGCACTGCCCACACCCGGACATCTCAGATGCACACATCCAGGCCTGCTGAGGCTAATGCACTTACTGTGAGACTCACACAACTGACTCCTCTTCCATGCATCCCAACAGCTGTGCATGTGTCTCATGTCTTGCTGCTGACCAGCTGCACTTGGTGCATAGCATCATGGAGCAGGAGATCATCTACAGAACTGGAGAACAGGGACAAACATACCACCAAGATACACCCCCTCTCCAAAGGGTCCCTCTAAAAGCAGGGTTGAACCTTAGCTCTAATCTAATGTTGCCATTCTTTCAGTGCAAAATCCTGCATGGTCCCCTAATTCTCCCAGCAGATCTAAGACACGTGAAAGGCTCCTGCCACACAAGCCCATGTGTCACATCCACTAACTGAGATGTAAATGGTAAGGGCTCTGTGTGGAGATTCAGTGAGTTTCTAATGTTACATGAGCCAGAACAAACAAAATGCTATTGTAAAGGGTACAGCAAAGACTGGCTGCTCCCTAAGGGTCAGGGAGATGAGTGTGCAAGTAGGCTAGGGGTGAGCAAGAGACTGGGAGGAGATACAGCCAGGACAGCTGATCCAAATTCGCCAAAAGGGATATTCCATGCCATATAATGTCATGCTCAACAATAAAAACTGGGGATAGAGGAAGAAGGGGATGGGGTTTTTTGGCTTCCGAGGTGGCCGTTGCTCTGAGACTGGCTGGGCATCGGTCTGCTTCTGGGAGGTGGTGAGTGATTGCCTTTGCATTGCTGTGGGGTTTTTTCCCTCTTTCCTTCACCTATTAAACTGTCTTTATCTCGACCCATGAGTTTTCTTAGTTTTGCTCTTCCTATTCTCTCCCCTGTCTTGCTGGGGGAGGGGAGTGAGCGAGCAGCTGTGTGGGTGCTTGGCTGCTGGCCAGGATCAACCCATAACGCCACTAAAGTATAGCACCTCAGTTTTTGGATTGTCAGACTGAGACATCAGGGTCATTCTCACAGGGATACATGGCATGGGTATCTCTTCTATAGACCCTCTGTCCTAGTCAACCTAATCAAAGTATACATCAGTTGTGTCTTCCTTTGTGATGGTAAAGAGGGCAAGGCACATTAACTGATTCCTCTCTAGACTGTTCTCTCCAGAAATTCGAGTCACATGCTTGAATGGAACCTCTAAAATCATAAGGCTGGCCTTGAGTTTACTATTTTACATCATTCCCGCTCAGGTTGCTCCCTGTATTCTTACCTGTTTTCAACTGATCTTTTTCAGTCCCCAGCCCATTTATTTCTTTCTGATCCTGAACTACTGATATTTTTGCCTGTCCTTCCATTCCCACACCCTTTTTCCCAGAATTCTTTGCCTTCCTTTCCTTCTCTGAATTAACACTTTATACTAGATTGCAAAATAATGCTACACTTCTAACTGGGTTTTCCCTTTCCTACCTCAAATTTTCTCCCTTTCTATCTGTGAGAAATTTAGCATGTTTGTCAGAGTCCAATACTCTGATATTGGAGAAGACTATACTGGGTATATAGTCTGGGGCTAAGTGCCTCACTTATTAACACTTCAGTTTCCATACTAACTGCAAAGCCCATGATGCGATGTCCATTTAGGTAATATGAAGAGCCATCAACATATAGAATCAAAGCTGGATTTGCGTGATGGGGTATCTTGGAGGTCTTTTCTTATTTTTCAGGATTCTTGTATGACTTCTATACAGTTGTGATGTGGAAGTCCTTTGTGGGGTAGTGGAAGTAAGGAATCTGGATTTAAAGTGTTGCAACATTTCAGTGTGATGTCAGCTGTTAAGAGTGTTAACTTCATATTTATGAAGACGTTGAGAGGACAAGGCTTGAGTTACATGATTTGTCAAGATTGTTTCAACTTCATGGGGTACTTGAACTTCTAGGGGGTGTCCTAGAACTATATTTTTCACTTTGTCTATTAAAGTAGCGGCGGTGGCCACGCCATGCATGCAAAGGATAGATCCTCATATGACTGGATTTAATTGCATAGAGTAATATGTTACAGGCCTTGGTTGCCCCTCCCCAATTCTTATGTCAGTACCCCAGAGGTGGTTCCTTCTCTTTCATGTATGTATAAGGTGAAAGGTTTATTATAATTTGGAAGGCCAAGTGCAGGGGCTGTCAACAAGGCTCATTTAAGTTTGTCGAAGGCAGTCATCTGGTCCACATTCCATTGCAAGGGTTCTGCTTGATCCTGATGTATACTGTTGAGGAGTGGCTTGGCTAATTCTCCAAAAGCAGCAATCCATGGTCTACAAAATCCTACAGCTCTTAAAAAGGCTCACATCTGGTTTCTAGTTTGTGGCCAAGGAATATTTTGGATTGCCTAGATGCGATCTGGGGACAAAAGTTGAGTTCCTTCTTCTAAGATATATCCCAAATATTCCACTTTTGATTTACAAAATTGGAATTTATAAGGAGAAACTTTGTGACCTTTATCAGCCAATGCAATCAATAATGCTAGAGTATCGATTTTGCATGTGTGGGAGTCGGGATTAGCTCCTAATGAAGACTCATTAGTTGCAGTATCTCACTTGAATTTAACTTTAAAGGAATTTAGAGTTGCTCTTAGAGTGTAGCTGACTATAGGGAATGATCTTTAATTCACTTAGCTCGCTATACTGAGGGTCTGTTTACAGTTGGGAAATGTTATAAGGAGAGGTGCAAGGAAGGCTTATAATTATTAATTGATATGTTGTGAAAAGGAGATACTAAAAAGTACAAAGTATCTGTGGAACTGAGTCTTATCAGTGTTGTTTTAGTTGCATCTAAAATAAAAAATGGAACATGCCGAAATGAAAGTTGGTTTACTATGCACTTGCAGGCTTCCTGTGATTATGCTTTTGTTCAATACTTGAGCTCCCTGTCCCATGGAAAATGAATGGCCGCTGATCTTCCACTTCACTAAATTCTTTGCTGATTCAGTTAAGCCATTTGTCTCCTGCCTCTGTGTGGACCGCATCGAATAGAAAAACTGCTTAGGAAATGATCAACCCAAATTAAGATGTAAGTAGTTATGTGCAAGAGTACTCTTATTCATCCATTCTTTGTTTACCACTCGTCTCAGTTTGGGAGAAAAAAGCAGCTAATCAAGAGAGATTTTCAACTGGGTGTCATCTACTTAAGGGTGGCTTAAGAGAGGATGTACTGGAGGCTTACAAGATAATGCATTGTTGAAGGTGGGACTTATCATCACCTCATTTTCCATCACCAGCAAAGGCCGCAGCTCCTCCAAGTAGAATTAAAAAGCAACAGAGTTGGAATTGAATAGGAAATGCTCTTTATTGATGCACAGATAACTGAAAGCCTCTAGGAAATGTTAAAGATTCAAAACTATGTGTTTATAAGTATGCATTCTTACTTTGGGGCGTAACTTGCCCAATAGCTGCAAGAAGTGTTGCTCTTAAGTCTGATGATTGGTGGTTGGCAAGAAGCATGCTGCTCACCTGGGCCTGACCAATGGATTCCGGACGGTTGCGGACGAAGGGCCCGAGGGTGGGCAGCCTGTCTGTCACGTACATCTACGTATTCTGGGTGGCCGTCAGTTGGGCTGGCCGCCTGGCTAAGATTTTTGCACCACAGGAGTTGCTGCACGTGTACAAATCGCCACCGAATGGATTTCGTCTGTTGCCCGTCAGTCTAGCCACTGTTGATGTCTAATTTTTTGTGACGTGTGCCTGTGGAAGGTAATAAAAGCTTTGAGCAGCAGTTGCACAATAAAGACTTAGCATGGGGATATCACCTCTGTCTGGTGCGTCTTACTGAGGGGAATAGTTCTGCAAGTTAAAATGGTGTCTCCCCGGAGTGTAAGTATGTGGAATGTTTCAGTCTGCTAACGGTGTTCTGTAGATAGATAGCGATTTGCCCAGTCACTTGAAGCGTGACGCTGGAACCGCTTGGCAGTCTCCTGCGTCTTGCAGGAAGCAGGTGCTTAGCTTTTTGGAAGTGGTACGCAAATGTACATAAAGCCAGCGTGGGCTGCTGCTAAAACTTTAGAAAATACTGTATGTGACGCTACAGGCGTGCCGTGCGAGGGTGGTTTCGGCACAGCGCAATGTGTTGGGAGCATCCAACTCCTGTTGGAGCGCTTTATCGATGGCCGTGTGATAAGACCATTCTCTGATATTGGAGAAGATCATACTGGGTACTACTGAAAGACATTTAAAGAATAATCCTCAGGCACAATCAACATGGGTTCACAAAGGGAAAGTCCTGTTTAACTAATTTGATATCCTTCTATGGTAAGGTCGCCCGACTAGTGGATAAAAGGAAGGCAGTGGATGTAGTCTTTCTGGATTTTAGCAAGGCTTTTGATACTGTCCCTCACAGCATCCTTCTGGACAAGTTGTCCAACTGTGAAATGAGCAGGTACACGGTGCGCTGGGTGAAGAACTGGCTGAAGGGCAGGCCTCAAAGGGTTGTAGTGAATGGGGCTACATCTGGCTGGCGACCAGTCACCAGCGGTGTTCCTCAGGGTTCAATTCTAGGGCCAGTTCTGTTCAATATATTTGTCAATGATCTGGAGGCAGGAGTTGAATGCACCGTTAGCAAGTTTGCTGATGATACCAAACTGGGAGGTGCTGTTGACTCTCTCGAGGGACAAGAGGCCTTGCAGAGGGATCTGGATAGATTGGAGCATTGGGCAATCAATCATCAATGGCATGAAATTTAACAAGAATAAATGCTGGATCCTGCACCTGGGACAGAGTAATGCCAGGCACAAGTACAGAGTGGGAGAGGAGTGTCTGGAGAGCAGCCCTGCAGAAAGGGGTCTGGGGGTGCTGGTTGACAGCAGGCTCAATATGAGTCAGCAGTGTGCCCTGGCAGCCAAGAGGGCAAACCGCATCCTGGGGTGCATCAAACACAGCATAACCATCCGGTCAAAAGAGGTGATTAGCCTGCTGTATTTAGCATTGGTGCGGCCTCATCTTGAGTCTTGTGTGCAGTTGTGGCTCTCTCAATTTAAGAAGGATGAGAAGGTACTTGAATGCATCCAGAGGAGGGCAACAAAGCTGGTGAAAGGGCTGGAAGGCATGTCCTATGAATGAGGAGTGGCTAAGGACTCTGGGTTTGTCTAGTTTGGAGAAAAGGAGACCTGAGGGATGACCTCATTGCTCCCTACAGCTTCCTGAGGAGGGGAAGTGGAGAGGGAGGTGCTGATCTCTTCTCCCTGGTATCCAGTGACAGGACACGTGGGAATGGTTCAAAGCTGCACCAGGGGAGGTTCAGACTTGCCATTAGGAAGCATTTCTTTACCGAGATGGTGGTCAAACACTGGAACAGGCATCCTCGAGAGGTGGTCAGTGCCCCATGCCTGTCAGTGTTTAAGAGGCATTTGGACAATGCCCTTAATAACATGCTTTAGCTTTTGGTCAGCCCTGACATGGTCAGGCAGTTGGACTAGATGATCATTGTAGGTCCCTTCCAACTGAAATATTCTGTTCTGTTCTGTTCTATTCTGTTCTGTTCTCTTCTCTCTGACCAGGTTCTTTTAGGTATTCCACACAAGGAACAATGTCTAATATCAAATTTACTTATTTGAAGATATTCGGTGCTACATGGATTTTGATTTAGAAGAGTGATACAGCAATATACTGAAATCACAACACAAGCATAATATACCAATTGCAATATACAGTTTAATCACAGTACAAAAGTGATTCCCATTACCGGTCTCTATATGCTCACTGTCACAACACTGGGCGTCCCCAGTCGCCAGGAAGGAAAACCTGGGTTGAAGCCAACTCAAGCCCATTGCTCTCTTCAAAGTTTGTTTTATTAGTTGTCCAGTTTTTATACTTTATGTTGGGCCGAGCCACATATACACTTCCCCCCATGCTGGTCTGTCTAGCTCAGGAAGACATTACTCCCTGCTAATTATCTCAAGGAACCTGATGACTCATTGTTACATCTGTATATCTAAAACAAAGGTTACCCTCCAGTCCCCCTTGTGTTGAGAAAAATTCAGCTTTCTTTACAATAATTGGCAGTCATCCTTTACATTCTTCCCTGAACTCATTATTTTGTCCCTTCTCCTCTGAGTCTTCTTCCATTGTGGGAGTGTGTTGGTCAGTCACAATGTTACAAATAGCTAAGCAAAGTTCAGGATCTCCTAGTTCACTCCCCTAGGTCTCTTTGTTTTTCCATGTAGCCAATGATTAATTGTACCAGGAAGAAGTTAGATCCTCCTTTCCTCTGCTCTCTGTAGTCCATGAGTCAGTCATTGATTTGCTTTGCCTCTGCAGCAATGTGAAGGGTAGAGCGGAGCATGCCAAATACTATGACCTACATGCTTTCTCCCCACATTGCTCACTAACTGCAGCCTGATTTCAAAGTGTCTACACTGGACTGGATATTTGCTGGTAGGTCAAGTGCCATTTTAGCACTCTTCAGCCTGCTCATGTCCAGTCTGGCCACATTCATGAACAGAGCTATGGACCTATGATTGAATTTGGAAGGAACTCTGGGGCTCTGGCTGAAATGAGCTCTTTCTACAGGCCTTCAGTGTGGACAGCTTACTCTTGAAAGGAAGCCTGGACCAGTGCTTAGCTGACATGTGTAGCCACACTATGCCCTTCTCCACTTAAATATCCACACAGGAGGTAGCTGTTTGCAGGAGCAGACTGTGACTACGTGTATAAATATATACACATATCTATGTATATACATATCCCCCCCCCCATTCCTTTCTTGCTTGGCAGCTAATGGCAGATACCTGCTGATGTGATGACAGAAGTCAGCCCTACTTCACTGACCAAGAGCTCCTGTCTATTGCATTCCAGATATAAGATTAAGATAGGGTCTTTAGCATTTTAACTATCAAAAAGGATTTACCATCTTAATAATTTCTCTTTGGATGATAGAGTATTTGCTAATCTCTCAACAGCTTGACTTCAATAGTACTGCTTCTATCCAATTTAAGGAGGAATCCAGATACTTATGTATGTGAGAATCCCAGCTTGAAAAATTAGATGACGGGTGGTAGTGATAAACAAGTACTGGTTAAAAAAAAACCTCTAAATTTTCTGTGAAGCACCAGAAACGTATGATGCTAAATTTAGAATAATTATGCCAGTAAAGACACACGGCTCAGCTAAGTGTTAGAAGAAAATATATCATGCTGGATCCAACAGCCTGAGAGAGGTGAGGCTGCTGCCACTCAGTGTCTCCATGTCCAACCAGTAGTGAGGCCAGAGATGTATTCCCAGCAGGCACACGCACACAGAGCACACATATACACTACATATATACATATATATATGTATATGTACATATATACATATATATGTATATATGTACATACATAGCCAGCCACACAGATCACAGACAGACACTCAGAGCACTCACACGAACACAGACAGCACCAACCACCTCATCCTGCTCCCCTTTCTGGCTGAGCAGGATATAAGCCTGCTACTGAGAATATACCCAAGTACAAGGTGGATCCCTCCAGCAACTGGTCTCAGACAGTCTGCTCAGTAGTTTCCCCTAGATCCCAGTCTCCCCAGTGGCTGGCACCTGGACATATGAGCCCCTAAGGCCGCAGCCCTACTCCAGTGGCTGGTACAGACTATCGCACGCACACACATACAAAGAAAGTTGCCAGGACTTTCCAGGAACCCCCTGTGCTCTCACTCTTAGAGATACAGAGGTGCTCTCACACCCAGGGCTGGCCCTTAGAGACCCACTCACCCCCTTGCTCCCAAGCCACTTCACCTACTCACTGGCTTGATCTTCACTAGCAATCACACACTCATTCGCACACCTGCACTCGCTCCAGTTGCTGGCACCATGGGCACATGGGCCTTGCAACTCGTGGTCTGACCCCAGTTTCTGCACTCACACCCCCAGACACACACATGCACGCAGACTAGAGAGCCCTCACCAGGACAGAGTTAGAAAGGAATTTAATAAGAAGAAAGGACAGACTGCACTGGTCAGGTACAGGGCATGGCCAGACAAGCGTACTGACCAGCAGATTATTTACATGCAACTGGCCCTTTTTGTCTTCTTACCCCTCTATTTTCCCACACTTGTTCCTCCCCAGATCACCTAAACCCCTTCCTTTTCCTGCCTTTGGTTCCTCCCCTAAACATCCCAATCCAGAACTGCTTTTCCTCTGCATCCCATAATATGTCCCACCCCTAGGCAGCAACCCCACTTAGTCCGAAAGGTGATCTGGAGAGCTGCTCGATGATTCATTGAGATGGGTTTCATGCCTGGACAATGGGTCTGATTGATTGGCTTTCCTGGGACACCCCTGGGAATGGGCCCCAACAAGGCGATCATTCATCGGGAGGCCTTAATTTGGGTTCCTGCCTGTGGTTGTGTGCCCCTGTGCAGATGGGCCGCTGATGGCCCCTATGATGGGCCTGGGGAGTAGCCCAGCAGATATTATTTGGGCTCTGCCCCCCCCCCCCCCCCCCCTTGTCTCTCTGAGCTCCTTTGTGGATGTGCAGAAGAGCTTTTATTACATAACCTAACACTAAGAATTTTAAGCAGCCCTGGGAGGAGGCAGAAGTGCCACATACTTTTTAAAAAATTGTTAAGCCATTAAGGTAACTGACCTGTTAAACTTGTCAGTACTCCTGATCCATAGTCCCTCCTAAATAAGTAAAGAAAAATAAGGTACAGAGAGGCTTCTTGGTTGTGCCTGGAGATTTCATACATGTGTAACTGTCTTCTAAGTGTTCTTCATCAGTATGGGATCAGAAGCTAAGAAAGAAAAATGCTGAAATATAAACCAATATGACATAAACAAATAGATCATGTGTCCTCTGAGTGGGGAGAAAGAGAGAGAAGACAGTATAAACAACATTTGGCAGACCACAGCTAAACTAAGTCAATAAGGGCTGAATCCAAGAAAATGTGCTGTAGTCCATTCTGTGCTAACAGAATGTATCTTTAATTGCACTTCCTATCTGTACATTTCCATGGTGCTATCAATTTTTAGAGGGGAAAGTGGCCTTATTTGAGCAGTCTCACAGACTCAAAGAGGAGGAAAGTACATGTTAATTTGCTCAAAAATAAGGTTTTTTTTGCAGACAACCAAGAAAGTATGTAATGCCAAACTACTAACCTAGGTTAAACCAGCATAAATCAGTGAAAATAGTATTCGTATATACTTGTTTAAATTTCAGATAAACCTGTTGGGACAAAGAGAGCTCAAAATGTAGAAGTGTCCTAAAAAATAACTTAGACCATCTGAATTTACTGATGTACAACAAAACATGTTAAATGAACAGCCAGGCATAGAGCATTTCACTTCCATATTGTTTCAGAATTAGATAGGTTGTCAGACTCTTGTCATTCAAGAACTGTTTGATTATTGTACTTGTATTCTCTACACAGAAAAAATAAATATACGCATCATATATGTGTGCATACATGCATGGCTGACAGAGAGAAAGAACCAGTCCTGTGAGGCTCCAAGAACCATAAACTCCTGACACAGACTCAAAAATACAGGAGTACTTCATAGACTGAATCACTGGTGCATACTAATAAGAGTAAATTTACAAATAACACTGTATAAATATAAACTAATTAAAAAAATAACTTCTGAAAACTGCCTATAACAGGGTGAGTGATCCATTAAAAGCATCCCCATTGTTTTTCATTATTCCCTTTTGTATCAGTGGTTCTACTGTACATCATTTTGTATTCTTGAATCATCACCAATGAGGCTATCAGGAGAGAAACAACTGAAGCAACTTCAGAGAAATTACTGTCTTTATATGGCCACAAGATGCTAATACCGCAAGGCTGTTAATTCTGCAAACTGACTTTCTTTCATTTCATGCTTTTATTACCCATGAGAAAATAAATACTGCAGAAAATGTTGTGTGTAGCTCTAGAATTTCTTCTCAGCCTAGCAGCAATGAGAAGTGCTGCAGAAAGCTGTGATTTATATTGTTACCATATCAAGAGTTGCCATCTTGTCACCATTCCTCAGTTAAAATGAGCTGGCTCTGCTGCAGGAACAGGCAGGTTAATAATAGCAGTGAGAATGTGACTCCACCTGGTTTGCAGTTCAGAATGGAGCTAGCATGGTCCCATTCAAAAAAAGAGAGAGTACAAATCTTTAACGAAAAGTGGAGATTAAAAACTCCAAAAGAAAAAGAAGATTAATTTAAAGAACAAAAACAAAGGGGCAATGTCAGCTTTCAAAATGCAGACTGGATATTGGAAAGGATGATCATAAATGGTTCAGAGACCTAATAAGTCACTTATCCAAAGCTCCTCCTGATTTCAAAGGATTTTTTCCAGAATTAATAAAAGAAGCTTTCAAAGAAAATACTTGAACATAGCCAGCACTACTAATGAGATAAGACTGTAAAACTCTCCACACCATTAATAAGGCTCCTAGGAATATTATAGAATCATAGAATCATTTAGGTTGGAAAAGACCTTTAAGATCATCGAGTCCAACCATTAACCTAACACTGCCAAGTCCACCACTAAACCATGTTCCTAAGCACCACGTCTACACGTCTTTTAAATACCTCCAGGGATGGTAACTCAACCACTTCCCTCTGCGGCCTGTTCCAATGCTTGACAACCCTTTCGGTGAAGAAATTTTTCCTAATACCCAATCTAAACCTCCCCTGGCGCAACTTGGGGCCGTTTCCTCTCGTCCTATCGCTTGTTTCTTGGGAAAAGAGACCGACCCCCACCTCGCTACGACCTCCTTTCAGGTAGTTGTAGGGAGCAATAAGGTCTCCCCTCAGCTTCCTCTTCTCCAAACTAAACAACCCCAGCTCCCTCAGATGCTCCTCATAAGACTTGTGCTCCAGACCCTTCACCAGCTTCGTTGCCCTTCTTTGGACACGCTCCAGCACCTCAATGTCCTTCTTGTAGTGGGGGGCCCAAAAATGAACACAGTATTCGAGGTGCGGCCTCACCAGGGCCGAGTACAGGGGCACTATCACCTCCTTGGTCCTGCTGGCCACACTATTCCTGATACAAGCCAGGATGCCATTGGCCCTCTTGGCCACCTGGGCACGCTGCCAGCCTGTCCAGATCCTTCTGTAGAGCCTTCCTACCCTCCAGCAGATCAACACACAGGCTCTACACACAGGCTCTACACACAGGCTCGGAGCCAGGTATTGATCTGCTGGCTCTTCCTGTTTCTTTCCTCATCATTCCCTGCAACTGGAAGGATAGAAGAGAACACTACTTGTGCTCCTGATCCCTTAATTAGTCGTCCCAAGGCCCTGAAGTCTCTCTTGATTGCCCTTGGACTTCTTGTTGGAACTTCCTCGCTGCCTACCTGAAAAATCAATAATGGATAATAATCTGAGGGCCATACCAGAGTAGGAAGCTTTCTCTTCACATCTTTAACCTGGGCCCCAGGGAGGCAGCAGACTTCCCTAAGAAGTGGGTCCGGTCTGCATATTGGGCCTTCTGTTCTCTTCAGAAGGGAGTCTCTTATGACAATGACCTGTCTTTTTTTCTTTATGGAAGCAGTTTTGACGCAGGGTGTAGGCCGACTTAACCTCAGCGATGCCTCCAAGCTAGATGAACCATCGTCCTCATCATTGCTCAGTTCCACTTGCAGAGCCTCGTACCTATTATGCAAGGGCACCTGGGAAGGTGGGGCAGTCACAGAGGAGACGCGCCTGCTGCACCAGGCAGGAACTTGTTGCCATTGCCCCTTATCCCTTAAGTCACTGTGTTCAGCCAGGCGGAGAGAAGATAGGGAATCCTCCATGTCATGCGTCCTGTCTGCCTGACAGGCCTATCCCAGGGAATCATAGAATGTCCTGAGTTGGAAGGGACCCACAAGGATCATCGAGTCCAACTCCTGTCCCTGCATAGGACAACCCCAAAATTCACACCATATGTCTGAGGGCGTTGTCCAAATGCTTCTTGAATATTGTCAGGCTTGGCGCCGTGACTACCTCCCTGGGGAGCCTGTTCCAATGCTCCACCACCCTCTGGGTGAAGAACCTTTTCCTAATGTCCAACCTAAACCTCCCCTGGCATATCTTCCTGCTGTTCCCTCGGGTCCTATCATTGGTCGTCAGGGAGAAGAGATCAGCGCCTGCCCCTCCTCTTCCCCTTGTGAGGAAGCTGTAGACCTTGATGAGGTCTCCCCTCAGTCTCCTCCAGGCTGAACAGACCAAGTGACTTCAGCTGCTCCTCGTTCGGCTTCCCCTCTAAACCCTTCACCATCTTCGTGGCTCTCCTCTGGACACTCTCTAGTAGCTTCGTATCCTTTTTGTACTGTGGCGCCCAAAACTGCACACAGTACTCAAGATGAGGCCGCACCAGTGCAGAGTAGAGTGGGACAATCACCTCCCTCGACCAGCTAGCAATACAGCGCTTGATGCACCCAAGGACACGGTTGGCCCTCTTGGCTGCCAGGGCGCACTGTTGGCTCACGTTCAACTTGCCGTCGACCAGAACCCCCAGATCCCTCTCTGCGGGGCTGCTCTCCAGCCTCTCGTTCCCCAGTCTGTAGGTACATCCAGGGTTGCCCTGTCCCAGGTGCAAAATCCGGCACTTGCCCTTGTTAAAGTTCATACGGTTGGTGATTGCCCAGCTCTCTAATTTGTCCAGATCTCTCTGCAGGGCCTCTCTGCCCTCGAGAGCATCAACAGCTCCTCCCAATTTTGTGTCATCAGCAAACTTAGATAGCAAACCTTCAAGTCCTGCATCCAAGTAATTTATGAAGATATTAAAGAGAACGAAGGAAAGGGAAGGTAGGGTGTGATTCCAGTAATCTATCTCTCCCTTGGACTCCCTGATACTCCTCAACCTACTCACCTCCTCCTGGAGCTCTGTCACTAAGTGGAGGAGTTCCTCTACCTGGGCGCACCTCCCACAGGTGTGCTCACTACTGCCATCTGGTACTGGCATAAGAGTAGGGCACACCCTGCAGCCTGACACCTGGGTGGCAGCATGTTCCCACCAGAGCTCTGTCTGGGAAGCTGCGTCAGTCGTGGCGGGTGCAGAGTTTAGAGAGGCCATGGCTTTCTGCCGGATAGATACCATTGTTCCCTGGTCGAGCTGGCAGAGCTTCAGCACCCTGCCTGTGCAAACTGCCGCGCCCTTGCTGACGCGCCACGCCCTGTTTGCCTGCCCTGGTCGCGGCGCTCGTACTCGCTAGCATTCCCTAGGGCCTTGTTTTATACGGGGGAGGGGGGGGGCGGCTTGGCCGCCGTTGCTCCTGGCCCCGCCCAGGGCTCGTCAGCCGCTGTCGCCCGAGCTGCGGGCTCCTGGCGCCTCTCTCGGCTCCCCCCTGAGGTTCCCCGGTTCAGGAAACCTCCCTTGTGCACCGTGCTAGAGCGCTTTATTGCCAATGGTGTCGGCACCGGAGCTGCTCGCCTTGGCATTGCCGTTAATAGCAATGGTGAGAAAAATTAGATGTCACTAAAAGAGGATACCAGGCGGGGAGGGGGGTTCCTCCCATTCTATGACCATCCCATCTGGTTTCATAGTAACATATTGCAGCAAAGCCTGCTTTTTATAGTGCCTAATGGAATGGTCCCTGATCTCTGGTAAGACCAATAAACCAATATTTTCATAAACAGGAAAACAAAGCTTAACCCTAAAGCTACTGAAATAATAATAAAAATAATAGTGTAGCATTATTTATTTGTATCACAGTAGCAAGTAGAGAAGCCAAAGAAATTGCAAGTTGCTCAATACCAAGCAATGTGCAAACATGTAATAGAAACATGTAACCTAAACAGACCAGATTATCCCCGACATTGGATACTTTTAAGATTTAGCTGGACAGGGTGCTGGTCAATCTTGTCTAGACTGTGCTTTTGCCAAGAAAGGTTGGACCAGATGATCCTTGAGGTCCCTTCCAACCTGGTATTCTATGATTCTATGATTCAGATAGTCAGAGAGTGAGAGAGGAAACAAAGACACTAGGTAGTAACTAACTGCGACTTTTCAAGGCCACGATTCCAAGGCATACAATGAAAATTAAGGGAAGTTATAGAAAATATGTTAGAAACCTAATTATTGGCCCTGGTTCTTGCAAGCCAAAGGAATTTTTGCATGTATACTTGGTTTAAAGAAATGCTACTGTTTGTGGGGTAGAAAAAAAAGGGTAATGAATGAAGGTATCATACAGAGTTTTCATTGCAGGCTCACAATGAAGCAACTATATCATATTTCTTTTCATTATAGCTATTTAGCAAAGTTCCTTTCTGATAGAAATATTTCTATTATATGAGAAATTCCCTATGGATCTGCACTTGGTGAGCTTTTTTCCTTCTGTCATGGAAATACCTGGAGTACAACTTAGATCAGGTCAGAACAGAAGCAGTTTATTACTATAACTATAGGAGAAAACACAGAGCAGCAGAGTGACAGCCTCTGCTGATATGAACTCTGCCCAAATGGGGCAGTTACAGAGTTTATATACCTTTGTTATACAACTCATTCTTCACCAAAGCTTATCAGATATGCAGGACTATAGTAAATTGCAACAAAGAGCAAGTAACATGTGGATTACTTCATATAGGGAGGTTCCAGACCATCAGATAAGGAAGCTCTAGACAGCACCTCTTTTTTAATGCCCCAAACAATTCACTCCTTTGTTAATTAAATCAAATCGTGTGATCATGTTAATTAAATCAAATTGTGACTTGGTGAGGCTGTTAGGTCATGCTGATGTATTTCTTAACTAATGAGGCCTGCAAAGGCCTATGAAGTGTTAACTATTTTACTTCTACACATCATAGATCTTTTTATTATGCAGAAAAGGTCTGAGCTTGTTTGTCAAGTTCAGGCCTTTACATGTTGAATGAAAAGTGATTGAGTCAAGAGGACAGTCATTGGGCTGCCATGTAGAGGGGCTTGTATCCAAACTGTGCAGATTTAGAAGGATTACTAGGATTTCTGGATCAAGTTACTGCCTCTTTTGGAAAGAGCATGTTTTTCCCTTACCCTGATTTGTTCATAGGGAGTAACCATTTAGAGAAAACACTGGAAGGTAAATATCCCCAATAGCTTTCTCTTTCAAAGACAGCAATTCTTTAGGTAGTGGCATGTGGATGAGAAGACAAGTAAGAAGCCATACTTGCTTCCTCCCCTTGTGCTGAGCTCCTCTGAAAGCTGACAGCTATGACAGACTCTTGCAAGTGACTGAATGAGCAGAATGTTTCCTCTTGTTAGCTGAGTCACATTAACTGACTGTACTCCCTAGTTCCTTGCCTGTGGCAACTGCAAAATAAACCACATTTGTTTAGACTGCCTTCATGAAAGTACACAGTTGCCACAGGTAAGGAATGCACAGATGATCAGTTAATGCAGCTCAATGAAAAGGTAACTTAACCACTTGTAATTGCTGGTCCACATCTTCACTGAGTTGTATATGGCTACACCAGAAATAGAAGAATCCTATGGTGTTTATGAGTGTTATGCCCACACACTGCTATTTAGCCACAGATAACATACTCATTTTATTGTTCATTTAAAAAACCAAAATGCATTGTATCGTTAAATTTGGACTTATAAAGCATTTTTTTAGTTTAAAAAAGTATTTCTTTCACATACATCATCAAAGCCAGCAAATTATGGATTTCTATTTGATGTGTTTAGTATGCTAAGAAGCACTCTGGCACACAGGGTGGGAAGAATGTCATTTATCATCGAAGGTTCATATAAATATTGAGTTAATTCTGCTCAGCCATTTTTCATGCTTAGGTAAGGCCCTGAGGACAGCAGTAAAAGAAGAAGTTGTTTTTGAAAGATGAAGTTATTGCCTATTACTAACTTTGGCTATGGAAGAAGTATTTAGTAAAAGTAGTCAGTAATGTTGGTAAGTGTCACTGGGGAAAGAAATTAGGAGACTGGTCATTATTTAGTCAGGAGGACGCTACTTGGAAAGTGGTAAAGGCAACATGACTGTGCTCTTGAGGAACTAGCTGTAATAAAGCAGAGTACAAACTTGGTCAGAGCACATTTGTCCAACTTAGTGCAATCTATTGACGGTTTAATTGAGTTTATTACAAGCATGGTTGGCTCTATACACAGTTTGCTCTCGCACACAACATTGGTACTTTGTTAGTAACTGTGGCAGATAAATATGCACCATCCCTGCCAAAAGCAGCCTGGCACATGACTGTCTTTTGACAACTATTTGGCACATTCTTTTGCAATGTAGATGAATCTCCTGACCGTGCTGCTGGACCTGGTTTGGAGAGGTTGGCTTCTTATGGGTTTATGCTACTGGGGCTACTCAATGTGCCTTTTGGCACTCTAGTGTGTTGGGAAATTTTTATTGTACCCCTGAGGTGAATTAAACACACGTTTGTGCTTAAATATAAAGACATTTAATGAGCAATGCATTGTACAGAGCCTTACCACCATAAGTGGTTCTACAGGGAGTCTGCAGAGTTGTGCGTGAGACGATTCCTTATATACGCTTGCGCCAGCACCAATCATATCATTAGGAGTCAATACTGTGGCATTTCTTATTTTATATCAGCAAGGGAATTTATGCTCCCTTATATGGAATTGTTCTGCCTCTGGCATTCCTGCTTCTAGCCAGTTTAACCGGTTCTGCAGTTAGGCCTTCTTGCCTGCCAGGCCAGATCATTCCTGGGTCACGAATTACCATTGCTGAGCAGTTACAATTTGAATTTCCCCTTCGAGTGTCTGCTGAGATACAGGGCAAGGGAGATGTCCAAAACTATGAAGTTGCACCAGAACCACCTAACACAGATAGCTGTGTATGCACACACTTGACACATCCTTGTTCTGTGAGAGGAATGGCTGTGGGGAGCAGCTCAAACCATGTATCATGACAGGGTATGATAAAAATGCCACAACTCTTTAAGAAAATACAGTGGTACTCCTAATGTGGTGTGGTGGGTTAACCTTTATGGGAATCATTAATGTGTCAGCAGGTTTGGCCTAAGATTCCTGTGATGTTCCTATGATTCACATGCTCCTGCATGAAATTTGGCCAATAAGAGCTGGAAGTTCTTACTTATGTCACATGTCTTAGATGCACAATATTGAAGTGACATATTGCATGCTTGTCCCCCTTCTTGGTCTATACATTTAACAAAACAGGATGATGTTTCTGCAGAAAGTTTTCTGTGTAAATATGCCTACTCACAAGACCTCCATTTAACTACATAGTTTTCTGCATGAGCTGTTCCTCAACAGAAATTCTGTTGGCATGGTTTCTTCAGTAATGCTTTGTTCCTTCTCCCAAACATTTTTCAGGAGAGAAGTCCTGAGAAAGAGCGCTTAATAAAGAAAATGAGCTTGTGGTTAGACTGACTGGATGTACTGGGTCTGGCTCGGATGGAGTTAACTTTCCTCATAGCAGCCCATATAGTGCTGTGCTTTGCATTTGTGGCTAGAACAGTGTTGATAATGCACCAATGTTTTGTCTACCTCAAGGCTTTCTCTCCACCACCCCCACCCCCAAAGGCCAGTAGGCTGGGGGTGGGCAAGAGGTTGGGAGGGGACACAGCTGGGACAGCTGACCCCAACTGACCAAAGGGATATCCCATACCATATGATGTCATGCTCAGCAATAAAAGCTGAGAGAAAGGGGGGCGGGGGGGGGGGGCATTTGTGGTTAAGGTGCCACGTGTACTGAGTCCCTGCTTCCCAGGAAGTGGCTGGACATTGCCTGCTGATGGGAAGTAGAGAATTAATTTCCTCTTTTTGCTTTGCTTCCACACACGGCCTTTGCTTTTCTTATTAAACTGACATTATCTCAACCCACAAGCTTGTCCATCTTATTTTCTCCCCCTGTTCTGCTGAGGAGGGGGAGTGAGAAAACAACTGGGGGAGGGAGGGCTGGCAGCCAGCCAAGGTCAACCCACCACACTAGATCTGCACTCAAACTCTGGATTAAATTTCTGGGCTTACCACATACTACATGTATGACCTGAGGCAAGCTATACTACCTCTTTATACAGCAATTTTTCATCTTGAAAGTGGGGATAATAATATTTTCTCTACATGACAGAATTCTTGTGAAGTATAGTTCATTAACAGTAATGAGAGGTTTAAACAGAATAGTAACAATGTTTGCAACAGTTCTTTGTATTCATCAGATAATGACACTCCATCATCTAATCATGTGCAAGTGAAACACCATCAGTAGGGCATAAGGCTGGGACTGGTGGTTTTCAGTGGCTGGATCTGTAAAAGGGAAAACGAGTGACTAAATCTGTGACCTGATTCAAACACCCCTCACACAGTCTTTCAGAAGGCAATTCAGAAATAACCACATCTGGTACCTCAGTGGCACAAACAAAGGCCTCTAAGAAAAATGTCCAAAATCATAAAAAAGAGTCTGTAAAACTAAAAAAAAAAAAAAAGGCAAGAAAACAAGGAAAACCAATTGAAGGTTGATACAGCTTTTATTAAAGACATGAAACCTATATTGTTAATAAGCCTAAATATCAGGTGTATTCATATAGGCTAAAAACAGAGACCAAAAGTTTTTAATACTTTTTGATATGTTTGATTGATAGCCTTTTCAGACTGTTTTATAACAGTTTGCTGATTTAGGTATAGACAAGGAAACTTTCCACTCTATAATTGGTCTCTGTGTCTCTTTCTCTGTTATACTGTTCAAGTTCAGCTTAGTGGAAACTCTTTAACACCGCAACATTTTCCATTTTTACCCATGCAGCTGAACCATGCATGATCTGTAAAATAAAGACAACTAACACACAGGTGAGATGGAAGAGGATGGAAGCTTCTCTTAATTTGGAGAACTGGAACACAACAGAACTGAGGTGTCTCTGGGTATAGCTGCCACCAGTTCCTTGCCACTCAGTGGGGAAGATCTGATCTTGCACATTGGTCAAGTTTCATGTTTGAGTCATGCTTGCCACTTTCAGTGGCAAAGTGAAACCTTTTTTCTTCTTTTTTAAGAAAGAAGGTCCAATGTAATGGAGTGGAGTGAGGTCTGTTCAAGAGTCACAGTGGTGCATTACCTATTTTGAATCAGTAAGAGCTATGGGTGTGGAGCACTCAACAGGAGCCCTATTAATTCTGCAAAGTCAGGTTTGTATTGCTGCCATAGACTGAAGTCCTAAACCTACAAGGGGAATAAGTAAGATGGGAAAGTTCATCAACTTACAGAGAGGGTTTGCTGCTGTAAATAGCCTGAGGTCACAAGCCAGAGAATTTGGTCATGGTTTACATTTTCTTTTCTTGAAGGTCTGACCTGGATTGTATCAGTTCTCACGAACATATTTCACACACGTCTCTCAAGGCCTTATGAATGCCAGAAGAGAATTAACTGCTTTTTATGCTAACTATCCTGGGATGTGCTATTTCCTGACAAAGCAAAGGTGAGCATCTAAGCAGGTAAGATGACTCCCTCCTCTCCTTCTTCCAGATTCTTCTCTCTCAGTTGACTTCAGGAGGAATCTGGAATGCTGGCTTCACCCAGCTCCCTAACTTTATGGACCTGAAAGGAGAGGAATCCTACTCAGGGAGAAGGATTCTCCTCCTGGCTGGACACAGAAAGCCCTCTGGTGGACAGGGAGAGTTTGTCCCCAGGACCATGCATGACACCAGCTGAAGTCTGATTTCCCAGGTGGTTCAAATGCCCTGTTAAGATGATTTTGGAAAACACAGATGTGAGGAAGCTCTAGGAGTGCCTTGCTGACCAGGGCCCGTGGTGATGAGAGCCATGTAGGAGGAACATACCCCACATAACTGACCACAGCTAGGGAGGACCCGCCAGGCCTGCTCCCACTGGCTGCCCCACCGCCGCCCACTGACTCGCCCCGCCGCCCCGGGCTGGCAGCGAGGGGCCGCAGAAATGACGATATACCCCAGGCCGCGCCGGGCCATGCTGGGCCGTGAGGCCCACAGACCCTGTGGCTGCCCCGCCTGGCGGCCGCCCCCAGCGAGGCTCCTACAGCGCCCCGGCAGTACCGCGCGGGGCGCCAGGGGGGCGCCGCGGCGCCGATTGCCTCACCAGGCCCTTGGCGCTGCAACCATGTCCGACCGCGGTTTGAAAGTACGGCGGCGGAGGCGCGGGTTGTATATAAGGGATGACAAGCTAGAGCAACTGCTCTAGTTGCTGTTCGGTCTCTTTTGTTCCCTGTCTTCCTCGTCGTGCTGAGCACAGCCAGTAGCGTGGAGCGAGCTGGCCTGGTGGATCCGTTCCCATTGCCGCACTAGCGCTACTGAGGTCGCCATTTTCACCTCCTCCCCACCTCAGACCCTCTCGGCCGTGCTCGCCGCGCCGCGGAGGGAAGGCGCTTCGCCGGCGGCAGCAGGCAGTGTTCGGCGCTCGCCTACAGCAGGGGAGTCGGCCGGGAGGGCGAAGAGAGGCTAGCGCCGCTCCTGCCCGTTGCGTGTGACCGCCCAGCCATCACCAGCCTCCTCCGTTGATTTCGTTTCCACTCTCCTCCACCCCTCCCCAGCGCCGTGAGGAGGGGGCACAGGACTCCCGAAAGGAGGGGAAGAAGTTCCGAGGAGAGGTGGACAAGGAGAGATTGCCACTGTGGACAGCGGTGAGTGACGGGGACAGGGATTTGGGTTCCCCCGCCAGCCTAGTCGGCGGTTTTACCACCCCCTCCTTCCCCCGTGAGCCCGAGGAGCGGCCTCGCCGGCCTGCCCGCCATTAGGGGTGCCGCTGGGGCCGGATTGGGCAGGGGGCCGTGGAGCAGGTACCTGCAGCCGGCGGCGAGTCGGGCTGCGCCTCGGGCACCGGAACCGGTCGCTCCCTTACCCCGGGCGGGGGTCTCGGGTTTCTGCCGGCTCCCTGCCCGCGGACCGGAGCGGAGCAAGGGGGCAGCCCCAGCAACCTCTCCCCGTGGAGTCCCCAGCCTGCCGGAGGCGGCTCCTTACTGAGGAGCCCACCGGTATCTTACGTACTACAAGCCCTCAGCCCTGCGGCTGGGCTGGGCGAGCTCCCTGTGAGCGGCGGCGGGGTCGCCGAGGTCCGGGTGAGGCGTTGTGAGGAGAACAGCCCCCTTGCAGGGGTATTTACCCTCAGAACAGGTAGGCTCTTTGCCAACAGCGCGGTGAGCGATGCTCTCGAGGCGCTTTACAAAACGTTTTCTTCTGACACTCTAACAAAACAAAAAAACAAACAAAAAAAACCCAGCCACGAACAAAAAAAGAGAGCGGCAAGAAACAGCGTTTCTGGTAAGTTATAAAAGTTAGGGTCTTAGTGGGTGGGTTGGTGTTTTGGTGTGGGTGGTTTTTTTTTTTTTTTTTTTCTTCCCCGGGGGGAGGTAGATGTGAGAGCAGACTGTGTTGAGGGAGGGCAAGTGGTGCTTTGAATAGGTTGCTCGATGGCAGACCTGCGGGAGGTCAAGGCTGTGTGGGGGCTCTGAGCTCGGCCTGTGCTGAACACAGGGCGTGGTGGCCTGCTGGGGATGCTGCGGTGCCTCCCTCCCGAGCAAGAGGCACGAGTGTCTGTTACCGCGACCCCCCCCCCCCCCCGCATTTTAAAATAATGGTATAACTTATTGTACAATGGTGTGAAATGCAGAATGTCACTGAAGAAAAATTCCTTGAAGCTACCCATTAAAACCAAGTGTCTAAAGGCCATTGGGGATGTAACAGTGATAAACTAATTTTGTATCCAAAGAGCTAAACTCTTATTTTAACATGGTGGTTTGAAATGTAATCTTTTGGTTTAGGCATTTAATTTTTAGTCTGTTATGTAGTATATGTAACTTCATGCTTTTATCAAAATTATAAATCTTTCATAGGCCTATCAGTTTCAGGGACTTCTAACTCTGAAGTCAGATGTAAAATAGATCATAAGTCTTCTGATCTTGTTTTTGAACTTGGATGAATGGAGTAGGTTTTTTTTACTTTTTTTTTTAAATAAGAAACTTCTTAGAAGCAATTTAAACAAAACCTTAAACAGACTTTTCTCATACCCATTACAAATATCCTTACTGTACTAACTGATTTAAAAATCTAAAAGTAAATGTGTTTGTAAAGTGGGGGGGGTTGCTTTAGTTCTGTTTCTTTTTTTGTGTGTGAAGGATCTTATCTAATGCTCAAGGACTGAGTTGTATCTTTTTTTTTTTTTAAAACTTGAATCAGTGTATAAGGAACTCTTGTAAATGTAAGGTAACATTAGTATTACAGTTGTACAGAAGTATTTGGGGTTAGAATGTGTTCTTTTTGCACTCAAGGCATGTTTAGTTACTGACGTTTACTTAAGTTATCTGATTAATATTAGTTCAGTGGAGGTGTGGATCTGTTTCTGAAAGTTGCATTTTCCACTTTGTCAAAACATAGATACAATGTTGAAAGACATAATAATAATAAGTGAATTTCTGTTGTAAAAATTGGTATGTTTTTTGGGTGGGAGAAAGGGCATATTGAAGATGAAATTACAGAAAGTGATCTTGCAAATGCTTATGACAATGAATTAAGTAGCAATTCAAATAAGCAATGAGGTCCTTCACTGTGTATAAGTTCTAGTATGTTGTATTGGGTTTACACGGTGTGTGAGCTGGCACAGGCAGGATGCAGGAACAACCACAAAACCACGGATGAAATGTAAAGAGTAAATTTATTTTTGTTACCTCGCCAACCGGGGGAATCCCTGAAACAGCACCTGGGCAGAGGCACACAAGCAGGGATGCAGGCACTGCAGAGCTTGGTCCATGCTAGAGGATCACTGAACCTGCTGTTTTTGCCTGTATATCAGGGATTTGCGCAGGTGTAGTTTACCACTGTGCTTTGGATCTTTCCCACAGCAGGGCAGGAATCTCAAGCATGTTTGATAGGGTGCCTCTAAGTCTATCACAGGCCTATTTTATCTAAACACAGATGTTCTACTTGTCCAACACACAAGGCTAAACAATGATTAGTATGATTATATGTGTTTTTTGACACCCCAGCTGCAAGTCACTTGAGCGTGTTTACAATCCTCCTTGCCAATCTTCTGTTATTTTTCCCACACATGACAAAGTTTTGGGGGTGGGGGGTGGCGTGGGCAGGGCTGCAGGGGTGGCTTCTGTGAGAAGACATTAGGAGCTGCCCCCATGTCAGACATAGACAGTTTAAGCTGGCTCCAAAATGGACCCACCACTGGCCAAAGCTGAGCCAATCAGCAACTTAGGTAGTGCTTCTGTGATAACGTATTTAAGAAAGGTGAAGAAGGAGGGGGGGAAAGAGGTACTTCAGGTGACGGAGCAGAGATTCCCCTGTAGCCTGTGGAGAAGACCATGGTGATGTAGGCTGTCCCCCTGCAGTCTGTGGAGGACCCCAGGCCAGAGCAGTTGGGTGTGCCCTGAGGGAAGCTGCAGCCCCTGGAGAGCCCACACTGGAGTAGGCTTCCTGGCAGGACCTGTGACCTTATGGGGGACCCATGCTGGAGCTGTCCATTCCTGAAGGACTGCACCCTGTGGAAAGGACTCATGCTGGAGTAGTTAGTGAAGAACTGCAGCCTGTGGGAAGAACCCCATGCTAGAACAGGGGAAGAGCGTGAAGAGGAAAGAGTGTCAAAGCGTTATAAACTGACCGCAACCCCCATTTCCCCTTGTGCCACTTGGGGTGGGGAGGAGGTAGAAGAGTTGGGAGTGAAGAAGGGAAGGGTGGAGGGATGGTGGGTTTTAGTTTTATTTCTCACTATCTTACTCTCTTAGAATGAATTGGTGATCAATTAAATGAATCTTCCCCAACTCGAGTCTGTTTTGTCCATGATGGTAATTTGTGAGTGTTTTCCCTGTCCTTATCTTGACCCATGAGCATTTTCATCTTATTTTTTCCCCTGTCCTGCTGAGGAGGGGGAGTGAGAGAGCAGCTTGGTGGGCACCTTGCAGAAAGCCAAGGTCAACCCACCACATATGGGCATAAATGTAATTGTGTGTGAATATTTACATTGTGCGCTCAAATTTAGTTTCCCCTATTAGCCAGGGTAAGAAACTACAATATCGATATACTTGCCTGGATAACTAACATTTTTTTTGCTAGTGGGTGATCTTTTTCTATGTGCTTTCTGCTTTGAAAAAGAGTGGTCTCCTTTCCAGGCAACGAATCAATTATGCTGTATTGAAGAAACTTCCTGGTGAAGTTTATATAACTCTATACCAAAGATACATAAATCGGAAATATATTTAAAAAAAAAATAGTGTATGGTCTGTAAAATATTTTAATTCATTTGTACACCAGCTGAATGAAGAGCACTGAAACTGTAGTTTGTAGTCCAGAAATGTTGCAGATGTATTGTACGTTATCTTTGATTTAAAGGGTGTTTCACTAATGGTTTAGTGACAGCTTAAACTATCATATAACAAGGCAAAATAAATTATTTTGAAGCATGCTAGTAATTGTGACCTTGTGAGCATGTCAGCTCTGGGGTGATTTGCAGTGTAGCAGTCTGAGCAAAGCTTGTGGAGAAGGTGGCTTTTTACAATAGGGAAAAGAGTTAGAAATGTTTTGAACATCCTTTCATGGTTACTTCTGTCCAAAAACAGTTGAGTTGCTTTAGAAACTGGAAGGAGAGAAATTCAGTGTGTGTGTTTGTTCTGAGTGACTTCCTGCATTTTTTTGTGGATTTTTTTTTTCTTTTTTCCTAGGTATCAGAGCATTCACTGCACTGATTAAATCATTAGTCATAGAGTAGTGACAAGAAATCAGATCAGGTCATATAGAGGTGTCGCAGTAAACAAGAAATGTTAAATATGTCTTTTTTTTTTTTTTTTTCTTCCCCACTTCCCCAGCAAGAAATGTAATTGACTATGTTTTACATCTCTAGAAGGAGTAATAGTTTGTGGTGATGAAATAATGTTAATCAGCATTTGCTGCTACAATTCATTGCCTACTGGGGAGCAGTTAGTGTAATACCTGGTAACTTAAACATCACAACCTCTTAAAGAGGTTAATGCTCATATACCAGACCTTTTGACCCCCCCCTCAACAGGATGGGGGGGAGAATAGGATGAAAAAGCTCCTGGGTCAAGACAAAGACAGGGAAATTGCTTACCAATTACAGTCACAGGCAAAATAGACTTGACTTGGGGAGAATTAATTTAATTGATTGCCAACTGGGGGGAGAAAAAGAAAATAACACCTTTCTCCTCCCCCCCCCCCCCCCCCCCCCCCCCTCCTTAGGCAACTTCACTCCTGACTGATCTACTTCCTACTTGCCCCCGCCCCCAGCAGCACAGGGGGGAATAGGTGTTGCTGTCATAGAACCATAGAATGATTCAAAGCCCTGTTCAACCTAACCTTGAACACTTGCAGCAATGGTGCATCCACAACTTCTCTGGGCAACCTGTTCCAGTGTCTCACCACCCTCATCATAAAAAAAAAAATCTCATCCTTATTACCAATCTACCCTCTTTCAGTTTAAAACCATTGCTCCTTGTCCTGTCACTACAGGCCCTGGTAAAAAGTCTCTCCATCTTTCTTATAAGCCCCCTTTAAGTATTGAAAGGCTGCAATAAGGTCTCCCTGGAGCCTTCTCCAGGCTGAACAACCCCAACTCTCTCAGCCTTTCAGTCTTCTTACTGTATGTTGTTTGGTGGTGTGTGGGTGTTTAAAGCTAGAATAAAAGGGAGGTCCTGGTATCTTTCTTTACTTATCTTAAATATTTGGAGGTTGAAACTGACAGTCTGAGACAGTGGTGCAGGACAGTGCATTTGGGCCGTTCCCTGCTGCCTCTTCACAAAGAACCCTGCAACTTTTCCCTCCCCTGTCCCCTTGCAATTGTGTGGCTGGACTTCCCCCTTCAGGTAGCCAAAGTATAGCTGTTTCTTGTCATGTGACTTTGACCACATGGTGGGTGGATGTACTTAGTCATGTGAAGGAGAAGGTATTAAGGCTTGTGGTTCTTAATCACAGTTACTATTCCTCATCTAGTCTTATGAAATATTGAAACATGTTCTTCCCAACTGCTGACAGCAAACTTGAAACAATCTGAAAAAAGATAAAAACATGTTTTTTTCCTAAGGCTTTTGTTGTAGGTTAACCCCGGTAGGCAGCTAAGTACCACACAGCTGCTCGCTCACTCGGCTCGCAGTGGGATGGGGAAGAGAATGGGAAGGCTAAAAGTGAGAAAACTCATGGATTGAGATAAAGACAGTTTAAGTAAAGCAAAAGCTGCACGTGCAGACAAAGCAAATTAAAGGAATTAATTCACTGCTTCCCATCGACAGGCAGATGGTTAGCCATTTCCAAGAAAGCAGGGCTTCATCACATGTAATGGTTACTTGGGAAGACAAATGCTGTAACTCCAAACTTCCCCCCTTCCTCCTTCTTTCCTCCAGCTTTTTATTGCTGAGCATGATGTCAATATGGTATGGAATATCCCTTTGGTCAGTTGGGGTCAGCTGTCCTGGCTGTGTCCCCTCCCAAGTTCTTGTGCACCCCCAGCCTACTCGCTGGTGGGGCAGCATGAGAGAGAGAGAAGGCCTTGATGCTGTGTAAGCACTGTTTAGCAACAGCTAAAACACTGGTGTGTTATCAACACTGTTTTAGTCACAAATCCAAAACATAGCCCCATACCAGCTAGTGTGAAGAAAATTAACTCTATCCCAGCCCAAACCAGTACACTTTTCCATTCTAGTATTACTACATATAACTTCATTCACTAAAGGGGAGGAAGGTGGAAAAAACTTTCTTCACTCTCTTCTGGAGATACTGTAAAAATGGTAGTGAATTTTGGGAGAGAAATGCTTTTATACTAACAAACAAGTTGAGTTTATTGAGGAAACCCTTATTCCATTCATTTCTGGCACTGAAAGCTTCTGCAACACTTCTGCAATACAGTCTTGCTGCCAGAAGTGCTAGCCTAAAATGTTAGCAGACTGCATTCATGGTTGTGTTTGTTTCTGGATACCACCATAGAAAAGCCAGTGTATCTTTAAAATCTGAAATGTCTTTTTTATTACCTTGGTTTTGTACTGTATGGTTTTCATATTTGTTTCATGGACTGTCTTTTCTGTGCAAGATTTTCATGGTTTTAACTTCCCGAAAGTGTGTAAGGAAGTAAGTGTTTAGATTTCATATGCCATATTTGCTTAACTTTTGTATGACTATTTAATTTTCAATGTAATAATTCAGGAAGTTGGAGCAAGGGCAAAAGAGTAGTTAGTTCACTCATTTAATTGAAATTGAATGTGCTCTGCACAATTTAAGGGCAAAGGAAAAAAAAAATTCACATAAGATGTTGGTTGTTAACATCTCTAATGAAGGACATGGTGTGTGGGTGTGAGGTTTTTTTAGTTAAGCTTATGTAACTATATTTCTACCTGCAACTCTTGAGTTCTGGTTATTACAATAATCTTGCAGAATAACTCTTTGAAGTAACACAAATGCAAAACTGCTCTTCTGTTACTCCATTTCAGATGCCCATTTGTACAAATACTTATTCATTTTTCATTACTGCTGTCTCTTGTATCCAATATGTTTATATCAGGCTGTCTTCCACTTCCTTCATTGTTAAACCTGGGTCAAACAAATCACTGGGGCGCAGCTGGGTTGTACGACTAACTCATTCAGCTTGAATATTTTGTTTGCATTTTGAAGTAGAACACAGCTGATCCAGATTGAACAATATCAGTGCTACAATGTCACATTTGATTCTATGATTCTATGATTTGCTGTCACTTTTCACAGTAAAGTGCAACATGAGAAATAAAGTCACTGAGCCTTTGTGCCGGTGGAAGCCATAAACTAGAAGACAGCTAGAAAACGAAGTTCATAAATAAGAAAATTACAATCATGGAAACCAACTTTCTTTATACCTGTCTGTCTATATGAAGAGTGTATTATCCAAAAAGTAGGATAGGAGAGTGCTTCAGGGAAATTGGTTCATTGTCTAAATTAGACACTTTAACTGGTTTGTTCTCCTGCTGTGTAATGGGAAAGCAAATGAAAATGAGGCTCACAAAGAAATGATGCTAGGAAGTGTAATTAGAGCTACATCTGCATCATGTTCAGTTAACGTCTGAAATATTGAATATACACTCTGAGAGATCTTCCATTTTTGAGGTTTTATATTTAGACTTCTAAGTAGGTGTAGAATGTACTTTGTAATGATATAATATTTCTAACAGATGGGAAAGTTCTGTCCTATAATGATCTTTCTTTCTGGATGTAGGGTCATATGCCACAATCTCTCTTAAATTGGCTAAGCTTATGTACAGTGTGAAACATGACATCCTGAAAAAACCTGTACGTGTTTCCTGCTCGTTTTCCCACAGTGTTCTTTGCAATCATGTTTTTGTCTTATGTTTGATTTTTATGAAGGAAAAAAAAGTCTGCCATTTTGTAATCAAGCCACAAAAATTTGGGAAGCCTAAGAGTAATTCTGGCTTCTACTACCATGAATAATCACATGTCCACAAAAAATGCCCCAAGCCCATGTGGTGTGTAATGCTCAGGACAAAGTGCTATCTGTAATTAGAATGCTGAAGAAGAATGTCCAGAGACTGCTTTAATGCTGATATCCCGTTTCCCAGGAGAGGCTGGGGGGAGTGTTAATAGTCCTTGACACAAATTTAGTGCTTGCATCCAACTACTGATGCTAGGACTCTCACTCACTCCAGTAACTGACACCACAGGCCCAGGGCTCCTACACCCCAGGTCTGACTCCAGTTGCTGGCCCCATATCCACTCATGCTGGTCCCCCCAGTAGCTGACACTTAGTCCTTGCAGCACACACACATACAGGATAGAGAGTGAGATTACACAGAGAGATAGTAAAGAAAGGATTTAATAAGAAGATATGAGAAGATAGGACAAGCTGTGGTGATCAGGCACAGGACTCAGCCAGACAAGTGTACTGACCGGCCTTATTTTACATGGGACCCATCCCTTTTATACCCCTTTCTTTCTATTCCTCCTTTGTTCCTCCCCAATCCCCCTTCCCCTGCACATTCCCTCATCAGTTTGCATAGTTCTATACGCTCCTGGACCGTCAGATTTGCATCCTTATCAGTTACAAAGTCTTGGTTTGCATGCAGTTTCTTGATAGCCCATCAATTGGTGTGATTCATGAGGTTTGTTTCTTGTCTTTGCCTCTGTTATGTTTGCCTGTTAGGTTTGTGTGTTCTGTATATTTTGTTTCTGGATTCCCCCTTTTCTTAGTATCCCATTTGACAAGATTAGATAATTTACTGAAATAAACATTCCCACATACCCTTATCGATTAGTGTGACTGACCAGGTTTGGTTCTTGGCACTGCCTCCCCTTACCATTTGTTGGTCATGTTTGTGTCTCTGTATGTTCTTGTTTATGGCTTCCCCCTTTTCTTATTATCCCTTTTTGCATTGAAAAGGTTCTTGACTGGATACCCTTAAAGGAGCAGACACTCTCCTTCCACATACACTTACATTGCGTAGCCTGCTTCTCAGAAGTCTGGCAGGCTTTGAGGGAATTTGGGTACTTGGCACTTGTGTTTTGAGAAGCTTCTGTCATAAGGCTCCTAACTCCAAATGCCACAAGAGACTGGATCATAGATGGACACCTTCTTTGACTTGAAACAACCTATGGTAATTGCATGCAATTTTGTAAGGCCACAGGATTCCTTGTGCAACTGTTCATATGTAAATAGGCATGATTGAGTGGCTGGGATTGTTCAAGTACTTTCTAGTGTGTGTGTGAATGCTATATTCTCACTATGTGCGCTCTGAGAAAAAGATAATGAAACCATTTATGCCCTTTTCCAAAGACTTGTGTTTCAACAGGAGATGGCCATGCAGCTGTAACCCTAGCAACAAGGCCTTGGGGAAAAGAAGTAGGGCAGTCTTCCAAAAGAGAGAATCTCCAAATGTGGAGATGAGCAAATGAAACTGGTAGCATGGTATTTAGAAATTAAAGGAAGTATAGAAGAACCTATGTATCTGGTTTTGTTCCTAAGTTTATTTTTTGAATTGTAACACTTGAACTGAAATCCCTGTTTTTAAAATATTTTTTTTAAATAAACAGGTAAATCAATGACTTAAGACTTGGCAGGGTCTTTATTGTTGTTACATTTAACTGTATCCTAATTTCTGGTATTGAACGTAACACTGTAAGTATGTTCTCATAAAAACCAGTAAAAATCCTTAAATTTTTTTGCAACTTTAGAGTCTTCAATTGAGAGTGTATTTACTGAAGCATTCATAGTGCTGTTTGATACAGTACATAATTCATTGTCACCAGTTAAATTATATGAAGGAATTCAGTTGCAACTGATTTTTATGGTATGGATGCACATTTTGGTGCATTTCAGAAACAGTGGTTTGAGAAACTAATTTCTTGTAAAAATTCACAGGACTATTTGAAAGACTTGTATTAGTGCTTATGAAGGGGTTATACTTATTGTAACAAATGTTTTCTAGAGAAATTAACCATAAATGTTTCATTTGTAAGGTGTGGCAATTTGATCTTTTTGCATGGGAAGTACTGAATGAGTTGGGTGTAGCACTACTGATGTGACTGTGGAAAGTGATTCACCAACCACAGTTCTCACTGCATGTTTGGAAGAGAAGGGGTGTGTGTTTGAGAGGGACAGAAAAATGAATACCTTACACAAAATGATCTGTGGCTGAGTAGCAGACAAAGAGGGCTTTGGGGAAGTAACTGCTTATTGTGTGTCAAAGGACAGCAGCGATATCTGGCCTTCATACTGAACCTGACATGAGCCATCACTCCTGCTTTCTTAGGAGAAATGGGAAATCAAATCCATATAGGAAGCAAGTATACCTTGCAAGTGAAGGTGCTGTTACTGTATCATGTTCATCTAGTTACTGAACTGAAGAAAGGTGACATGAAAAGATTTGTTATTTCAGTTCTGTTTTCCAGCATTTTGACAAATGCAGTACCCATT
Organism: Platalea leucorodia; assembly: GCF_965183815.1. Lineage (NCBI taxonomy): Eukaryota > Metazoa > Chordata > Aves > Pelecaniformes > Threskiornithidae > Platalea > Platalea leucorodia. The sequence goes on from NC_138859.1 coordinate 34,695,614, forward strand.
TTTTGGCAAGATATTTACCAAATTTCTTGGTTTTTCTTCTGTTCTCTTACCTCTTGTATGCAATCTCTAACATCTATGCTACAAGTTGATTGTAAGTCAGAGCCCATAGCAGCAGATCTTATGATTCCTGGATGTTCTTTGATTTGACTAATATGCTGACAAAAGTCAGGAGCATGTTCCCTTCTGCAGGATCTGCTTACAGATGCAATGATGTCCTGCACAGGAGCAGAGTGGAAAGCTGGAACAGCAACATCTTAGATTGTTTGAGCAATATTTACTGGAGCTTGATTGTAGATGGGATGAGTTATTAATTTAATTTTTTCTTTCTTTTTACCTCCTCCTCAGCTTGCTCTGTATTAAGCCTGTGCAATGAAAGAGAACTGAAGGTGGAGGTTGAGAAAAATGTGTTCCCCCACAAGGTATATTTGTTGACTTGCTATTAAAGTGCAAAGGGGAAGTCTGACACCTTGAGTTTCAAATTATGTAATTGTCAGGTAGTATTTTTGTGAGGGGTAGGAAAAAAAAAAGAGAACTCTCTTGGGCTGGGTTGAGATTTGAGTCTGAACTTAAATATTAGATTTAATAACTGTATCTTGCACTCTTTTCAAAAGTTGCTAGTGAAAGCAAAGTTATGAATTTAAAGGGCTTGAAACCCCCTTTAACAGCACTTTCTTTTAATTGAGAAAGAACAACCCTGATGAAAAAAAACATGTTAAAGAGCAACTATGACACTGATCTAAATGCATGTTTCTTACACCTTAATCTTAACTTTTAGGTAAAAATTGATATCCCAGGCAGAGGAATTTGTGTGTTTTTGTTGTTTTGTGTTTTTTTTTCTCTGTATATGTGATTCCCCCCTCCTTGAATCTGCTGACAAAGAAATCCTGTTTATATTTGGAAACAAGCAGTTGTGTGGCATTAGGAGATGATCTCATTTAAAATAGGAAAACATTGCATAGTAAACTGAATTGTCACATTACAACTGTTTGACAACTTAGTCAAAGTAGTTGCTGCTCACTTTTCATTTGAGTTGATTTAAGTTGGTTTTACAGGCAGCCTTGATTGTACCCTCCAGCAAAACTCTAGTGACTCATCTCCAGACCTTTCATTGGAAAGGATTATACAAATGAAATATGATGTTATTAAATTATTTACAAAAAACAGAAATAAGAGCACAGACTTTTTTTTTTGAGTAGAGAGGATTTCACTGAATTTTACAGCCTAAATTTTTAGTAACTATGGAATTTCCCAGCAGTTCTGTAGTGTGCAGAAAGGCTCACCAGAAATTTGTAAAGGTCAGCATTTGCTAAATCTATATACTTGAAAGCAGTTGCAATCTCTTCTTTAAATGTGGCTGCAAAGTTCTAGGAGCTCAAGGTAACTGAGGAAAGGGGTAAAAGTGTCCATAGGACCCAAGGAAACAGTGCATCTTCTCTCAAAGTGCAGTTTTATGTCTTTCATAAAATCAGAATGCTAGTTTGGGCTATCTTTATCTTTCTAAAAACCTTTGTTTCTTAGTCATTTGCCACAGGAAGCTGTTTGTAAGAGGAAATGAGGCTGTTTTGTTGCTTATTGCTTAGGGTCTCTAAATTGCTGTGATCCCTGCAAATGACAAAGTCCCACTGTGTTTAAATGAGACTATGCTTGTGTGTTAGTGAAATATGTTCCAAACCATGCTTATGTTTTAAAGCGAAATATGTACCAGGATGATCCTTCTGAATAGCTAATACATATTTATCTTGTGGTCTAGGGAATTAAGTACTTGCCAAAACAAATAACTCTAAGTTTACCTGTCAGAAGAATAGAATAAGACACTAGGCCATGGAGAACAGCTTAGGTGATGTTGGCAAAGCAATTTGCCAAGCTTAAACTGGGAAGCATCTGATGTTAAATCCATCATGATCTATGCCTTGTAATTCATTTCACTATGTTGTCTGTAGCTTGTTCTGTAGTCTTCATCAGTGTAGTTCACAAAAGTCTTGGAGGAACCTGAGGATACTTCCTGATGTAAAGAGCTGCAAAGGTTGCTGCTGCCATTTTCCTTATAGCTTCATTGTTTAAGTAACAAAAAGATTGCTCATAGTGCTGTCTGTCTGGAAAACTTCTGTAGCTGATCTTGAAAAAGAAACTTGCATTTCTCTGTTTCAAGTAAACAAATGGTTTTGAATGATGTGAGAAATACTTGTGTCTTCATGCTTATATTTATAGAGAATCTTGTTTGGTGTGGCAGTGACATTCTTTTCATATTGAGGAAACATAAGTATTGCATTTCATATATCTGTGTTATTCAGGACCTTTTAAGTTTATCAACAGAAGTACTGTATGTCTAAGGATTGTTTTGGCATGAGAAATATCATGCTCACAGCATTGTTTATTTTTCAGGCTTCCTTAGGTTTTTGGTGGAGAGAAGCAGGCAGTATTTTGATGTGTGTGTTTTGGCTTTGTTTCCCTTCCTTACATGTTTGCAAGTAGATAACTTACTAAAACAGTGTATGAGAGATTGCTTGGAGATAATATGCCTCTGATCTGTACCACACTTGTTGACGACTTGTGGTATTTCTTTGGGGATTAGTAATTGGGATCATAGCAATACATTAGTGTGTTGCCAGAGGTGCCAAGTACTTTGCCAGTCATCTTGTACTGAAGTTTGTAAAGCTGTTGATAGCCAGCCTGCAGTCATTCTGGTTACACCAGCTTCAGTTTCTCCCAATAATGACAATTTATTTGCTAGGGTTTCAATATCAAATGAATTAAATATTCCTGTTCCTGTACCAATTCCACCCAACAAAGTTTGGATGATATATCTTTTAATTCTATGTCCTATTGGTCTATGATTTTTGTAGCCACCAATCATAGAGAGGGTCACTATAAACAACACAATGGTGTTTATGGAAAAATTGCTGTATATTATTGTGTTCTCATTGTTTACAGTTAGAGTGTAATTCTTATGAGCCACTAACATATGATTAGTTGCCTTACATGTCTGTAGTACCCATTTCATTTTATTGTTAAAATAATTTTTCCCATCTGGTGTTATTACATATAGTTAAATTCAGATTAACTTTAGATCTTAGAGTTAGTGTAACATTATTACCTGCTATCAGTCCTTGACCATGTGCTAATACAGATGGTATTCCTCCTGTAACTGTGGTTTCAAAGATGGCTTGTGACTGATGTTCAACACCTGAGTTGTTCCATGGGCAACATAAAAAGGCAGATCCTGTTAGATACAAGTTTAGGGTGTGTGTTCCAGCAGTGATAAGGTAACACCACATTTTCCTGTAAGAGAAGACACCTAGGTCTTGGACATAATCTAAGCCTCGGTTATGGTTAAATTGCTCCAATTAGTGTCTACAGCATGCCATACTCCTTTTCCTTTCTATAACAACAGTCACCCAGATCCATCCCTGAGTTGGGTGTTTAACCACAACCTCATCTCCAGGACTTAGGGTTTCACCTCTGTTTTAACAGGAATTTGTGCAGCCATTAACATGAATCGCTTATCTATGGGCCTTCCCATGGGGGTTTGTTGCTTATTTAGCTGACTTAGAACTTCTCATAAATGGGATCCCCACTTAAAAGCATTAATAGATTTACTCTTCTGTAGTTGTTGTTGTTTTAGTAGTCCATTCTACCTTTCTACTGTCCCATTACTTTGAGCTTGATATGGTAGGTGGAAAGTCCATTGTACTCCATTTGAAGCACACCAAGTTTGCACTACTTAATTTTTAAAATGTGATCCATTATCAAGTTTTATTTCTCCGGGCAAGAGGAAAGTAGCAAACAACTGGTTTAAACCAGCAATGGTTGTTAGACCAATTGCAGCCTGGGTGGAATGCATGTTCCCTATACCACTAACTATTTGTACTCCTGTTTCCAGCCTTCAGGTGTTTGCTTTAAAGGATCAATACAATCTACTTGCCAGGTTTCCCAGAGTAGTTTACCTTCCCTGATATTGACAAACTGTTGTCCTTTTGACATGTACTGTACCATTGTTTGACAAAAATGGCATGAGTCTACAATTTGTTTTGCCAGAGCTTTTGTCACAGGTCATTCTCTCCTTGCAGCCTGTTGAAACAAATTATAACTCCCAGTGTGTCCTAGCCATTCCTGTAACTTCTTACCTAGCCATTCGGAGGCAGAATTTTGTAATACGTTGTTTTTCTAGCCAAATGATCTGCCATCTGATTCCACTTTGCCTCAGGGTTTTTGTTTTTGGTGGGCAGATATATGCCCTATGGGTATGCTCTTAGATTGAGCTATATCGTAAATCTTTTACCAGTGTGTTTTTTCCCCATGTGTCTCTACCATTTACTTGCCAATTGTTTTTCACCCAATTCTCTATCCACTGGGTGGCACTGGCCCACACAACATATGAGTCTGTATAGACACAAGTGGCTCCTTGCTCCAGGGCCATTTCCAAAGCTCTGAGCTCTGCCAGTTGGGCTGAGCCGTCAATTTCATCTGTGAAAGCTTTTCTGGTCTCTACCAATATAGCTGCAGCTTTACCTCTCTATAGTTTCCCCATTTGCTTGGCACTCCTGCCTGTGAACCAAACTCTTCTTGTCTCACTGTCCCAGGGTGAGGCATCAGTTATCAGGGAGGAGGGCAAATGGGAGTATTCAATAGGCATCCCAATTTGCTCTATACTCTCTGATAATTTGTTTTATGTATTCATCCCATCACTTGTCACTTAGTGATGTATAGACAAAGCCCATTGCTGCACAGTAGTTTTCTGTGCTACCCCTAAGGGTAGCTTACCAGCTAAAATTGCTTTTAAAAAAGGAATAGGCTCACATAGCTTGATTTCCCTTTCTTGAATCTGCTTTCTTCTTCATCAAATCATAGAGGTCTCACTAGATACTGAATCCAGGAATGTGTGACCTCCAAAACCCAAAAGTTCCTAATAAAGCTTGCAATTCTTTTTCAATCAGAAGGTGCTGGAATGCTTTGTATCTCTTCTAATGTAGATTCTGATACAGTTTTCCATCCTTCTGTCCATCAGGAACCTAAAAATGTAACCTCTTGACTTGGTCCTTGCCATTTTGAGTTGGGAATGCTAAGATTTAGTTCTTGTAAATGCTGGACGATAGCATTCACACTTTGGCAAACCATTTCCTATTCTGGTCCTCTAATTAGAATATCATCTACATATTCTAAAATTGTTACTTCAGGTGGGAGGATGATTGATTCTTTAGCTAACATGGCATGAGCAATTGTGGGGCTATGTTTAAAACCTTGGGGTAGGTGATTAAAGGTACTCCAAGTAAAATCAAACTTTGGTTTGTCTTGCTCTTGTATTGGGATCATAAAGAACATACCTTTTATATCTAACACTCCCATCCATGGAAAAGCACATTCATTTATTGTATTAACTATATCTACTATGCTAGGAACAGCAGCTATTAAAGGGCGAGTTACTTTATTCAGAGCCCTATAGTCAATAGTCATATGCCATGTTCTGTCTGTTTTTTTTAACAGGCCATATGGGGCTGTAATATGGTGAACGTGTGGGGGTTTTTTGTTTTGTTTTTTTTTAATCTACAATACCCCCTTTCTCTAATTCTCTCTCAGCACTTGTCAGGCTGCATCTGGAGTGCTGTATCCAGTTATGGTCTCCACAATTCAAGAAAGATGTAGACGGACTGGAGAGGGTCCCAAGGAGGGCCACGAAGACGATCAAAGGGCTGGAGAACCTGCCCTATGAGGAAAGACTGAAGGAGTTGGGTCTTCTCTCCCTTGGAGAAGAGAAGGCTCAGGGGGGACCTCATCCCAGTATTCCAGTACTTAAAGGGTGGCTACAAAGAGGATGGAGGCTCTCTCTTCACAAGGAGCCATATGGAGAAGACAAGGGGCAACGGGGACAAGTCGCACCAGGAGAGAGAGGTTTCCTCTCGATACAAGACAGATTTTGGGTTTTTTTTTTGTTGGTTTTTTTTTTTTTTTTTTTTTTTTACAGTGAGAACAATCATCCACTGGAACAGCCTCCCCAGGGATGTGCTGGAGGTTTTCAAGATGCGATTGGACAGGGTGCTAGATAATGTCATCTCGGCTCCCTTTCCCACAAAAGGTTGGACCAGATGATCTTTCAAGGTCCCTTCCTACCTGGGCTATTCTATGATTCTAATTGTTTGACTAATTTTGTCACAGGTTTTATGGAATGAGCAGGTAGCTTATACTGAGGAATGTTAACTGGTTTACTATTAGGCAGGAGTGGGGCTATTTGTAGCAGATTTATAGATTTAATCATATGGAGATTAGTTTTCCCTGTAATTGGAGAACTACTCTATTGGGTTTACATGGCAAGGTTTTGGTAACAGGTGGGCTGCAGGGGTGGCATCTGTGGCAAGACACCAGAAGCTGTCCCCATGTCAGACAGAGCCAAGACGGACCTGCTGCTGACCAAAGCTAAGCCAATCAGCAAAGCTGGTGGCGCCCCTGATAACATATTTAAGAAAGGGTAAAAAATGCTGCGCAGCAGCCAGAAGAGAGAGGAGTGAGAAAATGTAAGAGAAACAACTCTGCAGACACCAAGGTCAGTGAAGAAGGAGGGGGAGGAGGTGCTCCAGGCACCACAGCAGAGATTCCCCTGCAGCCCGTGGTGAAGACCATGGTGAGGCAGGCTGTCCCCCTGCAGCCCATGGAGGTTAACAGTGGAGCAGATATCCACCTGCAGCCCATGGAGGACCCCACTCCAGAGCAGGTGGATGTACCCTGAAGGAAGCTGTGATCCTGTGAACACCCTGCACTGGAGCAGGCTCCTGGCAGGAACTGCGGCCCATGGAGCCTATGCTGGAGCAGGTTTGCTGGCAGGACTTGTGACCCTGTAGGGGACCCATGCTGGAGCAGTCCATTCCCGAAGGACTGCAGCCTGTGGTAAAGGACCCATGCTGGAGCAGTTAGTGAAGAACTGCAGCTCATGGGAAGTGATAGAAAATTCACAGATGCTTCTCCTCACAGTCTGAATCTCCCCAAGGGAGAAACGGAGTATTCAGAGAGTCCCTGAAATGAAACTCAATAGCAACGAAGTTACTATTAAGCAGGTATTCTTTATTGCAGCGCTGGGCAGCACTGGGGATTCTCCACCATGAGTGCTCCACCGATCTGGTAGACTTTCAGAGATTATATACTATAAAATCCTACATATTCACAGGATTTCTGAGAAATCATTTACATAAACATGAGATTTCCTGGAACTTATTAGTTGTCTCCCGTGGTGGCCTTCAAGTGGTCTTTTGGGGTCTTCAGATGAAGGCTCGTAGTCTTCTTCCCTGTGTTTGCTGATTGACCTTTGCTTCTGCGCAAACTCAGTCCTAGGATCACCTAAACGGTGTCCTTCAAGGCTGTGGTCATTCTTTTGTGACTTCCTATCTTCCATGTATTTGTTCTCCCAAGGCCCAGTTGTCTGAGATGGGATTATCCCGGAGCCCCCTTATCTTACAACCATTCTAACTACTCCCTAAATCACAAAGGCCTTTCTTTTGTTTAGTTAAGTGACTAAGATATTTAAATATCCTCCTTGCCCCTAGGCTTTCAGGAGGCATTTTGATGCAGTGGCTTTGTCTATCTTGGCTTTAACCCTTTCAGAAGGACCCATGTTGGATGAGAGGGGGACCCCATGCTGGAGCAGGGGAAGAGTGTGAAGAGGAAGGAGTGGCAGAGATGAAGTGTTATGAACTGACCGCAATTCCCATTCCCCATCCCCCTGTGCCACTTGGGGAGGGGAGGAGGTAGAAGAGTTAGGAGTGACATTGAGCCTGGGAAGAAGGGAGGGCTGGGGGATAGTTGTTTTAAGTTTTGTTTTTACTTCTCACTATCGTACTCTGTTGTTAATTGGCGATACATCAAATAAATCTTACCCAAGTCAAGTCTGTTTTGCCCATGATGGTAATTAGTGAGTGATCTCCCTGTCCTTATCTCAACCCATGAGCCTTTCATTGTATTTTTCTCCCCCTGTCCTGTTGAGGAGGGGGAGTGATAGAGCGGCTTGCTGGGCACCTGGTGGCCAGCCAAGGTCGACCCACCACAACTACCATTTTTCCATTTACCCCAGTTGTCTATCTGAGATTTTCCTTTCAGAATATCCATTCTCAGAATATTCCTTCTCCAAATATTAATCTTGCCCAATAAGAAGGGCCATAGGGTACATCCATTTCACAATTTTAATTTATTCATACAACTGGATAAGGGTAACTGCACCATTAACACCTACTACTGAAACTGCTTCTTTCTTTAAAGGAGCTTTACCTTCATAGATAACTTGAAACTTGTACTCCTATATCAATCAAAAATGTTGTGGTATACTTATCACTTACAGCAACCAATATTTTCAGACCCTGGTTCCATGCAGCTGCCTTGGTGGCTGTGGCCCAAACAGTGGAGCTGAGCCAGCTCCACTAGCATTTAAATAGCCTTGCTCCAAGTGTTGAGTAATACTCCCTAACTTCGGGTGTGGGTCCTGAGATCTGCTCCTGGGCTTCTCCTATGAATTGTTTCAGCGCTGCAGTCAACAGACCTTGCAGTTGCTGCCTCATTAACCCTTTAGCTAAACATTTTTGCCAAACAGAACTATGTTCCTCTGATGCACTGCCTTTATTTTTGTTTGATTGGAATCAAGGGTGGGGGGCATTGTGGCTGGGCTTAACTGCCTGTATGTTCCTAACCTTTACCTTAGAGCCTGATGTTTCGTATAAGAGTAAAGCAGACAGCATCTGCTGCAGAACAGTCTCCCATCAAGTAGCTGCATTTATTCCTGTCATTGTAGAAAGGGTGAGTGGTTTCAGTGCTGCAGCTGCTCGCTTTAGGAGAATCCCCGGTCCTAGTAGTAAACCTTGAGCCTCATCCATGGTGAGGGTAACCTAATTTACTCCTTCCCCCCACATATGGGCCATCCATTCTAGGGGTGTTTCTCCAGGCTTAGAGGAAAATTTAGTTTGAAGATCGGTTAACTCCATGAAGGTAAAACTTTTCACAGTTGTTTGATGGGGTGCACCTGGTGTTTGCTCTACTTTTATCATGGGAGTGACCACTTTCACATTATTTTCTTCCCCTGGATCATCTAAATCATCATTGTGAGGAGAGTCAGGATCAAGCCAGATATCTCCTGACCATTCACTGTCCTTGGTATATATAACAGCCATCACTTTAACAGGGTCTATTTGAGTAGACTGTAGTAAGTGATCCCTATGCATGTGAGCATTGGCTATGATCTGAGGCTGCAATTTTGATTCTAAGAACCTATTCTGATTTTCTATGTACATTGTGTTTTATACACCTGTCCTGGTTTCAGCTGGGATAGAGTTAATTTTCTTCTTGGTAGCCGGTATGGGGCTGCGTTTTGGGTTTAGGATGAGAACAATATCGATGATACACTGATGTTTTGGTTCTTGCTAAGTGGCGCTCACACTGATCAAGGACTTTTCAGCTTCCCATGCTCTGCCGGGTGCACAAGAAGCTGGGAGGGGGCACAGCCAGGACAGCTGACCCAGACTGGCCCAAGGGCTATTCCATACCATATGACGTCATGCTCAGTATATGAGCGGGGGGAGTTGGCCGGGGGAGGGGCAATGATTGCTGCTTGGGGGACGTGCTGGGCATCAGTTGGCGGGTGGTGAGCAATTGTACAGTGTATCGCTTGCTTTGTATTACTATTGTACTATTATTAGTTGCTTTTATTATTACTGTTATTATTACTATTACTACTCTTCTATTTTTATTTTACTTTAGTTATTAAACTGTTCTTATCTCAACCCACGAGTTTTCCCCTTTTGCCCTTCCGATTCTCTCCCCCATCCCACCGGTGGGGGAGTGAGCGAGCGACTGCGTGGTGCTTAGTTGCCAGCTGGGGTTAAACCACGATAATCCTTTTGGGCGCCCAATGTGGAGCATGAAGGGTTTGAGATAATAACAGATTAACCAGAGTGTATTAAGGAATTTGTATCTGTTAACAGTTGCTGGTCATAATATTGATTCATCTGTTCTTGGTATTAGTCTACCTGATCTGCACCATGCTCTTGTTTTTGCTGTGCATGTTGAAGATTGGTGTGGGTTTTTTCAGTTTGCTGTGCTTTGCTGTAATGAGTGATGTTTTGCCTGGAAGACTGGTTATTAAAACACTGGCCTTGAGCGCTATCTGGTATTTGGGTTCTGTAGTGAAGCCAATTACTGTACTTCGGGTACCACCTCATGGAGACAATTAGCAATTATACCTCTTCCTCTGAGAGTTTTTTTATGGAGGAAATACAGAATGGCACCCTCACTGCCTTCTTCTATGATGTTTCCTCCTTCATTACAACAACTTTTCAGTATCTTGAGCATCCTTGGGTAGTTAAGATATATCCATTGGTACTTCTTGGGAATTTTGTTTCAGTTTTGTCTAAGGTTAATAAGCAGCTTAAGAATATCATCCAGAGATCTCCTCCAAGGCTGGATAGTTATGAGGGGCAGGGTGTGTGGGAGAGCATGGGCAAGTACCTAGGACAATGGGCCCCTCCAGTGTTTTGGAACTTCACCCCTGAACAAGCGCAGAATCCTAAAAAATTAGCAAAATATTTGGAAAATGTATGTTGTCACCCTGGCAACTCCAGAGAGACACAGATCGCTGCAACGTGCTGGGGCCTGGCCCATGCCTGCCGAGCCCTATTCAACACTATTCAGTACCCTCAAGGGAAAGAGAAGGTCTCTGGATAGGACGACAAAATGACAGCCTCCGTGGCTGCGCCAGCCCCTGTGATAGGTGCTGCGGCTGAACCAGAGAACCAACCCGTGCCAGTATCACTCGCCCCTATACAGAAGAAAAAATACACAAGAAAATGAACTCGTTTAGTAAGGGCTGATGATGAACCAGGGCCATCAAGAGAACAGGAGGAGGAAGAGGCAGAACCCATAAATGAGATGGTAACCACCCGATCCCTGTCCCTGAGTGAACTGCGAGATATGTGAAAAGATTTCGGTCATCGTCCAGGCGAGCACATCATCACCTGGCTGCTCCGATGCTGGGATAATGGGGCCAGTAGCCTGGAATTAGAGGGTAGGGAAGCCAAGCAGCTGGGATCCCTTTCGAGGGAAGGGGGCATTGACAAAGCGATTGGAAAAGGGACACAAGCCCTCAGCCTCTGGAGGCGACTCCTGTCAGGCGTGAAGGAAAGGTATCCCTTCAAGGAAGATGTTATATGTCAGCCAGGCAAGTGAACCACCATGGAGAGAGGTATCCAGTACCTGAGGGAATTAGCCATGCTGGAAGTGATTTATAATGACTTAAACAATGAGCAGTTATCCAAAGATCCAGACGAAGTCCAATGCACACGACCCATGTGGCGGAAGTTTGTACGGAGCGCACCATCATCGTATGCCAACTCAATGGCAAAAGTGACCTGGAAAGATGAAGAGGGACCAATGGTGGATGAAATGGCTGGCCAACTCTGGCAATACGAAGAAAGTCTCTCTTCCTCCCTACAGGCCTGTGTTTCAGCTGTGGAGAAACTGTCCCAGAAGGTCCAGCAACTTGAAGAGGACATGTCCTACTCCTCACCTGTACGGACCAGTATCTCAGCCATCAGGAGTAAGCATCCCTCTGCTCAAGAGAGAAGATATAGTGAATACACACCACGGGCCACCCTGTGGTTTTATCTGCGTGACCACGGAGAGGACATGAGGAAGTGGGATGAAAAACCTACCTCGACCCTAGAGGCACGGGTATGTGAGTTGCAAGGAAAAACAACTACAAAAGGTCGTTCTCCCAGGAGAGTTGCGGCTCCAGTTTCCAGTGAGCAGTTCCCCAGACAGACTAGAAGGGCTGATTTTGCTTCTGATCTTAATAAAGGGGTTTTTGACTCGCATTTACAAGAAGTGAGTAACGAATGCTATGACCAGGACTAGAGGGGGCCCTGCCTCCAGCCAGGTGGAGGAAAGGGACAACCGGGTGTACTGGACTGTGTGGATTTGATGGCCTGGCACATCAGACCCACGGGAGTATAAGGCTTTAGTAGACACCGGTGCACAGTGTACCCTCATGCCATCAAGCTATGAAGGGGCAGAACCCATCTGTATTTCTGGAGTGACAGGGGGATCCCAACAGCTGACTGTATTGGAGGCTGAAGTGAGCTTAACTGGGAATGAGTGGCAGAAGCACCCCATTGTGACTGGCCCAGAGGCTCCGTGCTTCCTTGGCATAGACTACCTCAGGAGAGGGTATTTCAAGGACCCAAAAGGGTACTGGGGGGCTTTTGGTATAGCTGCCTTGGAGGCAGAGGAAATTAAACAGCTGTCTACCCTGCCTGGTCTCTCGAAGGACCGTTCTGTTATGGGGTTGCTGAGGGTCAAAGAACAACAGGTACCAATTGCTACCACAACAGTGCACTGGCAGCAATATCACACCAACAGAGACTCCCTGATTCCCATCCATAAGCTGATTCGTTGACTGGAGAGCCAAGGAGGGATCAGCAAGACTCACTCACTCTTTAACAGTCCCATATGGCCAGTGCGAAAGTCTAATGGAGAGTGGAGACTAACAGTGGACTCTCGGGGCCTGAACGAATTCACGCCACCACTGAGTGCTGCTGTGCCGGACATGCTAGAACTTCAATACGAATTGGAGTCAAAGGCAGCCAAGTGGTATGCCACCATTGACATCGCTACTGCGTTTCTCTCAATCCCTTTGGCAGCAGAGTGCAGGCCACAGTTTGCTTTCACTTGGAGGGGGGTCCAGTACACCTGGAATCGACTGCCCCAGGGGTGGAAACACAGCCCCATTTGCCATGGACTGATCCAGACTACATTGGAACAGGGTGGGGCTCCGGAACACCTGCAATACATTGTTGACATCATTGTATGGGGCAACACAGCAGAAGAAGTTTTTGAGGAAGGGAAGCAAATAGTCCAAATCCTTCTGGAGGCTGGCTTTGCCATAAAACAAAGTAAGGTCAAGGGACCTGCACAGGAGATCCAGTTTTTAGGAATAAAATGGCAAGATGGGCGTCGTCAGATCCCAATGGATGTGATCAACAAAATAGCAGCTATGTCTCCACCAACCAGCAAAAAGGAAACGCAAGCTTTCTTAGGCGTTGTGGGTTTTTAGAGAATGCATATTCCAAATTACAGTCTGATTGTAAGCCCTCTCTATCAAGTGACCCGGAAGAAGAATGATTTCAAATGGGGCCCTGAGCAACGACAAGCCTTTGAACAAAGTAAACAGGAGATAGTTCATGCTGTAGCCCTTGGGCCAGTCCGGGCAGGACAAGATGTAAAAAGTGTTATACACCGCAGCCGGGGAGAATGGCCCTACCTGGAGCCTCTGGCAGAAAGCACTGGGGGAGACTCGAGGTCGACCCCTAGGGTTTTGGAGTTGGAGATACAGAGGATCCGAGGCCCGCTATACTCCAACTGAAAAAGAGGTATTGGCAGCCTATGAAGGGGTTCGAGCTGCTTCGGAAGTGGTTGGTACTGAAGCAGAGCTCCTCCTGGCACCCTGACTGATGGTGCTGGGCTGGATGTTCAAAGGGAGGATCCCCTGTACACATCATGCAACTGATGCTACGTGGAGTAAGTGGGTCGCACTGATCGCACAATGGGCTCTAATAGGAAACCCCATTTGCCCAGGAATCTTGGAAGTGATCATGGACTGGCCAGAAGGCAAAGATTTTGGAATATCACCAGAGGAGGAGGTGACGTGTGCTGAGGAGGCCCCACTGTATAATAAACTGCCAGAAAATGAGAAGCAATATGCCCCGTTCCCACAAGATGACAGGACCCATCAGTGGAAGCATTGGAGGTGGAAAGCTGCTGTATGGAGTCCTGTACAACAAGTTGCAGAAGCTGCTGAAGGAGAAGGGGAATCGAGGCAGTTTGCAGAGGTGAAAGCCATCCAGCTGGCTTTAGATATTGCTGAACGAGAAAAGTGGCCAATGCTCTATCTCTATACTGACTCATGGATGGTGGCAAATGCCCTGTGGTGGTGGTTACAGCAATGGAAGCAGAGCAACTGGCAGCGCAGAGGCAAACCCATCTGGGCTGCCGCATTGTGGCAAGATATTGCTGCCCACATAGAGAACCTGGTTGTAAAAGTATGTCACATAGATGCTCAGGTACCCAAGAGTCGGGCCACTGAAGAACATCAAACCAACCAGCAGGTGGATCAGGCTGCTAAGATTGAAGTGGCTCAAGTGGACCTGGACTGGCAACATAAGGGTGAATTATTTCTAGCTCGGTGGGCCCATGACACCTCAGGCCATCAAGGAAGAGATGCAACATAGAGATGGGCTTGTGACTGAGGGGTGGACTTGACCATGGACACTATTGCACAGGTTATCCATGAATGTGAAACATGCGCCGCAATCAAGCGAGCCAAGTGGTTCAAGCCTCTCTGGCATGGAGGACGATGGCTGAAATATAAATATGGGGAGGCCTGGCAGATTGATTATATCACACTCCCACAAACCCGCCAAGGCAAGCGCCATGTGCTTACAATGGTGGAAGCGACCATCGGATGGCTGGAAACATATCCTGTGCCCCATGCCACCCACCACCTGGAGCACGATCCCGGGCCTTGAAAAGCAAGTCCTATGGTGACATGGCACCCCAGAAAGAATTGAGTCAGACAACGGGACTCATTTCCGAAACAGCCTCATAGACACCTGGGCCAAAGAGCATGGCATTGAGTGGGTATATCACATCCCCTATCATGCACCAGCCTCCGGGAAAATCGAATGATACAATGGACTGTTAAAGACTACACTGAGAACAATGGGTGGTGGGACATTCAAGCACTGGGATACACATTTTGCAAAGGCCACCTGGTTAGTCAACACTAGGGGATCTGCCAATCGAGCTGGCCCTGCCCAATCAAAACTTTTACGCACTGTAGAAGGGGGATAAAGTCCCTGTAGTACACATAAAAAATATGCTGGGGAAGACAGTCTGGGTTACTCCTGCCTCAGCCAGAGGCAAACCCATCCGTGGGATTACTTTTGCTCAAGGACCTGGATGCACTTGGTGGGTGATGTGGAAGGATGGGGAAGTCCGATGTGTACCTCAGGGGAATTTGATTTTGGGTGAAAATAGCCAATTAACTGAATGGTATCATGTTAATTGCTATATAATACTGAATGTCACCACTTCAATGATCGCTATGTGCCATATCGACAGTATACAGTAAGAATCACCCAAATTAATGAAAAATGAACTCTGAGGAAACCAAGCAAAGTGCAGAGGTGATGGAACCAGAACTGGCTTCAGCATGCAACAATCCAACACCACACACTACCTCTCCTGCCCTGAAAGACTGTTATGACAGATGAAGCTGAAAGTCGTAAACTAAACGAACTCAACAAACGTTCTAGAGGGATAGCCTATAGACTAAGGGAATGATACCCGTGTATTGTATCGAAGGAAAGGAAGGTGGTGGTGGTTAATGAGGATGTGTTGGCTAATGTGGGACCTGAGCATGACATAAATGTTATGGAATAAGGGGTGGATACTGTCCTGGTTTCAGCTGGGATAGAGTTAATTTTCTTCTTGGTAGCCGGTATGGGGCTGCGTTTTGGGTTTAGGATGAGAACAATATCGATGATACACTGATGTTTTGGTTCTTGCTAAGTAGTGCTAAGTAGTTGCTAAGTGGCGCTCACTCTGGTCAAGGACTCTTCAGCTTCCCATGCTCTGCCAGGTGCACAAGAAGCTGGGAGGGGGCACAGCCAGGACAGCTGACCCAGACTGGCCCAAGGGCTATTCCATACCACATGACGTCATGCTCAGTATATGAGCAGGGGAGTTGGCCGGGGGAGGGGCAGCGATCGCTGCTTGGGGGACGTGCTGGGCATTGGTCGGCGGGTGGTGAGCAATTGTACAGTGTATCGCTCGCTTTGTATTACTATTGTACTATTATTACTTGGTTTTATTATTATTACTATTACTATTGTTCTATTTTTATTTTACTTTAGTTATTAAACTGTTCTTATCTCAACCCACGAGTTTTCCCCTTTTGCCCTTCCGATTCTCTCCCCCATCCCACCGGTGGGGGAGTGAGCGAGTGGCTGCGTGGTGCTTAGTTGCTAGCTGGGGTTAAACCACGATAACATCGTATTATCTTTTTAATTGTTTCTTTCTCTTTCTCTAGAATGTTATACTTATGTATCTCCTCCTCTAACTTCTCCACTACTGCTCGCAAGCAACTTCCTAACAACCAGCACAAGCCTGCTTTCCCCTTTCCTTTCTTCAAATTATTAGAACCTTTCCATTTTTCAAATTAATTCTAAATATCTCTGGGATCAGTGCAATGTTGTTCTACCCATGAAAAATCTCAGATAGGATTTCTCCATTCCTGTTTTTCAAATTTATTTCCTAGCTTTTTTCAGCCTTTTTTAGCACTCATAATGATTTATACCCTCTAAATGGTAGCGGTCCCATCTGCAGCCAGTCTTATCACTACCCTTCCTTACTCATGGCATGTGTTGCCTCTCTTAGGCTCTTATTCATGGCTGTAATGCTACATCAGAAATCCTGTAATCGTTGAATTGTTACTAAATAACATTCACCCTCAGGAGTATCCTGTGACACCAATTAGCGTCAGAGTCCAATACCCTCTGACCAGGTTCTTTTAGTTATTCCACATGAGGAGGGTTTAATGTTTAATATCAAATTTACTTATTTGATATATTTGGTGTTACATGGGATTTTGATTTAGTAGAGTAATACAGCACTATACTGAAATCACAGCACAAGCATAGTATACCAATTGCAATATACAGATTAATCACAATACAAACATGATTCCCATTACCGGTCTCTATGTGCTTACTGTCATGATGCTGGGCATCCTCAGCCGCTGGGGAGGAATACATGGGTTGAAGCCAGCTCAAGCCTGTTGCTCTCTTCAAAGCTCATTTTGTTGATTGCTCAGTTTTTATACTTGATGTTGAGCTGAGCCATGTATACACTTCCCCCTCATGCTAGTCTGTCTAGCTCAGGAAGACATTACTCCCTGCTAATTAGCTCTCTGCTCAGGGAAGGCTGATTATACAACCTGATGACCATATATATGGTACAGACGTATATCTAAACAAAGGTTACCCACTGTGGGGATGTGCCATTTGGTCACATTTTCTTGTAAATAATCTAATTTCTTCCCCTCCCCTTCCCTCCTTTCCCAACTAATTCTCCTGAACTAGGTCTTTGCACTGTTCATTCAGTGTGGTGCCCTGGTTTCAGCTGGGATAGAGTTAATTTTCTTCCTAGTAGCTGGTATAGTGCTGTGTTTTGGATTTAGGATGAGAAGAATGGTGTATCACTTGCTTTGTATATTATTATTATTACTACTATTTTACTTTATTTCAATTATTAAACTGTTCTTATCTCAACCCACGAGTTTTTTGATGATCCCTCCTTGCTGATCCCTCCTTGGCTCTCCAGTCGACGAATCAACTTATGGATGGGAATCAGGGAGTCTCTGTTGGTGTGATATTGCTGCCAGTGCACTGTTGTGGTAGCAATTGGTACCTGTTGTTCTTTGACCCTCAGCAACCCCACAATAGAAGGGTCCTTCGAGAGACCAGGCAGGGTAGACAGCTGTTTAATTTCCTCTGCCTCCAAGGCAGCTATACCAAAAGCCCCCCAGTACCCTTTTGGGTCCTTGAAATACCCTCTCCTGAGGTAGTCTATGCCAAGGAAGCACGGAGCCTCTGGGCCAGTCACAATGGGGTGCTTCTGCCACTCATTCCCAGTTAAGCTCACTTCAGCCTCCAATACAGTCAGCTGTTGGGATCCCCCTGTCACTCCAGAAATACAGATGGGTTCTGCCCCTTCATAGCTTGATGGCATGAGGGTACACTGTGCACCGGTGTCTACTAAAGCCTTATACTCCTGTGGGTCTGATGTGCCAGGCCATCAAATCCACACAGTCCAGTACACCCGGTTGTCCCTTTCCTCCACCTGGCTGGAGGCAGGGCCCCTCTAGTCCTGGTCATAGCATTCGTTACTCACTTCTTGTAAATGCGAGTCAAAAACCCCTTTATTAAGATCAGAAGCAAAATCAGCCCTTCTAGTCTGTCTGGGGAACTGCTCACTGGAAACTGGAGCCGCAACTCTCCTGGGAGAACGACCTTTTGTAGTTGTTTTTCCTTGCAAGGAAAAGACATCCATCTTGCCATTTTGTTCCTAAAAACTGGATCTCCTGTGCAGGTCCTTTGACTTTACTTTGTTTTATGGCAAAACCAGAAAGAAAATTAACTCTATCCCAGCTGAAACCAGGACACAGACAGATTATCCTACAGAAGCTAGATACATAGACAAGACTGATTTTTTTGTTAACAGGTATTTGTGACAAGAATATGTGGATGGCAAAAACATCGAAGTAGACTGTAAAGTAGGAAAAGTTTCTATTAAACCGTGATTAATTTATAAACCCCCCCCCAACAGAATATTTTGATTGTCATCTTGGAATACCATACATAATGAAAATAATAGTAAAAGGCAGGTGATATATGAATTTTCCCCTCTGCATGCTTTCTCCTATTGAAAGGATTAAAGAAGATACTACTTCTGCTGCATTCTTCCTTTGAAAAAGTGAGGGAGCTGTGAAAAAGTTGTTTGAGAAAGGGGGGAGAAAGTTAATTGGGGGAGATAAAGTTTATATACAACCCTGCTCTGAGTTATTACAGAAATAAAGGTGCATATTTTTAACACTGAGATTAAATAATCAACAGGACAACTTTCTAAAGGAACTAATGGATTCCCCATAATTCAGTATCTTCAAGGTACATTTGGATGGCTGTTTAGAAAAAGATTCCAAATCAGTCTAGAGGTTAACTATCTTCATTTTCATTCTGCTGTGACTTTGTCTTTTGTGTACAATACTGGACAACAACATTGTAGAGGCCTCATCAGACTAGAAAAACTATCAGTCCACTTATCATAAATGCTGTTTTGCATCTAAAAGTTCTAGTTCTTGTTTAATTCAGCTGGCACTTGTCCATAAAACAAACTTTCAAAACAGATTTTTTTTCCTTGAAGTTTAAAACAAAAACAAAAAAAGGACTGAGTTTGGCTAAATATGAAACAGTAGAAGAATTTCAGTAAGGTCATTGATTAATGACTAGTATATAGGTTTTTTTTGTTATTTTGACTGATTTAAAATAATAAGCTACTTTCAACTCAGCAGTGCTTGACAAAGAGCAGTCTTGCAAGGAAATGCAAATTTGTGACATGGTGACATACTTGAAAACATTTACATTAGTAAATAGGATGGTGTTGTTCCTCCAGGTGTGGTGGGTTGACCCTGGCTAGCAGCCAAGCACCCACATAGGCGCTTGCTCACTCCGCCCCCAGTGGGATGGGGAAGAAAATTGGAAGAGCAAAATGGGTTGAGATAAAGACAGTTTAATAGGTGAAGCAAAAGCTGCACATGCAATCAAAACAAAATAAGGAATTTATTCATTATTTCCCATCGACCAGCAGATATTTAGCCATTTCCAGGAAAGCAGGGCCTCGGGACACATAACGGTTCCTTGGGAAGACATACGCCATAACCATGAATGTCTCCCCTTCCTTCTCCTTTTCTTGAGCTTTTATTGCTGAGGTATGACATCATATGGTATGGAATATCCCTTTGGTCAGTTGGGGTCAGCTGTCCCAGCTGTCCCCTCTCCCAACTTCTTGTGTACCCCCACAGCCTACTCGCGGGGGGTGGTGATGGGGAAAAAGAGAAAGCCTCCACACTATGCAAGCACTGCTCAGCAATAGCCAGAGCACTGATGTGTTATCAACGCTGTTTAGTCACAAATCCAAAACACAGCACCATATGGGCTGCTATGAAGAAAGTTAACTCCATCCCAGACAGACCCAGTATACGAGGTAACTGCTGTAGATCAGCACTGGTAAGTCAGCTGTCCTTCTAAACCATAGTTTGCATTTCTTTAGCTTATTTTTTCCCCTGAATAATTTGTCTAATCTGTGAAACATTCGCCTCTCATCTCATATAGTCTATGTCATGGTCATGAGTGGCGTTCCCCAGGGCTCAGTACTGGGGCCGGTTCTGTTTAATATCTTTATTGATGATCTGGATGAGGGGATTGAGTGCACCCTCAGTAAGTTTGCAGATGACACCAAGTTGGGTGGGAGTGTTGATCTGCTGGAGGGTAGGAAGGCTCTACAGAGGGATCTGGACAGGCTGGATCGATGGGCCGAGGCCAACTGTATGAGATTCAACAAGGCTAAGTGCCGGGTCCTGCACTTGGGTCACAACAACCCCATGCAATGCTACAGGCTTGGGGAAGAGTGGCTGGAGAGCTGCCTGGCGGAAAAGGACCTGGGCGGGTGTTGGTTGACAGCTGGCTGAACATGAGCCAGCCGTGTGCCCAGGTGGCCAAGAAGGCCAATGGCATCCTGGCTTGTATCAGGAATAGTGTGGCCAGCAGGACCAGGGAGGTGATAGTGCCCCTGTACTCGGCACTGGTGAGGCCACACCTCGAGTACTGTGTTTGGTTTTGGGCCCCTCACTACAAGAAGGACATCAAGGTGCTGGAGCATGTCCAAAGAAGGGCAACGAAGCTGGTGAAGGGTCTGGAGCACAAGTCTTATGAGGAGCAGCTGAGGGAGCTGGGGTTGTTTAGTTTGGAGAAGAGGAGGCTGAGGGGAGACCTTATTGCTCCCTACAACTACCTGAAAGGAGGTTGTAGCGAGGTGGGGGTCGGTCTCTTTTCCCTAGTAACAAGTGATAGGATGAGAGGAAATGGGCTCAGGTTGTGCCAGGGGAGATTTAGATTAGATATTAGGAAAAATTTCTTCACTGAGTGGTTAGGCATTGGAACAGACTGCCCAGGGAAGTGGTACAATCACAGTACCTGGAAGTATTCAAAAAAACACATGGATGTGGTGCTTAGGAACATAGTTTAGAGGTTGACCAGGCAGTTAGGTTAACAGGTTGGACTCCATGATCTCAGAGGTCCTTTCCAACCTTAATGATTCTATAATTCTATAATATTCTATGATTCTATGTCTTTAGAGAAAAGTGATTAGGCTTTTAAAAATCTTGTTATGCCATAGGAAAATCCATTCAAAATAAAATATGCAATTCCTAGTGATTTATGCAAACCTATTATGAATTAATTTTGATTCAGTAAAAAATGCAGTGCTATCTGGCATCTTTAGTCCTGTGTTGTTGACTGCTTTTGGTAAAGAAGGCAAATCTGCTTAGAGTGTATCTGACAAGTAAACATTGACATGTATAATCACTACATGTGGTATATTAATATTTTACATAAATAAAACTCTTTAAAACTTCTAGTAGGTGCAATAAAAGGTTGCACAATGTTTTTTTATTGAAGAGCTGCTGAGTATGCTGCAGAGCTTTTAAAAAAAATACAGAAGGCAATGCTGACATGGGGAAATGAAACTAGTGAAAGTACATAAAACTCAGTAGGTATCCCACACTAACTCCCCATGTGGATACTAGAATTTCACATTTCTAGTGGAGAAGTAGTATTAGTATTTGTGCATTATGTTCACACCATAGTTTATTACATTCACATAGCTGACTTCGCAGATAATATCAGTGAGTCACCATGGCCCAAGACAAAGAGTTATGCCCATATTAGTGCTAGGAATACATTAAAATCAGAAAGCAGAGTTGTGATTCTTTTGCCTGTTTGATACTGTTTCTCCAATAAATATTTTGTCCATGTCTTTAAATTGTTATTGAATCAGTTTTATTTTTTCTTAATATATTTTTTTAATGTACAGTAAAGACTATTTGATTTATCATAGAATCATAGAATCATAGAATACCAGGTTGGAAGGGACCTCGAGGATCATCTGGTCCAACCTTTCTAGCACAATCTAGACGAGATGGCCCAGCACCATGTCCAGCTGAGTCTTAAACGTGTTCAGTGTAGCGGAGTCAACCACTTCCCTGGGGAGATTATTCCAATGATTGATTGTTCTCATTGTGAAAAATTTTCCTCTCATGTCCAATCGGAATCTCCCTGGGAGTAACTTGTACCTGTTACCCCTTGGCCTCACCATGTGACTCCTTGTAAAAAGGGAGTCTCCATCTTCTTTGTAGCTCCCCTTTAAGTACTGGTACATGGTGATGAGATCACCTCTAAGCCTCCTTTTCTCAAGGCTGAACAAGCCCAGCTCTCTCAGCCTGTCCTCATACAGCAGGCTTCCCAGACCCTTGATCATCTTGGTGGCCCTTCTCTGGACCCCCTCCAGCCTGTCCACATCTGTTTTTGTATAATGAGGACCAGAACTGTACACAGCATTCCAGGTGTGGCCTGACAAGCGCCGAGTAGAGTGGGATAATGACTTCTTTATCTCTGCTGGTGATGCCCTTTTTGATGCAACCCAGCATCCTATTGGCCTTCTTGACCACAGCAGCACACTGTTCACTCATATTGAGCTTCCTGTCCACCAGGACCCCCAGATCCCTTTCCACGGAGCTGCTCTCCAGCCAGGTGGATCCCAGCCTGTGCTGCACTCCTGGATTATGTTTTCCCAGGTGCAAGACCTTACACTTGTCCTTGTTAAACTTCATAAGGTTCTTGTTAGCCCACTCTTCCAGCCTATCCAGATCTTCCTGCAGGGTGGCTCTCCCTTCCAGAGTGTCTACTTCCCCACTCAGTTTGGTGTCATCTGCGAACTTAATCAGGCTACACTTGATCCCGTTATCCCGTTTATTTCCCACAGGATCATGAAAAACAGGGATGGAAAAGAACTGCTCATTCATTTGTTAATTTTTTTGCCAAGGTGTGACTGTTCATCTGTGGTGTGATTTTTTTTTGTGTGTGTGTGTTTTTCTGTGTTTTTTTAAAAAAATTATTATTATTATTATTAAACTAATGCTCTGTCCAATTTATTTGTAAATGACTCAGGTGCTGGAACTTCCCTACTTGCCTTTTGAGACTGTTCTATAATTTAGAAAAAAATTAGGAAGTGTTTTCTGATAATTAGCTTCCATAGTTTTTTTGCCTTATAGCTTTTCCTGTAAATTATATATTCATTTAATTTAGATTAAATTGATTAAATCTGTGTTAAAGAAGGAAGGGGCTCTGGAGGCTGTGTGTCAGAGTACAAAAGTGCTCATTTGCAAATGTATCTTCAGAAGTGTAATTGCCCAGTTATGTTAACAATTTGATTTGTATTTTTGGACATAATAAGCATTCTTCTAATTAAAGGTCTATTTTATGCTTCCATCTATCTTCTGAAAGTGTGACCATACAAAGAAAAACCTTTTGTATTTGATGCATGTTCAGTAAATAAGCTAGATTAGTTGATCTCATTTATTCCTTGTTGTTTAACTTTAATTTTCATTCATTGGTGAAAACACTGCATTGGTGTCTTAGCTGCTTTCAGTGATTAAAAATATTGACTTAATAGGTGTGTGTGTGGTTTAGCTGGCATCAACTAAGTAAGAAATTCATATCTATAGTAAGCATAGGCCCCTATCTTTTCCCTCTAAAGACAATAAAATCTTTCTGTGAAATTGAAACAGTACTGACATACAAAAATGTCTGAGTTGCCTTTGAGTTTTTCTTGAGGTAGTATATGTTAGTTATTGGTAAATAAGTAAATGTGTAAAAGCACAGTACCCATTGATTATTTCATGCATGAAATTCCTAGAATAAAAAGGGGGGGGAAATTCCTTTAAATCCATGATTTTTTATTACAGGAACCTAGATATAGTTATTTTAGCTTTGACATGATGCAGCTTTGATTCCTTTATGAATTAGAGCAATACACAGCATTTTAGGGTGTGTCTTAAAAACAAGGATAGTTCCAACTCTTGGTGCCACAGTACATAAACACCCTTTACAGAAAGGGTCCAATGCAGAGGGATGAGGTACAAAGCACATGAGAGGCAGGTGGTGACATCTGGTGAAGGATTGTGCTCTGAGGTTAGGTGAATCTGGGTCATGTCTATATATGGAAGATCCAATAACTAGTCCACACTAATTCTCTGTAGCGTGCTCAAATCATCTCTGGATTGGGTACCCTATACTACTTGTGAAAGTTAGCTCCCTTGCACATGGACACCCTCAGCGCTTCAGAAAGTGTCCGCATGGGAGGCGGATTAAGTGTCAGAGTCGCTATTATGCAGTGAAATCATGTCTCAGATGACAGTGCACCAACCTCCTTGTGTAGACACAGTGTATGTGATGAAGGGCTAATCCAGTTTCATATCCAGAACATTTCTGTTTTTTTTTTTCAGAACAGGTTTTCTGATTTCTTTAATAATGTAGTTTGTTCTTAATATAATTCACAGATGGGAGTCTTTCAAAGGCAAAAATCATAGTGTAGGAACATAGCTGTAACTGAAAACTAATAGGAAATAAGTAGCAAATGCTATCTGGCTTTGAGCTAACAGTTTCAGAAACTTTCAGATGTAGGCATTTCTTCAGTCTTCTGAAGCTACTATCTAATTAAAAACTGAACTCTCCAGTCAGTCCTGTGAAAGAAGCCTGATAAGAAGAGCCAGAGAACTTGTCAATTTTTGTGTTTAATGAAATAAGACCCTAGATAGACTCTAGATAGTGCAAGGCCTGTGGTTGATAATGCATTAGCAACATCTGTTTCTGAACACCTGGTAGTGAGGTAGAAGGTATTGTTTCTTAGACTGCTTCAAACTGAGAAGCGGATAGCTTTGCTATGAGTTAAGTTTTAGTGTACAAGAAAAAAATTCTACCACCAGCGAGATTAACAATTAAACCAATAACTGTGAAGGTAAATTGAACAAAAATGTCATGCTATTCAAATCTTCTTTATTGCCCCACATAGAAACATAGAGCAGATTTACAACTGTGTGTGCTCTTCTCTTTAGAATGGCTTATTTTTTATGCTGCAGAGTTGTTGTATGTTAAAGTAATTCTCAGTGCAGCAGATGTAGCATTGAGAACTGCAACACGGTGAGAAATGTCAGTGGCAGACTGTACCATCTTTGCTGTTAGATGCACTGGGTGAACTGAGATTGGAACTTGAAAGTTAGTTTCCTTTCATGTAACTCTTAGCGTCTTTTGATGTACTTTTTTCCCCCCTAAGCTTATGGTTTTTAGAAGGAAAAAATACAGTTCTGATTAATTTTCAAGTAGGTCACATTGAATAGCTGACATGACTCTGCAAATTTCATGTAGTAGTTCTGCCTCTAATGAACATAATTTTTATTATGTGACATAAATTTGGTATGTATAAGGAAGAGAAAAGGAAGGGTGTTTCTACTGCAAAATATACTTAAGAGCAAATAAAAAGCAGTGGTTTTAGGGAAGAGAATTAACAGCAGCAAATGCATGGGTACATGCAAGCCAAATGGCTGAAGCAATTTTGCAATCAGAATAAATGAGTAAAATGTGCTGTAGGTGAATCAGTTTTTTACTGGGGAGTAAAAAAGAAATATTAGTAATCTAAGTATCCATCTGTTATCTCCTCCAACTTTTAAAAAAGCTGTCACTTATCTGTACTAAACTGAGTAGTTCTTGAAGCTAATTGCAGATATGCATGACATCAGTGAGGCCTTACCCAGGGGCCAAGAAGCTGAGTGTGGGGAGGGAGACAGAGCAGAATTCCTGCTCCAGGGCTTGCCCTGCAGGGCAGGCTGGTCTGCCTGCAGCAAGCTGGGTGCCTGGTGGCTCCTCCCACCACCCTTCCCACTTATTTGGCAGAGAACGTGCTCCAGATCTCACCAATTTACCTGCTTGTCTGGTGCTGTGAAATAGCCCAAGTCTTAAAACACTTCTATTTCTCAGAAAATTGTCAAATGGACAGTGAGATAGTACTCAGTGAGCCAACTAGGAAAGATGCCCTCCTAGACTTGCTATTTGTGAACAGAGAAGGACTCGTGGGAGATGTGATGGTAGGTGGCTGTCTTGGCCACAGTGATCATGAAAGGGTTGAGTTTAAAATTTTCAGTGTAATGAGAAAAAAGGACAGCAGAGTTGCTACCCTGGACTTCAGGAGAGCAGACTTTAAGCTATTCAGAGAGCTATTTAGCAGAGGACTCTGGGAATCTGCTTTTGAGGGCTTAGGAGTCCACGAGTGCTGGTCAGTCTTTAAGAAGCACCTTTTAGAAGCACAGGAGCAGGCAACTCCACTGTGTTGAAAGTCAAGCAAGCGGGGCAGAAGACTGGCTTGGCTAAATAGGGAACTCCCTGTGGAGCTCAAGAGGAAAAAGAAATTGTATGATGTCTGGAAGCAAGGTCAGGTTTTGCAGGAAGATTACAGAGCTGTGGTTCATATATGCAGGGAGAAGACACAAAAGGCCAAAGCTCAACTAGAGTTGAAACTGGCCAGTGTTGTGTCAGATAACAAGAAGGGCTTTTTTAAGTATGTTAATAGCAAGAGGAGGTCTAAAGAAAACATTGGACTGATACTTGTTGAAGATGGTCACCTGACTAATAGGGATGAAGTAAAAGCAGAGGCATTCAATGCTTTCTTTGCCTCAGTCTTTAATATCAGTGATAGACCTTGGGCTGCCCGGTCCCCTGAGTTGGAGGACCATGAGTGTGGGAACAGTGACTTTCCATTTGTGGACACTGATATTGTAAGGCTCCAGCTGTATCAGCTGAATGTTCACAAGTCCATGGGACCTGATGGGATTCATCCCAGAGTACTGAAGGAGCTAGTGGACAGGACCCTTCTCAATCATCTACCAAAGGTCTTGGGAGTCTGGGGAGGTCCCTGCTGACTGGAAGCTAGCCAATGTTATTCCAGTTTAAAAGAAGGGCATGAGGGAAGACCCAGGGAACTATAGACCTGTTAGTCTAACCTCAGTTCCAGGAAAAATTATGGAGAAGATCATACTGAATAACTGAAAGGCATTTAAAGAATAATGCAATCCTCAGGCACAGTCAACATGGATTCACAAAGGGAAAGTCCTGTTTAATTAATCTGATCTCCTTCTACGATAAGGTCACCCACCTAGTGGATAAAGGGAAGGCGGTGGATGTACTTTTTCTGGATTTTAGTAAGGCTGTCCCTCACAGCATCCTTCTGGACAAGTTGTCCAACTGTGAAATGAGCAGGTACACGGTGTGCTGGGTGAAGAACTGGCTGAAGGGCAGGCCTCAAAGGGTTGTAGTGAATGGGGCTACATCTGGCTGGCGACCAGTCACCAGCGGTGTTCCTCAGGGTTCAATTCTAGGGCCAGTTCTGTTCAATATATTTGTCAATGATCTGGATGCAGGAGTTGAATGCACCGTTAGCAAGTTTGCTGATGATACCAAACTGGGAGGTGCTGTTGACTCTCTCGAGGGACAAGAGGCCTTGCAGAGGGATCTGGATAGATTGGAGCATTGGGCAATCAATCATCAATGGCATGAAATTTAACAAGAATAAATGCTGGATCCTGCACCTGGGACAGAGTAATGCCAGGCACAAGTACAGAGTGGGAGAGGAGTGTCTGGAGAGCAGCCCTGCAGAAAGGGGTCTGGGGGTGCTGGTTGACAGCAGGCTCAATATGAGTCAGCAGTGTGCCCTGGCAGCCAAGAGGGCAAACCGCATCCTGGGGTGCATCAAACACAGCATAACCATCCGGTCAAAAGAGGTGATTAGCCTGCTGTATTTAGCATTGGTGCGGCCTCATCTTGAGTCTTGTGTGCAGTTGTGGCTCTCTCAATTTAAGAAGGATGAGAAGGTACTTGAATGCATCCAGAGGAGGGCAACAAAGCTGGTGAAAGGGCTGGAAGGCATGTCCTATGAATGAGGAGTGGCTAAGGACTCTGGGTTTGTCTAGTTTGGAGAAAAGGAGACCTGAGGGATGACCTCATTGCTCCCTACAGCTTCCTGAGGAGGGGAAGTGGAGAGGGAGGTGCTGATCTCTTCTCCCTGGTATCCAGTGACAGGACACGTGGGAATGGTTCAAAGCTGCACCAGGGGAGGTTCAGACTTGCCATTAGGAAGCATTTCTTTACCGAGATGGTGGTCAAACACTGGAACAGGCATCCTCGAGAGGTGGTCAGTGCCCCATGCCTGTCAGTGTTTAAGAGGCATTTGGACAATGCCCTTAATAACATGCTTTAGCTTTTGGTCAGCCCTGACATGGTCAGGCAGTTGGACTAGATGATCATTGTAGGTCCCTTCCAACTGAACTAGTCTAGTCTAGTCTAGTCTATTCTATGCTTGTTGTAGTGTCTTTTTTATTTTGTGTGTAATGCCATCATTTCCACATGCACTGGTAGGATCACCTTTTAAATGTGTGACTTTTTCATAGTATGAGTAGAATATGAGAGACTGTTCCTTCTTCCTTTGTATTGATAATAACTCCTTTTTGCTTTGACTTTATGAGAGCAAGCAAAGACTGACTAGATCATAATGTATTGTGGGATGTGCTTGTTCCAGTGACCTACCTAAATGAACTGGATGAAGAGTTTTCCAAAGATGACAAATTTGGGAGCTTTGCAGAAGTCCTCACAGGAGTAGGAGGTGGTATGGCCACTGAAGCAAATTTGTGATTCCATGCCTATGAATGTTTCCTATTGTACCCTGTTTTTAAGTGGATGTGTTCAAGTGTAATTTCTAACTACATGCTATATAGATATTTTCTGTCTGTCTCTTGTATGCGAATATAATTTTGAATAGCTGTAGTTAATATTAACTATAAGTTCATTGTTGGGTTCAAATACTGGTTATTTGGGGTCAGAGTACACTTGTCACGTGGCCTGGATACTTCCCTATAGGAAGTCACTGACTAAGAATTGAGATGTTTAAAGCTTCTTTTGTATTTAATAGATAAGCATTGCAAGTTGCTTATGATTTTGTCAGCAGCTTTCAGTTTGAGGAGCTGAAATGAGCCTGTTTTGCATTTGCAGGTATGTACAATTTGTCTTAAAACTAGTTGGAAAAATAACTCATAGCATCTAAAATTGATGCCTCTCTTCTAGGCTTTTTGTCCTCACTGGATACCTATCAATGTAGGTAAGCCATATGCCACTGTATACATGGGTCATTTCATAGGAAAGCCAAATCATTTCAGGTTTACAATGGTTATGTAGGCAGTAAAACTCTAGATGACTTGGTCAAGATTGAGGTCTGACCCATAGGGCATTTTCCAAACGGACATTTTTAGCAATAAATGCCTTGAACGTTTCATAGGTACACAGGGGATATAATTTGGTGTTTCTTGGTGTGATAAGTAGGTCATTTCTGAAGAGACAATTTAACTTCCTGTATATTCAGATTTCAGAACAGTAGTAACTGTTCTGTTGAGAATACATACTTTGTTATAATAATGTTTCTGGAACATTTTTAAACTGCCTATATTCACAGCAGTTTGTATCTTAACTAGGTCAATAATATTGGTATCCCCATTGAAGTTGCATTTCAGTATTGGAAATCTGTCCTTTATGCACCGTGTGCTTTTATTTTAAGCTAACTATGTTTGCTTGGCTATTTTTCTATATATGTTATGGAGTAGTCTTTTTTCCCCTCAAAATATTTGTTTTAAAATAATAAAAAAAATCTGGTAGAGAGATGTGTATTTTTTATTTGGTAAAGTTGTTGTTCTTTCCTTGTGTATAAAAGGATATCCTGCTGCACCATTTACAGTATTCTTTGAAACTTCATTCAGAAGCAATGCATTCTCATAATATGATGGTCCTTCATGGCTATGAATTTGTTTTGAGCTTAATTTGCAGTACAGTCTATTCTCCAGTTACTTAAGGAAATAATGAAAACTATTTCAATATAAGTAGGGAGGAAAAAAAAATTACTCCAAATGACCAATGATCACAAAATAAAACCCTTATAAGAAAATCTCTAATTATAAGTAACTTTAGTCATAATGTTCAAAACCTTATAATAAAGGAAAGGACATGAATAAAATGGGTCACTGTACAGAATCAAGACCTATGTTTTTAGTGTTTAAAAATGCACAAAAAAGTATAACTTAAGCTTTGAAGAAGTTTCTTCAATGTTTTTATTCTTAACTTGAAACTAAACATGGAGCATTTTGGGGGAGCTATGGGGAAGTTATGAGGAAGTGAAAAAAGGTTTTCAGCCTTATTCAGCCTTATTCAGCCTATGTTGTGCATTGTCTGGCAAAGTTACTTGCAAATCGGGTTTCTTGGGGTCTGAGAGTGCAAAAGAGAATTGGTGCATTAAAAGCATTGCCAGAGTGCCTGCCCTGCTAGGGGAAAGGGAGGAAGAGAGCTTCTGCAAGTGCATCTGGCCTGGTGAGATTAACATGGCTTTCAGAGCAGCTTCAGTAACTAGTTTGAACCCCTCCCTTCAACTTTTCAAAAATGTCAATATTATTTCAAAGAATACCTATCTGGGTACTTCTAATGAAGATTTCTGGAAAATCTCTAGTTCTAGTTAAGGTGTGAAGTTTTCAGAATAAGGAGATGCTTTTTTCACTCCATTTAGAAAAGCATATCTTTGCTTGACAGCTGGGCCACAAGATTGTGGTCAAATAGTATTTAAACCTTGGTACCTTGCTCTGTGAATGGACTGGGTAATTTTTCCATTGAGAAATATGAAGTGTCAGTAAGCAGAATTCCTTAAGAAGTTAAAGGGGTGTATAGTCAGTTGTCATTTTCCATTAAGACAGTGAAAGTTAGGTATAGATCAAACATAGATGGCTGCTGGAAAATTGGATGCCAGTTCTTGATGCTGATTCACCTAACAGAAGTTAGAGAATTTCAGCCTCACTTGAATTTCTGGTATATGCCATTTTCACTAGTCACTGTAGAATCATAGAATATCTCAAGTTGGAAGGGACCCGTAAGGATCATTGAGTCCAACTCCCTGCTCCTCGCAGGACTACCTAACACTAAACCATATGACTAAGAGCATCATCCAGACGCTCCTTGAACTCTGACAGGCTTGGTGCCATGACCACTTCCCTGGGGAGCCTGTTCCAGTGACCGACCACCCTCTCAGTGAAGAACCTTTTCCTAAGGTCCAGTCTGAACTTCCCCTGACGCAGCTTCATTCCATTTCCTCGTGTCCTGTCGCTGGTCACCAGAGAGAGGAGAAATTGTAGACTGCGATGAGGTCACCCCTCAGCCTTCTCTTCTCCAAGCTGAACAAGCCAAGTGACCTCAGCTGCTCCTCATAAGTCTTGCCCTCGAGACCTTTGACCATCTTGGTTGCCCTCCTCTGGACACACTCCAATAGTTTGATGTCCTTCTTATATTGAGGCACCCAAAACTGCACACAGTACTCGAGGTGGGGCCGCACCAGTGCGGTGTAGAGTGGGACAATCACCTCCCTCGACTGGCTAGCTATGCTATGCTTGATGCACCCCAGGACACAGTTGGCCCTTTTGGCTGCCAGGGCACATGGTTGACTCATATTCAACTTGCCATCAACCCAAACCCCCAGATCTCTTTCCATGGGGCTGCTCTCCAGCCTCTCCTCCCCCAATTTGTACGTATAACCAGGATTATCCCATCCCAGGTGCAGAATCCAGCACTTGCTCTTGTTAAATTTCATATGGTTGGTGATTGCCCGGCTCTCTAGTCTATCCAGATCTCTCTGTAAGGCCTCTCTACCCTCGAGGGAGTCCACAGCTCCTCTTAATTTAGTATCATCGGCAAACTTACTTAATGTACATTTGACTCCTGCATCCAGATCATTTACAAAAACATTAAAGAGCACTGGCCCTAAAATCGAGCCCTGGGGAACCCCACTGGTTCCATCCTGATGGAACCCACTGGCCGCCATCCTGATGTAACCCCATTTACTAAAACTCGTTGAGCCTGACCCATCAGCCAATTGTTCACCCATCATATTATGGACTTGTCTAGCTGCGTGCTGGACATTTTGTCCAGAAGGATACTGTGAGAGACACTATCAACAGCTTTGCTAAAATTAAAATTTAGCTTTGCTAAAATTAAAACAAAAACACTTGTATTGGCTTCTCTTAGTCAACTAGATGGGTGACCTTGTCATAAAAGGAAATTAAGTTAGTTAAGCAGGACTTTCCCCTCATGAACCCGTGTTGGCTATGACCAGTGACTGCATTGTCTCTCAAGTGTTTTTCAATAACCCCCCCGAATAACCTTCTCCCTAATTTTACCAGGCACTGAAGTGAGACTGACAGGCCTGTAATTACCAGGGGCTTCCTTCTTACCCTTCTTGAAAATTGGCACAACATTTGCCAGCTTCCAGTTGACTGGGACCTCTCCAGACTCCCAAGACTGTTGAAAAATAATGGAGACAGGTCCCACGATGACATTGGCCAGCTCTTTCAGTAACCTGGGATGAATCCCATCAGTCCCCATAGACTTATGTGCATCCAGCTGGAGCAGCAAGTCTCAAACAAGTTCAGAGTGGGCTGGGAGTTTATCATCCCCCCAGTCACGGTCTTCCAATACAGGGCTCTGGGGGTCCCAGGGCCCATCATCGGTGTTAAAGACAGAGGCGAAGAAGGCATTAAACGTCTCCGCTTCGTCTACGTCCCTATTTGTGAGGTGACCAACCTCATCAAGTAACAGACCAGTGTTATCTCTGATCCTCCTTTTGCTGTTAACATATTTAAAAAAGCCCTTTTTGTTGTCCTTCACAGTGCTGGCCAGCTTGAACTCTAATCGAGCTTTAGCTGCACAAATTGTCTCCCTACAGTGGCGAACAGCATCTCTGTAGTCCTCCCGTGTCGCCTGTCCTTGCTTCCAATGTCCATACTCTTTCCTTTTCCACCTAAGTTCTAGAAGGAGATCCCTGCTCAGCCAAGCTGGCTTTCTGCCCCACTTGCTTGACTTCTGACACTTTGGAATTGCCTGCTCCTGCGCTTTTAAGAGATGGCTCTTAAAAAGAAATAAGCATGTGACTTGTTTGCTCTGTAGTTCAAGATATTATCAAGAAATCACTGGCATGGGTGGCTGTCTGTGAGTATGAGATTCTGTATCTTCTTTCTTTCTGATATAATGTACTTCTTTCTTTTCAGGTTCACATAACACTAGGGATCAAAGAAGCATATGTAACACTTGTGTGGTGCTGGGACCAGTCTTCTGAAAGAAGACTCCAAAATAAGTTATCTTCAACCTGTTTATCCTGGGACTGACTTTTCTTTGGAGAAAAGCTCAACAGAGAAACTTTTCACACTGGAACCATTATAAATAGATCTATTTAAAGAACTTGCTACCTGGAGACACTTTTGCAGAGACTGAATCCTGCTTTTCATCTGTGTTTGCACTTCAGACCGTAAACAATGAGTGAGTTCTGGTTGTGTTTCAACTGCTGTATTGCAGAACAGCCTCAGCCTGTAAGTATGAGCATTAGAAATGTTTTGTGTATAATTCAATACATTGTTCAATTTTTCTTTTTTTTGTTTTAGCTTCTTAAATTAGTGCTGTTGGACTAAGCCCAGTGAGAATTAAGGAATTAACTACCATCTTGGTTTAGCTGTGAAAGAAAAGAGTCTGATCTAGACTGTCATAGAGACATTTTCCTATCCTTAATCTTAAATCTGTCTGAAGTCTTTGAAAAGAGCCTTTATATGTTTGAACTGTAGAGAGGGAGAAAGGAAGGGGAGGGTGAGAGTGAGGAGGACCTAAACTGTTGCTCTAAGATCTACCAAAAAGCAGGTGGAAATATGGAAATCTCATGATGTCTGATACTGTTTAAGGCTTATTTTACTGTGTGGCTGGACAATGGTGAAGGAAGGAAATATTGCTGTTAAATATAGGGTAAAATCCATTCCTCCTCTGCCTTTCTTAGCATTCATTTAAATGAAGTCAGAGAGAGGGCGGTCGAGAGGGAGACTGAGAGAGCGGGGGCGGGAGGGAGGGAGGGAAAGAGCGCAAGCCAGAGAGAGACAGCTAGAGTGAGTGAGTGGGAGTGGGAGGGAGCGCGGGGGAGGGAGAGTATGAGACAGGGGGATCGAGAGTGTGCAGGCGAGCACGAGCGGGGGGGGGGGTGCAAGGGGGCAAGAGAGGGAGGGAGAGAGCTTGAGGGAGTGAGTGAGGGCTAGGGCGAGTGCAAACAAGGGGGAGCAGGAGCATGGGAGAGACTGTGGGCACATGCAAGGGCTGGCGAGCGAGGGCACAAGAGAGCGAGAGCTAGAGAGCGAGCGTAAGTGGAAGTGAGGGCATGAGAGCGAGCGTGGGCAGGAGAGTGAGCAAGTGTGCGAGCAGGGAGGCGTGGATGAGAGCTCAAGAGTGAGCGAGAGCAAGAGTGAGCAGCAGAGTGAGCATGCGGCAGGAGAGGGAATGTGGTTGCGCAAGATGGAAGGAGGGAGCAAGTGAGCAAGCAAGCAAGCATGAGCGAGAGATTGATACAAAAATTCACGGATGCTTCTCCTCACAGTCTGAATCCCCCCAAGGGAGAAACGGAGTATTCAGAGAGTCCCTGAAATGAAACTCAATAGCAACGAAGTTACTATTAAGCAGGTATTCTTTATTGCAGCGCTGGGCAGCACTGGGGATTCTCCACCATAAGTGCTCCACCGATTCGGTGGACTTTCAGAGATTATATACTATAAAATCCTACATATTCACAGGATTTCCGAGAAATCATTTACATTAACGTGAGGTTTCCTGGAACTTATTAACATATGCAAATGTCCGATCCGCATGCGCAGTCGTCTCCCATGGTGGTCTTCAGGTGGTCTTTGGGGGTCTTCAGATGAAGGCTCGTAGTCTTCTTCACTGTGTTCGCTGATTGACCTTTGCTTCTGCGCAAACTCAG
The DNA here is from genome assembly GCF_965183815.1 of Platalea leucorodia. Lineage (NCBI taxonomy): Eukaryota > Metazoa > Chordata > Aves > Pelecaniformes > Threskiornithidae > Platalea > Platalea leucorodia. Next base: position 34,730,222 of record NC_138859.1, read on the forward strand.
TCCTAGGATCACGTAAACGGTGTCCTTCAAGGCTGTGGTCATTCTTTTGTGACTTCCTATCTTCCATGTATTTGTTCTCCCAAGGCCCAGTTGTCTGAGATGGGATTATCCCGGAGCCCCCTTATCTTACAACCATTCTAACTACTCCCTAAATCACAAAGGCCTTTCTTTTGTTCAGTTAAGTGACTAAGATATTTAAATATCCTCCTTGCCCCTAGGCTTTCAGGAGGCATTTTGATGCAGTGGCTTTGTCTATCTTGGCTTTAACCCTTTCATTCCCCCCTTTTCTTTAAACTTTGTAAATTTCTTTACAAAGGTCTTAAGTTTTCATATTTTATCACCTTAGGCAAGGCCCAAACTCTCATAGCCAATTTCTTCAGCTTATACCACAAAAGGCAATTGACAACTGTTAGTATAATAACAAACACCAATAATATCAAGACTGGGTGGACTAGAACATTCAAAGTTTTCTCTGCAGAGGGAGAGTATCCCAAAAGATATCCCACCAATGATGGGCGGTATCATCTTTAATTTGACTAGACAGTCCAATAAGTTTGTCCTTATTTGGTTCAAGATTTTGTTTAATTTTTCCAGAGATGTTTGCACGACTTACTTACTTATATTTAAGCCAAAACATTGCCACTTGTTCTTCTGTATATGTGAACACATAAAGGGAGTGATTAGGTGATATTCTTCAACTACCGATCAGTTATTAGTCACTAAACACAGACGTCTGGCATTAATTTCTACAAACATTTCAAACACATCAGGAGGCAGGATCATCCATTTGCAACTGTTAACAGAATGTTCTAATAAGCATGGTTCATATAATTGAGACTGTTGTCCACATAAGATACTGTCAGAGGTGGTTTCACAAAGATCTAAATCATATGTTTGTCTCAGGTAGTGGCAAAGATTTTTCAGGAATTATACTTAATACCTCACCTTGTTCCGCAGCTCGTCTTGCCTCGTAATCAGCCCATTTATTTCCCACTTCCCTGTCAGCGTTACCTCTCTGATGCCCTTTGCAGTGCATAATCGCCACTGCTGACGGAAGTTGTACAGCATCTAAAAGTCGTAAAATTATATCAGCATGTTTTATATCTTTTCCTTGAGCGGTCAAGAGTCCTCGTTCCTTCCAAATTGCTCCATGGGCGTGGACTACACCGAAGGCATATTTTGACTCGCAGCCCTTTGGCCAGCTCCAACGCTCTCACTAGGGCAATTATTTCAGCTCGTTGTGCAGATGTGCCCTTAGGGAGTGACTTTGCTTCCACCAGTCGGTCTGTGGTGGTTCCAGCATATCCTGCCATTCGAACTCCATTCTTTACGAAACTGCTCCCATCAGTATACCACCTTCGGTCGGCTTCCTCCAGCGGCTCCTCCTTCAAGTCTGGTCTGCTTGCATATACAGTTTCAATAGTTTCTATACAATCATGCACGACAGTCTCCATTTCCTGTTTATCGCTTATGATTTCTATATCATCTAAAACGGAGGTTATAATGTGGGAAGTGTGCACAGTCATCTTTTGTCCCAAAGTAAATTTTCGAGCTTCTTGGATAATCGAAACATCGGCAGCCACTGCCCAAAGGCATCCCGGCCATCCTTTGCTTACTCCATCCAATTGTTTAGAGAAGTATGCTACAGCTTGTTTATAAGGACCCAGCTTCTGGGCCAGAATTCCCAGAGCCACTCCTTGCCTTTCATAGGAGAACAGCCAGAAAGGTTTCGTTACATCTGGTAGGCCCAAAGCTGGAGCCTTCATTAGCTCCAGTTTCACTTCCTTGAATGCCCTCTTAGCTTCATCAGTCCATATTAATTGTGTCTGGCTATTTTCAACAGTTCATATAGAGGGTTAACCAAAAGTCCATAATTATAGATCCATAATCGGCACCAACCTGTCATTTCCCAAAAGGTTCGAAGCTCTTTACTGTGGTCGGTTCTGGAGTTCTGCAGATAGCTTCCTTTTGGTCATTCCCGAGCTGTCTTTGTCCCTTAGAAATCACGAATCCCAGGTATATTACTTCCTTCTTCAGGATTTGGGCTTTCTGTAATGAGACTCGGTAACCACTTAATCCCAGAAAATTCAACAAGCTCACAGTCCATTCCTTGCACTCTTCATCCTTTTCTGTGGCTATTAAGATATCATCCACATATTGCAAAAGAATCCCATTTCCTGGAGGCCTCTCCCAGGTCTCTAATTCCTTAGTTAATTGATTTCCAAAAATGGTGGGGCTGTTTTTAAATCCTTGGGGTAACACTGTCCAGGTCAGTTGGGTTTTTTTGTCCTGTATCAGGGTTTTCCCATTCAAAGGCAAATAAATTGCAGTTTTCTGGAGCCAAGGTAAGGCAAAAGAATGCATCCTTTAAATCTAACACAGTAAACCATTCATAGGTTTCCTTTAAACCAGTCAGCAGAGTATATGGGTTTGCCGCTACCGGATACAAATCTTCAACTATTTATTACCTGCAAATCTTGCACCGATTGATAAGTTTTGCCATCAGGCTTTTTGACAGGCAGAATGGGAGTGTTATATTCTGAAGAGCATTCAATTAAGTCCAAATTTTATAAACTCTTCTATAATACTTTTTACCCCTCGCCTATCTTCCATTTTCAAGGGGTATTGCTTTATCTTAACAGGTCGTGCCCCTTCTTTGAGTTTAACAACAACCAATTCATCATTTTTAGCCTTTCCAGGTATTCCTGAGGCCCATGCTCCTGGGTATACCTGGTCTTTTATTTCTTGTATAATTTCTTCTTCTCTAATTTGGGGTTCAGTAAGAACCAAACTTAAAATTCCAATGTGATTTTTGTCTGGTATTTTAAATTCAATTTCCCCATTTCTATAATTTTATTTCGGGATTTAGTTGTTCTAATAGGTCCCTTCCCAGTAATGGTCTAGGAGCCTCAGGCAGGTAGAGAAATCATGAATCCCCACACTCTTCCCAATTCTAAATTTTAATGGTTTCAAGAAAAAAGCTTTTTCAACCTGCCCAGTTGCTCCCACAACATTAACATTTTGTTTACTTATAGGTAACAAGGTTTGATTCAATACAGAGAATGTGGCTAACGCAGCCACTATCTCCTTTCCCAGTTTCCTTCTGTCCTCCCCCTCCCCATTCCAATATACTCTCCATGCTTCCTCCAGCAACCTTTCTAAATTACTTATATCTGGTTCCCTAAGTTTCTGAAGTTTCTTTCTGGTATCATTAGTGGATTGTCCCAGAAACAGAGATACCAACTGCTGTGTGGCAGCTTCTGATTCTGGCTCCATAGTAGTAAATCTTCTCACGGCAGCCTGTAAGCGATCTAAAATCTCCGTGGGCGTTTCAGTCTGCCCCTGCTCGATAGCATACAGAGCAGACCAGTTAACTGCCTTTGGGATCGCGTGTTCTATTCCAAATTTGATCCAGGATCGGTATCGTTGCAACAAACGGTACTGAGCTGGATCATTAGGGTCCCAACCCGGGTCCCTGGAGGGCACAGGATCTTCGGCTGTGCCCTGTAACACTCGTCCCTCAATCTATGTTTCTACATGAGCTCGGGCTGCCTTTAATACAAGCTGCTTCTCAGTTTCAGTCATAGCATCTAGCATAAGATCCACATCTTTCCAATCCGGGTCCAAATTCTTAGTAATCCACTCAAACCTTTTCGCAATCCCACTTGGGTCCTCCCTGTACCCCTTAATTGCATCCTTCCACTTATCCACATCATCCATCTGGAAAGGCACTCTTCTTCTGCCTTTCTGGGTTTCTCTTTCACCTTCAAACACCTCTAGTAGTCCAATACTACATGCTGAACAACATCGCTTCAACTTCCCTAACTCTTTCTGATTTTCCCTTTCCAAAGCCAACACCATGGGATCTTGGGGAGCAAAATTAAAACCACAATCTTTCTGGGACTCAGGGTGATTTCGGAGGGTGAAAAACATATCCGCATACATAGCTTCGTCCCATTTTCCCTCCCTCCTTAAAAATAACAGGAGTTGCAGCAAGGCATTATACTTCAGAGTCCCATTCACAGGCCACTTTTCTTCGTCATCTAATTTATACAATGGCCATCACTGATTACAATACTTAATTAGAGTTTTCTTATTCACATTTCCTCCAGGAGGACCCCCTATGTCCTTCCAGTGATATAAAATGCAACCTAATGGAGATTTCTTTGGTATCTCTTTACTTTGCTGTGACCCTCCCATTTTATTGGTCCCAGTTCACTCCTGTATTCCCGCAGTATCTTAACAGTTAGTTCCACGGTCCACACTTTACCACTTAGAGGGTTACAGAATTACTGTTTTACATCCGTACAACCTTTTTCTTTCGCTTCGTCCGTCTCCGGCCGTTTCCCTCACGGGACAACGAAACCGCGGATCAGGACTCCGCGCTCGCTTCATACTAAGAGTACGTCTCATTCACACACACACAGGACAGCATACACACTTTTGACGACAAAACACTCAAATACCAAGTACGTCTCATTCACACATGCGCAGGACAGTATAGACACTTTTGACAACAGAAAGCTCACATACCAATACAATGAACAAAAATCCTAAAAGCAAACACAGAGCAACTACTTGTCCTTATAACATGCCAAACACAATCCCAAAATCAAATAACCAAGTTCCAAAGCCAAGATCCAATATACCCAAATGCAAGCGTTCCAAATGAGCACCGAAGTGCTCCCAGATGGGCACCGAAGTGCCCCCAGTGTATACCTTTAAGGCGCTAGCAGCCCGGTATACTTCACCAAGCGTGAACCACTCATGGCTTACAGGGGTTTCCGACAGATGACTAGTCCCAAACCAAATTTAAGAAAGGATACCTTTTTCCGAAGACGGTCCTTGTCTGCTCCCGCAGCTATCCAATTGAGGCAAGGAATCCCTCCGGAAATTTTCCGGGGGTACCCTAGGGAGTCCCGTTCTCAACGGGTCCTGCAGCCGAGCAGAGAGGGTCCCACCTGGGGTGCCAAAACTGATGATACAAAAATTCACGGATGCTTCTCCTCACAGTCTGAATCCCCCCAAGGGAGAAACGGAGTATTCAGAGAGTCCCTGAAATGAAACTCAATAGCAACGAAGTTACTATTAAGCAGGTATTCTTTATTGCAGCGCTGGGCAGCACTGGGGATTCTCCACCATAAGTGCTCCACCGATTCGGTGGACTTTCAGAGATTATATACTATAAAATCCTACATATTCACAGGATTTCCGAGAAATCATTTACATTAACGTGAGGTTTCCTGGAACTTATTAACATATGCAAATGTCCGATCCACATGCGCAGTCGTCTCCCATGGTGGTCTTCAGGTGGTCTTTGGGGGTCTTCAGATGAAGGCTCGTAGTCTTCTTCACTGTGTTCGCTGATTGACCTTTGCTTCTGCGCAAACTCAGTCCTAGGATCACGTAAACGGTGTCCTTCAAGGCTGTGGTCATTCTTTTGTGACTTCCTATCTTCCATGTATTTGTTCTCCCAAGGCCCAGTTGTCTGAGATGGGATTATCCCGGAGCCCCCTTATCTTACAACCATTCTAACTACTCCCTAAATCACAAAGGCCTTTCTTTTGTTCAGTTAAGTGACTAAGATATTTAAATATCCTCCTTGCCCCTAGGCTTTCAGGAGGCATTTTGATGCAGTGGCTTTGTCTATCTTGGCTTTAACCCTTTCAAGATCGAGAGCAAGGGTGCGAGAGGGAGGGTGGGAGGGAGAGGGTGAGCGAGCGGGGGCAAGAGAGTGACAGTGAGCAGGCTGGGTGGGCGAGCGAGTGAGTGAGCGGGAGGGTGAGGACAGGCAAGGGGGGAGAGTGAGGGAGGGTGAGAAGGCGTGAGTGAGCGGGAGGGTGAGCGAGAGAGCGAGGGAGAGGGAGGGCATGAGGGCAAGCAAGAGGGGGCGAGAGGGCAAGGGAGAGCGAGAAGAATGAGTGAGCGAGAAGACTGAGTGAGCGGGAGGGCGAGGGCAAGCAAGAGACTGGGGGGGGAGGAAGAGGGAGAGGGGGAGGGCGAACAAGAGAGGGGGTGAGGAGGCGAGGAGGCAAGCGGGAATTAGGGGACGAGCAATCACAAGGGGGCAGAGGGGTGTGAGGGGGCAGGGGATGAGCAGGCGAGCGAGGGGGCGAGGGGTTTAGCAGGGGCAAGTGGGTGAGGAGGTGAGTGGGAGCAAGGAGGCGGGCGAGGAGCCAAGAGAGTGGGCAAGGAGGGCGGGCAAGGGGGCGAGCCGGGGCAAGGAGGCAAGCAACGGGGGCAAGCCAAGCGTGGGCGAGGAGCCAAGTGAGAGCAAGGAGCAAGGGGGCAAGGAGGTGAGCGTGAGGAGGAGATGGACTGGGAGGAGGAGATGAGCATGAGGAGGTGAGTGCAGGGAAGGGAGTGAGGAGGCAAGCACGGGACAGCGAGCATGGGGCGGCAAGCGCTAGGTGATGAGCACCAGGAGATGAATGCGAGCATGAGACTTGAGGAGATGAACGCAAGGATACGAGTGTGAGCCAAGAGTGTGAGGAGACTAGCGACGGAGAGGACAAGCACAATCTAGAGAGGGAGGAGATGAGAGAGAGAAGACGAATGCACGAGGGAGAGGAATGAGATGAACACAAAGGAGAGCATGAGGATATGTGCACGAGGGAGAGAGGAGACGAATGTGAGAAGATGAGCTGGAACGAGAGAAGGAGGAGAGGAGCGCATACTGGAGAGTGAGGGAGGAGGGAGAGACTATCGAGAACGAGAGCGGGGCAGCTAGAGTGAGAGACCAGGAGGCAGCGGGCAAGAGAGGGAGGAAAATAACGTGAGCAAAAGAGGAAGAGAGGGAACGTGAGACGGCAAGAGTGAGTGAGACAGCAATTGTGAGACAGAATGAGTGTGAGACCATGAGAGCAAGTGAGGGCAAGTCAGCGAGGGCAAGACAGTGAGATTGAGTGAGATGGCAAGTGCAAGACTGAGTGAGAGAGGGTGAGGCAGAGAGGGTGAGACAGCATGCAAGAGGAGGCGAGCACAAGTGAGAGACAGTGAGCAAGTGTGAGACTGTGGGAGTGAGCTGGACTGAGCGCGATTGGTCAAAACAGTGAGTGAGATGAGAGTGCATGCTTGAGTGAGCACGAGAGATGGAGAGAGAGTAAGATAATGATGACTAGATGGAGCAAGAGTGAGGCAGCAAGCGTGACACAGTCACAAGCATGAGAGTGCAACTGAGAGCAAGTGCAAGCAGGTGAGAAAATGAGCGCAAGGTGTCAGTAGCACGCGTGAGAACAAGTGCAAGATGATGGGAGCGGGCACGAGATGGCAGGCGACACACTGAGCGCAAGACAGCGAGAGCGAGTGAGTGCGAGTGAGCAAGGTAGTGAGAATGAGAGAGACAGTGAGATGGCATGAGTGAGCCAGAGAAAGATAGATATGGAGGGAGAGAGCAAGAGAGCGAGCGCCACAGATTGAGCAAGAACTAGAGAGAAACTAAGAGACTGAACGACACAGAGAGAGACAGATGGGGAGAAAGAGAGAGAAAGGGAGATGGAGTGAGACAAAATTCAGAGATGGAGACAGAGGTGGAGAGACAGCAAGAGAGCGGGAGTGTTAGGGAGAGAGAGTGAGAGAGGGAAACAAGGAGCAAAGGCACAAAAGATAGTGAGAGAGAAAGAAAACTCAGAGACAGGGAGAGAGACAGAGAAGATTAAGATGTTAATTAATCTAGTGGTTCAAGCAGAATACCTGAAGGTTATGGGGTTTACTGCAGGGTGCAACACTTAGGTGTTTTCTAAATAGCAAATAGGTACAAACTGTAGTCCCTGGTTTCTCTACTTTGTGAAGTATGTGTTTTGGATAGTGGGTTGTTGGTGTTTTGCATGTGAGGTTTTGGGGAGGGTGTTGATTTTTTGGTTTGGATTTTTTTTAGTGAAGGGAAGAATCTGCTTCATTGTTGCAAAAAACAATTGACTTCTGGAATATTTTACTTATATTAATGCTTGCCCAGGATGCTGTTAAATGCTTTGACATCCTCTGAGGAAAGGCACTACAGAATACTGTAAAATACAGAGCTCTTAGACACTGATAAGTAGGTCTTCATGGCACATGTGTATAAGCACCGTGACTTTTTACTGAATGTAGTACAGCTTAAATGTTTTGGCAAACACTTATTCTAGCTAGATTTTAAATTAGATGATGTTAATTATATTTGAAAACTATCTTATTTTTTAAAATTGACATCAAGTAAGTAATTTAGATATGGAAAAGCTGGTTAGACTTAAGAGATGTATTAAAATACAAGAGGAATTTCTGAAGTCCATAATACTTATGTGAAATTATTGCAGCGTAAAATCTGCAGTAATGTTTTACAAATACGAGGGCCTCTTGATTATCCTTTGAAGACAGTAAAATTGGTCTCCTTGTATGCTGCTCATATCATGCTTCATTTCACCAAAATGATCTTCTGCAGTATTTAGATCTCTCTCTCTCTCTTGCACGCTCTCTCTCTTTGAACTTTACACTGGTTAAAATATTTTTTTCTATGTAGTCTGATGTAAGCCCTTCTGTTCACACTGTCTGCATGGTATTATTGTAAATAATAGGAAAAGTGATCAAGTACTTAGGATATCTTCAATTACATAATAACTTATTGTTGTGGGTTAACCCTGGTAGGCAGCTGTCGTGGTTTAACCCCAGACAGCAACTAAGCACCACACAGCTGCTCGCTCACTCCCCCCACAGTGGGATGGGGGAGAGAATCAGAAGAGTAAAAGGGAGAAAACTCATGGGTTGAGATAAAGACAGTTTAATGAGTAAAGCAAAAGCTGTGCATGCAAGCAAAGCAAAACAAGGAATTCATTCACCACTTCCCATCAGCAGGCAGGTGTTCAGCCATCTCCAGGAAAGCAGGGCTCCATCATGCGTAACAGTTACTTGGGAAGACAAACGCCATAACTCTGAATGCCCCTCCTTCCTCCTTTCCTCCCAGCTTTTATTGCTGAGCATGACATCATATGGTCTGGAATATCCCTTTGGTCAGTTGGGGTCAGCTGTCCCAGCTGTGTCCCCTCCCAAGTTCTTGTGCACTCCCAGCCTACTCGCTGGTGGGGCAGCATGAGAAACAGAGAAGGCCTTGATGCTGTGTAAGCACTGTTTGGCAACAGCTAAAACACTGGTGTGTTATCAACACTGTTTTAATTACAAATCCAAAACATAGCCCCATACCAGCTAGCGTGAAGAAAATTAACTCTATCCCAGCCAAAACCAGTACACTTATGTTCTAGAATCGGTCAGGTCGTATTATTTCTCAGTGAAAAAGAAAAAAAAAATTATAAAAAGAATGAGAAAACTTTGTTGTAGTCAGACAGATAAACCTTCTCCTTTGAAGTTTACTGTTAAATACAACCTTAAAAATCTTTTACCATATAGTATTTTGTTGCTCCATAAAATGTACATCAAATGATCACATTTTACAAGGAAAAGCCTTTTAAAATAATTAAAACTTCTGGTTGCCAGGTCTACAAACTCAGTCTGCATTCAGAGAGTTCAAGCAGGGTCTTTTTCCCACATTGGCACAGTATGTTTTCTGCTATTAATCCCTTTGCTTCAGATCATTGGAATTTAGTAAATAATTTGGTCATAGAATCATAGAACATTTTGGGTTGGAAGGGACCTTTAAAGGTCATCTAGTCCAACCCCCTCTGCAATGAGCAGGGACATCTTCAACTAGATCAGGTTGCTCAAGGCCCTGTCCAACCTGGCCTTGAATGTGTCCAGGGCATCTACCACCTCTCTGGGCAACCTGTTCCAGTGTTTCACCACCCTCATTGTGAAAAATTTCTTCCTTACATCTAGTCTGAATCTACCCTCTTTTAGTTTAAAACCATTGCCCCTTGTCCTATCGCTATTGGCCCTGCTAAAAAGTCTGTCACCATCTTCCTTATAAGCCCCCTTTAAGTATTGAAAGGCCACAATAAGGTCTCCCTGGAGCCTTCTCTTCTCCAGGCTGAACAACCCCAACTCTCTCTGCCTTTCCCTCATAGGAGAGGTGCTCCAGCCCTCTGATCATTTTTGTGGCCCTCCTCTGGACCCGCTCCAACAGGTCCATGTCTTTCCTGTGCTGAGGACTCCAGAGCTGGATGCAGTACTCCAGGTGGGGTCTCACGAGAGCAGAGCAGAGGGGCAGAATAACCTTCCCTCGACCTGCTGGCCACTCTTCTTTTGATGCAGCCCAGGATACAGTTGGCTTTCTGGGCTGCGAGAGCACATTGCCGGCTCATGTCCAGCTTTTCATCCACCAGTACCTCCAAGTCCTTCTCTGCAGGGCTGCTCTCAAGAAGGAATAGAAATCTACTTAGACTCTTAGCTACGTTCCTCTGCAGGCAGTACAGGGGTGAATATTACTAACAATTTATTTTTTTGTGACCAAACTCAGCAGACATTTATATTTGCAATGTTTAAGGGAAGAAATGCTGCAGGAGGCACTAAATGTGGTACGGTTTATGCTGTTACTGTTCCCCAGGCAAACAACCAACCATATCTGTTTTAGATTGTGTTTATGCAAATTTACTTATTTCAGTTTCTTAAACAACAGTGTCCTGTAATTATGCAATCTCAGATAGCTCAAAGAAGAGTGGTCTGAAAATGAAGCCTGCAGCAAAACAGAACTGGGAAAGGCAGAAATGTAGATACCTGGGAGTGGGTTTTTTGAAACTTTTTTCCTTAATGATTCCAAAGAGGGAATATTGAGAGTCTTGATGATAATGTATGTCTTTCAACTTTTTTACTTTTTTAGTTTTACAACTGGAAAACAAAACCCCTCTGTCATGTTCTTAGTGGGGAAATTTATATGCTTGCACATCAGCTTTAAAGACACACTAGATTTATAAAATGTACTTAAAGTTTATTTGAATTTTTAGTACAATATGTTACAATTAACACTTTAAAACTTAAATAGATGTTTAAAATTGTCTAGAATGATGTTACAGTTAGAGACCTAGGGTCACTTCTGAAGCTATAATGTTTCTATTTCTACTTAAAAGCAGCTGGAGTATAAACCAAGTATACATTACTTTTATAAAAAATAAGGTTTTTTTTAAAGCTTCTGAAAAGCTGTATCAACATCCTTTTCAGGAAGGATTTTAATGTAACTGCTGCAAATGATTTAGGACAAAGGAAGGTGAGGGAATTGCCAGAAGCCTGAAGTGGTAGGATTCCTTAGTATCATTTTATATCATCTTCTAGTTATCCAGTCTTTGGGATCCTTTACAGAGGTAACTTGTAAATCCAGTAAGAATAACCACTACCATTTGGGGGAAATTCCTGGATGGTTATCAAATGACAAAGTTTACAGATACCTTTAGGGGACCAGGACAGAGATAAAAGTTACTGGAACAGAAAAGGAAAAGGATCAAAGACAGGGAGTGCTCCTTAGAAGTATGCTGTGGGCTGCAGATATCAGTTATCTGGAAGGATAAAACTTTTTTGAACAGAGGTGGGTGGTGGTGTATATTCAGCAAGGCAGTGAAGAGAGGGATATAGAGTGAACACCAGAGAGATAGATAGTAAGAAAGATGTGAAAAGGAGCACCACAGCCTTCTCATTTTCAATTTTTTTTCTAATGCGTTATTTCCAAACATTTGAAGTGAAAGAGGCTCTAGGAAGCTCTCTTGTCACAGATGAGTGGTTCTCTGAATTCTCTCAGTGCCAGGAGGCACACAAGGCGCGAACATCGTTCTTCCACTTCGATCGGTCCGCGGCTGCGTGCTCTGGAGTCAAGGGCCACAGCGCAGTCTTCCGTCAGTTTCCCCCTCAGGACACGACCGATCCAGCTCCATCTCCTCCTCCTCACTTCATTACCAATTTTCTCCATCCCCGCCATTTCTGATGCTCGTCGTTTCTGCAACTTTTTTTTTTTTTTTTTCTGGGAGGAGGTAGTTGGCCTCCTGCCCAACCCCCATGACTTGGAGGGCCAGTGGTTTTTCTGTCAGGGTGGCCTTCCCTTAGGCTGCGTTGGTTCGCGGCACCTTCTTCAATTTTATCCGGTGCACCCTCCAGAGAGGGATCCCCTATCCACCACCCAGGGGACACGCCTTCTAGCCGTGCAGCCCCAGCCGAAGGAAGATGAGTGGTTAGGACGCTTAAAAATCACCGTCAAAGATATTTGCAAATAGTGATTTTAATAGAAATCTATAAAAGTGTGATTTAACAGAGTTCGATGGCAAGGTTCACTCTATCACTTATTAAATGAATGGAATATATATTTATAAAGAGAAAGAAAGAGAAAATCAATCCCGAAGAAAATAAAAGGAGGAAAAGGGGAGCCCTCCCATTGAGTCATGAGGTTCAGAATGGACCCCCTTGCTTTCTAAAGTCCTTCTCAGAGAGGAGCCTAGGTGCGGTTGGATCCAATCCTAGTCTCAGACTTGGTCAACAGTTTATGTCTAAGGATTATATATGTTTAGCAGTAGTTTAAGGTTTGTTTGCAGCAAGGAGAGAATCACAAGAATTTAGCAATAACTAATCATTAATTAATCTAGCATCTACAAAGTGATTAAATGAGGTTTACTATAATATTTGAATTGATTCACATACACACACAATAGGCCTAAATACTCATTATATGCATAGTTAAAGGTACCTATTGAAATATGCGCAGTTAAAGGCACCAATAAAAAATCCCTGCCAGGTTTAGTGAAATACTCACTGTAAATGACCGTCTCAATGGGCAAAAGTCGAACCTCGAGGAGCAAGGAGCGCTGGAGATCAGCTCATGCAAACTTAAGAGTTCACAGCTCTGAGAGGCGTCCCACTCAGAGGGAGATTCTGGTGCAGCCTGCTGTGGTCCAGGAGAGCTCAAAGTGTCTCAACTTGGTACCGCTGTTTATAGGGTCATGAGATGATTGACTTTAGGCATCAGTAAATTTCTATTCTACTTTCACAGCCCGTGTTGAAAATTACTGAAGTTCTCAAAAATTCCAGTGATGCTGGTACAGATCCTCCTGAGTTACAGCCTAGATAAGATAGGCCCCAAGGCTGCCAGGTGGTGACTAGTACAGATGAAAAATATGTTCCAAGGTTGTCAGGGCTGCCTCCCTGGTACAGACAGTGCTGCTCCCACCTCAGCCATGTAAGAGTTTTGATACGGTCAAAGGACGCTTAACTGCCAAACTCGTTACACAAAGGCCAAGCTTTGATGGGAGTTACTGAGATGATTGTAAAGCAGCTTCACTTCCCATGCTCTGCCAGGTGCACAAGAAGAAAAAAAGGGGAGAGGAATGCACCACCACATCTCTATAGGGCAACTATAAAGCGATAGCCTGTCTTTTACTAATTCCACATTAGACAATTCAGATTCTCCCCATTAAAGTAAGATATTTCATGTTGATTCATTTCTTCTTGTCCTAAATTATTTTGATATGGTATGCAGCTGTCCTTAGTGTAAAATTTTGAAGCTATCAAGAAACACATAGACCTAAATGACTTGGACAGCAGCTGTAGAAGGCTACTCTATAGCCTTTGTCCATGAATCTTTGGGCACTTTATACCCAGAACTTTGGGGAATTTCAGTGAAACAGAAGTGTTTATAGATGGAGGTGAGGCACAGAGACCATGCAGAAAATCTGGGAAGAGACAGATGCATATTCTGTGCCAGCATGCTTCTGAGCGGTATAGTCTGATGACACGGTAGCCCAGGGATCTCTTAAAATCATCTGATAAGATCAGAATTTGGTGGTTGTCATGTTGATGAATCATCTGTTCAAAACCAACTTGTTTTATTGGCATAGCTGCAAGAGTCCACTGGATACCCATCTGTTGGTAAAAAAGCATCTGACATTCAGGCTATAAAACACGGAGGGGGGGGGGTGTTTTTTATTTTAGCTTAGTTTTCTTTTTTAAATTTAGGAACAATAGATGTTTTCCTGTCAGTGATTATGATTGAGTTCTGTGTCCATAGCTCTAGTTGATGGGGAAAATGGAGTTGTCTGCCTATCTTTTTAGGTTTTATATGGTTCCATTTTCTGAAAAGTACAAGGAAAAATATTTACTATAAATAATCTACATGTTATTATGCACCCAGTTTGCAAATTCCCAGTCTGCGATGCTTTAGAAAATGTTTTTGTTCTGTTTATTGCTTTTTCTCTTCTTCATTCTCTGATTTTTTTTTAACTGCTTGTGATTGTAAATCTGTAGCCAATAGCTGATGTTAGCTGTGTTGTCTTTTTGATAGAAGCTAACTACAAAACTGGGAAGCAGTTGCCTTGAAGTTACCAGTAATGCAAGAACCTGGAGGAGTTTGCGATCTCTGTGGTGCTTTGTGTTCCAATGCCAAGCTTCATTTCTTTTGCTGACTACTAAAGAACCATCTTTTCCTATTTCATCTTTCTTGAGAAGCTCTTGAATATAGGTTTATTCTGGCAAGACCAGTAGATCTGACATACTAGGAAACCTGCATTTCTTCAATGGATCCAACTTCAGAATTACCAGTATTGGATTGAGAGAATGGTGTCCAAAAAAAGTATGCAAATAGGAGACATTTACACAATAGAAATTCTGCCATCACAGTAATCAGTTAATTATAGATTAGTTATATCCGTTGAGTTCATAATTTGTTAAAACTTGTTACTAAACCATGGAAAGACATGAAATTTGTGGAATAGGAAATGAATTTAGCTCATTAGCTGGACTGAACTGATAGTTGAGGTTTCATTTTCAGTGATGTTGAAGTTTTGTTGAAGACAGACTATTGCTGTTGAAATTGAATCCATTTCTGTTGCTGGAGTGGGGAAGAACTTATTTGTATTCCACAGCCTCATTACTTGCATGCTGTGTGGGGAAAATATTGGTCAGTAATAGCTTAATGACTGCTCCTATAACATGGTATGGAATCATGACTGAGTACTTATTTCCTTTGCACTTTGCTTTCTTTTTATGTCTGAGTTGAAAATTTAACTTTGAACTAATGGGGGAAATTCAGGCCCTCCAAAGAAATAGGGAAAGCAAATCTAGTCTGAGGATGCATCTTCCCAGACATGTTAGATTAGTGCATTTGCTCTAAGGATAATGAAATAACTATATTCACATAGAGAGTTGTCATGGTACTCTGTCATGACTACTTAAGATACTTCCCCGGAAAATCAGTGTACTTGCTGCATTTTTGTACTTTTCTTTAGTTTATCACATAGCATCCTACACAAATATAGCACAATGTTTTTATTGCTTCATTCTTCCCCCCTCCCTTGAAGTAACTGAAAACTACAGAAATTCTGAACTACTTAAGCCAGCAGATTTCCATGCTTCATTCTTCTGAATTCTCATAATATCCCCTATATTTGGTTAGTGCCATGTACTGGGTCTGTCTTGGATGAAGTTAACTTTCCCCATAGCTGCCCATATGGTGCTGTGCTTTGTGTTTGTGAACAAAACAGTGTTGATAACACACCGATGTTTTAGCTATTGCTGAACAATGCTTGCACAGCATCAAGGCCTTCTCTGTTTCTCACTCTGCCCCTGCAGTGACTAGGCTGGGGGTGGGCAAGAGACTGGGAAGGGACACAGCAAGGACAGCTGACCCAAATTGACCAAAGAGATATTCCATGCCATGTAACATGCTCAGCATGATGAGGGGGTATTCTGTACTGGGGAGGTAGTCTTACAAGGTTGCCATTGCTCAGACACCAGCTGGGCATCGGTCTGCTTGTAGGAAGTCGTGAGTGACTGCCTTTGTATCACTTGGGTTTTTTCCTCTTTTTTGTTTTCCCTTCACTTATTAAACTGTCTTTATCTTGATCCTTGAGGATTTTTTCCTCTCTTTTGCTCTTCCCATTGTCTCCCCCATCCCACTGGTGGGGTGAGTGAGTGAGTGGCTGGTGGGTGCTTAGTTGCTGGTCAGGGTCAACCCATCACATGCCATTATCAGATTTCAGTTAATACTGTAAAGAATGCTCTGTGAAGAACTGATCATGAAGCAGTAATTGCAGAGAGGTGCACACCTTTTGAAGAACAAGCAGTGATAACAATGCTGAATGCTTCTTAGTGTTGTGCCTTATGTAATGACTGCTTGTTATATTTTGCAGAAGAACTACAAAACAGGTTATAGCCTTGTCAAAGAGATGGAAAAGAAGACGGAAAGACTTTCTGAACATTATGAGCAGCCAAAAGTGTCTCTCAAAATGAATGTGTGATATGTTTTTGATCCTACTTCGAGACTAGTGGTGAATTCTGAATACTGAAAATATCTGAGATTTTGTCCTTAACAAAACTTGTGTATCTTCTTAGTGCAGCTAATGAAGGAGTAAGGAGCTATTGCTACTGTTCCTGACTACTTTTCACCCAGACTGTATTTAGAAGTGTAAAATTGAACAAATAAGTTTGTGTTACATGTGGGCTCACTGTCTAAGCAGCCCTAAAATATCTGCTGGACCATCTCTGGCTAAATTGTCTTGCATGCTTCTCTTGTCATGCATCCCTCACAGCATCCTTCTGGACAAGTTGTCCAACTGTGAAATGAGCAGGTACACGGTGCGCTGGGTGAAGAACTGGCTGAAGGGCAGGCCTCAAAGGGTTGTAGTGAATGGGGCTACATCTGGCTGGCGACCAGTCACCAGCGGTGTTCCTCAGGGTTCAATTCTAGGGCCAGTTCTGTTCAATATATTTGTCAATGATCTGGATGCAGGAGTTGAATGCACCGTTAGCAAGTTTGCTGATGATACCAAACTGGGAGGTGCTGTTGACTCTCTCGAGGGACAAGAGGCCTTGCAGAGGGATCTGGATAGATTGGAGCATTGGGCAATCAATCATCAATGGCATGAAATTTAACAAGAATAAATGCTGGATCCTGCACCTGGGACAGAGTAATGCCAGGCACAAGTACAGAGTGGGAGAGGAGTGTCTAGAGAGCAGCCCTGCAGAAAGGGGTCTGGGGGTGCTGGTTGACAGCAGGCTCAATATGAGTCAGCAGTGTGCCCTGGCAGCCAAGAGGGCAAACCGCATCCTGGGGTGCATCAAACACAGCATAACCATCCGGTCAAAAGAGGTGATTAGCCTGCTGTATTTAGCATTGGTGCGGCCTCATCTTGAGTCTTGTGTGCAGTTGTGGCTCTCTCAATTTAAGAAGGATGAGAAGGTACTTGAATGCATCCAGAGGAGGGCAACAAAGCTGGTGAAAGGGCTGGAAGGCATGTCCTATGAATGAGGAGTGGCTAAGGACTCTGGGTTTGTCTAGTTTGGAGAAAAGGAGACCTGAGGGATGACCTCATTGCTCCCTACAGCTTCCTGAGGAGGGGAAGTGGAGAGGGAGGTGCTGATCTCTTCTCCCTGGTATCCAGTGACAGGACACGTGGGAATGGTTCAAAGCTGCACCAGGGGAGGTTCAGACTTGCCATTAGGAAGCATTTCTTTACCGAGATGGTGGTCAAACACTGGAACAGGCATCCTCGAGAGGTGGTCAGTGCCCCATGCCTGTCAGTGTTTAAGAGGCATTTGGACAATGCCCTTAATAACATGCTTTAGCTTTTGGTCAGCCCTGACATGGTCAGGCAGTTGGACTAGATGATCATTGTAGGTCCCTTCCAACTGAACTAGTCTAGTCTATTCTATGCTTGTTGTAGTGTCTTTTTTATTTTGTGTGTAATGCCATCATTTCCACATGCACTGGTAGGATCACCTTTTAAATGTGTGACTTTTTCATAGTATGAGTAGAATATGAGAGACTGTTCCTTCTTCCTTTGTATTGATAATAACTCCTTTTTGCTTTGACTTTATGAGAGCAAGCAAAGACTGACTAGATCATAATGTATTGTGGGATGTGCTTGTTCCAGTGACCTACCTAAATGAACTGGATGAAGAGTTTTCCAAAGATGACAAATTTGGGAGCTTTGCAGAAGTCCTCACAGGAGTAGGAGGTGGTATGGCCACTGAAGCAAATTTGTGATTCCATGCCTATGAATGCTTCTCCATGTTGTGAAATGGAGTACCTGAAGCTGTTTGTCAGCGCTTACATTCGTGTCTGCTGACCTTTCTGGCAAACCTCCCATTGGTATTTCCTTGCTATGTTATTTTTCACCAGTATGAACTCATTATTATCTCTGGGTTCTCCTTGCTTCTCCAAAGGCATCCTGACCAGTTACTTCATCCGTATGTATGTAATGAATTTATTCTGTAGTGGCAAACAGCAAATGTTTTGGAGATAATAAATGTAAGCGGTCATTCTCTGACTGCAGAAAGTCATTCTGCAAAGGAGCCCTTTAGAGCATCCAGCTGGATCATTAACTTCTCTTTTCACCAGGGAAAGTTTCCCACTAGGGAGTTAGCAAGCAAATTGAACCAGTCTTCAAAGAGGAATTATATATTCTTTAGTTACCTTCTTGTGGAAAGTGATGATAAGCCTGTTTTATGAGAGTAATCATTTCATAAAAGGAAAAAACTATTTTTTGTCTTACATAGGCTTCTGATCCTGCAAGTCACTAGGAAGCTTTGCTGACTCAATTAAAGCAATCCTGCCAGATAAATGTGGGCCAATTTAGCCTCATATGCTGCTGGGATACCCAATTCTACAATGTAATAGTATAGATACCTTAGTTTCCATAATCTGCATTCCTTTTAAGGGTTGATTTAATAGCTTTTGTAAAATAGTCTTAAAATTAAGGGAAAGACTGATAGAAGACTGGAAAATGAATCTCAGGAAATTGATGTTTTACTGTGCATCAGTTAAGGTGCCAAAGCATGATTTTTTATTTTTTTTCCTGATTATGTATCAATGTTGTTTGTTAAAATACAAAATATGTTTCTCATTATTTTATTCAGAAAGGAAGATTGTAAAGCACGGGGATTATTCCTCGATAAATGTAACTTTTTAGCTTTTCTGCATGTGTGTGTCTGTGGCAAGCTTACAAATTTTGTATTGAAATATCTTAACAATCTGTTATTTTGGCTTTTCTGTTATAAAGACTAATAGATATATTCTTGCAGAGTGAGCAGAAATGATGACAGAGTTCTACAGATAATTAGACAGAATGAAAGACAAAGAACTGTGTCAAAAAATAAAGATGCATCACATTATTTATGGATCACTTCATATTGATTTGGATCTGGCTGGAGACCTGGTGTTCTGGATTAGACTATATCAGATCAGCATGCTATTTCCTTTCTAATTTAGTTTACTATGCCCTACACTTTTTCCAAACACATATAAATGTTTAAGTCTAGCCTCTTTGATGTTAATTTGTTGTTAGCATTGATACGCTCCATTCTTTCTCTTTAACAGACTCATGTTGGGGGCAGTGGGTGTTCTGTTGCTTAGTTTCTTAGTTTACTTGAAATTATTGCAATCTTAGAATCATAGAATCATTTAGGTTGGAAAAAACCCTTAAGATCATCGAGTCCAACTGTTAACCTAACACTGCCAAATCCACCTCTAAACCATGTCCCTAAGCGCCATATCTGCATGTCTTAAATACCTCCAGGGATAGGGACTCAACCACTTCCCTGGGCAGCCTGTTCCAATGCTTGACAACCCTTTCGATGAAGAAACATTTCCTAACATCCAATCTAAACCTCCCTTGGCGCAACTTGAGGCCGTTTCCTCTTGTCCTGTCACTTGTTACTTGGGAAAAGAGACCGACCCCCACCTCATTACAACCTCCTTTCAGGTAGTTGTAGAGAGCAATAAGGTCTCCCCTCAGCCTCCTCTTCTCCAGGCTAAACAACCCCAGCTCCCTCAGCCGCTCCTCATAAGACTTGTGCTCTAGACCCTTCACCAGCTTTGTTGCCCTTCTTTGGACTTGCTCCAGCACCTCAATGTCCTTCTTGTAGTGAGGGGCCCAAAAATGAACACAGTATTTGAGGTACAGCCTCACCAGTGTCGAGTATGGGGGATGATCACTTCCCTAGTCCTGCTGGCCACACTATTCCTGATACAAGCCAGGATGCCATTGGCCTTCTTGGCCACCTGAGCACACTGCTGGCTCATATTCAGCCAGCTGTCAACCAACACCCCCAGGTCCTTTTCCGCCAGGCAGCTCTCCAGCCACTCCTCCCCCAGCCTGTAGCATTGCATGGGGTTGTTGTGACCCAAGTGCAGGACCCGGCACTTAGCCTTGTTGAATCTTAAGATATAAAATGCCAGGACAACATATAGCTGGGTAAAGAGCATTGCTGTGTGGGAAGAAGAGTTGACAACCTTTCTTGTGTATAAAGTAGACATGATGGAATGATAAGTGACAGCAAAAAAGTGTCATGTGAGGGAATTTCAATGACGAAGCATTGTTTTCAGAAACTGTACATTTGCAGTACAGCAATAATTTCTCCTTGAATTGCTTTAGTTTATACTATGTATCGCTTTATGTTTAGAAAGCACCTTCCTAATCTGCACCTGCAATACCACTTTCTTTTGAGAGCTGATAGAGGCTTTTGCAGAGCTGAGATGGAGGCTTCAGCAATTAAAATCACCATAGGCTTTGATAGTGGTGTGCATCAGTTATATTTCACCCAGACTTGGATTTAGGGTATGTACCTAGCTGATGTCTTGTAAAAATCTGGTGTAGATTAAGCAGAACATGCTTTTCTCTCTGCTAAACAGGAGACACTTCTTTGCCCTTGATCCCCTGGGTGTATAGGCTACTACTTGCAGTGACTTCGGGATATCTTTGTATGCTGTTCTGTGTTTGACTTCATTTAGGACTTCTACTTTTAACAGCTTCCAGAAAAATAATTATCAACCTGCTTGGATCTAAGTGACATAATTTGATTTTTTTATGATATATTTGAGACCCTACACTCCTTGATGTTAATCTGCATGGGTTTTTGGTTTTTTTTTGTTTGGGTTTTTTTTTTTGGAGAGGACTTGTCATGAAGGGCAGAGAGAGATGTATAACTGCAAAGGAGAAAATTAAATTTTCTTTTATATATATATGTGTGTGCAGAGAAGTTGACTAATTTAGAACTGTTGCCATCACTATGGAATGGTTTGAGCTAGAGAAGTGCAGCCCAAACTCTGGACAAGATTTGGAGGTGATCAGAAAAGATAATTTCTCTGAAAACCAAAAATTAAAGGGAATAAAAAATAAAAAGGAAATTTTACATGGCTCTGGGACCATCAGTGGCAATTCTTTGTTTAAAGAAACATTTCAGTTTTGAGTTTCTAGCGTAAGTAGCTTTTTAAACTATTAAATAGGTGTTTTAATAAAATGCTTGTGGCCAATGCTAAATGGTAGGTTGAATACACGGTATAATTAGAATATTTTTTTAAGCCTTAGCAAAAGCTTCAAGAAACTTACAAGGTTAAAATAATTTCTAAATCATGCAAGCGTTGGTCGCTTTCGGAATTCTGATTTGTACTTCAAAAGAGATGCTACCCTGTGTGAGTACAAAGCATCATTCACAGCTTAAGAAGAGACATCAGTTCTTTGCTTCATTACTATGGTAATGGAAATGTGATACAGTTTCAGTGCATCTACTGTATATGTATAAAGCAAAGCTTCTGAGATAGGTCCTCAAAATGCTTCCCCTTCCCTTAGACGTTTAATACACAAACCTGTATCTCCTGTACTTATGTTTAAAGATGATTTATTCTTTTTGTGGGGTAAAGATTACCTGGTGTGTTCTTTGGAATCCAAATTCTGTAGATTTTTGTCAAGGGAACAAACTGAGGAAAATCATTAAATGATATTTCATATTCCACTTCCAGGATCCCTTTACATGTCTGTTTCTCTCATCTCCCTTGTGCTCCCTGCCACCACCACTACCATCCGCTTAGTAAAGGGGGGTTGGACACTGTGGGACAAGGAAAGAAAAAAATCTCAAATAACACAATTCCATTTTGAAAATTTTTTTTGCCTTTGATATGAAATGTTTCAGAAACTTGATCCAAACAAACAAGAAAGATAACAGACATTTAACAAGTTAATCATAATGTGGGGGTTGGGGTGCATGCATGTGTTTTGGGGGGTGGTATGTTTCAGTTTTCCCTCCCCCAAGAAAGCATCCCCAAGAAACACAGATACAGGAAATAGGATCTCATTGAAGTTAGGTTGTCAGAGTTAGGACATATATGTGTTCTGTCAGAAACGTCTCCCTTACTTTAAAACAAGCCTTCAGATGTTGTAAATACTCAGTTGCTTGTATATTGAAGTCCTTTCCACTAGCATCATACAAATGCAAAGCTGTTTTATAGATCACCTTTATAGTCAGATCTCATTATTGGAATGATTAATGGTATTAATATTTTAAGGTTAATTTATGGTAAATTACCAAATGGAGTTTGAGGCATGGATGAAGGCTAACTGGAATTTATTTCAGCTGGGCTTATCAGCTTGGGCACATGACTTGCATTAGAAACAAGCACAGAATAGGCACAAATGATACACTGAGGGAAATTAGCATAATTGTGCTATTAATTTCTTCTAAAGCAAAAGATGAATGTGCTGCTTCTGTGCTCCTTTCAGTTTAAATATACTAAATTTATTGAAGAACCAATCTATGTGTCAATTCCTACTGTTTACAGAACAACAGTACTGCATGTATTCTTTCAGGTACAGGGTCTCAGAAAATAGAACTTCAGAATAATAATGTTTGTAGTCTCATCTGTAAAAGTTTTGTAGCCTTTCTAAGCATGTTCCCTCACTCCTGTCTCCTATGTTATATCCTCCTAAAACAGGTGACTTCTTACAATGCTCTCCATATCCATTCACCCACACTAGTCCATCTTTTTAGTTCTCTGAATGAGTCTATATGTCTTCACTAAGAAGTAGCACTTCTTAACAGGAGCAGTTTTGTAGAGCAAAACAGTTGGTGCTGAGGAACCAATGTGAACATTAGATGTGTTTCAGGGTTTAATTCAGACTGGCTTGCCTAGTCCTCTGGCCTCAATGTCCATTAGCAATTGGAGTGTATCAACTAGGAGAGTGTCTTCCAGTTCAGCTTCATCCAAAAGAAATCCAGTTTATGCACTCTAAGATTACCCTGAAATTCAAACTGAAGCATGGTAGACAGGGACTGGCAAAGTCCCTTCAAAAACACACTCCTGATCCAAGCTAAAACATTAATGTAAATGCAAACTGAGTGCTTCTGCAGCAAAAAAGCATCAGTTTTATTTGCTTTTAGAGTGAACTGTTTCGGGATCTTTGTTTAGCAGAGAATTTAAATATTGTTACATTGCTTCAAAGTGATCACATCAGTGGGCACATGCCAAGATGTAACTGGCATGGATGGCCTCTGATAAGAAACTTGCTTAAGATAAGAATCAAGGTTCCACGGTGATTCACTTTAACTAGTGGTTACTGGTTCACTAGCTGATGAGTGGAGAATCATTTACAGTCATTCACAAGATCTAGCATTTTAATGCTGTTACTGCTATACCAGCATTCTTAGCAACAAGTAAAGAAGAAAATAAGTTGAGTTGCTCAAAGAAAGAGTTCAGTTCTCTGCATATCAAAACCCCAGCATTTCAAAACTCCATTAAAACCAACAGATCATGGATGTATTATTTGTACACATGAATGCCTTTGGCTTTCTGTTATTCTACAAAAAAAGGCAATATAAACTAAACTTCTACAAAACTGAAACAATTTTAAGTGTTTTAATTGAGGGAGTTGTGTGTTCCAGTAGCATGTGACTTTCCAGAGATTCTTCCCACTTTAGAACGAGGACTACAACACAGACAAACTGTCCCAGCATTTCACAATATTATATTGTGTAAATATAGTAACTATGTATTTAAAATAATCATTACACCTGGTGGAGATGCTCCTAATACCGAACATTTTAGATTAGGAGTTTTCATCCCGTGTAAACGTAAACTGGGTGTGAGATGTCTCCACTCAAGTTAGTCACATATGTTTTGCTATCTTATATCATGCATAACTTAAGAAATAGTTAGCTGTATATATGTGAGTTTGACTTCTAGATTGAAATATTAATGCATTGGGACATGGCTAGAGATTCTTTTGTAACTATTTATGTCTCTATGAAATATATCAGTTTTCTATATTTGAGACATCTAAATTAATTTCCATGAGCGCTTTCTCTTTGAAAGCCCTTGGAAACTACATGACAATGTTTTTATAGCTATGGTTATTTCATTTGGTTGATCCTGTCAAATTAGTCGGGGATAGAGAATTCACTAATAGTTTAGGAATAGAACAGGTCGTTTTGTTTTGCTATTCCTGTGTGAGTGGTTTTGCTTCCCCCTACCTTTGGCTGTTAAATACCGATGCAATAAAGAATTGAAACCTGCTTTTAGCAATAGCGAAAAGGTACAGGAAAGGATTAAAAGTGTTGTTTACTTGCTGGCTAAGCCCCATAATGTATTCTCATAGCTGCAGGCTCTGATTCATAAAGATTCATTTGTGGCTGTGTTCAATAGCAGTGAGTCCACTCATGAAGCATGTACCTTCCTGTCTGAGTCTGGGTGTTCTTAAGATCTTATTGCTGACTAGAAATGGACACTGAGCAGACTTGAGAATGAGAAGAAGACAATGAGAAGCTTTTAATTGATCTTAAGTAGTTTCGTAGCTATTAGACTGTATTTTGTTTAACATACTGTAAATTTAAATGTTCATATTGTGCTCCATGACTGTTCTCATCTTTTAAATACAGGATACTGGCTTATAGTGGTTGCAGGCTGCATGGTTCACTCTACTCAAGTTTACTGCCTCTGGCCTGAAAGATGAGGATAGTATTTTCCATTTTATTCCTCTAGATGCAATGCTCAGCTGGAGGCAGAGAGCCAAAGCGGCTTTTACTAGAGGAAGTCCTTACTGCCTCTAATTTCTCATTTGCCTGCTATTACATGCATAAAAACTGAAGCCATGACTCTGACAAAAGGGAGACAGAAGTTAAGCTATTCTTACATTATGTCTCATGGCACAGTAATCAGAGTATCCTTAGGATCTAATCTGATATTCTGTCTTAATATCACACTACATCTCTGCAGCTCTCACTACAACCATGCAGAGTGAAAGTTATCTGAGTATACAGGCTCCACTAAGGATATGGCTGTGAGTAAACCCGATCAAATTCAAGACATTATTCTGCACATCACAGTGAAGTATGTTACTAGAAAAATGGGCATAAGTTCCTATGGCAAAGCAACACAAAACCTCTGTAAGTTAGCTGTTTATTACACTCTACTAATGCTCTTTGACCCTTAATTCTTGTTTTGAATGATTAAACCTCAAATTTGACCTATCATATTTAAATACATATATAGACAGAAGTCACCATGTGGAATGTTACAGATATTGATACAGTGAAATGTAGTAAGGTTATTTATGAATGTTTGGTTGGTTTAAATGTTAGGAGTGATATCAGTGGTGGTCTAACAATCTGCTATAGATCTTCCAAATAAAAACAAAGCACATTGGACTCTGCCTTTTGACTCCTATGAAAATATCCTATGGTGTATGAAATAATCTGTGGACAGTTAACTTATACATGTATGTCAAACATTGTTTTTTTAAATGAATCTCAATCAGATGTTTTCTTTACCTGCCTTTCAGAAAAGACGACGGCGGATTGACCGAAGCATGATTGGGGAGCCAACAAACTTTGTTCACACGGCTCATGTAGGATCAGGAGACCTATTCAGTGGAATGAACTCGGTAAGCATGAGTGGATGAAGAATATTTCATCTTTGATACAATATGGGAACATGACTATTGTGGCTGAAGCAATTAGTTGAAGGAGTGGTTCTCAACTGAGTTATAAGAGTTTCTGTAAAGCTGAAAAACAATCTGCTAGTGTCTTAATTCCAAGTCTTAACCACTTGTGTTCAAGATTATGGAATATCATATTAAAACTTCCTACATTTATTGAAAATACAAAGTACATTTTTTATAAATTGTACAAGGTATATGTAGAGTACTTCTTAAATTTATTCCGATAACATGTATGAACTAAAATAGAGGTATATTTTAAAATATACTAGAGTATTTCAGAAAAAATATTTTTAAAGTATCTTATAATTCTGATTAGATTTCTTAAGTATTTTTTTTTAAATGCTGCTTATGTAAAACTCTGTAACTTTCCTTAGTTTATGGTTCACACAAATATTCCTATTGTGTGTACTTATTGAGGTTCTCACTATTTGCAATGTAAATTATTTCCAGAGCAAGCAACACTGATGTCACAAGTGGGGTTTTGTGGCTTCCTGTAGATGATAGGAACTATAAGTATATAAGTATATCTTTGAAAGTGAAAAACAGAGGCTAAGAGTGGTGGATTAGCCTTTGCCAACAGCCAAACTCCCACCTAGTCACTCACTCACTCCCCCTCCTCAGTGGGACAGGGGGAGAAAATAGGATGAGAAAGCTCGTGGGTCGACATAAAGACAGGACATCACTTACCAATTACTGTCATGGGAAAAACAGACTCAACTTGAGGAAAATTAATTTAATTTATTGCCAATTAAAATAGATTCAGATAGTGAGAAACAAAAAGACAAACATTAATACAACAAGTTTTCTCCCCGCTTTCTCAGGCTCAACTTCACTCCTCCTTGTCCTGCCCCGATGAGCTCTGTGTGAGGGGGGGGGTTTACAGTCAGTACACAGAGGTTTCTCTCTGCTGTTCCTTCCTTTTCACAGAATCATAGAATGGTTTGGGTTGGAAGGGACCTTTTAAAGATCATCTAGATCAACCCCACTGCCATGGGCAGGAACATCTGTCACTAGATCAGGTTGCTTAAAGCCCTGTCCAACCTGACCTCGAACACTTCCAGTGATGGGGCATCCACAGCTTCTCTGGGCAACCTGTTCCAGTGTTTCACCACCCTCATTGTGAAGAACTTCTTCCTTACATCTAGTCTAAATCTACCCTCTTTTAGTTTAAAACCGTTGCCCCTTGTCCTATTGCAACAGGCACTACTAAAAAGTCTCTCTCCATCTTTCTTATAAGCCCCATTTAAAGTATTGAAAGGCCGCAATAAGGTGTCCCCAGAGCCTTTTCTTCTTCAGGCTGAACAACCCCAACTCTCTCTGCCTTTCCTCATAGGAGAGGTGCTCCAGCCCTCTGATCATTTTTGTGGCCCTCCTCTGGACCCGCTCTAACAGGTCCATGTCTGTCTTGTACTGGGAACCCCAGAGCTGGGTGCAGTACTCCAGGTGGGCTCTCACGAGAGCAGAGTAGAGGGGGAGAATCACCTCCCTCGACCTGCTGGCCACGCTTCTGTTTATGCGGCCCAGGATTCGATTGGCTTTCTGGCCTGCAAGCGCACACTGCCAGCTCGTATCCAATTTTTCGTCCGCCGGTACCCCCGAGTCCTTCTCTGCAGGACTGCTCTCAATCCATTCATCACCCAGTCTGTACTGATATCGGGGACTGCCCCGACCCAGGTGCAGGACCTTGCCCTTGGCCTTGTGGAACTTCACGAGGATCGCACGGGCCCACTTCTCCAGCCTGTCAAGATACTTCTGGATGGTATCCCCTCTAGAGTATCAGCTGCACCACTCAGCTTGGTGTCATCTGCAAACTTGCTGAGGACACTATGTCATTAATGAAGATATTAAACAGTATTGGACCCAGTACGGACCCCTGAGGGACACCGCTTGTTACTGGTTTCCATTTGGACAGTGAGCCATTGACTGTAACTCTTTGGATGCAGCCATCCGGCCAATTCCTTATCCATCTAATAGTCCATCCAACAAATCCATCTCTCTCCAATTTAGAGGCAAGAATGTTGTGGGGGACCGTGTCAAAGGCTTTACAGAAGTCCAGGTAGAGGGCCTCAGTTGCTCTTCCCTTGTCCACTGATGCAGTCACTCCATTGTAGAAGGCCACTAGAGTAGTCAGGCATGATTTGCCCTTGGTGAAGCCATGTTGGCTTTCTCAAATCACCTCCCTGTCTTCCGTATGCTTCGACATAGCTTCCAGGAGGATCTGCTCCATGATTATACCGGGCACAGAGGTGAGGCTGACTGGTCGGTCATTCCCAGGGTCCGCCTTTTTAAAAATGGGTGTGATGATATTCCCTTTTCTCCAGTCACCGGGGACTTTGCTTGACTGCCATGACTTTTCAAATATGATGGACAGTGGCTTAGCAACTACATCTGCCAGTTCCCTCAGGACCCTGGGATGCATCTCGTCAGGTCCCATGGACTTGTGTATGTTCAGGTTCCTCAGGTGGTCTTGAACCAGATCGTTTCCTATGATGGGAGGGACTTTGTTCCCCCAGTCCCTGCCTTGAGGTTCAGGGACTTGAGAGATGTGGGAACAGTGATTGCCAGTGAAAAGGGAGGCAAAAAAATCATTGAGTACCTCAGCCTTCTCCATGTCGGCTGTCACTAGATCTCCTGTCTTATTTATCAGGGGGGGCGTGGGGGGTGTGTGTGTGGGTGGTGTATGTTTTCTTTAGTTTCCCTTTTCTGACCAACGCACCTGTAGAAGCCCTTCTTATGATTCTTCACATCCCTTGCCAAATTCAGCTCCAACTGTGCCTTAGCTTTCCTGATCCCATCCCTACACATCCAGGCAGCATCCGTATATTCTTCCCAGGATGTGTGTACCTGCTTCCACTGCCTATGCATTTCCTTCTTGCACTTCAGCTCGACCAGAAGGTCCTTCCTCAGCCATGCTGGTCTCCTGCCTTCCTTGCCTGATCTCTTATGCATGGGAATTGAGAGCTCTTGTGCTCTAAGAAAAATGTCCTTAAAGAGCTGCCAGCTCCCTTCTGCTCCTTTATCCCCGAGGGCAGTTTCCCAGGGGGTCCCATCCACTAGTTCTTTAAACACCTGAAAGTTCGCTCTCCTAAAATTCAGGGTCTTGACTTTACTCTTCGCCTGGCCTATATCCCTCAAGATTGTGAATTCCACCAGGGCATGATCACTGCAGCCCAGACTGACACCAGTCTTGACCTCTTCAAGTAGTTCATCTGTCTTGGTGAGCAACAGGTCCAGTAACGCTTCTCTAGTTGCACTGTCTGTCACCTGGATTAAAAAGTTATCCTCAACACACTCCAAGAGTCTCCTTGACTGCGTACAGCTTGCTGTGCTGCTTTTCCAGCATATGTTAGCGTGGCTGAACCCAGCAGGATCAGAACTTGCGAGCTTGATGCTTCCGGTAGTTGAAGTAAGAACACTTCGTCAACATCCTCCCCTTGATTAGGTGGCTTATAGTAGACACCAACCACGAGGTTTCCTTTGTTGGCTTGGCCCCTAATTTTCACCTATAAGCTCTCAGCCTGTTCATCGCTGTCTTTCAAAGACAGCTCTGTGCAGTCAATCCATTCTTTTACATAGCGGGCAAACCCCCCGCCCCTTCTTCCTTGCCTGTCCCTTCTGAACAGTTTATAGCCATCGATTGCAACGCTCCAGTCGTGTGAGTCATCCCACCAAGTTTCAGTGATAGCAATTAGGCCATAGCTTTCCAGCTGCACAGTGGCTTCCAACTCCTCCTGTTTGTTACCCGTGCTGCGTGCATTGGGATAGAGGCACTTCAGCTGGGCTGTCGACCATGTCACCTTTTTGGAGGATCAAGCCCCAATTCCTTTGCGGCATTTCTCAGGTGTTCCCCTGTTGGTTCCTAATGCATCAGCAGCCCCTGACTCTTCTCTGTTGCTCAAAACTCCATCCCCTTCCCCCACTGAGTCTAGTTTAAAGCTCTGTTCTGGCATGGGTTCTCCACAGGCTGCAGTCCTTCAGGAATATCCATCTGTTCGGTGTGGGTCCTCCACAAGCTGCAGGGAGTATCTGCTCCAGTGCCTGGAGCACCTCCTCCTTCTCTGACCTTGGTGTTCCCTCTGTTGTTTCTCACTCTTTTTGTTCCCTCCTCCTCTCTCTCCAGCGGTTTTGCCCTTTCTTAAATATTTTTTCACAGAACCATTGCCTACTTTGCTCATGGGCTCAGTTTTGGCATGCAGTGGGGCTGTTGTGGAGCCTGCTGGAACTGGCTGTATCTGGCACAAGGCAGCCCCCCACCCTGCAGGGGTGGCCTCTTCTCACAGCCCCCCGGCTACCAAAACCTTGCCACATATACCCAATACACTAAGATAGATATTGAAAGTGACCTTATGAGAATAGATTTATTTTGTACTACTTCATATTTTCTGTGAAACATCAATATATTTTTAAGGTCAGTAATACGCGATCTAAGAAAAGGGTGGCATATAGATAATGATGAAAAATACTTCTTGACCTTAATAATCCCCTTTAAAGGAAAAAAATTATTTCTCCATGGCAGATTTTAGCAAAGGGGAAGACAAGAGTTCTGTCAGGGGTATTAAAATAAAGAACAGACCTGTAAAGAAAAAAAAGTCAGTTTTAATGTAGGTCATTTGTAGCTTCCTAGAAACTAGTTTGATTTTTTACAGCTTACTGTGATCAGAAAAAAACTTTCGTAACTCAGTAGTCATTGGGGAAGGGCAAAGCTGGGAAATCTGACATGGCAAACAAAGTACCAGGTTTTCCCTGAAGCAACATTATGGATTGGAAGTAATTTGTACTAAAACATCTGTAAGCAAGTTAAATAGATGAGCACAGTTTCAGCTTGATAAAATTAAATTAAAGCTAATTATCTATTTAATGCAATCTATTACATTAATATTTAAAACTATGTGTAAATTGAAATAATGAAATGAGCGAATGGTGTTTTTAATAAAATTTAAAAAATGCATGGCTTTTTGCTTTTTAGATGTTTGCTGCCCTTCCCGTGAGAACCTTTCTTATTCTCACAGCTAAGCAGCCTCATGGGAGGCTTGTGTTGGTTGCCTGAAGCTTTACTCTCTCACCTCAGACTTTTTCCCCTACTTGCCCTCGCCTTTGCCTCGCATAATACCCAACTATCTCCAGATATTAGATAATCATTATTGTCTCCCTACATGGACTTTTTCTTTCATTTTAACACGTGTAACTGGTTGTATCTCTTTCTCTTTTTTTCTTTTGGATAATGTGCTGCATCAATGACCATAGTGATTTTTCTGATCCCAGATAAGAAGAGACAGTATGCAAAAAATTATCCTTTTCTCTCTCTTTTTAGAAGCATGAATCTCTATTTTTTCACATTTGCCTATTTTCCTGCCTCTTCCTTGGTGTCTCACTGTGGTAATATTTCATCCAGTCTCTGTGTTAATTCTTGACAGTGTAAATTCCAAGATCACAGTCTTCTCTTCATGTGTTTTTCTGCTGCTTAACTTCCTTTATAGTATGGACATTATACTACTTTGTGAACTTACTTCTGCCTTCTCTATTCTGAATACCTTAGGAAGACCTCCTGCAATTTCATTAGCTTTTTCCCATATAGATTTGGGAATAAGATCAGTATCTATTTGCTCTGCGCCTTTTTCATCAGCGTTGTTCTTCATTATATATCCTCATGCTTCTGAGTACAGTAGTTTTCTGACTACTGAAATATTTTGATTTTGTTTGCCTTCTCTGTAGAGAAACTTGTTATTTTGTCAAAGGTAAAATTATACAGTAGGAACACTCTGTGCACTGTTCCCTTCTCATTCCCATCACCTTCTTTCTATTTTATCTTTGTATTCCATGGTGAAGTCTCTCACTTTTCGTTTTCTGCTTCATAATCCTCAATTTATCCTTTGATTTCATGTATTCCGTTCTTTTCTTAGCTTTTCTCATTTACTTAGTTTTCTGTTGTTTACTCTCTCAAGGACCATTTTATTTCCTGATTTTAAAGGGGAGGGAAGAAATTAATTAGCTAGATATGCAACACAATAGATTGTATGATCTTCAATTGGTGTGATCCCTTCCAAAATTCTTGAATCCTTATCCTATCTAAATTAGATATAACACAGAAAAGAACCTTTGTTATTATGTATCATCATAGGGAAGGCAATGGTATCTTTGAAGAAAAAAAAAAAGCATTTAATTGTGCTTGTTCTTGTAGTTTAGACTGCCTAAAAAGGAGGTTGCTTCAGAAAGAGTGCCACTTTGTCAGCCCACAATTCTGTTAGACCTGCTTTTTGGTCAGTGTTTTTGACATTCATAGAATCATAGAATGTCCTGAGTTGGAAGGGACCCACAAGGATCATCGAGTCCAACTCCTGTCCCTGCATAGGACAACCCCAAAATTCACACCATATGTCTGAGGGCGTTGTCCAAATGCTTCTTGAATACTGTCAGGCTTGGCGCCGTGACTACCTCCCTGGGGAGCCTGTTCCAATGCTCCACCACCCTCTGGGTGAAGAACCTTTTCCTAATGTCCAACCTAAACCTCCCCTGGCATATCTTCCTGCTGTTCCCTCGGGTCCTATCATTGGTCGTCAGGGAGAAGAGATCAGCGCCTGCCCCTCCTCTTCCCCTTGTGAGGAAGCTGTAGACCTTGATGAGGTCTCCCCTCAGTCTCCTCCAGGCTGAACAGACCAAGTGACTTCAGCTGCTCCTCGTTCGGCTTCCCCTCTAAACCCTTCACCATCTTCGTGGCTCTCCTCTGGACACTCTCTAGTAGCTTCGTATCCTTTTTGTACTGTGGCGCCCAAAACTGCACACAGTACTCAAGATGAGGCCGCACCAGTGCAGAGTAGAGTGGGACAATCACCTCCCTCGACCAGCTAGCAATACAGCGCTTGATGCACCCAAGGACACGGTTGGCCCTCTTGGCTGCCAGGGCGCACTGTTGGCTCACGTTCAACTTGCCGTCGACCAGAACCCCCAGATCCCTCTCTGCGGGGCTGCTCTCCAGCCTCTCGTTCCCCAGTCTGTAGGTACATCCAGGGTTGCCCTGTCCCAGGTGCAAAATCCGGCACTTGCCCTTGTTAAAGTTCATACGGTTGGTGATTGCCCAGCTCTCTAATTTGTCCAGATCTCTCTGCAGGGCCTCTCTGCCCTTGAGAGTGTCGAATGTATGTATCCTACATAAATTTTCATATAGAAGATGGCCACTGAACTACTAATGCAGTCAAGCTTACATTTGTTTGAGTTTATTTTAGGTGCAACAGCCTCCGTATTTTAGACTGATACTTCTTTACTTGCTAACATAAACATGCATATGGGGTGGCAGGTGAACCCCCTCCTTGCCTACCTTGCCTTCCCAGGTGCCTCTGTACAACAGGTATGAGACTCTGGATGTGGAAGGCCAGTCAAAGGATGATGTGGATGATGGTCCATCTACACCAGAGGTGTTGCCAAGGTCAGAAAGGCCTACCCCCCGTATCACGACCACCTCCATGAGGAAGAAAAGATGGGTTATAGTTGTAGGCGACTCCCTTCTGAGGGGAACAGAGGGTCCAATATGCCAGACAGACCCTCCTCTTAGGGAAGTCTGCTGCCTTCCTGGGGCCCGGGTTAAGGACATCACCAGGAAACTTCCTAGCCTGGTACAGCCCTCGGACTATTACCCATTGCTGCTCTTCCATGTGGGTGGTGATGAAGCCGCAACGCATAGTCCAAGGGCAATCAAAAGAGACTTCAAGGCCTTGGGACAGTTGGTAAGAGAATCTGGGGCACAGGTTATATCCTTCCAGTTGCAGGCAGCGACACTGGAAGAAACAGACGGACCCAGTCTATTAATACATGGCTCAGTGGCTGGTGTCACCTCCACAATTTCAGGTTTTTTGATAATGGGATGGCCTACATGGCACCAGGCCTGCTGGCGTTGGATGGGATTCACCTTTCTCAAAGGGGGAAGAGGGTCTTTGCTCACGAGCTAGCAGGGCTCATTGACAGAGCTTTAAATTAGACTCGAAGGGGGAGGGGGATAATATCAGGCTTGCCCGTGACAAGCTGTGGGATGACACGCCAAGGTTAGAAGGATGGGTTGCTAGCAAGGGCCCTCAGCCTGTTGCTCCGAGATGTGCTGGGTACACTGGAGCACACAAAGTCTTACGGAGATGAGCCGGGGGCTCCTGAGGTAATAGGAGCCAACAGGGAAACACCAGGGAAATACCTCAAAGGAATTAAGGTGTGTTCTAAGAAGGTGACACGGTCAACAGCCCAGCTGAAGTGCCTCAACACCAATGCATGCAGCATGGACAACAAACAGGAGGAGTTGGAAGCCACTGTGCTACTAGAAAGCTACAACCTAGTTGCCATTCCTGGAACTTGGTGGGACGAATCCCATGACTGGTGTGGCTATCGAAGGCTACAAGCTGTTCAGAAGGGACAGGCAAGGTAGGAGGGGTGGAGGGGTTGCTCTCTATGTCAAGAAATGGATAGAATGTGAAGAACTGTCCCTGAAGAATAGCCATGAGCAGGTTGAAAGCTTATGGGTAAGAATCAGAGACCAAGGCAACAAAGGGAACCTTGTGGTTGGTGTCTACTACAGGCCGCCCGATCAAGGGGAGCCTATTGACGAAGCCTTCTTACTCCAGCTCCAGGAGGCATTGTGCTCACAGGCTCTTGTCCTGTTGGGGGACTTCAACCACCCTGACATCTGCTGGAAAAGTAGCACAGCGAGCTATAGGCAATCCAGGAGACTCCTGGAGTGCATTGAGGATAACTTCTTAAGCCAGGTAACAGACAGCCCTACCAGAGGGGATGTTACTGGACCTGATGGTCACCAATGCAAGTGAGCTAATTGGAGACATCAAGACTGGAGGCAGCCTGGGCTGCAGTGATCATACACTGGTGGAGTTCACAGTCCTGCAGAACAGAGTTGGCAGGTCTTTAAGGACGCTTTCCATAGAGCACAAGAGCTCTCAATCCCCAGGTGCAAGAAATCAGGCAAGGAAGGGAAGAGGCCAGCATGGCTGAGTCAAGACCTGCTGGTCAAACTAAAGGGCAAGAAGGAAATGCACAGGCAGTGGAAGCAGGGACAGGTATCCTGGGAAGAGTATAAGGACGCTGCCCGGTTGTGTAGGGATGGGGCCAGGAAGGCCAAGGCATGGCTGGAGATGAACTTGGCAAGGGATGCAAAGAATAATAAGGGCTTCTAGAGGTATGTCAGCCAGAAAAGGAAGGTTAAAGAAAGTATACCTCCCCGATGAACATGACTGGCAATCTGGTAGCAACAGATGAGGAGAAGGCTGAGGTACTCAACAACTTCTTTGCCTCTGTCTTCACTGGCAACCTCTCTTCCCACACCTCTCGAGTGGATGGACCTCAAGGCAGGGACTGGGGGAGCAAAGTCCTTCCCACTGCAAGAGAAGATCAGGCTCGTGACCACCTGAGGAACCTGAACATACATAAGTCTATGGGACCTGATGAGATGCATCCCAGAGTCCTGAGGGAATTGGCTGATGTAGTTGCTAAGCCACTCTCCATGATATTTGAAAAGTCATGGCAGTCAGGTGAAGTCCCTGGGGACTGGAAAAAGGGAAACATTGCAGCCATTTTTAAAAGGGGTAGAAAGGAGGACCCTGGGAACTATCAACCTGTCAGCCTCAGCTCTGTGCCTGGGAAGATCATGGAACAGATCCTCCTAGAAGCTATGCTAAGGCACATGGAGGACAGGGAGGTGATTCGGGACAGCCAGCATGGCTTCACCAAGGGCAAGTCCTGCCTGACCAACCTAGTGGCCTTCTATGATGGAGTAACTACATCAGTGGACGAGGGAAGAGCTATGGATGTCATCTATCTGGACTTCTGTAAGGCCTTTGACACGGTCCCCCACAACATCCTTCTCTCTAAATTGGAGAGATATGGATTTGATGGGTGGACTGTTCGGTGGATGGTCGCATCCAGAGGGTAGTGGTCAATGGCTCAATGTCCAGATGGAGATCCGTAATGAGTGTTGTCCTTCAGGGGTCCGTATTAGGACCAGTGCTGTTCAATATCTTCATCATTGACATAGACAGTGGGGTCAAGTGCACCCTCAGCAAGTTTGCGGATGACACCAAGCTGAGTGGTGTGGTTGACATGCCTGAGGGACGGGATGCCTTCCAGAGGGACCTGGACAAGCTGAAGAAGTGAGCCCCTGTGAACCTCATGAGGTTCAACAAGGCCAAGTGCAAGGTCCTGTACCTGGGTCGGGACAATCCCCAGTATCAGTACAGGCTGGGGGATGAATGGATTGAGAGCAGCCCTGCCGAGAAGGACTTGGGGGTACTGGTGGATGAAAAGCTGGACATGAGCCGGCAATGTGCTCTCGCAGCCCAGAAAGCCAACTGTATCCTGGGCTGCATCAAAAGAAGAGTGGCCAGCAGGTCGAGGGAAGGTTATTCTGCCCCTCTGCTCTGCTCTCGTGAGACCCCACCTGGAGTACTGCATCCAGCTCTGGAGTCCTCAGCACAGGAAAGACATGGACCTGTTGGATTGGGTCCAGAGGAGGGCCACAGAAATGATCAGAGGGCTGGAGCACCTCTCCTATGAGGGAAAGGCAGAGAGAGTTGGGGTTGTTCAGCCTGGAGAAGAGAAGGCTCCAGGGACACCTTATTGCAGCCTTTCAGTACTTAAAGGGGGCTTATAAGGAAGATGGTGACAGACTTTTTAGCAGGGCCAATAGCGATAGGACAAGGGGCAATGGTTTTAAACTAAAAGAGGGTAGATTCAGACTAGATGTAAGGAAGAAATTTTTCACAATGAGGGTGGTGAAACACTGGAACAGGTTGCCCAGAGAGGTGGTAGATGCCCTGGACACATTCAAGGCCAGGTTGGACAGGGCCTTGAGCAACCTGATCTAGTTGAAGATGTCCCTGCTCATTGCAGAGGGGGTTGGACTAGATGACCTTTAAAGGTCCCTTCCAACCCAAAATGTTCTATGATTCTATGATTCTATGTTATGTGAGACTCAGGTACCAGCGAGATTTTTTTAAACTTTAGAAGTACTCATGAAAATTTACTCTTTAGCCTTGCATTTTGTGTTGATATAATGTTCCTTTTTCAAGTAATGTAGGTAAGTTGTCAGCTAGAAGGTGACATGCCCTGGAGATGTGTCTTTCTAGCTCTGTTTCGCTAGAGGTAGGGTTCATTCAGATGAAATTAATGGAGTCATTAAGTCATTCTTCTGAATACATTTACCTGTAGAGTTTTTCTGAAATAGATTGATTACATTCAAATGTCTTTTGTTCCAAAGGCCAACAAAAGATGCTGTGATCATCAGCTTGGTGAAATGTGAAAGTTTTTAAACCCTACCCCATGAACGGGGTGGTACACTCCCTCCACATTTCCTTACTGTGTAGTCTCTGGTGTCAGACCCACTAGAGCATTGGATCTGAACGCTTATCCATGAAGAAAGATTTGAACATAACTTTGCTTTACTGCAGCTGTATTGCTTATTTGAATAAATCACAAAAGTAGAAGATGGTTTTACATTGTGCTGTTTAAGGATATAAAAAAGCTCAGAGATCTCTTGCACGGCACTGCAATATACTGTACCATCAAAGACAAATATCCTAAAACAGGCTTCTTTCACACTGGTTTGAGAAACAATATGCAGGAGTTTTTCTGATTCATTGTTTGTGTGTGCTTTGCTGTGGAAGTCTATTTAGAAGACAGTACTTTTTTTTGTCTTTGCAGATAGGATAAATATCATGCAAGCTACTTGAAGATATTTCTCCAACACTGTTTTAATACAGCTTTCTAGCGGTGTTTTGAGGTCTCTATGAAGGAGCATACCTGAAATAATTGCAAATAGTGCCCTGCAGACATAGGCTTCTTACTGCAAGTGCAATTTCAGAACCTGTAGCTTTAAGTACTTTGTGTTCATTGTGTACTTGTTATGTACACTCTGAGGTGTAAAGAGAAAAAGGCCAAACCTTTGATTGGAGCTGTCTTCCTGCAGGCACTAGGAGATTATTATTTTGACTCACGCAGCACAAGCACAAAAGAACTATAGAGTCCTTTCCTTTTTATTGATAAAGACAATGAAAGCCATAGGGGGGTGGGGGGTGGAGGGTGTTTTTTATGTATTTGTTTGCATCAGCTTAAAAATGCCTTCAAATAAAATAATTTCAGAGAAGTTGATAGACTGAGTATGGTTTAAAAAATAAGTGCCACACTGATTAAAGGAATAGTATAAATCAAGGAAAAGTTAAGTTCGTGCTCTTAAACAAAAAACAAACCAAAAAATCTTCCACACACCAAAAGGGCTCCTTTTTTGTTTAGAAAGCCCTATTTTAAATGTTCTGAAATTAGCCATACAGTACAGTTACTATGCAGATATTTT
Source organism: Platalea leucorodia (assembly GCF_965183815.1). Classification (NCBI taxonomy): domain Eukaryota; kingdom Metazoa; phylum Chordata; class Aves; order Pelecaniformes; family Threskiornithidae; genus Platalea; species Platalea leucorodia. Next base: position 34,768,157 of record NC_138859.1, read on the forward strand.
ATAAATTGACTGTTGCATTTTTAATGTAATGGTGTTAACTTCACTTGTTTATCATACTTGACGAAGAATGTTTTCCATATAACAAGCTAAATTACAGCTTGTCAGATAGAGTGGAGTTGGATACTGATAATATTTGATTAATTTTCTTGATTAATCAAGTAGCTCAATGAAAGCCTGAATCAGCCAGTTTTCTTTGGGATAGAGGAAAAACTTCTGCATCAGCACCAGTTCTTCCATCTCTCCTGCTGAGCTGCCTGCAGAAGTGAAAATTCCAGAAAGCCTACTCTGCGTATGTCCTCATGCAAAAGTAATGTAGCTTTAATGGTGAGAGAGCACTTGAAAAACAAAACAAAAAATAAAACCAAAAGCAAAAAGATGCCATAGTTCATTTCTGCCTGCAGCCTTGTTTTCTCTGACCCCCTTTCCCTTCTGTCTCCAGGTGAGCTCAATTCAGAACCAAATGCAGTCCAAGGGAGGCTATGGAGGTGGCATATCTGCAAGTGTTCAGATGCAGCTTGTAGACACTCAGGCAGGATAACCTTGGGGAAACCTTTCCAGTAAGTATTACTGTCTGCTTTTTAGGCACTGATAGAGTAGTGAGGAAGAACATCCTGCCACATATCGTAATTAGCTCCCTATAAACAGCTGCGTCCTTATGATGCATGATTTTAAAATGCATTTCTAGGTATAACATTTAATATTGTGGTGAGCATGTTGATTGTTATTATGTAATGAACAAGACATTAATAATTCAGTGCTGACTGCAAATCTGTCCTTAAGCCTGTGTTATGTCCAAGATATTATTGTAGGCAAATCTTTGCAAGTGAACTTAGTTGTATACCAAATTTCAGAAGAATTTTGTGATCTAATTAGGATACTATTTTTGCAACAGTTCCATTTAATTAAGCAAAATATGTGTAGTGTTAAATATGTTATGGTAGGAAAATCATCACTATCAAAATGTTCAAAACTCAGTTTAATGTGTGTTTTCTGTGTTACAGGTTTATGTGAGTTCCTGTATCTTCTTTCCTCTTTTGCCTTGGTGACTGCTTTGTGTTCGTGATGAGAGAAGTGATGGCTCATTGTTCACACTTTGCGATTACTCCAGTGAAAAGTTGCAGTTCTGCTCTGATGATGCCATTTATGAGATTGGTCCTACCGTGCCTTTCAGTGACATGCACATGTTGGCCTCCTACCAGTATCATGGACATAGAGTTGTTTAGGATCGGTTTTAGCTGTTTGTTAAAGCAAATTAAAGCACCAACCTTAGCTTCCATCATCAATACCTAATGCACAGCATTCTGTTACTCTTTATTCTTTAAATATTTTCTCCAATCAAGTAATTTAGAAATGAGTAAGTTTCCATTAATATTTTTAATCTCTCATCATTCATATCCATTTTTGAAAGGCCTGGGCCCTGCAAGCACAAATTATTATTTCATACAAAATCAGCAGAATAGATGACCACATGCTTTGTGGAGTTGATTTGTATGGTGGCCTGTTTGGTGCCAGAAAAAAAATAAATTGCTTACTGCAGACTGATGATACTGTTGTTAGTGAAAAATTTAGCTGTGGCATGTGTCACGCCTGTTTCTGAAAAAGGACTTGTATCTTATCTGCTTCAGAGTTAGGTCTTTATTTTAAGTTTTATCCAACTGATCTTGAAATAATAAAGAAAACTTGCATTCATAAGGCATTTGTTATAAATGTTCAGTATATTTATTTTGAAAGAGCTGACCTCAAGACTGTAAACCAGTGTAGTATCTAAGTATTGTGGAAACGCTTTAGTCTATTTAAAAAATAAAAGAATCATGTTTAGCTGCTTCTTTCTTTTTACAATTTTTCGTAATTTTAGGCTGTATGGTCATTTCCAGTAGCAGTATGTCGGACTGCCTGCAATATATTAGCTGAAAATTTTAGTAGCCCTCTCTAAGTAGTCGGCAGTTTCTGTGTACTAAATATTTAGGGGCCATGGAAGTTGCTAAGAGCAACATACTAATCTGGCAGAACAGATGCCAGTGAAAACAACATACAGGGTGACTTTTTACAAAGTCAGCAAAAAGCCTTTTCCTCAGGTTCCAAAACATGTTTCTCTTTCACATGTTGTGAAAATTGTATTTTGATATTGCACTGTTTTCGAATTATCTCTGTATATCGTCCTTTTTTTTTCTCCTTGTTGGTGGTTTGAAACAAGTTGATGGTTTGAAACCTGACTGAGTTAAATTTTTATGTGGAAAAAAACCCATCCTAACAAATAAGGCATAACTGAGCCTAATAGTTTCCATTTTTATACATAAACACACATGTGTGTTTAAATAAAGATTGCTTCATAAATGAGTCTTTATTCTCTTCCTCTGCTTTCCCTGATTTCACATTGCAATAGTTATCCAATTGATTTAAACATTTATGAACCTACCTGATCTTCCGCATGCAGCATAAAAGGGCTATGGAGGTAGTTGGCCTTTCCTAAGCTGTATGCCAGTGGTAGGTGTCTATCTGGTTGAATAGTTCCAGTTAGGTTGGATAGTCTTCACTGATAAAGGTACTGATTCTTGATGACACAAGATCAGATGTTCAGTTGTCTGGGGTGCACAAACACATAGCAATGCAATGACATTTTTAGGGGTCAGCATTTCTGATGCCACTTGATCAATGAGTCTTAAATATACTATGATTACAAAATTATTTGAACTTTGTCATCAGTAACCGCAGCTTAAATTTACTTGCCAAAACTATCTTGCATTCCTCAAAATGTCTTCAGATCAACAGCCAGAAAAAAAATTGACATATTTTTATAAGACGTATGGTTTTGTACATTGTGTTCATTCTTTAATAAAGTCAGTTCAGTGCTGGCTTGTAGATATTAAAAGGAAAGTATTGACTTTGATTCAATAAATGTTTTTCTTTCAGTTGGTGGCCTACCCTTTTTCTTTTTCATTAGTTACATTTGCATTAGAAAAAAACTTGCAGCCTACAGACAAATTTGTGGTGAAAATTCTCTGAAGAGTAACCTGTTAGTGTGAGAAGAAAGTATTTTCAGGCTTGAGTTTTTCATGCCACTTGACCCTTTTGTTGCCAAAGTGATTAAACCTTAATTTTATTAGCAGTTTTGTTTCATTGATTTAATATGTTTACCAGGGGCCTCTGCATGGATCTCGGAGAGGTTTCTTACTAAGAAATAAATTTGAAACCTTCCTACAGGATTTCTTCACTTTTGACTGTAACTAGTATGTGTGTTTCCTTGCTTACTCTTGATTGTGATGCAGATTATTTTACCGTGGGGATCAGTAGAAGACCAATTAAATACATCATCATAGCAATATATACATCGAGTCCAACAACGGTTGGACTCAATGATCTTAAGGGTCTTTTCCAACCTTAACGATTCTATGATTCTATGATCTCCGTTAAATACACGTGCAAGGCACAGTATCATCTACTCCTGTATTTTGCTCAAATGGACTTTTTACATTTGACACTCAAAGTTAATTCTTTAAGAACCAATTTATTATTTAAAACTTCATGCTAAATTGTTTTTAAGAATGGTACTGAATTATTCACCATGTGACAATCTGTTGAAGTAGCCAGTTAAGGAAAAATGCTAGTTCTAAAAGGAAAGAAAGATCAAGAGAAAACCATCAGATGAGGATCAACTAGAAGACCCTTTAATAGTTAAGGTTATAGAAGATTTTTACTGTATAAAAAGGTTTGTATTGAAAAGGAGATGTTTTAATATAACCATCTATAAAAATAATTTTTTACTTGACCTCTTAAAGGGAGTCAGGCTGTTCACACGTAGTCTTTAGCCTATTTAGCTGTGAAGGGGAAATTCAAATTGTAACTGCTCAGCAGTGGTAATTTGTGACTGAGGAATGATTCGACACGAAGGGCAAGAAGACTCAACTGCAAGAAGGGGTTAAACTGGCTGGAAGCAGGAATGCCTGAGACAGAACGACTTCTTGAAAGGGACTGAAGTTTCCCTGGGTGATGAGATAAGAAACAGCCTCAGCATTGTCTTGTAGCCATCCTGGAATGCGAGTGCTCAGGGCCCACCTTTGGGCAGCAGAGCTGGGCTGGGGGATGGGCCCAGGGCCGGGCTGAGGAGCCCCGTTCAACCGCTCTCGGGATTGGTGCTGGCACAAGCGTATATAAGGAAGCTGCTTGTGACACATCTTTGCAGACTCCATGTAGAAACGCTTATTGCGGTAACGCTGCCCAATGCATTGTTCATTAAATTTTTTTTCTATATTTAAGCACAAACGTGTGTTTAATTTTCCTCGAGGGGTACCATAAAAATTCCCCAATAGCTGTCTAGAGCAGTTTTACAAGCCAGTTAATCCCTTTTGTGTTTTTTTTTTTAATATGAGAAGATGCTGCATTAGCAGCCAAATCTCTGAACACAGTCTTGGTCCTAAGTAGCACTGCACTCTGCCACTGTATGATATAAAAAAAACCCAAAAACTCCTCAGACTCAGAAAATTAGTAGTTAATGTGATAAATTTGTAAATGTTTGTTCATTGCTTAAATTGGGGAAGATTGCCGAGGGGGGCAAGGTTTCACAATAACCAGAGTGGAGACACGGGGATAGGCAAACAAACCATGTTAACTTCCTGATAAGTATAAGCTCGTGTAATCCTTTGAGGGACTCGGCCCACCGCAAACATCCTGCTTCACGGCTCATGCTGTGTCTTAAGCCAGATAAGAAGGTATGCAGAAGTCAAAAGACCGAGGAAGATTACAGCCTTCCTCTTCGCGACCACCAGGAGACTCGAGACGACCCCCTAGCAACAGCCCACGCATGCGCAAGACGGACCAGGATGTGCCAACGTGTCCCGGAACCCGCGGTCTATAAAAACAGGACTCGTTGTGAGAAGAGCGCGTGCCTAGGTGGAGTTGTGACTCCCCGGCCGCCCAGTGCTGTTTTGCTTGTGGCTGCTTACTTAATTCAATAAACTGCTTCTATTGTTTAATCAACTCTCTATTCCAATTAATTTAAGCGAGAGTAACTTATAACAAATTTGGTGCCGTGACTCGGATGAAGGCAATTGAATTGAAAAGCTCTCCGGGGGAGGCGCCCCGCCGAGTTCGGTGGCCCTTGTTGGGAGTTATTTTCTCTCAAGCCCTTCACCGACGAACCCTAAATTAGTCACAAGCAAATAAAGCCGGCAACCCCGTAATTTTTGTGCATGAAGACCGAATGAAGACTCAGGATTGAGTAAGTATAGGCCGGTGTTCCATTCGGTTGGGGTTGGGTATCCCGGAGCATAATGTGTGAGACGTCTGCTAGGACGAAGCGAGTGCGGACCCCTCGGTAGTGTGGTTCCCGCATCCCGCGAGGGACTGGGCCACGAAAAAGGGGGAAGCGTGTGTGTGAGTGTGTGAAGGTGCTCTGGAAGATGGGACAGAAGAAAAGTAAGCCTTCTGGTTCCATGGGTGGGGGAGTTAGTGGTGGGGGCCTACCCCCCCATTCCCCCGGATAGTCCATTAGGATTGATGATTAAATATTGGGATGATTCCCCTTCTAGGCGGGGAAAGAGTAAAGTTAAAATGATTCACTACTGCATTGAGGTTTGGGGTAATAAACCTATAAAGGGAGATAGTGTTTTATGGCCCCCGTTTGGTTCATTTGAAGATTGGATCTGTCAGGCTCTAAACATCTATGTAAACTCGAAGGAGCCTTTCAGTTTAGAAGAAAGTGAGTACGCACATCTTTGGATAAAATCGGAAACAAGGACTCGCTTGTACCCGCTAAAAGAAAAAGGAGGGTGAGGGAGGAAGAAACAAAGTATAAATCCAGAAGTGTGGTACACCCCAGAAAGTGTGGGAAAATTGGATATCAAACCCTTTAAGGTAACTATAAACAACCCGGGTGTACCTACAAGAATTAAACAGTATCCCCTGTCTGAAGAGGGCAGAAGGGGATTGAAACCTGAAATTCAGAGGTTACTACAACAGGGGCTGTTAGAACCTTGCATGTCCCCTTTTAACACCCCGATATTACCAGTAAAGAAAAAGGATGGTAAATATCGATTAGTGCATGATCTAAGGGAGATCAATAAAAGAACTGTGACCCGATTCCCAGTAGTGGCAAATCCACATACTCTACTAAGTCAGTTGCGCCCGGATGACCAGTGGTATAGTGTGATAGACTTAAAGGACGCATTTTGGGCATGTCCTTTAGATGAAAACAGTAGAGATTATTTTGCCTTTGAATGGGAGGACCCTGATACCCATCGAAAACAGCAATTACGATGGTCTGTCCTACCTCAAGGATTTACAGAATCCCCAAATTTATTTGGACAGGCCCTGGAACAGATCCTGCAAAATTATGATAAAATACCGGGAGTGACGCTGGTACAGTATGTGGATGACCTGTTAATAGCTGGAAAAGATGAAAACACTGTAAGGCAGGCTAGCATCCAGCTGTTAAACTTTCTTAGTTTACAAGGATTAAAAGTATCAAAATTGCAATTTGTAGAAAATGAGGTAAAATATTTGGGCCACCGATTAAGTAGGGGAACTAAGAGATTGGATCCGGAAAGGATTAGTGGTATACTAGCCCTAAGAGCCCCAACAACAAAAAGGCAGGTACGGCAATTATTAGGACTAACCGGGTATTGTAGACAGTGGATAGAAGATTACAGTGGAAAGGTTAAATTCCTCTATAATAAATTAAACAGAGAAGGATTACTTAAGTGGACAAAGGAAGATGAGGAGCAATTAGAGAAACTAAAAGAGGAGTTAATGCATCCTCCAGTATTAAGCTTCCCGGATTTGAAAAAGCCGTTCTTTTTGTTTGTAAATAGTACAGAGGGTGCTGCTTATGGAGTGCTTGCTCAAGAATGGGCAGGAAGCAAGAAGCCAGTTGCTTATTTATCCAAGCTACTTGATCCAGTTAGCAGGGGTTGGCCGAATTGTTTGCAAGTAGTAGTGGCAGCCGCTTTGCTAGTAGAAGAAGCACAGAAAATTACCTTTGGGGGAGAGATTAAAGTGATATCCCCACATAATATACAGGGAGTCCTACAACAGAAAGCAGAAAAATGGATTACTGATGCTAGATTATTGAAATATGAAGGAATTTTAATCTCCTCCCCAAAATTGTCATTAGAAACAACTTCTCTGCAGAATCCTGCTCAGTTTCTCTACGGGGAACCAGATGAGCCTTTAACACATGATTGCCTCCGGAATATAGAGGAGCAAACAAAGTTAAGACCTGACTTAGAGGAAGTGGAGTTACCAACAGGGGAACAGATATATGTGGACAGTTCCTCACGAGTAGTGGAAGGGAAGCGAAAGTCAGGTTATGCCTTAGTAAATGGAAAGACCCTGGAAGTAATCAAGTCCGGACCTTTGAGTCCTAATTGGTCTGCTCAGGCTTGTGAGTTATACGCAATACTGCAGGCCTTAAAATTATTGAAAAATAAGAGTGGCACAATATATACAGATTCAAAATATGCCTTTGGGGTAGTACATACATTTGGTAAAATATGGGAAGAACGAGGACTTATTAATTCGCAAGGAAAGGGATTAATACACCAAGAGCTAATTACTCAAGTATTACAGGCCATAAGGGGGCCAAAAGAAATTGCTGTAGTACATGTAAAAGGACACCAGCGAGGCCTAACTCCTCAGATTAGGGGAAACAATTTGGCAGATCAAGAAGCAAAAAGGGCAGCACTAATGTGTATAAGGATCATAGAAAAACGAGAAGACTGCCCAGACTGTGGGAAGGACTTAAGGGAATTTCCATGCTATGACTGCTACAAGGACTTTGGTTGGGATGCAATCCAGTGTCGATGCCCAACCTACGGGGAGGAAGAGAAGTATACACACTGCTACCTTCATGGGCGAATATATGCTTTGTATAGCTTCACAGTACAAGAAAAAGATAAAATGGTACAAATGGGTATAAAAGAAACTGATAAAGGGAAATGGATACTACCTGATGGGCGGGAAATACTCCCGAAGGCTGTAGCTCTGGGGGTGCTACGGAGGTTTCATGAGAACACGCACTGGGGAACTCAGGCATTGGTAGATCAATTTGCCACAAAATACATGTGTGTTGGAATTTATAATATAGCCAAGAGAATTGTGAATGACTGTATAACTTGCCGAAAGGTAAATGCTCAGCATATTAGGAAAAGGGTATTGGGAGGTCGAGAATTGGCCCACCGACCTTTTGCTAAGATCCAATTGGATTTCACAGAACTCCCAAAAACAGGCCGGTACAAATACATTCTTGTAATTGTAGACCACCTTACACATTTTGTTGAAGCATTTCCTACGGCAAGGGCCACAGCTCAGACCGTGGTAAAGATATTACTTGAAAATATAATCCCTAGGTATGGAATCATAGAAGCAATTGACTCAGATCGAGGCCCCCATTTCGTGTCCAAAGTATCTCGGGAAACCATGAAGGCTCTGGGAGTGAGTTGGGAATACCATACTCCGTGGCATCCCCAAAGCTCAGGGAAAGTAGAATGAATGAATGGTGAAATTAAAAAACAATTAACAAAACTCATGCTGGAAACTAAAGCTTCCTGGGTGAAATGCTTGCCGCTTGCGTTACTAAATATACGAACGCAGCCACGCACCGATGTGGGGCTCTCCCCTTTTGAGATGCTTTAATGAATGCCATACGACTTAGAGATGCCTCTTGAGCACCCTCAGCTACAAGATACACAATTACAGCCCTACCTGACACAACTAATGAACCGTCGTAGAGAATTACAAAAAAGGGGTTTAGTTGTTCAGCGTCCCCCATTAGATATAGCTATATACCAGGTACGGCCTGGGGATAAAGTGCTAATTAAAACATGGAAGGAAACCTCACTAACACCTCGGTGGGAAGGTCCCTATGTTGTTTTGCTTACCACAGAAACCGCTGTTTGGACTGCAGAGAGGGGGTGGACTCACGCCAGTCGTGTGAAAGGACCAATTCTGGGGAAGGAGTGGAAAGCAGTCCCGGGCCCTGACGACCTGAAGCTGACGCTTAAAAGGACTTGATAAGTATCACCCTCCCCGACCCGTGTATTGTAGTCAAAGAAAGGGACGGAGACCATAAAGGCCCCGAATAAGCCTCCCCTGAAGAACGCTGCTGCTGCCGAGAAGAATCGATACCTCGTAGTCCGCTGCAACCGGAATGACGAGTGAGGCAGAGGAGCACTAACGGTGGGGAGAAGATAAGGGGGCCAAGTAAAATGAGCTCCAGCCCTCTCCTACGATATGTGGGAATTAGTATCATTATCATGGTCAGCTATGGTGTCATTCACGAACATCACCCCCATCAACCCTTTAGATGGAGCTTAATTAGATGGGAAGACCAACAAACTGTACAGCAAGTAATAACTGCAGGGGCCCCCAGTTTCCACACTACCCCATGTAACCTTACAACTTGGTCCACGACATGGTGTCCGAATAACCAAACAGGATTATATTTTTGCCCGAGTTCTAACCCTGGGAAGGGGTATTGCAATTACCCAAACGAGTACTACTGTGCATATGGGGGTTGTGAGACTATTGCTACAGACTGGGAGCTTGGGGCGGGTCGCGATAAGTACCTGCAAGTAGGGTACGGGCCAAAGGGGTGCCAACGGTTAGGTAGCACTATACAACTAAGTTATAGGTCATCACCAAATTATGCAGGGACCTGTAAGGTATTATATCTAAATGTAACTAAGCCAGAAGATATCAGCTGGTTAATAGGAAAAATGTGGGGCGTGAGATTCTACTCAGAGGGAACTGATAAGGGGGGGCTTATACTAATAAAGAAGGAGGAACTGAAAACTCCTCAATCAGTGGGACCAAATGGAGCACCGTCAGAGGGGGTTCGGGAAGTCCCCAAGGTGACACAGAATCCTGGGGCAATATCTCCTAACAATTCAACAGAAGCAATTCCTACCGAAGCATTGCCTACCACAGCAAAAGGAAGAAATGACCATTCCTGAAAATGGCATATGGAAGGTCATAAGTGCCAGTTATCAGGTATTAGACAAATCCTAACATTACTGAATGCTGCTGGCTGTGCATTAGCATAAGACCCCCGTATTACGAGGCTATCGGGGACCTGGGAGACCCTGTCTACTCCAACGAAAGTAACCCCCAACAGTGTAATTGGGGACAGCCAATTGGGATAACACTGACCCAAGTGTCCGGGAGTGGCAGATGTGTGGGCACAGTTCCAAAAAGAAAGAGCAATTTATGTAACATTACAGAGAATAAAAGCCAGTCGGCCCAATGGTTAATACCTGCTAATAATACTAGATGGGTTTGTTCATTGCTAGGGGTTACACCATGTTTGTCATTAAGGCTTTTTAATGCCATGCATGATTTCTGTGTACAGGTAATAATTATGCCAAGGATTCTGTATCACACTGAGGAATATGTATATACACAACACACTGTAGCCGATTATCACCTAGAAAAGAGGGAGCCGATCACTGCAGTAACCCTAGCCACATTAATGCTCCTAGGGGTAGCAGGGGCAGGAACGGGAGTGGCTGCCTTGGTGAAACAGAGTCAGGAGTTCACCTCTCTACGTATCGCAGTGGATGAGGACCTGGCCAGAATTGAACAGTCTATTTCAGCTTTGGAAAAATCGATTAGATCTCTTTCGGAGGTAGTACTGCAAAATCGTAGGGGATTGGATTTAGTCTTCTTGCAGCAAGGGGGGCTTTGTGCAGCCCTTCGAGAAGAGTGTTGTGTATATGCTGACCACACTGGGGTAATAAGAGACACCATGACCAAGCTCCGGGAAGGTCTTGAAAAACGAAAAAGGGAAAATAAAGCCCGGCAGAATTGGTACGAATCCTGGTTTAATTATTCACCTTGGCTAACTACTCTACTGTCAACTATAGCAGGACCTCTATTGTTGTTAATAATAGCATTGACTTTCGGACCATGTATTTTTAATAGAATAATTGCAATTGTAAAAGGTCGTCTAGAAGCTGCACACCTGATGTTTGTACATGCTAAATACAAATCATTAGAGCAGGACGAAGACATGGATGCACTGGTGCTAAGCCAACAGGCCCTCCAAGAATTCAATGAACAAAATAAGTAACCAAAAAGAAAAAGGAGGGATTGTGATAAATTTGTAAATGTTTGTTCATTGCTTAAATTGGGGAAGATTGCCGAGGGGGGCAAGGTTTCACAATAACCAGAGTGGAGACACGGGGATAGGCAAACAAACCATGTTAACTTCCTGATAAGTATAAGCTCGTGTAATCCTTTGAGGGACTCGGCCCACCGCAAACATCCTGCTTCACGGCTCATGCTGTGTCTTAAGCCAGATAAGAAGGTATGCAGAAGTCAAAAGACCGAGGAAGATTACAGCCTTCCTCTTCGCGACCACCAGGAGACTCGAGACGACCCCCTAGCAACAGCCCACGCATGCGCAAGACGGACCAGGATGTGCCAACGTGTCCCGGAACCCGCGGTCTATAAAAACAGGACTCGTTGTGAGAAGAGCGCGTGCCTAGGTGGAGTTGTGACTCCCCGGCCGTCCATACACCTTGCCCAGTCTACATAAGGACACCATGTACAATACATACAAAAGTAGTAAAAAGTAATATTTTTCAACTTCATGGGGATTCGATATGTTGATACAAAAATTCATGGATGCTTCTCCTCACAGTCCGAATCTCCCTAAGGGAGAAACGGAGTATTCAGAGAGTCCCTGAAATGAAACTCAATAGCAACGAAGTTACTATTAAGCAGGTATTCTTTATTGCAACGCTGGGCAGCACTGGGGATTCTCCACCATGAGTGCTCCACCGATCTGGTAGGCTTTCAGAGATTATATACTATAAAATCCTACATATTCACAGGATTTCTGAGAAATCATTTACATTAACGTGAGGTTTCCTGGAACTTATTAACATATGCAAATGTCCGATCCGCATGCGCAGTCGTCTCCCGTGGTGGTCTTCAGGTGGTCTTTGGGGGTCTTCAGATGAAGGCTCGTAGTCTTCTTCCCTGTGTTTGCTGATTGACCTTTGCTTCTGCGCAAACTCAGTCCTAGGATCACGTAAACGGTGTCCTTCAAGGCTGTGGTCATTCTTTTGTGACTTCCTATCTTCCATGTATTTGTTCTCCCAAGGCCCAGTTGTCTGAGATGGGATTATCCCGGAGCCCCCTTATCTTACAACCATTCTAACTACTCCCTAAATCACAAAGGCCTTTCTTTTGTTTAGTTAAGTGACTAAGATATTTAAATATACTCCTTGCCCCTAGGCTTTTCAGGAGGCATTTTGATGCAGTGGCTTTGTCTATCTTGGCTTTAACCCTTTCATTCCCCCCTTTTCTTTAAACTTTGTAAATTTCTTTACAAAGGTTTCATATTTTATCACCTTAGGCAAGACCCAAACTCTCATAGCCAATTTCTTCAGCTTATACCACAAAAGGCAATTGACAACTGTTAGTATAATAACAAACACCAATAATATCAAGACTGGGTGGACTAGAACATTCAAAGTTTTCTCTGCAGAGGGAGAGTATCCCAAAAGATATCCCACCAATGATGGGCGGTATCATCTTTAATTTGACTAGACAGTCCAATAAGTTTGTCCTTATTTGGTTCAAGATTTTGTTTAATTTTTCCAGAGATGTTTGCACGACTTACTTACTTATATTTAAGCCAAAACATTGCCACTTGTTCTTCTGTATATGTGAACACATAAAGGGAGTGATTAGGTGATATTCTTCAACTACCGATCAGTTATTAGTCACTAAACACAGACGTCTGGCATTAATTTCTACAAACATTTCAAACACATCAGGAGGCAGGATCATCCATTTGCAACTGTTAACAGAATGTTCTAATAAGCATGGTTCATATAATTGAGACTGTTGTCCACATAAGATACTGTCAGAGGTGGTTTCACAAAGATCTAAATCATATGTTTGTCTCAGGTAGTGGCAAAGATTTTTCAGGAATTATACTTAATACCTCACCTTGTTCCGCAGCTCGCCTTGCCTCGTAATCAGCCCATTTATTTCCCACTTCCCTGTCAGCGTTACCTCTCTGATGCCCTTTGCAGTGCATAATCGCCACTGCTGACGGAAGTTGTACAGCATCTAAAAGTCGTAAAATTATATCAGCATGTTTTATATCTTTTCCTTGAGCGGTCAAGAGTCCTCGTTCCTTCCAAATTGCTCCATGGGCGTGGACTACACCGAAGGCATATTTTGACTCGCAGCCCTTTGGCCAGCTCCAACGCTCTCACTAGGGCAATTATTTCAGCTCGTTGTGCAGATGTGCCCTTAGGGAGTGACTTTGCTTCCACCAGTCGGTCTGTGGTGGTTCCAGCATATCCTCCCATTCGAACTCCATTCTTTACGAAACTGCTCCCATCAGTATACCACCTTCGGTCGGCTTCCTCCAGCGGCTCCTCCTTCAAGTCTGGTCTGCTTGCATATACAGTTTCAATAGTTTCTATACAATCATGCACGACAGTCTCCATTTCCTGTTTATCGCTTATGATTTCTATATCATCTAAAACGGAGGTTATAATGTGGGAAGTGCGCACAGTCATCTTTTGTCCCAAAGTAAATCTTCGAGCTTCTTGGATAATCGAAACATCGGCAGCCACTGCCCAAAGGCATCCCGGCCATCCTTTGCTTACTTCATCCAATTGTTTAGAGAAGTATGCTACAGCTTGTTTATAAGGACCCAGCTTCTGGGCCAGAATTCCCAGAGCCACTCCTTGCCTTTCATAGGAGAACAGCCAGAAAGGTTTCGTCTACCAGATCGGTGGAGCACTCATGGTGGAGAATCCCCAGTGCTGCCCAGCGTTGCAATAAAGAATACCTGCTTAATAGTAACTTTGTTGCTATTGAGTTTCATTTCAGGGACTCTCTGAATACTCCGTTTCTCCCTTGGGGAGATTCGGACTGTGAGGAGAAGCATCTGTGAATTTTTGTATCACAAGAATCACAGGTTCATGGACTTATGAATATCAGCCCTTTTGATCATGCCATAAAAGTCCCACTGCAATAGTTCACATTGACCTGATCAACCACCACATCACCCAAATCTTTTTCAAGGTCTATATCTTTAATGGAAGGGCTCTCAGTCCTAAAATTATGTTCTAAATTTCTTATTCCTAGAAATTTGTATTTATGTCTATCTTAAAACACAGCTTGCTTTGTTTGAGCCCAATTTAGCAAGAAAGCTTTCTTCTATGATGTCACTAAATAAATCTTGAAATAATACACTATGAAGAAGAAATCGTATGGGCCCACTAGAAATATCTACTTTATCAAGAGCCACTGGTTTGGGATGTTCCAGTTACTGAGGTTTTGGTCCATTTAATTTCTGCCATGTTTTTTTATTACTCAAAACACTTAAGTGAATAGCCTTGCAGAAATTTCAGTATATTCTATAGATGCATTTATGAAACCAGATTCTGGTCTGAGAAAAATACATATACATACACATTTCACTACACATACTTTCCACAAAACCACACTGGTTAGCATTATATTCCTTTCATTTAGTTCTTCATTAAGACAGTCTTATGCCAGTCATTCTATTATTCTGAGGTGGACTAACAGCAGGCTAAATTACCAGATTATTTTCATCAAAACTATTTGCATGGTAGTTCTCAAAGTCTTCCAGAACTCTCCTTCTGTTTCAAGACCCTTTTGAAACTAACATTAATGGTATTACACAGCTCAGAGACCTTCTTGATCAGCTTTTTAAAATTTCCTGCAAATTATCATTTTTTTTCTCCCCAATTACACGTCTAATGAATGAGGATGGTTAATAATCTCAGTGATCACAGGAATGAAAATTTTTAGTCATTATCACATAATATGATTGTATCATTTGGCTTTCAACTAAACAAAGAAGAGTTATGGTTATTGAACCCTTCTACCTTTTCTGCACTAGAACTGACAACAGAATGAGCTCTGCCTAACAAGGAGCCAAAACCATGGATAAAGCTGCTTCTGTTTCTAATATATGGAAAAGCTACTTGCTGTTCTTAACTCTATCTGCCACTGACTTCTTACTGCACTCATATTTCCTCTTTCTTTCACTGTTGGGTTTTAAAACAAAGCCTCATAACCCTTTTACTTCTCCCTCGAGACTCTGACACACTATTTCATTTGTACAATAAAAGTCTCTTTCTCTTAAAGAATTTGTACATAGGTCATAACTGCTCAGATTTACATGAAATAAATTCCTTTAGTTGGTGATATACTGCAGTTTTACCAGCCTAAAATTTCACTGACTTCTTCTATTTGCTTACCTAAAGGCATGGAATAGTTTCACTCAATACAACTAATGCATCTTGTTCCACATTCAGCCCTGAGAGCATTTAAAAAGCCTATGCTTTAATGCTGCATTTTTCTCCTCTCAGAAGATTTCACACCAAGTTTGTGCTACTTACATGCAAATTTTACTATTATTATTATTTTTAACTGCTCAGCTTGCAAGCAACTTGGGATCTGAAAATCCAGCTCTAATAAATACAGCACCAGCCCATAAAGCAAGATTACTAACTTATAGCTACGCAATCAGCACACACATGAGCCAACACAGAATCATATGGTGCCCTCTTCCATGGTAGTTTTGCTCTGCACAGATGGATGGAATAAAAACTAGAATTAGTGAGAACTATTTATTAATTACTTAAAAATAAACAGAATGGGGGAGGACTGAATACATGTTGAGTAAGAAAATTCTGTTTCAGCAGTCACTTTTTTGGCTGTTGCTACATTTTATATTGCTATGTATTTTAATATTTGTTTTGTTATAGAGATCAGCAAATCATCTACATGCAAGCAATGGTCCAACCACCAAAACAAACCAACATTCCCAACTGAAAGATAAAATTGAATCAACTTATTAGTGTTTCTTTGAATATTATTTTCAACTAAAAAAATCTGGAAATGAAGTACAAAATTGGCCACTATTAAATAAACAAATCTTAATACCTTCAGAAAAAAAAGCAAAAGCTTTTTGATGATTGGGAGGCAGGCATGTGTATGTTGTTTTTTTTTAATCTGTTAACATATGGTTTCAGAAATCTATTAAATAAGCCCTTCAATCAGCAAACTATATAAAGATAACAATGTAGTCTTCATCTGTAGAACTGATGCTTACTTTATAGGTATGGAAACTGAAACATGTAGGTATAGAATGACCTATTTAAGACAACATAGGAAAAGCGTGGCATCAAAAGCATGTGAAAGCACAGTGACAATCTTAAGCAATTAAACAAGCACTGGAAAAGGTCTTAGAGGTAGCTGAAAAAAAAGACATCCTCATTTAAAAGAAGAAAAACCAAACTAGCAGAAACTGACAATTAAAAGGACATTGTTAGAACAAAACTAGCACAGGAAACCAGTCGATAAAATTGAAAACGATTACTTTCTCATCTAACATTTGAACACACTGAACATGTTTTAAGGATAGAAAAAAAATGTTTAAAGTTTAAAGTAATTTCAATAGGCCATCTGGTTTGAACATACGGATGTTTAAGATATGTATATACATGTATGTGCATACAGTTTGTTTCTGACAAATAGCTTTCCAATAAGAAAGAGATGTTAAATCATAGTAATTAAAATACAGAGGCAGTCCAGTAACATCCTTTTTTGTGTGCGAATTGCAATCTGAGCCAGATTATGAACCTACAGAAATCAAAGGGATTCTTTCAAATGAATTCACAGACCCTTCCATCACACCCTGTATATACATACACAAACACAGAGACACATGTATAAAGAAGTAAAGGCAACCCTAATTCAATTTAAAAAACCCTTTCAACAGAATTACATCAGGGATTAAGTCAGTTAACAGTGTTTAAAAGTAACATTTAAAGCTGTAAACAGAAATCTTAATGACAAAGTCAATGGGAGTTGCACTGCAAAACACACTAGTATTTTCTAGAGAAAAGAAGAGGAAAAAGTCTGATCGAGATGCACTTCATCTGATTCTATGGCTGCTTTCTGTTTTGAAGGGATGATACCATTTAAGGGTGGGAATTCATAATCTAGACAGGTCACAGATTCTGTCTTAATGCATCTGCTCTTTTTAAGGAAACACCTGGCTAATATACACCAGATCTGAGAGACGGCAGAAAACATGCACAGCTATCTGTGCCTGCTCATGCAGGTACAGGCACCCAACAGTACCTGAGTTCTCAGCAAGTGAAGGGTTCAGCTCCCATAAGAAGCTGCTAGGTTGCCTCAAAGGCCCATGAAAGGTAGAAGGTTAGCATTTCGGGCAGTTGTGCCATTACATCCTCCCTCAAGACAAGCAGCCTGTCAGTGGAAGTTCTCTTACAGCACTAAAGCTGCAGCTCACCTTAGCTGAAGTTAAGTTAAGCCTACACTACTTCAGCCTCCATCCACATTCCAGCTGCATTTTCCTGCTCTCTCCTTTATGACTGGCACTGGCATTCATCTAATTAGGGTGTACATAAACAACCTGCTCGCAGTTATTTTGTTTTCTTATTTTTCACATCAACAAGATGAGGCCAAGAACTCTGATTTTGCTGGAAAACTCTTAGAAAACATTCAATGGCACTTCATGTTTTAAGTGTAGTCCATCCAGCTGCTGAAATGAAAGAAAAGCAAACAATGAGCAAGTCCTTGCCTCTGCCAGCAGCACAGCGAGGCTGGAGGGATTCTGGTGCTAAGACTGAAAAGGGATGTCTTGTCAGTGTCCATTCCCCTTATCTTAATAGCTCTGCACTTGGAACATAACAGTGGCATTGCCTGCACACAGTAGCTATGAAAGGGCTCAGATAGGCTTTCTAACAAAGTAATACTCTCTTGATTTATTTTACACATGTCTCCATTGCTAATACTTTTCTTCTTTGCAGTTCAGCTAAAAGTTCCTCTCAGCTGCAACCTTCTTCCCTTTATCTTTTGCTCCTACACTGGCACACTCACAGAATTTTATCATCCCCACCCAGCACCACATTAAACCATGCGTACAAATGCACTGAAAGCTGACAAATTTCACCTCAAAGTGAAGGACTGTTCAAGTGCTTTACTTAATAAAGAGCATAATACTGCACTGAGATTTTTTTCCTTCAGATTATTTCCTTTGAAATATGATGCAATCTCTCTTCACAATTAATGTATTGATTGATTTCAAACTACAAATACTATTTTTCATGGGTGCATTTATCTTCCAGCATACTGAATGGTTTGCACTGTATAGCATCTATTTTTCTTTTTATTAACTGGATTTTTTTTTTTTAATCATGAGTAAAAATTTGATAAAATAAAGAGAATCCCTGGAGGGTCTGTCCTGTTTTTTGAACAGTTATATACAGTATTCAATGATCTATTATATGCAGTTGGACTAGATGATTGTTGTAGGTCCCTTCCAACTGAACTATTCTATTCTTTTTTATTCTATTCTATATTCTACAAGTACTTTTTGTATTATTTTATAAAACTATAAACCAAACATGTTTAAATCATGGGGGGTGGACTAGATGACCTTTAAAGGTCCCTTCCATCCCAAAGCATTCTATGATTCTATGAAATCATAACTACTCTGTCATCAACAGAAATCATTTGCAAGAGCAGGTTAGTATTGGGAGAGAGACAAAGCCTAGAGCTCCAGTTGGAGGGGGGCTGCGAAAGGGCTGCCAAAGGAAGGGGTAAGGCACAGGGCATTCTCCCCTGAGAGCTTTTTCATCCGGGCCATGTCTCAGCCAATGCATGGGGTTAGGGTTGTGGCAGGGGCTGGAGTCAGGAGAGAGACAAAGGCTACAGCATTACAGTAGAAAGTAAACCCCAAGGAATGCAGTGTGGCATGAGATACATAAAGGAAAAATAATCCACTATGAATATCAGTTGACATGTTAACTGATTTGATCACATCATTCTTCTCCTACTAGTTAAAACTACCATCATTACTGCTTTCAAAAATAAATTCACAGTTTGATTCTAACCTTTGGCAAACTGCAGGTTGTAAAGGAAATTCTTCCTTCATAAATAAATGTATGTCTCTTTTTCAAGTTCCTACATCAGGTGCATCTTTCATTGGATCAATTCATAAGATTTTGAGTTGTTGTGAGGTGACCATAGTTCTCCAAGTACTCTCTCCGAGCATGCTCAATATCCTGTATAGCTGTATAGTACCACTTCTTCCCCTAAATGCATCCAGACATCTTCATGCTTTTTAAGCATCAGCTGTAAACTCAGTACTGAGGTTGTTATATCATCCCTACTATTATAACTTCTATTTTTCTTCCTTAGAGGAAGCATCCTTTCCAGATTCTAAAGAATCGTATGTGAATTAATATAAAATTAATAAAGTTACAGTCTCTCTCCTACTCTCCTCCCTACATATTGATGCAAAACTTCTTATTAGAAAATATTCCTTTTGAAGTCCATTTTTAAATCTACCTGGATGGTCTCTCTAAGGATACATGGAATGTAATGATGTGGTTTGTATGGATATCTGGTTAACAGTGAGACAAAGACAAGAAACAGAAGTAGTAATAAACTGAACACCAAAGACAGTAACCCTAATGAGCAGTGAATAAGGCAGACAATAACAGAGACCAGAACTCCTAAATCACTGATAGACAGCCACTGAAGGAATCATACAAGCACAACCTTGAAGAGATTCACACAGAACTTCATAACTGATAAGAACAACAGAAACAAGATCATCTTGTTTATCAAGTCTCCTGGGAAAGAGTAAACTTATTATGGAATATTTGAAAGGCATTGTGAGACTGTGCGGAAAGACCAGCATTTGGAAAGACCCAAGGTCAAAGCCAGTGGCTGTGTAAGGGCCCTATGGTGTGGGTATGGATACTGGACATAGAGCCCATGCTATTATTTAAGGGATCGGTGAATGTGAGCATGCTTGTGAATCAAGGGAGTGAGGGTGTTCGTGTGTTGTGCTAGCAAACTTCAACCCTGATCAGCCAGAAAGAAGGAATAAGATTAAGCTGCCTGTGATGTTCATGTTTATGTGAGTACTGCCTGTGTTTATATTTTCTGCCTCTGTTGTCGCTCTGGCCAACCATGTGTGTATTGTATGCACATCTTTGGAATACATGTTCAACCTTGCTAGGGCTGGAATAGCAGCAGCCTCCGTCTAACAGACCAGCCAAAGAAATCCATGGGATTTGGCTTCCCTTACCAGTCTGCAATCTTCCATTTTAAAGAATGAATTTTAATCAGAAAGTTATTGAATAAATTCACTGGGGTAAGTATACTCTTCCTGAAACTGCAAGCTATTTATTATATAAAAGTCTTTCCATAAGGTCTGGTATGGAGAATTTCTTCTTTCAGCCTTGGAAAGAGTTAATTAAGTAATAGTACTTGGGAGAGCGAATATACAAAGGGTGAAATATCAGTGTATCCTCCTTATTAAAACTATCTGCTTTCCCATTAACAAAAGCATTTAGGGAACTGGAGACAAATCAAAGAGAGGTACTCCAGTTTCAACACAGTTTCTAAAATAGTTCCATATTTTCTACTGAATTAAGAACAGTATGAGCAAAACTAAGAGACCACATAACTTTGGACTTCAGGTGATACAAATCAGTACCATTTCATTAGCACAAGGGCCACGTAATATCTCCAGTTTCCTCAAAGCAACAGCAGTATCGCTAGAAGATTCTGCAACGAATCTCAAAAATAAAAAAATATATATTTCATTTAAAATATAGACTTGTGGTACAATGCTTACAGTGCAACATCTTCTGACAGATACTCCAAGTGACCTGAACTCCAGCTGCTATCATACTTCTACAACCACAGTTGTTACCAGGGAGGTACTCCCTGCATCTTGCAGTATCGGGCCCCTGAAGAAAGCCTCAGCTTGTTTGCTACTAATACTGCCCAAATAATGACAAAAAAAATTACTTCTAGTCATCTTCTCACATTGATCATCCCAAGTTCACAGCATATTTTACTTTCTGGAAAGTGAAGTAAGAAATAATGCTCCTATTTATTTTTCCTTCAGCACCAATGGGCATTTTTCTGAGCTTGGGTTAGTATACAGAAAGAGAGGTTATTAAGAAGCAAGATGAATCCCTCTCTGCCACTATTTTCTTCCTAACAACAGTGCATTTTCAATTGAAAACTTGAAAAATGCAGTGCAAAAATGTTCTTTATTCCCTTTTCCCTTTTTGTTGTTTATAACATTTTACACATTTCAAAAGACCTCAAATCTATACTTCTCGCTGGGTTGTCATTAAATATCGATTAATGCAGAATTCTTTTCACATCATCTTGATCAGTGTTACTGCCCTTTCCCTTGTGGTTAACTGCTAAAATTTACTTTGCTTCCAAAACTTCAATAAGCATTAATTAAATCTCAGTTATACCTTAGATTTTTATTTATTTTTATCCATTATGTTTTCAATTTTTCCCCATTTGCAGAGGAAGGAGAGGATAACAAAACATGAGACTCATGAAGGAAACCTAATTATAGTGTAGATACTTTGCAAGTTTCCACAAACCTTAAGGCACTGGAACACACATCTCATCTAATCCAAGCATCTCATGAATGCACCAAAACATATTTCTGATCATACTGAAAAATGTGCTCATTTAAATGACATTCACAAATGGATTTAAAAGCAATGGCCTGTGGATACTTTCTGAATAGTTCTGCTATTCATCAGAAATGGTTTCACAAGGAAAGTTCGTATTAAGCTGACAGACCATATTCACCTAAAAAAAGCTATTTTGTGGAAGTTCTGATTTTAAGAAGTTCAGTTTTTTCCCCCAAGATCTTCAATCTTCAAGATTATACTGAAGAAACCATAAGAGAGGGATTTTCAATGGAAGATGACCTATAAAATGACAAGCTCTATAAAATCACTGCTTTTTCTACATTCACTCACAATCTAAATCAAAATATGAACTCATGTGCAAGATATTAAAAAAAACCTAGATAAAACAACATATGCTTACGTAGCCTTCTGTAAATTATTTTTTTATTCTAAGTCACCATTTTAAAGCCAATGTAGAGACTTCAAGGAATAGCATACATTCAATTTCAGAGGACTTTCTGATTACTGATGTACCTAACCATGTAGCAGACTGCTACATTTGGTTTATACAAAACCAAAATGCATTTGTGCTCTGGTCTTCTAATCTACCTACATAATAATTTAAATAGATTTAGCATGTTTTAAAAATTTATTTAAAGGAAAAAATGAAAACTGCCAAACATACAAACAAGGAAACTACACCAAGCATCAGCTGCAGTAGGAAGAAATGGAATTAAGAGGAGGAAATATGAATCAAGATACAGACATATGAAACTTTCTGAAAGCGAAGGAACAGAAGAAAGTTGAATTGATGAAAAAGTTAAGCAAAGATCTTGAACAAAGAGAGGAAAATTTTAACCACAGCTTTTTCAAAAAGCTTGGAAGGAGAAAGAGAGAGTTGTAGGAGAATTCTGTAACCAAGGTAGAAGACCATGAAAAAGAGAGTTGTCACAACTGCTGTTAGTAAAGATGTCAACTGGACAAAGAAAAGATCTGTAGCAGTCTGCTTGGGGAGTGAAATGAAATAATTAATGTTATTGCAGAAAGGAAAGGTCAGATGACAGAGTTCATGCTATGCCATGATGATTTTGGCTGACAGTGAAGTACAGAGGATTTTAAGAAAAGGAATGACAGACATTGATGGATTTAAGACTGTATAAAAGGGACTGCTGAATGCCAGTGAGGGGATGTATAGGAAGGGATGAAAGTATGTGACATTCAGAAGCTCTTCTTTCAATGATACATGAAGGGGCACTAAGGCATCCCTACTTACTCAAAATCTGAAGTCATGAAAATAAGATAAGAAAGTCTCCTAGACTTTTTGTTACTTTTACATCCTTTGTTGGTGATCAATCTCTTGAATCTCTTTTAGGTTCAAGTCTCAAAAGACTTGAATCTCTTTTAGGTTTCCTCCTCTCCCTCCAAATGAGGCTAAAAAATAGTCACTAGCCCATCAGGCTTAGATACACAAACAAACTTTTAATAGCAAATTCAGACAATGATCAGGCACCTGACCAGGCTTGTGCCTCTACTTTAAATTTGGGGAAGTGAAAAATTAGGATACTAAACAGTTTGTAAGATCATTTTTAAAAAAATAATTGACAATCAGGAAACTGAATGCTTCATCATGTACAAAGAATTTACCATATGAAGCATTTTTCACCTCAAATTGTTAAACCACAAATAAAAACTCTGAATGTGCATGCAATGGCTGAATGCAATAAGGCAGCCCTAAAAACTAGACACACATTTCACAGTCCCTCAATCAGAAGCCTTTTTATAAAATATATTTCTTTCTTTTTGTCATACTACCATTCATTTATTTTATTTCATTTCATAAAGGACAATAATTAGGTGTAATATGAAAAAAACTCATGCAGTAAGGTAGGTCGCCGAGGCGAGCAGCTCCGGTGCCGGCACGATCCGCACCGGAGCGCTCTAGCGCGGTGCACAGGGTGGGGTTCTGAACCGGGGAAAGTCAGGGGGAGCCGAGAGAGGCGCCAGGAGCCCGCAGCTCCCGACACAGCGGCTGACGAGACCTGGGCGGGGCCAGGAGCAACGGCGGCCAAGCCGCCCCTCCCGTATAAAAGCAGCCTCTAGGGAGCGCTAGCGACCAGGGTATGGCGCGTCTGTTCGCGCGGAAGGGCGCGCAGGAAGGGTGCCGAAGCTCTGCCAGCTCGACCAGGGAACAATGGTATCTATCCGGCAGAAAGCCATGGCCTCTCTAAACTCTGCACCCGCCACGACTGACGCAGCTTCCCAGACAGAGCTCTGGTGGGAACATGCTGCCACCCAGGTGTCAGGCTGCAGGGTGTGCCCTACTCTTATGCCAGTACCAGATGGCAGTAGTGAGCACACCTGTGGGAGGTGCGCCCAGGTAGAGGAACTCCTCCACTTAGTGACAGAGCTCCAGGAGGAGGTGAGTAGGTTGAGGAGTATCAGGGAGTCCAAGGGAGAGATAGATTACTGGAATCACACCCTACCTTCCCTTTCCTTCGTTCTCTTTAATATCTTCATAAATTACTTGGATGCAGGACTTGAAGGTTTGCTATCTAAGTTTGCTGATGACACAAAATTGGGAGGAGCTGTTGATGCTCTCGAGGGCAGAGAGGCCCTGCAGAGAGATCTGGACAAATTAGAGAGCTGGGCAATCACCAACCGTATGAACTTTAACAAGGGCAAGTGCCGGATTTTGCACCTGGGACAGGGCAACCCTGGATGTACCTACAGACTGGGGAACGAGAGGCTGGAGAGCAGCCCCGCAGAGAGGGATCTGGGGGTTCTGGTCGACGGCAAGTTGAACGTGAGCCAACAGTGCGCCCTGGCAGCCAAGAGGGCCAACCGTGTCCTTGGGTGCATCAAGCGCTGTATTGCTAGCTGGTCGAGGGAGGTGATTGTCCCACTCTACTCTGCACTGGTGCGGCCTCATCTTGAGTACTGTGTGCAGTTTTGGGCGCCACAGTACAAAAAGGATACGAAGCTACTAGAGAGTGTCCAGAGGAGAGCCACGAAGATGGTGAAG
The DNA here is from genome assembly GCF_965183815.1 of Platalea leucorodia. Lineage (NCBI taxonomy): Eukaryota > Metazoa > Chordata > Aves > Pelecaniformes > Threskiornithidae > Platalea > Platalea leucorodia. Next base: position 34,792,670 of record NC_138859.1, read on the forward strand.
GGTTTAGAGGGGAAGCCGAACGAGGAGCAGCTGAAGTCACTTGGTCTGTTCAGCCTGGAGGAGACTGAGGGGAGAGCTCATCAAGGTCTACAGCTTCCTCACAAGGGGAAGAGGAGGGGCAGGCGCTGATCTCTTCTCCCTGACGACCAATGATAGGACCCGAGGGAACAGCAGGAAGATATGCCAGGGGAGGTTTAGGTTGGACATTAGGAAAAGGTTCTTCACCCAGAGGGTGGTGGAGCATTGGAACAGGCTCCCCAGGGAGGTAGTCACGGCGCCAAGCCTGACAATATTCAAGAAGCATTTGGACAACGCCCTCAGACATATGGTGTGAATTTTGGGGTTGTCCTATGCAGGGACAGGAGTTGGACTCGATGATCCTTGTGGGTCCCTTCCAACTCAGGACATTCTATGATTCCCTGGGATAGGCCTGTCAGGCAGACAGGACGCATGACATGGAGGATTCCCTATCTTCTCTCCGCCTGGCTGAACACAGTGACTTAAGGGATAAGGGGCAATGGCAACAAGTTCCTGCCTGGTGCAGCAGGCGCGTCTCCTCTGTGACTGCCCCACCTTCCCAGGTGCCCTTGCATAATAGGTACGAGGCTCTGCAAGTGGAACTGAGCAATGATGAGGACGATGGTTCATCTAGCTTGGAGGCATCGCTGAGGTTAAGTCGGCCTACACCCTGCGTCAAAACTGCTTCCATAAAGAAAAAAAGACAGGTCATTGTCATAAGAGACTCCCTTCTGAAGAGAACAGAAGGCCCAATATGCAGACCGGACCCACTTCTTAGGGAAGTCTGCTGCCTCCCTGGGGCCCAGGTTAAAGATGTGAAGAGAAAGCTTCCTACTCTGGTATGGCCCTCAGATTATTATCCATTATTGATTTTTCAGGTAGGCAGCGAGGAAGTTCCAACAAGAAGTCCAAGGGCAATCAAGAGAGACTTCAGGGCCTTGGGACGACTAATTAAGGGATCAGGAGCACAAGTAGTGTTCTCTTCTATCCTTCCAGTTGCAGGGAATGATGAGGAAAGAAACAGGAAGAGCCAGCAGATCAATACCTGGCTCCGAGCCTGGTGTCACTGGCAGAATTTTGGGTTTTTGGATCATGGGTCAGTCTACACGTCACCAGGCCTGATGGTGACAGTTAGGGTACACCTGTCTCAAAGGGGGAAAAGGATCTTTGTGCAGTGTTGAGGAAATTACGCCACCATGCCAGGAATTATGCCACCATCAACAGGGCTCGGCCCTAAGGTCCTGCTCAAAGAAGATGAGTTGCCAATCTGCTGATTGGTGGTTTATTTATCCGACATGCAGAGCATCTCAAGCTGGGTGCCTCCGAAGAGGGACCCCGAACAAAGAAATCCCTGGGCAGTTATACCCTTATAATCTAAGTTCCCCACCCTTCACGTGACAGTTTGGACCAATAGTAATATTAGGGTCTGGGGTCTTCCTGTTCTTCATTGGGTCCCTTCATTGTCTCTAGGCAGGCCGTTTCTTCTCTTATCTCTAAGGTTGCTGTGTCAGCTGACGATTGTAGTGGCCTTCCTTGCTTCCTTATCTTCCAGCTCGAACCAGCTCTGGGGCCTTCTTTTACTTAATTAGGTAAAAGTTCAGCATATCTTGGTGGCAGTTCACAGCTTGTGGCCTAAGGCTTCAGCAAATTTAGCTACTAATGCTAAGCAAGATATGCTAAGCAAGTTCTATATAAGTAGTATACCAACACGCAGGAGTTAGCAGGGCTCACTGAAAGAGCTTTAAACTAGATTGGAAGGGGGAAAGGGATAAAACCAGGCTTGCTAGAGATTAGCCTGGGGGCAGCACGCCAATGTTTGAGGGACGGTCTGCTAGCGAGGTCCTTCGGTCTGCCATCTCAGTGGAGGTAGGGGATGGAGAGCCACACGGCAGCAAAGATGCAAGGGTTATTGATGTGTTAGAAACCACGGAAGCACCTGAGAACAGTCACATAGGCATTAGGGCTTCTCCCCCAAAAAAGGTGGCAGGATCAATAGCCCAACTGAAGTGCATTTATGCCAATGCACGCAGCATGGGCAACAAACAGGAGGAGCTGGCAGTCATTGTGCAGCAGGAAAACTATGACACAGTTGCCATCACAGAAACAAGGTGGGATGGCTCACACAGCTGGAGTGCTGCAATGGATGGCTATAAACTCTTCAGAAGGGATAGGCAAGGAAGGAGAGGCAGTGTGATAGCCCTGTATGTTAGGGAGTGTTTTGATTGTCTAGAGCTTAACAATGGTGACGATAGGGTTGAGTGTTTATGGGTAAGAATCAGGGGGAAGGCCAATAAGGCAGATATCATGGTGGGAGTCTGTTATAGACCACCCAATCAGGATGAAGAGACAGATGAAATATTCTACAAGCAGCTGGGAGAAGTCACAATCGCTAGCCCTTGTTCTCGTGGGGGACTTCAACTTACCAGATGCCTGATGGAAATACAATACAGCAGAGAGAAAGCAGTCTAGGAGGTTCCTGGAATGTGTGGAAGATAACTTTCTGACACAGCTGGAGAGTGAGCCAACTAGGGAAGGCGCCCTGCTGGACCTGTTGTTTGCGAACAGATAAGGACTGGTGGGTGATGTGACGGTTGGAGGCTGTCTTGGGCACAGCAATCATGAAATGATAAGAGTTTTTGATTCTTGGAGAAGTAAGGAGAGGGGGTCAGCAGAACTGCTACCTTGGACTTCTGGAGGGCAAACTTTGGCCTGTTTAGGGGCCTGGTTGACAGAGTCCCTTGGGAGGCAGTTACAAAGGGCAAAGGAGTCCAGGAAGGCTGGACGTTCTTCAAGAAGGAAGTCTTAAAGGCGCAGGAGCAGGCTGTCCCCATGTGCCGAAAGATGAGCCGGAAGGGAAGAAGACCGGCCTGGCTGAACAGAGAGCTTTGGCTGGAACTCAGGAAAAAAAGGAGAGCTTACCACCTTTGGAAGAAGGGGCAGGTGACTCAGGAGGACTACAAGGATGTCGTGAGGTTATGCAGGGAGAGGATTAGAAGGGCCAAACCCCAGCTGGAACTTAATCTGGCTACTGCCATAAAAGACAACAAAAAATGTTTCTACAACTACATTAGCAACAAAGGGAGGGCTAAGGAGAATCTCCATCCTTTATTGGATGTGGGGAGAGACATAGTGAAAAGGACAAGGAAAAGGCTGAGGTACTTAATGCCTTCTTTGCCTCAGTCTTTAATAGTCAGACCAGTTGTTCTCCGGGTACCCAGCCCCCTGAGCTGGAAGACAGGGATGGGGAGCAGAATGAAGCCCCCATAATCCAAGGGGAAATGGTTAGCGACCTGGTATACCACTTAGACACACAGGTCTATGGGGCTGGATGGGGTCCACCCAAGGGTACTGAGGGAGCTGGCAGAAGTGCTCACCAAGTCACTTTCCATCATGTATCAGCAGTCCTGGCTAACCGGGGAGGTCCCAGTTGACTGGAGGTTAGCAAATGTGACGCCCATCTACAAGAAGGGCCGGAAGGAGGATCCGGGGAACTACAGGCCTGTCGGCCTGACCTCGGTGCCAGGGAAGGTTATGGAGCAGATCATCCTGAGTGCCATCACGCGGCACGTAAAGGACAACCAGGGGATCAGGCCCAGTCAGCAGGGGTTTATGAAAGGCAGGTCCTGCATGACTAACCTGATCTCCTTCTATGACAAGGTGACCCTCTTAGTGGATGAGGGGAAGGCTGTGGATGTTGTTTACCTGGACTTTAGTAAAGCCTTTGACACCATTTCCCACAGCATTCTCCTGGAGAAATTAGCTGCTTATGGCTTGGATGGGCATACTCTTTGCTGGGTAAAAAACTGGCTGGACGGCCGGGCCCAAAGAGTTGTGGTGAATGGAGCTAAATCCAGTTGGCGGCCGGTCACAAGTGGTGTTCCCCAGGGCTCAGTGTTGGGGCCAGTCCTGTTCAATATCTTTATCGATGATGTGGACGAGGGGATCGAGTGCACCCTTAGTAAGTTTGCAGATGACACCAAGTTGGGTGGGAGTGTTGAGCTGCTGGAGGGTAGGAAGGCTCTACAGAGGGATCTGGACAGGCTGGATCGATGGGCCGAGGCCAACTGTATGAGATTCAACAAGGCTAAGTGCCAGGTCCTGCACTTGGGTCACAACAACCCCATGCAATGCTACAGGCTGGGGGAGGAGTGGCTGGAAAGCTGCCCGGTGGAAAAGGACCTGGGGGTGCTGGTTGATAGCTGTCTGAACATGAGCCAGCAGTGTGCCCAGGTGGCCAAGAAGGCCAATAGCATTCTGGCTTGTATCAGAAATAGTGTGGCCTGCAGGACTAGGGAAGTGATAGTGCCCCTGTACTCAGCACTGGTGAGGCCACACCTCGAATACCATGTTCAGTTTTGGGTCCACTCACTACAAGAAAGACATTGAGTTTTTGGTTACTTACAATGGAGATAAGGTTAGAGGAGAGAGAAATTTTCACTCCTCCTGACAAATATCTAACAATAGAAGCAGCAGTGATACAAGCTTCATACCTCTACACAGAATTATAAAACACGAGAAGGAAAATTTCAAGAGAAGCGAAATAACCAGACTTTGAAGTCCAGTCCATATAACTTCAAGCACTTCCAAATCTCTAAAAAAACCGAAAAGTTTCCTCTTAGTAATACAACTTGACTCAGTCAGCCATCTCTCTTCCCGCTGAGTCTAAAGGATTAGAGAAGCAGAAACCTGGAGCCTTAGGATGCAGCATGACCACAAGGAGATGTATGGATGCTGATTTCCTTCATGGTCTGTGGTAGCTAGAATTTCTCTATTTTAATTTCTGTCCCACTTCTCCGCAATGACAGCTATTTTAGTCCTTCCTGATTTCTGCTGACTGCTCACGAGCCTCAGGCCGCTTTGCGCTGTCATGAACACCAAAAGAATCTGAAGCCATTGACAAGCAGCACTGCAAAGTTTTTTAAACCATCCCTACACTTCCACAACAGAACTCCCCCAACCTTTCCTAGGAAAACAAGCTTCTTTTGTTAAAATATTTTTTAAATGTAATACAAGTGAGGACAATTTTATTTTGCTGAAGTACTCTCTACATTTTTTTCTTTTTTAATCAAATCTTAAAAATTAGGAAGCTTAAATTTGCAGACACTATCCAACCAACTTGCATAGCATCTATATACAGCACTGAATACAGCTTTTACCGTGACAGTTGTGAAGATATGCACATAGCCTGGTTGGTACTCAAAAGACAAAAGCAGCACTCTTTACATGTTGTTCTGTTTGATTTGCTATGAACTTTTAAAGTGCATCAATCTAAGTATCAAGATCAACATGATCTTGAATTTTTCAAGCGATGGCTTAAATTAGAAGGGTGGGTTGATGGGTTTTTTATTGTTGCTCTTTTGAGGCATTTTTAATTCGGGGTGTGTGCATGCTAAGATTTTAACCAAGATACTGAAAAAGCACAAAGTCAAAATTATTTGTTGGAAATTCCTTAAGCAATGTTACAGTTTGAACAGGGAAATTCTGGACAGCTGAATTGCTTGCTACATCTATGCATTATTTACTTTCTTAACCTATTAAAAGAATGCTGATTTTGAAAGACACCATTTTCTAGGGTAGAATAACACATACAGAGAACCGAACATGGCATTTACTATAACAGTTGTGAAGATAAGGATAAAGCCAGGTCAGTATTCAAAAGAAAAACAGCACTCTTAGCATACAGAATAGCACAGATACGATGCCTTTCAAAATCACAGCCACAGGAAAAAAAATTAGAAGAAATTAGAAAAGCTTCTAATAACCACTATTCAATATTACTAACCACGTTAAGGACAAAGACCAGTGTAGGGTGCGAGAAGACTTTGTCACGGTAACCCAGGATAGTTCATCTCCCCCATCTGAGTATGTGGAGTCCCAAGCACATCAGCGAGTTCGCTAATGAGCAAAACAGGACATTGCATATGTATGATATGTTAATTGGCACAAGTTTTATTATCCACCTCTGCAGCGCTTTCCCTTGAGCTTCACTCCCGAGCAGGGCTCCACTGCGTCGGGTCCCCATTTGATTAGTGTCGGTGTCTCAGGGCTCCCACCGTGGTAACACTATGCTTTCAGTAAAGCCAAAGCTTTCACTTGCTGAGTGTCGTACCTCGTCCCTGGGGGTCCGCACCTGCTTTTTGCTCGTAACAACCAGCAGTTCATCAAACTATCACTCCAATTTAAATTACCCTTCAGATCAAAGAAACAGCAACAGACATAAGAAACTATAGAGAAGTGTCGTGGTTTAACCCCAGCCAGCAACTAAGCACCACACAACCGCTCGCTCCCTCCCCCACAATGGGATGAGGGAGAGAATCGGAAGAGTAAAAGAGAGAAAACTCACGGGTTGAGATAAAGACAGTTTAATAGGTAAAGCAAAAGCCGCGCGCACAAGCAAAGCAAACCAAGGAATTCATTCGCTACTTCCCATCTGCAGGCAGGTGTTCAGCCATCTCCAGGAAAGCAGGGCTCCATCACGCATAACGGTTACTTGGGAAGACAAACGCCATCACTCCGAACGTCCCTCCTTCCTTCTTCTTCCCCCAGCTTATATACTGAGCATGATGTCATATGGTATGGAATAGCCCTTTGGCCAGTCTGGGTCAGCACTCCCCCTGGCTGTGCCCCCTCCCAGCTTCTTGTGCACCTGGCAGAGCATGGGAAGCTGAAAAGTCCTTGACTAGTGTAAACTCTACTCAGCAAGAACCAAAACATCAGTGTGTTCTCAGCGTTATTCTCATCCTAAATCCAAAACACAGCACTATACCAGCTACCAGCTTCTAAGAAGAAAATTTACTCTATCCCAGCTGAAACCAGGACAAGACGACAGAACTGTACTATGGCAACCACACGCTTAGATGATGCTTGGCTTACCATTAGGACAGAAGATTACATCTGAATCTGAATTTCATTAGAGTTTTTATGGTTTTGGGTGCAAGAGTTTGGTTAGAGGATATCTTAGTAAACAACATACTATTATTTTCTATAAAGCAAATTAAATTAAGCCATGAAAGTTGAAAAGAGCCAAATTTAAGATTAAAATCTCAATATTTAACACACAATGCAAAAGTGAGGAATAAAAAACTTGCCAACTTACAACTTGCTAAAACAAGTGGAATTTTCTACAATATATTTATCATTTATAGCTTGGCTCTATATTTAGACAGATATTTGGTACAATTCCTTGTATTTAAAAAAAGGCATTTATTTATGAGATCATTTTTATTTGTATATAGACTATGACAGCAGACAAAAGGAGAAAGAGGCACCACTAAATGGCTCCATGGTCAGTATTTTTCTCCAACCACACGCAAAAACCAAGCTTAAGAACAGAAAGCTTTATTAAATGGTTCTTCAATGATAAATCTTACTCTCATTTCTAACTGACACCACATAGCAGTATTTCTCTAGAATACTTCTAAAGCACTGAAAACAATTAAAATATTTTTCTATTGAGTTATTACACTTTGTATATAAATGAAAGCATATTCCATGTGATACCTGACTTCATCTCAGCAAGTGCTATCAAAACTTAAAATTGGGAGTTTTGGCAAAGGTTAAACAGATACAGAGGTTGAAATTTCTCTTCCTAGCAAGTCAATGAAAAAAGCAACAATAAAAAAATGTTGATATAGCAAAAAATACATTAAATTACTGCACTTATTCTGTGAATTACAAAAGGCATGGTCAAGTTAAAAATCATAACCATTTAAACAATGACAAAAACACCAGTATTTTCAACACAAACTATCATTGCAGAACATTGGGGGGGTTCCATTAGTAGGTCTGTACTTCCAGCTATGAATTTAGATGAGAGAAAGGATTTTTTTTAACTTATTCATGTTAACAGGTTTACTTCTGTTTTAACCATTTCCTCTTTCTTTACAGGTAATTTAGAAATGCCTGGGTACCATTCCTACTCCTGAAACTCCTTCTGAAAGACAATTCCTGTATCCTCACAGCAGGATTTATCATCTACAAATTTAAACCCTATCATGAAAAAAAGGGCATCTGTGTCAGTGGTCTCTAGCCCTTAAATGATTGTTTCCAACAAAATATAGACCAGTATGTTAACACTTATTTATTCTTTGGGTTAGAGTTGGTAGAAAGATATATTTCAAAGAAACACGTACAAGCTAAGATATTCTAATAACCCAAAGACTGCTTCAGACTGATAATATACAAGCAGTATACAATAATGATTAATACCACTAGTAACTGCAGTGCCAGAATGTTTTCATTCCACCCCTCCCTATGTCATTGCAAGGTAATGCATCATTACAACATGATCTTCCTCTGGTAAAATCTAACAGAAACACACAGTAACCATCAAATTCTCCACCACTTCTACAGCCAAGAAAAGTGTTGAGTAGATGAACTGCTTGCAGTTATCCTAAGCTAGGGATTACAGCCTAGTAAATGAAAAAGCGTTCCTCATACAATATCAATTAACAAGCAAAAACTGTGGTTTAGTTGATTACTATTCATGCTCCCTATTCCAGAGCTTCCATTTTTGTGAGCAAGAACAGGCCATCATGAAGATGTTATTTCCAACAAAACATGGCAACTTAGAAATAAGAGCATGAACATGCCTTTTACATTGAACCAAATTACAAACCAACCACTTCAAACTTAACCATCTTTGTCACTTTATAAAAAAAAAAATCCTAAACCCAAACTCCACAAAACATTAATGTGCTTTGCACATTTTGTTCTGTTACAGATCTCCAACAATGACAATGTTGAAATCATTCCTCACTTTCTAGCAGGTGGAAGATCCCGCCTATTCATCCTCCATTAATATCCGACATGAAACAAGGCCCTCACTCAAAATGGGGTATGGGGAGACAAGTAAGAAGGGGAGGGGAGTGCTGCCTTGTTTTAGGATGAAAAGAACCCTTAAGCCCTTCAGGTGTGTACTGAGAATTTGCTATGTACTGGAACTTGCAATTTTTCAGTCTCCAGAAGAACCAGAATTGGTCCTTCTCTCTCAGGCTGCATTTCATATCTTAGTGCAAGACAGTTAAACTGAAATATTAAGAGAAATGTAATCACTGACTGCTATAGTAAGAAGGCAATGCTGAGCTGACATTTAATGAAATGAACAGAGACAATTTTGGGCTTTTTTAGTTAAAGAATAAAGATCCTTTTTTAATGCTACTGTATTTTCTAGTAGTAAGACATAGTTTTTCTAAAAAAAAGACTCTTTAAGGCAGTTAAGATGTAAATAAATGCCATAGCATCATTAAAATTATGGATTAAAAATATTCTGCAGAGGAATCCTAGGTCAAAAGCCAAGATGAGAAGATCACACTTTCATGCTGTTTTTCTTTAAGGTTGAATATATTTTACCATCCGTGAATAGCCATTCCCTTTTTCCCTCAAAAGCCATTATGCGTGGCGACAGAAACACAGCAGTAACCAAGACTGAAGCTTCTTAAAACATTTTATTTGCTACATTCTCCTGATCTGTGATAAGAAAGTAACAAAAAGTTACTTTGCAAAGATAATATATTTATCTCAGCTCTCTCTCTTCCTCCTTTTGCATATACTAAAAACAAAAACTATGCCCACTTAATTATCACACCACAATGATATTCTTAACAGGCTATGACTGCAAATAGCAAAGACTGCATATCCTTTGAAAAATACCAAACATTGATTTGTGTTTATTTGAGCAGCGTAATTTCTCAGCAGTAGGTTGGTGTGATAATCATAATTATTTTTTAGAGTTTTATTTCATCTTTAGATTGAAACAGATGGCACATACTCCTTGCCCTTTAGAGGCCTCTAAACACATTTCTCTCAACACACAAGAGCTGACACAAGTAAGAGCATTCATCTGGCCTCCACTTGGGCACGGAACTACTGAGGCCACTTAAAAGAGAAAGAAGAGGTAATACTAGATGGCAATCTGTGAGGGTTTATCTTCGAGATGAGGCTTATTTGAGTTTAGCTCCCAAATAGGGAGTGCACAACCACATCTCAAAACCACATCAGGGCCTCCTCCACAATCCCATGCACCAAACAAACCAACAGCACATCAAACATGAGGTATATGAACCACAGAAGAGGAGAAAAAAAGAGGGGTCAACTGAGTGAGTTGGCAAGAGACCTGAGAGGAATGTAGCTAGTTTCTTCCAACCAAATGTCAGTCAAGGATAATCTGGAAAGACAGAATTTCTTCACAACTAAAGGCTGATGGAGAAGCCACAATAATAACAACCATAAAAAATATTTCATGCCTATTATTTTCCTTGTTTAAAAAAGGTTGAGATTTTGACTCCTTCCTCCATGTATTCAATACAGACTAAAGATGCCACCAGCAGAAGTGGTCTTGTAGTTCCTGTGTGTCGCTCCTCCAAACACTCTCACCACTGCCCTTCGCTAGCACAGATTCTTTCCTGACCCTGAGAAAAGCTGCTTCAAGGGATTTAAAATTGGCAGAAAGCTAACACTAAGATGACTGCAAATTGTATTCTGCTATTTTCACTCCCAGGATCAGACAAGCACTCCTGCAGGCTCGTGGAAGGGAGCAGGAGCTGGCAAAGCAGGGACATGCAGCCCTTTCAGTAACAACCAGCCAGTGTCTCAGCCATGCTGCAAGATGAAACTGCACCTTAAATAAATTTGAGAATCCAGGTAAGAAAAGTAGCAAAAATTACTCTGAGATCTTAAGGTACGCAATGAGAATCTCAAGCATTGATAAACATAAGAAAAAGTGTATCTACTCTCTGGATTCCAGTATAGGAAAAACACGCATGTGTGCCTGATGCCAATGCCATCACAAGTACACGAAGCACATAGAGCAACGCTGCTCTCCAAACCCAGTAAATCATGATGAGATTTTTTTTTACTAGAGGGTCCAACATCCATTTGAACTGGCACATCCAACATGACTGAATCAGTCCGCTAGGGTTTTGCTTTTGTTCCACTATTGAATGCCCTAGCCAAAATCCCTGCCAAAAAGGATGCCCACTTAGAAGTTGTATGAAAAAGTTTGATAACTGTAAGCATATCCATCTATATAAACAGGTACTAAATCTCAGAGCTCTAACAACTACTTGTCTTAGGGCTCCAAAACTGTCTGCATTTTAAACCTGCCTTCCCATATCTTTTGAAACATTTTGCATTTGATCTGAAAGCCTCCATACCTTCTCTCTTTGCAGGAGTCAACTTTTAACACACGAGGTCAAATCTATATCTAATATTTAATATATTTAATATTTTCAACCTGTTTAAAAAGTATTTAAAAATCTTTACACATCTCCTCTGTCTCCAGCAGAAGGAATTAGAAGTTTTCAATTGTTTTAGCAATATCTATTCAGATAACCTAAACTCTTCCTAACTCCCAGTGTTTAGTTACAAGAGAGAGTTAAGAATCTCTTAAGAACAAATCAGAGGGATCAGAGCAAACTTACAAGTGGAGAATGCACAGGGACTTCAGTAAAGCGTATGGTCACAGTCAGCTGGTCCCAAACACCTCTACTCTGATCTTACACCTTCAATAGTTTTCATACAACTCAGTCTTGCATGCCTTATGCATAAAGGGATGTTGCTAGAAGAAAGCACGCATGAAGGTGATGGTGTTTCATTTAAATAAATATTAGTATTTTCTCAGTCCTTCTCACTCCCCTAGAATTCTATGGTGGTTTGTCAGAAGTTTTCAACTTTACAATTATTAGACTGATGAAAATGATAGACTGATAAAAAACCAAAACACTCATTTAAAAATACTTTCAGTTGCCAGGATACAATGACCAAAGTTTAGTGTATTTCACCATATCAGCCTACTAAGATTTTCTCTGTTGCTTCTGAACCAGCAGAAAAGGTGGAAATATCTTTGTCACTTCATGCAATTGGAAAAATGTGCAGATTTCAAGAAGCATGCTAAGTTTACTGACATCTTCTTTCTTTCCCCTTATAACCAAGGAAATTTGGTGTAAAAATTGCATTAATTTAGCACGGTAAAACATTCAGCCAGGATTTAGACCTTTACCTATAGAGAAGAGGACCAGAAATTCTGGTCCAGACCAAAATAGAAGAATAATCACCTCAAAATGGAGAACAGGAGTAGACAGAAGAAAAGGGGGAACGCCTATCACCAGCCAAGAACACATATTGACTGTAAGAAGATGAAGGTATAGAGGGTCACAAGCCAAGACTTTATGAAAGATGTAATAAAGAATTCCTCAGCAACACAACTAAAAATAAAACAAACAAAAAAGTGAGATTGCTAAGCAGTATGAGTGAGGTAGATACTGAATATAAACTTGCCATGACCTCAATGTTAACTCCGCTCTCAGTAAAACTACTAAGGTGCTTGATAGGAAAGGCAACTTAGCTTCCAGTAACTAGGCCATGAAAACTGTCCACTCACTTGAAAACAAAAAAATCAAAAAATAATTTTTTTTCCCCTCCTTCAATTCAACATTAAATGATCAGATAATCTCCATCCTGGAATTCTGAAAGCATTAGGACATGAAATAACAAATCTAGTAGAAGATTTTTTTTTTAATAAATCTTTCTTATTGAAAGTGACAGGTGACGTAGAATCAGAAATGCTAACACTTACAAAAAATGTTGAAGGGAAAGAAAATATGACCCAGGCTATTCCAGACCATTACAGGTACTCAGTCTGACCTCAGCAGAACACAAGGCAGAAAAGTGGGTTTTGGAGGAATGATGGATTACAAAAATGGAATGGAAATTGGAATAAGGAACATATTATAGCACTGGAATGCCATTTGTGATAAAAATGCTATCTTGGCTCTTTAGACAAAGGCAATATAACAGGACTAATTCATTTAAGTTTCAGTAGAACATTTAATGATAGTGCCACATTGCAAAGTATTAGCTGAAGTAAAAAAAAAAAAAGATTAAGGATTAGAATAGTTGCAAATGGCAACTGAAATGAGCTGCACTAAAAGACAAATTACCAGGGAGCTAGTGATTCTCCCCAGTCAGTCCTGTGATCCCCACTCTGCCCAGAGGAGTTAGCGGTGAAATGTCCCGATGACACAAAGCTGGGAGCTGTTGCCAACTCAAGAGAATGAGCAACAGGTTACTCAAAAGAACAAGATAGCCTTGAAAACTAGACACAAGGGCTATTCAGAATTTAAAATTTAAAGTGAGAGCTCAAACTGAAGCAAGAGAGAACAAGAAAAGGAAACAGGCACTTTTCAGTCACAGGATGACTGTGACCCCCATTGTTCATGCAGCCATGGAAGAGACAAATACACAGTCTAAGACCTATTGGGCAAGCTATTGCCAGTAAAAGCTGACAAGGATTAATGCAACTACAGAAGGCAGTGGTGTGCACACCTCTAGTTTCTCAGACCAAGTAAAGATTAATTCAGCTGGAGCATTGTCGCAGGTGGAGTGAGAGTGCACTGATAAGAGAGAAGCAGTGATGTCCTGCAGAGAATGGTGTTTTCCACTGAGCAGAGCTACGAACCACCTGTGCCTTGGGAAAGGAATTTGGGAGGGAGCTAAAAGATATGAAAGTATTTGTTAAAGTAACGAACTGTGGAAAACTAACCCTATATGAGCTATACCCTTGAAGAAGGGCTAACAGACTGATAAAAGGGAACATCTTGGCGCCAAAGACTGGACGGTGGCCAGAAAAGCATGAAGTCTGATAAAACTGCAGTAACTGGGTGAAAGGTAAATGCAGCAAGGGGAGATCACGACCACCAACTCAATTCAGGACCGAAAAGACTTGCCCCCCCCACCTGAGAGGAGCACACGTGCTAATTTACATAGCAAGCGAGACTAATTTAAATACAGTAAACCAATAGTGTATGAAATGTTAATCACTAACCAATAAGTGTAAATTTGGGCCGGTTTATACTAATCACGTAGCAGGATAAGTATGCTGTAGTTTTGTATGAAGGTGTGCTTGATTTGTGGGAGATCACTGAGCACCCAGATTTGCGCAAACCTGAAATAAATAAGCAATGTCTCTCCTGAGTGTGTGATTATTGGCCTATTGCACACCGGGAAAAGAATCCGCTTTTTGGACAACAGCAGCAATATGTTTATTGATAACAAAGCTTGATAGTAAATGCAACAGAGGTTTAACAAGATTCGATGGCAAGGTACACTTTATTATTATTAAGTAAGCTCATCGGTGATATCAGGATTGGAGGCAGCCTCGACTGTAGCGATCACACACTGGTAGAGTTCACAGTCCCGAGAGATAAGGGTCAGGTGAAGAGTATAGTCAGGACCCTGAATTTTAGGAAAGCAAACTTCCAGCTCTTCAAGGAGTTAATCAACAGGATCCCCTGGGAAATGGCCCTCAGGGACAAGGGAGCAGAACAGAGCTGGCAGGTCTTTAAGGACGCTTTCCATGGGGCACAAGATCTCTCAATCCCCAGGTGCAAGAAATCAGGCAAGGAAGGGAAGAGGCCAGCATGGCTGAGTCAAGACCTGTGAGTCAAACTAAAGGGCAAGAAGAGATTGCACAGGCATTGGAAGCAGGGACTGGTATCTTGGGAAGAGTACAGGGACACTGCCCGGTTGTGTAAGGATGGGATCAGGAAGGCCAAGGCTCAGCTGGAGCTGAACGTGGCAAGGGACGCAAAGAATAATAAGAAGGGCTTCTACAGGTACGTCAACCAGAAAAGAAAGGTCAAAGAAAGCATACCCCCTCTGATGAACAAAACTGGCAGGCTGGTAACAACAGATGAGGAGAAGGCTGAGGTGCTCAACAACTTTTTTGCCTCTGTCTTCACTGGCAGCCTCTCTCCTCACACCTCCCGAGTCAATGGACCATATGGCGGGGATCAGGGGGGCAGAGGTCCTCCCACTGTAAGCGAAGATCAGGTTCGCGACCACCTGAGGAACCTCAACGTACATAAGTCTATGGGTCCTGATGAGATGTATCCCAGAGTCCTGAGGGAATTGGCTGATGTAGTTGCCAAGCCACTCTCCATGATATTTGAAAAATCATGGCAGTCAGGTGAAGTCCCTGGGGACTGGAAAAAGGGAAACATTGCAGCCATTTTTAAAAGGGGTAGAAAGGAGGACCCTGGGAACTATCAACCTGTCAGCCTCAGCTCTGTGCCTGGGAAGATCATGGAACAGATCCTCCTGGAATCTATGCTAAGGCACATGGAGGACAGGGAAGTGATTCGAGACAGCCAGCATGGCTTCACCAAGGGCAAGTCCTGCCTGACCAACCTAGTGGCCTTCTATGATGGAGTGACTACATCAGTGGATGAGGGAAGAGCTATGGATGTCATCTATTTGGACTTCTGTAAGGCCTTTGACACGGTCCCCCACAACATCCTTCTCTCTAAATTGGAAGGATATGGATTTGATGGGTGGACTGTTTGGTGGATAAGGAATTGTCTGGATGGTCGCATCCAGAGGGTAGTGGTCAATGGCTCGATGTCCAGATGGAGATCAGTGAAGGGTGGTGTCCCTCAGGGGTCCGTTCTGGGGCCAGTGCTGTTCAATATCTTCACCAATGACATAGACAGCGGGATCGAGTGCGCCTGGAGCAGCTTGAGGCCGTTTCCTCTCGTCCTATCACTCGTTACTAGGGAGAAGAGACCGACCACCACCTCACTACAACCTCCTTTCAGGCAGTTGTAGAGAGCAATAAGGTCTCCCCTCAGCCTCCTTTTCTCCAGGCTAAACAACCCCAGTTCCCTCAGCCGCTCCTCATGAGACATGTGCTCCAGACCCTTCACCAACTTCGTTGCCCTTCTTTGGACACGCTTCAGCACCTCGATGTCCTTCTTGCAGTGAGGGGCCCAAAAATGAACACAGTACTCGAGGTGCGGCCTCACCAGTGCCGAGTTCAGGGGCACTATCACTTCCCTGGTCCTGCTGGTCACACTATTCCTGATACAAGCCAGGATGTCATTGGCCCTCTTGGCCACCTGGGCACACTGCTGGCTCATGTTCAGGCGGCTGTCAACCAACACCCCTAGGTCCTTTTCCGCCAGGCAGCTCTCCAGCCACTCCTCCCCCAGCCTGTAGCGTTGCATGGGGTTGTTGTGACCCAAGTGCAGGACCCGGCACTTAGCCTTGTTGAACCTCATACAGTTGGCCCCGGCCCAACGATCCAGCCTGTCCAGGTCCCTCTGTAGGGCCTTCCTGCCCTCCAGCAGATCGACACTCCTGCCCAACTTGGTGTCATCTGCAAACTTACTGAGGGTGCACTCAATGCCCTCATCCAGATCATCAATGAAGACTCCTAAACAATCCAAAGTCTGCCCTTCTAAAGTTCAGGGTAGCGGTTTTGCTGACGCCCTTCCTTACTTCTCCAGGAATCGAAAACTCTATCATGTCATGGTCGCTGAGCCCAAGACAGCCTCCGACCACCACATCACCCACCAGGCCTTCTCTGTTCGTAAACAGCAGGTCCAGCGGGGCACCCTCCCTGGTTGGCTCACTTACCAGCTGTGTCAGGAAGTTATCTTCCACGCACTCCAGGAACCTCCTAGACTGCTTTCTCTCTGCTGTGTTGTATTTCCAGCAGATATCTGGTAAGTTGAAGTCTCCCATGAGAACAAGGGCTAGGGATTGTGAGACTTCAGCCAGCCGCTTGTAGAATACTTCATCTGTTTCCTCATCCTGGTTGGGTGGTCTATAACAGACTCCCACCAGGATATCTGCATTTATGCAATTATGGAATTGTTGTCCCAAAAACTTGGGTCCGTTACCTGGTGTGCATCGCCCAGTTCACACACAGAGTCAAGGTATTTTCCTTTATTACGTAAATGCGCAAATACGGGTGCATGGTACAAACAGCACACCGTTGATGTAAACTAACAGTTATTTATACAATCATCTAATACATATTCGTTGTCACTTTGTTAAATGATTGGTTAAAATTCTTCGCCTGCCATGTAAATTACTACGCATGCTCACTACGATTCTTGAGACCTTTACTTCCTTAATCTTTTGAGTCGGTGGGTTTCTTGAGTGGGTGGTCCTTGAGTCGGTGGTCGTGATCTCCCCCTGCCGACATTACCTTTCCCCTAAGTTCACTTAACTTTGGCAACACTAAGCAGTCCTTTATGAACTGTTAGCGAAGCAGACTATCATTCACTTTAGGGTTCTTTGTTCTGAGACATATATCCTGTTTCATGATGCCATAGTGTTGTGTCCTGGTTTCAGCTGGGATAGAGTAAATTTTCTTCTTAGTAGCTGGTATAGTGCTGTGTTTTGGATTTAGGATGAGAATAATGCTGAGAACACACTGATGTTTTGGTTCTTGCTGAGTTGAGTTTACACTAGTCAAGGACTTTTCAGCTTCCCATGCTCTGCCAGGTGCATAAGAAGATGGGAGGGAGCATAGCCAGGACAGCTGACCCAGACTGGCCAAAGGGCTATTCCATACCATATGACATCATGCTCAGTATATAAGCTGGGGGAAGAAGAAGGAAGGAGGGACGTTTGGAGTGATGGCGTTTGTCTTCCCAAGTAACCGTTATGCGTGATGGAGCCCTGCTTTCCTGAGGATGTCTGAACACCTGCCTGCCAATGGGAAGCAGTGAATGAATTCCTTGCTTTGCTTTGCTTGTGCGCGCGGCTTTTGCTTTACCTATTAAACTGTCTTTATCTCAACCCATGAGTTTTCTCTCTTTTACTCTTCTTATTCTCTCCCTCATCCCACTGTGGAGGAGTGAGTGAGTGGCTGTGTGGTGCTTAGTTGGTGGCTGGGGTTAAACCATGACATATTGTAAGGGAAAAATGAGCAAGGTTAATCTTTACCGACATCAGAATGAATGATTAACAAACATCTTAATATAGGGAGAAAACATTGATGAAATCATGCTGTATCACATTCATAAATGCTGCTTGATAATTTTGCCTCTTTTTAAGGAATTAAAAAACTCAAATGTCATGTTATTTAGCAGCTTGAGAAATAAACCCCTTCCTTTCAAAAGGATCTGTTTGTTGATGTACTCATTCTATCCTTTTCTTTGTCAATCAAATTAATCTCTCTGTACTGTTAGAAAATGAATAAAGTTGATCTCCATTAAGGAATGATCTGTCTGTGTTCTGTGTGTGTCTGTGGGTACAGTATGGGTTAAATGCAGAGCCTCACCCCCAAAATTGCATAAGAAAAAAGATCACAATTTGATACACCTCTTCCTCTCTTCTGTGCAACACTTGCACTTGGAATGCTGACTTACTAGTCCTGTTTTAGTGCAAGAATGGTATATTCTTTCTGTGAGAGTACCAACTGTGCTAACCTGCTATTATTTGGACTTACTTAATTTTATTCCTGAAGTGCTTAGCTCACTCTCTGCAAGAAAGTGCAAGCCTCAGAATCTGACATGTCTCCTCAATGAAAACTGTTGGGCTTTTTTTTTTTTGTTTAGAGGCTATTTTTGCCAGAACTGTGTGCAACCAAGTCCCGTCATTTTCAGTGGGGCTCACTTGAGGGGAAAATGCTTCTGCTGGGAAAGGCTGCCAGCTTGGAGCTGGGCCGCTTGGTCCCGGAAGTGCAAGGGGGCAGTAGACAGTAGATAAAGGTGGCAGTTTCAGGCTGCTAGGTGTCTTAGGAATTAATTAATGTGTAACACTCCCTGCTTCACAAAATCTTATAGATGAAGCCACAGTAGCTGAAACTCTCCATAGCCCGTGTGGGATATGACTCAAGCAGCTCCTACAAGACATCCAGGGAAAAAAAGGAAACAGTAAAACAGAGAAACGCTTAAAACAGAAACTAGTTTAGAGAATATATGATGCCTAAATCAGGAGTTAAAAAACTTTCACATTTTCACTAGTGCTTTGTGGCTTGTGACCCACTTTTACTCTGCCGTACACAATTCCTTTGGCAATTAATAGCATTTTGTTAAAAGAGAAAGCAATATGGAGGACCAAAAAAGCAGAAAAGGTATTTTTAGCTATATTAATGTAGTTTAGCAGCTGGAGAAAAGGACTAGATCAACAATTATGAGCAGCCAGTAACTTCAAAGCAGCTGTGGTCATAATTTGTTGTTCCACTTCTACCCACTTTATTCCTCTTGTTTGTTTTATTAACAACTTCTCTGTCACATGATAAACTCTTTGGGTTGCGGAGTATTATTTATTATCTTTCAATAGTACCCAGCCCACCAGGTCTGACATGACCAAAACTGTGATTTACTTTTCCATTCTAAATATTAAAAAAAAAATTATCAATTGTGACTTTTGCATCTCTGCTTTAGCATAATTCTTGTTGTCCTGTTGTTTCTTGTGCCCTGTTTCTGACTGGACAGGGCCTGGCATGTTATATCTTGTATGCTGTTATTTTTCTAAAATGAAAAGGGAATGTATTTGGAACTAAAACTTTATGGATTACAGTTTATTTATTTTCACCCTTTAAAGCATACATTTGTGGGATTTAATCTTGGTCTTAATTTAATCTAGATACTTGGATTATGATACTCTCAGTTTTAGGATTTCTCTGTCCTGTAGGTGTTCATCCCTTTCCTGTGCCAGGAATCTTGTCTTCTTTATATTTTTCATTTACTCTACCTATAATTATTTAACTCATGGCCTACCCTTTTTAATAACAGCTTTCCTTCAGTTTTATACCCCCCATATTATTTTCAGGACAAGGGGGAATATCTCCATTTTAACTTCATTCATTTCAAAGTGTAGTAGTTCTAATGCCCTGCATGAGTGCATTTTTTTTGTCTGTATGCCAACAAAGAGGAAAGTTAAGATCACAGGAAAGATGGGCCTTATGTTTTAACTTCTGGTGTCACAGGAGCAATTGCAGGGAAGGTTTTGCTCATCCTTCACTGCACTGAGACAGGGCAGACTCCCTACAACTGGAATTTAGCAACCAAATTCTGGCACGTTCTGCTGAATGTGCTTGAATGGGGATTAGATGAGTAGGTAGCTGCAGTGTTATTGACTCCACTTTGGATAAATCCCCATGCAATAAATAAACTAAGAAGTGAGGGCTCTTAAAGGATGCTTTGGAGAAAGTATTTCTTGGTATTTATGACCATTAATTGAATTTGAGTGCAAAAGGCCGTGAAATAAGATAAAAGAAGTTTTCTTATATTTATATTGAAGGAAAACTGGAAACTTAGTTTTTTTGGGTTTTTTTTAATCATCAGATAATTTTCTCCCAGTTTAGGAAAATTTGATGAGATATTTACAAATACAGTGTTTTAAGATGAAAAAAGCAAATATTTTGTCCTCATTCAGTACTGATAAAATTGCAGTCCTCAAGCCCTCTAACAAATTTTGATATTTACTTGAAGATGGTCTAGAGAAAGTTAGGCAATCGTGTTGTCTTTTGACAGACAAGCAAAGCAATGAGCAGAAGAGGCAGGAATGTACACGGCTGATCCAAGGCAGTAGCTGGGTGTTACTTGATGGAGGCAGCCCCTGGCCTGAAGCAGGACTACACTGCACGTCCCTGCCCCCCGAGCAGTGCAGTGCAGAAGTGGTAGAGTGGCTCCACATGAGCCACTCCTCACCAGTGGTCTTATCTGGGGCCCAGGATTGTCCCTTCCAGGTTCCAGGTGTCATTGGTGGCACTTTCCTTCAGCCCAGTGAGGGGAGCAGCAGCGGCTGCTGCTTTCTCTGCCTCTGCCCTGCATTCCCCTGGGCTCCACTTGTGGTCTTGGGCTGGAGGGTAGTGTTAGGAAGATGCCTGGAGCTGGGCTGGGTGCAGGTGGGAGCTGAGACGGTGATGCTGGGAGCTTTGCCTGTATTTCCAGAGATTTCCAAAACAAAGGATATTACTCAACCTCTGTAGATGATAGTTAATAAGACATGGTCCTGGGAGAAGGAACAGGATGGCACCATAGAACAGCCAGACTAGAAAATACCAAGATAAGCGCAAAGGGAGCAAAACCGCTGATAAGACCAAGGAGAATCACTTGAACTACGAGTCGACTATCCTAATTAGCATAGTAAAAAACCCGCCCTTGGGTAAGGGAAGCCCCCTACCAACAAAGCCCCTTCCTCACAGAACATGCACAGTAAAAAGGGAGGATGCTGTAACTTTAAGTGGAGACGAGGAATAGCAAGAACCAATGGGAATGAGGGTGACTAAGTGTAACTGTAAAAGTACTGATAACTGTTGCTCCGAATGTATAAATGTTAATCGTGTGTTAGCCAAGGTGTGCTAGCTTTGTGGAGTTGCCACCTAGCACCCGTCTCTGCGCAGACATGAAATAAACAAATATCTCGACTCTCTGTGTTATTCGGCTCTTTGCACACCGAGTGAAGAACCCTGATTTTGGGACAACATGCTGGCTGTAACAATATAGCACTCTCCTTCCAGGAAAGCCAGGGGTTCTATGCTCTGGTGTTAGCAGACAAAAAGCTGGTCAAGGTACTCTGAACAATCACAAGTGGTGTCAGCATGGTCATACTCGCACAGACTATTCGAACCCAAGTCCCTGCAGGACAGCAGTCCCTAGACTAGCTGAGGCAGGAAGTTGGCAACAAATGGATGTTCAGATGTTGTTTGGTCACTTCTTTAACCATTCCACCCCATTTCCACTGTGTGGGAGCCAAACATCCAGCACAATGTTTGACACACTCTGCCTTTATCCAGTTAAAATAATGAAGTTACCATTAAATCTGCTGAACAGTGTATGATCCAGAGAATGTCACTGAAAGCATGCCAGGTGAGGGTCTGGCCTGCATTAGGAGGCCAGGGGGCACAATCCTGGCAAAAGGCTGAAGTGAGGGGTGTGTGCAATGTACCCCTGTGCCCTTCCTGGCAGCCTGCTGGGTGACAGTAAGCAAGACTGTGTGGGGGACAGCACAGTGAGGTGGGAGCCATGGCAGTGTTACTGCAAACTGGTCCAAAAACTTTCTAACACCAATTTGGCATTTAGAAAGTAGGCATTCTTTATTGCAGCGCTGGATGCACAGGGGATATCTCCACTGTCACATCCCACCTGGGGAGGAGGGGGGAGGAGTGACTCAGATTCGCAAATCCTCTCAGTGTGGATTAAGGTGGGCCAACACTCAAGGTCCGTATGCAAACACCAGCTTTAATAGAAAGCTTCTATAGAGACAAACACTGAGTACAAATATTCGATACCTGCCAACCCTCTCACGGTTATGTCCACCCCAGCTATGCAGCTTTATGGAAAGTCAAGGTAGGCCATGCAGTACTTGACTACAATTTAACAACTTTAACAACTTAATCACCTTAGGAAAAGTGAAAGAGAGAGAGAGGGAGAGAAGGAAAAGAGAATCACCAGTCCTGGATCCAGCGTTGGTCCTGCCAACAGGGGTATTCAGTGAGGAAAAAGGAGAAGAGTGAGGAGGAGAAGTGAAGGTTCTTATAGAGATGTTGATTCTGCGCAGGGTGCTCGGTGATAATAATTCCACAAATCAAGCACGCAAACCGTCATACAAACTACAGCACATTTATCAGGCTACACGATTAGTATAAACCCGCCTAAATTTACACTTATTGGTTAGTGATTAACATTTCGTACACTATTGGTTTACTGTATTTAAATTAGCCTCGCTTGCTATGTAAATTAGCACGCATGCTCCTTTCAGGTGTGGGGGGGCAAGTCTTTTTGGTCCTGAATTGAGTCGGTGGTCGCGATCTCCCCTCGCCGCATTTACCTTTCACGCAGTTTCTGCAGTTTTATCAAACTTCATGCTTCTCTGGCCACCGTCCAGTCTTTGGCGCCAAGATGTTCCCTTTTATCGGCTTGTTAGCTCTTCTTCAAGGTTAGAGCTGTTAGTTTTCCACAGTTCGTTATCTTTTAGCTCCCTCCCAAATTCCTTTCCCAAAGCACAAGTGGTTAGTAGTTTTGCTAATTGGAAAATTACATCAGAGGTACCAGTCGAATTAAGAGGGGCGACCAGTCAAACCAAGAGAAGTAATACCAGGCCCTTCCCCCAGGCAGTAGGTGCGGGGGGGGGGGGGGGGGGGGGGGATAAGACGCTTCACAGACCACGGGGGATGGGGCCGAGGCAAGGCCGCCCTGTCTCCACAGGACTCCCTCCCTCACTCTCACTCCAGGGTACCGTCCGGTCCTGGGTCCTAGCGACCATCACTGCATTGTGGTTTTAGCACCAAGGCTGTTTGAGACATCTCGTTGTTTTGCACTAGCAGTTCTCTACATCCACCTAGTGTGCATGCTGTAGGTCACGCCAGCAAGGTATTTATCAAACTTAAACATACATATTCATTAATTTTCTGAGAAAATATTACAATTATTTCCCAGAAATCATTAACATATTTCCCCTCCCACCGGAGCATGCACTGTTTAATTCTGGGGATTCTTTCAGGGGTCCTTGGTGGTTGTTATCCTCAAATTCGAGCTGTCCACTTGTTGACTTCATTGATTTTTTCCACCTAATCATGCTGATTTGGCTGTTTTCTTTTGTTAAGAACACAGCTGACACTCCTCAATGTCCAGGGATGTTCTTGTTTTATGTTCAGACTCCCCATTATCTTTGTTCTGAGCTCACTCTTTCATTCAGAGATTCCTTCTTATCTTACAGGCCTCTCTTCTGTCCTTGGTTTCTGTGGTTGTTGGTGATTAACTTCTTCCTAGCTCTACTCTGTCCTTGGTAGCTGTCAATCGCTGGTGATTAACATTTTTCTGAATCCCACATGTAACAGCAGAGCTCTGGATAGGCATGCCTGTGAAAAAGCAAGCTGCTTGGAGATCAGATTCTGCCAGCCTAGGACTTTAGACCAGGAGCAAGTAGGATGGAGGCAGGTTATGCTGTTTGGCATGAGAAAGGCTGGATGGTAGCATGTTATTGGATTCTAGCTCTTTTTACTGTCTGCATGGGGTTACATGGGGCCAGATATTCTAATGGTGCAAATCAACAAGGCCCCACTGATATAAGCAGAGGTGTCCCAGTTATATTGGTGGGGGAGCTCCTGAGGTAGAATGCCTTCCAGATGTCTTCTCTAACTCTGCAGGCAGGAAGAGTGGGAATGCAGAAAAACATCTTTCTCTGGTGCAAAGAAAAGGACTTGATTCAGGAGCATGGAACTGGAGAAAAAGATGCATAAAGATGAGCATTTAAATAAAACCAGTGGTATGAAGATCATGAGCTGACCACAGGCTTTTGCAGTATGCCATTGCAGGTAGCTTATGGCTGAACAGAACAAGCATCCCAAAACTCTCCCTGCTTGTGAGACGCATCATTTTAACCTGATTCTTCTGCCCTGTAGAAACCTGGGGAGTTCAGTTTGTTTTATTCTTGCGAATAATTCATAACAGAAGCACACAGCAGAATTGTGAATATTCAGCACCAAGCTCCTTCAGCATGAAAGAAATATCTTCTGATTTTTTTTCCATGTGTACTGGTTGCTCCTTTAGGTGTCATGCGCTTTCTCCAGCACAGCACATGCTATTAGCATGTAATCATATAAGAAATACTAACAACAGTGTGTCTGCAGTCTTCTGATCCTGTCTGTACAGTGGCCTACATTTCAACAGAGAGTAATGCCAAAATCTAAATCTCAACTAACACAGCTCCTGAAAGTGAGGTCCCTTGATTTAAAAGGTGAATCCCCTTAGTTGGCAATGACCTTTGATCCGCCATTAATTTAGCCTTTTCTTATGTAAAGGTTCAGTTCACTGGCAAAGCATTTTCCTTATAAAGCTGACTGGTTAAGTTCAGCTGTAGTATCAGCTTTATAACAGTGGTTACCAAAGATATTAAAGCATATAAAGGCAGGTGGGAACCCAATTACGGACTCAGAGGAGCAGATACCTTGTCCGGACCTCTCCCAGCAGAGCCATCAGCCCTGGTGTCCAGGCATGAAGCCCATCATGATGAGTCAATGTCAGAGCACCTTTTGGACTGAGGGAGGTCACTGCCTAGGGGGTATGGGACACATTATGGGATGCAGGAGAAGAGCATTTTGAAATTGCACAACACTTATTATGGGATGTTGTGATCCTGACTGGGAGACTATTGTACATCATTTTGACTGGGACAGAGTTATTTTTTTCCTTATTAGCTTGTATGGGACTATGTTTTGGATTTGTGCTGGAAACAGTGTTGATTGATAACACAGGGATGTTTTCGTTATTGCTGAGCAGTGCTTACACAGTATCAAGGCCTTTTCTGCTTCTCACCCCACCAGTGAGTAGGCTGGGGGTACACAAGAAGTTGGGAGGGGACACAGCTGGGACAGCTGACCCCAACTGACCAAAGGGATATTCCATACCATATGACGTCATGCTCAGCAATATAAAGCTGGGGGAAGAAGAAGGAAGGGGGGATGTTCGGAGTTACGGTGTTTTGTCTTCCCAAGTAACCGTTACGCGTGGAGCCCTGCTTTCCTGGAGATGTCTGAACACCTGCCTGCCGATGGGAAGTAGTGAATTAATTCCTTGGTTTGTTTTGCTTGTGTGCATGGCTTTTGTTTTACTTATTAAACTGTCTTTATCTCAACCCACGAGTTTTCTCCCTTTTACTCTTCCGATTCTCTCCCCCATCCCACTGTGAGGGGAGTGAACGAGCGACTGTGTGGTGCTTAGTTGCCGGCTGGGGTTAAACCACGACACAAGGAATTAGTGATCCACATAACAGTGAACCTGAGTAGGCACAGGCCTGTGTTGTGCTACACATATCCCTTTGCAGCAGGATAAACTCAGGAGCTCATTGTAACAGAGAGGCCTGCAGGCAGCTCCCACTTAGTACCTGTGTGGCCTTGCCTTTATCTAACAGTGCAGCAACAAGTTCTCCTGAGAACATCCTTTCTGTTTGACAGTGGAAGTGATTAATAGAGTTGTTTTCTTGTAAGAAAATTCATATTTGCCTCAGTCTTTATTAATACTGATAGACCTTGGGCTGCCCAGTCCCCTGAATTGGAGGACCACGAGTGTGGGAACAGTGACTTTCCATTTGTGGACACTGAAATTGTAAAGGTCCAGCTGTACCAGATGAATGTTCACAAGTCCATGGGGCCTGATGGGATTCATCCCAGAGTACTGAAGGAGCTAGCGGATGTCATGGCAGGACCCTTCTCAATCATCTACCAAAGGTCTTGGGAGTCTGGGGAGGTCCCCGCTGACTGGAAGCTAGCCAATGTTATTCCAGTCTACAAGAAGGGTGTGAGGGAAGACCCAGGGAACTATAGACCTGTTAGTCTAACCTCAGTTCCTGGGAAAATTATGGAGAAGATCATACTGGGTACTAATGAAAGGCATTTAAAGAATAATGCAATCCTCAGGCACAGTCAACATGGGTTCACAAAGGGAAAGTCCTGTTTAACTAATTTGATATCCTTCTATGGTAAGGTCGCCCGACTAGTGGATAAAAGGAAGGCAGTGGATGTAGTCTTTCTGGATTTTAGCAAGGCTTTTGATACTGTCCCTCACAGCATCCTTCTGGACAAGTTGTCCAGCTGTGGGATGAGCAGGTACATGGTGTGCTGGGTGAAGAACTGGCTGAAGGGCAGAGCTCAAAGGGTTGTAGTGAATGGGGCTACATCTGACTGGTGGCTGGTGACTAGCATTGTTCCTCAGGGCTTAATTCTAGGGCCATTTCTGTCCAAAATATTTATCAACTATCTGGATGCAGGAGTTGAATGCACCATTAGCAAGTTTGCTGATGGTACCAAACTGGGAGGTGCTGTTGACTCTCTTGAGGGACAAGAGGCCTTGCAGAGGGACCTAGATAGATTGGAGCATTGGGCTATGATTAATGGGATGAAATTTAACAAGTCCAAATGCCAGATCCTGCACCTGGGACGGAGTAACGCTGGACACAAGTATAGATTGGGAGAGGAGTGGCTGGAGAGCAGCCCTGCAGAAAGGGGTCTGGGGGGGGCTGGTTGACAGCAGGCTCAATATGAGTCAGCAATGTGCCCTGGCAGCCAAGAGGGCAAACCGCATCCTGGGGTGCATCAAACACAGCATAACCATCTGGTCAAAAGAGGTGATTATCCCACTGTATTGGTGCAGCCTCACCTTGAGTATTGTGTGCAGTTCTGGGCCCCACGGTTTAAGAAGGATGTGAAGGTCCTCGAATGCATCCAGAGGAGGGCAACAAAGCTGGTGGAAGGGCTGGAAGGCACGTCCTATGAGGAGCAGCTGAGGACTCTGGGTTTGTCTAGTTTGGAGAAAAGGAGACCTGAGGGATGACCTCATTGCTCCCTACAGCTTCCTGAGGAGGGGAAGTGGAGAGGGAAGTGCTGATCTCTTCTCCCTGGTATCCAGTGACAGGACACGTGGGAATGGTTCAAAGCTGCACTAGGGGAAGTTCAGATGCCATGAGGAAATATTTCTTTACTGAGAGGGTGGTCAAACACTGGAACAGGCTTCCTAGAGAGGTGGTTGATGCCCCAAGCCTGTCAGTGTTTAAGAGGCATTTGGACAATGCCCTTACTAACATGCTTTAAATTTTGGTCAGCCCTGACGTGGTCCGGCAGTTGGACTAGATGATCATTGTAGGTCCCTTCCAACTGAAATATAATATTCTATTCTATTCTATTCTATTCTATTCTATTCTATTCTGTTCTGTTCTCTTCTGTTCTGTTCTGTTCTGTTCTATTCTATTCTATTCTATTTCTTGTTGTCTGACACAACACTGGCCAATTTCAACTGTAGTTGAGCTTTGGCCTTTTGTGTCTTCTCCCTGCATATACGAACCACAGCTCTGTAATCTTCCTGTGAAGCCTGATCTTGCTTCCAGAGGTCATACAGTTTCTTTTTTCATCTGCATTCCAAGAGGAGTTCCCTCTTCAGCGCAAGCTGGTCTTCTGCCCCGCTTTCTTGACTTTCAACACAATGGAATTGTCTACTCTTGTGCTTTTAAAAGGTGGTTCTTAAAAACTGACCAGCACTCATGGATCCCTAAGGCAGAATCAAAAGCAGATCCCCAGGGAACACTGCTAACTATCTCCCTGAGTAGCTTAAAGTTTGCTCTCTTGAAATCCAGGATTGCAACTCTGCTGACCTTTTTTCTCATTACACCAAAAATTTTAAACTCAACCATTTCGTGATCACTGTGGCCAAGACAGCCACTTGCCATCAGAGACAGTCCACCTACCATTGCATACCAGGGTATGTGGAATGTGAGAGCATCTGCTTCATTAGGTTATCAGTTCAAGGACCTTTTCAGGTCAGAGGAAATACAATAAGTAACAGGGAAAGGGATAAACAAAACACCTACAGAGACACAAACATGACAAATGAGATAGAGGAGGCAAAAACAAAGAGAAAGCTCTTCAGCCATTAATTGATGGGCCATTAAGAAACTCCACGCACAACTTTGGCAAGGACAACCTGGACTTTGCAACTGATAAGAAGGGGGAAACAAGAGGAACATGAATATTATGTATATTTGCGGAGGGCCTGTGGGACTATGCAAAACCTGTTAAGGAATGTTTAGGGCAAGGGTCAAAGGAGGGAAAAAAGTGGGGGGAGAAACAAGGGAGGAAAATACAGAAGAGGAAGGATAAAAGGAGCCAGTGGCATGTAAGCTGCTGCCATTCAGTACACTTGTCTGACCAAGCCCTGCACCTGATCACTGTAGTCTCTCCTATCATCTTATTAAATCCTTTCTTAACTATTTTTCTATGTAATTTCACTCTCTATCCCATGTGTCTGTGTTGCAAGGTCTAGGTGTCTACTGGAGAGACCAGAGTGAATCAAGGGCCAGCAACTAGAGTCAGACCACAGGTGATAGGGGGCCCATGTGTTTGCAGTGTGTCCTGGTTTCAGCTGGGATAGGTTTAATTTTCATCTTGGTAGCCGGTATGGGGCTGTGTTTTGGGTTTAGGATGAGAACAATGTCGAGGATACACTGACGTTTTGTTCTTGCTAAGTAGTTGCTAAGTGGCGCTCACAGTGGTAAAGGACTTTTCAACTGCCCATGCTCTGCCGGGGGCACAAGAAGCTGGGAGGGGGCACAGCCAGGGGGAGTGCTGACCCAGATTGGCCCAAGGGCTATTCCATACCATATGACATCATGCTCAGTATATATAAGCTGGGGGAAGAAGAAGGAAGGGGGGGACACTGGGCATGATGGCGTTTGTCTTCCCAAGTAACCATTACGCGTGATGGAGCCCTGCTTTCCTGGAGATGGCTGGACACCTGCCTGCCGATGGGAAGTAGTGAATGAATTCCTTGTTCTGTTTTGTTTGCGTGCACGGTTTTTGCTTTGCCTATTTAAGTGTTCTAATTTATTTTACTTCAATTATTAAACTGTTCTTATCTCAACCCACGAGTTTTCTCCCTTTTGCCCTTCTGATTCTCTCCCCCATCCCACTGGTGGGGAGTGAGCGAGCGGCTGCGTGGTGCTTAGTTGCTGGCTGGGGTTAAACCACGACAGTCCTTTTTGGCGCCCAACGTGGGGCTCGAAGGGTTCGAGATAACAACAGATTTAATTGGAATGCGCTAGATCGAATTTATAGCTGTTATTGCTGTTTAGCTGTTAATCGGCAGGCTTCTGTGCTTGCCATGGGGCTTGCTTGCCTTACTGTATGTTAGAGTCATCTTACTGTGTTGTGCCTGGGAACATTTTGATAACAGCAATGGCCACGTACCCGGGCTGGCAGATGGCCAGGGCATCGCTGTTTTTCTGTGCTGCTGTACTGGACAGGCTGGAACTCCAGTGTCAACTCGAGTCGAAGGGGCTGTGACCTGTGGACGAGTTCCTGCGGGAGCATGACACCCCAAAGCGTCTGTGGACGTGGATAATCCCATGTCAGAGCAGCCCATGGAAATTAAGAGTGGAGCAGAGATTCACCTGCAGCCCATGGAGGACCCCATGCTGGAGCAGGTGGATGCCCGAAGGAGGCTGTGACCCCATGGGAAGCCTGTGCTGGAGCAGGCTCCTGGAAGGACCTGTGGACCCGTGGAGAGAAGAGCCCACGCTGGAGCAGGTTTGCTGGCAGGACTTGTGACCCTGTGGGGGACCCACGCTGGAGCAGTTAGTGAAGAACTGCAGCCCGTGGGAAGGACTCACATTAGAGAAGTTCATGGACTGTGCTGTCAGAGGGACCCCACGCCGGAGCAGGGGCAAGGGGAGGACTCCATTGCAGTGTTAAACCCTATAACCTGGCCCAAAGGGGCCAGGGGTGGAGACTGTAATGGAAATACCTTTAAATTGTTGTGACCCGGGATTTGAGTTGCATGTTATGGGAATTACTATAGCAGGAACCCCTTGTTGCTAGCCAGGCTAGGAGTAAGGGGAGGAGTTCATTGCAATGTTAAACCTGGCCCAAAGGGGCCAGGGGTGGAGATTGTGATGGAAATACCTTTAAATTGTTGTAACCCATGATCTGAGTTGCATGTTATAGGAACTACCATAGCAGGAACCACCTGAACCAATGGAGGAGAAGCCTTACAAGAAGCAGTGCAAGCGCAGCAGTGACCTGACCTGAGCTGGCTTTGGTGCCCAGTAACTCCACACAGCACACCACCTCTCCTGTCCTGAGTGACCACTATCACAGATGGAGCCCAAAGTCATGGACTAAATGAGCTCAATGGACATTTTTGGGACAACAGGGGTGGTGGTTAAAAAGGATGTATTGGATAATGTGGGACCTGAGCGTGATGTAAATGGTATGGAATAAGGGGTGGATACTGTCCTGGTTTCAGCTGGGATAGGTTTAATTTTCATCTTGGTAGCCGGTATGGGGCTGTGTTTTGGGTTTAGGATGAGAACAATGTCGAGGATACACTGACGTTTTGTTCTTGCTAAGTAGTTGCTAAGTGGCGCTCACAGTGGTAAAGGACTTTTCAACTGCCCATGCTCTGCCGGGGGCACAAGAAGCTGGGAGGGGGCACAGCCAGGGGGAGTGCTGACCCAGATTGGCCCAAGGGCTATTCCATACCATATGACATCATGCTCAGTATATATAAGCTGGGGGAAGAAGAAGGAAGGGGGGGACACTGGGCATGATGGCGTTTGTCTTCCCAAGTAACCATTACGCGTGATGGAGCCCTGCTTTCCTGGAGATGGCTGGACACCTGCCTGCCGATGGGAAGTAGTGAATGAATTCCTTGTTCTGTTTTGTTTGCGTGCACGGTTTTTGCTTTGCCTATTTAAGTGTTCTAATTTATTTTACTTCAATTATTAAACTGTTCTTATCTCAACCCACGAGTTTTCTCCCTTTTGCCCTTCTGATTCTCTCCCCCATCCCACTGGTGGGGAGTGAGCGAGCGGCTGCGTGGTGCTTAGTTGCTGGCTGGGGTTAAACCACGACACAGTGCCAGCAACTGGAGTGAGTGAGGGTCTCATCATCAGCAACTGGATTGGAACCATGAGTCATAGGGACCCATGTGTCTGGAGTGCCAGCAACTGGAGGGATGAGTATGTTTATATTTTCCCCTAACCCAATGTGCATGGCTGTGCATGTATAATTTGCTGGCAAACTTCAAGCTGGACTAGACAGGAAGTAGAAGGAAAATGTTCTCCCATCTTGTTGCAGATATCACCAGCTGGACAACCCCAAATTGTAACTTGGCAGTAGGCTGCACACATCAGACAGACAAGGAAGTGGAGGATGACCATGTCACACATAGCTTTAACATGAGTTGTGTAGAGGGGGGAAAAGATTCAGGTGTTTGCAGTTCACACCAATACCCTTGCCAAATATTTGCTGAGGAACCGCTACTGACTTGACTGCAGAAGGTGCAAATCACGTCTCACCAGAGCAGGGATGA
The DNA here is from genome assembly GCF_965183815.1 of Platalea leucorodia. Classification (NCBI taxonomy): domain Eukaryota; kingdom Metazoa; phylum Chordata; class Aves; order Pelecaniformes; family Threskiornithidae; genus Platalea; species Platalea leucorodia. The sequence continues at coordinate 34,824,286 of NC_138859.1, forward strand.
GCAGCACAGAGACCTTCATCATCCACCCAGAAGCAACAGTGTCCTCAGTGCCTTGACTCGGGCCACATTATTTGCAAAGCTGGGAAAATGAATTTCATTTCTCTGCATTAAAGATACTGTCTTTTGCTTTGCTCCCCTGCTGTTTTTATCTTTGTAAGAGTATATGGAAGGTGAGAGCATCCGAGCATCTGTTTCATTAAGGTTAACTAATCAAGGACATTTTCAATGGAAAGGGGATAATAAGTAAAGGGGGAAGAAATAAAAAAAATATGCAGAGACACAAAGCTGGTAGACAAGGGATAACAGAGACAATGCCAAAGATCAAAAGTCTTCAGTCACTAGTTGATGGGCCATTAAGAAACTCCATACACAGCTTTGGAGAGGGCCATCTGGACTTTGCAACTGATGATAGGGGGGAAACAAGAGGAATGAGGATTTGGGATATTTGGGGGGGGACTGTGGGATTATGGAAAATTTATTAAGGACTATTTAGGTGAAAGGGTTTGGGGAGGAACAAAGTGTATAGACAGAAAAGGGTATAAAAGGGTCTGGTCACACGTAAAAAGGGGCTGGTCAGTGTTCTTGTCTGGCTGAGCCCTGTGACCAATCACTGCAGTCTGTCCTATTTTACTAAATCCTTTCTTAACTATCGCTCTGCATAATCTCACTCTCTATTCTGTGTGTATGTGTGCTGCAAGGACCAAGTACCAGCTACTGGTGAGACCTGCTTGAGTGGATTTGGGGCCAGCTCCTGGAGTCAGACTGGGGCTGTAGGTGGCCTGGGCCTGTGGTGCCAGCTGCTGGAGCCAGTGGGGTCTCAGCATCAGCTACTGGGACAGGACTGGTGTGGACCAGCTACAGGGAGGGACCGGGGTGAGTGAGGGGCTCAGCGACAGCAGCTGGAGCAGGACTGTGGGTCACAGCCCGGGTGCCTCGTGCCAGCTGCCGGGGGAGCGGAGTGACTGTATCTGCCCCAAAACAGGTGTTCGTGGTTGTGTGTGTGTACTCGCTAGCAAGCTGGACCAGCCAGTGAGTAAGAAAGAGACCTGTGAAGAGGGTAAAAGGGCCTGGGATCTGGGTAGGGGTGCCGGACTGACAGAGGGGCCATGCTGGTACTTGGGGCATCTGCGAATGTGCTTGTGAACCCCGAGAGTGTCATGTGTGTGCCTGTACTAGTGACCTTCTGTGTCTGCCAGCCCAAGAGGAAGAGAGGACGTGGCTGTCTGTGCTCATGTGTGATGTGGGTCCTGTGTGTGGGTGCTGTTGAAGTGCCTTGTCTGTGGCAGCTTGTGTGACCGCCCATGTCAGTGTACTCTGTGTGTGTGTTTTTGTGTGTGTCTGGGATATGTGGTCAGCTTTGCTACTGGTTGAACCTGCAAACAGGAAAGTGGCAGCCACATCCCTCAGCCTGGGAAGAGACCCCAGGTTCCTGGGCTGGGCAAGAGAAATCCTCGGCCCAGAGCTGCTGGAGGCAGCAGCCATTTATAACATCCCTTAGCAATCTTCACAATCATCAGAGAATAAACCATGGTCAATTACTATACTTTGAGAAACCTCAGGACTCCTTCAACAAGAGGAGGACCTGTAAGGTTTAGTCTCAGCTGTGAAATACAGGGATAGGACAAGAGGCAACAGACACAAGTTGCAACACAGGAAATTCTGATTCAATATAAAAAAAACTTTTTCTCCGCAAGGGTGATCAAACACTGAACAGGTTGCCCAGAGAGGTTGTAGAATCTCCTCTCCATCCTTTGAAATACTGAAACTTGACTGGGGAAACTGCTCTATCTGGCACTGCTTTCAGCAGTGGGTGGGGTGGGGGTGGGGGATTGGATCAGAGACCTCCAGAGATGCCTTCTGACCTACATGACTTTATGAACCCTCCTCCTTGCCCCACAGACATTCAGAGCTCAGGAATCTTTACTGTGCCAGAAATACTCATTGAAATAAGACACTATAATTAACAGTGCTTAGAAAATCTGCCACAAATGAGCCACTGGTGTTATATTCTTAAGAGCAATAAGTGGACTTTTTAAGCATCCTGAGCAAGACAGCAACAGCACTGGATGTACACACACACCTATACCTTCTTCAGTGGAGGACTCACAAGGTGTGCTTTCTCTGGGAAATTAACCAAGGCAGACCATGGAGCTGTCTGGCACCCCAAACTCCATAACAAACTAGAGCTTAATTATTAGTTTCATTGCAGATCTGCCAGTGTTACAAAGCTACAAAACCCAAATGCAAGTTATTGTGAAAGAGAATAGTTGCTTCCATTGCTAGCTGTTCAAGACAATCTGTATATGAACCAACAAAGAGGAAACCTCCACAATTAGAGGAAGAAAAAGGAGAGGTTTATAATTGCTTTAAATAAACTTTTTAATGGGCTATACAGACGTGATCACTGCAGGACCTCTCAGCCATAAGCAATATCACAAACTGCAACACACCGCATTATCACTGTATGTTAAAACAAGAGAATTCCTTCACTGGAAAAATCATAAAATATCTTGAATTGGAAGTGACCCATAAGGATCACCGAATCCAACTCGAAATGTCATACAGTCACTTAAATAATTACAATGCAAACAAACACCTGTTTTTATTTAGGCTGTGGTTACTGAGCACTTTCTTTTCAAAAGTATGGTGGGGTGGCCCCAAGCTAGCAGCCAAATACTCACCCAGCTGCTTACTCACACCCCTGCCCCCCCACTGGGATGGGGAAGATAATAGGAAGAACAGGAGCAAGAAAACTCATGGGTAGAGGTAAAGACAGGGAGATTGCTTACCAATTGCTGTTGTGGGCAAAACAGAGTCGACTTGGGGAATTTAACTTATTTTATTTATTGACAATTAAAATAAATATTTAATTACTGATTGTGTAGTAGGAAGCAAATTCAAAAAAAGAAACAAACATTTAAACACTTAGGGAAAACACCTCTCCTCCCCACTTTCCCATAGTCACGTCACTCCAGACTCCTCTACCCTTGTTGTCCACCACAGGTTACACTCAGTCCCTTCAGCAAGGCCACGAGTGGTGGTGGTGGTGGTGGTGTGGCGGTTAGGACATAGCATTTATCTCTGCCACTCCTTCTGTCTCACTCTTCCTATGCTCCGGTGTGGGCTCATCCATTGGCCACAGTCTCTTTTAGGGCTGTGCCTGCTCCGCCATTGAGCACCTCCTACTCCTCTGAACTTGGTGTTTCCTCTGCTGTTTCTCACTAGTTTTGTTCCCTCCTCCTCTCTCTGGTGTTTTCCTCCCTTTCTTATATATCTTTTCATAGAAGTGTGTGGTGGGTTGACCTTGGCTGGATGCTAGGTGCCTACCAAGCCGCTCTATCACTCCCCCTCCATCAACAGGAGAAAATACAAAGAAAAGCTCATGGGTCGAGATAAGGACAGGAAGATCACTTACCAATTACTGTCATGGGCAAAACAGACTCGACTTAGGGAAATTAATTTAATTTATTGCCAATTAAACAGAGTAGGATAATGAGAAAGAAGAACAAATCTAAAAACACCTTCCCCCCACCCCTCCCTTCTTCCCAGGCTCAACTTCACTTCCAACTTCTCTACCTCCTTCCCCTGCACAGTGCAGGGAGATGGGGAATGGGGGTTGCAGTCAGTTCATCACACATTGTCTCTGCCACACCTTCCTCCTCACACTCTTCCCCTGCTCCAGCATGGGGTCCCTCCCACAAGCTGCAATTCTTCATGAACTGCTCCAGCATGGGTCCTCTCCACAGAGTGAAGTCCTTCAGGAATGGACTGCTCCAATGTGGGAACCCGCAGGGGCAGAGATCCTGCCAGAAAACCTGCTCCTGCATGGGCTCCTCTCCATGGGCCGCAGTTCCTGCCAGGAGCCTGCTCCAGCGTGGGCTCTCCGTGGGATCACAGCTTCCTTCAGGGCACATCCACTTGCTCTGGTGTGTGGTCCTCCACGAGCTGCAGAGTGGATATCTGCTTCACTGTGGACCTCCATGGGCTGCAGGGGGACAACTTGCTTCACCATGGTCTTCACCATGAGCTGCAGGGGAATCTCTGCTCCGGTGCCTAGAGTACCTCCTCCCCCTACTTCTTCATTGACCTCATTGTCTGCAGAGTTGTTTCTCTGGTCATGTCCAGTTGGGTTTTGATTATCTCTAGAGATGTAGACTCCACAACTTCTCTAGGGAACCTGTTCCAATGCTCAGTCACCCTCACAGTGAAAAAGCGATTTCTTGCATTCAGATGGAATTTCATGTGTTTCAGTTTGTGCCCGTTGCCTCTTGTCCTGTCACTGGGCACCACTGAAAACAGTCTGGGTCCGTCATCTTCATTCCCTTTCATCAGATATTTTTACACATTGATGATAATAAGGCTCCCCCTGAACCTTCTCTTCTCCAGGCTGAACAGTCCCAGCTCTCAGCCTTTCCTCATAGGAGATATGCTCCAGTCCCTTCATCATCCTTGTGGCCCTTTGCTGGACACTCTCCAGTATGCCCATGTCTCTCTTGTGCTGAGGAGCCCAGAACTGGACACAGGACTCCAGGTGTGGCCTTACCAGTGCACCAATGGACTCACCTCTCTTAACCTGCTGGTAACATTCTTCCTAATGCAGCCCAGGATACCATTAGCCTTTTTTGCCACAAGCATTCATTGTTGACATAGTCAGCTTCTTGTCCACCAGGAACCCCAGGTCCTTTTCTGCAAAGCTGCTTTCCAGCTAGGTGGCCCCCAATATTTATTGGTTCATGAGGTTGTTCCTCCCCAGGTGCAGGACTTGGCACTTCCCCTTCTTGAACTGCATGAGGTTCCTGTCAGCCCATTTCTGCAGCCTGTCGAGGACCCTCTGGATGGCAGCAACACCCTCTGGTTGCTCCTCCCAGTTTTGTGTCATCAGCAAAGTCGCTGAGGATGCCCTCTGTCTCCTCATCCAGATCCTTAATGAAGATGTTGAACAGGACTGGACCCAGTATTGACCCCTGGGGTACACTGCTTGTGACTGGCCTCCAACTAGACTTTGTGCCACTAATCATTACCCTCTGAGCCCAGCAGTTCAGCCAGTTTTCAATCCACCTCACTGTCCACCTATCTAGTCCATATTTCATCAGCATGTCTATGTGGATTTTATGGGAGACAGCACTGAAAGCCTTACTAAAGTAGAGATAAACAACATCCACATCTTTCCCCTCATCCTCACACAGCATCTTCCTGTTCCCAGGAGGCATGAAGAAATGGCTGGATCTCACACAGCTGAGCACAGCTGGGCAGCTGAAACAAGTGTTCAGATCTCATCTGCTGCTCTCTGATTCTTCAGCTGCACGGGCTCTAGCCACTTCCTGCACTCCTGCTCTAAGGAGGGAGGAACACATTAAGTTACAATCATCCATAGCCTATTCGGATATCACACTGGGAATCAAGTGACATGGCCTCCCAGTGTCAGAGTAGAAAGCAGAGCACCAGGAAGACATTAAGGAAATATAAGGTAAGAGTAGGGCAAGTCCATAGAAAAAGGATTTACCAGAAGAGGTACATCATGTAATTTAAATTCCATTGTGCTACTCTACTCTTGGGAAACTAGCAAGAACTTCCTGCAACACAACTTCATTTTAACATTTGGTGAGACAAAGGGCAGCTAACCCGCTGCTGTTGCTGTACAGAATGACTTCAGACTCCCTAAACACAAGCAACCAGCTCCTGTTCAAATCACACTAGAAGGATTCACAGCAAATTCAAATCTGGTAGACCACAGGGTTAAAAGACATGCTTGAAGTTCTTAGCACATTATACATTACAGTGAAGCACTATTTTATAGACATTAAGCTAATGATTATTCTGTTATATTTTTCTAATCTGCACTTATTTCAAAGCATACATGAAGGGAAAGAGTAGGAAAGAAAGCTGAAGTAAATAACGGACATTTTCACAGCTTTATTGCAGTCTGTAAATTTCATAAACTGCAAGTAACCAACTCACTACTCCAACACTTGATAGATTAACATATAACTCTAGACAGACAGGTAGGCAGGAAGTGGCACAAGGTCAGGACTACCAGGTCACTGATTTTCCAGTTCCATCTCTCAAGCAGGTAGATGCTGAGCTGGCAGGACTGAGATAGAGCAGCTTCTACAGTGTTTCCAGCCACCAGCAATTGAAATACAGCATGGGACTTCTGCTCACAATGAGAAGCAAACACTAGCCAGAAGGTTGCATGTCAGGGCACTAAGCTCTAAGAATGCCCTTTACACCAGGGGGGAGCCAGTTTTCTGTTGTGCTACATATTGTATCTCTCACCTGGAGAGCTGGAGAAGTTATTTATGACTTGGTGGAAAGGGAGCTGGATATACACTCTTTGCTACCTCAGTGGGACTATTATTTACCTCAGGTGAAATGGACAAAGGAAGATTTTGCCTGCAAAAGCCTTTTGAAGGTCTATAACCACCCACATGTTAAATACCAGCCCTCACATTAAAATAACTTATTCCCAACTACTTAAACATTGGGGTGCCACTGCACCAAACTCAACTACCTATCTGTATCTTATGAAGGAAATTTTCAAATGAAGACAGAAATACTTAGAGGTTCATTATTGTATCAAAAAGGATAAAAATATATAGTAAACCATTATTTTAATTGTTTCCTTTTCTTAAATAATTGAAGAGTTTGCTCTCACAAAATTATTCATTAAGATCATGTGTCTAAGAGGACTTCTATATTTTTTTTTTTGACTACCCCAAGAAACCATGCGCAAAAGATGCACTGAGTTGGGTGACCACACAGAGCCACAGAGACTTGCATGCTAAGCAGCTCCCTCCCAGGTCCACCAAGAACATGCATCAACCTGTGTTATGTTGGGTTATGCTGCCCTCAGAGGTGTTTCTCAGGGTAGCAAGAGAACAAATGTCACTGGTCCTTTACTGATGAGAAGCTGTTATTGATTTTGGTTAAACGTCAGAGGCAGATTTTTTGATTTGGAAATGCTTTTCATTTACAGAAAAACCCTGGCAAGGTATCTGTTCTTGCATTTAAATTGTATTTCTTTCTCTAAAATAGAAGCACAGTTCTATCGGCATTGAGTAACATGAATACCATACGCAGGAAGTCCTGTATATGGTTTGGCAGAGAACCCACACATTTGAGATGAAAGGCAGCTGCTCTCCATCACAGGCTCAAGAGCTGAATTCTGGGAAAGAATTTGGTGCATCCCTCCCCTGCCATCCACAGGAAGGGGTGGAGAATGCAGCATTACAGGGTTTGCACAGCCACTGGATAGAACAATGACAAGTGTTCTGCTCCTTTGATTGATAGGCAGCTTTTTTGTGGTGTAGTAGTGGATGACTTCAGGAATGCTGTCAAAGGGAGGACTGTTCTGACCCAGGATGTTTTTTTCTTTGTATTTCACCAATTTCATGTGCATAAAACCTTGGCTGCTCCTGCAAGAAAACAGAGTTAGTGCATACAAGTAGGAGGACAGCATTGGAACAGGCTTTTCTCTGTGCTGCACAGAAACATAGGAGAACAATGCAAGAGGTGCTTTTATGTGGCTTAGTCACAGTTCAAGAACATGCCTGCATTTCCCTCTGCCAAAAACCTGATGGAAAGGGGAGCTACAGCTAAATTTTGGTTTTACCAGCTATGCTCTTTGACATTTCAGCTTTTTCCTGCAGGACAAATCATGGGCTGCCTCTTACTGGAGCCAAACCAGTGGTTAGTGAGAGGACAACCCCCAGTTTTCCCCCTTCCACTTTGACCAGTCCCCACCTCAGTACTAGCTGAGGACATGGACTGAGGCCTTTAAGAGGCCTGACCGAGTTTCTCTTCTCAGCGACTTATGCAGGCTGGAAGGCTCACTGGGGGGAGACAAGAAGGTCATCACCATTGCAAGAGAGACCTCAGGACAGACAATACCCATCCAGCCCTGGCAACAACTGTCCAGAATGGTCCAGTGTTTCTAGAGACTCAGTGTCTATAGTCAGAACTTCCCTGAGCCTCAGATGAGGCCAGTCCCAAGAACACCCGCACAGCAACTTCTATGGAGCAGAGAAATGCTCCTCTCTTGCACCTTGCTGAACAAAAGCTGTTGGACCACATTGTCTCTGCAGGAAGAAGAGTCAACCCATGACTTCCTATTTTTAGCAGGAGATGCCAAAGTTGGTCTGCCTGTACGATACTTTGGCTTGTTGAAGGAAGGGATTATGTAGGGAGAAGAAAGATGTGGTAACCTGCTCTGCCTGCTTCTGTGGGCAGTAAGGAATCCCTCTTACCTCCCCAAGAGTAGCCTGGTCAACACAGTGCTTACTCTGCTTGGCCAGAAGCCCTACTGTAGCATAGCAGGTGGTAGAGCTGATCCTGTCTAATGGCAATAGTGATACTCAAGTCTCTGGAGTCTTCTTTCTGTAGCAGACTCTGCATAGGCTATTCTAATAGCTCATGGTCTAGTCAGGACAAAGCAAGAGAGGACAGTTTCCCACTTCAGGATGCAAGATGAGGCCCAGAGAGATTCCATGATTTGCTCACTGTTCCCCTCCCTAACTTTTTAGCTCCAAGCTAGCATGCCTCTTGGAAGTGTGCCCAGGAATAACAATAGAGGTGTTACAACCTGAGAGGATCTGCAACAGTTGGGAAACCCAGCTGAGGAGGACACAGCAGGTTGCAGTGGCAAAATCATAAATTGCTCTCTGTTGAAAGTGGCTAATGTAAAATCTGCCCTTTTCTATTTAGCAGACACAGTGTTTCCTCTGGAAGAGTTAGAACACAAGCAAGCTCATATTTTTCAGATGTGTTGAGCATTTCTTTGATAAGTGACCCTTTCTGATGAGCAGAAATCACTGCAGGGGCTGTAATTACAAGTCTGCAAGATTAGAATTTTGATTTACATTTCAATTTTTTACAGGAATGATTCTGTTTTTAAATATAATTAATGTCTAAACAGTTTCATTTATGCCAAGGGTGACAGATCTAAGTACATTATTATGAGGAGATACATCATTCCCTTCCTTCAGTTAATTATGTAACTCATGCTAGAAAATGGCTTGAATCTGCTAAAATAATGAAATCACAGAAATAGGTGGATGTTAATTTAAGGAATTTGGCTAGAAATGCAGAGCAGTCCATCAAATGTCTTTGGGTCTGTAGCTTAAGGCAGCAAGAACAGAGACATACACAACTTTTAAAATAGCAAGTAAGAAAATGGTGCATACCACAAGCAAAATGCTATGGGCTATGAATTCATGACAGAACAGTTGTTGCCTTTTCAGTAACCAGCTGCCCCAAGACATTTGATTGGACAGTACACAGGACATTGACCTTGCAATAGGTAACTTTGGCTGAGGGGGCTCCCTTAAGAGAAGGAAGCATCACCTCTTGCTCACAACAGGCCAAGCTTCCAGGCAATATGTCCTCTTATGGAAGCATGAGGGTCATATGAACCATAATACAACCCAGCAATTATGGACAGATAGTTCATGGAATTCAACAAAGACAAATAAAAATCCTGCACCTGGGCTGAAACAATCTCAATGCATTGATACAGGCTGGGGAGCAGCTCTGCAGAAAAGCATCCGGTGGACAAGTTAAATATGAGCCAGCAGTGTGCCCTTGTGGCAAAGGCAGCCAACAGCATCCTGGGCTGTATTACAAAGAGTAGCCAGCAGGTTAAGGGAACTGACTACTCCCCTCTAATTGGCATTGGTGATACCACATCTGGAGTACCGTGTCCAGTTTTGGGCTCCCCAGTATAACAGAAGTGTTGGCAAACTGGAGCAAGTCCAGTGGAAAGCCACCAAGATGGTTGGGGGCTGGAGCACATGACATACAAGGAGAGACTGAGGGAGGTGGGCAAAGGAGGATCTGGTTGCAGTCATCCACTACCTAAAGGGGGTTATAGGGAAGACAGAGCCAGACTCCTCTCAGAGGTGCAGTTAAAGGACAATTAGCAATGGGCACAAGTTGCAGCAAAGGCACATTCAAATAGGACATAAAGAAAAGGTTCTTCCCCTTGTAAGTGGTGCAACCCTGGGACAGGTGTCTGGAGGGATGGTGGGATTTCCATCCTTGGAGATGGTCAAAATCTGACTGGACAAGGCTCTGAGCAATCTGATTTGGGGTTAGCTCTGCTTTGAGCAAGATGTTGGACCAGACACCTCCAGAGGTCCCTTCTGATCTAAAAGTCCTAGGTTTCTATTATTAATCTTCTCCACTTCTGTATTTTATAAACCACTAAGCATGACTCCTATTTCAACAACAATTTTGGTTGAAAAAACATTTGCAAGAATGAACCCTGCTAAAGCAAAATGGGAAAAAAAATAAAACCTCTGAAATTAAGTTTCTGGATTTTCAAGTTAAATCCATCCCCATTTCAAACCGGACACAAAAAAGAACTGAAAACCTACAAAGGATAAGATATTCAAAAGGGAAACTCTGAGTTTTGACCAGTTCTAACTGTAAAAGCTGAAGAAGCACCAGTCTTGCTGAAGGGGAGAAGATACAACTGAGGTGGAACATGAGATAGCTCAATATCAGAAGCACCTGCAACAGAGCTGGTGATCACAGGGGAACATCCATGAGGTTCAAGAGAGTCAGAAATAAGCCTAGTTTGATAGGAAAGAGAGGAAATATAGTTGCATTAGCAGAAGCATGTCCAGAGGAAAAGAGAGACTGGGATGGGTCATGCATGCTTAGTGGATGGGATACCAGGCAACTGTCAACCCAGCTGAACCATGAAATATCCATAACAGATGCAAAGGAGGGATGGGGAAATTAGGTAATTTACAGCTCAGACCACAAAGTACATGCAGCAGGGTAGAGAGCTTACTTTCTGCTGTTTGGATCCATCCTTTGCTAACCATGAAACAGGGATCACACTATCCTGCAGCTATAGGTAGAGAGATCTAGTAGTTAAGAGGGACATGATCACGGGCAAGATACAGGGGACCTGCCTGCCTAGAAGGCCATAACCCCTCCCCCACTGACTGCAACTGAGTACATATATATAGCCATCCCCAAGCCTGACACAAAGACTGAGGAACCAACACACTCAAGCTGAGTGGAAGAAGAATAGCTACTCACTCCAGGAAGCATTGAACACAGCACCTTTCCATAAATTTGTGCGTTTCACAATGATAATATTTTTTTCCCCATATGTAAACCAGCATATCAGGCATGGAAAAGCAGAGACTGCTTGGATGAAAAAGGGAACAGGAGAATGTGAAAATACTTCAGCAGAGAATATCTGTGCTTTATATGTTATTATGTGAAAGTCTCAATTGGCCGAGAACATTCTGGAGGCAATTTTCCATTTGGAGCAGCGTTCTGGTTCAGCAGTCTAAGTTGCTATACCATTTGCAAGATAAGGTCAAGGTAAGGTTTTTGCTTGTGTTAAAAGTTCTGCAATTGCACTATTTCATCAAACCACTGTGGCCTACAATGATGTTGCACAAGGCAGCTCTGTCAGCCTCATTTCCCAAAAGCAGAGTTCTTGAGCCAGTTTCTCCTCCCTTGACAAAACATGATGGAGGAGTATGCCATAATCATAGAGATTTCCCCAGCAGAAAATCCATGTAATTAATGCACACCAGCTTTAAAATGACACATAATGTGATTCATACCTATGCTGGAAATTGTTCATTATCATAACAAAAAGCAATTTTTGATCAAGAGCATTCTGAAATCCTGCTAGTGAGATAGACTCTAATAATAGAACCATCTGATCTTAATAATCAAGACATTTAATAATACATGTAAAAATACATTTTTCGTAGATGCTGGGGCATATTGCCTGCAGCTAGTATACAAAAAAAGGTAAGAGGTGTAGGAGGTACAGTTGCTCAATGAATTTTTCATGAAGAATGCAGGGGCAACAGTTATGTTAAATCACCTTCTTTCATGATAAAATTACTTAAAAACACTTGTATGTAAAAATTTATGTGACTGAAGGTAGAGGGGCCACGTTCATATCAACAATAGTAGCTCTGTTACAAAAATCCAGGTGCAATCAGTTTCTAAAGGAAAACAATCATCAGTGCTGATTTCTAAGCTTTCTATATGAACTCATGATGATGAGGCATCACCTTCTTCACTCCTTTTCAGAGAGTTTGCATCACTATTTTTGACAGACACGGTCCAGCAACTGTGGAAATCAGTAACAAAGCATATTGACTTCTGGGGTGAATGGATGAAGCTCAGAGCAACCTCTCCCTGCATTTGCTGTATTGTTATTTTACCACTTCTACTCTCTGTGAAAGCTTGCTCATTTGACTGTTGAATGCTGACTGGCTTACACCAGCACACACCAAGTTTTGACTTGCCCATAGCTGCTGTGTTAAAGCCAACCCCAACAATGATCTTTGTGCAACTTGTCAGATGATTCAGCTGGCAACTGGCCACATGCAGATGAAAAACTGTGCAGGGTTATTTCAAACATTATCTTCATTCTCAGGGTTATTTTATCTGGTTATTCAGTGAGATCCCTAACATCCCTTGCTACAGTGCAGGCTCACCTTTACTCTTCAAGAAAGTATGTTTCAATCATCTCTGAAATTTCCTGTGTTTCAGTTTGTGCCCATTGTCTCTCATCCTGACACTGGGAACCGCTGAGAAGAATCTGGCTCCATCTTTTTTACACACCTCGCCTCTTCAGGTATTTATACACATTGATAAGATCCCCCTGAGCTTTTTCTCTAGACTAAACAGTCCCAGCTTTCTCAACCTTTCTTCATATGAGAGATGCTCCAGTCCCTTCATCATCCTAGTGGCCTTTGTCAGGCTCACTCCAATATGTCCACTTCTTTCTTTTACTGAGGAACCTCAAGCTGGAAGCAATACTTAAATGCAATCTCACAAGTACTGAACAGAGGGCAAGAATCATTTTTCCTTGACCTGTCAGCTGCGCTGTTGCTAATACAGCCCAGGATGTGGTTGGCCACCTTTGCCACAAGGGCACACTGCTGATTCATGATCAACTTGTCCACCAGGACCCCAGATCCTTTTCTGCAAATGAGGAAGAAAACAACTTATGGTCATCACATTGGCTGTAAAACAGTTTTTGCTTTAGTTACCTAGGTACTTTACAAATATGATCAGAGAGCAGCCTTGGTGATTACTTTTTGGGTTGTTTTTTTTTAAGAGTTTAGATCGCTCAGTTTCTTAAAACAGCAAGAGATATTAGCACCCACTAGGCCCATGGTTTTCAAAGAACAGAGACAGGACCTAATAGGAATCCAAAATTCACATACAGAAACACTAACAAGAAGGCCTGTATCTTAAAAGTGCAGGACCATAACATGTCTGCAATAGGAGCTGATGGGGCCTGGCCAATTTAAGTCATATGCAATGTTTGTATGCAACTTTAAAAGGCAACTTTGATCTCTCAAACATTACCATAATTCTTTCTCCATGATTTTAGTTAAATGAGGAAAAACAGTGAATAACAAATAATACTCCTTCCTTTTCTTATTTTAGCCATTTCACTGAACTTCAAATAAAAACCAAAAGAATTCCTAATTACTAACTTCTGTACTAAATAGTTTTTGAACATTGTGCACAGATGATTATACAGACACAATACTTGGCATGACCCGTGAGTATGGGGTGCCTGTGGGACGAGTGTGTGAGTGCTGCATGTTTGCAGCGGGCATCAAGCTGGACCAGCTGGTGAGTAGGGGATCTGTGGGGTGGGTAAAAGGGCTTGGGATCTGGGTAGGGGTGCCGGACTGACAGTGGGGCCATGCTGGTACTTGGGGGATCTGCAAATGTGCTTGTGAACCCCGAGAGTGTCATGTGTGCGCCTGCACTAGTGACCTGTGTCTGCCAGCCCAAGAGGAGGAGAGGACATGGCTGTCTGTGCTTGTGTGTGATGTAGGTCCTGCACGTGGGTGTTGCTAATGGCAGCGCCTTGTCTGTGGCAGCCTGTGTGATCACCCATGTCAGTGTCCTCTGTGTGTGTGTGTCTCTGTGTGTGCGTCTCTCGCTCTTTCTCTGGGACATGTGGTCAGCTTCGCTACTGGTTGAACCTGCAACTGGGAAAGCGGCAGCCATGCCCCTCAGCCTGGGCAGAGACCCCGGGTCCCTGGGGCACCAGGCTGGGCTCCAGTGGCCGGGCAGGAGGGTCCTGGGCTGGAGCAGCTGGGGAAGGCAGCTGCTCTTAATATCCCTTAACATTGGTCTCCTCTGTCATTCAAGGAAAACTATATGCTAGCTTATGAGCTTGCATGATCAGGAACTCAGAAGATATCTCTCCATGGGTGAGAAGTATCTTCAAACTCAATTCCGTTCACTCCCCTAAAGACTATGAGTGCTGAGGAATTATCTGGCTTACAGTGCAGAGGAGCAAAATACACTCCTGTTTTTACTTGTGCTTTGCAATTATTTAGCTGACTCATGGAACAATCTTCATCTAAAATAACCACATTTCCATAAACTTGAAATTGAGCCAGGAAATGAAGAACAAAGGACACTACTCCAGGCCTGACCAATACCACTGCAAATACCCTCAGGAGGGAAGGGGCCCCAACTGAAACAGTTAACTAACAACAATCTGGACTTCAATAAATTATCAGAAGCAGGAAATCACTTAGGACTACAGTGTAGCTTCTCAAGGGTCATGACAAATGTTTGTGTAGTTAAGTGTTACAGATCCTCTGTGGCAAAAATAGTATAAACAAATAGCAAGTAAACAGTGAATGCAGAGGCAATTATATGTTTAGACTGTGACACAAAGATAAAAATCAGATAAGATTTCAGGAAGAACAAGAGTTGTCTGAAAGTGGCAGTCATCTCATCTGTTTCAGTGAATGAACAGTCTGCACAACTTGTTTGTAACCCTCCATGGGACATATCACCCCTCAGAAGAGAAAGAAATGCATTTTACTATTGTGATAGCAAAATGTTGTATGTCCACTGAGAGAATTTTAAAGAGCTACTGAATAATCATTGTCACACTGTTCTCTACTACGATAATTAAGATTTATAGAAGCCTATAAGGCTTTAGATTGGAAAGCACCTCTGGAGGTCTGAAAGCAGAGCTAACCCCAAAGCTAGATCAGATTGCTCAGAGCCATGTGCAGTCACATTTTGGCCATCTCCAGGGATGGAGATCCCACCATCCCTCCAGACACCTGTCCCAGGGCTACACCACTCTCAGGGGGAAAAACCTTTTCTTTATGTCCCATTTAAATGTGCCTTTGCTGCAACTTGTGCCCATTGCCGATTGTCCTTTAACTGCACCTCTGAGAGGAGTCTGGCTCTGTCTTCCCTATAACCCTCCTTTAGGTAGTGGATGATTGCAACCAGATCCCCCTCCCTCAGTTTCTCCTTGTATGTCATGTGCTCCAGCCCCCACCACTAGATTTGCTAAAATTTGTCAACATCTCTTATCATTTTTGGAACTGGAGCCAGACAACAAACATGTCAAGTGCAAATTCCTCATGCAAGCTAAAGCCATTTTACTGTCTCAAAGTCCAGGGCTCAGCTGTAAGTGATCTCTGGAGATCATCTAAACCAATCTCCCTACCCAAGCAAGGCCACCTAGAATCAGCTACTCAGGGCCATGTCCAGTTGGGTTTTGATTATCTCTAAAGATGGATAAGGAATTGGCTGGATGGCCGCATCCAAAGAGTTACAGTCAATGGCTCAATATCCAAATGGAAACCAGTAACAAGTACTGGGACCACTACTGTTTAATATCTTCATCAATGACATCATAGACAATGGGACTGAGTACATCCTCAGCAAGTTTTCAGATGACACCAAGCTGAGTGGTGCAGTTGATTCACTAGAGGGAAGGGATGCCATCCAGAGGGACCTTGACAGGCTTGAGGAGTGGGTCCATGGGAACCTCATGAGGTTCAACAAGGCCAAGTACAAGGTCCTGCACCTAGTTTTGGAGCAATCCCCAATATCAATACAGACTGGGGGATGAATGGATTGAGAGCAGCCCTGCAGAGAAGGACTTGAGGATACTGGTTGACAAAAAATTGGACATGAGCCACCAATGTGCGCTTGCAGCCCAGAAAACCAATCGTATCCTGGGCTGCATCAAAAGAAGCATGGCCAGCAGGCCGAGGGAGGTGATTTTCCCCCTCTGCTCTGCTCTGGTGAGACCCCACCTGGAGTACTGCGTGCAGCTCTGGGGCCACCAGCACTTCATCCCTGGAAATGTTCAAGGTCAGGTTGGATGGGGCTTTGAGCAACCTGATGTAGTGAAAGATGTCCCTGCCCATGGAAGGGAGGTTTCACTAGACGATCTTTAAAGGTCCCTTCTTCCCCAGACCATTCTATGATTTTATGATGCTATGGAGACACCACAACAGAACTTGCTGTGTTTCAATTTGTGCCCATTGCCTCTTGTCCTGTCACTGGACACCACTGAAAAGAGCCTGGCTCTGTCATCTTCATTCCCGCCCATCAGGTATTTATACACGTTAATGATAATTAGGCTCCCCATGAGCCTTATCTTCTCCAGGCTGAAGAGTCCCAGCTCTTTCAGCATCTCAGATGAGGGGAGAGCAGTGGACATTCTCTACCTGAACTTCAGGAAGGCCTTTGACACTGTCTCCCGTAAGATCCTCACAGAGAAGCTGTTGATGAGCAGACAGAGAGGTGGACTGAAAAATGACTGAATGGACAGGCCCAGAGGGTAGTGATCAGTGGAACAAAGTCTAGTTGGAGGCCAATCACTAGCAAGTGTACCCCAGGGGTCAATACTGGGTCCAGTCCTGTTCAAGATCTTCATTAAGGATCTAGATGAGGGGGCAGGGTGTACCATCAGCAAGTTTGCTGACACAAAACTGTGAGGAGTGGCTGATACACCAGAGGTTTGTGCTGCCATCCAGAGGGACCTCGACAGGCTAGAGAAATGGGCTGACAGGAACCTCATACAGTTCAACAATGGGAAGTGCCAAGTCCTGCACCTGGGGAGGAACAACCCCACGCACCAATATATGCTGGGGGCCACCTAGCTGGAAAGCAGCTTTGCAGAAAAGGACCTGGGGGCCTTGGTGGACACCAAGTTGAACATGAACCAGCAATGTGCCCTTGCCGCAAAGAAGGCTAACAGTATCGTGGGCTGCATTGGGAGGAGTGTTGCCAGCAGGTTGAGGGAGGTGATCCTTTCCCTCTGCTCAGCACTGGTGAGGCCACACCTGGAGTCCTGTGTCCAGTTCTGGGCTCCTCAGCACAAGAGAGACATGGGCATACTGGAGAGTGTCCAGCAAAGGGCCACAAGGATGATGAAGGGACTGGAGCATATCTATCTCCTACGAGGAAAGGCTGAGAGCTGGGACTGTTCAGCCTGGAGAAGAGAAGGCTCAGGGGGAAGCTCATCAATATGTGTGTAAACATCTGCAAAGAAGACAGACCCAGACTGTTTTCAGTGGTGCCCAGTGACAGGACCAGAGGCAATGGGCACAAACTGAAACACAGGAGGTTCCCTCTGAACATCAGGAAATACTTTTTAACTGTGAAGGTGACTGAGCAGTGGAACATGTTGCTCAGAGAAGTTATGGAGTCTCCCTCCTTTATACAGTCAAAAGCCATCTGGACCTGGTCCTGGGCAGCTGGCTCTAGGTGGCCCTAAATGATTTACCTTCAGCAAAACCCATGCTGACAGCTCCCAATCAGTTTTTTGTTTTTTTTCCCATGTGCCCAGAAACATGTTCCCAAAAGTCTCACTCTCTGATGTTCCCAGGGACTGAAGAGAGGCTGACAACCTGGGGATCGACTGGAAAACTTCCCCTTTCTCCACTTTTCCAAGATGACAGAGTGGCCCTGCGAGGACATCAACCAGTTCTCTCAGCAACCTTGGATGCAGCTTGTCAGGTCCCATGGACTTCTATTATCGGTCACGTTCCCTCAAGTAATCCCTGACACAATCCTCATCCACTGTAGGCAGTTCTCCTTGAACCCTTTCTCTCAGGCCTCTGTGTTTAGTGTCTTTGTCGGTGAAGACTGATGCATATAAACCATTAAGCAACTCAAGGCTTCTCTATGCCTGCTGTCACAATCACCCACCCCATTAAGCAACAGGGCTGCATTTTTCTTGTTCAGTCTTTTACTACTAATGCAGTGGTAGAAGCTCTTGTTGTTGCCCTTGATGTCCCTTCCAAGTCTCCACTCCAGTTGAGCTTTAGCTTTCCTCACATTATCCCTACCTGTGTAGGCATTGTTTCTAAATTCCTCCTTTGTAGCCTCCCAATGTACTGTCTTTTTGCATTGGCACTCAGTCATGAGTTCCCTGCTTAAGCAAGCAAGTAAGTCCTCTGCTCCACCTAGTTGTTTTTCTGATTATTGATTGGGATGGACTGTCCTTGTGCTTGGAGAAGCCAACTTTCCTGAGCTCCTTTGCTCTTCAAGGCTGCCTTCGATTGGATACCACATACCAGTTCCATAAAAAAGAAGAGCTCTGCTCTCCTGAAGTACAAGGTCTGTACTCTGTTACCCCCCCCCCCCAAGGATCTTGAAAGCCACTATTCCAGAGTCACTACAGCAAAGACTACCATAGATTACCAAATTGGAAGGGGGGGAAGAAGAGATGGATGTGGTATAGTCATCCAGGTTGTTAATGAAAATATGAAATAGCATTGGTCCCAGAATCAATTGCTGAGAGACACCACTAGCAACTGCTTGCCAGTTGAGCTCTGTACTGCTCATCACAACCCTTTGAAACCAATGGTTCAGCCAATTTTCTAACCACATTGTAATCCACTTATCCAATTTAAATCTCACCAATTTGGCTGTATTTCCTTGGCAGCTCTACCCAACAAGTAAAATGCAAAACACAAGCAACACACCCCAGCCTGATCACACATCATTGGACAAAGGAATCAAATCCAAAGTAGTAGTGGGTGTTCAGCACTTGGACAGGGACTGTTTTACACATCTAAAAGTTATGAACAAGTCTGACTATGAAGAAATGTTTCATCAGAGGATCATGAATTAAACCTGGGAGTTGTCCAGGAACATAGTTCTGCAAGCATAAAGAACAACAGCTCCTCCACTACCCCAAAAAAACCCACTGCACACAGTATTTCAGCAGTGTGTGGTGAAGTACTGTGTGTGTACACAGTACTATCTTCATTAACAGAGGGTATAAAAGCAGCAACAAGTGATATACAATATCATGGAGGGGGAGGAGAAAAAGGAAGATGGCAGTGAGCAGGAATTGGGTGTTAAGGAACACAGGCAATTTATTTCTAAGACCAAAAAGGTATCATTCAAACGGGAAATTTGTCAGAAGTTTGCAGATAATGGTGAATAAAACTGGCAGGATTGCAAGAAAAATTGAAGCAGGATGCTAGCAGATCAAGCAGGTTTGTAGGTTACTAGGGTACAGTTAAGCATTATGACTGTCTCCTAATGCTGAATAAAGAGCAGTGGTTATATTTGCAAAATGCCAGGACAGCTCCTAAGGGAAAAAAAAAATCTGCAAAGAACATAACTGTCACTGATAAATAGTTGACCATGGGTAAAAGAGGTTAAAGTGAGATCTAGAGGGGCAAAATCAGAATATTAGTCAACACAAGGAGTCAGTATACAGCATTAACAGACCATATCATTGATGGGATAGCTCACATGACTGGGGTACTGCAATGGATGGTTACAAGCTATTCAGAAAGACCAAAAAGATAGAAGAGGAGGAGGGGTGAAGACAGCTCAACTCAAAGAAGCCTCAGGTCTGCAGGCCCTGATTCTCATAGGTGATTTCAGTTACCCTGATAGTTGCTGGGAAAGCAACATGGCAGTGCCCAAGCACTCTTCTGGAACTACTACTTACAAATAAAGAAAACTTGTTTGGAGACATTACCATCAACAACAGCCTTGGCTGCAGTGACCACAAGATCATAGGATTTAACATCCTAAGGGGTATGAGAAAGACAGATCCTGGACTTTGGAAAAGTGAAAGTCAAGTTGCTCAGTAAACTGCCAGGAGGCCTCCCATGGGAGCCTCACTTGGAGGGCAGAGGAGCTCGGGTATGCTGGGAGATTTTCAGAGACAACCTTCTTGATGCACAAGAGCAGTCCATCCCCACCAAGAAGGAAAAGGAGAAGGCATAACAAGAAACCAGCCTGGTTACACATTGAGCTACCAAGAGTGCTCAAATGCAAAAGAAACATATGAGATGGAAAAAGGGTAAGAATCCCAAAGAGGAATATAAAAATACCAAAATGCAGTTAGGAAGAAAAGAGTTCAGGTAGAGCTCAAACTGGCAAGACATGCAAAAAATAACAAGAAAGGCTTCTATAGTTATGTTAGTAGCAAGTGGAAGTACAAGGAAGATGCAGGTCTGCTTCTGAATGGGACTAGCAAGTTAGTTTATAACTGGCACAAAAAAGGCTGAGGTACTTGATTCCTTCCTTGCCTCAATCTTCATAGGTTGGGTCAGCCTCTATGTCAAAAAGCAACAACAAAAGAAACTGAACTACTGATAGTAGAAGAGGGTCGAGTTTGGAAAAATCTACTAATGGAACATATAAGTCTATGGGACCTGACAGGATGCATCTGAGGATGCTAAGACTTGGTTGACATTATTGCTGTCTAAAAACTGTACTAATATCCCCCACTCATACTACAGTAAGCCACATAAAATCTTCCACACAGAAGGTTTTAAAAAGATCTATTACAAGGAAGCCCCTTGCCTTTTTGTAAAAGGCTCTAAAACCAAAGGCAAACAATATAGGTGCCTATTCAGAACTGAAATGGAGCAGAAACATTTTAAATCAAAAGCCAAAAGGTAAATAAAATATGCTTGGGTTTTTCTTTAAGTACCACCAAACAAGGAATGAAGCTCTTTTAACATCACGCAAGTTTAAAACCTGAATCTAATGACTGTCACTAAACAGCATCCAGGCCAACAGTCTAAGATTCCTCTAGGTACTTTACTGTGTTTAACTCGTGCAATGAACTTTCTTTTTTCTTTTTTTTTTATGCACCAGAAGTTCTGTTTTTAAGTTGCACTTACTGACTTGTACTTACTTCAGTGAAAGAGAATAGTCATGTTTGTTTGACTATTTCTTACAAGGTAACTACATTCTTTACATAACTGTAACAGGTTTTCAGCCTGTCTGACTGATTGCTCCATGATACCACCTAGAACAAAGTTAGAGAGAAAACACTCATTTATTCTAACTCACACTACTTTCATTGCTTCATTTCTTTAAATTATGAACTAGTTAACATTTTAAGGATAGCATCTTTAGGATATCATAAAGATTAAAAAAAAAATAATTGCTTGCATTATCTAACTCTATATTTTTACAGCTTGAGAAGGGTTGTAGATCTTTTTGGCTGAAAGGTAAAGCTTAGATGAAGGCACACATTGTCATGTATATGCAGGTTCCCACACAGTAGAACATATTATAATCTCTAATTTGAGAACACTAAGAGATCTCTAACACATATACTTATTCTGTGTCCCCCATCCAATAAAGAAAATGTCAATATTTCAACTGAACTGATCTACTGGTATACATATATTTATTTGGGAGCAAAACTGAGCAAAAAGAAAATCTCATGTGAAGAATAGGAACAGTTAAAATTGGGAGAAATTTGCAATAAAACTGAAATGAAGAAAAGTGATAGAGAAGTCTGTTTTCCCACTGAAAAGAGCTAAAATAAAAACACTTTTTCTATACAGGGTTGTAAATGGGGGGTAGGGGAGGTGTGTCCTTCTTTAAACTGTCCATGCAAGAGAAGAGCCTCCTTGGGATTTACTGTACTGCATCTGGGATTAAAACCTTGCAATCCAGGAACAAATGCTTCATAGGACATAAGATACATTTCCACACACACCCCCCTGCAACCTTTGCTAGCTGCATAATATGCTTGGCATCGCATTGTATTAATCCCATCTCTGAGGGAATCCCCCCCCAATCAATTGTCAGTTGTACTCTGAACCACAAGGGACCGTGACAGTCCTTGTGCAAAAGTTTCCTTCTATTTATATTAATCTTATTTCCCTGCTAACGTCCTCCAAGAAGGGAGTTGTTCCAACTAAACACTAAGCAAGTAGTTGCCAGAGAAATGACTTTGACTTAAGTGGCATACTGGAGTTCAGAACATGAATGCCAGCTCTGTTGTCAAATCTGGTGAACAGCCTAAAGAAAAGTTGCTACTGACACTGAAAATTCATGGTGTGCCCTCTCCAGTTACAACCAGAGTCTGCATTAGAAAGAGCTAACAAGAGAGTTATGCTCTTGCATATTCAGGATAGACTAGAAAAAGAGGCTTTTACAGCCCCATCACGTGATAAGCAGCACCCTTTGACACCATTTCCCACAGCATTCTCCTGGAGAAACTGGCTGCTCATGGCTTGGATAAGTGCACTCTCTGCTGGGTAAAAAACTGGCTGGATGGCCGGGCCCAGAGAGTGGTGGTGAATGGAGTTAAATCCAGTTGGCGGCCGATCACAAGTGGTGTTTCCCAGGGCTCAGTGTTGGGGCCGGTTCTGTTTAATATCTTTATCGATGATGTGGACGAGGGGATCGAGTGCACCCTCAGTAAGTTTGCAGATGACACCAAGTTGGGTGGGAGTGTTGAGCTGCTGGAGGGTAGGAAGGCCCTACAGAGGGATCTGGACAGGCTGGATCGATGGGCCGAGGCCAACTGTATGAGGTTCAACAAGGCTAAGTGCCAGGTCCTGCACTTGGGTCACAACAACCCCATTGCTACAGCTACAGGCTTGGGGAAGAGTGGCTGGAGAGCTGCCTGGCGGAAAAGGACCTGGGGGTGCTGGTTGATAGCTGTCTGAACATGAGCCAGCAGTGTGCCCAGGTGGCCAAGAAGGCCAATGGCATCCTGGCTTGTATCAGAAATAGCATGGCCAGCAGGACCAGGGAAGTGATCATCCCCTTGTACACAGCACTGGTGAGGCCGCACCTTGAATACTGTGTTCATTTTTGGGCCCCTCACTACTACTTTTACTACTCTCCCTGTTTCCGCTTTTCTCATGGAGAAAACTTCTGCACAACCTGACAATTGGTTTACTATAATTACTAAGTGTTTGTATCCACTGGTGGATAGCATATCTGTGCGATCTATTTGTCATCCCTGAGAAGGGAAGTAGGCCCATGGTCGTCCCCCTAACTCTGAGCTCATCTTGATACTTGAAAAATTTTGGCAGGTTGCGCAGCTACTCGTGATCCTTTTTGTGGCGGCAGAAATTCCTGGTGCTGTCCATATTTTTTGCACCTGGTTAGCCACTGCCTCTGCTCCTCCATGAGCTTTGTCGTGAAACCACCTGGACACGGTAATTAAATATTTCTTTGGCAAACTGGTTTTCCTCCAAGCATCCATGTTCCGCTGTCATCTTGTTTTGCTTCCCACTTCTCCCATTGTTTTGGGGGGGTCTCTTAAATTTGGTCATTCGTTCCGATTTTCCATTGAGATTGCAACCATACACTCTCTCAGAGGTTGCCGGGCTGCAGCCTTCGCAGCTGCATCAGCTAAGGCGTTTCCTTTACTAATTTCTGTAGTGTCCTTGGTATGGGCTGGGCAATGTATCACAACAATTTCTTTGGGTAGTTGGACCAATTCCAGCAAATTGCTTATTTCCTCTCCATTGGATACCCTTTTCCCTGATGATGTGAGATATCCTCGTTCTTTCCATAGCATTCCTATCGCATGGCACACCCCGAAGGCATACCGAGAGTCCATGTAGATATTGACTCATTTTCTCTTTCCTAGACGAGCTGTACACATCAAAGCTGTCAGTTCCACTCCTTGTGCGCTCAGCCTTGTCGGGAGTGGTTCAGCTTCTATCACTTGTCCTTGGCTGACCACAGCATACCCAGTCCATTGTTGTCCGTGCAAATAGTAGGATGAGCCATCTACAAACAAAGCCAAATCTCGATTCTGCAAAGGAACATCAGTTAAATCTGTTCATGGTTTGCTAGAAGTAAGCATTACCCATTCACACTGATGATGTTCTTCCCCTTCATCAGGCAATGGTAACAACATCGCAGGATTCAGGCTATTGCAACTCCTCAGAATAACATTATCTGCCACTAGGAGAATTAGTTCATACCTATGTGTCCGTTGTGGTGACAATGCTTAGGTCACATATTGCTTCAGTAGTATTTCTGCTTCATGTGGGACATCATAAACTGTCACTGAATGTCCTAAGATAAGTGGGTGACTTTTCTCCAATATAGCCGCTGTTGCCGCTGCTGATTTAATACAAGCTGGTGCTTCTGCCGCCACTGGATCAAGCTGAGTTGAATAATAGGTGACTGGCCTGTGATGCAGACCTAATTCCTGCATTATTACTCCACTGGCTATCCCTTTTCACTCATGTACATACAAATTAAAGGGTTTTGTATAGTCTGAGAGTCCAAGAGCGGGAACTGATGCCAAATCTCCTTTTATTGTTTTAAAAGCTTGCTCCTTTTCCGGATCCCATGCAATAGGTTCTACTTACTCGTTACTTGTTACTTTTGTCAGGGATCTTGTTAATTCTCCCAACCCAGGAATCCATGGTCGACAAAATCCCACAGCTCCAAGGAACCCTCGCAACTGTTTCTTTGTGACTGGACGCAGAAGCTTCTATTCTTTTCTGAGACTATTACTCGCTGCCCTTCCCTTAGGATAAATCCTAAATATTGAACTTCCTTCTGACACAGCTGAAGTTTGGATGGAGATGCACGATGACCTTTCTCTGCTAAGGCAGTACATAGATGTATAGTGTCTTTTATACAGGCATCCTCATCTTTACTCGCTATTAGCAAATCATCTGCGTATTGTACAAGAGCCAATTCGCCCGGTAATTTTATCTCTCTCAAATCATTTCTCAGTATTCGTGAAAAAAATTGCAGGAGGCCCTCCAAACCCTTGTGGGAGAAGAGTCCAGGTGTCCCGATCCAATGTCGGGAGAGGTTTCGATATGATCCCAAGGACGAGATTAAGACGCAAATGAGGTCAAATGCCGTACAACCTTTTAACTTTATTTTGGTGAACGAAGGGGTGAGGACCGGGTAGGGAGATGAGGGGAAAAAAAAGAAAAAAAGAGAGAAAAAGAGAGAAAAATAGAAAGAACGTGCTCAGGCGGGTGAGAAAAGAGCCACGTAGGGGAACTAGCTACCGCCACTCTGTGTCCGGCGTTGTCCCATCGATCAAAGGTCCAGTCGGTCCAGTCTCTGTGTCCGCAGGAGCAGCTTCCAAGGAGGTGCGCGGGGTAGGACAAGAAGAGAAAGAGGACCTCAAAAGGCGCACGCGGTCCTTTTATAGGGCCATGCACATGCGCAGAACAGGTCTGCCTACATGCAGTTTGCGCTTCTGCTTTTCACGCCCTGGTGTCTGCGCAGGCGTGCGTGCAGTTCATGGCCCCGCCTTTCGCGTCCTGGCCTCCGCTTTTTGCACCCTGGTGTCTGCGCAGGCGTGCGTGCAGTCCATGGCCCCGCCTTTCGCGTCCCGGCCTCTGCCTTTCGCGCCCTGGTCTCTGCGCAGGCATGCGTGCAGTTCATGGTCCTGCCTTTCGTGTCCTGGTCTCTGCATGGGCATCCTGTGGTGGTTTCGTCGGGGGCTGGATGTCGAACCCAGAAGATGGTGGTAGAATGGCAATGTCGAGACAATTCTGGTTCCATAACAGTCCTCGACACCAGGTTAATTGCTGACCTTTCCACGTAAAGGCAAACAGAAGTTGGTTGTCCTCACCTAAAGGGATGCTAAAGAAGGCAGCGGTTAGATCAATCACAGTAAAATATCTTGCCCAATGCGGTATTTGTAAAAGTATGGTAGAAGGGTCAGGCACTACTGGATGAGGAGTCACTACGTGCTGATTAACTACCCATAGAACTTATACAAAACGATATTCCAGGTCTCCATCTTCACCTAATCTATTCCTTTTTTCGGGGAGTATAGGAGTATTATACGGTGATACACACACTTTCAGAATCCCTTGGGCTGAATACCGGTCTATTTGCTTTTGAATGCTCTTCTCAGATTCTTGAGGAATCGGATACTGTTTCACAGCCGGAGGGGGGGTCTCCTCCCTTTGTTTTTTTGTTTACGGGTTGAGCTGAAACTAGTAATCCTAGATCAGTCCTAGTTTTACTCCACAGCTTTGTTGGTACCGATTTCAATACTTCCGGTATTTTTAGCTCATTATTTGGGCTTCCAGTGACTACAGTCATTCCCACAATTATTAAATCTGTTCCTTCAGGTGACAAGTGTAATTCTACATCCAGAGCCTGCAAGAGATCTCTCCCTAACAGGCACGCTGGGGAGTCCCCCTCCAATACAAATCACCCCCATATACTCTTGTTTCCTATGGTTACTAATAGGGGTTTACTCAAATTCTGCTGTCTTTGTCCTGTGACTCCACATATTAGAATTCTGTCTGTGGTCCGAGACCGTCTCGGGGTAAAATTCAAAAGGAATAATGTGGCTCCCGTATCCACCAAGAATTCAACTTCACGACCTTCAACTTTACCTATAATATGTCTCTGCTGATCCAATTGGGTTACCCACATATTAAAAATTTCTATTCTTTCTGCTTCAAGATCCGCAGGGTCTCTTTCTTCTAGTCATTGTGATTGCGAATCTTCCCGAGGCAACTCTTCCTGGTGAAAATTTCCTTCTTTTGTCCTTTCCCGTGGCCGGAGTGGGCATTCCCACTCTATATGCCCTAAGTTCCCACAATAATAACACTCCTTTCCAGCATTCCTTCCCGTTCCCCTTTCTTCTTTTCCCCGTCGTAGCTCAGACCTTGTATCCGGTCGTCTTCCCCCCAGCCCTCATCTCTCACTTGCAAATTCCTTACTAAAGCTGCAGCCAGTAAACTTGCCTCCTATTCTTTTGCCTTTTTTTTCTCTTCTTTTTTCTTTCTTTTTTTTTTTTTTTCTTTAATCTGCTCAGCTTTTTGCCTTTCCTCGAACCCATCATATACAAACACAGCAACACTCAAAATATTTTACAAATACTCTCCCTGCCACCTGGGCATGTGTTCTTTAAAGTAATCCCGTATATCGGGCACCGCCTGGTCCACAAAGACGCTAATCGTGAGCACGTCATTAAAATTCTGTGGCGTCATTCTTCCGTATTTTAGCAGAGCTTGCCGGAGTTGTCCCCAAAAATCACTAGGATCCTCATCAGGTCTCTGCCTGCATTCTTGTACTTTAGTCCAGTTCACCCCTAGTTCCCCACATGTTCTAATGGCTTCTATTAAATTCCAGAGCCCTGTCTGACAAACGGCTCGATCCCCTGCATGATTTTAGTCTCAGTTTGGATCATTTGCTGTCCAGGGGTTTCTGTTTCCTCCTGCCTGTGAAAGGATTAAAGCCAAGACAGACAAAGCCACTGCATCAAAATGCCTCCTGAAAGAATTAAAGCCTAGGGGCAAGGAGGATATTTTAAATATCTTAGTCACTTAACTAAACAAAAGAAAGGCCTTTGTCATTTAGGGAGTAATTATAATGGTTGTAAGATAAGGGGGCTCCGGGATAATCCCATCTCAGACAACTGGGCCTTGGGAGAACAAATGCATGGAAGATAGGAAGTCACAAAAGAATGACAACAGCCTTGAAGGACACCGTTTACGTGATCCTAGGACTGAGTTTGCGCAGAAGCAAAGGTCAATCAGCAAACACAGGGAAGAAGACTACGAGCCTTCATCTGAAGACCCCCAAAGACCACCTGAAGACCACCACGGGAGATGACTGCGCATGCGGATCGGACATTTGCATATGTTAATAAGTTCCAGGAAATCTCATGTTTATGTAAATGATTTCTCAGAAATCCTGTGAATATGTATGACTTTATAGTATATAATCTCTGAAAGTCTACTAAATCGGTGGAGCACTCATGGTGGAGAATCCCCAGTGCTGCCCAGCGCTGCAATAAAGAATACCTGCTTAATAACACTCTGTTATTGAGTTTCATTACATCGGTTTCCTTACCCAGCTGCACCTAGCTTCCCACCTTGGTGAGGAAAGTTAGAAAGCAAGGGAGTTCTTTGGATCACCTGTTGAGCCAATTCAGCATCCTTATTCATTATTTTCTCTCTTTCGTCAAGGTGAGAGAGTTCCCTTGATAGTATTCAAGTGTCACTCCAATTGGGATTACACTCTGCACATGTATTCGAGAGTAGCTGGGCACACCTCTCGGCATCTTCCCTTAGGCGGGGCATCTTACTTCCCCACACCGCTAAGTCACTAGGTTTCCAAGGCTGGTGCCTATAAAAGTTTAACACTGGCCCAGTCTCCGCCAGGCCCCAGGTTGCACAGCAGTAGGATTAGGAACATGAGTCATAGTGATAGGAAAGTGTCCCGGCAGCCGGAAGGTAAACAGGAGGAGAATCAGAAGAAGATAGAGAGGACAGATAAGGTGGGGTTGAACTACTTACAGGAGTTTCTTGTGTGGTAGCTTCTGCTACTGCTACAATTACCCCCTTTTTCTTTTTCGACTTTTGTCTTGGAAGCTTTCTCTCCCCAGGTCATGCATGCCATACATACCAGTAATCCATCTGGTATGGGTACCTATCCTCCAGTCAATGTCTCAAATACATTAGTTTGTTCCCCAGGTTGGTCATGACTGCAGGGAGCTCCCTCCTGCCATTCTTGCAAGAAACGGCTGTTTATGTTGGCATAATTTGATTGCACGCTTTTTAGATAATTCCGCTGCACCATAAATTTTCTCCCAATTATGTAAAAACTTGGCCAAGGGCGTCCCCTTTTCTATGCCGGGTGCTTTTCCCATTTCTTTTTCTCATGAATGTATGGTTTATGCTGATCAGGCCACGCACCACCTTTGTGCAATTCACACTGATCAGGCCATGCACCACCTTTTGTGCAATTTACGCTGATCAACAGCATAACACACAGTGCTCAAAGTCTCCTAACACACAAGGACTTGGGGGTGTTGGTTGATGAGAAGCTCAACATGACCCGGCAATGTGCGCTTGCAGCCCAGAAAGCCAACTGTATACTGGGATGCATCAAAAGAAGCGTGACCAGCAAGTCAAGGGAGGTGATTCTCCCCCTCTACTCTGCTCTCGTGAGACCCCACCTGGAGTACCGCATACAGCTCTGGGGCCCCCAACACAAGAAGGACATGGTCTTGTTGGAGCGAGTCCAGAGGAGGACCACGAAGATGATCAGTGGGCTGGAACACCTCTCCTATGAGGAAAGGCTGAGGAGAAGGCTCCGGGGAGACCTTATAGCAGCCTTCCAGTACCTGAAGGGGGCCTACAAGAAATCTGGAGAGGGACTTTTTACAAGGGATCATAGTGATAGGACAAGGGGTAATGGCTTTAAACTGAAAGAGGGTAGATTTAGATTAGATAGAAGGAAGAAGTTCTTCACTATGAAGGTGGTGAGGCACTGGAACAGGTTGCCCAGAGAAGTTGTGGGTGCCCCCTCCCTGGAAGTGTTCAAGGTCAGGTTGGACGGGGCTCTGAGCAACCTAGTCTAGTGGAAGGTGTCCCTGCCCATGGCAGGGGGGTTGGAACCAGATGATCTTTAAGGTCCCTTCCAACCCAAACCATTCTATGATTCTATGACTCTGTCTAATGCATTGTTCATTAAATCTCTTTATACTTGAGCACAAATGTGTTTAATTCGCATCGAGGGGTACAATAAATACAAGTTTCACATCTGAGATCTAATAATCCTACCTGCCAATGCTGGGATGGTAACTCTGTTCCACTCCCATGGCTGATCATATTCATCAGCAGGTCTGTCATCATCCTGTGGCAACTTACTTTCTTGTAAGTGCTGACTGACTACACTTTCAGAATCTGATTCTGTACCATTGTCTTCTGGTTCATAGGGTGTGTCATAGAGCTGCATGCTTTTCTGCTGGGACTTCACACTCCCCTGTCTCTGAAATGCTGTAAGAGAGAAAATTGCACCAGTGTGACTACTGAACATGTTTTATCATTGAAGGTAACAGTTTTAGAGTATTCAACTTCCATGCACTCCATAATATTCAACTACTACAAACAGCATGCTACTACAGGACTTCTAAATTCAATCTTTTTATTTGGTAACTTGCAGGAACCAGTGGTTACTCTAGCTAAGAAAAAAAACACATCATTTTGGTAAATCCAACAATTTGACAAATCTAACATAGATTTACCAAAGAAAAATCATTCCAGACTAACCTGATCACCTTCTACAACAAAATAAAATTTTCTGTCAACATGGGGAGAGCAGTGGATACTGTTTTCCTAGAATTCAGCAAAGCTTTCGACACTGTTTCCCACAGCCTTCTCCTGGACAAACTGGCAAGATACAGACTGGATGGGTGATCTGTGAGATGGGTAGGAAATTGGCTAACAGGCCACCCTCAGAGGGTGGTGATCAATGTTTTTCTACTCAGGCTGGCAGCCTGTCACAAGTGGGGTCCCCCAGGGATTGATACTGGGCCCCACGCTGTTCAACATCTTCATAAATGATCTGGATGATGGGATTGAAAGCACTCTTACCAAGTTTGCTGATGACACCAAACTGGGTGATGAGGTGGACACATCAGAAGGGACACATCATCTTACAGAGAGACCTGGACAGGCTGGAAGAGTGGACTAGCAAGAACAGTATGAGGTTTAACAAAGACAAGTGCAAAGTCCTGCACCTGGGACAACATAACCAATGAGCCCAGTACAGGCTAGGATCTGTGTGGCTGGGAAGCAGCCTTGCTGAAAGGGACCCAGGGGTGCTGGTGGACAACAAGCTGAACATGAGTTAGCAGTGCGCTGCTGCAGCAACAAAGGAAAATCGGATCCTGGGCTGCATCCACATGGGCATTACTGGCAGAGATAGAGATGTGATCATCCCACTCTACTCAGCACGTGTCAGGCTGCATCTGGAGCGCTGTGTCCAGTTCTGGTCCCCACAATTCAAGAAAGATGCGGACAGACTGGAGAGGGTCCAAAGGAGGGCCACGAAGATGATCAAAGGGCTGGAGAACCTGCCCTATGAGGAAAGACTGAAGGAGTTGGGTCTTTTCTCCCTTGGAGAAGAGAAGGCTCAGAGGGGAACGTCATCACAGTATTCTGGTACTAATCATTCACTAAAACATCCTCCCCAGGGACATGGTAGAGTTCTCATCACTGGAGGTTTCAAGATGCGATTGGACAGGGTGCTAGACAATCTCATCTAGGCTCCCTTTCCCACAAAAGGTTGGACCAGACGATCTTTTGAGATCCCTTCCCACCTGGGATGTTGTATGATTCTATGATTGACAGTCTCCTCCCCTTTCCCCAGGTTGGGCAGAAACAGATTACAAGAAGTGTACAGTACTCACTGAACAAATTCACACAGACAGCACATTGTGCCCCAAGAACACTTAAGTATCTATACACAGTAAAGTGTTTAGGAGGGCAAGTCAACGATGCTGACTATTTAATCCAGAGACCCACAAAAATAGACCCCACAAAAATCAAATGTGGGGACATAGGATTCTCAGCAGTTATACCCAGAGAAGCCAGACTATCAGCGGAAAGTTAGCTAAGATTAACATAAAAAAATCATAAAATAAAACCAGTGGTAATCAGACTCCAGTTCATATCATCTTAGTATTAAGGAACACATGAAGTTTACCTTTAAATTCACTCTAGGGTTTTCAGTTATAAACGCTGTAGCTGAAGAAGCAAGCAGGGTAGAATGCTGGCTTGGCTGAGCAGGGATCTCCTTCTAGAACTTAGGTGGAAAAGGAAAGAGTATGGACATTGGAAGCAAGGACAGGCGACACGGGAGGACTACAGAGATGCTGTTCGCCACTGTAGGGAGACAATTTGTGCAGCTAAAGCTCGATTAGAGTTCAAGCTGGCCAGCACTGTGAAGGACAACAAAAAGGGCTTTTTTAAATATGTTAACAGCAAAAGGAGGATCAGAGATAACACTGGTCTGTTACTTGATGAGGTTGGTCACCTCACAAATAGGGACGTAGACGAAGCGGAGACGTTTAATGCCTTCTTCGCCTCTGTCTTTAACACCGATGATGGGCCCTGGGACCCCCAGAGCCCTGTATTGGAAGACCGTGACTGGGGGGATGATAAACTCCCAGCCCACTCTGAACTTGTTTGAGACTTGCTGCTCCAGCTGGATGCACATAAGTCTATGGGGACTGATGGGATTCATCCCAGGTTACTGAAAGAGCTGGCCAATGTCATCGTGGGACCTGTCTCCATTATTTTTCAACAGTCTTGGGAGTCTGGAGAGGTCCCAGTCAACTGGAAGCTGGCAAATGTTGTGCCAATTTTCAAGAAGGGTAAGAAGGAAGCCCCTGGTAATTACAGGCCTGTCAGTCTCACTTCAGTGCCTGGTAAAATTAGGGAGAAGGTTATTCGGGGGGGTTATTGAAAAACACTTGAGAGACAATGCAGTCACTGGTCATAGCCAACACGGGTTCATGAGGGGAAAGTCCTGCTTAACTAACTTAATTTCCTTTTATGACAAGGTCACCCATCTAGTTGACTAAGAGAAGCCAATACAAGTGTTTTTGTTTTAATTTTAGCAAAGCTAAATTTTAATTTTAGCAAAGCTGTTGATAGTGTCTCTCACAGTATCCTTCTGGACAAAATGTCCAGCACGCAGCTAGACAAGTCCATAATATGATGGGTGAACAATTGGCTGATGGGTCAGGCTCAACGAGTTTTAGTAAATGGGGTTACATCAGGATGGCGGCCAGTGGGTTCCATCAGGATGGAACCAGTGGGGTTCCCCAGGGCTCGATTTTAGGGCCAGTGCTCTTTAATGTTTTTGTAAATGATCTGGATGCAGGAGTCAAATGTACATTAAGTAAGTTTGCCGATGATACTAAATTAAGAGGAGCTGTGGACTCCCTCGAGGGTAGAGAGGCCTTACAGAGAGATCTGGATAGACTAGAGAGCCGGGCAATCACCAACCATATGAAATTTAACAAGAGCAAGTGCTGGATTCTGCACCTGGGATGGGATAATCCTGGTTATACGTACAAATTGGGGGAGGAGAGGCTGGAGAGCAGCCCCATGGAAAGAGATCTGGGGGTTTGGGTTGATGGCAAGTTGAATATGAGTCAACCATGTGCCCTGGCAGCCAAAAGGGCCAACTGTGTCCTGGGGTGCATCAAGCATAGCATAGCTAGCCAGTCGAGGGAGGTGATTGTCCCACTCTACACCGCACTGGTGCGGCCCCACCTCGAGTACTGTGTGCAGTTTTGGGTGCCTCAATATAAGAAGGACATCAAACTATTGGAGTGTGTCCAGAGGAGGGCGACCAAGATGGTGAGAGGTCTTGAGGGCAAGACTTAGGAGGAGTGGCTGAGGTCACTTGGTTTGTTCAGCTTGGAGAAGAGAAGGCTGAGGGGTGACCTCATCGCAGTCTACAACTTCCTCAAGAGGGGCAGTGGAGGGGGAGGTGCTGATCTCCTCTCTCTGGTGACCAGCTGTATTGGGTGAGATGGAGTTAATTTTCCCCATAGCAAACCTCATAGTGCTGTGCTTTGTATTGATATCTGGAAGGGTGTTGATAACACACCAGTGTTTTGGCTGCTGCTGAGCGGTGCTTGCGCAGCATCAAGGCTGTCTCTTGGGAGGGGACATAGCCAGGACAGCTGACCCAGACTGACCAAAGAGGTATTCCATACCATATGACGTCCGCTCAGTAATAAAAGCTAGGAGAAAGGAGGAGGAATGGGGGGCAGTCGTTGTTTTATGGCATTTGTCCTCCAGAGCAACCGTTGCATGTGCTGGGGCCCTGCTTCCCGGGGGGGGTGGCTGGACATCACTGCTGATGGGAAGTAGAGAATAAAATCTTTTTGTTTTCCTTTTTATTTTTCCGCGCACAGCCTTTGCTTCTGCTTTCATTAAACTGTCCTTATCTCGACCCACAAGCCTTTCATTATATTTCCTCTCCCCTGTCCAGCTGAGGAGGGGGAGTGATAGAGTGGCTTTGGTGGGCACCTGGCATCCAGCCAGGGTCAACCCACCATACCAGCGATAGGGCACGTGGAAATGGAATGAAGCTGCGTCAGGGGAAGTTCAGATTGGACATTAGGAAAAGGTTCTTCACTGAGAGGGTGATCGGTCACTGGAACAGGCTCCCCCGGGAAGTGGTCATGGCACCAAGCCTGTCAGAGTTCAAGGAGCGTCTGGACGATGCTCTTAGTCATATAGTTTAATTTTAGGTAGTCCTGCGAGGAGCAGGGAGTTGGACTTGATGATCCTTATGGGTCCCTTCCAACTCGAGGTATTCTATGATTCTAAGAAAAGTGAACAGAGCACATACTGAGATACATTAAGAGGATCTTGGCCAGCAGATTGAGGGAAGTCACTGAAGGAGACCATATCTGGACTACTGTATCCAGCTTGGGACACCCCAGTTCAAGAGGAACATGGAGAAACTGGAGAGGGACTGACAGATTTACCAAGAGAGTCAGGGGCCTAAGGTCTATAAGGAGAGATTGAGGAAGTTGGGCTTGGCAAAGAGGAGGCTAAGGTGGGTGCGGGGGGGAAGTGAATCTAATAGCTGCCTTACAGCTATTTAAAGGGCAGCCACAAGGGTGACAAAACCAAACTCTTCTTGATGGTGGCAGACAGTATAGCAAGGGGCAACAACCAAAAGTTGCATCCTGACAGGTTCAGGTTGACACAGAAAAACTTCTTTACTAGGAGAATAGTACAGCCCTACAACAGGTTACCAAAGAAGTGGGGGGGAAATCTCCATCCTTGTAGGTTTTCAAGACTCAGATAGGCAAAGCCAGGGCTGCCCTGATCTTGCGCTGGCAATAGTCCTGCTGTGAGCAGGAGTTTGGACTAGAGACCTCCAGAGGACCAGGACCCTTCCCACCAACACTTCTGTGATTGTTAACTATGACACATGTCAAACCTATGTAGAAATAGTATAAAAGAAGGCTTTCATGATCCAGTGATTCAGTCAGGAGTGATTTGAATGGTCAAGTAATTCCCCATTTCATCTACAGAAGCCTTCAGGTTTATCATTGTACTAAAACCTTATGAGGTTATGAGGTAAAATGAACAATCAATTTCAAGTTTTGCACTGTAATCCCATACAGCAACTACTTCCCACAGCATTCCTTCCTCAACACAACAGCCAAACTCACAACATGTTTGCATACGAGTTTCATTTGACATTTTATAGTTTGGGGTTGGGTTTTTTGTTTTGTTTTTTAAAAACTGAACTCAGAGGATGGTAGCAGTCCAGAAAAATATCATAGTCAAGACCAAAGCAAAGCAGGGAGTGGATTTTGAAAAGCTGATTCTTAATCTTCTGCATTTCCAAGGACAAGAAGGTGATCGGGAGTGGTTGGCACGGATTCACCATGGGGAAGTCATGCTTGACCAACTTGATAAATGTCTATGGTGAAATGACTGGCCTGCTAGATGAGGGGAGATCAGTGGATGTTGTCTACATAGACTTCAGGAAGGCTTTCGACACTGTCTTCCATAAGATTCTCATAGAGAAGCTGTTGATGTATGGGCTGGATGAGCAGACAGTGAGGTGTATTGAAAACTGGCTGAGTGACTGGGCCCAGAGGGTGGTGATCGGTGGCACAAAGTCTAGTTGGAGGCCAATCACTAGCGGTGTACCCCGGGGGTCAATACTGGGTCCAGTCCTGTTCATCATCTTCATTAAGGATCTGGATGATGGGGCACAGTGTACCCTCAGCAAGTTTGTTGATGACACAAAACTGGGAGCATCTCTCCTATGAGGAAAGGCTGAGAGAGCTGGGACTGTTTACCGAAGAGAAAAGAGAAGGCTCGAGGGGGGATCTTATCCATGTACAGAAATACCTGAAGGGAGGGTGCAAAGAGGATGGAGCCAGGCTCTTTTCAGTGGTGCCCAGTGACAGGACAAGGCGTAATGGGCACAAACTGAAACACGGGAGGTTCCCTCTGAACATAAGGAACCACTTTTTACTGTGAGGGTTGTTACATCACAGGAGCCATCAGTCCATCAAAGGCCCATCTCCACAAGCCCAGAGGAGCACAGGATCACAATGGCAGGTGGGAACCCAAATGGAAGAATAAGCACCTTGTCTGGGCCCCTCCCAGGGGTGTCCCAGCAGAGCCATCAGCCCCAGTGCCCAGGTGTCGTGGTTTAGCCCCAGCCGGCAACTAAGCACCACACAGCCACTCACTCCCCCGCACCCCCAGTGGGACAGGGGAGAGAATCAGAAGAGTAAAAGTGAGGACACTTGTGGGTTGAGATAAGAACAGTTTAATAATTGAAATAACATAATATAATAATAATAATAAATTGTAATGAAATGAAAAATAACAAAAAGAGAGAAGTAAAACCCAAGAAAGACAAGTGATGCAAATGAAAAACAATTGCTCACCACCAACTGACCGATGCCCAGCCTGTCCCCACTTGAGCCACTTCAATCTTAGCAGCCTGATCCACCTGCTGGTTGGTTTGATGTTCTTCAGTGGCACGACTCTTGGGTACCTGAGCATCTACGTGACGTACTTTTACAACCAGGTTCTCTACCTGGGCAGCAATATCTTGCCACAATTCAACAGCCCAGATGGGTTTACCTCTGCGCTGCCAGTTGGTCTGCTTCCATTGCTGTAGCCACCCCCACAGGGCATTTGCCACCATCCATGAGTCAGTATATCTCCTGTTTTCAGCTGGGATAGAGTTAATTTTCTGATGCTTCAAGGTGTACCTGCTGCAGCATGGACTTACCCACAGCCACAGACGCTTCGAGGTGTATCTTCTCCAGCCTGGACTTATCCTTGGGCCACAATCCCTTCAGAAGTATACATCCCATTGCTGTTATCAAAATGTTCCCAGGCACAGCAGAGTAAGATGATAAGCAGTACAGAAAGCAGCGAAAGCAAAAAGCAGCCGCTAACGAGCACTAGACTTTAATATACAGTAAGGCAAGCAAGCCCCGTGGCAAGCACAGAAGCCTGCCGATTAATAGCTAAACAGCAATAACAGCTATAAATTTGATCTAGAACATTCCAATCAAATCTGTCATTATCTCAAAACTCGTAGGTTCGAGCCCCATGTTGGGCGCCAAAAAAGGACTGTTGTGGTTTAACCCCAGCTGGCAACTAAGCACTACGCAGCTGCTTGCTCACTCCCCCACAGTGGGATGGGGGAGAGAATCGGAAGGGTAAAAGTGAGAAAACTCATGGGTTGAGATAAAGACAGTTTAATAGGTAAAGCAAAAGCCATGCGCGCAAGCAAAGCAAACCAAGGAATTCATTCACTACTTCCCATGGGCAGGCAGGTGTTCAGCGATCCTCAGGAAAGCAGGGCTCCATCACGCATAATGGTTACTTGGGAAGACAAACGCCATCACACTGAATGTCCCCCCCTTCCTTCTTCTTCCCCCAGCTTTATATACTGAGCGTGACGTCATATGGTATGGAATAGCCCTTTGGCCAGTCTGGGTCAGCTGTCCTGGCTGTGCTCGCTCCCAGCTTCTTGTGCACCGGGCAGAGCATGGGAAGCTGACAAGTCCTTGACTAGTATAAACATTACTCAGCAACAACTAAAACATCAGTGTGTTATCAACACTATTCTCATCCTAAATCCAAAACACAGCATTATACCAGCTACTAGGAAGAAAATTAACTCTATCCCAGCTGAAACCAGGACAGTATAGAGATAAAGTACTGGCCATTTTTCTCGTTCAGCAATATCTAAAGCCAGCTGGATGGCTTTCGCCTCTGCAAACTGACTCGATTCACCTTTTCCTTCAGCAGATTCTGCAACTTGTCGTACAGGATTCTGTACAGCAGCCTTTCACCTCTGATGCTTCCCCACAAGACGACAGGACCCATCAGTGAACAGGGCATATTGCTTCTCATTTTCTGGTAGTTTATTATACAGTGGGGCCTCCTCAGCACACGTCACCTCCTCCTCTGGAGACGCTCGGAAGTTTCAGCCCTCTGGCCAATCCATGATCACTTCCAAGATTCCTGGGCAAATGGGGTTTCCTATTCGAGCCCGTTGTGTGATCAGTGCGACCCACTTACTCCATGTAGCATCAGTTGCATGATGTGTACAGGGGATCCTCCCTTTGAACATCCAGCCCAGCACCATCAGTCAGGGTGCCAGGAGGAGCTGTGCTTCAGTACCAACCACTTCCCAAGCAGCTCGAACCCCTTCATATGCCGCCAATACCTCTTTTTCAGTTAGAGTACAGGGGGCCTTGGATCCTCTGTATCCCCGACTCCAAAACCCCAGGGGTTGACCTCGAGTCTCCCCCAGTGCTTTCTGCCAGAGGCTCCAGGTAGGGCCATTCTCCCTGGCTGCAGTGTAGAGCACATTTTTTTACATCTTGTCCTGCCCAGACTGGCCCAAGGGCTACTGCATGGACTATCTCCCGTTTAATTTGTTCAAAGGCTTGTCGTTGCTCAGGGCCCCATTTGAAATCGTTCTTCTTCCGGGTCACTCGATAGAGAGGGCTTACCATCAGAGTGTAATTTGTAATACGCATTCTCCAAAAACCCCCAGCGCCTAAGAAAGCTTGTGTTTCCTTTTTGCTAGTTGGTGGGGACATAGCTGTTATTTTATTGTTCACATCCCTTGGGATCTGACGACGTCCATCTTGCCGTTTTATTCCTAAAAACCAGTTCTCCTGTGCAGGTCCCTTGACCTTACTTTGTTTTATGGCAAAACCAGCCTACAGAAGGACACGACAACCTTTTTGGCACCCAACGTGGGGCTCGAAGGGTTGATATAATGACAGATCTGACCAGAGCATGTTAAAACAAATTTTTTATAGGCATTCCTTATATTAGTTTAGTAATCACTGGTCACAATGTTGATTTATTTGCTCTCAGAGTTGTTGTATTTGTTCTCAGAGTTGTGTTATGTAACACCTTACTTGCCGTATCTACTGTTTATCAGTGTTTATGTGCTTTTTTACACCTCTGGGATTTGGATTAAGGTCATCGCTTTGCTGTACTGTGTAACACTGGCTTATGGTATGATAAAATTACTGGTCATGAGACCGATTTGGTATTTGTACTCAGCATTGCCATCATGACCTCTGTACTTTGGGAGCCATTTATCAGAAACTATTAATAATTACACTTTTTACTTTTTCTCCTCGGAGCGGCAATTTATGGGGGAGACACCTTCCTTCATCTTCCCCTTCTCCTCTAGGATAAACACAATAGCTCTTGAGTATTTTGAATATCCTTGGGATGTTCAAACCAGCATGTTCCTATTGCTATGTCTCCTGAATGTCATTCAGGTCTTGCTTAGGGTTAAACAACTATTTTAAAATACCACCCAGAGATATGCCCTGAGGCTGGATAGTTATGAGTGGCAGGGTGTGTGGGAGAGCATGGGCAAGTACCTAGGACAGTGAGCACCTCCAATACTTTGGAACTTCACCCCTGAACAAGTGCAGAATCCTGAAAAAATAGTGAAATATTTGGAAAAAGTATGCTGTCACCCTGGCAATTACAGAGAGATACAAACACCTGCAGTGTGCTGGGGCCTAGCCCATGCCTGCCGAGCCCTGTTCAACACTATTCAGTACCCTCAAGGGGAAGAGGTCTCTGGATCTGACAACAAAACGACAGGCACTGCAGCTACTCCAACCCCTACAACAAGCACTGTGGCTACTCCAACCCCCGTGACAGGCACTGCAGCTACTCCAACCCCAGCGACAGACACTGCAGCTGAACCAGAGAACCATCCCCAGTCGCCCCTATATACAAGAAGAAATCTTGGAAGCAAAAGTCAGCTCGTTTAGTAAGGGATGATGAAAAAGCAGGGCCATCACAAGAAGAGGAGGAGGAAGAGGACAAACTCGTAAACGAGACGGTAACCACCCGATCCCTATCCTTGAGTGAGCTGCAAGATATGTGAAAAGATTTCAGTCATCATCCAGGTGAGCACATTGTCATCTGACTGGGATGGGATGATGCTGAGATAACGGGGCCAGTAGCCTGGAATTAGAGGGTAGGGAAGCCAAGCAGCTGGGATCCCTTTCTAGGGAAGGGGGCATTGACAAAGCGATTGGAAAAGGGGCAAAAGTCCTCAGCCTCTGGAGGCGACTCCTGTCAGGTGTGAAGGAAAGGTATCCCTTCAAGGAAGATGTTATATGTCAGCCAGGCAAGTGGACCACCATGGAGAGAGGTATCCAATACCTGAGGGAATTAGCTGTGCTGGAGGTGATTTATGGTGACCTGGACAATGAGCAGTTATCCAAAGATCCAGATGAAGTTTGGTGCACACGATCCATGTGGCGGAGTTGGTACGGAGCGCACCATCATCGTATGCCAACTCATTGGCAATAATGACCTGGAAAGATGAAGAGGGACCAACGGTGGATGAAATGGCTGGCCAACTCCGGCAATACGAAGAAAATATTTCTTCCTCCCTTGTCTTGTCTCTGGAAAAACTGTCGGAAAAACTGTCCCGGGTGTTCCAGCAACTCAAAGAGCATAGGTCTTACTCTCCACCTGTACAGACCAGTATCTCAGCCATTAGGAGTAAGCGTCCCTCTGCTCAAGAGAGCAGATATAGTGGATACACACCATGGGGCACCCTGTGGTTTTACCTGGGCGACCACGGAGAGGACATGAGAAAGTGGGATGGTGCTGACGTGGAAGTCACGAACACAGCACACGATCAATATGATCAAGCAAAATGTCGGTTTATTACATACACAGCTTAGTTAATATAGTTTCTTGCCTTCCTGATCATGCATAAACTTATCGCTAATTGGTTAACTATGTTTGGCAATATGCTGTTCATGCGCTACTAGCGATATTCTGATTCGTTCATAACAATAGTTCACACGCACCGCCCGCTTCTCCCATATCTTGTTTTCAACATTGCAAGCCAATAGTTTCTTCCTCTTAATCTGCTTGTTTCATGTCTTCCAAACCGCAGTCGACCTTCGCAGCATCCTTGAATTCCTCTTGCGTTAAATGCAGATTAAGTCCACATAGTCTGAGTCTGGGTTGCTTGCTACATGTCCTTGGCTTTTCAGATATCCCACAAATCCCCCTTTTTGTTTTTGAGCAATCCAGACTCCATTCATCATACGCTCCACGGCTTTCATGAAATATTTAAAAACACATCTTAATATATGTATAGTTAATAATAATCCCAATAATAATATAAACCCATGGATAATTAGATCTTTTCCCCAACCTGAAGTGCCTAACCCAGCTAACCATGAATTAAAACCTAAAGAGCTAGTCTTTCTACAATTGTTTTATCTGCTGTCCAGAAATCTAAATCTGACTTACAATCCTTTGAATATTTTTCAATACTTCTTCAAGATCTGTGGGTTTGTTTTTTAATATTCAAAATCATTGATGTCGTTAGCTATATCTCTGCATGCATGCCTGATGGTGGAGGAGTTACAAACATACTCCCACTCTTTACCGCCAATCGGAGTCCCCACTAAACATGTCATAAATGGGTTGCCTGCATTTGCTGCCGCTAAACAGATTGAATCTTGCCCTGTTTTATTAGCTAGAGTTACCCAAACATTTGTACATGGTTGTACTGAAATCCATGAGTGACCACTACCAATGATGGAGAGGAATGATGAGAGAAAACATATCATGGTAACTCCTGTTGTGGTCCCGACTCTTCTCTCCATGGTTTCACCCAGCGGCTAGGCACCCACCTCGGACCTTCGTCTGTCAAAACACAAACATATCCTCGACCTGTCATCTTAATTTCTGCAGGACCCTTCCATTCTCCAGTTTTTAAGTCACGATATCGTACTTTTACTGATACTGAATCGATCTTCTGTATTCCTGATTGAAATGACATATGGTGTATAACAATTGGAGGAGATTCACGGTCCCCTGTTAACCGTAAATAATTTAAAACGTAAATCGCTTTTGCAAGACGTTCAGCAGGGGCTATTTCTCCCCCCTTTTGTTTTTGCAACAGCGATTTTAACGTAGCATGTGCGCGTTCTACGATCACCTGTCCTGTAGGAGAGTGTGGTATGCCTGTGATTCTGCGAATGCCCCACAAGTGGCAGAAATGTTCGAATGTTTTAGAGATATATGCAGGGCCATTATCTGTTTTTATCTCTTGAGGAATCCCCAAAGCAGCGATGGCTGCACACATATGTTTTACAACATTTGGCTGTTTCCCCTGTTTGAGCAGTGGCCCAGATTGCATGCGAATAAGTATCAATGCTAACGTGTACATATTTTTGCTGTCCAAACTCTGTGATGTGGGTGACATCCATTTGCCATAACTGTAGGGCTCCCAGACCTCGAGGGTTGACCCCAAGACCTAAACCGAATCCTGATTTTTGGCAGGCAGGACAGGATTGGACGATGCCTCGGGCATCTGATGATAGTTTTAAATCAAATTGTTTCGCCAATACTTTTGCAGATTGATGTAAAAATTCATGAGATAAACGGGCCTGCTCAAACAGGTTAATATTTTGATTTTTCCAGATGGTAGCAACCAACTTGTCTGCTATGTTGTTTCCAATCGACAAGCCTTGATCAAATTGATGGCTACGAATATGTGTCACAAAATAGTGTTTAGTGCGTTGATTCAATAAAAATAAAAGTTGCATTAATAACATATATAAGGTGTTATTCTTCAGTGATTTGATCATAGCGCGTTCCAGGCGCTGTACCGTTCCTACTACGTAGAGCGAATCTGAAATTACATTTAGAGGTTTGTCGGGCCAGCGTTGAAAGGCCCATAACACCGCTCTCAGCTCGAGGGTTTGTAAAGAGTCGGTGGTATGACCTGTAAGAAGTTGATTATTCCATTGATTATTGTCATACCAAGCAATAGCAGCTCGTTTCAATTTTCTACCAGCATCAGTAAATACTGTAAGCCCTTCAACTGGTACTTCTGATCTATAAGGGATGTCTTCAAAGTCCTGATTTTGTAAAAGCGGCAAAATTTTCGTGGAAGGATAGTTATTGGTTACAGTACCTGGATATTCGGCTAAAGCAATTTGAAACATTTCTGATGTTGCTAAAAGCCAATCTAAATAATTCTGTGCTATAGGTACAAACAGGGTTTCAGGTTCTTGTCCTGTCAGATCACAAATCCTTCTTCTACCTTTGATGATCATATTAGCTAATAGTTCAATCCGTGTACAGACGGTATTTTTTGGCTGATAGGATAAAAATACCCACTCCAAAATGTTGATGCGTGGGCTATCTATTTGGATTATCAGTCCTATTAAGTGTTTTCGGTTGGGTGATGAGTTAACAATTAAAAATTGCAAAGGCAAATCACTAATTTTTCTTTGTACAACTGTTGTCAAAACCTTTTTTATAATGTGATCCAATGCCTGCTCTTGTTCCTTCGTCAGGCTTCGTTGTTCATCGGCTCTGGTTGAGGTTCCCAACAGAGGCATCAAGGGAGCTAGATCATCGTTAGTTATTCCACTAACTGACCTTACCCACTGTAAATCTCCCATTAGTTTTTGAACATCTGAGAGCGTCTTAATGTCTGTTTGGAGTATGATCTTCTGTGGTCTGACTGCGCTCCCAGTAATTGTCCATCCTAAATATTGCCATGGATTTTGCCGTTGTACCTTTTCTGGAGCAATTTTAAGACCTTTCGGTTCTAAGGTTTCTATTAACCTTTGTAAAGTTCCTTCCACATCCATTTTTTCTCCAGCAATTAAGATATCATCCATATAGTGAAAAACTAGTAAAAATGGATGTTTCATTCGGAATGGTTGTAAGGCCCATGCTACAAAATTTTGACACAGAGTAGGTGAGTTTTTCATTCCTTGAGGTAGTACCACCCAATGGTATCTTTTTGCCGGTTCCTGTTTATTGATTGATGGTACTGTAAATGCAAATTTTTCTGCATCTTCAGGATGCAAAGGAATAGTAAAAAAACAATCCTTCAAATCAATGATGAGTAAGTCCCAATTTTCTGGGATCATCACAGGGGAGGGTAATCCTGGCTGTAATGCCCCCATAT
Source organism: Platalea leucorodia (assembly GCF_965183815.1). Taxonomy (NCBI): domain Eukaryota; kingdom Metazoa; phylum Chordata; class Aves; order Pelecaniformes; family Threskiornithidae; genus Platalea; species Platalea leucorodia. The sequence goes on from NC_138859.1 coordinate 34,868,113, forward strand.
TTTGCATTACAGCATTCACCGCTCATAAATCATGCAACAATCGCCATTTTCCAGATTTTTTCGGGATGGTAAAAACGGGTGTGTTCCAAGGGCTTGTGGAAGGCACAATGTGACCTGCTTCTAACTGTTCTTTAACTAAATTTTGTAAAATATGCAGCCTCTCCTGTTTCAGCGGCCACTGGTCTACCCACACTGGCGTTGTCGTAGTCCAGGTGAGTTTTAAGATGGGCTGCTCAACCATGGCCGCTCCTAAAAATGCTGGGTTACAAGTTTGGCTCCCATTTGGGATAATATATCCCGACCTATAAGAGCTAAAGGCAAGTGCATTACATATGGCCTTGTGGTAACAGTGGCACCGTCTTCAAAATTGAATGCTATCAGTAATTTGCTAATCATCGTGCATTGTGCCCCCCCGACTCCCACAACACTGGTAGCTGCAGGTACCAGTGGCCAATGACGAGGCCATTTTGTGATAGGGACAATAGTTACATCTGCCCCCGTGTCAATTAACATTGACAGTACTAAAGATTGTCCATTAGGATGTCTTAATGTTACCCTTTCTTCAGGTTTTCCCTTGGCAATATCTATTGCTAATAACACATTTGGTACTCCTGTGGATCCAAAACCTCCATGCCCACGTACAATTGAATGCGCTTTAGGGACACACGCATGAAATGGTATTAATTGAGCTATTTTAGACTGTGCTGGTATTGTAAGTGGTGGCGTTAAGGTATATACCATAATCTTTATGGTTCCGCAGAAATCTGCATCGATGAGTCCTGGTACTATAAATATACCTTTTCGTGATATTGAAGAATGGCCTATGAGCAATGCACTCAACCCATGCCCTAGAGGTCCTTGTTGATGTGAATCAATTAATTTAACCTCAGGCATTGTTAAGGTTATGTCTACTGCTGTTGCCAGGTCCACTCCGGCGCTACCGGCTGTGGCGGCTGCGCAGCGGTCCAAGCACCCTGCACTTGTGTCTTCACGCGTGGGTGTGGCGCGCTCCGCGCCGTGTTTCCCGATTTTCGACACTCTTGGGTGTCGTGATTATCTTTTTTACAATTCGTACACCATTTTTCTTTCCGACCCTCAGTATTAATTGGACTCCTACATTCTTTTTTAAAATGGCCTAGTTTTCCACAATTAAAGCACTTCTTGTCCTTTTTTCCCCCTTGCTTTTTTGATACCAACGGCTTCACTGCTGCACCTACAGCTGCGGCCATAACCGTAGCCTTTTCTTGTTCTAACATTCGCTCAGCAGCCTCTAGCAACTGTCCTGTGTTGGATCCTCTTGGCAACACACAGAGTGCTCTTTTTGTTTTTTCATTAGCGTTATCAAAAGCAAGCATATCTAAGAACTTTACTTTCATTCCCTCATCCATATCTGGATGAGCCATAATTGCAGCATGCAAACGATCAATAAACTTGCCGTACGATTCAGTGGGTCCCTGCCTTACAGCAGTAAAAGCAGGTCTAATTTTCTCATCATGCACGTTAATAAGAGCTTTATAAGCTAACTCCTGACTCAATTGCAATGCCTCGGTAGCAAACTGCGCTTGCCAATCAGGTCGCGTAAAAGGCCCTGCGCCCATTAACATTTGAGCCTGGATTCCGAATAACGGATCGCCTTGTTGTCGAGGTATTGAAGCTGCCCCATCACAGGCAGTTTGCCAAAGTTGGAAAAATTGTAATTGTTGAGATGGTGGTAATAGCATCTGGGCAATCATTCTAGAATCATAAGGAGTTAATAACTGTGCTGAAAAAATGTGCTGTAATATAGATTGAGTATATGGTGATTTTAAACCATATTGAGTAACAGCGCTTTTCGCTTCTTTCAATATTTTCCAGTCCAGTGCTTCCCATACACCTCTCCCGTTATTATCAACTACAACAGGAAAAGCCATGGGTAAAACCTGTCCCTCTATCATGGCATCTCGGATAACACCTTTCCATCGCATTGACGGATCCCCAACTCCTCCCACCAACATCCCTTGCTCGAATACCTCCCCCCCCCCCCCAATGGTTGTTGTGGTGGCAAAGACGGAAAAGCACCAGTTTCCACCGGTGTCCTAGTTGGAGCAAAAACGTTGGGTGCTGACCGTCCTGGGTATAATGTGGACAGTGACGTTGGTGGGTTTTCTGGCGGGGCCGCCAATCGCGCTTCTAAAGTCTCTAGTCTTTTTATCAATTCCTGTAATTCAGCTTTCTCCTCTAGAACACCATTGTTTTCCGCCTCCTCTTCGCCACCTGGTGGCAAAGGAGGGTAAAGTGAGGTGGTCGCCACCGGTGAGGGAGGTCGATTTGGTGGATCGGCCTCATCATAACTCGGAGGGCGATCCGACTGTGGTACATCGGGCGATGGTGGAGTAGCCTCCGCAGCGTTTTTTTCTGGTGACTGCACTTCGGTGGTGGTGGGAGCTGCAGTTGCAGTCCCTGCTAGGATCCGGACCCCTCCTGCAACGTGGGCTGGGGTCGCTGCAGGGATTGTCGGACCCAAAAACAACATACTGGTTGCAGAGGTGGGCCCGTCACCTGGAGTCAAAGCCGCGAATGCCGATGCAGCGACTTGCCGCTCCTCCCCCATGCTTTTTAAAGTTTCATTAATCAGTCTCCACACAGTGGGGAATTTGCTCGCCTCTTTGGATCCTTTACTTATTTCTTCCCACAGTTCTGCCCCTATTTTCTCCCATGTCATAGCATCAAAGGCAACTCCAACCGTGGGGATCAAATCCTTTCCTTTTGCCCAGAGCAATAATGCTTTCAGAGTAGACGAGTCACAACTTATACCTCTCGTTGAGAGGATATGTTGGAGGAGCTTAACCACCGCTGACTCTTCTTTTGTCATGGTAGCCCCCATCTCCTCCCCGGCCGCTCACCTGATCAGGGTGAGATTCCACCTTTCGCGCTAGCGTTTCCCGAGTGCCGGGGCAGCACTCACCTTCGGCCGGCTTCCGCCCCCTCCGTTCTCGGTTTCGTCAGAAAATCCAACTCCGATCTGAGGGTCCCTGTTCGGGCGCCACCTGCTGACGCGGAAGTCACGAACACAGCACACGATCAATATGATCAAGCAAAATGTCGGTTTATTACATACACAGCTTAGTTAATATAGCTTCTGGCCTTCCTGATCATGCATAAACTTATCGCTAATTGGTTAACTATGTTTGGCAATATGCTGTTCATGCGCTACTAGCGATATTCTGATTCGTTCATAACAATAGTTCACACGCACCGCCCGCTTCTCCCATATCTTGTTTTCAACATTGCAAGCCAATAGTTTCTTCCTCTTAATCTGCTTGTTTCATGTCTTCCAAACCGCAGTCGACCTTCGCAGCATCCTTGAATTCCTCTTGCGTTAAATGCAGATTAAGTCCACATAGTCTGAGTCTGGGTTGCTCGCTACATGTCCTTGGCTTTTCAGATATTCCACAGGATGGAAAATGTACCACGACCCTAGAGGCACAGGTACATGAGTTGCAAGGAAAAACAGTCACACAAGGGGGTTCTTCCAGGAAAATTGCTGCTCCAGTTTCCAGTGGGCAGTTCCCCAGATGGCACAGAAGGGCTGATCTTACTCCTGATTGTAACGAAGGGACTTCTGACTCGTATTTACAAGAAATGAGTAATGAATACTATGACCAGGACTACAGGGGCCCTGCCTCCAGCCATCAGCCTCAGTGCCCAGGTGTGAAACTCATCACGTTGAGTCATCAGGAGCAGCTCTCCCGATCACCTTTTGGACTAGAGGGTTGTCACTGCCTAGGAGTGTGCAACACATTATGGAATGCAGGGGAAAAGTAGTTTGGGATGACACAGGACTTAGTATGGGATGTTTAGGGGAGGAATCAAAGATGTGAAAAGGGAGAGGTTTAGGTGATTTGGGGAGGAACAAGAGTGGGAAAACAGGGGAAAGGGGATAAAAAGGGCCAGTCGCATGTAAACAGTTGGCTGGTCAGTATGCTTGTCTGGCCATGCCCTGTGCCTGACCAGCACAGTCTGTCCTTTCTTCTTATTAAATTCCTTTCTAACTCTGTCCTGGTGAGGGCTCTCTAGTCTGTGTGCATGTGTGTGTCTGGGGGATGTGAGAGCAGAAACTGGGGTCAGACCATGAGTTGCAAGGCCCGTGTGCCCATGGTGCCAGCGACCGGAGCGAGCGCAGGTGTGCGAATGAGTGTGTGATTGCTAGTGAAAATCAAGCCAGTGAGTAGGTGAAGTGGCTTGGGAGCAAGGGGGTGAGTGGGTCTCTAAGGGTCAGCTCTGGGTGTGAGAGAGCCTGTGTGTCTCCAGGGGCGAGAGCACAGGGGGGTCAGCTATTGAGATGTGGGAAGTCCTGGCCAGCTGTGTATATGCGATGGTCTGTACCAGCAACTGGAGTAGGACTGCGGCCTCAGGGGCTTGTATGTCCAGGTGCCAGCAACTGGGGAAACAATCCAGGGGCCAGCTACTGGGCAAACTGAGTGCCTGAGACCACCTGCTGGAGGGATCCACCTTGTACATATGGCCTGTTTAGGAGCCTGGCTGACAGAGTCCCTTGGGAGGCAGTCCTGAAGGTCAAGGAGTCCAGGAAGGCTGGACATTCTTCAAGAAGGAAATCTTAAAGACACAGGAACAGACCATCACCATGTGCCGAAAGATGAGCCGGCGGGGAAGAAGACCGGCCTGGCTGAACAGAGAGCTTTGGCTGGAACTCAGGAAAAAAAGGAGAGCTTACCACCTTTGGAAGAAGGGGCAGGTGACTCAGGAGGACTACAAGGATGTCATGAGGTTATGCAGGGAGAGGATTAGAAGGGCCAAACCCCAGCTGGAACTTAATCAGGCTACTGCTGTAAAAGACAATAAAAAACATTTCTACAAATACATTCACAAGAAAAGGAGGGCTAAGGAGAATCTCCATCCTTTATTGGATGCGGGGAGAGACATAGTGAAAAGGACAAGGAAAAGGCTGAGGTACTTAATGCCTTCTTTGCCTCAGTCTTTAATAGTCAGACCAGTTGTTCTCCGGGTACCCAACCCCCAGAGCTGGAAGACACGGACGGGAAGCAGAATGAAGCCCCCATAATCCAAGGGGAAATGGTTAGCGACCTGGTATACCACTTAGACACACACAGGTCTATGGGGCTGGATGGGGTCCACCCAAGGGTACTGAGGGAGCTGGCAGAAGTGCTCACCAAGTCACTTTCCATCATGTATCAGCAGTCCTGGCTAACCGGGGAGGTCCCAGTTGACTGGAGGTTAGCAAATGTGACGCCCATCTACAAGAAGGGCCGGAAGGAGGATCCGGGGAACTACAGGCCTGTCGGCCTGACCTCGGTGCCAGGGAAGGTTATGGAGCAGATCATCCTGAGTGCCATCACGCGGCACGTACAGGACACCCAGGGGACTGGGCCCAGTCAGCAGGGGTTTATGAAAGGCAGGTCCTGCTTGACCAAGCATTCTCCTGGAGAAATTAGCTGCTCATGGCTTGGACGGGCATACTGTTTGCTGGGTAAAAAACTGGCTGGATGGCCGGGCCCAAAGAGTTGTGGTGAATGGAGTTAAATCCAGTTGGCGACCGGTCACAAGTGGTGTTCCCCAGGGCTCATTACTGGGGCCAGTTCTGTTTAATATCTTTATCAGTGATCTGGACGAGGGGATCGAGTGCACCCTTAGTAAGTTTGCAGATGACACCAAGTTGGGTGGGAGTGTTGATCTGCCTGAAGGTAGGAAGGCCCTACAGAGGGATCTGGACAGGCTGGATCGATGGGCCGAGGCCAACTGTATGAGATTCAACAAGGCTCAGTGCCGGGTCCTGCACTTGGGTCACAACAACCCCATGCAACGCTATAGGCTGGGGGAGGAGTGGCTGGAGAGCTGCCTGGCGGAAAAGGACCTAGGGGTGTTGGTTGACAGCCGCCTGAACATGAGCCAGCTGTGTGCCCAGGTGGCCAAGAAGGCCAATGGCATCCTGGCTTGTATCAGGAATACTGTGGCCTGCAGGACTAGGGAAGTGATAGTGCCCCTGTACTCAGCACTGGTGAGGCCGCACCTCGAGTACTATGTTCATTTTTGGGCCCCTCACTACAAGAAGGACATTGAGGTGCTGAAGCGTGTCCAAAGAAGGGCAACAAAGTTGGTGAAGGGTTTGGAGCATAAGTCTTATGAGGAGCAGCTGAGGGAACTGGGTTTGTTTAGCCTGGGGAAGAGGAGGCTGAGGGGAGACCTTATGGCTCTCTACAACTACCTGAAAGGAGGTTGTAGCGAGGTGGGGGTCGGTCTCTTTTCCCAAGTAACAAGCGATAGGACGAGAGGAAACAGCCTCAAGTTGTGCCAGGGGAGATTTAGATTGGATATTAGGAAAAATTTCTTCACGGAAAGGGTTGTCAGGTACTGGAACAGGCTGCCCAGGGAAGTGGTTGGGTCTCCATCCCTGGAGGTATTTAAAAGATGGCTAGATGTGGTGCTTAGGGACATGGTTTAGTGGTGGACTTGGCAGTGCTAGGTTAGCAGTTGGACTTGATGATCTTAAAGGTCTTTTCCAACCTAAACAATTCTATGATTCTATGATTCTATATATATTCTCACTAGTAGACCTCCATGCTGTCCAGCCAGAGAGGGGAGCAGGATGAGCCCTTGGTGCTGTCTGCGTTCATGTGAGTGCTCTGACTGTCTGTCTGTGATCTCTGAGGCTGGTCATGTATACATGTAGTGTATATGTGTGCTTTGTGTGCATGTGCCTGCTGGGAACACATCTTCAGTCTCGCTACTGGTTGGACCTGGAGATGTGGACCGGTGGCAGCCTTGCACCTCTTGCGCTGTTGGATCCAGCATGATATTTTTTCCTGTAACAAGGGTGACTGAGCACTGGAACAGGTTGTCCATGGAGGTTGTGCAGTCTCCATCCTTGGAGATATTCAAAAGCCATCTGGACGTTGTCCTGGGCAACCGGCTCTAGGTGGCCCTGCTTGAGCAGGGGGGTTGGACCAGATGACCTCCAGAGGTCCCTTCCAACATCAGCCATTCTGTGAGTCTCAAACAGATCTATGAACATTGTGCTTTGCAGTGGTGATGTGTAACCTCTATCCCAGCCAAAACCAGTAAAAATCTCAAAAAAACGTCTACAGCACCTGGTGTTCCCAGGCAAACTCCCATCCAAGTACTAACTAGGCCCAACTCTGTTTAGCTTCCGAGGTTAGATGAGACGGTGGGTGTAGGGCATCAGTTCCTGGAACAGTTATTGTTGACTCCTGTTTTCCTAGAATGACAGGTCGTTATCAGAGTTTCTTTGTCCTGCCAACTACTCTCCCTCAAGGCTTAGGTTGAACTTATCAAGGATGTCTTGGGACTCTGGCTAAGGAGATATCTTTCTTTGTCAGTATGTTTACCAGGTCACCTTCAGCCTGCAGTTCATACAGGAATGAGATTATGGTGATGACCCGTCACATATCCTATGAGAAAGAGGCCAATGAAAAGGTGAAGGCTTATTGCTGTATAGATCCCTTTCAGTGTACTATGCTGGCCTCTACTTGCATGTCCACATACTGGCTTATGTTCCGTAAATATAACACGGTAGCACTCCTCACCCCCCCCAGATGGCTGTTGTTGGGGAATTTTTATTGTAACCCTTGAGGAGAATTAAACACATTTTTGCTCAAGTATAAAGAGATTTAATGAACAGTGCATTGGACAGAGTCCTACCGCCTTAAGCAGTTCTACAAGGAGTCTGCAAAGATGTGGCACCAACGGATTCCTTATATGATACCTGGGAATATAGATAGAATGTTCTCATGCTGGTAGGGATATGGGCCGGAAGGATTCTTCAGATGAGATCAAGCAGGTTGGATCCCTTGATGACTGCTCCTTTGTATACAGATCTCCCCTGGTTTTCCAAAGAAGTGTGTTTGCCTAGTTATGAAGTTTATGCCTTGTCCATTCTTCCTATTCTGAGGGTGCACATTGTTCAAGAATTCCTGAACAATGAGGTCAGAGTTCTCGGGAGGTTAAGGGGGCTTTAACCTTTCTGTCTTGTTTTGCTCTGGTAGAATAATGGGAGTTCATTTCCCCTTTTCACTCTGCTTCAGGTGTGCCAAGTACTTCTGAAGAGTGGTGGTGTACACAGCTTGGCTTTTTCATGTGCCAGTAAGCCTGCTTTTGAATAATATCCCTCATTTCAGCATCCAAGGAGTGGGTCCCACCAGTCCCAATATATTCCCCAGGTAGCGAAGGTGCCCTTAGCTACCCCAGCTGTTTTGCAGGTACCAGATACATCTTTTCAGCATATTCTATTGATACCTGCGAATATAGATAGAAGCTCCTGAATACTCCCCTTTACCAAACAAAAGCAAGGCTTTGTGAATAGTTAAGACATTTGTAAGATAAGAAGCTCCTGAATACTCCCCTTTAGACAGCTAGGCCTTGGGAGAGCAGATATGCGGAGCCATGAGGATAAGAAAGTTGCAAGATGACCATTAGACCAGAACAAACCGACCTTGAAGGACATAGTATACGTGATCCCAGAACTGAGTTTGCGCAGAAGCAAAGGTCAGTCAGTGAACACAGTGAAGAAGACTACGAGCCTTCATCTGAAGACCCCCAAAGACCACCTGAAGACCACCACGGAAGATGATTGCGCATGCGGATCGGACATTTACATATGTTAATAAGTTCCAGGAAACCTCATGTTTATGTAGACGAATTCTTGGACATCCTATGAATATGTATATTTTCATAGTATATAATTACTGAAAGTCTATCAAGCCTTTGGAGCACTTAAGGTGGAATTATCCCCAGTGCTGCCTGGTGCCGCAATAAAGAATGCCTGCTTTCTAAAACTCCAAAATTAAGTTTTAGAGAGTGAATTATTTTGCTGCTTTCCGGTAACAGATTTTGGTGACCCAGATGGGACCCTGCTCTTGAACATCGACGGATCCGAGGGATCGTAGGACCTCTGGCCGTCACTGAGGAATTCTCGGGGAGAACCTCCGATCCCCAGACCGAAGAGTTCTGAGCAAGGACCATCAATAAGGTAAAGGCATTCTTTCAGTATTATTTTCTGTTGCCTGCCCGTCAGTCGTGGCGAAAGCTGCGCAGGGTTGGGCTGTATTCCTGGGGCAAAGGGAAAGTACCCTTTGATCAAAATTGAAGGATAGGTCTCCTTCCTGAAACCAATCGGGAGTTTGTCTGATCTGCGAATTTGAATGCTGAATACAGTCGTGACTCTAATTGGGTGCTTTTGTGTATTTGTTGCCCTAAGTGTTCGTAATTGTGTGTTGTTGTTCTTGTAAAAGCTTGGTTTAAATTGTTTTGTGCCTTGTTTTTAAATGGGAACTGGAACTTCTAAAGGGGAAGACGATCTCTAAGGGAAAGAAATCTCCTCTCGGGTGCATTTTACACAATTGGAAGCAAATAGCAGGACCCCCGGGAGGAGTCGCAAAGAAAGCTGATCTAATCAAATATTGTAATCAATGGTGGCCATTGTATAAGCTGGAGGATGAAGAAAAGTGGCCAGTTAATGGAACTTTGAATTATGATACTTTGTTGCAATTGATGTTATTTTTAAGATGGGAAGGAAAGCAGAACGAAGTATTGTATGCGGATATGTTTTTCACTTCACATTCACACCCTGAACGGCAGAAGAAGCACGGGATAAATTTGGCTCCCTCAGATCCTTTGGTGCTAGCATTGGAAAAAGATATTAAGAGCAATGGAAAAGGGAAAGGTTTGAAAAGATGTTGTTCTGATTGTAGTATTGGACAGAGGTGTTTAAAATTAGTTCAGGATGAGCCAGAGGATGACCCAGAAATGTTGGTTGCTCCCGGGTTGAGACAGAGATCGCAGAATGATAAACCTGAGCCCCTTGAAGCGGGCAACTCTGAGAACAGAAAGACAGAAGCGACTCCGGTAGCTGAGAGAACTCATAGTCGGCAAGGACCAGTGCTGCAAGCTCCATTGAGACAGGCTGTTGGAAATGAAGGACCGGTGACTGTGAGGGTGCTGTTTTCAATTGCTGATTTAAATAATTGGAAGCAGGTGGTGGGCAATTATAGAGATAATCCTGATAAGGTGGCTAAAGCCTTTGATACAATGATCAGAACTACAGACCCTGATTGGAAGGATATTGATGCTATTATGTCACTATTGTTTGACAGCACAGAAAGAGAAATGATCTTTAGAACGGCAAGAACTCAAACAGAGGGACAAATTGCTACAGGACAATTGCAGGGTCGGTGGGAGCAACATTTACCTCCTACAGATCCGGATTGGGATCCTAATGACAGAATGGAAAGGGAATTAATAAAACGATACCAGAAACTGATTTTGTTTGGAGTTAGGAATGCTATTCCCAAAGCGGTAAATTGGTCAAAGTTGTATCAGATTAAGCAGAATAAGGAGGAGTCGCCAACTGAATTTTTAGATAGACTAAAAGAAACTGCCCAAAAATACACCACTATGGACCTGGAATCGTAAGAAGGGAAAAATCAGCTAGTGTCCCTCTTTATAGGACAGTCAATAGATGATATTCGGAGGAAATTGCAGAAGTTGCAGGGCACAGATGCCAGAGGCTTAGGGAAATTGTTGAAAGTTGCATGGATAGCTTTCAGAAACAGGGATCAGGTGAAAGAAAAATATGATGCTCGGTTGATAGCAGCTTTAGAAGGATTGCAAGTAAGTAGAGGAGGATTTCGAGGAGGTAGAAATGGAGTCCAAGGAAGAGGATGAGTTAGAGGACTTCCTAATCCTACAGTGGGGAGAAATCAATGTGCTTATTGTAGACAGGAGGGACACTGGAAAGCAAACTGCCCTTCCCGACAGGGAATGGAAGGAACCGGTTCCGTTTTGAGAACAATAAATGCAGTTAACAATGAGGAATGAAGGGACCAGAGGTATCTTCCCCAGCAGAACCTCTGGTTAAAATACAGCTGGGGGAAGATCAAACTGAAATAGAATCCCTGGTAGACACTGGAGCAGTTTATTCGGTTTTGAATGAAAAAGGTTTTGAATTTAGTAATAAGAGAATCAAAGTTGTTAGTACGACTGGTAATGCTGAAACTAGGCCATTCTTCAAGCCTTTAACATTTAAAATTGGAAAAAAATGGGTAACACATCAATTCCTGCATTTACCAGGAGCTCCGAAACCTTTACTAGGGCGAGATTTGTTAGAAAAATTGGAAGTGGAATACGATTTAAAGAGGGGGAAGTCGATGTGTTAATTCCTGAATCTAAACTTGTACAAGAGACTGTGTTCCTATTACAGGAAGATAAAACTTTAGGAACCAGCATCCCAGCAGAAGTGGAAAATGCAGTGATACCCCTCGTATGGGCCGGAGAAGTCCCTGGTAAAGCTAAGAAGGCTGAACCGGTAAAAATTGAACTCAAAGCAGGAGCAAAGCCGGTAAGGCAAAAACAATACCCTTTGAAACTAGAAGCTAGAATCGGGTTAAAGCCCATTATTGGGAAATTTATAAAATATGGTCTGCTGAGGGAACGTGAATCAGAATACAACACTCCCATCTTGCCAGTAAAAAAGGCAGATGAGAAAAGTTATTGATTGGTCCAAGATTTAAGAGCTATTAACCAAATTGCTCAGGATATTCATCCAGTAGTTGCAAACCATTACACTTTACTGACAACGATAAATGAAAACCAAGAATGGTTCACAGTTATATGTTTGAAAGATGCCTTTTTCTGCATACCTCTCAATCAAGAAAGTCAAAATATATTTGCCTTTGAGTGGGAAAATCCGGAAACTGGTCGTAAATCACAGTACACTTGGATGGTGTTGCCACAGGGATTCAAAAATAGTCCTACAATATTTGGAAATCAATTAGCAAAAGAATTGGAAACCTGGAAAAGAGGATACAAGACAGGGACTGTGTTGCAGTATGTCGCTGATATTCTAATTGCAGCTGTAACCCGAGAAGAATGCTTACAATTAACAATTGACCTTTTGAATTTTCTGGGAATGAATGGTTACAGTGAGTTACAATGAGTTTCAAAAGAAAAGGCTCAAGTCATTCGAGAATCTGTCAAGTATCTGGGATTTGAACTTTTGAAAAGACAAAGACGACTGGGCACAGAAAGAAAGGAAGCTATCTGTCAACTTCCGGAGCCCCAGAATGCACATGAGCTGCGGACCTTCCTGGGAATGGTGGGGTGGTGCAGGCTGCGGAGTGCAGGCTGTGGATTGCAGACTATGGATTTATTGTGAAACCTTTATATGAGCTACTGAAAACTTCACCGCCTGGATGTTTGGAATGGGACGACAGCACCAGAAATGCTTTCAAACGAATAAAAAGAACTCTGATAAAAGCACCAGCTTTAGTGAAAGGGTTAAAGCCAAGATAGACAAAGCCACTGCATCAAAATGCCTCCTGAAAAGCCTAGGGGCAAGGAGTATATTTAAATATCTTAGTCACTTAACTAAACAAAAGAAAGGCCTTTGTGATTTAGGGAGTAGTTAGAATGGTTGTAAGATAAGGGGGCTCCGGGATAATCCCATCTCAGACAACTGGGCCTTGGGAGAACAAATACATGGAAGATAGATAGGAGGTCACAAAAGAATGACAACAGCCTTGAAGGACACCGTTTACGTGATCCTAGGACTGAGTTTGCGCAGAAGCAAAGGTCAATCAGCGAACACAGGGAAGAAGACTACGAGCCTTCATCTGAAGACCCCCAAGGACCACCTGAAGACCACCACGGGAGACGACTGCGCATGCGGATCGGACATTTGCATATGTTAATAAGTTCCAGGAAATCTCATGTTTATGCAAATGATTTCTCGGAAATCCTGTGAATATGTAGGATTTTATAGTATATAATCTCTGAAAGTCTACCAGATCGGTGGAGCACTTATGGTGGAGAATCCCCAGTGCTGCCCAGCGCTGCAATAAAGGATACCTGCTTAATAGTAACTTCGTTGCTATTGAGTTTCATTTCAGGGACTCTCTGAATACTCCGTTTCTCCCTTGGGGAGATTCGGACTGTGAGGAGAAGCATCCGTGAATTTTTGTATCATCAGCTTTGGCGACCCAGATGGGACCCTCTCTGCTCGGCTGCAGGACCCGTTTAGAATGGGACTCCCTAGGGTACCCCCGGAAAATTTCCGGAGGGACTCCTTGCCTCAATCGGATCGCTGCGGGAGCAGACAAGGACTGTCTTCGGAAAAAGGTATCCTTTCTTAAATTTGGTTTGGGACTAGTCATCTGTCGGAAACCCCTGTAAGCCATGAGTGGTTCACGCTTGGTGAAGTATACCGGGCTGCTAGCGCCTTAAAGGTATACACTGGGGAGCACTTTGGTGCTCATTTGGTGGTTATTTGGGAACTCTTGCATTTGGGTATATTGGATCTTGGCTTTGGAACTCGGTTATTTGATTTTGGGATTGTGTTTGGCATGTTATAAGGACAAGTAGTTGCTCTGTGTTTGCTTTTAGGATTTTTGTTCATTGTATTGGCATGTGAGCTTTTTTGTTGTCAAAAGTGTCTATACTGTCCTGCGCATGTGTGAATGAGACGTACTTGGTATTTGAGTGTTTTGTCGTCAAAAGTGTGTATGCTGTCCTGTGTGTGTGTGAATGAGATGTACTCTTAGTATGAAGCGAGCGCGGAGTCCTGATCCGCGGTTTCGTTGTCCCGCGAGGGAAACGGCCGGAGACGGACGAAGTGAAAGAAAATGGTTGCACGGATGTAAAACAGTAATTCTGTAACCCTCTAAGTGGTAAAGTGTGGACCGTGGAACTAACAGTTAAGATACTGCGGGAATACAGGAGTGAACTGGGACCAATAAAATGGGAGGGTCACAGCAAAGTAAAGAGATACCAAAGAAATCTCCATTAGGTTGCATTTTATATCACTGGAAGGACATAGGGGGTCCTCCTGGAGGAAATGTGAATAAGAAAACTCTAATTAAGTATTGTAATCAGTGATGGCCATTGTATAAATTAGATGACGAAGAAAAGTGGCCTGTGAATGGGACTCTGAAGTATAATGCCTTGCTGCAACTCCTGTTATTTTTAAGGAGGGAGGGAAAATGGGACGAAGCTATGTATGCGGATATGTTTTTCACCCTCCGAAATCACCCTGAGTCCCAGAAAGATTGTGGTTTTAATTTTGCTCCCCAAGATCCCATGGTGTTGGCTTTGGAATGGGAAAATCAGAAAGAGTTAGGGAAGTTGAAGCGATGTTGTTCAGCATGTAGTATTGGACTACTAGAGGTGTTTGAAGGTGAAAGAGAAACCCAGAAAGGCAGAAGAAGAGTGCCTTTCCAGATGGATGATGTGGATAAGTGGAAGGATGCAATTAAGGGGTACAGGGAGGACCCAAGTGGGATTGCGAAAAGGTTTGAGTGGATTACTAAGAATTTGGACCCGGATTGGAAAGATGTGGATCTTATGCTAGACGCTATGACTGAAACTGAGAAGCAGCTTGTATTAAAGGCAGCCCGAGCTCATGTAGAAACATAGATTGAGGGACGAGTGTTACAGGGCACAGCCGAAGATCCTGTGCCCTCCAGGGACCCGGGTTGGGACCCTAATGATCCAGCTCAGTACCATTTGTTGCAACGATACCGATCCTGGATCAAATTTGGAATAGAACACACGATCCCAAAGGCAGTTAACTGGTCTGCTCTGTATGCTATCGAGCAGGGGCAGACTGAAACGCCCACGGAGATTTTAGATCGCTTACAGGCTGCCGTGAGAAGATTTACTACTATGGAGCCAGAATCAGAAGCTGCCACACAGCAGTTGGTATCTCTGTTTCTGGGACAATCCACTAATGATACCAGAAAGAAACTTCAGAAACTTAGGGAACCAGATATAAGGAATTTAGAAAGGTTGCTGGAGGAAGCATGGAGAGTATATTGGAATGGGGAGGGGGAGGACAGAAGGAAACTGGGAAAGGAGATAGTGGCTGCGTTAGCCACATTCTCTGTATTGAATCAAACCTTGTTACCTATAAGTAAACAAAATGTTAATGTTGTGGGAGCAACTGGGCAGGTTGAAAAAGCTTTTTTCTTGAAACCATTAAAATTTAGAATTGGGAAGAGTGTGGGGATTCATGATTTCTCTACCTGCCTGAGGCTCCTAGACCATTACTGGGAAGGGACCTATTAGAACAACTAAATCCCGAAATAAAATTATAGAAATGGGGAAATTGAATTTAAAATACCAGACAAAAATCACATTGGAATTTTAAGTTTGGTTCTTACTGAACCCCAAATTAGAGGAGAAGAAATTATACAAGAAATAAAAGACCAGGTATACCCAGGAGCATGGGCCTCAGGAATACCTGGAAAGGCTAAAAATGCTGAATTGGTTGTTGTTAAACTCAAAGAAGGGGCACGACCTGTTAAGATAAAACAATACCCCTTGAAATTGGAAGATAGGCAAGGGGTAAAAAGTCTAATAGAAGAGTTTATAAAATTTGGACTATTAATTGAATGCTCTTCAGAATATAACACTTCCATTCTGCCTTTCAGAAAGCCTGATGGCAAAACTTACTGATTGGTGCAAGATTTGCGGGTAATAAATCAAATAGTTGAAGATTTGTATCCTTGTATCCGGTAGTGGAAAACCCATATACTCTGTTGACTAGTTTAAAGGAAACCTATGAACGGTTTACTGTGTTAGACTTAAAGGATGCATTCTTTTGCCTTACCTTGGCTCCAGAAAGCTGCAATTTATTTGCCTTTGAATGGGAAAATCCTGATACAGGACAAAAAAACCCAACTGACCTGGACAGTGTTACCCCAAGGATTTAAAATAGCCCTACCATTTTTGGAAATCAATTAGCTAAGGAATTAGAGACCTGGGAGAGGCCCCCAGGAAATGGGATTCTTTTGCAATACGTGGATGATATCTTAATAGCCACAGAAAAGGATGAAGAGTGTAAGGAATGGACTGTGAGCTTGTTGAATTTTCTGGGATTAAGTGGTTACCGAGTCTCATTACAGAAAGCCAAAATCCTGAAGAAGGAAGTAATATACCTGGGATTCATGATTTCTAAGGGACAAAGACAGCTCGGGAATGACCGAAAGGAAGCTATCTGCAGAACTCCAGAACCGACCACAGTAAAGAGTTTCGAACCTTTTGGGAAATGACAGGTTGGTGCCGATTATGGATCTATAATTATGGACTTTTGGTTAAACCTCTATATGAACTGTTGAAAATAGCCAGACACAATTAATATGGACTGATGAAGCTAAGAGGGCATTCAAGGAAGTGAAACTGGAGCTAATGAAGGCTCCAGCTTTGGGCCTACCAGATGTAACGAAACCTTTCTGGCTGTTCTCCTATGAAAGGCAAGGAGTGGCTCTGGGAATTCTGGCCCAGAAGCTGGGTCCTTATAAACAAGCTGTAGCATACTTCTCTAAACAATTGGATGGAGTAAGCAAAGGATGGCCGGGATGCCTTTGGGCAGTGGCTGCCGATGTTTCGATTATCCAAGAAGCTCGAAAATTTACTTTGGGACAAAAGATGACTGTGCACACTTCCCACATTATAACCTCCGTTTTAGATGATATAGAAATCATAAGCGATAAACAGGAAATGGAGACTGTCGTGCATGATTGTATAGAAACTATTGAAACTGTATATGCAAGCAGACCAGACTTGAAGGAGGAGCCGCTGGAGGAAGCCGACCGAAGGTGGTATACTGATGGGAGCAGTTTCGTAAAGAATGGAGTTCGAATGGCAGGATATGCTGGAACCACCACAGACCGACTGGTGGAAGCAAAGTCACTCCCTAAGGGCACATCTGCACAACGAGCTGAAATAATTGCCCTAGTGAGAGCGTTGGAGCTGGCCAAAGGGCTGCGAGTCAAAATATGCCTTTGGTGTAGTCCACGCCCATGGAGCAATTTGGAAGGAACAAGGACGCTTGACTGCTCAAGGAAAAGATATAAAACATGCTGATATAATTTTACGACTTTTAGATGCTGTACAACTTCCGTCAGCAGTGGCGATTATGCACTGCAAAGGGCATCAGAGAGGTAACGCTGACAGGGAAGTGGGAAATAAATGGGCTGATTACGAGGCAAGACGAGCTGCGGAACAAGGTGAGGTATTAAGTATAATTCCTGAAAAATCTTTGCCACTACCTGAGACAAACATATGATTTAGATCTTTGTGAAACCACCTCTGACAGTATCTTATGTGGACAACAGTCTCAATTATATGAACCATGCTTATTAGAACATTCTGTTAACAGTTGCAAATGGATGATCCTGCCTCCTGATGTGTTTGAAATGTTTGTAGAAATTAATGCCAGACGTCTGTGTTTAGTGACTAATAACTGATCGGTAGTTGAAGAATATCACCTAATCACTCCCTTTATGTGTTCACATATACAGAAGAACAAGTGGCAATGTTTTGGCTTAAATATAAGTAAGTCGTGCAAACATCTCTGGAAAAATTAAACAAAATCTTGAACCAACTAAGGACAAACTTATTGGACTGTCTAGTCAAATTAAAGATGATACCGCCCATCATTGGTGGGATATCTTTTGGGATACTCTCCCTCTGCAGAGAAAACTTTGAATGTTCTAGTCCACCCAGTCTTGATATTATTGGTGTTTGTTATTATACTAACAGTTGTCAATTGCCTTTTGTGGTATAAGCTGAAGAAATTGGCTATGAGAGTTTGGGTCTTGCCTAAGGTGATAAAATATGAAACCTTTGTAAAGAAATTTACAAAGTTTAAAGAAAAGGGGGGAATGAAAGGGTTAAAGCCAAGATAGACAAAGCCACTGCATCAAAATGCCTCCTGAAAAGCCTAGGGGCAAGGAGTATATTTAAATATCTTAGTCACTTAACTAAACAAAAGAAAGGCCTTTGTGATTTAGGGAGTAGTTAAAATGGTTGTAAGATAAGGGGGTTCCGGGATAATCCCATCTCAGACAACTGGGCCTTGGGAGAACAAATACATGGAAGATAGATAGGAGGTCACAAAAGAATGACCACAGCCTTGAAGGACACCGTTTACGTGATCCTAGGACTGAGTTTGCGCAGAAGCAAAGGTCAATCAGCAAACACAGGGAAGAAGACTACGAGCCTTCATCTGAAGACCCCCAAAGACCACCTGAAGACCACCACGGGAGACGACTGCGCATGCGGATCGGACATTTGCATATGTTAATAAGTTCCAGGAAACCTCATGTTTATGTAAATGATTTCTCAGAAATCCTGTGAATATGTAGGATTTTATAGTATATAATCTCTGAAAGTCTACCAGATCGGTGGAGCACTCATGGTGGAGAATCCCCAGTGCTGCCCAGCGCTGCAATAAAGAATACCTGCTTAATAGTAACTTCGTTGCTATTGAGTTTCATTTCAGGGACTCTCTGAATACTCCGTTTCTCCCTTGGGGAGATTCAGACTGTGAGGAGAAGCATCCATGAATTTTTGTATCATTAGGACTTCCTGATCCAACTAAAACTTTTGAATTGTTCGTTCACGAGCGACAAGCTGTAGCTCTGGGAGTGCTCTCTCAGATGCTAGGAGGCAACAGATGCGCTGTGGCCTATTTCTCCAAGCAATTGGACCATACCAGCAAAGCATGGCCAGGTTGTCTGAGAGCTGTAGCCGCTACTGTGCTGTTAATTCAAGAAGCCCAGAAAGTGACACTGGGACAGAAAATGACTGTTTTTGTATCACACATGGTACTCACTGTCCTGGACCAAAAAGGTGGGCACTGGTTGTCTCTGAGCCGGATGTTGAAGTACCAGATAGCACTTCTTGAACAAGATGATGCTGTTTTAAAATCAACTGCAGTAGTAAACCCAGCAGTTTTCCTGTCATCTCGACAACTGGAAGAAGAACCCACGCATGATTGTTTACAGACCATCGAGGAAGTGTATTCCAGCCAACCTGACCTGAAAGACACCCCTCTGGAAAACCCAGACTGGGAGCTGTATTCAGACAGGAGCAGCTTTGTGAAAGAAGGGATCTGGATGTCGGGATATGCCGTGGCCACAGTGGATACTGTTGTAGAAGCAGAAGCTCTCCAATCAGAAACGTCAGCCCAGAAAGCAGAACTGATTGCGCTAACCAGAGCTTTAGAATTAAGTGAAGGAAAGCGAGTGAATGTATGGACCGATTCCAAATATGCATTTGGAGTATCACACACACACGGAGCGATTTGGAAAGAAAGGGGACTATTGTCACCTCAAGGGACCGGAATTAAACATGCGGAGCAGATTTTAAAGTTACTCGAAAGTGTACAGAAACCAAAAGAAATGGCTGTTATGCACTGCAAAGCTCACCAAACCGGCTGCACCCCACAAGAAAGAGGCAATCAATTGGCCCATTTGACCGCTCGTAAGGCTGCAGAAAAGGGTAAAAGAATATTGGCAATAATACCTGAAAAGAAAATAAAATTAGGAGAATCTCCTAACTATGACAGTCAGGACAGAAACTTCATTGAAACATTAAGAGCTGAGATACAGAAAAATGGATGGGCTGTTACTCCTGCGGGGCAGGTAATTCTAACCCCAATTTTGATGCATGAAATAGTAAAGAAAGAACAAAATAGTGTTCATTGGGGAAGCGAGAATTTACTGAGACATCTACAAAAGTCAGTGGTGAGTCGTAATATGGTAGAAATTATAAGGTCCGTAGTTGAAAGGTGTGAAACATGTCTTAGAAATAATCCAAAGACACAGAATAAAATTCAGTTTGGATCCACAAAACCAGGAAATACTCCAGGAGAGCACTGGCAGATGGATTTCACTGAACTGCCAAGAAAAGGAGGGTTAAAATACCTGTTATTATTGGTGGATACTTTTACAGGATGGCCTGAAGCCTTCCCATGTCGCACCAACAAGGCCAGGGAAGTTGTCAAAATCTTACTTAAAGAAATAATACCACTATTTGGTGTTCCTTTAGGGATTTCCTCTGATAGGGGGCCACATTTTGTTGCAGACATTGTCCAATAAGTAAGTAGAGTATTACAAGTAACATGGGAGCTGCATGCCCCCTATCGCCCACAATCTAGTGGACGGGTAGAGCGCATGAATCAGACCTTAAAACTGCAATTGAGTAAAATTTGTCAAGAAACCTCAATGACTTGGATACAAGCACTTCCACTTGCTCTATTGAGAATTAGAGTTCAGCCTAAGGGAAAATATTGGTTAAGCCCTTATGAGCTGTTGTATGGGAGACCGTACCAAATTCCTAAATTACCAGAAGAATTAAACATCAGAGGTGAAACAGATTTACGAAAGTATCTAATATCCCTAGGGACAGTGATACAAGAAATGAAAAAGAATGTGATTGTAAACAAATCTCTCAATCTTGATTCCCCAGTACATCCGTTCCAGCCCAGAGATTGGGTATACCTGAAGTCATGGACCAGAGAACCCCTGCAAGAAAAGTGAAAAGGACCATTTCAGGTTTTACTGACAACATACACAGCCGTAAAACTAGATAAGAAAGGGCCCTGGATTCATTACTCAAGAGTCAAAAAGGCTCCTAAACCATGGACTTCAGAGGAGACAGCTCCTCTCAAGCTCGTTTTCAAACGACAACTTTAGTTTCTGTGTTATTGATAAGTTCAGAAGTGTTTGGGCAGAAACTAGGAACTCCATGGCACAAGAATGTTCATGTGCAATTAGTAGCGGAAGTAGCTTCAGCTATTAATGCAAGCAAATGTTGGATTTGTGCTAGATTCCCAAAGCATAGTACTCAGTCCGATGTAACACTAATTGGCCTATCGATTCCTTCCAATACCACTTGGAATAATCTTTGGGACAGTCCAAAAGTTTATTTTAAAGCTCGGAATAATAATCCACAATTTTGGAAAATTCAGACTCCCCAATTGACAGACAAGGTTAAGTGCATTACTGACCGGAATTCAGAACAAAAAAGGAAACTACTCCGTAGGGAATTATTTGCAATGTGATTGGTACACGCAATGACAATTGCGGAAAAAACAACAGAAATATCGAGGAAAATTTTGGGAAGTGCCCAAAGGAACGGGATGGTATTGGCTGTGCGGAGACCAAGCCCTTAAACTGCTACCTCCCTGGTGGACAGGTTCTTGTATGTTAGGGGTAGTGTCCCCAGACATTAAAGTAATAACACATCTCCATGGAATGGGGGGAATTAAATCCCCAATTGGAAAACAAAAAAGAGCAATGGATAATCCATTGATTACTCGGTCTACTACCTTTCACTCAGTTGTAAAAGATGGTTAATCCCAGCGTTAGGAGTCAGTGAATTGGAAAAAGCAATAGTAAACATCAGGAGTCATTGAGAAAATCGGGAATGCCACATCCAACATGATGTTGGCTTCCCATGGAGGAGTATGTGCGGTAGTAAATTCAAGCTGCTGTACATACATTGATGAAAGTGGAAGGATATCAGAAGATTTAAAAATCATACATGACCAAACAAAAATCTTGCATGAAGTAACTAAAGATAATACCTCTTTTGGGTTTGAATAGATTAGGAATACTCTCACTTCTTGGTTACCCAATTGGTTATGGCTGAAGAGATTATTTTTATTATTGTAGTTTGTATTCTTGCCTGCATAATGATCCAATGTTGTAACTGCTGTACAAGATATAAGAAGTTTGTATAGTGAGGACTGTAGCATATAAGCTACAAGCCCTCAAAAGAAAAGGAGGGATTGATACCTGCGAATATAGATAGAAGCTCACCAAACAAAAGCAAGTCTTTCTGAATAGTTAAGACACTGTCGTGGTTTAACCCCAGCCAGCAACTATGCACCACACAGCCGCTCGCTCACTCCCCCCCCACCCCCCGGTGGGGTAGGGGAGAAAATTGGAAGGGTGAAAGTCAGAAAACTCGTGGGTTGAGATAAGAACAGTTTAATAATTGAAGTAAAATGAAATAGAATGGTGGTAGTAGTAGTAGTAGTAGTAGTAGTAATAATAATAATAATATAATACAATAATAATATACAAAGCAAGTGATAGATATAATTTCCCTAGTCTATAGGCTATCCCTTTAGAATGTTTGTTGAGTTCATTTAGTCCATGACTTTGGGCTCCATCTGTCATAACAGTCTTTCAGGGCAGGAGACATGGTGTGTGGTGTTGGATTGTTGCATGCTGAAGCCAGTTCTGGTTCCATCACCTCTGCACTTTGTTCGGTTTCCTCAGAGTTCATTCTTCATTAATCTGGGTGATTCTTACTGTATACTGTCGATATGGCACATAGTGATCATTGAAGTGATGACATACAGTATTATATAGCAATTAACATCATACCATTCAATTCATTGGCTATTTTCACCCAAAATCAAATCTCCTTGAGGTACACATTGGACTTCCCCATCCTCCCGCATCACCCACCAAGTGCACCCAGGTCCTTGAGCAAAAGCAATCCCACGAATGGGTTTGCCTCTGGCTGAGGCAGGAGTAACCCAGACTGTCTTCCCCAGCACATTTTTCACATGCGCTACAGGGACTTGATCCCCCTCTACAGTGCGTAAAAGTCTTGACTGGGCAGGGCCAGCTCGATTGGCAGATCCCCTAGTGTTGACTACCAGGTGGCCTTTGCAAAATGTGTATCCCAGTGTTTGAATGTCCCACCACCCATTGCTCTCAGTGTAGTCTTTAACAGTCCATTGTATCGTTCCATTTTCCCGGAGGCTGGTGCGTGATAGGGGATGTGATATACCCACTCAATGCCATGCTCTTTGGCCCAGGTGTCTATGAGGTTGTTTCAGAAATGAGTTCTGTTATCTGACTCAATTCTTTCTGGGGTGCCATGTCGCCATAGGACTTGCTTTTCAAGGCCCAGGATAGTGTTCCGGGCAGTGGCATACGGCACGGGATATGTTTCCAGCCATCCGGTGGTCGCTTCCACCATTGTAAGCACATGGCGCTTGCCTTGGCGGGTTTGTGGGAGTGTGATATAATCAATCTGCCAGGCCTCCCCGTATTTATATTTCAGCCAACGTCCTCCATACCAGAGAGGCTTGAACCGCTTGGCTTGCTTGATTGCAGCGCATGTTTCGCATTCATGGATAACCTGTGCAATAGTTTCCATGGTCAGGTCCACCCCTTGATCACGAGCCCATCTCTATGTTGCATCTCTTCCTTGATGGCCTGAGGTGTCATGGGCCCACCAAGCTAGAAATAATTCACCCTTATGTTGCCAGTCCAGATCCACCCGAGCCACTTCAATCTTAGCAGCCTGATCCACCTGCTGGTTGGTTTGATGTTCTTCAGTGGCCCGACTCCTGGGTACCTGAGCATCTACGTGACGTACTTTTACAACCAGATTCTCTATCCGGGCAGCAATATCTTGCCACAATGCGGCAGCCCAGATGGGTTTGCCTCTGTGCTGCCAGTTGCTCTGCTTCCATTGCTGCAACCACCCCCACAGGGCATTTGCCACCATCCATGAGTCAGTATAGAGATAGAGCATTGGCCACTTTTCTCATTCAGCAATATCTAAAGCCAGCTGGATGGCTTTCACCTCTGCAAACTGACTTGATTCCCCTTCTCCTTCAGCAGTTTCTGCGACTTGTCGTACAGGACTCCATACAGCACCTTTCCACCTCCAATGCTTCCCAACAAGACAACAGGACCCATCAGTGAACAGGGCATATTGCTTCTCATTTTCTGGCAGCTTGTTCTACAGTGGGGCCTCCTCAGCACACGTCACCTCCTCCTCTGGTGATATTCCAAAATCTTTGCCTTCTGGCCAATCCACGATCACTTCCAAGATTCCTGGGCAAATGGGGTTTCCTATTCGAGCCCATTGTGTGATCAGTGCGACCCACTTACTCCACGTAGCATCAGTTGCATGATGTGTACAGGGGATCCTCCCTTTGAACATCCAGCCCAGCACCATCAGTCTGGGTGCCAGGAGGAGCTCTGCTTCAGTACCAACCACTTCTGAAGTGGCTCGAACCCCTTCATAGGCTGCCAATATCTCTTTTTCAGTTGGAGTATAGGGGGCCTTGGATCCTCTGTATCCCCGACTCCAAAACCCTAGGGGTCGACCTCGAATCTCCCCTGGTGCTTTCTGCGAGAGGCTCCAGGTAGGGCCATTCTCCCTGGCTGCAGTGTATAGCACGTTTTTTACATCTTGTCCTGCCCGGACTGGCCCAAGGGCTACTGCATGGACTATCTCCCGTTTAATTTGTTCAAAGGCTTGTCCTTGCTCAGGGCCCCATTTGAAATCGTTCTTCTTCCGGGTCACTTGATAGAGAGGGCTTACCATCAGAGTGTAATTTGGAATATGCATTCTCCAAAAACCCACGACACCCAAGAAAGCCTGTGTTTCCTTTTTGCTGGTTGGTGGAGACATGCCTGTCATTTTGTTGATCACATCCATTGGGATCTGACGATGCCCATCTTGCCATTTTATTCCTAAAAACTGGATCTCCTGTGCAGGTCCCTTGACCTTACTTTGTTTTATGGCAAAGCCAGCCTCCAGAAGGATTTGGACTATTTGCTTCCCTTTCTCAAAAACAACTTCTGCTGTGTTGCCCCACACAATGATGTCATCAATGTATTGCAGGTGTTCTGGAGCCCCACCCCGTTCCAATGTAGTCTGGATCAGTCCATGGCAAATGGTGGGGCTGTGTTTCCACCCCTGGGGCAGTCGATTCCAGGTGTACTGGACCCCCCTCCAAGTGAAAGCAAACTGTGGCCTGCACTCTGCTGCCAAAGGGATAGAGAAAAACGCAGTAGCGATGTCAATGGTGGCATACCACTTGGCTGCCTTTGACTCCAGTTCGTATTGAAGTTCTAGCATGTCTGGCACGGCAGCGCTCAGTGGTGGCGTGACTTCGTTCAGGCCCCGAGAGTCCACTGTTAGTCTCCACTCTCCATTAGACTTTCGCACTGGCCATATGGGACTGTTAAAAGGTGAGCGAGTCTTGCTGATCCCTCCTTGGCTCTCCAGTCGACGAATCAGCTTATGGATGGGAATCAGGGAGTCTCTGTTGGTGTGATATTGCTGCCAGTGCACTGTTGTGGTAGCAATTGGCACTTGTTGTTCTTTGATCCTCAGCAACCCCACAATAGAAGGGTCCTTTGAGAGACCAGGCAGGGTAGACAGCTGTTTAATTTCCTCTGCCTCCAAGGCAGCTATACCAAAAGCCCACCGGTACCCTTTTGGGTCCTTGAAATACCCTCTCCTGAGGTAGTCTATGCCAAGGATGCACGAAGCCTCTGGGCCAGTCACAATGGGGTGCTTCTGCCACTCATTCCCAGTTAGGCTCACTTCAGCCTCCAATACAGTCAGCTGTTGGGATCCCCCTGTCGCTCCAGAAATACCAATGGGTTCTGCCCCTTTATAGCTCAATGGCACTGTGCACCGGTGTCTACTAAAGCCTTATACTCCCGTGGGTCTGATGTGCCAGGCCATCGAATCCACACAGTCCAGTAAACCTGGTTGTCCCTTTCCTCCACCTGGCTGGAGGCAGGGCCCCTCTAGTCCCGGTCATAGCATTCATTACTCACTTCTTGTAAATGCGAATCAAAAACCCCTTTATTAAGATCAGAAGCAAAATCAGCCCTTCTAGTCTGTCTGGGGAACTGCTCACTGGAAACTGGAGCAGCAATTTTCCTGGAAGAACCACCTTTTGTAATTGTTTTTCCTTGCAACTCACATACCCGTGCCTCTAGGGTCGAGGTAGATTTTCCATGCCACTTCCTCATGTCCTCTCCATGGTCACGCAGATAAAACCACAGGGTGGCCCGTGGTGTGTATTCACTATATCTTCTCTCTTGAGCAGAGGGATGCTTACTCCTGATGGCTGAGATACTGGTCCGTACAGGTGAGGAGTAGAACATGTCCTCTTTGAATCGCTAGAACTCCCGGGATAATTTCTCAGCTAGCACGTCAGGCAGTTTCTCCACAGCTGAGACGCAGACCTGTAGGGAGGAAGAGAGACTTTCTTCATATTGTTGGAGTTGGCCAGCCATTTCATCCACCATTGGTCCCTCTTCATCTTTCCAGGTCATTACTGCCAATGAGTTGGCATACGATGATGGTGCGCTCCGTACAAACTTCTGCCACATGGGTTGTGTGCACTGGGCTTCATCTGGATCTTTGGATAACTGCTCATTGTTCAAGTCATTATGCATCACCTCCAGCATGGCTAATTCCCTCAGGTACTGGATACCTCT
This sequence comes from Platalea leucorodia, assembly GCF_965183815.1. Classification (NCBI taxonomy): domain Eukaryota; kingdom Metazoa; phylum Chordata; class Aves; order Pelecaniformes; family Threskiornithidae; genus Platalea; species Platalea leucorodia. The sequence goes on from NC_138859.1 coordinate 34,894,206, forward strand.
CTCCATGGTGGTTCACTTGCCTGGCTGACATATAACATCTTCCTTGAAGGGATACCTTTCCTTCACGCCTGACAGGAGTCGCCTCCAGAGGCTGAGGGCTTGTGTCCCTTTTCCAATCGCTTTGTCAATGCCCCCTTCCCTAGAAAGGGATCCCAGCTGCTTGGCTTCCCTACCCTCTAATTCCAGGCTACTGGCCCCATTATCCCAGCATCAGAGCAGCCAGGTGATGATGTGCTCACCTGGACGACAGCTGAAATCTTTTCGCATATCTCGCAGCTCACTCAGGGACAGAGATCGGGTGGTTACCATCTCATTTGTGGGTTCTGCCTCTTCCTCCTCCTGTTCTTGTGATGGCCCTGGTTCATCATCAGCCCTTACTAAACGAGTTGATTTCCTTGTGTATTTTTTCTTCTGTATAGGGGTGACTGATACTGGTACGGGTTGGTTCTCTGGTGTAGCCACAGCGCCTGTTGCCGGGACTGGCATAGCCACAGTGCCTGTCGCTGGCATAACCGCAGCGCCTGTCACAGGGGCTGGCGTATCGGCAGCGCTCGTCACAGGGGCTGGCGTAGCCGCAGTGTCTGTTGCCGGGGCTGGCATAGCTGCAGCCCCAGTCGTTTTGTTGTCAGATCCAGAGACCTACTCTTCCCCTTGAGGGTTCTGAATAGTGTTTAATACGGCTCGGTAGGCATGGGCCAGGCCCCAGCACGTTGCCGTGATTTGTGTCTCCCTAGAATTGCCAGGGTGACAGCATACTTTTTCCAAATGTTCTACTAATTTTTCAGGATTCTGCACTTGTTCAGGGGTGAAATTCCAAAACACTGGAGGGGCCCACCTTCGTAGGCATTTGCCCATACTCTCCCACACACCCTGCCACTCATAACTATCCAGCCTTGGGGCAGATCTCTGGATGATATTCTTAAAATGCTTATTAACTCTAGACAAAACCAAAACAATATACCCAAGAAATACCAATAGATGTATCTTAACTACCCAAGGATGTTCAAGATACTGAAAAGTTTTTGTAATGAAGGAGGAAACATCATAAAAGAAAGCAACAAAGGTGCCATTCTGTATTTCCTCCATAAAAAGCCTCTCAGAGGAAGAGGTATAATTGCTAATTGTCTCCATGAGGTGGTACCCGAAGTACAGTAATGGCTTCAGTACAGAACCCAAATACCAGATAGCGCTCAAGGTCAGTGTTTTAATAACAAATCTCCCAGGCAAAACATCACTAATCACGGCAGAGCACAGCAAACTGCAAAACCCAGCACCAATCTTTAACACGTACTGCAAAAACAAGAGCATGGTGCAGATTGGGTAGACTAATATCGAGAGCAGATGAATCAATATTATGACCAGCAACTGTTAACAGATACAAATTCCTTAATACACTCTGATTAATTTGTTATTATCTCAAACCCTTCGTGTCCCATCTGGGTCACCAAAAAGGACTGTCGTGGTTTAACCCCAGCCAGCAACTAAGCACCACACAGCCGCTCGCTCACTCCCCCCCAGTGGGGTGTGGGAGAGAATTGGAAGGGTGAAAGTCAGAAAACTCGTGGGTTGAGATAAGAACAGTTTAAGAATTGAAGTAAAATGAAATAGAATGTTGGTGGTGGTGGTAGTAGTAGTAGTAGTAGTAGTAGTAATAATACTACTACTAATAATATAATACAATAATAATATACAAAGCAAGTGATGCACGACAGTTGCTCACCACCCACTGACCGATGCCCAGCCCGTTCCTGAGCAGCGATCGCTCCCCCCCTGGCCAACTCCCCCCAGTTATATACTGAGCATGATGTCATATGGTATGGAATAGCCCTTTGGCCAGTCTGGGTCAGCTGTCCTGGCTGTGCCCCCTCCCAGCTTCTTGTGCACCTGGCAGAGCATGGGAAGCTGAAGAGTCCTTGACTAGTGTAAGCACTACTTAGCAACAACCAAAACATCAGTGTTTTCTCAACATTATTCTCATCCTAAATCCAAAACACAGCACTATACCAGCTACTAAAAAGAAAATTAACTCTATCCCAGCTGAAACCAGGACAGACACTTATAAGATAAGAAGCTCCTGAATACTCCCCTTTAGACAGCTAGGCCTTGGGAGAGCAGATATGCGGAGCCATGAGGATAAGAAAGTTGCAAGATGACCATTAGACCAGAACAAACCGACCTTGAAGGACATAGTATACGTGATCCCAGAACTGAGTTTGTGCAGAAGCAAAGGTCAGTCAGTGAACACAGTGAAGAAGACTACGAGCCTTCATCTGAAGACCCCCAAAGACCACCTGAAGACCACCACGGAAGATGATTGCGCATGCGGATCGGACATTTACATATGTTAATAAGTTCCAGGAAACCTCATGTTTATGTAGACGAATTCTTGGACATCCTATGAATATGTATATTTTCATAGTATATAATTACTGAAAGTCTATCAAGCCTTTGGAGCACTTAAGTTGGAATTATCCCCAGTGCTGCCTGGTGCCGCAATAAAGAATGCCTGCTTTCTAAAACTCCAAAATTAAGTTTTAGAGAGTGAATTATTTTGCTGCTTTCCGGTAACAAGGCCAATGAAAAGATGAAAAGGTGAAGGCTTATTGCTGTATAGATCCCTTTCAGTGTACTATGCTGGCCTCTACTTGCATGTCCACATACTGGCTTATGTTCCGTAAATATAACGTGGTAGCACTCCTCCCCCCCCCCCAGATGGCTGTTGTTGGGGAATTTTTATTGTAACCCTTGAGGAGAATTAAACACATTTTTGCTCAAGTATAAAGAGATTTAATGAACAGTGCATTGGACAGAGTCCTACCGCCTTAAGCAGTTCTACAAGGAGTCTGCAAAGATGTGGCACCAAGGGATTCCTTATATGCACTTGGGCCAGCACCAATAGTATTGTTACAAGTCAATACTGTGGCATTTCTTATCTTATCAGCAAGGGAATCTACATTCCCTTATATGGAGTTGTTCCACCTTTGGTATTCCTGCTTCTGTTGTTTAACCTGGTACTGCAGTTAGGCCTTCTTGCCCATCACGCCAGGTCATTCCTTGGTCTCGAATTACCATTGCTGAGCAGTTACAGTTTGAATTTCCCCTTCATTGTCATCAGAGGACAAAGAGATATTCAGCCCCCCTCTATTCAATGGCTTATGTATGTGGTGAAAAAGGAAAATATTGAAATCCAGCACATGTTGCAAGGCTGTTAATATCAAGTGGGAGCCTACTTCTAGGATGGCTATGCAGTCATTGATGGGGTGCTGACAGCTTTTGAACGTAATGGGTGCTTTTTCCATGGCTGTATCAAATGCTACCATGAAAATGACTAGAACCCTCTGGCTGTTGGGCCACCTTCAGGTATTTGTCTCAAAGGATACAGAAAAAGATGGACCACCTGAAGAGTCAGGTTTCAACATCAGATATATATGGGAGCACAAATGGACCACCATGAGAAAATCAGATAAGGAGCTTGCAGAATTCTTAGCTGGAACCAAACTGCCTAGGCCGCTGAACCCCAGAGACTCTTTAAGAGGCAAGACAAACACCATCTTTCTGTATTACAAAGCAGCCCCTGATGAAAAGATGATTATTGTGCTTTTACTGCTCTATATCCCCTTATCAACCAAACAAAAAAAAAAATGCCCTCCTTGGGCACCTTGAAGTTATTTTTGAGAATTACAGCACCCTGATGGCCTATTTTAGGATAGTCAAAGTAAAAGCATAACCACCTCAAGGGCTCTTCCACCCTCCCACTTCCTGTGAGGGTAAACAGCAAGCTAACTTGGGGGGGGCGTCGGGGGCGTCGGCTTCCTTAGTTTCATTTGCATATGATAGCAGGGGGGAAACACAACAGTGCTTTTCAATAAAATGAAATGAGCTGATCCAGCATCCTTGCACTGCTATGGAGGCAGGCCTGGGAACATGATGTCCCAGTGTCTGAAGAGTAACCTGTCCCTCCTGGAGCTGTTGACCTGGTGGTCCTGCTCCCGGCAGAGGAAAGCAATACTCTGTGCTGCTTCTGATGACCTGATAAAGGCCATTTCCGAAATTACCGTGAATACCTTGAAAGGGGAAAATTCCATTAACACCCTACGAGGTACACATAGTGAAAAAGGGCTGCAAATTAATTAAAAGCCTGAGTAGTAAAAGTGTGTCCTTCAAAAGAAAGAAGCTGCTGGTGAAGCAAGCCAGAGGTTTTAGCGGTCCCCATCTGAGTTTTGCTCGTCCCTTCAAAACAGGGCTTTTGGTAAAGCAGTGATAGAATATGCTGAAAAGATGTATCTGGTACCTGCAAAACAGCTGGGGTAGCTAAGGACACCTTCGCTACCTGGGGAATATATTGGGACTGGTGGGACCCACTCCTTGGATGCTGAAATGAGGGATATTATTCAAAAGCAGGCTTACTGGCACATGAAAAAGCCAAGCTGTGTACACCACCACTCTTCAGAAGTACTTGGCACACCTGAAGCAGAGTGAAAAGGGGAAATGAACTCCCATTATTCTACCAGAGCAAAACAAGACAGAAAGGTTAAAGCCCCCTTAACCTCCCGAGAACTCTGACCTCATTGTTCAGGAATTCTTGAACAATGTGCACCCTCAGAATAGGAAGAATGGACAAGGCATAAACTTCATAACTAGGCAAACACACTTCTTTGGAAAACCAGGGGAGATCTGTATACAAAGGAGCAGTCATCAAGGGATCCAACCTGCTTGATCTCATCTGAAGAATCCTTCCGGCCCATATCCCTACCAGCATGAGAACATCTAAACACTGGAATGCTTTTATAAATGCAACGGCTTCTGCCAATATCCCATCTTTTTTCATGGGGTAGTACCAGGAACTACTTAAACAATTGAAAGCAGGAGTGATCAAATGTGCTGGTTTTGTCTGGGACAGAGTTAATTTTCTTCATAGTAGCTAGTATGGGGCTATGTTTTGGATTTGTGCTGAAAGCAGTGTTGATAACACAGGGATGTTTTAGTTACTGCTGAGCAGTGCTTACACAGAGTCAAGGCCTTTTCTGCTTCTCACCCCACCCCACCAGCAAGTAGGCTGGGGGTGCACAAGAAGTTGGGAGGGGACACAGCCGGGACAGCTGACCCCAACTGACCAAAGGGATATTCCAGACCATATGACATCATGCTCAGCAATAAATCTGGGGGAAGAAGAAGGAAGGGGGGGCGTTCAGAGTTATGGCATTTGTCTTCCCAAGTAACCATTACATGTGATGGAGCCCTGCTTTCCTGGGGATGGCTCTAAACACCTGCCTGCTGATGGGAAGTGGTGAATGAATTCCTTATTTTGCTTTGCTTGCGCGTGCAGCTTTTGCTTTACCTATTAAACTGTCTTTATCTCAATCCACAAGTTTTCTCACTTTTACCCTTCCGATTCTCTCCCCCATAGCACCAGGAGGGAGGGAGTGAGTGGCTGTGTGGTGCTTAGTTGCCGGCTGGGGTTAAACCACAAAAACAAATTAAAATTTAAAGCCCAGTGGCTCACCCAGCAAGGTTTAATAATGGAAATAATCACAGAATCACAGAATGGTTGAGGTTGGAAGGGACCTCTGGGGGTCATCTGGTCCAACCCCCCTGTTCATGCAGGGCCACCTATACCACGTTCATAGAATCATATCATAGAATGCTTTGGGATGGAAGGGACCTTTACAAGTCATCTAGTCCATCCCCCCTGCAATTGGCAGGGACATCTTCAACTAGATCAGGTTGCTCAGAGCCCCATCCAGCCTGGCCTTGAATGTTTCCAAGGATGAGGCATCTACCACCTCTCTGGGAAACCCGTTCCAGTGTTTCACTACCCTCATCGTAAAAAATTTCTTCCTTATATCTAGTCTGAATCTACCCTTTTTTAGTTTAAAACCATTACCCCTTGTCCTATCACAAACGGCCCTGCTAAAAAGTCTGTCCAGACTTTCTGAAAGAAATAAGTCATAGATTTGGGGTTCAAAGGGATTGTCCTCTGATGATGGAACCCATTTTATTGCAGAAATAGTCCCCAGCCTGTATTGATACCGGGGATTGCCCCGACCCGAGTGCAGGACCCTGCACTTCTCCTTGTTGAACCTCATGAGGTTCACACAGGCCCACCTCTCTAGCATGTCCAGGTCCCTCTGGATAGCATCCCATCCCTCAGGCGTGTTGACTGCACCACTCAGCTTGGTGTCATCTGCAAACTTGCTGAGGGTGTACTCGATCCCGCTGTCTATGTCATTGACGAAGATGCCCATCACTGGGCATCATTCGGCCATCATTGTCATTGATGAAGATGCCATTGATGAAGATGCTTCATCAATGTTGCCCATGAACATGTTCAGACGGCTTTTGGATATCTCCAAGGATGGAGACTTCGCAACATCTATGGGCAATCTACACCAGTGCTCAGTCGCCCTCACTCTAAAAAAGCGTTTCCTGATGTTCAGAGGGAACTTCCTTTGTTTTAAGTGTGTCCTGAGGATTAATTCCTTATTTTGCTTTGCTTGCGCACACAGCTTTTGCTTTACATATTAAACTGTCTTTATCTCAATCTGTTGAGGGTTAACTAGAAATTCATTATTAGGAAACAGGATGTACTTAATAGACAGATTGTAGGAGTGTAGTCTGATGGATGGTGTTCATATATTAAAAGTTTAAATATAACCAGGATGTCCTTTGAAATGTCAGTAATAATTGATTTTGGATTCTTTGATGTAAACCAACCAAGGACACTATGGAAACAGTGGACAACATATCTGTCCTTTCTATGAACTATCCTCATTATAATACTAAAAATCACACCCCCTACTGTGGGACCCTCCTCTGATTAAGGGGACCCCTACTCTCTGAGCATGCTCTGTAAAGATGTACTTATCTTGTTACCAAATTAGAAATGTATATTAACATATACCAATCAGGTAGCAAAAAGGCTATGTAATGGATTACGTATGTTATGTTTGTACTGTATAAAAAGGGCTGTTGGTAGAAATCTCGTGTGCTTGATTTGTGGGAAACCACCGAGCACCCAGGCTTGCGCAAACCTGAAATAAATAATCAATGTCTCTCCTGAGTGTGTGATCATTGGCCTATTGCACACCGGGCAAAGAATCCGCTTTTCGGACAACAGTTTTGGTGACCCAGATGGGACAGCTGTGAAGCCTTGCCCGGATCAACTTGCCATCCACCGGAGGGGAGAAGCTGCTGTTCAGATTCCAGCGTGCACTGACCTGTTTGTTCAGGGACTCCGTGAGTGCTTTCCCCATCCGGAGCGGGTAAGTGACTCAAAGGTGCAATGCGTAAATTAGAGACATTGTAAGGGGGTTGTATAAAAGGTAAAAGTAAAAGGTATTTGTGCACACTTGATAGCGACAACTCGAGTGCATGAAAACGTGGTTAAGAACGTTCTTTTTGGGTAAAAGTAAAAGGTATTCATGCACACTTGACAGAATAAGAACGTTCTTTTTGGGTAAAAATATGGGAGCGGGACAAGGGGCAGGACAGTCTGCTCAACCTCCCCTCTGCTCTCCATTAGGATGCATCCTGAAACACTGGGATAAGTTTGGTGGGGATCCCCTAACAAAGAGAAAATTAAGAGAGTACTGCAGTCAATGGTGGCCGATGTATAAATTGGATGATGGGGAAAAATGGCCAGAAATGGGAACCTTGAACTGTAATACTATTTTGCAACTCATGTTATTCTGTAGAAGGCAGGATAAATGGGATGAAATCCCATATGTGGATTTGTTCTTTTCTTTAAGAAATGATCATGAAAGAAGAAAGAAGTGTAAATTATTGGTATCTGATTCAAATGTTTTAATGATGATGGAAGAGAAAAAGAAGCTACCTCATCGTTGTTCTGCTTGTAGTATGGGGAAAAGATGCATGAAAATAGATGATGAGGAAGATGATGTACAATTGTTGGTTTCTTCTGGTAATGAACAGGATAATGGTTCCCAGGAGAGGGGTGATGAATTTAGCCCTATCGCGGGCAGGACTTGTGCCCAGCAAAATCCGGTGCTACAAGCCCCAAAGCGTGAGGCAGTGGGACCGGACGGAATGCTGGTACATGTAAAAGTGCCGTTTTCTACCTCAGATTTGATGAATTGGAAAGAATCTGCTGGGTTGTACTGGGAAAATCCAGAGAAAGTATATCGGGCTTTCCAGATGATAGTTGAATATCATAACCCAGATTGGAAAGATATGCAGGTGAGCTGTTGCTCAGGAGGAAGATATGAGGTTAAATACCAGGGATGGTCTGGATCGTTTTATGCCTGCACAAGAACCTGATTGGAATCCAAATACAGGAGCAGGGTGACTGATGATTAAATAATATCAGCAGTTAATTTTGTATGGGGTAAAGCATGGGGTACCTAAAAAATCTTACAAAGTTATATCAGGTGGTACAGAGTAAAAATGAGGACCCCTCTACTTTCTATGAGAGGATGTGTGAAACTGCGCAAAAGTGGACTGATTTGGATCCTGAGGACGAGGCTAACAGAATGACTTTTACCGCTTTGTGGTGCAATCAGCTCCAGATATAAGAAGAAAGTTACAAAAGTACATGGCACGTCTGGAATGTCAATATCTCAGTTAATAGAGATTGCTTATAAGGTTTATAACAACAGAGAAGAATTGGAAAAGAAGGAAAAAAACAGAGAGAGAAAGTAAAGGAAAAGAAACAAAATGCTGCAATTTTGGCAGCCGCATTTGCCCAAGCACAAACCTCCTCTTGGGGAAGAGGTTTTCCGAGAGGACGAGGGCATGGCAGAGGACAAAGAGCAGGAGGAAATATAGGGAGTAGAATCCCTTTGGGGAAAGATCAGTGCACAATTTGTCAGGAAAAGGGACACTGGAAAAATGAATGTCCAAAGAAACGATCAATTAATTGGATTCCCCCATCTGCACCTGTTCCGGAGGCAGATCTGCTTATGATCGGTATGGAAGATTCAGATTGACAGGGACCAGGGATTGAGAAATTAGATTCCCCAGCTGAACCCCTGGTTTCAGTTAAGCTGGGGAATGAGACTGTTAAATTTTTAGTTGACACAGGAGCAACATATTCTGTATTAAATAGTTGTAAAGGACCTATGAGTAAATTCTCTACGTCAGTAATTGGTGCCACAGGAAAATTAAAGATTAGGCCTTTCTTTCAACCGATTAAGCGTGAAATTGGAAACAAAACACTTACACATGAATTTTTATATATACCAGAATGTCCCCTACCTCTGATGAGAAGGGATTTATTGAATAAATTGGGAGCACAGATAACTTTTGGTCAGAATAAAGTTCGAGTACATATTCTGCAAAATAATGCCTGGGAGGCACAAGTATATATGTTACAGGAGTTGTCAGAGACAAAGAATGCTGAAAATAAGGAAGAACAAATTGAAGCCCCCTCTGAAATCATGAATGCAGTGGTTCCTTTTGTCTGGGCAACTGAGAAACCTGGAAGAGCCAAATCGGCAGAACCAGTAAAGGTGGAATTGAAACCAGGAGTGAAGCTGGTAAGACGAAAACAATATTCCATGAGACTGGAAGCTCGGGTTGCACTGGAGCCTATAATTAATAATTTTCTAAAATATGGATTGTTCTGAGAGTGTCAGCTGGAATATAATACCCCGATTCTGCCTGTTAAAAAGCCACATTCACAGCAATATCAGTAGAGTACAGGATCTAAGAGCTATCCATCAAATAGTGATTGATGTACACCCGGTGGTGCTCAATCCCTTCTTTGGACACTCTCCAGCACCTCAATGTCCTTCTTGTAGTGAGGGGCCCAAAAATGAACACAGTACTCGAGGTGCGGCCTCACCAGTGCCGAGTTCAGGGGCACTATCACCTCCTTGGTCCTGCTGGCCACGCTATTTCTGATACAAGCCAGGATGCTATTGGCCCTCTTGGCCACCTGAGCACACTGCTGGCTCATGTTCAGGCGGCTGTCAACCAACACCCCCAGGTCCTTTTCTGCCAGGCAGCTCTCCAGCCACTCCTCCCCAAGCCTGTAGCATTGCATGGGGTTGTTGTGACCCAAGTGCAGGACCCGGCACTTAGCCTTGTTGAATCTCATACAGTTGGCCTCGGCCCATCGATCCAGCCTGTCCAGATCCCTCTGTAGGGCCTTCCTACCTTCAGGCAGATCAACACTCCCACCCAACTTGGTGTCGTCTGCAAACTTACTAAGGGTGCACTCGATCCCCTCGTCCAGATCACTGATAAAGATATTAAACAGAACTGGCCCCACTACTGAGCCCTGGGGAACACCACTTGTGACCAGTCGCCAACTGGATTTAACTCCATTCACCACAACTCTTTGGGCCCGGCCATCCAGCCAGTTTTTTACCCAGCAAACAGTATGCCCATCCAAGCCATGAGCAGCTAATTTCTCCAGGAGAATGCTGTGGGAAATGGTGTCAAAGGCTTTACTAAAGTCCAGGTAGACAACATCCACAGCCTTCCCCTCATCCACTAAGAGGGTCACCTTGTCATAGAAGGAGATCAGGTTAGTCATGCAGGACCTGCCTTTCATAAACCCCTGCTGACTGGGCCTGATCCCCTGGTTGTCCTTTACGTGCCGCGTGATGGCACTCAGGATGATCTGCTCCATGACCTTCCCTGGCACCGAGGTCAGGCCGACAGGCCTGTAGTTCCCCGGATCCTCCTTCCGGCCCTTCTTGTAGATGGGTGTCACATTTGCTAACCTCCAGCTACCTGGGACCTCCCCGGTTAGCCAGGACTGCTGATACATGATGGAAAGTGACTTGGTGAGCACTTCTGCCAGCTCCCTCAGTACCCTTGGGTGGACCCCATCCAGCCCCATAGACCTGTGTGTGTCTAAGTGGTATACCAGGTCGCTAACCATTTCCCCTTGGATTATGGGGGCTTCCCATCCCTGTCTTCCAGCTCAGGGGGCTGGGTACCCGGAGAACAACTGGTCTGACTATTAAAGACTGAGGCAAAGAAGGCATTAAGTACCTCAGCCTTTTCCTCGTCCTTTGTCACTATGTCTCTCCCCACATCCAATAAAGGATGGAGATTCTCCTTAGCCCTCCCTTTGTTGCTAATGTAGTTGTAGAAACATTTTTTGTTGTCTTTTATGGCAGTAGCCTGATTAAGTTCCAGCTGGGGTTTGGCCCTTCTAATCCTCTCCCTGCATAGCCTCACGACATCCTTCTAGTCCTCCTGAGTCACCTGCCCCTTCTTCCAAAGGTGGTAAGCTCTCCTTTTTTTCCTGAGTTCCAGCCAAAGCTCTCTGTTCAGCCAGGCCGGTCTTCTTCCCCGCCGGCTCATCTTTTGGCACATGGGGATGGTCTGTTCCTGTGTCTTTAAGATTTCCTTCTTGAAGAATGTCCAGCCTTCCTGGACTCCTTGACCTTCAGGACTGCCTCCCAAGGGACTCTGTCAACCAGGCCCCTAAACAGGATGAAGTCTGCCCTCTGGAAGTCCAAGGTAGCAGTTCTGCTGACCACCTCTCCTTACTTCTCCGAGAATCGAAAACTCTATTATTTCGTGATTGCTAAGCCCAAGATGGCCTCCGACCACCACATCACCCACCAGGCCTTCTCTGTTCGCAAACAACACGTCCAGCAGGGTGCCTTCCCTGGTTGGCTCACTTACCAGCTGTGTCAGGAAGTTATCTTCCACACATTCCAGGAATCTCCTAGACTGCTTTCTCTCTGCTGTATTGTATTTCCAGCAGACATCTGGTAAGTTGAAGTCCCCCACGAGAACAAGGGCTAGCAATTGTGAGACTTCTCCCAGCTGCTTGTAGAATATTTCATCTGCCTCTTCATCCTGGTTGGGTGGTCTATAACAGACTCCCACCATGATATCTGCTTTATTGGCCTTCCCCCTGATTCTTACCCATAAACACTCAACCCTGTCACCATCATTAAGCTCTAGACAATCAAAACATTCCCTAACATACAGGGCCTCTCCTTCCTTGCTTATCCCTTCTGAAGAGTTTATAGCCATCCATTGCAGCACTCCAGCTGTGTGAGCCATCCCACCATGTTTTCGTGATGGCAACTATGTCATAGTTTCCCTGCTGCACAATGTCTTCCAACTCCTCCTGTTTGTTGTCCATTCTGCGTACAATGGTGTAGATGTACTTCAGTTGGGCTATTGATCCTGCCACCTTTTTGGGGGAGAAGCCCTAATTCCTACGTGACCATTCTCAGGCGCTTCCGTGGTTTCTAACACATCAATAACCCTTGTGTCTTTGCTGCCGCATGGCTCTCCATCCTCTACCTCCACTGAGACAGCAGACTGAAGGACCTCGCTAGCACACCGTCCCTCAAACATTGGCGTGCTGCCCCCAGGCTTATCTCTAGCAAGCCTGGTTTTATCTCTGATTTTGATCTGATCATTTTTCAGTCTGATCTGATTCATTGCATTGCCTCACAAGCCCATAGACTTATGGACTGGAGGGAGAAGTATGGGGAGTAGAATCAATGGCTGGGTGGTCGGGGAGGGGGGATTTTTTCAACCATCTCTATCAGACTGTGCCCCTCACACTAATGATTTGAAGGATGAAGAGGACAATATTTTTGAGGACAAGAGATAATCTGGAGGAAATAGTGCAGGCTATATATCAGCTGCCTACCCGGGTTGAGCTGAGGAAATGTGGGTTTTCTTGAATACTCAGGATTGCAGTCTGAGATTTTACCAGACCTTAATTGACTCTGAAAATGCACAGAACAAGTAAAGAGTATGGATACTTGTATTTTTAGAAGTAGCTAGAATTATGGTTTTTTTTTTCTTTGCCTCTTAAAATATGCTTTCAAACAAAATCATTATGTAAGATTTTGACTGTGAAGTTTCCTCAGGCCCACAATGGAATTTCTTGTCAAAACAAGCTGGAAGGATGGCTCTACTGACCTCGCTTTATGATGACAGCAGTGAGCTACAATGGTAAGGACACAGGGTCTAGGAGAGCAGAAGTGATTCTTTGTTATTGGAGGCATATGTGTTTTGCCAACACTATGACAATATAAACTCCTGTTGTCTGGGATACCTTTTGAGGTTACATAGGCTTTTCCTATAATCATTGTTTTTATCTTGTCATGGTTTAATCCCAACTGGCAACTAAGCACCACACAGCTGCTCGCTCACCCTCCCCATCCCGGTGGGATGGGGGAGAGAATCAGAAGGGTAAAAGTAAGAAAACTCGTGGGTTGAGATAAGAACAGTTTAATAATTGAAATAAAATAAAATAAAATAGTAATAATAGTGAAAAGGAAAACAACAACAACAAAGAGAGGAACAAAACCCAGGAAAAACAAGTGATGCAACTGCTCACCACCCTGCCGACCAACACCCATCCAGTCCCTGAGCAGTGATCGCTCCCCCCCCGGCCAACTCCCCCCAGTTCATATACTGAGCATGACATCATATGGCATGGAAATGCCCTTTGGCCAGTCTGGGTCAGCTGTCCTGGCTATGCTCCCTCCCAGCTTCTTGTGCACCTGGCAGAGCATGGGAAGCTGAAGTCCTTGACGGGTGTAAGCACTACTTAGCAACAACCAAAACATCAGTGTGTTATCAACATTATTCTCATCCTAAATTCAAAGCACAGCACTATACCAGCTACTACGAAGAAAATTAGCTCTATCCCAGCTGAAATCATGACAGTATCCACCCCTTATTCCATACCATCTACGTCATGCCCAGGTCCTTGTCGCAAATGGGTGATTTAGGATGCTTAAGGAAACACCAACAAAGGTATCAGCAAAAGCATCTTTAATATGATGTTGTAAAAGTGTGACTTAACAAAGTTCAATGGCAAGGTTCACTCTATTATTTACTGCATGGAAGGATCATACAAAGGAAAACTGAGCTACACTCGAGTTAGAATGATTCACAGAGAGACCGGAGATGCAAAGAATAAGGGAGACCCTCCCATTGAGTCACGAGGTTCAGAGCAGACCCCCTTGCTTTCTGAACTCCTGATGGAGCTTAGGTGCGGGTAGGTTCACTCTTAGTCTCAGATTTGGTCAATGGTGTATGTCTAATGGAGTAAGTAAGACCCTCCCGTTGAGTCACGAGGTTCAGAAAGGACCCCCTTGCTTACTAAACTCCTTCCTCAGAGAGGAGTCTAGGTGCGGCTAGATCCAATCCTAGTCTCAGACTTGGTCAACAGTTTATGTTTATGGGATTGTATATGCAAAATTCATATAATGTTTCATTAGCATCAATTCAGCATGCAACCAAAGTTACCAAGACAAAATCAAAGTTACCATACTACAAGGTTATGCGCGATATCGGTCGCTTACCAAAGATCTGTCGTTGGTAAAAGGTTTCTCTGCCTCGAGGAGCAACCTTGAGAGGTGTCCCAGCTCAAGGGAGATTACTGCCATGGAGCCACGCTGCCTAGCAGGGAGAGCTCAAAGAAGGCTCACTTAGGCTGTCATATTTATAGGATAAAGTGGTTGGCTTGTAGTCAAATTACATGCGATAGAAAAGGTATGCAGGAGACTCCTCGTACCCACAACTTTCTTTGTTCCTTGATAAATGAGTCTTGGAAAAGCCACCCGCTATTCATGTGTCAATCGCATGATCGGTGTTCCAAGCTCAAATGCATCGATGCTCACTGTGTCACTCTGCTCCTTTGTGGGTTTTCAGAGAACAGATTGAAACTAGAGGAGTTCACGGCCTGGCTACATCTCGGGTGTTTACCTCTTCCGGAGCCTGCACCAAACCATCACCAGTCTGGTCAAGGGGTCGAGTGCATCCGTCACACTCCACCCCGTGACTACAGTCAATCCACTTTATCGACTCATAGAGTGGTAGTATGGTTACCTCTTGCCTCTATGTTATAAATATGTGGCATGTTGTAGATCAGTGGTAAGAGCCCAATTATCTTAAAGTGTTCTAATTAATGTTAGTTATATACCATGTTACATACAAAATCAGTTGATTGTATACATTTTACATGCTGGATTGATGTAATTTGTTTCATTTTTTGCCAAACTCTGATATACAGAATGATTATAAGCAATAAACACAATAAGGTCAAAATCAACAAAACTACAATTGCATGTAGCATCTAATTCAGAATTCCAGTTGCTGTTGGGGACCATCCAAAAATAGTTTCCCACCAGTGATGTTCTCCATCGTTCTTCACTCTTTCCAGGACATGGTGTATCTCCTCTGCATCGTGATGGACAGTAATTAGGGTTTTTGTCAGTTGTTCCGAATTCATTTTAACAATTGACTCAGGTCATTGTGTTGCAACAGTTTTCTCACCAATGTGAGATTCATTCCAATGGAGGTAGGCAATAAATCTTGATACGATGTATAGTTAGATTGTAAGAATTGGTGAGTTGTGACAGGAGCTGAATAGTTAAAGTTGCATCCTATGATTTTGGTAAAATTACAAATACAGATATTTGAGTGACTGTATATATCTATGGTGGTATTGTCTATAAATATAGAATCACAAAGGGTTCTCAAACACATCCGTTTCCAACATATACAAGTATAGTTTCAGGGATTTCATCAGGATGTATTTCAAAATGACAAACATCTTGTTCAGTGTCAAGACAAATGTCTCGGGCCTTAATGCTATTACTTTCACAAATAAAACCCTGTTGTTCCCATACAACACATGCATCGACATCAATAGTTTGCCATTTGTTCCCATTTTGTTGGGCCCATTCTCTATGTTCTAATGGATAGAGGACAGTTCCATGTTGATTTAATCCCAGCGCAATGACTGGGTATATGGTGTATATCAAAGCATTGCGTAGCAATTATGTAGGGTTTAAGAACTGCCAGGGCTCTTCTAAGTAGTGATTTTAGCATCGTATAATCAATTGCAGCAGGTATTGGGATATCACCGAGTTCTCATCTATGCATGGCTTGTATGCAGGCAGCTTTTGTGATGGCTGTAGAGAGCTCGTTAAGAGATCTTATGGGGATTATAGAGGGTTCACCTCGTTCCATAGCATCAATTCCTCCAGCCCAATAAGCTATCCTGCTAGTAATAGAATGGGATCCATCTGCCAGTTCCGGTCCTAAATTTAAGAGAACTCCCGGACCCCAAAAGCCATTTGCTTCATCTCCAGCCAGCATTATTTGGTCGCCGCCACTCAGGCAGACTCGCCACAAATACTCTGTTTCAGTTTCACCTGGCTTTCTGCCATATTTCTCTTGCAAATTTGCCAGTTGTATTGGATCCTAGGGAGTGGCTCGTACAATGTATCATGGAGCACCACGCCGAGGTCCTTCAGATATTTCCCTTTTAAGAATAGGTCTGGCTTCATATTCAGGGGGATTTGAAGAAAGTAAAAAGTCATTATCTCCTGAATCACTATTATTGGGGTTACCCCATATATTCCCATCCCATACTTCCGGGGATGCAATTAATTTTCTAATCTGTACAATGTCAGGGGGATGAGAAGCATGCATAAGCTTCATTTTGACCCTTTCTTCTAAATTTTTGTTTGCTTTCCTTTTCCTCCTGTAACTGTTTCTGCAGCTGTTCAATTTTCAAAGACAGTATTAACACAGCTGCCTTTCTGCCTTCAATATCTTCTTTTTGGTCCTGTTCCCTTTTACTGTTATTCTTCCTATATTGATGAGCAGCTTCTAAACAAGTACCTAGCATTTTGCAAGTAATTCCTTTACCTTTTCCATTCTTTATACACCCTCGGGCTATATTTAGCTGTGTTTTCATAGCTTCTCAATCATGCCAATTCTCACAAGTCCATTCTTCTGAGAATTTGGGACTCACACTTATTCCATGCTTTCGTAAGTAATCAGTGATACTACTTGCCATCCTGCCGACTATGCCAATTTGTCGCAAATGGGTGATTTAGAACACTTAAGGAATCACCAACAAAGGTATCAGCAAAAGCATCTTTAATATGATGTTGTAAAAGTGCGACTTAACAAAGTTCAATAGCAAGGTTCACTCTATTATTTACTGCATGGAAGAATCATACAAAGGAAAACTGAGCTACACTCGAGTTAGAATGATTCACAGAGAAACTAGAGATGCAAAGAGTAAGGAAGACCCTCCCATTGAGTCACAGGGTTCAGAGCAGACCCCCTTGCTTTCTGAACTCCTGATGGAGCTTAGGTGAGGGTAGGTCCAATCCTAGTCTCAGACTTGGTCAACGTTTTATGTCTAATGGAGTAAGAAAGACCCTCCCGTTGAGTCACGAGGTTCAGAAAGGACACCCTTGCTTTCTAAACAAAAAAGAGGAACAAAACCCAGGAAAAACAAGTGATGCAACTGCTCACCACCCTGCTGACCAACACCCAGACAGTCCCTGAGCAGCGATCGCTCCCCCCCCGGCCAACTCCCCCCAGTTTATATATTGAGCATGACATCATATGGTATGGAAATGCCCTTTGGCCAGTCTGGGTCAGCTGTCCTGGCTATGCTCCCTCCCAGCTTCTTGTGCACCTGGCAGAGCATGGGAAGCTGAAGTCCTTGACGGGTGTAAGCACTACTTAGCAACAAATAAAACATCAGTGTGTTATCAACATTGTCCTTATCCTAAATCCAAAACACAGCACTATACCAGCTACTAGGAAGAAAATTAACTCTCTCCCAGCAGAAACCAGGACAGTATCCACCCCTTATTCCATACCATATACGTCATGCCCAGGTCTTACACTTTCCAATACATTCCAATTAATCACCACCACTTTTCCTGTCTTTTGATATATACAGACAGATATCATTCTGTTAGTCCATGGGCCATCCCTCTAAAATGTCCATTGGGTTCATTTAGTCCATGACTTTGGGCTCCATCTGTCATAACAGTCTTTCAGGGCAGGAGACATGGTGTGTGGTGTTGGATTGTTGCATGCTGAAGCCAGTTCTGGTTCCATCACCTCTGCACTTTGTTCGGTTTCCTCAGAGTTCATTCTTCATTAATCTGGGTGATTCTTACTGTATACTGTCGATATGGCACATAGTGATCATTGAAGTGATGACATACAGTATTATATAGCAATTAACATCATACCATTCAATTCATTGGCTATTTTCACCCAAAATCAAATCTCCTTGAGGTACACATTGGACTTCCCCATCCTCCCGCATCACCCACCAAGTGCACCCAGGTCCTTGAGCAAAAGCAATCCCACGAATGGGTTTGCCTCTGGCTGAGGCAGGAGTAACCCAGACTGTCTTCCCCAGCACATTTTTCACATGCGCTACAGGGACTTGATCCCCCTCTACAGTGCGTAAAAGTCTTGACTGGGCAGGGCCAGCTCGATTGGCAGATCCCCTAGTGTTGACTAACCAGGTGGCCTTTGCAAAATGTGTATCCCAGTGTTTGAATGTCCCACCACCCATTGCTCTCAGTGTAGTCTTTAACAGTCCATTGTATCGTTCCATTTTCCCGGAGGCTGGTGCGTGATAGGGGATGTGATATACCCACTCAATTCCATGCTCTTTGGCCCAGGTGTCTATGAGGTTGTTTCAGAAATGAGTTCTGTTATCTGACTCAATTCTTTCTGGGGTGCCATGTCGCCATAGGACTTGCTTTTCAAGGCCCAGGATAGTGTTCCGGGCAGTGGCATGGGGCACGGGATATGTTTCCAGCCATCCGGTGGTCGCTTCCACCATTGTAAGCACATGGCGCTTGCCTTGGCGGGTTTGTGGGAGTGTGATATATAATCAATCTGCCAGGCCTCCCGTATTTATATTTCAGCCATCGTCCTCCATACCAGAGAGGCTTGAACCGCTTGGCTTGCTTGATTGCAGCGCATGTTTCGCATTCATGGATAACCTGTGCAATAGTTTCCATGGTCAGGTCCACCCCTCGATCACGAGCCCATCTCTATGTTGCATCTCTTCCTTGATGGCCTGAGGTGTCATGGGCCCACCAAGCTAGAAATAATTCACCCTTATGTTGCCAGTCCAGATCCACCCGAGCCACTTCAATCTTAGCAGCCTGATCCACCTGCTGGTTGGTTTGATGTTCTTCAGTGGCCCGACTCCTGGGTACCTGAGCATCTACGTGATGTACTTTTACAACCAGGTTCTCTATGTGGGCAGCAATATCTTGCCACAATGCAGCAGCCCAGATGGGTTTGCCTCTGTGCTGCCAGTTGCTCTGCTTCCATCGCTGCAACCATCCCAACAGGGCATTTGCCACCATCCATGAGTCAGTATAGAGATAGAGCATTGGCCACTTTTCTCATTCAGCAATATCTAAAGCCAGCTGGATGGCTTTCACCTCGGCAAACTGACTCGATTCACCTTCTCCTTCAGCAGTTTCTGCAACTTGTCGTACAGGACTCCATACAGCACCTTTCCACCTCCGATGCTTCCCCACAAGACGACAGGACCCATCAGTGAACAGGGCACATTGCTTCTCATTTTCTGGCAGCTTGTTCTACAGTGGGGCCTCCTCAGCACACGTCACCTCCTCCTCTGGTGATATTCCAAAATCTTTGCCTTCTGGCCAATCCACGATCACTTCCAAGATTCCTGGGCAAATGGGGTTTCCTATTCGAGCCCATTGTGTGATCAGTGCGACCCACTTACTCCACGTAGCATCAGTTGCATGATGTGTACAGGGGATCCTCCCTTTGAACATCCAGCCCAGCACCATCAGTCTGGGTGCCAGGAGGAGCTCTGCTTCAGTAGCAACAGCACTCCCTGATACTCCTCAGTCTTGCTACTTCTTCTTTCAGCTCTGCCACCATGCTGAGCAGATCCTCCACCTGCTCGTACCTCACACAGGTGTTGTCTCGGGAGCCCTCCGTCACCAGAGCAAGGCTCTGGCACTCCCTGTAGCCGGAGACCTGGGTGGCTGCGTGTTTTTGTGGGAGCTCGGTCTGCGTCGCCACATCCCTTCTGGCGATGGCTCTTGTCCAAGTGGAGACCATGGCTAAGTGTCTTTTGGGAGAGCGTAGACGACAAGGAGAGCTCGCCAGCTGCCTGCTCACCCTGCCTGCGTGAACTGCTGCGCAAACTGCCGCGCCACGCCCTTTCTGACGCACCACGCCCTGTTTGCCCGTCCTTGACGCCGCGCTCCCTAGGGGTCCGTTTAAATCTCCCGCAGTTGCCCCAGCAACACCCAAGCCCCGTCTGCATCGCTCGCGAGAGCAGCCGGATTTTCTTTGGCGCGAGGGCCCCACCAGGCTCTTTATCGGGTTCCCCAGCACAGGAAACCCCCTTTTCCACCCCAATCTAGCGCCCAGCCACAAGAATTACCGTTGCTGCCGCCGCGTGCCTCACTGACTGAGACATCCAGCCCTTTGAACATCCAGCCCAGCACCGGCAGCCAGGGTGCCAGGAGGAGCTCTGCTTCAGTACCAACCACTTCCCAAGCAGCTCGAACCCCTTCATATGCTGCCAATATCTCTTTTTCAGTTGGACTATAGCGGGCCTTGGATCCTCTGTATCCCTGACTCCAAAACCCTAGGGGTCGACCTCGAGTCTCCCCTGGTGCTTTCTGCGAGAGGCTCCAGGTAGGGCCATTCTCCCTGGCTGCAGTGTAGAGCACGTTTTTTACATCTTGTCCTGATACAAAAATACACGGATGCTTCTCCTCACAGTCCGAATCTCCCCAAGGGAGAAACGGAGTATTCAGAGAGTCCCTGAAATGAAACTCAATAGCAACGAAGTTACTATTAAGCAGGTATTCTTTATTGCAGCGCTGGGCAGCGCTAGGGATTCTCCACCATGAGTGCTCCACCGATTTGGTAGACTTTCAGAGATTATATACTATAAAATCCTACATATTCACAGGATTTCCGAGAAATCATTTACATAAACATGAGATTTCCTGGAACTTATTAACATATGCAAATGTCCGATCCGCATGCGCAGTCGTCTCCTGTGGTGGTCTTCAGGTGGTCTTTGGGGGTCTTCAGATGAAGGCTCGTAGTCTTCTTCCCTGTGTTTGCTGATTGACCTTTGCTTCTGCGCAAACTCAGTCCTAGGATCACGTAAACGGTGTCCTTCAAGGCTGTTGTCATTCTTTTGTGACTTCCTATCTTCCGTGCATTTGTTCTCCCAAGGCCCAGTTGTCTGAGATGGGATTATCCCGGAGCCCCCTTATCTTACAACCATTTTAACTACTCTCTAAATGACAAAGGCCTTTCTTTTGTTTAGTTAAGTGACTAAGATATTTAAATATACTCCTTGCCCCTAGGCTTTTCAGGAGGCATTTTGATGCAGTGGCTTTGTCTATCTATCTTGGCTTTAACCCTTTCAGTCCTTCCCAGACTGGTCCAAGGGATACTGCATGAATTATCTCCTGTTTAATTTATTCAAAAAGCTTGTCGTTGCTCAGGGCCCAGCACAGTGTGATGAGTTGTGCCTCTTTGGAATAACCACAGCACTTCTTTTTCAAGCATTCTATCACTTCATCAGGATCCTGTAGTTGTTCAGGAGTGAAGTTCCAGATCATTGGAGGTGAGAAGTTCTCTAAGTACCTGCCCGTATTTTCCCACATGCCGCGCCACCCATGACTGTCCAGCCTCGGGGCAGATCTCTGGGTAATTTTTTTAAATAGTTGTTTAAACCTAAACAAGACCTGAAACACATTCAGGAGACATAGCAATAGGAGCATGCTGGTTTGAACATCCCAAGGATATTAAAAATTCTCGAGAGCTGGTGTAACTAGCCTGAAGGAGAAAGGGAAGGTAAAAGAACGGGGGAAAGCATCCCCCCCCCCCCCCCCCCCCCGTCTTCCCCATAGATTGGTTCTCCGAGAAGAGGTGAAGAGTGTCATTATTAATAATTTCCGAGAGATGGCGTCCGAGGTACGGAGATGACAGCAATACCAAATAAAATACCAAATGAGTTTTTTGACTAGTAATATTATCGTATCATAAGCCGATGTTACACAGTACAGTAAAATGATAATCCTGATCCATCTCCCAGAGGTGATAAACAGCACCGCAGGGAATGCATACTGCAAGTGAGGAATTACATAATACAACCATGCGAACAAATAAACCAGCATTGTGACCAGCAACTATTAAACTAATATAATGAATGCTTATAACAATTTTATTTTAACATGCATTGGTCAGATCTGTCGTTATCTCAACCTTTCATGCCCCACGTTGGGCACCAAAAAGGACTGTCGTGGTTTAACCCCAGCCAGCAACTAAGCACCACACAGCCGCTCAGCCACCCTCCCCCTCCCGGTGGGATGGGGGAGAAAATCGGAAGGGTGAAAGTGAGAAAACTCGTGGGTTGAGATAAGAACAGTTTAATAACTGAAATAAAACAAAATAATAACAACAACAATAATAGTGAAAATGAAAACAACAACAACAAAAAGCAAAACCTAGGAAAAGCAAGTGATGCAACTGCTCACCACCTGCCAACCGATGCCCAGCCAGTCCCCGAGCAGCGATCACTGCCCCCCGGCCAACTCCCCCCAGTTCATATACTGAGCATGATGTCATATGGCATGGAATAGCCCTTTGGCCAGTCTGGGTCAGCTGTCCTGGCTGTGCCCCCTCCCAGCTTCTTGTGCACCTGGCAGAGCATGGGAAGCTGACAAGTCCTTGACTAGTGTAAGCACTACTTAGCAACAAATAAAACATCAGTGTGTTATCAACATTCTTCTCATCCTAAATCCAAAACATAGCACTACACCAGCTACTAGGAAGAAAACTAACTCTAGCTCAGCTGAAACCAGTACATATCTACAGAGAACTTAGCTATCTTAAAGGCTCGACCCATCTTCTTGTGCACTGACATATCACGGTAGATAGATAATACTTTTTAGGGATCTTCCAACTACTGGCTATATGGAAGAAGGTCTGTAATACATATAGTATAGAATTGAAACATGTAGTTGTCTATATGTACAGCTATAATTAATAACAGACCCTATGTAGACAACCTGTCTTGTCCTTAGATTTTATTTTTTTCATTGGTGTTCTCTATATCTTGAATAAGTTCATTTTTAATGAGTTGTTATGTCAACTAAATCAATCCCTGGATTCAATACCAGCATCATAAGAGAAATGACCAGTGTGTTCAATCATTTCTTCAGCTACTTCTTCCCAGAAGCAAGATTTAACACACCTATATATTTTTTTTAATTATCATCCACAGTCATGCATCTTGATAATGCCAATAGTTTAATATAGAGGGACTATTACCAGAAAAGTTCACACTGAATTTAGACTCCATTTCCCATTACAGTTCTTAATGTTCATCTGTATTATCAACTGTAGGTATGTTCTACTATTTGCTTAATGGATACACTCTCTTAGTAGGATGGAAGAATCTGGACAGCATGTATACAATGAAAAGCAATTTATTTCTGTATTGTGTCTGGCTGGGACAGAGTTAACTTTCCCCATATCAGCCCTCATAGTGCTGTGCTTTGTATTTGTAGCTAGAAAGGTGTTGATAACACACCAATGTTTTGGCTACTGCTGAGCAGTGCTCCCACAGCATCAAGGCTGTCTCTCCAACCCCACCCCACCCCCAAATGCTAGCAGGCTGGGGGTGGGCAAGAGGTTGGGAGGTTCAGGACAGCTGAACCAAAGTGACCAAAGGGATATTCCATACCCTATGAGGTCATGCTCAGCAATAAAAGCTAAGAGAAAGGAGGAGGAGGAGGAGGGTCATTCATTATTAAGGCATTTGTCTTCCAGAGCAACTGCTATGCATACTGAGGCCCTACTTCCCAGGAAGTGGCTGGACATTGCCTGCTGATGGGAAGTAGAGAATAAATCTTTTTGTTTTCTTTTGCTTCCATGTGCGGCCTTTGTTTTTCTTTATTAAACTGCCTTTATCTCAACCCGCAAGTTTCTCATTTTATTTTGTCCCCCTGTCCCACTGAGGAGGGGGAGTGATAGAGTGGCTTGGTGGGCACCTGGTGGCCAGCCAAGGTCAACCCACCACAATTTCATATTTTGAAAAGTAATTAAAGAAAAAGACATATACAGCTGGATACGCTTATGGGAACATATCCTGGAACATTAATTGTTGCCCAGAAGAATGTCCTGAAGTTATCTATACACTTATGCGTTGCCTGTTCCTGAAAGAGGCAGCCTTAAGAATTTCAGCAAAATACAATAGATGTGATTTTTACCATAAAAAGTGAAAAGCAAGGGATATTCAAAGTGAAGTGCAAAACCATAGTTTTCAGAAATCTTGACCAAGGACTTGCTCAATTTGAAATAGTTATAAAGGAAAATAGACTCAAAATAGTAAGTAATGCATAAACTCATGATCAGAAGGACAGAAAAGGAGAATGCTGGACACATTCCCCTAGTTTGGATAGAACTTAAGGATCAAGTTCTTGTTTAGAACACTGCTTTTTTTGATTTTGGACTTTAAGTCCATCAAAATATTGGAGGTCTCCTTGCCTCTTATGTTAGATATAGGAAAAGCAAATGGATCATACATTCTTGACCAAAACAGATGAAAGAAAAGCAGAGTAGATAAGCAGATTTTCTGAAAAGATATTTCTAGCTCATGTGGTGAGTTTAAAGAGAGTACTTTTTACTTAGGAAATGTTGCTAGTAAACCTCTAAAAAGCACCTCAGGAGTTTTAGCTTTCCCCCATGAGACTTTGGAATTTGAATATACTACTCTTAATCCAGCTTTGTCAGTGAGTACCTGACACACACACAAGTATTAAAGTTTTGAGAGAGTTTACTACCCATATGGCTGTCATGGTGTATTGGGTTTACATGGCAAGGTTTTGGTAGCAGGAGGGGCTGCAGGGGTGGATTCTGTGAGAAGACACCAGAAGCTGCCCTCCTGTCGGACAGAGCCAGTTTCAGCCATATCCAAGACGGACCTGCCGCTGGCCAAAGCTGAGCCAATCAATCAGTGACGTTGGTAGTGCCTCTGTGATAACATATTTAAGGAAGGGTAAAAAACACTGTGCAACAGCAGCTGGGAGAGAGGAGTGAGAATATCTGAGAGAAACAACTATGCAGACACCAAGGTCAGTGAAGAAGGAGGGGGTGGAGGTGCTCCAAGCGCCAGAGCAGAGATTCCCCTGCAGCCCATGGTGAAGACCATGGTGAAGCAGGTTGTCCCCCTGCAGCCCATGGAGGACCACGGTAGAGCAGATATCCACCTGCAGCCTGTGGAGGACCCCACGCTGGAGCAGGTGGATGTGCCCTGAAGGAAGCTGTGACACCATAGAGAGCCCATGCTCAAGTAGGTTTATGGCAGGACCTGTGACCCCGTGGGGGACCCACTATGGAGCAGTCCATTCCTGAAGGACTGCATGCTGTGGGAAGGACCCACACTGGAGCAGTTCTTGAAGAACTGCAGTCCATGAGAAGGATCCATGTTGGAGAAGTTTGCGAAGGACTGTCTCCCATGGGTGGGACCCTACGCTGGAGCAGGGGAAGAACACGAGGAGGAAGGAGTGGTAGAGACAAAGCGTTATGAACTGACTGCAACCCCCATTCCCCGTTCCCCTGCACTGCTCGAGGGGAGGAGGTAGAGGAGTCAGGAGTGAAGTTGAGCCTAGAAAGAGGATGGGGGTGAGGGGAAGGTGTTTTTAGATTTGTTCTTATTTCTCATTGTCCTACTCTTATTAATTGGCAATAAATTAAATTAATTTCCCCAAGTTGAGTCTGTTTTGCCCATGATGGCAATTGGTAAGTGATCTCCCTGTCTTTATCTTGACCCATGATCTTTTTCATCTTCTCTCCCTGTCCTGTTCAGGAGTTGACATGAGAGCGCAGCTTGGTGGGCATCTGGCAGCCAGACAAGGTCAACCCACCACACATGGGTAGTATTACTGCCTATGTGCCACCATATTGCATTGATAGGCAGAACTGTGGAGCCACTGCTTTGACTGGTGACATGTTTGGTGTTCACTGTCTTGAGCAAAGATAAAAATAAAGTGAAAAGAAATTTCACATGCTACCTCCAGTGATCATTTAGACTTAGCTTTCAAGGGAGCCATGAAAATAAACCATTTTTTATTAGTTTCATTGGGTAACAAAGTTTAACTGTGATTGGTGATGGTTTTGTTTTAAATAAAATAATGTGAAGTGTTATGTCTGTGTTATATAAAGCTTGTAGATCTATGAAAATCAAGAAATTAAGTTTTCATTACCAAATTTAGGAAGCAGGTTGTGACCCTCAGAGTACACTTGTGATTTACTATTAGCAAATAGAAATTTATGTCATATGAGACCTGCAAAAATATTTACAATTCTATTTCATAGAATCATAGAATATCTCAAGTTGGAAGGGACCCATAAGGATCATCGAGTCCAACTCCCTGCTCCTCACAGGACTACCTAAAACTAAACCATATGACTAAGAGCATCGTCCAGACGCTCCTTGAACTCTGACAGGCTTGGTGCCATGACCACTTCCCTGGGGAGCCTGTTCCAGTGACCGACCACCCTCTCGGTGAAGAACCTTTTCCTAATGTCCAATCTGAACTTCCCCTGACGCAGCCTCATTCCATTTCCTCATGTCCTATCGCTGGTCACCAGAGAGAGGAGATCAGCACCCCCCCCTCCGCTGCCCCCCTTGAGGAAGTTGTAGACTGTGATGAGGTCACCCCTCAGCCTTCTCTTCTCCAAGCTGAACAAACCAAGTGACCTCAGCCACTCCTCATTAGCAGTATTTAGTAGTTTTCAGTTAGCAACTTCTTGACAAACATTAAGCATTTTTCAGTATTTGCTTAATCAAGAAAACTGCCACATCATAATTATACTCCAGTGGCTGCCTTGTATACTTGTATCTCTGTTGAGGTAAGTACATATTCACATTGCCTGCTTAAACAACCTCTATGACAAACTAAATGTATATATTTTGCATTTCACCAGAAGAATCTGCAGATCAAAATATACACTCATTTGAGGAACAGAAACAAACCTCTCTGACTCCTAACTGAATTAGATGTTGCAGATAAAAAATATGTTGCTGTTTTCAGACAAACAAATAAAAACAGCTGCCAGAGCATCCTAAAGAAATCATATAACCTAATGAGGGTTCCAAAATAGCAACTATTAATTTGTTCACCTGTGCTGGGTTAGCCTTGGCTAACAGCCAAATGCCCACCTAGTCACTCGCTCACCCCCCTCTCTCATGGGATGGGGAGAAAATAGAAGGAAAGCAAAAAGACTCATTGATCAAGATAATGACGGTTTAATAAGAAAAGCAAAAGCTGTGCGCAAGCAATGCAAAAAGAGTTATTCACTCACTACTTCCCATCAGCAGGCAGATGTCCAGTCACTTCCTGGAAAGCAGGGCCTCAACACTCCTAACGGTTACTTGAGAAAACAAATGCCATAACCACAAACCCTTCCTCCTCCTTTCCCTGAGCTTTTATTGCTGTACATGAAGTCATATGGTATGGAGTAACCATTTGTTCAGTTTGGGTCAGCTGTCCCAGCTATGTCCCCTCCCAGTCCCTTCCCCTCCCCTGCCTTATTTACTGGGGATGGGGGGTGGGGGGCAGGGCACAGTGGGAAAGAGAGAAAGCCATGACCCTGTGCAAGCATTGTTCAGCAATATCTAAAACACTGGTGTGTTATCAACACTGCTTTAGCCACAAATGCAAAGCACAGCACCATACAGGCTGCTACGAAGAAAATTAACTCTATCCCAGCCAGACCCAGTACATCACCCCACAAAGTTATTCATGCAATAACTCCAAAAATAGCTCTTTATATTAGTTAGAACTATCCTGTCCTGGCTGTTGCCTGTTGAAAGTACAGGTTTAGAGAATTTCAAAAAGATCACATAAAATTACTCCAAAATATGGATAATTATCTGAAACATTTTTAAAATATATATCACAGTTATTAGAAGGCTCTGAAAAAACGTAATTTTTTTTTTTCCTTTATCATGTTTGTTTTACAAGTTTTTGAAAACTTACATGTCATGAATACCTGCCTACTAAGTTGAAGCACTGAATCTCTGAGACTGAAAAAAGAGCCTAGGAGCTGTGTACAGTCAATAATACTTACAGAAGTTGATGCAGATCTCTGGAGGCCTTCCTGAGTATGATTAAGTTTAAGCATGGAAAGGTGTAAGGTCTCAGACTATCATTATATTGACTCAGTCGGCGAGGAGCACAGCAGCGGCAACGGTAAGTTCCGCGGCTGAGCGCGAGGCGACGAGGATAAGGGGAGGGGGGTTCATGGAGCCTGGGAAGCCCCCAGACGTGCCGAGAGACCTGCCAGGAGCCGCCAGCTCTTGCGAGCGAGGCTGACGCAGCAGGGAGCATAGCCAGGAGCAACCGCGGGAGATTTAAACGGCCCTTAGGGAGCGCAAGCAACCAGGACGGGCAAACAGGGCGTGGCGCGTCAGCCAGGGCGTGGCGTGTCAGCCAGGGCATGGTGTGGCAGTTTGCGCAGGCAGGGCGCTGAAGCTCTGCCAGCTCAAAAGGTAAGTTCAGCTGGTGGTCATCACCCTCTCAGAAGGAGCTCAGCTATGGTCTCCACCCGGCAGAAGGCCATGTCCTCTACAGCCACCAGAAAGGATGTGGCAACCCAAACTGTGCTCCCAACAAACCACGCAGCCATCCAGGTCTCAGGCTGCAGAGGGTGCCAGAGCCTTTCACTGGTAACAGATGGCAGTAGTGAGAACAGCTGTGTGAGGTGTGACCAGGTGGATGATCTGCTCAGCTTGGTGGCAGAGCTACAAGAGGAAGTAGAAAGGTTGAGGAGCATCAGGGAGGCTGAGCAAGAGATTGACTGGTGGAGCCAAGCTCTGCCCTCCCTGGATCAGAAAAAGGAGCACCAAATAGGAAATACTCAAGATCAAGGGGACCCTGTATCCTCCCACTGCCAGGCAGCAGCCTAAAGGAAAGAAGTGAATGGAGGCAAGGCCATGCTCAGGGCAGAAGGCGAACTCCCTCCTTGCCCACTACACCCTCGCAGGTGCCTCTGTCCAACAGGTATGAGGCTCTGGAAGTGGAAGGCCAGTCAAGGAAGGATGTGGATGATAGTCCATCTACACCAGAGGTGTCTCCAAGGTTAGATAGGCCTACCCACAGTATCACAACCACCTCCACGAGGAAGGAAAGAAGGGTTATAGTTGTAGGTGACTCCCTTCTGAAGGGGACAGAGGGTCCAATATGCCGGGCAAACCCTCCTCAAAGGGAAGTCTGCTGCCTCCCTGGGGCCCAGGTTAAGGACATCACCAGGAAACTTCCCAGCCTGGTACAGCCCTTGGACTACTACCCGTTATTGACCTTCCATGTAGGTGGAGAGGAAGCTGCAACCTGCAGTCCAAAAGCAATCAAGAGAGACTTCAGGGCCTTGGGACGGTTGGTAAGGGAATCGGGAGCACAGGTTATTTGTTCCTCCCTCCTTCCAGTTGAGGACAGGAACACTGAAAGGAACAAACGGATCCAGTCCGTTAATACATGACTCCGTGGCTGGTGTCATCATCACAATTTTGGGTTTTTCAACAATGGGATGGCCTACACGGCACCAGGCTTGCTGGCATCTGGACGGGATTCACCTTTCTCAAAGGGGGAAGAGGGTCTTTGCTGAGGAGCTTGCAGAACTCATCGACAGGGCTTTAAAATAGACTTGAAGGGGGAGGGGGTTGATATCAGGCTTGCCTGTGATAAGCGGTGGGATGGCACGCCATGGTTAGAGGGATGGGGTACTAGCGGGGGATGGGGTGCTAGTGAGGGCCCTCAGCCTGCTGATCTGAGGCGTGCTGTGGCAATTAAACACGGACTCCGCATATGAGTTTAGGCGAAGCCCCTTTATTTTTACAATCTATCTCTTTTATAATATTATCTAGTGTCCACGCGTCTCTTCAGCTTTGCTTATTGGTTCTTCAAGTTGGTGCACGCGAATTCCTCTTTCAGGGATGTATCCAATCTCATCCTTATTTTTCTGCCTCTAAGTTTCACAAACTTGTTTGTAACAAGCCTCAAGGGCACAGCTGCATTCTGGCGAACCTGTTTGTAACAAGCCTCAAGGGCACAGCTGCATCTCGTCAAAGTAAAACACAATCTCATTTATTCCCACAATTCCCCCTTTTTGTTTTTCTACCACAAAAGCTTGTTTAATCATATTCTATAGCATTTTCTGTACCCAAGACACTAGACAAGAAACTATCATTATTATAGCGCAAAATATTAGTAACAACAAAAGACCCATTTTGATTAGAGACATTATCCACCCGCCAATTCCCCAACTTGTTAGTAAGTGATTCAGCCAACCAAATCCACCACTGACTTGTAATTTGCTAACCCCCTCCTTCAAATCTTTGATTGCTTTATGGATTGATTCAGAGTTATCTGATAAGTCATTCCCCATCAGTCTTCTCAGAGTTCAGTGTCTTCTGCTGCTCGTTCCTGTTATCCGATGCAAGAGCAGGTCTTACGCACCTTGCAGGTACCCACTTAGGTCCTACATCTGTTGAGACACAAGCATACCCTCTGCCCCAGGTTAGTAGATCAAAAGGACCTTCCCAATTACCCGTTTGTAGCGATTTTGTAAAAACTCGGGCCTTCTGTGGTGTGGCTGTTAAATCTTTTGATTGAAGAGACAGAAAATGAGAGATAATAACAGGAATATTATTTTCAGACATATTCAGGTAGTTTAACACATACACGGCTTTACTTAGTCTGTCTGCTGGAGTGGCCCCTGGCATTCTCCCTTTTTGTTTTTGCAACATGGATTTTAGAGCGCGATGTGCGCGTTCTACTATGGCTTGGCCTCGTGGTGAATGTGGAAACATCTAGTCCGGCACTGCCGGCGGTGCTGGCTCGGAGACAATCGGAAAGGCTTGTAACGGCGTATTTGCTGTCTGAGCGCGCTCCGCTTTCGCGCTCCCTCGCGAGATTCCCGATCTCGGTAATAATGGTTTGCCATCTACGTCATATTTCGATCGACATTGGTTCGCGAAATGCCTTCCTTTTTTACATTTTGGACATAGTCCGGGTGCGCTTGGTGCGCTCGGTTTTCCTCCCCTTCTCAATTGTGGGCAATCTCTTTTAAAATGTCCAGTTTTTCCGCAGAAGAAACATGGTTTCTGTACTTTCATTGCGGTGGCAAAAGCTGTAGCTAATGTTTCCATATTACGTGACATTGACCCCACCTTCTGGGTAGCTTCTGTCATATCCATTAAGGAGGGATTTTTTAGAGGCAAAAGCACTTTTTTACAGTCCGTATTCGCATTTTCAAAGGCTGATTTTAATAGTAGGACCTCTCTTGCTTCTGCATTTTCGACTTGTTTTTCCAAAGCCTCTTTAAGACGATCTAAGAATGAGATATATCCCTCTCCTCTCCCTTGCTTTATTAATGTAAATGATTTTGTCGCTCTTCCGGCATCCGGAACTTTTAGTAATGCCTGTAAAGCAAGGTCTCTGCCTTGTGCTAATATCTCTGGTCGTAACCGTGCCTGTAACGTTGGGTGATTTGGCGGCGGATCCCCCATAAGCTGAGGGAGTCCTGCCCCTTGTAAAGGGTCGCCTTGTTGTCGCTGCATATTGATAATTGTGGCGTTTTGACAGGCGGTACGCCAGGTGCTTTCAAAGATCACCTTTTGCATTGGGGTCAATATAAGATTAATAAGCGTGCATATATCAAATGGTACCATTTCATTTGTAAATATTCCCCGTAGCAGGGATTGTGTAAAAGGAGAACCCAGTCCATGCGCGGCAACTGTTTGTCGTAGATCTTTTAAAACATTATAGCCAAAAGGTTCATGCTCATCGGGGACATTTGCGTTGCTGCGTATGACGGGACACGCTATCGCTGAACAAAAAGCTGTATCTCCCGCTTGCAATGCTTGGTGTCTAATCTTTTGCCACCTCGTAGCAGGGGCTGACGCCCCCCATTCCTCGGCGGCAATTGATTATGGGTTTGTGGAGTATCGGCATTAGAAGCAGTAGAGAAAGGCGGTAAGAATGCCGACGCAGCAGGGGCCGGGGGGGGGGGGGGGGGGCGGGGAAGTGGAGGGGTACTGGTTGCAGGGATCGGAAGGTCTAGCAGAGGTGTTGAAGCCATAGGAGCAGGTGAAGGAGAAAGCGGCGCAGAGGGTAACGGCGGCGCGGGGGGGGTGGAGGGTTGTGCAGCCTGAGCCCCCACTAACAGAGATATGTCGGAGGACGAACCCGATGTCGGTGTCTCCGGCGTGCCCTGCGGAGTTAGCTCCGGAGCGGGAGCAGAGGCTGCAGCCCTTCGGTCTGACTTTAATTGTTCTAAAGAGTCTTTCAGTAAACGCCACGTCGTCAAAACACTTGCGGCATTACTGTCCCCCCTGGTGGCCGCTTCCCATAACACTTTTCCTGCCTCCTCCCAAGTCTCCACCTGGAACGCGGTCGCTGCGTTCGCTTGTTGCCCGTTTTTTCGCAGCCAAGTTAACAACAACCGAACCTTTCCTTCATCATAATTTATGCCCCTTTTTGCAAGGATTCGCAAAAATATACGCAAAATAGATTTTTCTTCCGAGGACATTTGCGCCCCCATTTTCCCGTTCCCAGCTGCTCACCTCTTTTTCCCGAGGCGATTAATTGTTGACAAGCAGCTCTCTGGTCCGCTGCAGTAGAGTTCAGCTCTCTGGTCCGCTGCAGTAGAGTTCAGCTCTATGGTACGCTGCAATAAAGTTCAGCTGGGCTTGCCACCAGCTGCTCTCTCGTCCGCGGTTCGTAGGACCGAATCACGTCGTAGGACCGAATCACGTCGGGGTCACCATTTGTGGCAATTAAACACGGACTCCGCATATGAGTTTAGGCGAAGCCCCTTTATTTTTACAATCTATCTCTTTTATAATATTATCTAGTGTCCACGCGTCTCTTCAGCTTTGCTTATTGGTTCTTCAAGTTGGTGCACACGAATTCCTCTTTCAGGGATGTATCCAATCTCATCCTTATTTTTCTGCCTCTAAGTTTCACAAACTTGTTTGTAACAAGCCTCAAGGGCACAGCTGCATCTCGTCAAAGTAAAACACAATCTCATTTATTCCCACAGTGTGCTGGAGACACTGCAGCACAGTCAAAGTCCTACAGGGATGAGCAGGGGGCTCTTGAGGTAATAGGAGCCAACAAGGAAATATCAGAGAAATTCCTCAAGGGAACCAAGGGGTGTTCCTCCAAGAAGATGACATGGACGACAGCCCAGCTGAAGTGCCTCTACACCAATGCACGCAGCATGGGCAACAAACAGGAGGAGCTGGAAGCTACCGTGCTGCTAGAAAGTTATGACCTAGTTGCCATCACTGAAACTTGGTGGGATGAATCCCATGACTGGAGTGCAGCTATCGAAGGCTACAGGCTGTTCAGAAGGGACAGGCGAGGTAGGAGGGGCGGAGGCGTTGCCCTCTACGTCAAGAAACGGACAGAATGTGAAGAGCTGTCCCTGAAGAATAGCCATGAGCAGGTTGAAAGCTTATGGGTAAGAATTAGAGACCAAGGCAACAAAGGGAACCTCGTGGTTGGGGTCTACTACAGGCCGCCTGATCAAGGGGAGCCTATTGATGAAGACTTTTTTCTCCAACTACAGGAAGCTTCGCGTTCTCAGGCTCTCGTCCTGCTGGGGGATTTCAACCACCCCGACATCTGCTGGGAAAGTAACACGGCAGGCAGTAGGCAATCTAGGAGGCTCCTGGAGCGCATGGAGGACAACATCTTAAGCCAGGTAATAGATAGCCCTACCAGTGGGGATGCAGTACTGGACCTGGTGGTCACCAATGCAAGTGAGCTCATTGGTGATGTCAGGATTGGAGGCAGCCTCGGCTGTAGCAATCACACGCTGGTAGAGTTCACAGTCCTGAGAGATAAGGGTCAGGTGAAGAGTATAGTCAGGACCCTGAATTTTAGGAAAGCAAACTTCCAGCTCTTCAAGGAGTTAATCAACAGGATCCCCTGGGAAATGGCCCTCAGGGACAAGGGAGCAGAACAGAGCTGGCAGGTCTTTAAGGATGCTTTCCATGGGGCACAA
Source organism: Platalea leucorodia (assembly GCF_965183815.1). Taxonomy (NCBI): domain Eukaryota; kingdom Metazoa; phylum Chordata; class Aves; order Pelecaniformes; family Threskiornithidae; genus Platalea; species Platalea leucorodia. The sequence goes on from NC_138859.1 coordinate 34,928,037, forward strand.
GAGCTCTCGATCCCCAGGTGCAGGAAATCGGGCAAGGAAGGGAAGAGGCCGGCATGGCTGAGCCATGACCTGTGTGTCAAACTAAAGGGCAAGAAGAGAATGCACAGGCATTGGAAGCAGGGACTGGTATCCTGGGAAGAGTACAGGGCCACTACCTGGTTGTGTAGGGATGGGATCAGGAAGGCCAAGGCTCGGCTGGAGCTGAACGTGGCAAGGGACGCAAAGAATAATAAGAAGGGCTTCTACAGGTACGTCAACCAGAAAAGGAAGGTTAAGGAAAGCATACCCCCTCTGATGAACAAAACTGGCAAGCTGGTAACAACAGATGGAGAAGGCTGAGGTGCTCAACAACTTTTTTGCCTCAGTCTTCACTGGCAGCCTCTCTCCTCACACCTCCCGAGTCAATGGACCATATGGCGGGGATCAGGGGGGCAGAGGTCCTCCCACTGTAAGCGAAGATCAGGTTTCTGACCACCTGAGGAACCGGAACATACATAAGTCTATGGGTCCTGATGAGATGTATCCCAGAGTCCTGAGGGAATTGGCTGATGTAGTTGCCAAGCCACTCTCCATGATATTTGAAAAGTCATGGCAGTCAGGTGAAGTCCCTGGGGACTGGAAAAAGGGAAACATTGCACCCATTTTTAAAAAGGGTAGAAAGGAGGACCCTGGGAACTACCGACCTGTCAGCCTCAGCTCTGTGCCTGGGAAGATCATGGAACAGATCCTCCTAGAAGCTATGCTAAGGCACATGGAGGACAGGGAGGGGATTCGGGACAGCCAGCACGGCTTCACCAAGGGCAAGTCCTGCCTGACCAACCTAGTGGCCTTCTATGATGGAGTGACTACATCAGTGGACGAGGGAAGAGCTATGGATGTCATCTATCTGGACTTCTGTAAGGCCTTTGACACGGTCCCCCACAACATCCTTCTCTCTAAATTGGAGAGATATGGATTTGATGGGTGGACTGTTTGGTGGATAAGGAATTGTCTGGATGGTTGCATCCAGAGGGTAGTGGTCAATGGCTCGATGTCCAGATGGAGATCAGTGACGGGTGGTGTCCCTCAGGGGTCTGTACTGGGGCCCGTGCCGTTCAATATCTTCATCAATGACATAGACAGCGGGATCGAGTGCACCCTCAGCAAGTTTGCAGATGACACCAAGCTGAGTGGTGCAGTTGACATGCCTGAGGGATGGGATGCCATCCAGAGGGACCTGGACAAGCTGGAGAAATGGGCCTGTGTGAACCTCATGAGGTTCAACAAGGCCAAGTGCAAGGTCCTGTACCTGGGTCGGGGCAATCCCCGGTATCAGTACAGGCTGGGGGAAGAAGGGATTGAGAGCAGCCCTGAGGAGAAGGACTTGGGGGTACTGATAGATGAAAAGCTGGACATGAGCCGGCAATGTGCTCTCGCAGCCCAGAAAGCCAACCGTATCCTGGGCTGCATCAAAAGAAACTTGGCCAGCAGGTCGAGGGAGGTGATTCTGCCCCTCTGCTCTGCTCTAGTGAGACCCCACCTGGAGTATTGCGTCCAGCTCTGGAGTCCTCAGCACAGGAAGGACATGGGCCTGTTGGAGCGGGTCCAGAGGAGGGCCACAAAAATGATCAGAGGGATGGAGCACTTCTGCTATGAGGAAAGGCTGAGAGAGTTGGGGTTGTTCAGCCTGGAGAAGAGAAGGATGCGGGAAGACCTTATTGCAGCCTTCCAGTACTTAAAGGGGACCTACAAGAAAGATGGGGATAGTCTTTTTAGCAAGGCCTGCTGCGACAGGACAAGGGGTAATGGTTTTAAACTAAAGGAGGCTAGATTTAGACTAAACAGAAGGAAAAAATTTTTCACAATGAGGAAGGTGAAACACTGGAACGGGTTGCCCAGAGAGGTGGTAGATGCCTCATCCTTGGAAACATTCAAGGACAGGCTAGATGGGGCTCTGAGCAACCTGATCTAATTGAAGATGTCCCTGCCAATTGCAGGGGGGTTGGACTAGATGACCTTTAAAGGTCCCTTCCATCCCAAAGCATTCTATGATTCTATGATTAGATGAACTACTTGAGAGATTCAAATCCTTTTCTATATTGACAAAAAATATCAACTGATATACTGAACACAAATCTCTGGACATTTGGCTGAAGTGCCTGGAAGTCAGCAATGATTATTAAACACTCAGATAACTATGAACTTATTGGCCTTTTATGGTAATGAATCATAGAACAATCCAGGTTGGAAGGGACGTCGAAGGATCGTCTGGTCCAACCTTTTGTGGGAAAGGGAGCCTACAGAAGATTATCTAGCACCCTGTCCAATCGCATCTTGATAACCTCTGGTGATGGGGACTACCACGTCCCTGGGGAGGTTGTTCCAGTGAACAATTGTTCTCACTGTAAAAAATTTCTTTCTTATATCAAGATGAAACCTCTCCCGGTGGAACTTGTACCCATTGCCCCTTGTCTTCTCCATGGGGCTCTTTGTGTAGAGAAAGTGTCCATCCTCTTTATAGCTGCCCTTTAAGTACTGGAATACTGTGATGACGTTCCCCCTAAGCTTTCTCTTCTCCAGGGAGAAAAGACCCAACTCCTTCAGTCTTTCCTCATAGAGCCAGTTCTCCAGCCCTTTGATCATCTTCGTGGCCCTCCTTTGGACCCTCTCCAGTCTGTCCGCATCTTTCTTGAATTGTGGGGACCAGAACTGGACACAGTACTCCAGGCACGGCCTAACAAGCACCGAGTAGAGTGGGATGATCACGTCTCTATCTCTGCCAGTAATGCCCTTGCGGATGCAGCCCAGGATCCAATTTGCCTTTGTTGCTGCAGCAGCGCACTGCTGACTCATGTTCAGCTTGTTGTCCACCAGCACCCCTGGGTCCCTTTCAGCAAGGCTGCTTCCCAGCCACACAGATCCTAGCCTGTACTGGGGTCTTTGGTAATGTCATCCCAGGTGCAGGACTTTGCACTTGTCTTTGTTAAACCTCATACTGTTCTTGCTAGTCCACTCTTCCAGCCTGTCCAGGTCTCTCTGTAAGATGATGTGTCCCTTCTGACATGTCCACCTCACCACCCAGTTTAGTGTGATCAGCAAACTTGGTGAGGGTGCTTTCAATCAGTTCATCCAAATCATTTATGAAGATGTTGAACAGCATGGGGCCCAGTATCAATCCCTGGGGGACCCCACTTGTGACAGGTAGCCAGCCTGAGTAAAAACCATTAATCACCACCCTCAGAGTGTGGCCTGTTTGCCAGTTTCCTACCCATCTCTCATACCACACATCCAATCTGTATCTTGCCTGTTTTATCCAGAAGACTGTGGGAAACAGTGTCGAAAGCTTTGCTGAATTCTAGGAAAACAGTATCCACTGCTCTCCCCATGTCAACAGAAAATGTTATTTTGTTGTAGAAGGTGATCAGGTTAGTCTGGCATGATTTGCCTTTGGTAAATCTGTGCCAGCTTTTCCCAAACACCCACTTCATTTAGTTTGTGATGGTTTCTAGGAGGACTTGTTCTATTACTTTCCCAGGGATTGAAGTTAGACTAATGGGCCTGTAGTTTCCTGGGTCTTCTTTTGGGCCCTTCTTGTAGATGGGTATGACATTTGCCCTCTTCCAGATCCCCTGATCTCCAGGACTTTTCAAAGATTATAGACAGTGGCCTTGCAACAATGTCAGCCACTTCTCTTAACACCCTGGGGTGGATTCTGTCCAGACTCACAGATTTAAGTGGGTTGAGCCCTTGCAAGAGGCCGCAGACCAGCCCTTCCTCCACTATGGGTGGGTCGACACATGTGTTGCCATAGCTACTTGATCCTGTGATCTGGGGTCCAGCTACACCAGTAAAGACAGAAGCAAAGACAGTATTGAGAACTTCTGCCTTGTCAGCATTATTAGTAACTAGTTTCCCTGCCCTGTTTAGTAATGGACCTATGTCTTCCCTGTGCTTCTGCTTACTGCTCATGTACCTGAAGAACCCTTTCTTGTTGTTCTTGACATCTCTGGCCAACTTCTAGTTCTAGCTGGGCCTTAGCCTTCCAGACTGCATCTCTGCATGTCCTCGATGGCTATTTGACTGCCTTTCCATAGACAGAACGCTTCTTTTTTCTTTTAGGCACACCCAAAAGCTCATTGTTAAGCCAGGGTGGTCTCTTGTTCTGCCTTCTTTCTTTCCCTTTGTAGGGGATGGACTGTTCTTGTGCTTCCAGGAGGCTGTTCTTGAATAACTCCCAGCACTCACAAGCTCCTTTGCCCTCCATGGATGCTTCCCATGGAATCCCTCGCAGCTGGGCTCTGAGCATATTGAAGTCGGCTCTTCTAAAATCCAGGGTCTTTGTCCTACTACTGGTCTTCAGTGTGCTCAGCGGGATGCTGCGGTTGCTGTATCCAAGGCTACCATTGGTAGTTATGTTGTCAAGTAAGTCGTCTCGGTTTGTGAGCAGTAAATCTGGCAATGCGCTGCACCTAGTCAGCATGTCCAGCATCTGTAGCAGGAAGCGGTCCTCAGTGCATTCCAGGAACCTAGTGGATGACTTGTGCACTGCTGTGTTGTTTTCCCAACAAATGTCTGGGTAATTGAAGTCACCCATGAGGACCAGGTTCTGTTGGCCCAGGACTTCCTTGAGCAGCCAAAGTAAGGTTTCGTCGGCCTCATCATCCTGATTGGGAGGTCAGTAACAGATACCTAACATAAGATCCCCTTTGGTGACAATCCCTCTAATCATAGAATCATAGAATCATGGAATCGTCAAGGTTGGAAAAGACCCTTAAGATCATCGAGTCCAACCGTTAACCTATCACTGCCAAGTCCATCTATACCATGTCTTCGAGCACCATATCTATCCGTTCTTTAAATACCTCCAGAGATGGAGACTCAACCACTTCCCTGGGCAGCCTGTTCCAATGCTTGACCACCCTCTCAGTGAAGAAGTTTTTCCTAATATCTAACCTGAACTTCCCCTGGCGTAGCTTGAGGCCGTTTCCTCTCGTCCTATCACTCGTTACTAGGGAGAAGAGACCGACCCCCACCTCGCTACAACCTCCTTTCAGGCAGTTGTAGAGAGCAATAAGGTCTCCCCTCAGCCTCCTCTTCTCCAGGCTAAACAACCCCAGTTCCCTCAGCCGCTCCTCATAAGACTTGTGCTCTAGACCCTTCACCAGCTTCGTTGCCCTCCTCTGGACACACTCCAGCACCTCAATGTCCTTCTTGTAGTGAGGGGCCCAAAAATGAACACAGTACTCGAGGTGCGGCCTCACCAGTGCCGAGTTCAGGGGCACTATCACCTCCCTGGTCTTGCTGGCCACACTATTCCTGATACAGGCCAGGATGCCATTGGCCCTCTTGGCCACCTGGGCACACTGCTGGCTCATGTTCAGGTGGCTGTCAACCAACACCCCCAGGTCCTTTTCTGCCAGGCAGCTCTCCAGCCACTCCTCCCCCAGCCTGTAGTGTTGCCTGGGGTTGTTGTGACCCAAGTGCAGGACCCAGCACTTAGCCTTGTTGAACCTCATGCAGCTGGCCTCGGCCCATCGATCCAGCCTGTCCAGGTCCCTCTGCAGGGCCTTCCTACCCTCCAGCAGATCGACACTCCCACCCAACTTGGTGTCATCTGCAAACTTACTGAGGGTGCACTCGATCCCCTCATCCAGATCATCAATGAAGATGTTGAACAGGACCGGCCCCAGTACTGAGCCCTGGGGAACACCACTTGTGACCGGTTGCCAACTGGATTTGACTCCATTCACCACCACTCTCTGGGCTCGGCCGTCCAGCCAGTTTTTAACCCAGCGGAGAGTGCACCCATCCAAGCCGTGTGCAGCCAGCTTCTCCAGGAGAATGCTGTGGGAGACTGTGTCAAAGGCTTTACTAAAGTCCAAGTAGAGAACATCCTTAGCCTTCCCCTCATCCACTAAGCGGGTCACCTTGTCATAGAAGGAGACCAGGTTAGTGAAACAGGATCTCCCTTTCATAAACCCATGCTGGCTGGGCCTGATCCCTCGGTTGTCCCGCACTTGCTGTATAATGGCACTCAAGATGACCTGCTCCATGACCTTCCCCGGAAGGAATCTTCATCCAAAGACATTCAATAGAACTTTCATGGTCTTCATAACTCACCTCTATACACTCAGATTTCTCTTTTACATGAAGTGCAACTCCACCTCTTCTTCCTCCTTTCTTATCTTTCTGAAAGAGTTTGTAGCCATCCATTGTGGTTTTCCAGCTGTGTGAGTTTTCCCACCAAGTTTCTGTGATTTCTGATATCATAACTCTCAGACTGAGCATGGAGCTCCAGTTCCTCCTGTTTGTTGGCCAGACTATGTGCATTGGTATACATGCACTTGAGGTGGCTGGACTTAGGGTTCTTGCCTTTGGAAAGGGTTGGGAAGCATTCCTCGCTACTCTGGTAGGTGCACTCATCCACCCTGTTGCTTATGGATATACAGGTGTCACAGCTTTGGACACTACCCCCCAAGTTTGTTAGTTTAAAGCGTGATTTACTAAGTCAGCCAGGCAACTGGAAGAGGAAACTTTTTGGGAACTACTAAAGCTAAGGACAGATCCTGTGCAGGGAAAAGGACTCTGAGTGCTCTTGCCTATCTGGGAAAGAGCACAGGTTAAAAGCATGAGGAGAGAACTGCTGTGCCTGAACAAGGATGGGCTTTAAACACAAACCTTGGTTTGCAGATGGAAAGGACATATCCACAACTGATTTTAATCAAAAATAACTTTTTAACATAAGGAGCTGAACCAGCTAAGGAAATGGTTGGCTTTGCTTCCCTAACCTGATATTGGGTGTAACTCGACAGCTGCAAAGCAGGACTCTAAAGACTGTGCTTGTTGCCTTGCTTATTGTTATTACCTTGCTTTTACATGTAAAGAGCCTGACAGCATTGTCTCAGCTTCCTCTCTGGTGAAAAGCATTTTGCTCTGTTATACATGTAACACATATATTCTCTGTTTTCAGCTTCTGAATTGTTGAGTCCATGCACATCCCAAGAATACAGGCAGGCAATATTCTGCTTATTGGCTAGAGCAGGTTTCTTTGTCTTATTAGAATAGCAGCAACTATTATTACAGTTTTTGAACAGATGTAACAATATTTCCTAGGGTCCCTGAGTGATAGGCTCAATAAAGGCAATGTGGTTGCTCTGTGTGTCTTGCTCTGTCTTCCTGCAGCTTAATGAGGAATTTTCTTCCTGATCCATCTGTGTATCTGACCACAATCAATGTTGATAATGATGGGTACATGTGACCTCCAATTTTTCAAATAAGTAGTTTTGTGCAGCTCAGCTGTCATATCACCATAGCCTACAAATGCCAACTTGTCCCTTTTGCACAAAAGCATGCAATCACCAGTCAAAAACAAGCAATAACCCCTGTGGTTCTCTAACATCTCTGTTAGTTTTGTGTCACAAAATGTTTTTATTTCCTCAATATTTAGAAGTAAATAAAGAACAGCAAAAACCAACAAAGCATCCCCACAAAAGCAGCAGTTCACAGGACTTTTTTGCTAACACCTCAGAAAAGTCTGAAGTCAAGTGTTGCTGTGGCATTTGCAGCTTTGAAAAGATATGCACAAATTAGTTGTAAGACATGAAATATTCCTTTTGGATGAAAGGTTTGGCAACAGCGACTTGTTTGCTTAGAAGATTCATATATAGGATTCTTTCTTTTAAAGATTAAGCATCTGAGACTAGAGATAACATAATAATCTGGGCTTTCTCATATGGACTCATCTCTTGGTAATCCACACCTTTTGGAGCTGCTTGATTTGATGATAGCACTCTAAATTCCAAGGCCTTAATTAACTTTATTGTATGTAGCTTGGGAGATAAATATTTAGTAAACTCGGTATTGCTCAGCATCTTTTCACATTAGAGTCTTAACAAGCAATTATTGTGTTCTGCAACATGTAATGCATAGTCACTTGTGTACAGAATCAGCTATACGTATATGGCTCAGCTAGAACTATGTGTTGTAAACCCATCCCATGTATGAAACCTGCTATGTAGCTTTAAATACACGCACAGCTCTTACATGTTAACCATTTAGTGCCAACCATGATATGCTCAGTCTTCAAAAAAAAAAAGTTGTAGAAGCAGATGATGTCACTGACCTTTAAAAAAAACAAACTTGCTTAGCATAACCAGCTGTGACTCTTCCTGTGTTTTAATTTTTTACTGCATTTCTTTTATCAGGTGTTAAGACCTGTGATAATGACTTGCATATGATAAATGGAATAGCTGAAAGGGTGTAAGCCTGTTAAGGTGGAACGCTAGCAAAGCAGCAGTGAAGCACAAAGAATACGAGTCAGGGAGATTCATGAGTATTTTCCAAATAAAGTTTCAAAAACTTTTCATGCCCAGAGGACAAACCTGTGACACTCCTGAGCAGTAAAGGCTGATGATAACAAAGATTTTCAAAAGATTAAAAATATCAGAGTTTTTACCTTCAAAGTTACACAGAAGAAAATCAGATTCACATCTCCTTATAGCTTTCTCCTACTGGGAAAGCTCATCTTCTGTTGTAACAGACTTGGCTGAAGAATAAGGGCTTGTCATGCTATGGTTTTATTTCTTAGTGGCTCTCTACCATCATGGCATTAGCTTTAGCTTCTCAACTTTGTTTTTTGTGAAGTAATTAAAAGGAAAAAAAGATTTCATTATACTCTTCTCCTCCAGTAGCCTGCTGCTTATTAGTGGTTGTGCATCTTCATTGCTTCTATATCCAGCACCATGAGATGTGTGAGGATTTCATGAGAATGATAGCTAAAATGAACTTGAGATGGTCATTAAATAAAAAGTAGGATCTCTGATTTCTCCTAAGGGACTGATGAAAATGGATGTGGCAATTTTAATTAGTTTTCTTTAATTTTATTGATCAACCAATCAGTTATTTGTTTTTATTTTGGAATGGGGAGGGAAAAGAGGACCTCTCTAGGTAAATCTGTGTACTGCAAATGTAATGTAAAACTTCTGTTAAAATTTGCTCAGTTTTTGGAGCAATATTGCTTCCTACAATTTTCATTGAATAGTAACAGAAAAAGTAAGACATTTCTCACTTTATTTATAGGGTATGGGGAACTGCAGGCTATAGCAGCACCTGAATTATTGCTTAAAATATTTGAAATATCTTTCTATGACACATGTATCATTTTATATTCAAATGAGACTGAGATTAACCTGAAAGGCCTGCAGGCAACTGTGAAGGACAGAAGGAACTGCTAGACAGCAAAAGGCAATTTGGCCCAACAAACCATTTTCAAATTCTCTTAGCCTTCCCAATTCATTTTAACCCCTTTTCTCACCTATGTTTTCAATTCAATCTTCCCCCTAGAATGTTTTCCTACATTTTGAAGTGCCAAGTTATTTATTTTGGTGGCTTTCCTTGGCAACTAATTCCATATGTTCTACTTCCAACATCATACTGATTTTCACGTATTTATCGAAAACCAGCTATTGGCTGTTCCCATAGCTATTAAAGCCTTGCCTGACTGTAAGCTGTAACAATTTATAGGCAGTAATTTCTAGAAGGTAAGCTTTTAAGCTACAGAAGCTTTGGTAATATATTATGTCAGATGGAACCATTATTTTTTAGATTTGTTTTTTATTTTTTAAACCGAGTAAAAATTCTTGGCTTCCTCAGGTCTTCTTCCTATGTCTAGTCACTTTTCAGCATTGTACAGTTCACTGTGGGTGCACATGATCCAATCTTGCAACCTCTTGATAATATGGATTAATATTCTTCTCAGGAGTAACCCATTAACATCTATTGGACTATCCATGTAAAAACCCTGTGACTGAGATTAAAGGTTTGAAGCATGGGAACATTATTCACCTATATGAATAATTTCATAAGTGTACTATGAATCAGATTCATCAATATTTTCATCAGTTTAAAGCTAATTTGAAAGCTTGGTCTAGTACAGTGCTTGATAATCATTCAGAGAGCACCTAGATCATCTCCATATAGTGGTGGCTGCATAATGCGTAGAGGGGTCTTTCCTTTGAATGTGCAGTGTAGCACGAGCAATCACAGTGTCAAGAGGAGATATGCTTCTGTACCAACAACTATTGAAGCGGCTTGAACACCCTCATATGCTGCTAGTATCTCTTTTTCAGTCGGGGTGTAGTGGGCTTCTGATCCTCGATACCCCTGTCTCCAAAACCCTAATGGTCAACCTCGGGTTTCTCCTGTTGTTTTCTGCCAGAGGCTCCAGGTGAGACCATGCTCCCCGGCTGCAGTGTAGAGTACATTTGGCACAGCTGGTCCTGTCCGGACAGGCCCAAGAGCTATTGCATGGGCTATCCCGTTTCATCTGCTCAAAGGCTTGTTGTTGCTCAAGGCCCCACACAAAATACTTCTTCTTTCAGGTTACTCGATAGAGAGGGCTCTTAATAAAGAAAATAAATAAATTTCTTTAATAAAGAAAAAGCAAAGGCCGTGCACAGAAGCAAAGGAAAACAAAAAGATTTATTCTCTACTTCCCATTAACAGGTGATGTCCAGCCACTTCCTGGGAAGTAGGGCCTCAGTACACGTAGCGGTTGCTCTGGAAGACAAACGCTTTAATAACAAATGCCCCTCCCCCCCTTCTCTTAGCTTTTATTGCTTAGCACGACCTCATATGGTATGGAATATCCCTTTGGTCACATTGGGTCAGCTGTTCTGGCTATGTCCCCTCCCAAGATCTTGCCCACCCCCAGCCTACTAGCATTTGGAGGGGGAAGGTTTGGAGAGACAGGAGCACTGTTCAGCAGTAGCCAAGAGACTGGTGTGTTATCAACACCTTTCTAGCTACCAATACAAAGCACAGCACTATGAGGGCTGCCATGGGAAAAGTTAACTCCATCCCAGTCAAACCCAATACAATCTCCACCCTTTATTCCATACCATTTGTGTCATGCTCAGGTCCCACATAATTTAATACATTTATAGATCTTCTAACCATCCCATTGTATCTAATTCTCATTACTGAAATCCCTTCTTACCAACACTTACAACTTATACTGCATACTTAAACTATCTTTATACCCAGCATACATTCTCATTAACTACTATATCCCCTGTCCCTTAACAGATAGATATTATTTTCCCATTCCATGGGCTTCCGCCACTCCCTCAGATGTTCATAAGAACAGGCTATGACTTGGGCCCCATCTGTCAAGATGAGTGCTCAGGATAGGAGAAGCAGCACATTTTATTGTTGGGCACCAACACCAGCTTGGCTCGGGTCATCGCTGCACTCGTCCAGTTCCTTGCAAAGTTCACTCTTTGTCGGTTCAGGTAGTTCCTGCTACATTAGTTCCTACAACATACAACTCACATCACAGATTATTTTTCCCCCGAGATTAAATCTCCTCGAGGCACACACCGGGTCTCCCCGCCTTCTGCATTACCCACCAAGTACACCCAGGTCCTTGAGTGAAGACAATCCCACGAATGGGTTTGCCTTTTCCCAAGTAAGGAGCAATCCGCACCGCCTTCCTCAGCCACTGCCCTATGTGCACTGCGGAGACCTTATCTCCTCCCACAGTATGTAGGGGTTTTGTTTGGGCAGGACCAGGATGGTTAGCAGATCCTCTGGTGTTAACCAGCCAAGTGGCTGCTGCTGCTAAATTTGTATCCCAATGCTTCCATGCCCCATTGCCCAATGCTCTCAGCATAGTCTTTAACAGTCCATTATATCTCTCAGTCTTTCCAGAGGCTTGTGGGTGATAGGGGATGTGATACACCCAGTCAATGCCATGTTTATTGGCTCAGGAGTTTATGAGGTTATTTCGGAAATGAGTCCCATTGATTCAATTCTTTCTGGGGCACCATGTCACCTCAAAATTTGCCTTTCAAGGCCTAAGATGGTGTTTCAGGCAGCGGCATGGTTTACAGGGTATGTTTCTAGCCAACCGGTAGTTGCTTCCACCATGGTGAGTACGTAGCGCTTGCCTTGGTGTGTTCGTGGCAGTGGTCCAATATAGTCAATTTGCCAGGCCTTGCCACATCAAAAGACCAGCCACCGCCCTCTGTTCCAGGAAGACTTTACTTGTGTGGCTCGCTTGGTTGTGTCACATGTCTCACATTCATAGATGACCTCTGTGATGGCCTCCATGGTCAGGTCTACCCCTTGATTACAAGCCCATCTGTATGTTGCATCTCTCCCTAGATGTTCCGATGTTTTGTGGGCCCATCAAGCTACAAATAGCTCACCCTTATGCTCCCAATCTAGGTCCACCTGAGCTACTTCAATTTTGACACCCTTGCCTACCTGTTCATTGTTTCGATGGTCTTCAGTGGTGCAGGTTTTGGGCATGCGAGCATCTATGTGATGTACCTTTAGAGTGATGTTTTCTACCCAGGCAGCGATGTCTTGCCACAATGCAGCAGCCCAGATGGGTTTACCCCTGCGATGCCAATTGGTCTACTTCCACTGCTGTAGTCACCCCCATAGGTCATTAGCCACCATCCAGGAGTCAGTATAGAGTACTGGCCACTTTTCTCATTCAGCAATATCTAGGGCTAGTTGGATGGCTTTCACTTCTGCAAATGGACTTGACTCACCTTCTCCTTCAATGGCTTCAACGACTTGTCATGTGGGACTCCACACAGCAGCTTCCCACTTCTGATGGTCTCCTACCACAAGACAGGATCCATCAGTAAACAGAGCATAATGCCTTTCATCTTCTGATAACTCATTATATGGTGGTGCCTCTTGGGCACGAGCCACCTCCTCAGGCAATGCTCCAAAATCTCTGCCTTCTGGCCAGTGCGTGATCTCTTCCAGGATTCCTGGGAGGTTGGGTTTCACAGGCAAGCCCATTGCATGATCGACGCTACCCACTTCCTCCACGTAGCATTGGTTGCATGATGCGTAGAGAGGATATTTCCTTTGAACATCCAGTGTAGCACGGGCAATAGCAGTGCCAAGAGGAGACATGCTTCTGTACCAACAACTTCTGAAGCGGCTCGAACCCCCTCATATGCTGCTAGTATCTCTTTTTCAGTCAGGATGTAGTGGGCTTGTGATCCTTGATACCCCCGGCTCCAAAACCCTAGAGGTCAATGTCAGGTTTCTCCTGGTGTTTTCAGCCAGAGGCTCCAGGTGAGGCCATGCTCCCTGGCTCCAGAGTAGAGTACATTTTGCACAGCTGGTCCTGTCCGGACAGGCCCAAGAGCTACCGCACGAACTACTTCCTGTTTGATATACTCAAAGGCTTGTTGTTGCTCAAGGCCTGACACAAAATAGGTCTTTTGGGTCACTTGATAGAGAGGGCTCACAAGCTGACTATAAACTGCATTATGCATTCTCCAGAATCCCACAAGGCCTAGAATCATAGAATGCTTTGGGATGGAAGGGACCTTTAAAGGTCATCTAGTCCAACCCCCCTGCAATTGACAGGGACATCTTCAATTAGATCAGGTTGCTCAGAGCCCCATCTAGCCTGTCCTTGAATGTTTCCAAGGATGAGGCATCTACCACCTCTCTGGGCAACCCATTCCAGTGTTTCACCTTCCTCATTGTGAAAAATTTTTTTTTCCTTAGCTGGTTCAGCTCCTTATGTTAAAAAGTTATTTTTGATTAAAATCAGTTGTGGATATGTCCTTTCCATCTGCAAACCAAGGTTTGTGTTTAAAGCCCATCCTTGTTCAGGCACAGCAGTTCTCTCCTCATGCTTTTAACCTGTGCTCTTTCCCAGATAGGCAAGAGCACTCAGAGTCCTTTTCCCTGCACAGGATCTGTCCTTAGCTTTAGTAGTTCCCAAAAAGTTTCCTCTTCCAGTTGCCTGGCTGACTTAGTGAATCACGCTTTAAACTAACAAACTTGGGGGGTAGTGTCCAAAGCTGTGACACCTGTATATCCATAAGCAACAGGGTGGATGAGTGCACCTACCAGAGTAGCGAGGAATGCTTCCCAACCCTTTCCAAAGGCAAGAACCCTAAGTCCAGCCACCTCAAGTGCATGTATACCAATGCACATAGTCTGGCCAACAAACAGGAGGAACTGGAGCTCCATGCTCAGTCTGAGAGTTATGATATCAGAAATCACAGAAACTTGGTGGGAAAACTCACACAGCTGGAAAACCACAATGGATGGCTACAAACTCTTTCAGAAAGATAAGAAAGGAGGAAGAAGAGGTGGAGTTGCACTTCATGTAAAAGAGAAATCTGAGTGTATAGAGGTGAGTTATGAAGACCATGAAAGTTCTATTGAATGTCTTTGGATGAAGATTCCTTCCGGGGAAGGTCATGGAGCAGGTCATCTTGAGTGCCATTATACAGCAAGTGCGGGACAACCGAGGGATCAGGCCCAGCCAGCATGGGTTTATGAAAGGGAGATCCTGTTTCACTAACCTGGTCTCCTTCTATGACAAGGTGACCCGCTTAGTGGATGAGGGGAAGGCTAAGGATGTTCTCTACTTGGACTTTAGTAAAGCCTTTGACACAGTCTCCCACAGCATTCTCCTGGAGAAGCTGGCTGCACACGGCTTGGATGGGTGCACTCTCCGCTGGGTTAAAAACTGGCTGGACGGCCGAGCCCAGAGAGTGGTGGTGAATGGAGTCAAATCCAGTTGGCAACCGGTCACAAGTGGTGTTCCCCAGGGCTCAGTACTGGGGCCGGTCCTGTTCAACATCTTCATTGATGATCTGGATGAGGGGATCGAGTGCACCCTCAGTAAGTTTGCAGATGACACCAAGTTGGGTGGGAGTGTCGATCTGCTGGAGGGTAGGAAGGCCCTGCAGAGGGACCTGGACAGGCTGGATCGATGGGCCGAGGCCAGCTGCATGAGGTTCAACAAGGCTAAGTGCTGGGTCCTGCACTTGGGTCGCAACAACCCCAGGCAACACTACAGGCTGGGGGAGGAGTGGCTGGAGAGCTGCCTGGCAGAAAAGGACCTGGGGGTGTTGGTTGACAGCCACCTGAACATGAGCCAGCAGTGTGCCCAGGTGGCCAAGAGGGCCAATGGCATCCTGGCCTGTATCAGGAATAGTGTGGCCAGCAAGACCAGGGAGGTGATAGTGCCCCTGAACTCGGCACTGGTGAGGCCGCACCTCGAGTACTGTGTTCATTTTTGGGCCCCTCACTACAAGAAGGACATTGAGGTGCTGGAGTGTGTCCAGAGGAGGGCAACGAAGCTGGTGAAGGGTCTAGAGCACATGTCTCATGAGGAGCGGCTGAGGGAACTGGGGTTGTTTAGCCTGGAGAAGAGGAGGCTGAGGGGAGACCTTATTGCTCTCTACAACTGCCTGAAAGGAGGTTGTAGCGAGGTGGGGGTCGGTCTCTTCTCCCTAGTAACGAGTGATAGGACGAGAGGAAACGGCCTCAAGCTACGCCAGGGGAAGTTCAGGTTAGATATTAGGAAAAACTTCTTCACTGAGAGGGTGGTCAAGCATTGGAACAGGCTGCCCAGGGAAGTGGTTGAGTCTCCATCTCTGGAGGTATTTAAAGAACGGATAGATATGGTGCTCGAAGACATGGTATAGATGGACTTGGCAGTGATAGGTTAACGGTTGGACTCGATGATCTTAAGGGTCTTTTCCAACCTTGACGATTCCATGATTCTATGATTCTATGATTAGAGGGATTGTCACCAAAGGGGATCTTATGTTAGGTATCTGTTACTGACCTCCCAATCAGGATGATGAGGCCGACGAAACCTTACTTTGGCTGCTCAAGGAAGTCCTGGGCCAACAGAACCTGGTCCTCATGGGTGACTTCAATTACCCAGACATTTGTTGGGAAAACAACACAGCAGTGCACAAGTCATCCACTAGGTTCCTGGAATGCACTGAGGACCGCTTCCTGCTACAGATGCTGGACATGCTGACTAGGTGCAGCGCATTGCCGGATTTACTGCTCACAAACCGAGACGACTTACTTGACAACATAACTACCAATGGTAGCCTTGGATACAGCAACCGCAGCATCCCGCTGAGCACACTGAAGACCAGTAGTAGGACAAAGACCCTGGATTTTAGAAGAGCCGACTTCAATATGCTCAGAGCCCAGCTGCGAGGGATTCCATGGGAAGCATCCATGGAGGGCAAAGGAGCTTGTGAGTGCTGGGAGTTATTCAAGAACAGCCTCCTGGAAGCACAAGAACAGTCCATCCCCTACAAAGGGAAAGAAAGAAGGCAGAACAAGAGACCACCCTGGCTTAACAATGAGCTTTTGGGTGTGCCTAAAAGAAAAAAGAAGCGTTCTGTCTATGGAAAGGCAGTCAAATAGCCATCGAGGACATGCAGAGATGCAGTCTGGAAGGCTAAGGCCCAGCTAGAACTAGAAGTTGGCCAGAGATGTCAAGAACAACAAGAAAGGGTTCTTCAGGTACATGAGCAGTAAGCAGAAGCACAGGGAAGACATAGGTCCATTACTAAACAGGGCAGGGAAACTAGTTACTAATAATGCTGACAAGGCAGAAGTTCTCAATACTGTCTTTGCTTCTGTCTTTACTGGTGTAGCTGGACCCCAGATCACAGGATCAAGTAGCTATGGCAACACATGTGTCGACCCACCCATAGTGGAGGAAGGGCTGGTCTGCGGCCTCTTGCAAGGGCTCAACCCACTTAAATCTGTGAGTCTGGACAGAATCCACCCCAGGGTGTTAAGAGAAGTGGCTGACATTGTTGCAAGGCCACTGTCTATAATCTTTGAAAAGTCCTGGAGATCAGGGGATCTGGAAGAGGGCAAATGTCATACCCATCTACAAGAAGGGCCCAAAAGAAGACCCAGGAAACTACAGGCCCATTAGTCTAACTTCAATCCCTGGGAAAGTAATAGAACAAGTCCTCCTAGAAACCATCACAAACTAAATGAAGTGGGTGTTTGGGAAAAGCTGGCACAGATTTACCAAAGGCAAATCATGCCAGACTAACCTGATCACCTTCTACAACAAAATAACATTTTCTGTTGACATGGGGAGAGCAGTGGATACTGTTTTCCTAGAATTCAGCAAAGCTTTCGACACTGTTTCCCACAGTCTTCTGGATAAAACAGGCAAGATACAGATTGGATGTGTGGTATGAGAGATGGGTAGGAAACTGGCAAACAGGCCACACTCTGAGGGTGGTGATTAATGGTTTTTACTCAGGCTGGCTACCTGTCACAAGTGGGGTCCCCCAGGGATTGATACTGGGCCCCATGCTGTTCAACATCTTCATAAATGATTTGGATGAACTGATTGAAAGCACCCTCACCAAGTTTGCTGATCACACTAAACTGGGTGGTGAGGTGGACATGTCAGAAGGGACACATCATCTTACAGAGAGACCTGGACAGGCTGGAAGAGTGGACTAGCAAGAACAGTATGAGGTTTAACAAAGACAAGTGCAAAGTCCTGCACCTGGGATGACATTACCAAAGACCCCAGTACAGGCTAGGATCTGTGTGGCTGGGAAGCAGCCTTGCTGAAAGGGACCCAGGGGTGCTGGTGGACAACAAGCTGAACATGAGTCAGCAGTGCGCTGCTGCAGCAACAAAGGCAAATTGGATCCTGGGCTGCATCCGCAAGGGCATTACTGGCAGAGATAGAGACGTGATCATCCCACTCTACTCGGTGCTTGTTAGGCCGTGCCTGGAGTACTGTGTCCAGTTCTGGTCCCCACAATTCAAGAAAGATGCGGACAGACTGGAGAGGGTCCAAAGGAGGGCCACGAAGATGATCAAAGGGCTGGAGAACTGGCTCTATGAGGAAAGACTGAAGGAGTTGGGTCTTTTCTCCCTGGAGAAGAGAAAGCTTAGGGGGAACGTCATCACAGTATTCCAGTACTTAAAGGGCAGCTATAAAGAGGATGGACACTTTCTCTACACAAAGAGCCCCATGGAGAAGACAAGGGGCAATGGGTACAAGTTCCACCGGGAGAGGTTTCATCTTGATATAAGAAAGAAATTTTTTACAGTGAGAACAATTGTTCACTGGAACAACCTCCCCAGGGACGTGGTAGTCCCCATCACCAGAGGTTATCAAGATGCGATTGGACAGGGTGCTAGATAATCTTCTGTAGGCTCCCTTTCCCACAAAAGGTTGGACCAGACGATCCTTCGACGTCCCTTCCAACCTGGATTGTTCTATGATTCATTACCATAAAAGGCCAATAAGTTCATAGTTATCTGAGTGTTTAATAATCATTGCTGACTTCCAGGCACTTCAGCCAAATGTCCAGAGATTTGTGTTCAGTATATCAGTTGATATTTTTTGTCAATATAGAAAAGGATTTGAATCTCTCAAGTAGTTCATCTAATCATAGAATCATAGAATGCTTTGGGATGGAAGGGACCTTTAAAGGTCATCTAGTCCAACCCCCCTGCAATTGGCAGGGACATCTTCAATTAGATCAGGTTGCTCAGAGCCCCATCTAGCCTGTCCTTGAATGTTTCCAAGGATGAGGCATCTACCACCTCTCTGGGCAACCCGTTCCAGTGTTTCACCTTCCTCATTGTGAAAAATTTTTTCCTTCTGTTTAGTCTAAATCTAGCCTCCTTTAGTTTAAAACCATTACCCCTTGTCCTGTCGCAGCAGGCCTTGCTAAAAAGACTATCCCCATCTTTCTTGTAGGTCCCCTTTAAGTACTGGAAGGCTGCAATAAGGTCTTCCCGCATCCTTCTCTTCTCCAGGCTGAACAACCCCAACTCTCTCAGCCTTTCCTCATAGCAGAAGTGCTCCATCCCTCTGATCATTTTTGTGGCCCTCCTCTGGACCCGCTCCAACAGGCCCATGTCCTTCCTGTGCTGAGGACTCCAGAGCTGGACGCAATACTCCAGGTGGGGTCTCACTAGAGCAGAGCAGAGGGGCAGAATCACCTCCCTCGACCTGCTGGCCAAGTTTCTTTTGATGCAGCCCAGGATACGGTTGGCTTTCTGGGCTGCGAGAGCACATTGCCGGCTCATGTCCAGCTTTTCATCTATCAGTACCCCCAAGTCCTTCTCCTCAGGGCTGCTCTCAATCCCTTCTTCCCCCAGCCTGTACTGATACCGGGGATTGCCCCGACCCAGGTACAGGACCTTGCACTTGGCCTTGTTGAACCTCATGAGGTTCACACAGGCCCATTTCTCCAGCTTGTCCAGGTCCCTCTGGATGGCATCCCATCCCTCAGGCATGTCAACTGCACCACTCAGCTTGGTGTCATCTGCAAACTTGCTGAGGGTGCACTCGATCCCGCTGTCTATGTCATTGATGAAGATATTGAACGGCACGGGCCCCAGTACAGACCCCTGAGGGACACCACCCGTCACTGATCTCCATCTGGACATCGAGCCATTGACCACTACCCTCTGGATGCAACCATCCAGACAATTCCTTATCCACCAAACAGTCCACCCATCAAATCCATATCTCTCCAATTTAGAGAGAAGGATGTTGTGGGGGACCGTGTCAAAGGCCTTACAGAAGTCCAGATAGATGACATCCATAGCTCTTCCCTCGTCCACTGATGTAGTCACTCCATCATAGAAGGCCACTAGGTTGGTCAGGCAGGACTTGCCCTTGGTGAAGCCGTGCTGGCTGTCCCGAATCCCCTCCCTGTCCTCCATGTGCCTTAGCATAGCTTCTAGGAGGATCTGTTCCATGATCTTCCCAGGCACAGAGCTGAGGCTGACAGGTCGGTAGTTCCCAGGGTCCTCCTTTCTACCCTTTTTAAAAATGGGTGCAATGTTTCCCTTTTTCCAGTCCCCAGGGACTTCACCTGACTGCCATGACTTTTCAAATATCATGGAGAGTGGCTTGGCAACTACATCAGCCAATTCCCTCAGGACTCTGGGATACATCTCATCAGGACCCATAGACTTATGTATGTTCCGGTTCCTCAGGTGGTCAGAAACCTGATCTTCGCTTACAGTGGGAGGACCTCTGCCCCCCTGATCCCCGCCATATGGTCCATTGACTCGGGAGGTGTGAGGAGAGAGGCTGCCAGTGAAGACTGAGGCAAAAAAGTTGTTGAGCACCTCAGCCTTCTCCATCTGTTGTTACCAGCTTGCCAGTTTTGTTCATCAGAGGGGGTATGCTTTCCTTAACCTTCCTTTTCTGGTTGACGTACCTGTAGAAGCCCTTCTTATTATTCTTTGCGTCCCTTGCCACGTTCAGCTCCAGCCGAGCCTTGGCCTTCCTGATCCCATCCCTACACAACCAGGTAGTGGCCCTGTACTCTTCCCAGGATACCAGTCCCTGCTTCCAATGCCTGTGCATTCTCTTCTTGCCCTTTAGTTTGACACACAGGTCATGGCTCAGCCATGCCGGCCTCTTCCCTTCCTTGCCCGATTTCCTGCACCTGGGGATCGAGAGCTCTTGTGCCCCATGGAAAGCATCCTTAAAGACCTGCCAGCTCTGTTCTGCTCCCTTGTCCCTGAGGGCCATTTCCCAGGGGATCCTGTTGATTAACTCCTTGAAGAGCTGGAAGTTTGCTTTCCTAAAATTCAGGGTCCTGACTATACTCTTCACCTGACCCTTATCTCTCAGGACTGTGAACTCTACCAGCGTGTGATTGCTACAGCCGAGGCTGCCTCCAATCCTGACATCACCAATGAGCTCACTTGCATTGGTGACCACCAGGTCCAGTACTGCATCCCCACTGGTAGGGCTATCTATTACCTGGCTTAAGATGTTGTCCTCCATGCGCTCCAGGAGCCTCCTAGATTGCCTACTGCCTGCCGTGTTACTTTCCCAGCAGATGTCGGGGTGGTTGAAATCCCCCAGCAGGACGAGAGCCTGAGAACGCGAAGCTTCCTGTAGTTGGAGAAAAAAGTCTTCATCAATAGGCTCCCCTTGATCAGGCGGCCTGTAGTAGACCCCAACCACGAGGTTCCCTTTGTTGCCTTGGTCTCTAATTCTTACCCATAAGCTTTCAACCTGCTCATGGCTATTCTTCAGGGACAGCTCTTCACATTCTGTCCGTTTCTTGACGTAGAGGGCAACGCCTCCGCCCCTCCTACCTCGCCTGTCCCTTCTGAACAGCCTGTAGCCTTCGATAGCTGCACTCCAGTCATGGGATTCATCCCACCAAGTTTCAGTGATGGCAACTAGGTCATAACTTTCTAGCAGCACGGTAGCTTCCAGCTCCTCCTGTTTGTTGCCCATGCTGCGTGCATTGGTGTAGAGGCACTTCAGCTGGGCTGTCGTCCATGTCATCTTCTTGGAGGAACACCCCTTGGTTCCCTTGAGGAATTTCTCTGATATTTCCTTGTTGGCTCCTATTACCTCAAGAGCCCCCTGCTCATCCCTGTAGGACTTTGACTGTGCTGCAGTGTCTCCAGCACGCTGTGGGAATAAATGAGATTGTGTTTTACTTTGACGAGATGCAGCTGTGCCCTTGAGGCTTGTTACAAACAAGTTTGTGAAACTTAGAGGCAGAAAAATAAGGATGAGATTGGATACATCCCTGAAAGAGGAATTCGTGTGCACCAACTTGAAGAACCAATAAGCAAAGCTGAAGAGACGCGTGGACACTAGATAATATTATAAAAGAGATAGATTGTAAAAATAAAGGGGCTTCGCCTAAACTCATATGCGGAGTCCGTGTTTAATTGCCACAAATGGTGACCCCGACGTGATTCGGTCCTACGACGTGATTCGGTCCTACGAACCGCGGACGAGAGAGCAGCTGGTGGCAAGCCCAGCTGAACTTTATTGCAGCGTACCATAGAGCTGAACTCTACTGCAGCGGACCAGAGAGCTGAACTCTACTGCAGCGGACCAGAGAGCTGCTTGTCAACAATTAATCGCCTCGGGAAAAAGAGGTGAGCAGCTGGGAACGGGAAAATGGGGGCGCAAATGTCCTCGGAAGAAAAATCTATTTTGCGTATATTTTTGCGAATCCTTGCAAAAAGGGGCATAAATTATGATGAAGGAAAGGTTCGGTTGTTGTTAACTTGGCTGCGAAAAAACGGGCAACAAGCGAACGCAGCGACCGCGTTCCAGGTGGAGACTTGGGAGGAGGCAGGAAAAGTGTTATGGGAAGCGGCCACCAGGGGGGACAGTAATGCCGCAAGTGTTTTGACGACGTGGCGTTTACTGAAAGACTCTTTAGAACAATTAAAGTCAGACCGAAGGGCTGCAGCCTCTGCTCCCGCTCCGGAGCTAACTCCGCAGGGCACGCCGGAGACACCGACATCGGGTTCGTCCTCCGACATATCTCTGTTAGTGGGGGCTCAGGCTGCACAACCCTCCACCCCCCCCGCGCCGCCGTTACCCTCTGCGCCGCTTTCTCCTTCACCTGCTCCTATGGCTTCAACACCTCTGCTAGACCTTCCGATCCCTGCAACCAGTACCCCTCCACTTCCCCGCCCCCCCCCCCCCCCCCGGCCCCTGCTGCGTCGGCATTCTTACCGCCTTTCTCTACTGCTTCTAATGCCGATACTCCACAAACCCATAATCAATTGCCGCCGAGGAATGGGGGGCGTCAGCCCCTGCTACGAGGTGGCAAAAGATTAGACACCAAGCATTGCAAGCGGGAGATACAGCTTTTTGTTCAGCGATAGCGTGTCCCGTCATACGCAGCAACGCAAATGTCCCCGATGAGCATGAACCTTTTGGCTATAATGTTTTAAAAGATCTACGACAAACAGTTGCCGCGCATGGACTGGGTTCTCCTTTTACACAATCCCTGCTACGGGGAATATTTACAAATGAAATGGTACCATTTGATATATGCACGCTTATTAATCTTATATTGACCCCAATGCAAAAGGTGATCTTTGAAAGCACCTGGCGTACCGCCTGTCAAAACGCCACAATTATCAATATGCAGCGACAACAAGGCGACCCTTTACAAGGGGCAGGACTCCCTCAGCTTATGGGGGATCCGCCGCCAAATCACCCAACGTTACAGGCACGGTTACGACCAGAGATATTAGCACAAGGCAGAGACCTTGCTTTACAGGCATTACTAAAAGTTCCGGATGCCGGAAGAGCGACAAAATCATTTACATTAATAAAGCAAGGGAGAGGAGAGGGATATATCTCATTCTTAGATCGTCTTAAAGAGGCTTTGGAAAAACAAGTCGAAAATGCAGAAGCAAGAGAGGTCCTACTATTAAAATCAGCCTTTGAAAATGCGAATACGGACTGTAAAAAAGTGCTTTTGCCTCTAAAAAATCCCTCCTTAATGGATATGACAGAAGCTACCCAGAAGGTGGGGTCAATGTCACGTAATATGGAAACATTAGCTACAGCTTTTGCCACCGCAATGAAAGTACAGAAACCATGTTTCTTCTGCGGAAAAACTGGACATTTTAAAAGAGATTGCCCACAATTGAGAAGGGGAGGAAAACCGAGCGCACCAAGCGCACCCGGACTATGTCCAAAATGTAAAAAAGGAAGGCATTTCGCGAACCAATGTCGATCGAAATATGACGTAGATGGCAAACCATTATTACCGAGATCGGGAATCTCGCGAGGGAGCGCGAAAGCGGAGCGCGCTCAGACAGCAAATACGCCGTTACAAGCCTTTCCGATTGTCTCCGAGCCAGCACCGCCGGCAGTGCCGGACTAGATGTTTCCACATTCACCACGAGGCCAAGCCATAGTAGAACGCGCACATCGCGCTCTAAAATCCATGTTGCAAAAACAAAAAGGGAGAATGCCAGGGGCCACTCCAGCAGACAGACTAAGTAAAGCCGTGTATGTGTTAAACTACCTGAATATGTCTGAAAATAATATTCCTGTTATTATCTCTCATTTTCTGTCTCTTCAATCAAAAGATTTAACAGCCACACCACAGAAGGCCCGAGTTTTTACAAAATCGCTACAAACGGGTAATTGGGAAGGTCCTTTTGATCTACTAACCTGGGGCAGAGGGTATGCTTGTGTCTCAACAGATGTAGGACCTAAGTGGGTACCTGCAAGGTGCGTAAGACCTGCTCTTGCATCGGATAACAGGAACGAGCAGCAGAAGACACTGAACTCTGAGAAGACTGATGGGGAATGACTTATCAGATAACTCTGAATCAATCCATAAAGCAATCAAAGATTTGAAGGAGGGGGTTAGCAAATTACAAGTCAGTGGTGGATTTGGTTGGCTGAATCACTTACTAACAAGTTGGGGAATTGGCGGGTGGATAATGTCTCTAATCAAAATGGGTCTTTTGTTGTTACTAATATTTTGCGCTATAATAATGATAGTTTCTTGTCTAGTGTCTTGGGTACAGAAAATGCTATAGAATATGATTAAACAAGCTTTTGTGGTAGAAAAACAAAAAGGGGGAATTGTGGGAATAAATGAGATTGTGTTTTACTTTGACGAGATGCAGCTGTGCCCTTGAGGCTTGTTACAAACAGGTTCGCCAGAATGCAGCTGTGCCCTTGAGGCTTGTTACAAACAAGTTTGTGAAACTTAGAGGCAGAAAAATAAGGATGAGATTGGATACATCCCTGAAAGAGGAATTCGCGTGCACCAACTTGAAGAACCAATAAGCAAAGCTGAAGAGACGCGTGGACACTAGATAATATTATAAAAGAGATAGATTGTAAAAATAAAGGGGCTTCGCCTAAACTCATATGCGGAGTCCGTGTTTAATTGCCACAGCACGCCTCAGATCAGCAGGCTGAGGGCCCTCACTAGCACCCCATCCCCCGCTAGTACCCCATCCCTCTAACCATGGCGTGCCATCCCACCGCTTATCACAGGCAAGCCTGATATCAACCCCCTCCCCCTTCAAGTCTATTTTAAAGCCCTGTCGATGAGTTCTGCAAGCTCCTCAGCAAAGACCCTCTTCCCCCTTTGAGAAAGGTGAATCCCGTCCAGATGCCAGCAAGCCTGGTGCCGTGTAGGCCATCCCATTGTTGAAAAACCCAAAATTGTGATGATGACACCAGCCACGGAGTCATGTATTAACGGACTGGATCCGTTTGTTCCTTTCAGTGTTCCTGTCCTCAACTGGAAGGAGGGAGGAACAAATAACCTGTGCTCCCGATTCCCTTACCAACCGTCCCAAGGCCCTGAAGTCTCTCTTGATTGCTTTTGGACTGCAGGTTGCAGCTTCCTCTCCACCTACATGGAAGGTCAATAACGGGTAGTAGTCCAAGGGCTGTACCAGGCTGGGAAGTTTCCTGGTGATGTCCTTAACCTGGGCCCCAGGGAGGCAGCAGACTTCCCTTTGAGGAGGGTTTGCCCGGCATATTGGACCCTCTGTCCCCTTCAGAAGGGAGTCACCTACAACTATAACCCTTCTTTCCTTCCTCGTGGAGGTGGTTGTGATACTGTGGGTAGGCCTATCTAACCTTGGAGACACCTCTGGTGTAGATGGACTATCATCCACATCCTTCCTTGACTGGCCTTCCACTTCCAGAGCCTCATACCTGTTGGACAGAGGCACCTGCGAGGGTGTAGTGGGCAAGGAGGGAGTTCGCCTTCTGCCCTGAGCATGGCCTTGCCTCCATTCACTTCTTTCCTTTAGGCTGCTGCCTGGCAGTGGGAGGATACAGGGTCCCCTTGATCTTGAGTATTTCCTATTTGGTGCTCCTTTTTCTGATCCAGGGAGGGCAGAGCTTGGCTCCACCAGTCAATCTCTTGCTCAGCCTCCCTGATGCTCCTCAACCTTTCTACTTCCTCTTGTAGCTCTGCCACCAAGCTGAGCAGATCATCCACCTGGTCACACCTCACACAGCTGTTCTCACTACTGCCATCTGTTACCAGTGAAAGGCTCTGGCACCCTCTGCAGCCTGAGACCTGGATGGCTGCGTGGTTTGTTGGGAGCACAGTTTGGGTTGCCACATCCTTTCTGGTGGCTGTAGAGGACATGGCCTTCTGCCGGGTGGAGACCATAGCTGAGCTCCTTCTGAGAGGGTGATGACCACCAGCTGAACTTACCTTTTGAGCTGGCAGAGCTTCAGCGCCCTGCCTGCGCAAACTGCCACACCATGCCCTGGCTGACACGCCACGCCCTGGCTGACGCGCCACGCCCTGTTTGCCCGTCCTGGTTGCTTGCGCTCCCTAAGGGCCGTTTAAATCTCCCGCGGTTGCTCCTGGCTATGCTCCCTGCTGCGTCAGCCTCGCTCGCAAGAGCTGGCGGCTCCTGGCAGGTCTCTCGGCACGTCTGGGGGCTTCCCAGGCTCCATGAACCCCCCTCCCCTTATCCTCGTCGCCTCGCGCTCAGCCGCGGAACTTACCGTTGCCGCTGCTGTGCTCCTCGCCGACTGAGTCAATATAATGATAGTCTGAGACCTTACACCTTTCCATGCTTAAACTTAATCATACTCAGGAAGGCCTCCAGAGATCTGCATCAACTTCTGTAAGTATTATTGACTGTACACAGCTCCTAGGCTCTTTTTTCAGTCTCAGAGATTCAGTGCTTCAACTTAGTAGGCAGGTATTCATGACATGTAAGTTTTCAAAAACTTGTAAAACAAACATGATAAAGGAAAAAAAAAAATTACGTTTTTTCAGAGCCTTCTAATAACTGTGATATATATTTTAAAAATGTTTCAGATAATTATCCATATTTTGGAGTAATTTTATGTGATCTTTTTGAAATTCTCTAAACCTGTACTTTCAACAGGCAACAGCCAGGACAGGATAGTTCTAACTAATATAAAGAGCTATTTTTGGAGTTATTGCATGAATAACTTTGTGGGGTGATGTACTGGGTCTGGCTGGGATAGAGTTAATTTTCTTCGTAGCAGCCTGTATGGTGCTGTGCTTTGCATTTGTGGCTAAAGCAGTGTTGATAACACACCAGTGTTTTAGATATTGCTGAACAATGCTTGCACAGGGTCATGGCTTTCTCTCTTTCCCACTGTGCCCTGCCCCCCACCCCCCATCCCCAGTAAATAAGGCAGGGGAGGGGAAGGGACTGGGAGGGGACATAGCTGGGACAGCTGACCCAAACTGAACAAATGGTTACTCCATACCATATGACTTCATGTACAGCAATAAAAGCTCAGGGAAAGGAGGAGGAAGGGTTTGTGGTTATGGCATTTGTTTTCTCAAGTAACCGTTAGGAGTGTTGAGGCCCTGCTTTCCAGGAAGTGACTGGACATCTGCCTGCTGATGGGAAGTAGTGAGTGAATAACTCTTTTTGCATTGCTTGCGCACAGCTTTTGCTTTTCTTATTAAACCGTCATTATCTTGATCAATGAGTCTTTTTGCTTTCCTTCTATTTTCTCCCCATCCCATGAGAGAGGGGGGTGAGCGAGTGACTAGGTGGGCATTTGGCTGTTAGCCAAGGCTAACCCAGCACAGGTGAACAAATTAATAGTTGCTATTTTGGAACCCTCATTAGGTTATATGATTTCTTTAGGATGCTCTGGCAGCTGTTTTTATTTGTTTGTCTGAAAACAGCAACATATTTTTTATCTGCAACATCTAATTCAGTTAGGAGTCAGAGAGGTTTGTTTCTGTTCCTCAAATGAGTGTATATTTTGATCTGCAGATTCTTCTGGTGAAATGCAAAATATATACATTTAGTTTGTCATAGAGGTTGTTTAAGCAGGCAATGTGAATATGTACTTACCTCAACAGAGATACAAGTATACAAGGCAGCCACTGGAGTATAATTATGATGTGGCAGTTTTCTTGATTAAGCAAATACTGAAAAATGCTTAATGTTTGTCAAGAAGTTGCTAACTGAAAACTACTAAATACTGCTAATGAGGAGTGGCTGAGGTCACTTGGTTTGTTCAGCTTGGAGAAGAGAAGGCTGAGGGGTGACCTCATCACAGTCTACAACTTCCTCAAGGGGGGCAGCGGAGGGGGGGGTGCTGATCTCCTCTCTCTGGTGACCAGCGATAGGACATGAGGAAATGGAATGAGGCTGCGTCAGGGGAAGTTCAGATTGGACATTAGGAAAAGGTTCTTCACCGAGAGGGTGGTCGGTCACTGGAACAGGCTCCCCAGGGAAGTGGTCATGGCACCAAGCCTGTCAGAGTTCAAGGAGCGTCTGGACGATGCTCTTAGTCATATGGTTTAGTTTTAGGTAGTCCTGTGAGGAGCAGGGAGTTGGACTCGATGATCCTTATGGGTCCCTTCCAACTTGAGATATTCTATGATTCTATGAAATAGAATTGTAAATATTTTTGCAGGTCTCATATGACATAAATTTCTATTTGCTAATAGTAAATCACAAGTGTACTCTGAGGGTCACAACCTGCTTCCTAAATTTGGTAATGAAAACTTAATTTCTTGATTTTCATAGATCTACAAGCTTTATATAACACAGACATAACACTTCACATTATTTTATTTAAAACAAAACCATCACCAATCACAGTTAAACTTTGTTACCCAATGAAACTAATAAAAAATGGTTTATTTTCATGGCTCCCTTGAAAGCTAAGTCTAAATGATCACTGGAGGTAGCATGTGAAATTTCTTTTCACTTTATTTTTATCTTTGCTCAAGACAGTGAACACCAAACATGTCACCAGTCAAAGCAGTGGCTCCACAGTTCTGCCTATCAATGCAATATGGTGGCACATAGGCAGTAATACTACCCATGTGTGGTGGGTTGACCTTGTCTGGCTGCCAGATGCCCACCAAGCTGCGCTCTCATGTCAACTCCTGAACAGGACAGGGAGAGAAGATGAAAAAGATCATGGGTCAAGATAAAGACAGGGAGATCACTTACCAATTGCCATCATGGGCAAAACAGACTCAACTTGGGGAAATTAATTTAATTTATTGCCAATTAATAAGAGTAGGACAATGAGAAATAAGAACAAATCTAAAAACACCTTCCCCTCACCCCCATCCTCTTTCTAGGCTCAACTTCACTCCTGACTCCTCTACCTCCTCCCCTCGAGCAGTGCAGGGGAACGGGGAATGGGGGTTGCAGTCAGTTCATAACGCTTTGTCTCTACCACTCCTTCCTCCTCGTGTTCTTCCCCTGCTCCAGCGTAGGGTCCCACCCATGGGAGACAGTCCTTCGCAAACTTCTCCAACATGGATCCTTCTCATGGACTGCAGTTCTTCAAGAACTGCTCCAGTGTGGGTCCTTCCCACAGCATGCAGTCCTTCAGGAATGGACTGCTCCATAGTGGGTCCCCCACGGGGTCACAGGTCCTGCCATAAACCTACTTGAGCATGGGCTCTCTATGGTGTCACAGCTTCCTTCAGGGCACATCCACCTGCTCCAGCGTGGGGTCCTCCACAGGCTGCAGGTGGATATCTGCTCTACCGTGGTCCTCCATGGGCTGCAGGGGGACAACCTGCTTCACCATGGTCTTCACCATGGGCTGCAGGGGAATCTCTGCTCTGGCGCTTGGAGCACCTCCACCCCCTCCTTCTTCACTGACCTTGGTGTCTGCATAGTTGTTTCTCTCAGATATTCTCACTCCTCTCTCCCAGCTGCTGTTGCACAGTGTTTTTTACCCTTCCTTAAATATGTTATCACAGAGGCACTACCAACGTCACTGATTGATTGGCTCAGCTTTGGCCAGCGGCAGGTCCGTCTTGGATATGGCTGAAACTGGCTCTGTCCGACAGGAGGGCAGCTTCTGGTGTCTTCTCACAGAATCCACCCCTGCAGCCCCTCCTGCTACCAAAACCTTGCCATGTAAACCCAATACACCATGACAGCCATATGGGTAGTAAACTCTCTCAAAACTTTAATACTTGTGTGTGTGTCAGGTACTCACTGACAAAGCTGGATTAAGAGTAGTATATTCAAATTCCAAAGTCTCATGGGGGAAAGCTAAAACTCCTGAGGTGCTTTTTAGAGGTTTACTAGCAACATTTCCTAAGTAAAAAGTACTCTCTTTAAACTCACCACATGAGCTAGAAATATCTTTTCAGAAAATCTGCTTATCTACTCTGCTTTTCTTTCATCTGTTTTGGTCAAGAATGTATGATCCATTTGCTTTTCCTATATCTAACATAAGAGGCAAGGAGACCTCCAATATTTTGATGGACTTAAAGTCCAAAATCAAAAAAAGCAGTGTTCTAAACAAGAACTTGATCCTTAAGTTCTATCCAAACTAGGGGAATGTGTCCAGCATTCTCCTTTTCTGTCCTTCTGATCATGAGTTTATGCATTACTTACTATTTTGAGTCTATTTTCCTTTATAACTATTTCAAATTGAGCAAGTCCTTGGTCAAGATTTCTGAAAACTATGGTTTTGCACTTCACTTTGAATATCCCTTGCTTTTCACTTTTTATGGTAAAAATCACATCTATTGTATTTTGCTGAAATTCTTAAGGCTGCCTCTTTCAGGAACAGGCAACGCATAAGTGTATAGATAACTTCAGGACATTCTTCTGGGCAACAATTAATGTTCCAGGATATGTTCCCATAAGCGTATCCAGCTGTATATGTCTTTTTCTTTAATTACTTTTCAAAATATGAAATTGTGGTGGGTTGACCTTGGCTGGCCACCAGGTGCCCACCAAGCCACTCTATCACTCCCCCTCCTCAGTGGGACAGGGGGACAAAATAAAATGAGAAACTTGCGGGTTGAGATAAAGGCAGTTTAATAAAGAAAAACAAAGGCCGCACATGGAAGCAAAAGAAAACAAAAAGATTTATTCTCTACTTCCCATCAGCAGGCAATGTCCAGCCACTTCCTGGGAAGTAGGGCCTCAGTATGCATAGCAGTTGCTCTGGAAGACAAATGCCTTAATAATGAATGACCCTCCTCCTCCTCCTCCTTTCTCTTAGCTTTTATTGCTGAGCATGACCTCATAGGGTATGGAATATCCCTTTGGTCACTTTGGTTCAGCTGTCCTGAACCTCCCAACCTCTTGCCCACCCCCAGCCTGCTAGCATTTGGGGGTGGGGTGGGGTTGGAGAGACAGCCTTGATGCTGTGGGAGCACTGCTCAGCAGTAGCCAAAACATTGGTGTGTTATCAACACCTTTCTAGCTACAAATACAAAGCACAGCACTATGAGGGCTGATATGGGGAAAGTTAACTCTGTCCCAGCCAGACACAATACAGAAATAAATTGCTTTTCATTGTATACATGCTGTCCAGATTCTTCCATCCTACTAAGAGAGTGTATCCATTAAGCAAATAGTAGAACATACCTACAGTTGATAATACAGATGAACATTAAGAACTGTAATGGGAAATGGAGTCTAAATTCAGTGTGAACTTTTCTGGTAATAGTCCCTCTATATTAAACTATTGGCATTATCAAGATGCATGACTGTGGATGATAATTAAAAAAAATATATAGGTGTGTTAAATCTTGCTTCTGGGAAGAAGTAGCTGAAGAAATGATTGAACACACTGGTCATTTCTCTTATGATGCTGGTATTGAATCCAGGGATTGATTTAGTTGACATAACAACTCATTAAAAATGAACTTATTCAAGATATAGAGAACACCAATGAAAAAAATAAAATCTAAGGACAAGACAGGTTGTCTACATAGGGTCTGTTATTAATTATAGCTGTACATATAGACAACTACATGTTTCAATTCTATACTATATGTATTACAGACCTTCTTCCATATAGCCAGTAGTTGGAAGATCCCTAAAAAGTATTATCTATCTACCGTGATATGTCAGTGCACAAGAAGATGGGTCGAGCCTTTAAGATAGCTAAGTTCTCTGTAGATATGTACTGGTTTCAGCTGAGCTAGAGTTAGTTTTCTTCCTAGTAGCTGGTGTAGTGCTATGTTTTGGATTTAGGATGAGAAGAATGTTGATAACACACTGATGTTTTATTTGTTGCTAAGTAGTGCTTACACTAGTCAAGGACTTGTCAGCTTCCCATGCTCTGCCAGGTGCACAAGAAGCTGGGAGGGGGCACAGCCAGGACAGCTGACCCAGACTGGCCAAAGGGCTATTCCATGCCATATGACATCATGCTCAGTATATGAACTGGGGGGAGTTGGCCGGGGGGCAGTGATCGCTGCTCGGGGACTGGCTGGGCATCGGTTGGCAGGTGGTGAGCAGTTGCATCACTTGCTTTTCCTAGGTTTTGCTTTTTGTTGTTGTTGTTTTCATTTTCACTATTATTGTTGTTGTTATTATTTTGTTTTATTTCAGTTATTAAACTGTTCTTATCTCAACCCACGAGTTTTCTCACTTTCACCCTTCCGATTTTCTCCCCCATCCCACCGGGAGGGGGAGGGTGGCTGAGCGGCTGTGTGGTGCTTAGTTGCTGGCTGGGGTTAAACCACGACAGTCCTTTTTGGTGCCCAACGTGGGGCATGAAAGGTTGAGATAACGACAGATCTGACCAATGCATGTTAAAATAAAATTGTTATAAGCATTCATTATATTAGTTTAATAGTTGCTGGTCACAATGCTGGTTTATTTGTTCGCATGGTTGTATTATGTAATTCCTCACTTGCAGTATGCATTCCCTGCGGTGCTGTTTATCACCTCTGGGAGATGGATCAGGATTATCATTTTACTGTACTGTGTAACATCGGCTTATGATACGATAATATTACTAGTCAAAAAACTCATTTGGTATTTTATTTGGTATTGCTGTCATCTCCGTACCTCGGACGCCATCTCTCGGAAATTATTAATAATGACACTCTTCACCTCTTCTCGGAGAACCAATCTATGGGGAAGACGGGGGGGGGGGGGGGGGGGGATGCTTTCCCCCGTTCTTTTACCTTCCCTTTCTCCTTCAGGCTAGTTACACCAGCTCTCGAGAATTTTTAATATCCTTGGGATGTTCAAACCAGCATGCTCCTATTGCTATGTCTCCTGAATGTGTTTCAGGTCTTGTTTAGGTTTAAACAACTATTTAAAAAAATTACCCAGAGATCTGCCCCGAGGCTGGACAGTCATGGGTGGCGCGGCATGTGGGAAAATACGGGCAGGTACTTAGAGAACTTCTCACCTCCAATGATCTGGAACTTCACTCCTGAACAACTACAGGATCCTGATGAAGTGATAGAATGCTTGAAAAAGAAGTGCTGTGGTTATTCCAAAGAGGCACAACTCATCACACTGTGCTGGGCCCTGAGCAACGACAAGCTTTTTGAATAAATTAAACAGGAGATAATTCATGCAGTATCCCTTGGACCAGTCTGGGAAGGACTGAAAGGGTTAAAGCCAAGATAGATAGACAAAGCCACTGCATCAAAATGCCTCCTGAAAAGCCTAGGGGCAAGGAGTATATTTAAATATCTTAGTCACTTAACTAAACAAAAGAAAGGCCTTTGTCATTTAGAGAGTAGTTAAAATGGTTGTAAGATAAGGGGGCTCCGGGATAATCCCATCTCAGACAACTGGGCCTTGGGAGAACAAATGCACGGAAGATAGGAAGTCACAAAAGAATGACAACAGCCTTGAAGGACACCGTTTACGTGATCCTAGGACTGAGTTTGCGCAGAAGCAAAGGTCAATCAGCAAACACAGGGAAGAAGACTACGAGCCTTCATCTGAAGACCCCCAAAGACCACCTGAAGACCACCACAGGAGACGACTGCGCATGCGGATCGGACATTTGCATATGTTAATAAGTTCCAGGAAATCTCATGTTTATGTAAATGATTTCTCGGAAATCCTGTGAATATGTAGGATTTTATAGTATATAATCTCTGAAAGTCTACCAAATCGGTGGAGCACTCATGGTGGAGAATCCCTAGCGCTGCCCAGCGCTGCAATAAAGAATACCTGCTTAATAGTAACTTCGTTGCTATTGAGTTTCATTTCAGGGACTCTCTGAATACTCCGTTTCTCCCTTGGGGAGATTCGGACTGTGAGGAGAAGCATCCGTGTATTTTTGTATCAGGACAAGATGTAAAAAACGTGCTCTACACTGCAGCCAGGGAGAATGGCCCTACCTGGAGCCTCTCGCAGAAAGCACCAGGGGAGACTCGAGGTCGACCCCTAGGGTTTTGGAGTCAGGGATACAGAGGATCCAAGGCCCGCTATAGTCCAACTGAAAAAGAGATATTGGCAGCATATGAAGGGGTTCGAGCTGCTTGGGAAGTGGTTGGTACTGAAGCAGAGCTCCTCCTGGCACCCTGGCTGCCGGTGCTGGGCTGGATGTTCAAAGGGCTGGATGTCTCAGTCAGTGAGGCACGCGGCGGCAGCAACGGTAATTCTTGTGGCTGGGCGCTAGATTGGGGTGGAAAAGGGGGTTTCCTGTGCTGGGGAACCCGATAAAGAGCCTGGTGGGGCCCTCGCGCCAAAGAAAATCCGGCTGCTCTCGCGAGCGATGCAGACGGGGCTTGGGTGTTGCTGGGGCAACTGCGGGAGATTTAAACGGACCCCTAGGGAGCGCGGCGTCAAGGACGGGCAAACAGGGCGTGGTGCGTCAGAAAGGGCGTGGCGCGGCAGTTTGCGCAGCAGTTCACGCAGGCAGGGTGAGCAGGCAGCTGGCGAGCTCTCCTTGTCGTCTACGCTCTCCCAAAAGACACTTAGCCATGGTCTCCACTTGGACAAGAGCCATCGCCAGAAGGGATGTGGCGACGCAGACCGAGCTCCCACAAAAACACGCAGCCACCCAGGTCTCCGGCTACAGGGAGTGCCAGAGCCTTGCTCTGGTGACGGAGGGCTCCCGAGACAACACCTGTGTGAGGTGCGAGCAGGTGGAGGATCTGCTCAGCATGGTGGCAGAGCTGAAAGAAGAAGTAGCAAGACTGAGGAGTATCAGGGAGTGCAAGAGGGAGATAGACTGGTGCAGCCGCTCCCTACCATCCCTGAGACAAGCGCGCCAGATGGAAACATCAAGAGAAGCAGAGGCTCCCCTACCCTCTTGCCACCAGGCAGAAGGAGGGGACCTAAGAGACGGAGGGGGATGGAAACAGATCCCTGCTTGGCGCAGCAGGCGAATCCTCTCCCAGCCTACCTTGCCTTCCCAGGTGCCCTTACACAATAGGTATGAGGCTCTGGAACTTGAGGGCCAGGAGGATGAAGATACGGACAGTGATCCATCCAGGGGGTTGACTAGGGGGAGCCAGTCAGCCCCACGTGTCACAACGGCCACTGGTAAGAAAAAAAGAAGGGTAATTGTCATAAGCGACTCCCTTCTGAGGGGAACAGAGGGCCCGATATGACGACTGCCTCCCTGGGGCCCGGGTCAGAGACATTACTAGGAAGCTCCCTAGGCTGGTACAACCATCCGATTATTATCCACTATTGGTTGTTCTGGTTGGCAGTGATGAGGTAGCCGATAGAGGTACAAAGACGATCAAAAGGGATTTCAGAGAACTGGGGCAATTACTTGAAGGATCAGGAGCGCAGGTAGTGTTTTCCTCCATCCCTTCAGTAGCCAGGAGGAATACGGAAAGGAACAGGAAGACCCATCTCATTAACATGTGGCTCAGAGGCTGGTGCCAGATGTAGAAATTTGGGTTTTTCAATCATCATTAGGGGGAGTGTCCTGCTGTTAGCTTGCTTTCAGTTGTAACTGGAGATGAATAGGTGGTAAAGATGCTCTGGTTACTATTTAAATACACTGTTACGAGCTTGTGTTGGAAGGGGCTCCCGCAAGACGGAGTTTCGCCCCGCTCCTTCCCGGGGGAAGCCCCTGCCCCGCGGGGTGCGGTGCTGCCCATCCCCCCCGACAGCGCGCCCGGCCCAGCCCCGCGCGGACCACAGGCGCCCTCTCGCAGCGGCGGGGAAGAACGGCACCCCGCCGTGTGGCTGCCAGCGCAGCCAATCACCGCTGCGGGCTCCCGCTCCAACGCAGGCGCCGCTGTGATTGGCTGTACGCGTCCGGTCACGTGGGTTCAGGGGCTGACGTGCAGGTCCGTCCCGCGACCACGAAGGGTAGGGTAGGGTGGACCGGACCTAGTCTGATCAAGCCAAGGGCTTTTTCCGCAAGGCACAAGGCAAGACACTAGGGGCGACAAGGGGAAAGGCCCCTCCCCACTTTTGAATCAGCTCTAGCGCGGCGGAGGGTGGGGCCGGACCTATGGGCACGGTGCGGGGTCTGTTGGATGGGGTGGCTAGCCAATGGGAGGTGGAAGGTGGGACGGAGAAGCAGCAGGGTCGGTGCGGGGAGGTTGGCCGCAGTGCGTTCAGCGGAGCTGGGCTGCTGCTCTTTCTTGTTCACTCACTGGCTCCTTCCTTTTGTGATTATCTCTCTCTGTACCGCGCCGACCCGCCCTGCTGTGGCCCGGCAGCTTTTGCCCGTCCCTGCGCCTTTGGAGAAAGAGGAGGAGGCGTCGGCATCCCGCTCGCCGCCTCATGCTGCGGCCCCGTCCCGCCTCCAACCCGGGGACCTGCATGGACGGGCATGGGGAGAGCAGCGCCTTCCTGCATCGCCGAGGCTGAGTGGCTACGCCGCCTGCCGTCCACTGCCCTCGGTCTTATCGCCGCGCTGGGGCTGCTGCTGGGCTCAGGTATAGGGGGCGGACCGGGGAGGAGGAGCCGATGCGCGGCCGCAGAGCGTCCGATGCGCGGAGCCCGGGTCCTGATAAGGGGTTGTGCCTGCCTGCGCAGGTATACCTTAGACTTTAACAAGGCGGGACCGAGCGGGGGGTGGGGTGGGTACGCATACTAGCGTGTTTGCGGCTCGAGCCGATGCGGAGTTTGTGAGTGGTGTCCTCAGGAAAACGTCCGTCAGTGTTTGCACCGTCTCGATGGATCTTCAGAGGCTGCGCAAGAAGCGCGCTGTACGGGGGAATACGTGTGTGAAAACACTGATATAGCGCTGGAAATAGCGATTGCGGAACAGGGCAGGGTGTACAGGTAGCTGTACAGCAGCAAGCCAGAGGACTTGGAGAAAACATGCTTTTCTTCTGGGTTTTGGTTGTGGGTTGGTTTTTTTTTGATAGAACAACTATTTGCCTGACTTAATGGAAACTGAGGAGAAGGTGGAAGATACACTGATAGTGCTTGGCTAAAGTATTTTTCACTCAGAAGTGATCTGATCAGTTTTACTTCTGTGAAAGTGTTTCTCTTTAGCTTGAGTGCTTTTAAGCATTTATAACTGTAGTGAAATAAATTGTATGTTTAAGTGCAGGTTTAGGTAATCTGGATTTAGTCAGATTGCTGTTTCACCTCCCCCCTTCCTCTATACCAAGAGCCTACTGAAAGCAGCAGAATGAATTTTCCTAAAGTTGCAAGGGGGCTTGGATGGGTAGATTTGTTTTGCTATTTGATAACTTGCCTTGCCCACCTAGACTAAATTATATGTGATTAAAATATCACAAATCATAATTTAAAAAAAATTGATGCTTTGAAAGTCAAGCTCTGAACCGGCATAGTCTATGTCAGTTTGCTTGGCATAGGTCTTTTTGCTTTGTGATCATGTATCTTAAAACACAGAATTTAATCTCTCTCTCTCTCTCTTTTTTTTTTTTTTTTTTTTTTTAGCAAAGCTGCACATCGCTTGCACAAAGATATACTGAGAAAATTATTGCTTACTCATATGCTTCATGGTCATGCTTGGCTGTAGGTTAAAGGCTGCTTCTACTCTGTGGTGGGATTTTGACAGAACACTTACTTTAGCTACATATCATAGGCAAAACATCCGTTGCCCTTCCAAATTCACAGATTGGATGTTCTGGGTATGTCATGTGAGTCCGGACTCACAGGAGGGTTGGTTAGGGGATAAGCAGAGAAATTGCTAATATCCTCTCATCATTGTGAATTGCAGAAAACAACTGCATTTAAAAATTAAAGGTCCAACATTATTCGGTCCTCTTTCACCCCCCATTTGTCAGAAACTTAGGAATATTTTAATTGGGCTGTTAAAATCAAACTGAACTCAGCCCTATTTTACTTTGAGGACATAAAAAAAAGGTGGGAAATGGTGTAAAGAGAGGTATTTGAGGGGAGGGAAAGGAATAGCTGTAAAATATCTTTTTCTTTTTGTTCACACTTCCATATGCTTCTCTAAGTATCTTTGTGTTGTTATAAATCTGTTTTATGAGCCTTTGAAATTACAAATTCATATATACACAGTGAATTTTATTGGTCATTAAAGGAATAAAATAATGCAGCATGTTTTCAGTAGATAGTTTTTGGTGCTTGGATAGCTATTACATGAAGTCTTGCAAGTGTTCTTTGTGAAGTTTGGTTGTTCAGATTGGCAGCGATGAGGTAGCTGATAGATGTACAAAAAGGATCAAAAGGGATTTTAGAGAACTGGGGCAATTACTTGAAGGATCAGGACTGCAGGTAGTGTTTTTCCTCCATCCCGTCAGTAGCCGGGAGGAATACGGAAAGGAGCAGGAAGACCCATCTCATTAACATGTGGCTCAGAGGCTGGTGCCAGAGGTAGAATTTTGGGTTTTTCAGTCATGGGGCAGTTTGCATGGCACCAGGCCTGCTGGAGATAGAAGGGGTTCACCTGTCTCAAAGGGGGAAAAGGATTCTGGCTCAACAGTTAGCAGGCCTCATTGAGAGAGCTTTAAACTAGATTCAAAGGGGGAAGGGGATAAAACCAGGCTTGCTAGGGATGAGCCTAGGGGTGGCATGCCTGTGTTGGAGAAGAGATCAATAGGCCAACTGAAGTGCATTTACACCAATGCACGCAGCATGGGCAATAAGCAGGAGGACCTGGAAGCCATTGTGCGGCAGGAAAACTATGATGTGGTCGCCATCATGGAAACATGGTGGGATGACTCACACAGCTGGAGTGCTGCAATGGATGGCTACAAGCTCTTTAGAAGGGATAGGTAAGGAAGGAGAGGTGGTGGGGTAGCCTTGTACGTTAGAGAGTGTTTTGATTGTCTAGAGCTCAACGAAGGTAATGATAAGGTTGAGTGCTTATGGGTAAAGATCAGAGGGAAGGCTAATAAGGCAGATAGCCTGGTGGGAGTCTGTTATAGACCACCCAACCAGGATGAGGAAACAGATGAAGTATTCTACAAGCGGCTGGCTGAAGTCTCACAATCACTAGCCCTTGTTCTCGTGGGAGACTTCAACTTACCAGATATCTGCTGGAAATACAACACGGCAGAGAGGAAGCAGTCTAGGAGGTTCCTGCAGTGTGTGGAAGATAACTTCCTGACACAGCTGGTAAGCGAGCCAACCAGGAAGGGTGCCCCGCTGGATCTGCTGTTTACGAACAGAGAGAGCCTGGTGGGCGATGTGGTGGTCGGAGGCTGTCTTGGGCTCAGTGACCATGACATGATAGAGTTTTCAATTCTTGGAGAAGTAAGGAAGGGGGTCAGCAAAACCGCTACCCTGAACTTTAGAAGGGCAGACTTTGGACTGTTTAGGAGCCTGGTTGAGAGAGTCCCTTGGGAGGCAGTCCTGAAGGGCAAAGGAGTCCAGGAAGGCTGGATGTTATTCAAGAAGGAAGTCTTAAAGGTGCAGGAGCAGGCCGTCCCCATGTGCCAAAAGTCGAGCAGGCGGGGGAGAAGACCAGCCTGGCTGAACAGAGAGCTTTGGCTGGAACTCAGGAAAAAAGGAGAGCTTACCACCTTTGGAAGAAGGGGCAGGCAACTCAGGAGGACTATAAGGATGTTGTGAGGTTATGCAGGGAGAAGATTAGAAAGGCAAAGGCCCAGCTGGAACTTAAACTGGCCACTGCAGTTAAAGATAACAAAAAATGCTTCTACAAATACATTAGCAACAAAAGGAGGGCCAAGGAGAATCTCCATCCTTTGTTGGATGCGGAGGGAAACATTGCCACGAAGGATGAGGAAAAGGCTGAGGTACTTAATGCCTTCTTTGCCTCAGTCTTTAATAGTCAGACTGGTCATCCTCAGGGTATTCAGGCCCCTGAGCTGGGAGATGGAGATAGGACGCAGAATGAAGCCCCAGTTGTTGGAGAGGTGGCAGTCACTGACCTGCTCCTCCACCTGGATGCTCACAAGTCTATGGGGACAGATGGGATCCACCTGAGGATACTGAGGGAGCTGGCAGAGGAGCTTGCCAAGCCACTCTCCATCATTTATCAGCAGTCCTGGTCAACTGGGGAGGTCCCAGCAGACTGGAGGTTAGCAAATGTGACACCCATCTACAAGAAGGGTCGGAAGAAGGATCTGGGGAACTACAGGCCTGTCAGCCTGACCTCGGTGCTGGGGAAGGTCATGGAGCAGATGATCTTGAGTGTGGGACAACCGGGGGATGAGGCCCAGCCAGCATGGGTTTAGGAAAGGGAGGTCCTGCTTCACTAACCTGATCTCCTCCTATGACAAGGTGACGCGCTTGGTGGATGAGGGGAAGGCTGTGGATGTTGTCTACCTGGACTTCAGTAAAGCTTTTGACACTGTCTCCCACAGCATTCTCCTGGAGAAACTCGCTGCTCACGGCTTGGATAAGTGCACTCTCTGCTGGGTTAAAAACTGGCTGGATGGCCGAGCCCAGAGCGTGGTGGTAAATGGAGTTAAATCCAGTTGGCAACCGGTCACAAGTGGTGTTCCCCAGGGCTCAGTACTGGGGCCGGTCCTGTTCAACATCTTCATTGATGATCTGGATGAGGGGATCGAGTGCACCCTCAGTAAGTTTGCAGATGACACCAAGTTGGGTGGGAGTGTCGATCTGCTGGAGGGTAGGAAGGCTCTAGAGAGGGACCTGGACAGGCTGGATCGATGGGCTGAGGCCAACTGTATGAGGTTCAACAAGGCTAAGTGCTGGGTCCTGCACTTGGGTCGCAACAACCCCAGGCAACACTACAGGCTGGGGGAGGAGTGGCTGGAGAGCTGCCTGGCAGAAAAGGACCTGGGGGTGTTGGTTGACAGCCGCCTGAACATGAGCCAGCAGTGTGCTCAGGTGGCTAAGAAGGCCAATGGCATCCTGGCTTGTATCAGGAATAGTGTGGCCAGCAGGACCAGGGAGGTGATAGTGCCCCTGAACTCGGCACTGGTGAGGCCGCACCTCGAGTACTGTGTTCGGTTTTGGGCCCCTCACTACAAGAAGGACATTGAGGTGCTGGAGCGTGTCCAAAGAAGGGCAACGAAGCTGGTGAAGGGTCTAGAGCACAAGTTTTATGAGGAGCAGCTGAGGGAACTGGGGTTGTTTAGCCTGGAGAAGAGGAGGCTGAGGGGAGACCTTATTGCTCTCTACAACTGCCTGAAAGGAGGTTGTAGCGAGGTGGGGGTCGGTCTCTTTTCCCAAGTAACAAGGGATAGGATGAGAGGAAACGGCCCCAAGTTGCACCAGGGGAG
Organism: Platalea leucorodia; assembly: GCF_965183815.1. NCBI lineage: Eukaryota > Metazoa > Chordata > Aves > Pelecaniformes > Threskiornithidae > Platalea > Platalea leucorodia. Next base: position 34,968,926 of record NC_138859.1, read on the forward strand.
GTTTAGATTGGATATTAGGAAAAACTTCTTCACTGAAAGGGTAGTCAGGCATTGGAACAGGCTGCCCAGGGAAGTGGTTGAGTCTCCATCCCTGGAGGTATTTAAAAGATGGCTAGATGTGGTGCTTAGGGACATGGTGTAGTGGTGGACTTGGCAGTGCTAGGTTAACGGTTGGACTTGATGATCTTAAGGGTCTTTTCCAACCTTAACGATTCTATGATTCTGTGATTCTATAAGTTCCATTTGCTGTTCTGGCTATATTCTGCTCTTTGGACAGGAGGGAACCTGATTTATCATTTGCCTGTTTTCTTAGTTTTAATCCCTGTGGAATGTGTGCATCTGTGTTTCCTTTAATACATTGTGCAGCCTTGTTTGTTTTGTTTCTGCCCCTTATGGGTTGCTTTGTGTAAAAGTTAAACTCTTAAGACTGGTGTTAACTGTCATGAGAATCTGGGAGGATTTCGGGTTGTGACCCTGAATGCTGTGGAAGAGAGGGCTGTAAAAATCCCAGTTTACTTGCTGGGATGGTAATTGTTTTCTTTGCAGAAATCAGGTGACCAGATAAGGTGTAACAGTTTGGTATGGGTGGGGTTTTTTTTGTCTTGTGGGTTTTTTTGTTTGGTTTTTTTTTATGTAATGTGAACTGTGTACCTGTTTACGTACATCTGATAAGTACTTCAGGTTTTGGTGGGGAGAGGTGCTTTTTATGGCCCTTGTCTCATCATTGTATTATGCTTTAAGAGGTGCTATTGCAGTGTTTGGATTACCTAGTTGGCAGCTTGAGCTTCAAACAGCTGTGGGTTTTCTCACTGTTTAATTCCAGAAAGCAAGCAGTGAAGCTTTAGCTATGGCAGTGCCAGGGAATTAAAGCAAATGGAGTTTATGGCCTGTCCTGTCCCATCCCCATCTGTGTCTGGTTCCCCCCTCCCCCCCCCCCTTTTTTTTTTCTGCTTTCTTGTAGAAGAGAAACTGATCTCTGCTTCATTCAGTTTGTTTGTGTCTAAACCTGTATCACTTGAACATGAGCCAACAGGGCCAACTGTGTCCTGGGGTGCATCAAGCACTGTATTGCTAGCCGGTTGAGGGAGGTGATTGTCCTGCTCTACTCTGCACTGGTGTGGCCTCATCTGTGTGCAGTTTTGGGTGCCACAGTACAAAAAAGAAAAAAAGCTATTAGAGAGTGTCCAGAGGAGAGCCACGAAGATGGTGAAGGGTTTAGAGGGGAAGCCGTACGAGAAGTGGCTGAAGTCATTTGGTCTGCTCAGCCTAGAGAAGAGGAGACTGAGGGGAGACCTCATCGAGGTCTACAGCTTTCTCACAAGAGAAGGAGGAAGGGCAGGCGCTGATCTGTTCTCCCTGACGACCAATGATAGGACCTGAGGGAACAGCAGGAAGATATGCCAGGGGAGGTTTAGGTTGGACATTAGGAAAAGGTTCTTCACCCAGAGGGTGGTGGAGCACTGGAACAAGCTCCCCCGGGAGGTAGTCACGGCGCCAAGCCTGACAACATTCAAGAAGCATTTGGACAACGCCCTCAGACATATGGTGTGAATTTTGGGGTTGTCCTATGCAGGGACAGGAGTTGGACTCGATGATCCTTGTGGGTCCCTTCCAACTCAGGACATTCTATGATTCTATGACTTCTTAACCACATCCTTCTCAGGAACAGGATTCTGTTTAAAAGTTCAGTAACTTGTCATGTAAAGCACTGAAAGACTAAATGAAGACTTGCTTATTGACTAAGTGGTTTAACTTAAACAAGATGGTGATGCAATTCTATCCTTATCATTTGCCAGCTATGAGTCCAGCATTTCTTTTCCAGGAGTTAATGCTCTTAATCTATTACTTGCTATTGTCTAGATGAAATTCAAGTCATGCTTGGGTTGTCTCAGCCTTTGAGAGAGATGGGCTGTATTGCTATCTTCCACCTGTCCGCCCCCCCCCCCCCCCCCCCCCTTCTCAACCCCTTTTTCTCTCTTACAGAATGTTCTCCCCAGTGGGTGAGCACTGTAAGTTCTTTAAGATGTTTTCTGTAGCACTTGTGAATGTGGAAGGGGATATTGCAATCTAAGAGGTTTGCTTGATTTCTCTCTGCCTTCTATTTTGTGCTTAGCTGACTGCCAGCTTCAAACACCTTGTCGAATCCAGAAGTGCACCACAGACTTCGTGTCCTTAGCTTCACATCTAAACTCTGCTCTTGATGGCTTTGATTTGGAGTTTTGCAAGGCCCTGCGGACATACGCTGCTTGTACCTATCGCAATTCCAAAGTATGCCGTGGAAATCTAGTCTACCATTCTGCAGTGCTTGGAATCAGTGACCTCATGAGCCAGAGAAACTGTTCCAAGGATGGACCCACATCCTCTACCAACCCTGAAGTGACCCATGATCCCTGCAATTACAGTGGCCACGCAGGATCCAGAGAACATTGGGGAGAGGAACAGACTTCTCTTCCTTACCTATTTTGTGGTTTGTTTGGTGATCCTCATCTGAGAACTTTTAAGGATCACTTCCAGACATGCAAAGTGGAAGGTGCTTGGCCTCTCATAGACAATAACTACTTATCAGTGCAAGTGACGAATGTGCCTGTGGTCCCAGGATCCAGTGCTACTGCTACAAATAAGGTATGGGTTGTTCTTAAACACTGTGTATGCATACAGAAGTGGAAGGCCAAGACAGTAGAGGAGTAAACTACTTAACCCTTAACAGTTAAGGGTTGTAGTAGGTTGAGAGTCTTCCACGGAGTAGTTTGAGGAAAATAAAACTGCTGGGCTCATCTTTTGGAAAATTGCTTCTTTCCTTAGAAACAAACAAAACTCAAAACAGCTTCCCCCCCCCCCCCCCCCCCCCAATCCATAAATATTACCACATAAACATTTAAGAACAACTAAATTGATGTTTTAAAACAAGCATCAGACTGCAGCATCTGTGACTGTACCCACACTAAGTGGAAATTTTAGGGCAGAAGGATGGAAAGAGTGTGGATCTTTGCATTAATTCTTTAAATTCTATAATAGAAAACAAAAAAATATTGGAGTGGCACAACAGATTAGTTACCCAGGATATTAAGTCTTTAATTGGAAAGGTATGTTTTGTGGGAGATGTGTTCATTCACAAAACACTCTTGGCAATTTGTAGGTGTTTTGCATAGTTGTGATGCTGATAGTAAGGACATCTGTTTCTTCAGTGGCTAAAGCTGTTATATATTCTATGGTCTAATTAAAACTTGCAATGCTAGTTTCTTTTGAGCTTGTTTGATCTGTTTATGCCTGTTGGCATAGGATCCCAGGGCCTTTCAGATGGAGAATGAAGAATTACTAAGTAGCTGGGAGACTTGAGTTCAATCTTTCATTTTCTTTTCCTTTCTTACAGACTTCCAGTATGAGTTTTGAGTTGGTCATTGGCATCTCTGTACCTGATTTCTCCAACTACAGAAGTAGAGCTCCCCAGTCTTTTGGGGATCTTCTGAGGCTTAATGGCTATTACAGGGGGTTGTAGAGGAAGCAGGTAGGAAGGGTATTGTAGAATGCCTTAAATAGAAGGGGTGGTGGTGTTTGGTGTTTGTTCCCCTCCAAATAAAGCATGCACGCAAAAAAGTCTGTGTCTTTCATCACTATGACAGGTGTTCTGGATATCACTAGCACAGTTGTCCCTGAGTAGCAAATAAGGCAGAGGTGCTTGTACTTCCCTATGGAAAACTTTCCTTCTTGTTTGCAGTAATTGAAAACAGACAGGGAACTTTTCTTATCTGGGTTGCTTGAGAGTGAAAGGGAGGGCAGAGAAGGAAAAACAAACAGGCGATGGAAACCCCAGAGCTTTTACTGTAGTGGGTTTACTGTTCATAAAGTTTTGAACCTGGGAATAGGTTGTATTAGCAGTGTAGTGAAACATTGGGTAAGTGCTCTTTTTCCCCAGAGTCAAAATACTTAGATATCTCTTTTGCAGTCTGATTTCTATTTTTTTGTAGGAGGAGATCACTGGACTGAACAGCCTGTATTTACTTTCCTTTAAATAATTATTATAACACTTGTTTTCCAGTTATCATTCAGCTACTTAAAAGCAGGAGCATCAGAACACTGACCATGTGTGATTTAATTTTTTCATTTTTATAGACTTCCTGCCCAAGGTAAAAATGAACTTGGCTTTATTTCTCAGAAGAGGTATGTTACTGCTTTGTTGAAGGACTTCAGTCAAAAGCTGCTTTGTCCATGAGGTGGAGCTGATAACGTCTTATCTTATAATGCAATGGTTTTTTTCCTATTATTGAAGAGTGGGGAGGAGAAAGAAGCAGTTTGGCCTGCGCGAGTTAGTGCTGTGCTTGGGCATACAGTTGGGCATAAACTGGTCAAATGGTTCAGCAGGTAGCTGTGGACAGCTTGAAAATGTAGATGCTGAAGCACTTTCTGTGGATTTGGGATATTTCTAAAAGGCAGAGGCTTGCCTGTGCCTTTAAGACAATGGCTCTGTTCTCATATCAAAAGCCACCTGCCTGTGCCTAAACTAGATGACTTATGATTGACTCTCCAGATAAGTAGTTGTTGAATCTCCCCTGTGAGCTGTATTCAATCTGGAGCTAGGGCAGACTGAAACCTCTTGGGGTTAAATATGCCAGGTTTTGCCTTAGGATCTCTTTAGGGTATTTCAACTTTAAAATCTACCTCCGATGTGTTTTATCTATTACATATCTGTATTTTCCTGATTGCTTGTCTTCATAAAAGTCAAGGGTGGGAGAAATACACTTATTTCATAACCCAGAGTGGTTGGGGGCCAACTGGTACTTCAGTCTTAATTGAAAGTTCTTAATTACCTTTTGATCATAACCAACTGATGGTTAGTTCATAGCGTGATGAAAACAAGTAGGCTTTTTGTTTGTTTGTTTTAAAATGGATGATATAGAAGTTCTGGAGAAAGGGATGTTGGCACCATCCTGGCTGGAAGACAGGTTGTGAATGTAACTTTAAGGTTAGCTCCTTGGGCAGAGGCTGTAGCAGAAGATACTTCCTGTTGGAAGCTGTATTTTTCCCTTCTAATAAAATTCCTGTGTACTGGGCAGAAGATGCAAATAAGCTCTCTTTGGTCTTGTGTTTGGTTTTGGAGCTTGGACTTGTCTAAAATTAAGGTCTGCGTTTCTCTGATGTGACCTCAGCTCTGTGCTTGTGCCTTCAGCATTTTCACAGTTCTCTCCTCCATAAGGAAAGCTCATTTAATTCTGTCATGAACGTGTTTAGTATGTGTGAAGCTATGCTAGATTACACTGACGTGCCTTGTTGTTCCAGACAATCTCGTAAGAACAACAGGACATGCAGCAAAACTACCAATATCTTACTGGACACAGGCAATGTACTGATTCTGATGATTTGCCAACAATTGGTGTAAAGATAGGCAATCCTGTTTCCTGGTGTTCAGGACAGCCTGACCTTACTAGGGGTTGTTTTGTAGGACAAGCTATGGAAGTTTATCAGGCACTAAACAGTTTTTCTGTCTCTGGAGCTGCTGGAGAACTGTTGCAGAAGTTTGTGTCTTGAATACCTTAATTTGGGGTGTGGAAAGGAGGCAGGAGCATGCACACATACTCAGTGGTATCTATCTGACTGTCTTTAAAGCTTCTGGGGGTTTCTTGGGGACAGAAGGAAGGAGAATAAAATTATAAATAAATGTGGCAGTGTTTTTCTCAGATGTGGAGATTAGAGTTTAATGTTGTGTGCTTAAACAGGCTTTACCTGCCTGTTACCATATATGCTTTACAAACTCACTACAGGGGAGAAGAGCCCTTCTCCTTGCACTGTCCACCTGGAAAAAAGAGGTGGAATATTTTAAGCTACTGTTCCAATTGACTAAAGGACACTTAACTATTATGAAGTTCTGAGTAGTTTTAAAAATAATCAATAATAGATGTTAGATGTTTCTGGAGTTACTTATAAACAGTGACCTTCTTGCTTAACCACATCTGAGAAGTACTTTCCTGAGTGATCTTGAGTTTCTCTTTGGAAATCTTCTAATGCTGAACTCGTTCCTTTTTTTTTTTTTTTTTTTTTTTTCTTTTTTCCAGATTGATTTCCTCTTTTATTTCTCTGTGCATGGAATTTGCATACCTTTTCTTCTCTGACATGGGATGGTAACTTGTCATGGTGTAATCCGAACAGTAATGGAGTCTGACAATGCATTATAAACAAAAAAACCCAACTTCGAGGCAGAAGGAAAGATGTGCAACGATGTACCCATATGGCAACTCACCCAATCACCAATAGCAAGCACAGGATCATAAGCTATGCCATAGCTCCGGTGGACTGCCAGGGACACTTGGTGTCCGGGTCATCTGACTGTAACAGCCAATCGTGCAAATGCCTTTTGAATCTGTGTAAGAGTCGTGCCGCCCCTTGGCTCCACCAATGGCAGTGTGATTTGAGAGACTCGTACCTTACATGGATAACTTGGGCAGCATCCTGCCTACGCTGCTGATGTTGGTCAGGGGGCAGAGTGTTAGGACTCTGTCTACGCTGCCGATGCTGGTCAAGGGCAGGGTGTTGGCAGTCTGTCTGCGCTGACAATGTCAGTCAAGGGCCAGGGTGTTAGGAGGCAGGGTGTCAGTTACAGGCTAGGGTGTTATTTGGTAGGCTGTTAGCTATATAATAAGCTATTATATTTGGTTGATATTCCGACACCTGCAGAGTATAAGTTCTATAGTCAGAAGTTGAAAACTGGTGCATCACGAGATGGGTACTGTAGAATCACCTCTATCAAGTATCAGTTGTGCTGGCATTTGGGAGGTGATTACTACAGCGTCTTCCCAATTGCTATGAGAGAGGTTGAGAAAGATTAGAATTCGGGGTTAAGCATTGGCTTATATCTAGTGGCCCCCAACCTGGGTTGGGGAGTGGCTTGACCATAACTGGGAAAACGCTTTACAACCACTACAACCTCATGATGCAAAACAAAGCATAAACAATGATAATAATTACAAAAGGTACAGCCAAAATCTTTTGTCAGCTACCCTGAGATCTGGGAACCAAGAGGTAAGTCATGACTACAATTTGCCAATTCCCCAATTGGTATTTTCAGTTGCCACCTGATGCAATGCGTAGATCTTGGTTGACATAGACACAGCAGGCAGTATTTACTAATGCGCAAACGCCACCTTGTGTGGCCAGTAAGTAGTTTAAGGCTAGACAGTTTTGAACGATATCTGGTGAATCAACAAGTGGTTATAGGACTGGTGCCGCAGCCAGGGGTTCAGCTACTTAGACCGTGGGACTCACTTTGAGAAACCTGGTCTACTGGGGGCTGATGGGGTCCATCTGTCAGAGAAGGGGAAGAGTGTCTTGAGTCATAGGCTTGCCAAGCTGGTGAAGAGGGCTTTAAACTAAAGTTGCCAGGGGAGGGGAACCTCAATCCATCCCACTTCTACCAGTTGGATGCCAGGGCCAGCAATAGATGCCCAGAGCCTGGAGAAGGATCACAGGTCAGCAGGAGAGCACCTGAAGAGCAGCACAAAGGAATTCCAACCAGTAAGTCAGCTTCATTGGGGGCCCAACTTAAATGCCTCTATGCAAATGCACGCAGCATGGGGAATAAACAAGAGGAGTTAGAGACGTGCGCACGCCTGCAGGGCTATGATCTTATTGGCATCACGGAGATGAGGTGGGATGGCTCTTATGACCGGTGTGTTGGAATGGAAGGATACAGGCTCTTTAGGAAGGACAGGCAGGGGAGATGAGGAGGGGGTGTCACCCTCTATGTCAATGACCAGCTGGAGTGCATGGAGCTCTGCCTGGGGATGGATGAGGAGCTGACCAAGAGCTTATGGGTCAGGATTAAAGAGAGGGTAGGGACAGGTGACATTATAGTAAGGGTCTGCTACAGGCCACCCGACCAGGAAGACTGAGCGGATGAGGTCCTCTCTACACAGATAGGAGCAGCCTCATGTTCACAAGCCCTGGTCCTCATGGGGGACTTCAACCACCCCAACATCTGTTGGAGGGACAACACAGCAGGGCATAAGCAATCCAGGAGGTTCCTGGAATGCATTGATGATAACTTCCTTCTCTAAGAGCCAACAAGGAGAGGTGCTATGCCGGACCTTGTTCTCACCAACAAGGAGGAGCTGGTGGGGAATGTGAAGCTCAAGGGCAGCCTTGGCTGCAGTGACCATGAAATGGTGGAGTTCAAGATCCTTAGGGCACTGAGGAGGGTGCACAGCAAGCTCGCTACCCTGGACTTCAGGAGAGCAGACTTTGACCTCTTCAGGGATCTGCTTGGTAGAGTACCATGGGATAAAGCCCTGGAGGGAAGAGGGGACCAAGAAAGCTGGTTAATATTCAAGGATCCCCTCCTCCAAGCTCAGGAGCAATGCATCCCAACAAAGAGGAAGTCAGGCAAAAATGCCAGGAGGCCTGCATGGATGAACAAGGAGCTCCTGGACAAACGCAAACACAAAAAGGAAGCCTACAGAGGGTGGAAGCAAGGACAGGTAGCCTGGGAGGAATACAAAGAAATTGTCCAAGCAGCCAGGGATCAGGTTAGGAAAGCTAAAGCCCTGATAGAATTAAGTGCCTGAGGGAACTGGCAGATGAAGTTGCTAAGCCACTATCTATCATATTTGAGAAGTCGTGGTAGTCCAGTGAAGTTCCCGCTGACTGGAAAAGGGGAAACATAACCCCCATTTTTAAAAAGGGAAAAAAGGGAGACCCAGGGAACCACAGGCCGGTCAGCCTCACCTCTGTGCCTGGCAAGATCATGGAGCAGATCCTCCTGGAAACTATGCTAAGGCACGTGGAAGATAAGGAGGTGATTGGTGACAGCCAACATGGCTTCACTAAGGGCAAACTGTGCCTGACAAATTTGGTGGCCTTCTACGATGGGGTTACAGTGTTGGTGGATAAGGGAAGAGCAACAGATGTCATCTACCTGGACTTGTGCAAAGCATTTGACACTGTCCTGCACGACATCCTTGTCTCCAAATTGGAGAGACATGGATTCAATGGATGGGCCACTCGGTGGATAAGGAATTGGCTGGATGGTTGCACTCAAAGATTTGTAGTCAACAGCTCAATGTCCAAGTGGAGATCAGTGATGAGTGGAATTCCTCAGGGGTCGGTATTGGGACCGGCGCTGTTTAACATCTTTCTTGGGGACATAGACAGTGGGATTGAGTGCACCCTCAGCAAGTTTGCAGATGACACCAAGCTGAGTGGTGCAGTTCACACGCCTGAGGGATGGGATGCCATCCAGAGGGACCTGGACAAGCTGGAGAAATGGGCCTGTGTGAACTTCATGAGGTTCAACAAGGCCAAGTGCAAGGTCCTGTACCTGGGTCGGGGCGATCCCCAGTATCAGTACAGGCTGGGGGAAGAAGGGATTGAGAGAAGCCCTGAGGAGAAGGACTTGGGGGTGTTGGTTGATGAGAAGCTCAACATGACCTGGCAATGTGCGCTTGCAGCCCAGAAAGCCAACCATATCTTGGGCCGCATCAAAAGAAACATGGCCAGCAGGTCGAGGGAGGTAATTCTGCCTCTCTACTCTGCTCTGGTGAGACCCCACCTGGAGTATTGCATCCATCTCTGGGGTCCCCAACACAAGAAGGACGTGGACCTGTTGGAGCAGGTCCAGAGGAGGGTCACAAAGATGATCAGAGGGCTGGAACACCTCTCCTATGACGAAAGGCTGAGAGAGTTGGGGTTGTTCAGCTTGGAGAAGAGAAGGCTCCAGGGAGACCTTATAGCAGCCTTTCAGTACCTGAAGGGGGCCTACAAGAAAGCTGGAGAGGGACTTTTTACAAGGGCACATAGTGATAGGACAAGGGGTAATGGCTTTAAACTGAAAGAGGGTAGATTTAGATTAGATAGAAGGAAGAAGTTCTTCACTATGAGGGTGGTGAGGCACTGGAACAGGTTGCCCAGAGAAGTTGTGGGTGCCCCCTCCCTGGAAGTGTTCAAGGCCAGGCTGGATGGGGCTCTGAGCAACCTGGTCTAGTGGAAGGTGTCCCTGCCCATGGCAGAGGGGTTGGAACCAGATGATCTTTAAGGTCCCTTCCAACCCAAACCATTCTATGATAGTCTGTGATACTTGAGCGACTTCTTGTTGCAGCGCTTGGATGGCATCAGTTGTTGCATTTTCTATATTTTCCAGCATCATAGCAGAGAGATTGACGATCACTTTCTCCAGCTTGGAGACCCCTAGCCAAGGAAGGAGGATCCAGACAAACTGGTGAAATCCGGATCCTTGTTTTACAAAAGAGTTAATACCATGCCAATGTCGCAGGGCGTTAGGGTAATTGCAGACATGGGTCGCGAAGAGGCTTTCTGCAACGTGCATCCCAGGTGTGCAGGTCCCCTCTCACTTCCATAGGAGGGTTTTCATGGCATAGTTGCCACACAGCCAGTATAGGCTGGGGGCACCTATTGTGCTAAGGGTACGGCAGCGAGTGGTGTCTTTCAGGCAATTGTCGGTATTGACATGGTAGGTTTGCATAGTGTGGGATGAACCCCACCGCATGGTTTGTAGTTGATCAGAGGACAGATCATAGCCCATAAAGTTCTGGAGGATGTAGAATTCTGATCTGTTCTTCACCAAGGTGGCAGTGGGTAGATGGTGGTTGAGAGATTAGCCTGAATAGAGTAATATCTGACAAAAGTTTTAGGTGCATAGCCCCATAATTCCACCAATACCAGCATTCCCACCACAGGAACCCCTTGGTGCCCAGATGCAGGATGTTGTGTACAAATCCCACAATCGGTTCCCTTTCTGACATATACTAGCGCCTGAGATGTGCGAAGTAACAAGTTAGAATCCCAACCAGCAAGGCCCTGGTGGACTGTCCCAAAGAACAGCATCCAGAGCACATTCAAAATTGGGGCTTGCATGGAACAACCAACAGTAGTACAAGTAAAACGACTACAATAAAGAGCAATATAGCAGGAGGATTTTTTCCAGATTGTTGTGGTTGAGATAAAGACAGTTTAATAGGTAAAGCAAAAGCTGTGCATGCAAGCCAAGCAAAACAAGGAATTAATTCATTACTTCTCATCGGCAGGCATGTGTTCAGCCATTTCCAGGAAAGCAGGGCTTCATCATGCATAATGGTTACTTGGGAAGACAATTGCCATAACTCTGAATGTACCCCTTCCTCTTCTTCCTTCCCTCAGCTTCTTGTGCCGTTCCCCCCCCCCCCCCCCCCCCCCCCGCAGCCTGCTCCTGCTCACTGGCAGGGCAGCATGAGAAACAAAAAAGGCCTTAACACTGTGCAAGCACTGTTCATCAGTACTGTTTGGTCACAAATCTAACACACAGCACCATAGGAGCTGCTATGAAGAAAATTAACTCTATAACAGCCAAAACCAGTACACAGATCAGTCCGTCTATATGGGGTGGTCCAGTAGTCGGGCTCAGTTAGCTGCTCTGGGCTCATCATGGACGTTATCACTTCTTGAGATTCAAAATTGCTTCTAGGACAGCCCGAAGGGGTGATCTGTGGATCCAACATTGAGATTTGGGCTCTGGTGTCCACAACAAAGGTGACTGAGCCCTGGTCATTCATGACAACTTCTAATCTGGACATGGGGTAAGCAAAAGGGTCTGCTGGGAAACAGAGCTAGGAAGTAGATCTCCATCCAGTGGTGGACACCCACCCATCAGTTCTCTGGCAGCACCTTAGAGAGAGGAAGGAGGGGCTGAAGGGGTTAACACTGGGGTGTTGGAAGGCACTGCAAGGTGGGGGGAGAATGGGACAGGGTGGACAACTAGAACAGGAGACCTGCTGATGGCCATTCAAAAGCTGTAACAAGACATTGTTTGGCAAATTATCAATTTGTTGGTGTCATGGTTTAGCCCTGGTTGGCAACCAAGCACCACACAGCTGCTTGATCACCCTCCCCCTCCCCGTGGGATGGGGGAGAGAGTTGGAAGAGCAAAAGTAAGAAAACTCATGGGTTGAGATAAGAACAGTTTAATAATTGAAATAAAATAATAATAATAAATTGTTATGAAAAGGAAAACAACAAGAGAGAGAGAAACAAAAGCCAGGAAAAATAAGTGATGCAACCGCTCACTACTTGCTGACCAATGCCCAGCTCATCCCTGAGCAGCGATCGCTGCACCCCAGCCAACTCTCCCCAGTTTATATACTGAGCATGACATCATATGGTATGGAATAGCCCTTTGGCCAGTCTGGGTCAGCTGTCCTGGCTGTGCCCCCTCCCAGCTTCTTGTGCACCTGGCAGAGCATGGGAAGCTCAAAAGTCCTTGACTAGTGTAAGCACTACTTAGCAACAACCAAAACATCAGTGTGTTATCAACATTCTTCTCATCCTAAATCCAAAACACAGCGCCCTACCAGCTACTAGGAAGAAAACTAACTCTATCCCAGCTGAAACCAGGACAGTTGGGGTGTGTGGGTGTAAACCACCTTTCCAGCAGGAGCTGCCAGAGGTAGCCCCTCTTTGTCTGGCTGGTGGAGGTGCCCTGTCCTGTGCCCGGGCGAGGATTCCTCAGAATCTGACCACCAGGTACAGGAGCCATTGCCACAGCACCCACCCCTACAGCTGGGATGTACAGAGCCCCAGCGTCCTGCAGTCCCCCTCACTGAGGTGAGTTGGAGCTGCCTCAGTGTGCCTAGTTCCTCCCGAGCCACTCTACCCAGCCTTCGCCTGGCTTTTTTACAAAACTGGTCGCCCAGGGAGCAGAACTGTTCCTCAGTATAGGCTTGCATCTGCTAGTGCTCGAGGCAGGCAGTAGAGGGGCAGGGGTGTCTTCTCCTGTAGGGTTGGGAAGGGGGTCAGGGTCTAGGGCCAAAAATGTCCCTGTTCCAATTACTATCCTTATCATCATCATCCTGGTAGATAGCAGCCCTAACTTGGGCTGTTGTACTGGGATGGTTGCTCTGGGCCTCGAGGGCCCACTGGGCCAAGGGGGCTACCTTATGCCCGTCCCTCTCAGCCCCTTGCTTAGCTTCTTCTGCCTGTTTGAGGACACCATGCAGCCTGGTAATTTCAGCCCAGGCAGCGTTGAGGGCACAATTCAGGAGGCTGATTAAGACACCTTTGCCCTTTCCCTGTTAGCAACCACTGGCTTTACACCACTGTTCAAATTCATCACAAATAGCATGGGGATCTGCCCAATTATCTTGGACCCAATCCTCCCATTGCAGGGAGCTCCAAACTTGCTTCTTTCCTAAAGCCTCCAGTAGTTGTTCGAAAGACTCCATCCTGTCTGTGATGCCAGTAATGTAGTCTGAACAGTAATGGAGTCTGACAAGACATTATAAAACAAAGCTTTATTGAGGCAGTAGGAAAGATCCGCAATGACGTGCACATACTGTGACTCACCAAATCCCTGATAGCAAGCACAGGATCATAAGCGATGCCATAGCTCCGCGATGCCATAGCTCTGGTGGACTGCCAGGTACACTTGGTGTCCGGGTCATCTGGCTGCAACAGCCAATTGTGTAAATGCCTTTTGAATGTGTGTAAGAGTCGTGCTGCCCCTTGGCTTCGCCAATGGCAGTGTGATTTGAGAGAATCATACCTTACATGGATAATGTGGGTGGCATCCTGCCTACACTGCTGATGTTGGTTGGGGGCAGGGTGTCAAGAGGCAGGGTGTCACATGGTGAAATGTCCTGTGGTGCTTCTGTAGGTGATCAGCAGGCTGATGAGGGATTACTGTATGTATTTTTGTAACACCCCCAGCAATTCTTGCTTCCAAGAACTTGGCACCAGCAGCATCACTGAAGCAGTCTCCTCTAAATCCCCCTACATTGGACTTTGAACTTTCCTATATTTATGGGCTCTAAAAGCTGTTGCGAGACCCCTTTAGAGATTTCATGTATGCTGAAGGGGAAATTTAAATTATAACTGCTCAGCACTGGTAATTTGTGACCAAGGAATGATCTGTCATGGAGGGCAGGAAGGCCCAACTGCAGAAGGGGTTAAATGGGTTGGAAGCAGGAATGCCAGAGACAGGACTCCCTGTAAGGGAGTGGAGTTTCCCTTGCTGATAAGATAAGAAATACCTGCAACATTGTCTGGTAGCAGTCCTAGAATGTAAGCGCTCAGGGGCCACCTTTGGGCAGCAGAACTGGTGCTGGGGGATGGGGCTGAGGTGCCCCATGCTGATGCTCACCAGATTGGTGCTGGTGCAAGTGTATATAATGAATCTGCTCGTGACACATCTTTGCAGACTCCTTGTAGAACTGCTTATGGCGATAGGACTCTGTCCAATGCGTTGTTCATTAAGTTTTTATATTTAAGCACAAACGTGTGTTTAATTTACCCCAAGGGGTACAATAAAAATTCCCCAACAATGCTATGCAGCTGTCTACCTATGAACTGCCTCCCACAGATCATTTAAGACATTCACAGGTCTCCCAGGGATATTTGAAGACCACTGGTCTAATATCATAAAACCTCTTGCTGAACCATCTTCCCACCTATTCTTCAGTGTTAAATGAAATCATTAGTAAATCACCGGAGCTGTGTTTCTCCTTAAACATAATCATTCCTTATCTTTTCCTGTAGACTGGAATGGTACATAATGAAAGGATTTGAATGCTTTCTCATGATGCCCGGCATGAGGGGCATGTGGTTTAAACTGCAGACCTATTCTGAAGATGAATAGCAAAGTTTCTTCTGCTGCATCAGATTGCCATCTCAGCAGTCTGCCTGTCCCACTGTGCTTTGCACATACAGATGTGTTATTACATAAGCCCACTGTGGGATCTCATCTGCTTCTGTGCTGCACTCTGTTAGCAAAAGAAATGCTCAATAGCAAAATTTTATGTCATAAGAAACATTGTAAAGGCTCTGTTTCAGTGTGCATGTTCTACTGGTTGAGTGTACAGTTGTTAAATGCTTGAATAACCTCCTTGTTATAATCAATGTTCCTTGCCTCTCTAACTAGCTTTTCTTGTTATGTACCTGGATGCTGACTGTAACCTTTCCAAGACAGGTGCTGTGACCATATGTGTTGGGAGTAGTAACTGGGGAGGAAGGGGTGGGTCTGAATTTTAGTAGCACCTTGAGTCCTCAGTGGTGTTGAGGTAGGTTCTGCATGAATGCATGCTCCTTGCCTGAAAGTACAACCTAGTTAAGACAAATGTATGCAGAGGGAGATGGACCTGGGGCTATTCCACTAAAATTGTGAGTGAAACTGGGCAAGAGCAAAATCTTTCCAAACATAATAGAAACCTTCTTTCTTTTGATGTGTTTTCTTCTTAAGTAAAAAGAAAACAAAGGAAAAAAACAACCTCCCACCCACCCCCAAAAAAAACCCCACAACCAAAACCCACACAACAGAACTAATATTTTTCCAGATTCACTGTCCAGTAAGTAGCGTCACCTTCTTGCATGTGATGATACTGTCATGTTTGTGTTTTCTAGCATCTGTATGAAGTCTAGCCTAATTCTAGGCAGGTTTTGCCTGAACTCTCTCCTTGGGAATTTTGCCTGCAGTAGGTATAAGAGACTTGGGCATCTGAAGTTGCATTTCTAAATATGGGAGTTGAATTTGCATCTTATTCTTATGGCTGGGCTAGACTGGGAAAGGAAAGAAATATTTTAAAATGAATAAGCAGAGCCAGAGTAGCTTGGGCAGAAGAAAAAGAAATGTTTAACAATGGTGTTGATGTTTTAGATAGCAGTACTGTCTATCAATAATAGATGGAGTGGTACAGTGCAAATGTGCCAAACTGTTATATTGCTTACTTGTTCAAACTAATCCATGAGGAAAGTTGCTATTTCAGACTTTCTAAAAGTCACCAAGGATATGCAATATATGTGCGGATTTATGTGCTGAAAACAGGATTTATTTCTGTAGCTCTGAACTGTTTTTTCTTTCTTCCGCTCTTTCCCCTGCTTGCTCCCTCTTTCCCTAGTGGAGTTCCATGAAGGGGGGGAAATGGAAACAGAAGCAGGGGCCAATTAAATGTTGGGATGTGATCTTGATCACAAGACTCTATAAGAAAACAACTGAATGCACAACCTTGTAATAATTCAAAGCAGATGAAGACTTTAATAGTCTGTGTGTATGTTGCATGTAATTGAGAAAACCCTCCAAACAAAAGACTAAAAGTCTAGTTTAGAGAGCCGACATTGCTTTATTCTGCGCAGGGTGCTCGGTGGTAATTCCACGTATCAAGCACACCTCTCTACAAAACTACAGCATATTTATCGGGTTACATGATTAGTATAAACCCACCTAAATTTACACTTATTGGTTAGTGATTAACATTGCATACACTATTGGTTTACTGTATTTAAATTATCCTCGCTTGTTATGTAAATTAGTACGCATGCTCCTTTCAGGTGGGGGGGGGCAAGTCTTTTTGGTCCTGAATTGAGTCGGTGGTCGTGATCTCCCCTCGCCGCATTTACCTTTCACGCAGTTTCTGCAGTTTTATCAGACTTCATGTTTCACTGGCCACCGTCCAGTCTTTGGCGCCAAGATGTTCCCTTTTATCGGCTTGTTAGCTCTTCTTCAAGGTTAGAGCCGTTAGTTTTCCACGGTTCATTATTTAAACAAATACTTCCATATCTCTTAGCTCCCTCTCAAATTCCTTTCCCAAGGCACAGGTGATTAGTAGTTTTGCTAATTGGAAAATTCTTGTTTCTGCAGGGCATCGTTTTCCCCCTTTGGAAGTTTCAAATATCATTATTTGATACTTCCATATTACTGGAGTGTCATTATTCTTCTTGCAAAGAAAGTTCATATTATTGCCTGTTTTAAACATCCAGTTATCGTCAAAACTGTAACGATGATCATGATTATAAAGCTTTGTACCAGACTTGCCAACCATCCTGTTAAAGACCATCCTCCCAGATGCTGTAAAATTTTATTTATTCAGTTTCCGCGGATTCCCGTAATTCCCTACTACTCTTTGCCACATTCCTCATTTTGTCAATTTGACTCTGTAAATCTTCAATTACATTAGGGATATGTACACAACAGTGTTCTGAATCCAGTTTAAGATATCCACATAGTCTGTGTTCTCGAGCTAACAGTAAATCTAAAGCTAATCTATTTTGCATCGCCGTTTCCGAATTGGCTTGTACTTGCTTATTCACTGCCAATAACCCTTGCTCCGTAGCGTTCGCTAAGTTTTCAACTTGCCACCTTAGATTGGTTAACATCATACGATTCCCGTAGGCCATTGTACCTGGGGCAAAGAACGCCTGGAAACCCCACAGAATCATAGAATGCTTTGGGATGGAAGGGACCTTTAAAGGTCATCTAGTCCACCCCCCCTGCAATTGGCAGAGACATCTTCAACTAGATCAGGTTTCTCAGAGCCCCATCCAGCCTGGCCTTGAATGTTTCCAAGGATGAGGCATCTAGCACCTCTCTGGGCAACCCATTCCAGTGTTTCACTACCCTCATTGTAAAAAATGTCTTCCTTATGTCTAGTCTGAATCTACCCTCTTTTAGTTTAATACCTTTACCCCTTGTCCTGTTGCAGCAGGCCTTGATAAAAAGACTATCCCCATCTTTCTTGTAGGCCCCCTTTAAGTACTGAAAGGCTGCTATAAGGTCTCCCTGGAGCCTTCTCTTCTCCAAGCTGAACAACCCCAACTCTCTCAGCCTTTTGTCATAGGAGAGGTGTTCCAGCCCTCTGATCATCTTTGTGACCCTCCTCTGGACCTGCTCCAACAGGTCCACGTCCTTCTTGTGTTGGGGACCCCAGAGATGGATGCAATACTCCAGGTGGGGTCTCACCAGAGCAGAGTAGAGAGGCAGAATTACCTCCCTCGACCTGCTGGCCATGTTTCTTTTGATGCGGCCCAGGATACAGTTGGCTTTCTGGGCTGCGAGAGCACATTGCCGGCTCATGGCCAGCTTTTCATCTATCAGTACCCCCAAGTCCTTCTCCTCAGGGCTTCTCTCAATCCCTTCTTCCCCCAGCCTGTACTGATACTGGGGATCGCCCCGACCCAGGTACAGGACCTTGCACTTGGCCTTGTTGAACCTCATGAAGTTCACACAGGCCTATTTCTCCAGCTTGTCCAGGTCCCTCTGGATGGCATCCCATCCCTCAGGCATGTCAACTGCACCACTCAGCTTGGTGTCATCTGCAAACTTGCTGAGGGTGCACTCGATCCCGCTGTCTATGTCATTGATGAAGATATTGAACGGCACGGGCCCCAGTACAGACCCCTGAGGGACACCACCCGTCACTGATCTCCATCTGGACATCGAGCCATTGACCACTACCCTCTGGATGCAACCATCCAGACAATTCCTTATCCACCAAACAGTCCACCCATCAAATCCATATCTCTCCAATTTAGAGAGAAGGATGTTGTGGGGGACCGTGTCAAAGGCCTTACAGAAGTCCAGATAGATGACATCCATAGCTCTTCCCTCGTCCACTGATGTAGTCACTCCATCATAGAAGGCCACTAGGTTGGTCAGGCAGGACTTGCCCTTGGTGAAGCCGTGCTGGCTGTCCCGAATCCCCTCCCTGTCCTCCATGTGCCTTAGCATAGCTTCTAGGAGGATCTGTTCCATGATCTTCCCAGGCACAGAGCTGAGGCTGACAGGTCGGTAGTTCCCAGGGTCCTCCTTTCTACCCTTTTTAAAAATGGGTGCAATGTTTCCCTTTTTCCAGTCCCCAGGGACTTCACCTGACTGCCATGACTTTTCAAATATCATGGAGAGTGGCTTGGCAACTACATCAGCCAATTCCCTCAGGACTCTGGGATACATCTCATCAGGACCCATAGACTTATGTATGTTCCGGTTCCTCAGGTGGTCAGAAACCTGATCTTCGCTTACAGTGGGAGGACCTCTGCCCCCCTGATCCCCGCCATATGGTCCATTGACTCGGGAGGTGTGAGGAGAGAGGCTGCCAGTGAAGACTGAGGCAAAAAAGTTGTTGAGCACCTCAGCCTTCTCCATCTGTTGTTACCAGCTTGCCAGTTTTGTTCATCAGAGGGGGTATGCTTTCCTTAACCTTCCTTTTCTGGTTGACGTACCTGTAGAAGCCCTTCTTATTATTCTTTGCGTCCCTTGCCACGTTCAGCTCCAGCCGAGCCTTGGCCTTCCTGATCCCATCCCTACACAACCAGGTAGTGGCCCTGTACTCTTCCCAGGATACCAGTCCCTGCTTCCAATGCCTGTGCATTCTCTTCTTGCCCTTTAGTTTGACACACAGGTCATGGCTCAGCCATGCCGGCCTCTTCCCTTCCTTGCCCGATTTCCTGCACCTGGGGATCGAGAGCTCTTGTGCCCCATGGAAAGCATCCTTAAAGACCTGCCAGCTCTGTTCTGCTCCCTTGTCCCTGAGGGCCATTTCCCAGGGGATCCTGTTGATTAACTCCTTGAAGAGCTGGAAGTTTGCTTTCCTAAAATTCAGGGTCCTGACTATACTCTTCACCTGACCCTTATCTCTCAGGACTGTGAACTCTACCAGCGTGTGATTGCTACAGCCGAGGCTGCCTCCAATCCTGACATCACCAATGAGCTCACTTGCATTGGTGACCACCAGGTCCAGTACTGCATCCCCACTGGTAGGGCTATCTATTACCTGGCTTAAGATGTTGTCCTCCATGCGCTCCAGGAGCCTCCTAGATTGCCTACTGCCTGCCGTGTTACTTTCCCAGCAGATGTCGGGGTGGTTGAAATCCCCCAGCAGGACGAGAGCCTGAGAACGCGAAGCTTCCTGTAGTTGGAGAAAAAAGTCTTCATCAATAGGCTCCCCTTGATCAGGCGGCCTGTAGTAGACCCCAACCACGAGGTTCCCTTTGTTGCCTTGGTCTCTAATTCTTACCCATAAGCTTTCAACCTGCTCATGGCTATTCTTCAGGGACAGCTCTTCACATTCTGTCCGTTTCTTGACGTAGAGGGCAACGCCTCCGCCCCTCCTACCTCGCCTGTCCCTTCTGAACAGCCTGTAGCCTTCGATAGCTGCACTCCAGTCATGGGATTCATCCCACCAAGTTTCAGTAATGGCAACTAGGTCATCCTGCTCTGGTTGTGGTTCTCGGCTGCCATGGTTCATCTATTTCCCTCTTTGTCTTTCCCCACCATCTGGCACTTAAAGGACTATTCCTCCATAAAGGACATAAGGTAGGTGCCCCTACAGTGATTTGGTGATCTGGTATATTCACTGGTAATTGGTTAGTCCACATTCCATCACTTAAGACCCATACACTGTATCCTGGTGCGGGTAAAGTAGCTGTGCGGCATGGGACTTTTCCTGCGAATCCCACATTACATCTTGTCCCGATCCAATGTCGGGAGAGGTTTCGATACGATCCCAAGGACGAGATTAAGACGCAAACGAGGTCAAATGCCGTACAACCTTTTAACTTTATTTTGGCGAATGAAGGGGTGAGGACCGGGTAGGGAGATGGGGGGGGGGGGGGGGGGGGGGGGGGAGAAAAAGAAAAAAAAAAAAGAGAGAGAAAAAGAGAGAAAAATAGAAAGAGCGTGCTCAGGCGGGTGAGAAAAGAGCCACGTAGGGGAACTAGCTACCGCCACTCCGAGTCCGGCGTTGTCCCGTCGATCAAAGGTCCAGTCGGTCCAGTCTCTGTGTCCGCAGGAGCAGCTTCCAAGGAGGTGCGCGGGGAAGGACGAGAAGAGAAAAGAGAGAGAGAGAGAGAGAGCCTCAAAAGGCGCACGCGGTCCTTTTATAGGGCCATGCACATGCGCAGAACAGGTCTGCATACATGCAGTTTGCGCTTCTGCTTTTCGCGCCCTGGTCTCTGCGCAGGCGTGTGTGCAGTCCATGGCCCCGCCTTCCGCGTCCTGGCCTCCGCTTTTCGCGCCCTGGTGTCTGCGCAGGCGTGCGTGCAGTCCATGGCCCCGCCTTCCGCGTCCTGGCCTCCGCCTTTCGCGCCCTGGTCTCCGCGCAGGCGTGCGTGCAAGTTCATGGTCCCGCCTTTCGTGTCCTGGTCTCTGCATGGGCTGTGGTGGTTTCGTCGGGGGCTGGATGTCGGACCCAGAAGATGGCAGTAGAACGGCAATGTCGAGACAATTCTGGTTAGTCCTCGACACCACCCCGTGGCTCGACATTGCAGTCTTCACAGTGGTAGGAGAGGTGGGAAGGGAAAAAGAGAGAGAGAGAGAGAGGACAGAGCAGAGGTGGAGACAGAAGCAGAGAAAAAGGGGAGCTGTAGAGGAGAAAGGTGACATGGGACATGGCAAGAGTGTTCAATTGCAAACAAACAGGAACATTGTCCAACGTAAACACTCTTTTTCCTTAATCTTTCTAAGTTTAACAATGTTCAACTTTATAGAACAACCCTGAGAAATCCATTGCGCGAGGTAGTTCACCATTATAAGAAGTATAGAACAACTAGTGAGTATGACATGGGCAGGAATATGCAATTTTTTTGTTGTTGTTTTGGTGTGGGTTTTTTTTTTTTGAGGTCTAAACAATGGTTATTGTGGTGGGTTCTACCCGGTGAACGGCACGGATTTGTTTTATGCCCTCGGGTGAGGTGGTAGGTACGAACTGCATATTAGATACCACATGTCGTATTAGCTGAACAAAACAGGGTATTATACAGGGTAAAAACATTAAAGTGGCAAACGCACATAGCAAATATAACAGCAACTGTTTCACCCAGGGCGCCCCCGGCAGCCAGGACCATAAATTACCATTCCAACCATTCCAGGTCTGGACGGGGACGTGGGCTATTTTTCTAATGTCTTTGGTTAATTGGAGGACTACTTCGCCTACATCGTCTATTTCTAAACAACAGTTAGAGACATTTAATTTCCCACATACCCCTCCTTCTTCAGCCAGTAAATAATCTAAAACCATACGGTGTTGAAGGATTGCCATGCGCATTTGTTGAGACTGTTGAGTTAAAAGATCTATAGCATTGGCGGTTTTATTGGTAACAATTTCTAAAACTTCTTGTAATGGATTATACAGTTCAAATTATAGATTGGTTCCCTTGCCCCTGATATTGGTTCACTGGGGTTCCAGGTGGCAGGCCCGTAATGTTGGATTATTCTTTCAGGAGGCCACTCATTTTCCCCCCATTTTTGTGTTCCACCTATGTTCACCTCAACAGCTCGCTTGCGGCGGGCAATCTTTCCATCTTCCAGATTATCGTACAATCTTATCCCCAACTGAGAGCCACCCGTTTGTGGAAGAAGGAAGAATAAGGCCGGATAATTCCCACATAACAGACCCCTGACCAATGCGCTGGCAGTCGTTTATAGGCAGTATGTCCACAAATCCAATAATGGCCCCTTTTAGCTGTGGCCCCATTGGCGAATGGTCCCGCTGCATCCCCGGGGAACTGGAAATACATTGTTTTGTCGTTGCCCACGGGGCTAAAAAAGACGGTTGGGTTATTATTCATCCGGCCGGTGCAATACCAGGCTCCAAAGCTGCTTTTCCATTCACAGGTTTGCTTGTAAGCGTGGTCCCTAGATTGTTGGAAAATTAACGTTTCATTTTTATTTGCCCAGTACCCTTTGAACCCTCGACTGCATCCGGCACTATCAAGCCACGCCCATATGGAGATACCCCTATCTGCATTTACCAACTTGTTCGTAAGTGTCCATTGGCACTTGCTTTCTCCCACATAGACCCCTCCCTTTTGAGTACGATTTAAACAATATTGCCCCACAGCAGGAAATTGAACTGGCCATGTTCCACTATCACCCCAAGTGTCATTCGTGGTTTCACTATAATTACTCACAATTTGGGCTGGGGTGAGGGGTGTGGACGTCCACGGCCAACTCGACAGCCCCAGAGGTCCCCCACAAACCCAGCAATGACTTAAATTAAAAGCTCGGCTTATAGCTTTGGCTAATAATACAAATTCATTGTCCTTGAAGGGATCAAACGGGTCAGGGGAGGGTGAAGGAATTAGCTCTCCGCCACTGTTATAGGTACATTTCCAAACTAGTACAGCCACCAATAACGCGTGCATCCTGATTAAGCAGCAATCGGCGTCTGTCTAGTCTCCGTCGGGTGGTGCGTGTCCAGGTCAGCTGCTTCCTCCTGGAAAACAAAAATAGAAGCAAACTCGCTTCTCGGGTCAGAAGGAAGGGACAATCCATTTAGCATGAATTTTGTGGATCTTTCCACAAGCGTCTTTTGCCTTCCACGTGTATTTATTCACTGGGGTGTCTAATGCTAGTGGTACTGCTCCCACGGTGGGGAGTTCAACTAAGACGGGTTGTCCGGGGAAACAGGATGGGTTGACGGAGTGGTCAGGGCCAGGTGAGGTGGGCATGATTGTCGGGGCTAGTGGGCAAAACGCCGTAATTTTTGGGCATCCGTTTGTTCCCCAATGGCTATTGACGCTAGTCACTGCCTCTCCTACCCGCTCAGCCCACCCCGGTTTGTGTGGTTTCAGGAAGCGCTTCAGCAAGCCGTTTGTTCTCTCCACAATCCCATTTGCTTGAGGGTAGTATGGAGTGTGGAATACCCATGAAATCCCCTCCCGAGCTGCCCATTCCTGGACCATCTTGGCTGTGAAGTGTGTACCATTGTCAGATTGAATCAACTGCGGTTTAGGGAAGGTCCCAAACCATTCTTTCAGGGCCTTCACTGTATTCTCCCCTGTTGCCTTAGCGCAGGCTTTAGCCTGTGCTAGGCCAGATACTATTTCAACACCCACTAATACATAGCACTTCCCTTCTGATTTACGGAACGGACCAATGTAATCAACCTGCCAGGCCTCCCACAAACCTTTTCCCTCTCTCAAATGTAGGGGACTGTCTTCCAGGGGGTGCCTGTCTAAGCGGATACGACATTGCTCACAGGCCGAAATGCAAGTTTTGCAATTTTCTCGGGTAACCGGCCAGCCTCTGGCCTGAGCCTCTCGGTAGAGGTCTTGGGCTCCAGTGTGCCCTCTCTTAAGGTGCAACCATTCCAGGAGTCGCTCCCAATCCTCCGCTACTGGATCACTTTGCAAGGGGGCAAGGCGGGCCAGCTCATCAACCCTATTGTTCCAATGACCAGACGGATCTTCTCCCGTCTGATGGGAGGCTACCCATCCTACCGCAAAGTTCCCCTGTCTGGCAATGGTTAAAATATCTTGCCACTTTTCCTTTTGCCATACAGGTATTCTGTTAACCTCCCACCCATTGTGTTCCCAAAAGGGGAGCCACTCTGTACACCCCTTAAAGACAGCAAAGGAGTCAGTGTAGATATAGATTGGAGAGGCAGATTGGGCTTCATGTTGAAAGACACTCCATACGGCCACTAATTCCCCTACTTGAGCGCTGCCTTCTCCTTCGGTAATTATTTTTTGGTCGGTCCTTATCTGTAGGGCGACAGCACGGTATTTCCAAGTTCTGCCCTCTCGTTTAGCAGAGGCATCAGTGAACCAAGCGTTCTGTAATTGTTCTGAAAATGGGGGGGCTACCTGCACAGCAGAAGGGGGCACGTCACCTTCCCGGTCTGGGGCCACTCCCTCTTGGATAACTAAATTTTTGGCAGCGCCCTCAGAAACTTCAAAAATACCACAATAATGTTCTATTTGCGCGTACCATTTCCGCACCGAAGCTCTTTGTGCCACCCCGTCAGGGGGAGGTGTCCCAGTTAAAACTGGTTTAATCACTTTGAAAGGACCTCTGAGCACTATTGGTTGCTGGCGAATGGTGCTCTCTGCTTCTCATAAAGCCAGGCTGACTACAAACAGCCCCTTTTCCCACGTGGTGTACCGTTTTTCTGCATCCTTGAAACTCCGAGAATAAAAGCCAATGGGCCGGATGGGCCCTGCCGGCCCCCGTTGCCACAAATGAATCGATAGCCCGGTTGCGGCAAACCCCCACTCGATCTGCACCGGGTCTGTCGGGTGGATAGGCCCCAGGGCTTGGTATGCATTTGCCTCGAACACCAACAGCCGTAGCGCCTCATCGTGGACCGGGGTCCACTCCCATTGCGCCCTTTTCCGTAGTAAATCATATAGGGGTCTCGCGATAATTGAGAAATCAGGGATATGCTTTCTCCAGAACACAAGCAGCCCTAACGCATGCTGTAAGTCTTTTTTTGATTCTGGTATCTTAATTTGGTCGAGGGAGGAAAGGGTGTCTGGTGGGATACGTCATCCCTCCCTTCCACCAAATTCCTAAAAATTTCACCTCACTTGAAGGGGTTTGTATTTTCTCAGGTGGGATTGTCAATCCTATGCTCTCTAGATGGGTGATGATGTCCTTCTGGACTTTCCCAACCTCTTCCACCTGATTTCCCCCTATGAGTACATCATCTATATATTGGTAAACTTCCACCCCCGCCCTTATGGGAATTGCTTCCAGCTCCTGTGCTAGAGCGTGGTGGGCTAAGGTGGGGGAGTGCTTGTATCCCTGAGGGAGCCACGTAAAGGTGTACTGTTGCCCCGCCCAGGTAAAAGCAAAGCGGTCCTGGTCCTGCGGCTGCAGGGGGACCATAAAGAACATGTCTTTAACGTCAATAGTCGCCATAATAGGGTGTGATTGCTCTTGAATGGCGGCTATAAGCTCGGCAATGTTCCGTACGGCAGCTGTTAATGGGCCTGTGTTGGCATTCAGCCTCCAGTAATCTACTGTCAACCTCCACTTGCCGTTTGGTTTTCGGACAGGCCATACCGGGGAGTTAAAGGGGGAGTGGGTGGGAACTATAATCCCCCGCCCCTTTAAGTCCTCCAGCACTGGCACGATTCCATCTCTTGCTCCTATCGGTAGCGGGTAGGGTTTCACGTTTGTCAGTTTGGAAGGGGGGAGGGCAGGCGCCGCTTGCAACAGGCGCACCCCCACGCCGGGGGCTTCGGCCAGCCGCCTGATCTGCGGGACGCCGAAAGACCACGAATTTCCCTGAGTGTCGCGCCACTGTCTGCCCTTTAAAACGTCTATGCCCAAGAGGTTCATTTGAAAGGGTCCTATGGCCGCCATGGTGTTCACCGGACTCTCATCTCCTGGTAGCCATAAGGTTACCGGGGTCATGGGCACAGATTGGGTTTTCCCTAGGGCGTTTAATACTATCAGGCGCTTAGAAGGAGTTGAGATGCCGCACCGTTCTGCCTCGCTTTGTTTTATTGCTGTAATTTGGGCCCCCGTATCAATTAAAAAGGTCATGGGCCTCTTCCTCGGCCCTACTGCGACGGTAATGAGGAGGTCCCCTTTATTGTTGCAGGTGAGTTGTCTAATAAACATCCACCCCCCCGCCTCCCCCCTCACCCTGAGGGGGCGGAGGTCTTAGTTTCCCGCCACCCTTTCATCCCCCTTGAACCCCTCCTCCTTATCCAGTGCCGGCACGGAGGGCGCGTTTGGTTTGGGAGAGGGTCCTTGCCCGGACCACCTCCGCACCAGGAGCTCTAATTTTTTGGTGGGGAGCCCATCCATTAGGTCTCGGGGCACACCCTTTTGCAGTCCCTTCTGCCACAATTCTTGTCGGAGCAGGGTTTTTTCCCTTTTTGTTGGGTCGGGGCTTGTCCCCGAAAAAGCCAGCGGTTTATTTGCCGGCTCCGCTGCCCGCACGGCCCTAGTTTCCACCTTGTGGTAAGTTCTGCCTACTGGCCCGTATTTCCTCCCATAGTTTATCAGTTCCTGAGCTATCTCCCCCTAGGTCCACACCTTCCTCCCCCGCTGCCACTGTTCCGGTGTTACTGTTCCCTCCAGGGCAGCTGCAATTCGCTCTTCGTGAGGCACATTTTGGATTCTCCCCTGTAATTGGATCCCGATAGGTTTTAACGAATCGGGGAGTCCTCTTATTAGCGGTGTCAGCCGCTCGGCATCTACCGGTAACAACATCGGAGAGCTTAAATTTGGTTTAAGTTCCCGGTCATACATCATTTGCAGGCATGCTGCCTTTTGTACGTTTTCTAGCAGTTGCTCAACCGAACCAGTTATAGCTAGGGGATCCCCCCTCTCTAATGGGTTCAGCCCCCCCGCCCAATATGCTGCCCTCTGGGTCAGAGACCATGGGGCCTGGCGATCGCCCGTGGTGAGGAAGACGCCGGGGCCCCAATACCCCTCTGCTTCTTTTTCCGATAGCATGATCCCGTCCCCCCCCGACAGGGATATCCTCCACACATATTCGGTTTCGGACTCCCTTGCCGTCCTAGCAAAATCCTTTCGGAGTTTAGCCAGTTCGGTGGCGGTAAAAGGGATTTCTTTGGTTACAACTTGGGGACGGTTGTCGCTATCGTCCTCATATATATATTCCGTTTTTACCAGCGGGCACATATGGGGGGGGTTATCCACAGTCTCCCTTAATTGCTTTAGGTCTTTCTGGGGGTAGATTTGGCATACCCCTTTCTCCTCCAACATTACCTCCGCCTCAGCGAGGGTGTCTGCCTCCCTCAGGAGCTGAACCCTCAGCTCCTCCTTCAAAATCATATTTTGGCGCTTCTCCTCCTCTAGCGCCCGTTTGGTCTCTAGTAGTTGCTCTCGCAGCGGCGCTATCGCCGCTTGCAACGAAGTGGCCACAGCCTCCGATTGGCAGGGCGCTCGTTTCTTGTCCTCCACCGCCGCTGCCAGACACGCTCCTAGCACAGCACAAACAATAGCCTTCCCTTTTCCCTTCTTCGCTCTAGCTTCTTTATGCAAAACCGCTATTCGGTCCATAACACTTTGCAGTTGGAACCAATGGTCCCGTGCCCAATCTCGTCCCAGGGGTGAGGGGCGAGAGCGGTATGTTTCTAAAAACTCATATAATTTCTCTGTCTCTTCACAAAAATCGCCTGCCTTTTGGGCGGCCATATCCTACAAAGGGGAGTTCGTCCCGGGAGGGTCAAACCTTAGAAAAACCACGTTTCCCCTATACGCTCCCAGGAGGCCAGTCCGCACACTACTACAAGACAAAGACGAGCCTACAAAGGGGAGATCGTCCTGAGGGGGTCACACCGTACAATCCAAACTTCCCCTATACTCCCCCAGGAGGCCAGACCATAAACTAGTGTGAGACAGAGCAGAGCCTACAAAGGGGATATCATCCTGAGGGGGTCACACTATAAAATTCAAGTCTCCCCTATACGCCCTCAGGAGCTCAAATCACAAACTGCTACGCGCGTTTCAGTGCAAAGGTCTCAACACCCACTCCTTCCTTGCGCTTCGTTCGTCTCTGGCTGCTTCCCTCGCGGGAGAGCAGAACTGCGGATCGGAACTCCGCACTCGCTTCGTACTTATTTGTACGTCTCGTTCACACACACTCGCTCAGCACACCGTAAGGTTGTATGACACTCTCGTCTCAAGGGATCCTGTCCGTGACGCCAATTAAAATGTCCCGATCCAATGTCAGGAGAGGTTTCGATACGATCCCAAGGATGAGATTAAGACGCAAACGAGGTCAAATGCCGTACAACCTTTTGACTTTATTTTGGCAAATGAAGGGGTGAGGACCGGGTAGGGAGATGGGGGGGGGGGGGGGGGGGGAGAAAAAGAAAAAAAAAAAAGAGAGAGAAAAAGAGAGAAAAATAGAAAGAGCGTGCTCAGGCGGGTGAGAAAAGAGCCACGTAGGGGAACTAGCTACCGCCACTCCGAGTCCGGCGTTGTCCCGTCGATCAAAGGTCCAGTCGGTCCAGTCTCTGTGTCCGCAGGAGCAGCTTCCAAGGAGGTGCGCGGGGAAGGACGAGAAGAGAAAAGAGAGAGAGAGAGAGCCTCAAAAGGCGCACGCGGTCCTTTTATAGGGCCATGCACATGCGCAGAACAGGTCTGCATACATGCAGTTTGCGCTTCTGCTTTTCGCGCCCTGGTCTCTGCGCAGGCATGCGTGCAGTCCATGGCCCCGCCTTCCGCGTCCTGGCCTCCGCCTTTCGCGCCCTGGTCTCTGCGCAGGCGTGCGTGCAAGTTCATGGTCCCGCCTTTCGTGTCCTGGTCTCTGCATGGGCTGTGGTGGTTTCGTCGGGGGCTGGATGTCGGACCCAGAAGATGGCGGTAGAACGGCAATGTCGAGACAATTCTGGTTAGTCCTTGACA
This sequence comes from Platalea leucorodia, assembly GCF_965183815.1. Classification (NCBI taxonomy): domain Eukaryota; kingdom Metazoa; phylum Chordata; class Aves; order Pelecaniformes; family Threskiornithidae; genus Platalea; species Platalea leucorodia. The sequence goes on from NC_138859.1 coordinate 34,997,778, forward strand.
CATCTTAAATTTCTACATGCGCAGCCAATAGCAACCACATCGTATACTCCCAGTACATCCTGTAACACACCTAAATTAGTACAGTTATATACACAAGAGCAATTCCATTCAGAGGTAAAATTTCCTGGTTTAGGGTGAGTAATTACTCCTTGGTAGTTGCTTGCCTCTGGCAATCCTATTTCTCCTTTCCATTCAAAACACCAAGTATTATCATTTATGTATTTCCATTTTTCTCCTAATGATCTTTTCCACTTTGAAAGGGGAAGACCTTTCATAGCTTGTTCTCTGGTCCAGTTGCTCAACATGGCTAGATGAGTGGCACTTGAGTTAGTTATTACTCCCCACTCAATTGGTTCTTTGGCTGATTTCGGCAGTGGCAAACAGGCAGTAATACTGGTTACATTCTGAAGTCTACCAAACCCTTGTATCCGTCTTAAAATCGTATTATCCTCTACTCCTTCATTTCCCTTCCAAATTATAAGCAAGATCGTACAAATTAAGGAAATGTTGGTCTCCATATTACAATCAAAAGAAAGAATAATATGATAGTTACTACAAAAACTGTCAGTCCTTGTGGACACACTAATTCAGTATATGCTAAACCTTGTTTCCAAGTGCAATTCATGACCTTATCTTTTTAATCTTAAGTCCTAATGGTTTGCCCGTAACAGGGGTAACCTCCCATTTATCTGGTTCCTCTGCTTTCTTCAACCTGGAATAATGAATCCAAGGTCCAATTCATTGTAGTTTCGCTGCAGTATATGTTGTCAGTAGTACCCGGAGTGGTCCTTTCCACCGTTTTTTCAACAGTTCGTTGCTCCAGGTTCGAAGATAGACCCAGTCCCCTGGTTTGAAGGTGTGCATGGGCATGTCCAATCTAAGAGGAGTTCTTAGCTGCAAATACCTGTTGATAGAAAACAATACTTTCCCTAGAGAAATCATATAGTTTTTCAAGTATCCTTCTCCTAAGATTGTTACAGATCCTGTTTTTTGATTACTCACTTTGTATGGTCTACCATACAATACTTCAAAAGGACTAAGCTTTTCCCTAGATTTTGGAGTTATTCTAATTCTCAGGAGAGCTAATGGCAATCCTTCTGTCCATTTCAATTGAGTCTCCTGACAAATCTTGCTCAGCTGTCTCTTTAGGAATTGATTCATCCTTTCTACCTGTCCACTTGACTGAGGTCTCCAGGGAGTATGTAAATCCCACATAATAACTAAAACTCTAGCTAATTCCTGAATCACCTTAGCAACAAAATGTGGTCCCCTATCTGATGACAAACCTATAGGAATACCGAGTCTAGGTATGATTTCCTTTAGTAATACTCTGCTAACTTCTCTAGCCTTGTTGGTTCAACAGGGAAAAGCTTCTGGCCATCCTGAAAAAGTGTCTACTAACACCAATAAATACCGATACCCATTTTGTCGGGGGAGCTTTGAAAAATCTATTTGCCAATAATCTCCAGGAGTGTTCCCTTTTTTTATTTGTCCTGGGGGTGGTCGTGGTTGGATTTGTGGATTATTCTTCTGACATATTTCACATTTCTTCACAATACTTTTAGCCACTCCTCTCATCCCAGCACCCAGCATTTGTAATTTCATATTATCTATGAGAGTTTCTGGTCCTCAATGGGTACTCCTATGTTCCCGTTCCATTGTTTCTCTTAGTACAGGGTTCGGGACTATTACCCTATTGTCTTCTGTGATCCACCACCCTGAATCATTCTTTGTAGCTTTTAACAGTTCCGCCAAGTGCTTTTCTTCCTTGTTATATTCAGGAATTCCCTTTAATTCTCGATATTTGTTGGGTAGCATTAGTAAAATTTGTCCTTCTGCAGCCCGCCTTGTGGCCTGGTCGGCTCGTCGATTTCCCAAAATCTCCGGGGTATGTCCTTGTTGATGCACTTTACAGTGCATTATGGACACTTGTTTTGGTAGCAAAATTACCTTAAGTAGTTTCTGAATGAGTTCTCCATACTTAATGGGAGAACCCTGTGATGTTAAGAGTCCTTGCTCTTTCCAAATAGCACCATGAGCATGTACTGTCCCAAACACAAATTTAGAATCTATCCAAATATTCACTCTTTTTCCGTCTGATAGCTCCAAGGCCCTAATTAGAGCTACCAACTCAGCTTTCTGTTCCAAAGAACTTGACGGGATCGATTTAGCTTCTGTCTCTAAGTCCTGAGTCACCACTGCATATCCAGCTTTTCGAGTCCCATTTTCTACAAAGCTACTACCATCCACAAAAATATTCATATCTGGATTTGGAATAGGTGTATCACTTAGATCTATTCTGCTGGAGTATACCTGTTCAGTTGTCTGGAGACAATCGTGGACTAGCTCCTCGTCTCCTGGGACTGGTAATAGGGTTGCTGGATTTAATGTGGTAGTTACTTTAAGTTCCACATCATCTTGTTCTAATAGCACAGCTTGATTTTTCATCATATGGCTAGCCAATGACCCCCCTTTAGTTCCAAAACTGTGGTAACTGCATGGGGCGCGAACACTATCATCTTTTGACCCAGAGTCAGTTTTCACGCCTCCTGAATAAGAAGAACAGTGGCCGCAACTGCTTTTAAACACGACGGCCATCCTTGGCTAACTTTATCCAATTGTTTGGAGAAATATCCTACTGGCTGCTTCCGTGACCCCACCTTTTGGGTTAAAACTCCTAAGGCAACATGAAGCCTTTCATGAACATACAGTTCAAAAGGTTTTTCTAAGTTTGGCAACCCCAAGGCGGGTGCAGACATCAGAGTCTGTTTCAGGCAGATGAAAGCACCCCAACATTCTGGTGTCCATTCTAATAGGTTTCCTGGGCCTTTGATGGCTTCATATAGCGGTTTGGCTCGAAGTCCAAAATTTACAATCCACGGGCGACACCACCCGGCCATTCCAAGAAATGCGCGAAGCTCATGTTTAGACGTTGGTTCAGGAATTTGGCAAATAGCCTCCTTCCTTTCGGCGCCAAGGCTCCTCTGCCCCGGGCAATAGTGAATCCCAGGTAGTTTACAACCTGTAAAGCAATCTGTGCTTTCTTTTTAGACACTCGGTATCCGGCGGCACCTAGAAAGTTCAAAGGATTGATTGTCAATAACACAGATTTCTCTCAGAGTCTCTGCTCCCAAAAGGATATCATCCACATATTGAAGCAAGGTAGCTTCCGGATTTTCCTGTTGCCATCCTTCTAATTCTTTAGCAAGCTGATTTCCAAAGACAATCAGGCTATTTTTAAATCCTTATGGTAAAACGGCCCAACACAATTGTGCCTTTCGACCAGTCTGTGGATTTTCCCACTCAAAGGCAAACAGTTCTTGACTCTTAGTGTCCAGCGGAATACAAAAGGAGGCATCTTTTAGATCTAATACTGTGAACCACTGGTCTGTGTCCTTTATGGTAGTCAAAAGGGTGTACGGGTTAGCAACAACAGGGTGTACATTCTGTGTAATCTGATTTATAATTCTTAAATCCTGCACCACTTGATATTCATTTGAATGTGGTTTCTTTACTGGAAAGATAGGGGTATTATATTCTGATTGGCATTCTCTTAACGGTCCATAAGTTAAAAATTTTGTAATTAAAGATTCCAAACCTTTCCTGGCTTCTAATTTAATAGGATATTGTTTCCATCTTACCGGTCTTGCTCCATGTTTTAATGACATGATTACTGATTCCGCTTTTCTTGATCTCCCTGGGATCTCAGCTGCCCAAATCAGCGGGTTTACTGCATCCAGTACTTCTTCAGGAATTTTGTCCTTATTCTCTTTTTCATTCTCTTCTATTTCCTGTAAAACAAAGACTTGCACCTCCAAGGCTTTTTCTTCTGGTATTTGTACACGAATAGTTCCTTGCTCAAAGCTTATTTGTGCATTTAATTTACTCAATAAATCTCTCCCCAACAAGGGCATCGGGCAATCGGGAATATATAAAAATTTGTGAGTAAAACTCCTTTTACCAATTCCACATTTAAGAGGTTGAAAGAAAGGCCGTACTTCCCGTTTCTCTGTGGCCCCGACAACAGGAATAACTTGTTTACTTAATTTCCCTTTGCAGGTATTTGATACTGAATAAGTTGCTTCCGTATCTATTAAAAACTTTACCTTTTCATTCCCCAACTTCAGGGTAACCAGGGGTTCTGTTGGGGAATCTTCCGAATTTACCCACGGTCCCCTTCAGTCTGAATCTTGATCTATAGTTAATACACTTGCTACCTGTGGATCCTCCCTACTTCGGGGGGGGTAATTCTCGGTTCAGAATTTGCAGGCATTCCCTTTTCCAATGTCCCTTTTGTTTACAATATGCACATTGGTCTTTCCCCAAAGAAGGCCCAAGCCCTTGATTTGAATTGAATGTACTACTTCTTCCTGGGGCTTGAACCCTTCTTGCTCTATTCCGATTCCCCTCAGCTATTGCTGCTGCTAACAGCCGGGCCTTCTGAGCTTCCTTCTGAACCTGTTCTTTTCTCTCTTTTCTTTTCTACCTCCTCTTGGTTATTATACACCTTCCAAGCTGCTTCCAACAACTTATCTAGTGACCTTGCATCCACCCCTTCTATTTTCTGCAACTTTCTTCTGATATCTGGATCAGACTGCCTTACAAACAAGGTTACAAAAGTTAAATTATCAGTTTCTTTTTCTGGGTCCAGGTTAGTGAATTTCCTGGCTGTCTCACACAATCATTCATAGAATGATGAAGGATTTTCATCTTTTCCCTGAACTATCTGATACAATTTGGAGAGATTCCTCTGTCTAGGTGTAGCATTTTTAGCTCCAAACAACACGTGCCTCTGATATTCAGTAATTAACAACCTCTGTATCGGATTATTCGGATTCCATTCCAGGTTGCTCGAAGGGAAATGATCTTCTACCCTCCCAGCTTGGGCATCCTGAACATGAACCCTCTCTGCCTCTTCTTTTGCCTTCGCTAATACAAGCCTACGTTCTTCATAAGACATGAGATTTCCCAAAACTACCTGTATATCCCGCCAATCCGGATCATGATTCTCCATTATAGTTTCCAAAACCTTAACCATTTTATCCAGATCCTCCCTGAAAGTCCCTGCCATTTCCTTCCATGCTCTCAAATCTGCCGTTGAAAATGGGACCTTCACATATCCATCCAGTCCTGCTGCTTGTCTCAAAAGTGCCTGCAACACCGCTCCCCCTCGCCTTGTTCTACTAGCTGCCAGGTCGGACAAATCTTCCTCTCCGTCTTCACTTTCCTCCTCCACCGGTGGCAGTGGGGGGGGGGAAGTCGGAGGCTTCAGCCCTTCATTCCTCTCTTTCTACTTGCGCTGCCCTTCTCCTAGGAGTTATTAACAATTCTACATCCTCCTCCGGAGGTTCTCTCAACTTCTTACATCTTTTTCCAATACTATAAGCTGAGCAACATCATTTTGGTACCTTTCCATCTCTTTCTTTCTCCAATGCCAACACATTAGCATCTTTAGCAATCAAACCACAATCCTTTCTATTGTCATAATCATTCCTCAACCCAAAAAACATGTCAACATATGGTATTTCATCCCATTTACCTTCCAGTCTACAGAACATCATAAGTTGCAAAATGGTATTATAATTCAGAGTTCCATTTTTAGGCCATTTCTCCTGATCTTCCAAAATATATAAAGGCCACCGTTGATTACAATACATAATTAATTTTCTTTTAGTTAGGGGGTCACCACCATATCTATTCCAATGACTTAAAATACATCCTAACGGTGAATTCTTGGTGATTCCCCCTTCGGTAGATGACGAGTTACCCATTTTATAATACCCACACAACAAGATATCTTTTACAATCACAAAAACACCTAGGAGTACTCCACAACCAAATCCTTGTGCTCCGGTCATCACCGTAATATCGCACGGGGATAACCCGGGATGTTCAAATTCACAATACCTTTACGTAAATACTCCACCGATCCGTATCTCGAGCGGATACGAGTTACTCGGGGAATGAACCCAAAATACCAAATGAACCCAAAATAAATTAGTAATGTCTTAGTTTTGGATGTCTCCTAGGTACTCACCACCCACCGGGGGATCGCAAAACAGGAGTCCCTGAGGAAAGTCCTCTGGTGCCAGCTAGACTCCAATCTGCGATTCCCTCCGGCGGCGGCGACATTCTAGTCGAGATCCAGACCGAATTCAGAGTCCCATCTGGGTCACCAAAAATTGTTGCACGTAATTGAGAAAACCCTCCAAACAAAAGACTAAAAGTCTAGTTTAGAGAGCCGACATTGCTTTATTCTGCGCAGGGTGCTCGGTGGTAATTCCACGTATCAAGCACACCTCTCTACAAAACTACAGCATATTTATCGGGTTACATGATTAGTATAAACCCACCTAAATTTACACTTATTGGTTAGTGATTAACATTGCATACACTATTGGTTTACTGTATTTAAATTATCCTCGCTTGTTATGTAAATTAGTACGCATGCTCCTTTCAGGTGGGGGGGGGCAAGTCTTTTTGGTCCTGAATTGAGTCGGTGGTCGTGATCTCCCCTCGCCGCATTTACCTTTCACGCAGTTTCTGCAGTTTTATCAGACTTCATGTTTCACTGGCCACCGTCCAGTCTTTGGCGCCAAGATGTTCCCTTTTATCGGCTTGTTAGCTCTTCTTCAAGGTTAGAGCCGTTAGTTTTCCACGGTTCATTATTTAAACAAATACTTCCATATCTCTTAGCTCCCTCTCAAATTCCTTTCCCAAGGCACAGGTGATTAGTAGTTTTGCTAATTGGAAAATTCTTGTTTCTGCAGGGCATCATGTATTCTGAAGGCACGATGAGTGAAATAGTAGAATGCAATCTACAAAATAATAAAATACTTGATGACAAAATGAATGAATGTAGACTAGAGAAACAACTGCTACAGTGAAGCATTTTTTCAAAACTGTAGTAACTGAAGGAATATTAACTTGGTAGAGTTGCAGATGCTTTCTTTTACAGTAGCTATTCACAAAGGTTTTTAAAAAAATAAGCTGATCATATTTTTGCCTCTTTCCCTGCTCTTAGAACTAATCCAGTTTACTAACTCCCGTTCTTGGAGTCATTTACCTAAGCAAGTCTGGGTTCCTACAGGAATGAGAATTCATCAGTTTGTGGTGATGCTCTGTTTGGTGTTACAACTGCAAAATAAGAAATGTTTCATTTCTTGCATTGAAAAATGCGCTCTTCTCATGCTTAAGAGCAGCACATTAAGTCTCTTGATTCTTGTGGTAATTTTTCAGCTATTAGTACTTTATAGCAGGAAAGCTATCAAAACCTAATAAACAATATAATTACGAATAACCTGATGAAAATTTCTGTCTTAAAGAGCACTGTCACTTTACTGCATATGTGGGAAATTCAAGGATATGAAATGTACTGGGTTTCGTTGGGATGGAGTTAACTTTCTTCATAGCAGCTGTGCTGTTTCAATTTGTGACCAAAAGAGTGTTGATAACATACCAATGTTTTGACTATTGCTGAACAGCACAACAGTACTTAGCTCAAAGCTTTCTCTGTTTCTTGCTCTGTGTGTGCCAGCCTCACCCCCCCTCAAGCTAGCAGACTGGGGGTGGGCAAGAACTTGGGAGGGGACACAACCTGAATGGCTGACCCAAACTGACCAAAGGGATATTCCATACCATATGACATAATAGTCAGCAAAAAAACCTGGGAGGTAGTTTTCCAAAGTAGCTGTTGCTCGGAGATGGGCTGAGCATCAGTCTGCTTCTGGGAGGTGGTGAGTGATTGCCTTTGCATCACTTGGTTTTGTTGAGTTTTTTTCTGTGGGTGTTTTTTTCCCTTATTAAATTGTCTTTATCTCAACTCATGCATTTTTCTTGCTTTTGCTCTTCCCATTCTCTTCCCCCATCCTCCTGGGGTGGGGGGAAAGTGAGCGAATAGCAGGTGGGTGCTTAGTTGCTGGCTAGGGTCAATCTACCACACAAAGCTGTAGAATCTATGGTAAAATAGCACCTACTAACTACAGACCTACAGCACTGAAAGGAGGTTGTAGCAAGCTGGGGGTCGGTCTCTTCTCTCCAGCCTGTTGAGGTCCATCTTAAAGGCAGCACCACCCCCTGGCCTATCAGCCACTCCTCCTAATTTGGTGTTGTCTGCAAACTTGCTGAGGGTACACTCTGCCCCATCATCCAGATCATTAATGAAGATGTTGAACAGGACAGTACCCAGTATTGACTTCTGGGATACACCGCTAGTTACTGGCCTCCAAGTAGACTTTGCACGGCTGACCACCACCTTCTGGGCCTGGCCTTTCAGCCAGTTTTCAACCCACCTCACTGTCTGCTCATCCAGCCCATACTTCATCAGCTTCTCTATGAGGATCTTATCAGAGACAATGTCAAAAGATTTCCTGAAGTCCAGGTAGACAACATCCACTGCACTCCCCTCGTCTACCAAGCCAATCACTTCATTACAGAAGGTTATCAAGTTGGTCAAGCATAACTTCCCCTTGGTGAATCCATGATGACTACTCCTGATGACCTTCTTGTCCTTCATTTGCCTGGAAATGGTTTCCAGCTGCTCCATCACCTCCCCAGAGATAAAGGTGAGGCGGACCAGCCTGTAATTCCTTGGGTCCTCCTTCTTGCCCTTCTTGAAGATGGGGGTGACATTTGCATTCCTCCAGTCCTCAGGCACCTCTCCCAGTCTCCATGATTGATAAAAGATTATAGAGTGGCCTCGCAATGACATCTGCCAGTCCCCTCAGCACTTGTGGGTGCATCCCATCAGAGCCCATGGACTTACGTATGTCCAGTTTTCCTAAGTACTCCCTGACCTGATCCTCTTCCACCAAGGGTACATCTTCCTTGCTCCAGACTTTCCCCCCTGGTCTCTGGGACCTGGGATTCCTGAAGGTTGGTCTTGCTAGAAAAGACTGAGGCTAAGGCAGCATTCAGTACCTCAGCCTTTTCCATGTCCTGTGCCACCAGGTCCCCTTTCTCATTGAGCAATGGGCCTACATTTTCCCTAGTCTTCCTTTTGTCTTCTATGTACTTGTAGAAGCCCTTTTTTTTGTCTTTGACATCCCTGGACAGATTCAATTCCATGTGGGCTTTAGCTTTCCTAACCTCATTCCTGCATGCTTGGATAATGTCTCTATTCCTCCCAGGTTACCCCTCCTTGCTTCTACCCTCTGTGTGCTTCCTTTTTGTATTTGAGTTTTGCCAGGCTCTCCTTGTTCATCCATGCAGGCCTCTTGGCACTTTTCCCTGACTTCCTGCTCGTTGGGATGGAACTCTTCTGAGCTTGGAGGAGGTGATCCTCAAATATTAACCAGATTTCTTGGGCCTCCTTCCCTCCAGGGCCTTATCCCATGAAATTCTTCCAAGCAGATCCCTGAAGAGGTCAGAGTCAGCTCTCCTCAAGTCCAGGGTTGTGAGCTTGCTTTTTACCCTCCTCCCTCCTTCCATTCAGGATCCTGAACTCCACCATCTCATGGTCACTGCAGCCAAGGCTGCCTTTGACCTTCATATCCCCAGCAAGCCCCTCCTTTTTGGTCAGTAGGAGGTCCAGCAGAGCACCTCTCCTCACTGGCTCCTCTGTCACTCGGGTGAGTAAATTGTCGTCGATGCACTCCAGGAACCTCCTAGATTGCTTATGCCCTGCTGTGTTGTCCCTCCTACGGATATCGGGGTGGTTGAATTCCCCCATGAGGGACAGGGCCTGTGAACATGAGGCTGTTCCTATCTGTTTGTAGAGGGCCTCATCCACTTGTTCTTCCTGGTTGGGTGGCCTATAGCAGATCCACCCTAGAATTTCACCTTTGTCTGTCCTCTCTTTAATCCTAATCCGTAAGCTCTCAGTTGGCTCCTCATCCATCCCCAGGCAGGGCTCCATGCATTCCAGCTGCTCTCTCACATGAAGGACAACTCCCCTTCCTCGTCTTCCCTTCCTGTCCTTCCTAAAGAGCCTGTATCCCTCCATTGCAACACTCCAGTCATGGGAGCCATCCCACCACGTCTCCGTGATCCCAACAAGATCATAGCCCTGCAACTGCACGTGGATCTCTTAACTCATGTTTATTCCCTATGCTACAGGCACTTCAGAGAGGCACCCCAGCATGTTGAGTTCCTGGAGAGGATTTGGGGGATTTCTCCATAATGGTGCCTTGTAGGCACTTCCTTTCTTACATGCAGGTGCTGGAGGTGACCCTTTTTGTTGACTTTGTGATCCCTTCCCATCACACCACCCCATGCCCTTTGCTCAGCAATCCTGTCCATCACTCCTTCGCAGGGCTGCTGGTTACCCTCTCCCTCCCCAGTCTTCTAGAAACTTCACTTCGGCAGCTTCAGAAGTTACGTGTTCAATAACAACATCTTTGAAAGGGGGAGTAATATGGGGTTTAAATAATCTTTATGCTTGGCAGACTCAGTGAGGATGATGCTATTGGCATCTCTCTCTGTAGGAATGGAAAGATTTGGTCCAAAATGAAATGTTTAAGTGCAGCTTGAATGTGTGGGTTTTGTTGGGTTTTGTTTTGTTTTTTCTGTAGTAACCTTAATGTAACTGAGATTTGTATAGTATACCCTGAGTTAAGTCTCTGCAACAGCCTTCTTTTGGTCCTTTAGGCTTCCTCATTTGCAATAATTTAAGTGCTCTGTATGTGCCCAGAGTACAAGGCTCAGACACTGATATTTTTAAAACAGCTTTTTCTTTGTCTGAAGGTGTTCTGGTATTTGGGTTTTTCTTTCCTAGGTTTAGAAAGGGCAGCTAGTTTCTAGTATGTAAACAGTGACATGTAAGCAGCTGTGTGGGTGTTTTTACAATCCAGCCAAATTATAGAATCATAGAATGCTTTGGGATGGAAGGGACCCTTAAAGGTCATCTAGTCCACCCCCCCTGCAATTGGCAGGGACATCTACAACTAGATCAGGTTGCTCAGAGCCCCATCTAGCCTGTCCTTGAATGTTTCCAAGGATGGGGCATCTACCACCTCTCTGGGCAACCCGTTCCAGTGTTTCACCACTCTCATTGTGAAAAATTTCTTCCTTATATCTAGTCTGAATCTACTATATCATCTAGAGAATGTACTATATGTACGTGTATGCATATAACACAATAAATTTGTTTGTAAGTGTAAAAAGCATTCCATAGTGAAAATGGTTGCCTTGAAAACTTAAACAGAGAAAGCTCTGCAGCAAAATTTGCTTTATCTCCTTTTTCAATGAAATGTTAAGTATCTGTCACTACTAGGGTGTTGGACTGAGGTAGGAGCAGATCCGATCTCTGGTTTTACTGGTCTGGCCTGTGGATTAGATAGGGGTGACAGGACAGAAAATGCAACATCCAAACTTAATGTCTTGACCCATAATGTTTAAACATAGATCTGTGACCTTGGCAAGTCTTAATGGTCTCTTTGATTCCCTGTTGGGAGCATCCTTGCAAGGTACATAGAGGCCTTCATTCACTTAATAGTCATTCAGCCCTCATTCAGTGTGCAACACTATTGCAGATCTTGCCTAGAGTGAAGGTTGTGGGAATAAATGAGATTGTGTTTTACTTTGACGAGATGCAGCTGTGCCCTTGAGGCTTGTTACAGGTTCGCAGGAATGCAGCTGTGCCCTTGAGGCTTGTTACAAACAAGTTTGTGAAACTTAGAGGCAGAAAAATAAGGATGAGATTGGATACATCCCTGAAGGAGGAATTCGCGTGCACCAGCTTGAAGAACCAATAAGTAACGCTGAAGAGACACGTGGACAAAAGACAGTAGCCAATGAAATGGGTTTTGCTTGCTCGTGAACACTAGATCATATTATAAAAGGGATAGATTGTAAAAATAAAGGGTCTTCACTTGTCTTCGCCTGAACTCATATGCGGAGTCCGTGTCTCATTCCCTTCAAATGGTGACCCCGACGTGATCCGGAGGAGGCAGCGCTGCAAGTAGCGTCCGGAGGGAACCCAGCTGAACGACTCAAGCTGACGGCAGGACCGTGGCTTTAATCCCGGGACATCACCTTAAGAAACAGGTGAACAGCTGGTCAGTAATCATGGGAGCTAACATATCAGCTGAAGAAGAAGCTATAGTTAAACTTTTAATGCAGCTATTATGAAACAAGGAGTGAAGTATGACGCATATAAAATAAAATTATTACAGAAGTTCTTGCAAAAGCAAGGGGCTCCCTCTACAGTCTCTGCAGTATTTGATGTGAAAACTTGGGAACAGGCAGGGGAGGCGATTTGGGAGGCGGCGTCCAGAGGGGACACCACCGCCACCGAAGTCATGACCACTTGGCGATTAGTGACTGAGACCTTGCGCTCATGGCAAGCTGAAAAAAAGGTACAAAACGCAGTCGCTCAAGCGGCGCAGATAAGGAATGATGAACTGAGTGAAAGCAAGCCCCAAGACAAGGAAGCTCTTATAGACTTGGGGGAAAATGAAAAGAATGAGAACTTGGGTGAAACAAACAAGGGAACAGGACTCAGACCGCCTCCCCCAAGTTCCATTCCAATGAAACCCACTCCGTCCTGTCCCCCGTGTCCGATGCAGCCGCCCGCACCGCAGGCTGTACCACAGCCTGAGCGAGCCTTCGACCCCCAGGATCGGTGGGAGCAGCTCCGTAGGGAAGTGTTGAAAGATGGAGAAACCGCGGGGTTCGCGTTCCCAGTGCAGGTACAAGATAATAGACCAAACGAATGGATCCCCTTTCAATGGGATCTGATTAAGGAATTAAGGAAAACCATCACTGTGTACGGTTTAAACACGCCGTTTTCTCAATCAATCACTGTTGGAAAATGTTATGACGGGACAGTTATTAACCCCATTTGACTCACGACAAGTGGCTGCAATGATCTTAACACCAACCCAGCGATTACTCTGGGAGCAAAAATGGAGGGAACTCTGTGAGGTAGCCGCCCTGAACAATCTAGCGCGACAGGATGGAGATCCCCTTGCCGGAGCAGGGATACCCCAGCTGATGGGTACTGACCCTTTGCTGGATCCCCGGTTGCAGGCTAGATTAGACCCAAATATCCTTCGACAATCCGTGGCGTTAGCTCTTCAGGCGATGTTGCGGCTGCCCGAAGTGGGAAAGCCATAGCAATCGTTTACTAGTATTCGGCAGGGGACCCAAGAACCATATATGTAATTCATTGATAGGTTAAGAGATGCATTGGATAAACAAATCAAATCGTGAGGCAAAAGAAGCCCTAATACTAAAGCTAGCAGTGGAAAATGCAAATACAGATAGATTGTAAAAAATTACTGCAGGCGCTACCTGTAAACGCCACACTGGTGCAGATGATAGAGGCTTGTAATCAAGTTGGATCTATTGAACATCATACTGCCGCGTTGGCAGGAGCGTTTGCTGCAGCCCTCAACATTGGGAAGGGTGCCGAAGGGGAACGGCGATGCTATCGGTATCATGCCACCGGACACCTAGCTGCTGATTGCCCACAGCGGGCCAGCCGAAGTGCCGCTCCCAATCCTCCTACCTTATGTCCACGATGTGGAAAAGGGTGGCACTGGGCTAACCAGTGCCGCTCGAAATATAATGCGGAAGGACAACCTCTGCCAGCACGGCAGGGAAACGGGAGGCGGAGCGCGGGGCGGAGCCACGCGATGACACAAGCTTCACCGCCTCCCGGACCGAAAGGACGGCCAACGCCAGGTTTCCGGCCAAGGGCAATGCTGGCCGAGAGGCCGGTTTCTGCAACAGTGATGGCAACTTCACAGACATCGTCCCCGTGGGCACCCTCGCCACCCAGACCAGAGGGAGTGCCGGACTGGATGTCGCCACAATAGCAGATCTTACCCTTTGGGGATCCCATGTGCAAAAAACCCCGCTAAACGTGAAAGGACCCATTGGACAAGGATATAGTGCACTATTATTAGGTAGATCAAGCACCACCTTAACAGGCTGTTTTGTTTTGCCTGGAGTAATTGATGCCGACTATGAGGGGCAAATTCAAGCAATGGTTTGGACTCCTTCTCCCCCAGTATTTATACCTAAGGGAACCAGAATCGCTCAACTAATCCTGTTTAAAGCTACAGTTCCGCGAGCTGAAAATCGCACGCGGCACAACGCGGGATTCGGATCAACAGGGCCTCCTGCGATTTTTTGGGCCACAGACATCGCCAGTACAAGACCGACACTTACAGTTACATTACACAACCCACGCGCAACTCCTTCTTGTACCCAGCTATCAGTCTTAATGGATACTGGAGCTGATGTTACTGTCTTAGCTCTTAAGGACTGGCCACGCAGTTGGCCGTTAGCCACCCCCACAGAGGGCTTGATTGGAGTCGGCGGCCTTTCTCAAACCTTTCAAAGTACCCACCTGCTCAATATCAATACCCAAGAAGGGTCTACATTTACTGTACGGCCATATGTGACAAATTTGCCCGTGAGCCTGTTGGGGCGAGACGTAATGTCCCAATGCGGCTTCACCTTAAATTGCCCTGAAAATTTTCAGTAGCGGCCATTGATGAGCGACCGACAATGAAATTTATTTGGAAAAAAGAAACACCCGTTTGGATAGATCAATGGCCGCTCCCCAAAGAAAAGGTCGCTGCCCTTCAAGAACTGGTCAAAGAACAACTTCAACAAGGCCATATCACTCCTACAACCAGCCCCTGGAATTCTCCTGTATTTGTTATAAAAAAGAAGAGTGGAAAATGGCGACTGCTACATGACTTGAGACAAATAAACGAAGCTATGGAAGAAATGGGGGCGCTCCAACCCGGCTTGCCCTCGCCAACAATGATACCCCGAAATTGGGACATAATCATAGTAGACTTAAAAGACTGCTTCTTTACTATCCCCCTACATCCTATGGATGCACCGCGTTTTGCGTTTTCGGTACCAAAAATTAACCGAGGCGAGCCAATGGATAGATACCTCTGGACTGTCCTGCCTCAAGGAATGAAGAATTCTCCAACGATCTGTCAAACATATGTGGCTAAAGCCATACGTCCTGTACAACTAAAATTCCCGGAAATGTATATCTATCACTATATGGACGACATTTTACTAGCAGGCCCCACGAACACCATGGTGCGTGAAGCACTACCTGTTTTAAAATATGCATTGCAAAGCAAAGGACTGCAAATCGCACCAGAAAAAATTCAAATGGAAGCACCATGGAAATATCTTGGGTGGAAAATCTTACAACAAAGTATCCAACCTCAAAATGTGATCATTTCAGCAGACATAAAAACCTTGAATGATGTACAAAAACTATTGGGAAACATAAATTGGATTAGAGCGCAGTGTGGTATTGATAACTACACATTAACACCCTTATTTGAGCCACTTAAAGGAGATACCGATATTAACGCACCACGCCAATGGACGACCGAAGCAAAAAACACACTGAGAATCATAAATGAAAAACTCTCACTGCAACAATGTCACCGACGACTTGAAAACTTACCCATACCATTATATATCTGCAACCAAAACCAACGGCCTCTAGCAATCATCGGACAATGGGAGAACAAAGGAATAGACCCTCTCATAATGTTGGAATGGGTGTTTTTGCCACATCAACCTGCGAAAACCCTGGCTACTCATATCGAAATGTTCGCCGCCTTGATAAAAAAGGGCAGAGAACGGATTGTAGAAATGGCTGGAGAAGAGCCTCATCTCATTGTCCTTCCTGTCGTAAAGGACTACTTAGATTGGTGCTTACAAAATAGCCTAGAACTTCAAATGGCCTTAGCAGGGTTTAGTGGAAGAATTGATACTCATCACCCCCCTCATAAAATGTTCACCTTTCACAATAATGTGAAAATTGAAGAGGCGCCACTATACCAGTGGCAACCGGTTAAGGGTCAAACGGTGTTCACCGATGGCTCAGGGAAAACAGGAAAAGCAGTCATCACATGGCAAAAAGAAGGTCAATGGCAACACAAAATAGAACAAATTGAGGGTTCACCTCAATTAGTCGAGTTACACGCCATTACCATGGCTTTTAGAGAATGGCCTCTAACTCCACTAAATACTGTATCAGACTCACTATATGCTGTAGGAATTGTGCAACGCATTGAAAGGGCACAACTAAAACATATACTGAAAGAAGCCTTGTTTTTGAAGTTTAAGGAGCGATTATTCTTAATAGAACAACGAAAACATCCCTATTGTGTAGTCCGCATTAGAAGCCATACAAACTTACCCGGGTTCTTTACAGAAGGAAATGCACGAGCCGATTACCTAACGAACATTACATTACATACCCCAGTACCCAACACACTTTCTCAAGCTCAATTATCGCATCAATTTTTCCACCAATCTGCCAAAGCTCTTGTGAAACAATTTGCAATCTCTATGGGGGATGCAAAACTCATTGTGCAAACATGTCCAGACTGTCAACAACAACCATCCCGCCCATTGTTTGCGACAAACCCTAGGGGACTCTCCTCCCTTCAGCTCTGGCAAACTGACGTGACTCATGTACCCGACTTTGGTCGGCAGAGATATGTTCACGTTTCCATAGATACCTACTCCCATGCAATCTGGGCCACTGCAATGACAGGTGAAACTAGCCGGCACGTACAAAGCCACTTCCGAGCTGCCTTTGCAGCGCTTGGTATTCCAAAAGAAATAATAAAAACAGATAATGGCCCTGCACGTGTCAGCCATGCGACACAAAAATTTTTCCACACATGGGGTATCACTCATAAGACAGGGATACCCCATTCCCCCACAGGGCAAGCTATTATAGAACGTGCAAACAGAACCTTAAAAACTCTATTGCAAAAACAAAAAGAGGGGTAAGCTCAGGAATCTCCCCAAAACAGATTAGGAAAAGCTATATATGTACTAAGCCATTTATCGCTGCCTTTTCAACATGAAGATGTCACACCCATAGTCAAACATTTTAAAGCTATGGAGTCGGGAATGGCACATATATCACAGGAGACGGCGATGGTAATGATGAAAAATTTAAATACTGGGTGTTGGGAAGGGCCATATCGGCTACTAACTTGGGGTCGAGGGTATGCTTGTGTCTCAACAGATGTAGGACCTAAGTGGGTACCTGCAAGGTGTGTAAGACCGGCTCTTGCATCGGATAACAGGAACGAGCAGCAGAAGACACTGAACTCTGAGAAGACTGATGGGGAATGACTTATCAGATAACTCTGAATCAATCCATAAAGCATGTCAGCAAATTACAAGTCAGTGATGGATTTGATTGGCTGAATCACTTACTAACAAGTTGGGGAATTGGCGGGTGGATAATGTCTCTAATCAAAATGGGTCTTTTGTTGTTACTAATATTTTGCACTATAATAATGATGATAGTTTCTTGTCTAGTGTCTTGGGTACAGAAAATGCTATAGAATATGATTAAACAAGCTTTTGTGGTAGAAAAACAAAAAGGGGGAATTGTGGGAATAAATGAGATTGTGTTTTACTTTGACGAGATGCAGCTGTGCCCTTGAGGCTTGTTACAGGTTCGCAGGAATGCAGCTGTGCCCTTGAGGCTTGTTACAAACAAGTTTGTGAAACTTAGAGGCAGAAAAATAAGGATGAGATTGGATACATCCCTGAAAGAGGAATTCGCGTGCACCAGCTTGAAGAACCAATAAGTAACGCTGAAGAGACGCGTGGACAAAAGACAGTAGCCAATGAAATGGGTTTTGCTTGCTCGTGAACACTAGATCATATTATAAAAGG
Source organism: Platalea leucorodia (assembly GCF_965183815.1). Taxonomy (NCBI): domain Eukaryota; kingdom Metazoa; phylum Chordata; class Aves; order Pelecaniformes; family Threskiornithidae; genus Platalea; species Platalea leucorodia. Next base: position 35,015,415 of record NC_138859.1, read on the forward strand.
GATAGATTGTAAAAATAAAGGGTCTTTCGCTTGTCTTCGCCTGAACTCATATGCGGAGTCCGTGTCTCATTCCCTTCAGAAGGTCTCTGTTCTCCCTCTTTGTCTCTGAAACTGCATGTATTTCCTTTTTTCAGAGAAAGGAATTCTGGAGAGAAGAGCTTGGTTGTTGCTCTTATTGCTTCCTGTTAAGTCTTGTCAGGTCCCTTACTTAACTGTTATATCAAGTAGCCAGTACTGTGTCTCATTAAAACCATCTGTATTGTCAACTGCAGGCTTGTTCAGGTGCTGAGCAGATTTGCAGACCTTTACTTCTGTTGGAATGTAAATGACTTCCCTTGCAGAGCAAACACAAATGTTCTCAAGGAAGTAGGAACACTTCTGTATTGAAGCAGGCTGAGACAGAAATCTGTTTCATCAAAACTGTGTTATATAGAATATAAGACCCGATTTACTGAATGTGAGGCCCTGGATTACGTGCAGAACATAGCAAGCAGTCACTTGACAGATTTCAGATATCTTCTCTCTGGGTTCAGTCCAGATAGTGATATCACTGATATCAGTGATAGTGATATAACTGATAGATATCAGTTCAGATATCTTCTCTCTGGGTTCAGTACTTAATGAAGCATAGTGATGTGAGATCGTCTTTACAGCAAGAAAGGCACTGAACTTCTGAAGGAAAAATACTTGAATGTTTGGATTTGGGGCAGAGACCTTCAAGCATAGCTGTGGCCCACAGATAGGAGTTTACCGGAATGCTTGACTATATCTGGTCTCAAGCTAGCTATGTAACTGATTAAAGCAAAGAAAAACCATTGGAAAATTCATGCCGCACAGCGCCAGTAGGAACATGTGGAATTAAAATAGCAAGTACTTTCTGTGTGTGTATGTGAGAGAGACAGAAAGACTGACAGTATGAACTAACTGGGGCAAACCAAACATTAAAAAATAATGTAATGTAGTGTTTAGTGTATGCCTACATATTTGGAGGAGTTGTTGGGATGGGAGAAGGAAGAGGTGCTAGAAGGAAAGACTTGTCTTTTGCAACTGGTATGGAGAGGTGGGGCTAATAAGGGTCAAAGTTTTATTCAGATTGTCTGTAATTCAGCTATTAAACCTGTAGCTCTTATTTCAAAGCAGAGGGGCAAGAAACAAAAGCTGTTGTGCAGAAGTGTGCTGGTTAACTGAAATTAAAACACGTGGAGTTGCTAGTAAGTAGATTTTAAGGAAAATTGTCGTGTTAGTTTGAAAATATCTTCTAATGTGCTTTGGAGTACTCTGAATCTTATATCAGACTGCTTAAATAATAGACTAAGTAGTCTTGATTTAGTCAGTCAAGGATAAAAGCGATGATTAGAAGCCCTATTTCCAGTGCAAAATACCCTTTGACCTTTTCAAGAAGTTACAATTTCCTCCCCTCTGAAACTGGAAAGGAAGAAGCATCTCTGTTTCTAATATTTATATGCAACTCTTCGTTATACTTTTTATTTTGGAAAAAGTCACTAGACACCTCAAACCCAGTCTGCCAAATAGCCTAACTATTTCCAGAGGATCGGAGGACCTACTGTTTCTATCGTGGCTTATTCAATAAGTATAAAGGTTTAAAAGGCCAGTTGTAATCTTAAAAGAACAAGTAATTGGTTTATGCTTCTGGTTTCTCTGTTGGAAGTCACCCTTCAAAGGCATGTTTTGGGGTATTTTTCAGTCTAGTTTTGTTTCTCCATGGGCACATTCTCTAGTAGCAGTGGATTGGAAGTGTCAAATCTCCCAATTCCTAGGACAAATGGATCCAGGAGCTGTAACCAGTAATTTGACTAGTTGTTCTGGTAATGCATCTCTTGTCTCACTGGTTGTTGTATTGATGGTTGTGACTAAACATATCAGTGCTTTTACAGTACTCTAGCACAGCTAATCCTGGCAACTCTTCCAGTAAGAGAGGGGTTTTTTTTTCCATGATCACTAACTTTTCTTTTTTTCTCTTCCCCACCCCCAGATAACTATTATCTTTAAATCATACCGAGATTGTACAGATCAGAAAGTATATCAAGCAGTGACTGATGACTTACCTGCAGCTTTTGTGGATGGCACAACAAGTGGAAGCAATGGGAACACCAAGAGCTTGCGAATTGTGGAAAAAGTTGGTGGCAAATACATTGAAATGCATGCCAGGTACATTGGAACCACAGTGTATATACGCCAACTTGGACACTACTTAACGCTGGCCATTCGCATGCCTCAAGAGTTGGCTATGGCCTACGAGGAGAGTCAGGATCTGCAGCTGTGTGTGAATGGTTGCCCTTCAAGTGAACGTATTGATGATAGCGGCCACTTGCCATTGTCTGTGATGGGCCAGTTACTCCCCCAGGCAGGTGCTACTCATCCCTGGTCAGTGTACACACTGGAAACTGCCACCACCAAATGCCATGAGAAGATACTGGTGAAGGACATCTATTTTTACTCATGTGTGTTTGACCTACTCACAACCGGTGATGTTAACTTCACAGCTGCTGCTCACAGTGCCTTGAAGGATGTGGAGGCATTGCACCCCAGAAAAGAGCACTGGCATATCTTTCCCAGTAATGAAAGTGGTGGTGGTGTGGGCAAGGGTAGCAAATTCTTTGTCAGTCCTGGTCTTGTGTGCTTGATCCTTGCTGTGTTTTTGTAGGGGGGGGGGGGGGGTGTCTATAACAAAGTTTTTAAATATATATTGTCATAATATATTCAGTAGAGAGGAGTATATATGTATATACCATGTATATGAAGGGATGCTTTGTCTTGGGATACCCACCAGACTGTATATATTGTGTTACTGTTTTCATGTATGTTGGATGTAGTATTCTTTGTATCTATTTGTTTTGCAGTTGGTGAAATGTTTTATAATGTCCCTGAATAGAAAGAACTTTATTTTTATGTATTTCAATATTTATGCATTTATCTGAGTAATTATGCATTATACGCATGTACATATACCCAGTGCTCCTGCTTGACTTAACAAAATTTTGTTAATATATTAACTAACAACTTGTTTATTTTTCTGTCCTTCCTATTACTGTAGAGCTCAGTACCTCTCTTCTCCTGTAATGACACTGGTAATTTGTTGGGTTCTCTAGTTAAAACCATTAAGAATGGGATCTTCTTCCGTCCCTTAAACAAATGGTCCTCCCTTCTTTGGAGGGAGAGTATGAAGCACTTCCTGTTAGCACAGAAAACCATCTTGGATAATTCTGCATCTCCTAAATATAGCATTTATGTTGCAGAGACATGAATCACAAAACCTTTATAATTCTGATATTCTAATTCCATAGCATGAGCTTCAGAAGAAGAAAAGTAGTTACACCACCTCTCACAATGCATTGGAGTTTATCCCTATTTTGTGTGTGGCTGAATTCCTCATTGGTGCACTGAATTTAAAGATCTCATGGCTGAAAGCTAGTGGATAAAGCCTAGCATTTCTGCACTGATGCTCATACTTAGTAGACAGGAACCATTTATTAGTTAACTTTCTCTGTCCATGGATCCCATGAGTGTGTGTGTCTGTATATGTATACTAGTGTTGAACTGTGAGCCCTTCAAATAAGTAATATTTCAGAAATGTAGTACTTCCTCTAACAAGTTTTCATTTTCTTGTTTCTGCTGTGGAATTTCTTGAGAAAATGTTATTTGCACGTGTTCGTTCTTGAAGTCTAGCATAGCTAAGAGAGCTTGGTTAATTAATTGAAGATAATGCCAAACGTGGATATTTTGAAGCTCATGAATGGTCTCTGAGGAGAACTTGAGCTTAGAGGGAACACTGGTTTTCACAGACACTAGGAATGGCTGTCTTTTAGAAAGCTGCAGATTTTATTTTCATGCATAGAAACCCCACAATGTGTCAGTCCTTGCTAAACCTTTTAGATGTGGTTCATGAATATACTAGTAAGTATATGTTTGTATAAAAGAGTGACTGTGCAGTGTGTAAATACTTTTAAATTATTCTGATTGATAGAAAAATAAAGTTGCCTACCCCACTGAGGGACGCCTGTAATGTGGTATTAGTGACCCCTGGTGGGATGCAGAGAAATTGGGGATGTGGGCTGTGCACTGGGCAGGCAATCTATAACCCAAAGCCCCATATTTGTTTTTTAGCCATTACTTGCTGTGTAGGAAGCACATTCATTCTACTTCCTTGCAGATGCTTATTTTCCTCTTCTAAATTAGCTGTGTAGTGAAATCTATGATCAGCAGTTGCAAACCAGGCCAGTTTATTGAAATCAACGGCAGGAAGCATCCCCTCACAATCCCGCTTGTACGCTCTTCCTTTGCAGTATTTACAGAGATATTTAGAAGAGCTTAGGCACAGTGGTCTGATGTTGCTGTGTCTATCTTGAGAGATGTTATGAAAATCCTCTTTTAAAGTTACTGGATATCTCTCAAACCAGAAGAAACTTGTGAGAGAAAATTGCTGTAAAACTGAAGAGGAAATTGAGGGATTGAAGGAATAAATGGTACAGAAGAGTCCATAAGATTACAGAACTTTGTATAACAAGATGATCTGCTCAGCATGCATGGGAGTTTTAATATTTCAACTGCAAGGCTCTAATCACTTAGCATGAAGGTAAAATGAAAGTGCCAAAGCTTAAAACAAGTTATATCAATCAATCAGATGCATATCTAGAAAGATAGACCTAATAAACACAACTTAGAATGTTATTTTTGCCTAGGCTTTTGTTACAGCTAGAATTTGGGATAGGGGAACAATCTTAAGTGGTAGATATGTCATTGAAATGCTCTATGGAAACATCTGGCTGTAGGAAGCAAAGGGAGCTTTGAATATATATTTAATGTGTACAAAAGAAGGCCTTCGTTTCTGTAAGAGCTTACTTTCAAATGTGCTTACTACTGCAAGCTCTGTAGAAGGCAATATAGCATGGTCATTGGCATTTTAATGGAACAACTAGTAAGCTATTATTGAAGCTCTCTGTTGTCAGCCTTTGTCTTAAAAAAAGTTAGCTAATGCCTTCTATGTTAATGGCATATTCAAAAGATTTATTTTAAATCTCTTCTGTAACATTTCTAACCATTTCTCCTAATCCTGTGCTAATAGACCCTCCTTAACAGCAGATGAGGATAGTTCTCTGTTTTTGTAGCTGTGGAGATTGATGACTTCCTTAGGACACATTGGAAACGTTACGGAACCAAACAGACAACACAGTGCTTAATCCTTCATCTTTCTTGTATGTACATATAGCTCCTAAACAAGGGTATTGTAAAAGGAAATGGTACACTCAACTGACTGAAACCAAAAATTCTTTTTTCTTTCTCACACTCCACTTCCTGAAAAACCTGGCTGAAGAATAATCTGCATAGAGCACCTATGAAGTGAGGCACAACTTGAAAGCAGGGTCTGAGAACAACCTACCATTCTTTCATGTGATTAAGTTAGGGCCCTTCCATATTCAAGCACATCAGTGACTCTCATTTCAAGCAGCTGCTGTCTTGCCAGCAAATAATTCCCCAACTATTTATATTCTGTTACATTAACGTTATGGATACCTGTATTGGGTTTATGTGGCAAGGTTTTGGTAGCAAGGGGCTGCAGGGGTGGCTTCTGTGAGAAGATGCCAGAAGCTTCCCCCATGTTGGACAGAGCCAGTTCCAGCCAGCTCCAAGATGGACCCACTGCTGGCCAAAGCTGAACCAATCAATCAGCAATGCTGATGGGTGCCTCTGTGATGATAACTTATTTAAGAAAGGGTAAAAAAACACTGCACAGCAGCAGTTGGGCAAGAGAAGTGAGAAAAATGTAAGAGAAACAACCTTGCAGACACCAAGGTCAGTGAAGAAAGAGGGGGAGGAGGTGCTCCAGGCGCCAGAGCAGAGATTCCCCTGCAGCCTGTGGTGAAGACCACGGTGATGCAGGCTGTCCTCCTGCAGCCCACGGAGGAACACAGTGGAGCAGATATCCACCCTGCAGCCTGTGGAGGACCCCACGCCGGAGCAGGTGGATGTGCCCTGAAGGAAGCTGTGACCCCGTGGAGAGTCCACATAGGAACAGGAGCAGGTTTTCTGGCAGGACCTGTGGCCCTTGGGGGACCCATGCTGGAGCAATCTGTTCCTGATGGACTGTACCCCATGGAAAGGACCCATGCTGGAACAGTTCGTGAAGGACTGCAGCCCATGGGCGAGACCCCACACTGGATGGGGTCTTATGGGTCCCTTCCAACTAGAGATATTCTATGGAGCAGGGTAACAGTGTTAGGAGGAAGGAGCAGCAGAGAAGAATTGTTATGAACTGACTGCAACCCCCATTCCCCACCCCCCTGGGGACATAGAAGAACTGGGAATGAAGTTGAGCCTGGGAAGAAGGGAGGGGCAGGGGGAAGGTGTTTTTAGTTTTTTTTATTTATTTATTTCTTGCTATTCTATTCTATTATTAATTGGCAATAAATTAAATTAATTTCCCCAAGTCAAGTCTGTGTTGCTTGTGATGGTAATTGCCAACTGATCTCCCTGTCCTTATCTTGACCCATGAGCTTTTCCATCTTATTTTCTCCCCGTCTTGCTGAGGAGGGGGAATGAGAGAGCGGCTTGGTGGGCATCTGGCAGACAGCCAAGGTTAACCCAGCACAATATTATGCATTTGTTTTATGTTTTTTGAGGATGTGAGAGTAGCTATTTATTTATTTTACCCCTAAATTAAACAAGCAGTGTTGCAAGATTGGCACCATCTAATGAGTGTTTCATTAGGGGACATGTTTAGGAAAAAAACCAAGTGGCTTGTTTGTTTTCTCTCTTTTGTCAGACAGTGCAATTTCAAATCGTGTTCTCATTTTCTTCATATATGTACAGCTGGGGTGTATTACATTGAAATTTTCATGATTTGGGTTATTTTAATTCTCATCTGTGTCTTGAGTGATAAACAGTATTCCTTTCTGTCTTTGTCTATTCTAGGTATTGAAAAATGCTATCTACATAATGCCTAGACATGACTAGTAATGACTTAATTTGTTTTAAAAGCTATTCAGTGCTGTTTACAAGATACACTTTCTCTGTATCGTGCTGCTAGTTCTCTCCATTTATATTCAAAATGTATGAGGATTGTGTATGTCAATGATGTTGTTCATTAGATTTTATTATTCTTATTAATTAGCTTGTTTTGAAGAGCAACATAACCACAGATCAAATACAAGTATGGAGGTAAATTTATCGTGATGTTGATGATCTGATTCAGAATTCTTTTAATCTATATTTGTAAATTACACTTCATTGAAATTAAAAGCTGCTGATTAGTAAATCAACTGAACATTAGGATTGATTACAGAGTTTGGTTACATGCAGGGGTAATCCTCAGAGCTGATAACTACGTATAAAAGGAACTTAATGTGTAGTATTTGGAGTTTCAGTAATTTTTATTTATAGGAATTAATTTCATAAGTATTGCTGTTTTAAAGCTTAATTTCCACTTGTTTGTACACTATAACAGTAGGAAAATAAACCATTAAAAATACAAAGTGCATACTTTCAGTTGATTTTAGTATATGCTGAAGGCTGTATCTACAAAAGATTTTAAATGCCTAGTTGGTGTGTGAAGTGTTTAAATCCAGAATTGAGATTCACAGCTTAAACACAGAGGTTCCTCTCGGATCTCTACCTCTCTTGCTATTAATCCAGTAAAATCCCACAAGGAATCTGTATTTTTGCTGCTGGGGAGAGAAAAAACTTCTAAGTCGTGAGGGTGGTGCCTGCAGATTCACAAATCAATCATTCATCTACCCAGTTTACCTGCAGGACATTTTTGGCAGGTATTCTAGCAGATTAGTCCTCAAGTCTGCCATAGATGATGGTAAGAATTATTTATAGTGCAGTAGTTTAAGTATTCTGCTGGGGTTTGGGAGAGGCAAGTTAAAATGCCTCCTCTGTCTGTGCAGAGATTTGCTCTTTCACATCTTGAGAGTGCCAGTGCCTTAACAACTGTGAGGTATTCTCACATAAACACCATTCTGCTTTGTTAGAAAGTGATAGCTTTATCCAAATAAGGTCTTAGGTGCCTTGAAAGAGGCTGGACTTTACCCTGTAGAGTTATTTCAGCTAAATTCAGTAAACTAAACACGTATGCCTTTTCTGTAGTTAGTGGAGTCACAGGCACTATTTTAGGCTGGGATAAATTGTCTTCTGGAGGTGCCTATTGATGCCCTTCACTAGAGAGGGAACCCAGACATCTAATTTTTACATAACTGTCCTGGTTTCAGCTGGGATAGAGTTAATTTTCTTCTTAGTAGCTGGTAGAGTGCTCTGTTTTGGATTTAGGATGAGAATAATGTTGATAAGATACTGATGTTTTGGTTCTTGCTGAGTAGAGTTTACACCAGTCAAGGACTTTTTAGCTTCTTGTGCTCTGCCAGGTGCATAAGAAGCTGGGAGGGAGCATAGCTAGGACAGCTGACCCAGACTGGCCAAAGGGCTATTCCATACCATATGACATCATGCTCAGTATATAAACTGAGGAGAGCTGGCCGGAAAAAAAGGGGCGATTGCTGTTCAGGAACGGGCTGGACATCGTCGGTGGGTGGTGAGAAATTGTGTCGTATATCACTTGCTTTACATTATTATTATTGTATTATATTATTATTATTACTACCATTCTATTTCATTTTACTTCAATTATTAAACTGTTATTATCTCAACCCACGAGTTTTTCTGACTTTCACCCTACCAATTTTCTCCCCTACCCCACGGGGGGCGGGGGGTGAGCGAGCGGCTGTGTGGTGCTTAGTTGCTGGCTGGGGTTAAACCACGACAGTCCTTTTTGGCGCCCAACGTGGGGCATGAAAGGTTTGAGATAATAACAGATCAATCAGAGTGTATTAAGGAATTTGTATCTGTTAACAGTTGATCATAATATTGATTCATCTGCACCATGCTCTTGTTTCTGCAGTACGTGTTAAAGTTTGGTGCTGGGTGTTGCAGTTTGCTGTGCTCTGCCGTGATTAGTGGTGTTTTGCCTGGGAGATTTGTTATTAAAACACTGACCTTGAGCGCTATCTGGTATTTGGGTTCTGTACTGAAGCCATTACTGTACTGCGGGTACCACCTCATGGAGACAATTAGCAATTATACCTCTTCCTCTGAGAAGTTTTTTACGGAGGAAATACAGAATGGCACCCTCACTGCCTTCTTCGATGATGTTTCCTCCTTCATTACAACAACTTTTTTCTATCTTGAACATCCTTGGGTAGTTAAGATATATCTATTGATAGTTCTTGGGAATATTGTTTCGGCTTTGTCTAAGGTTAATGAGCATTTTAAGAATATCATACAGAGATCTGCCCCAAGGCTGGAAAGTTATGAGTGGCAGGGGGTGTGGGAGAGCATGGGCAAATGCCTAGGACGGTGGGCCCCTCCAATGTTTTGGAATTTCACCCCTGAACAAGTGCAGAATCCTGAAAAATTAGTAGAACATTTAGAGAAAGTATGTTGTCATCTTGACAGTTCTAGGGAGACACAAATTACTACAATGTGCTGGGGCCTAGCCCATGCCTACCGAGCCCTATTCAACACTATTCAGAACCCTCAAGGGGAAGAGAAGGTCTCTGGATCTGACAACAAAACGACAGGCGCTGTGGTTATGCCAGCCCCAGCGACAAGCACTGCCGATACGCCAGCCCCTGTGACGGGCGCTGCGGTTATGCCAGCCCCAGCGACAAGCACTGCCGATACGCCAGCCCCTGTGACGGGCGCTGCGGTTATGCCAGCCCCAGCGACAGGCGCTGTGGCTATGCCAGCCCCAGCAACAGGCACTGCAGTTATACCGGTCCCGGTAACAGACGCTGTGGCTACACCAGAGAACCAATCTGTACCAGTATCAGTCGCCCCTATACAGAAGAAAAAATACACAAGGAAATCAACTCGTTTAGTAAGGGCTGATGATGAACCAGGGCCATCACAAGAACAGGAGGAGGAAGAGGCAGAACCCACAAATGAGATGGTAACAACCCGATCTCTGTCCCTGAGTGAGCTGCGAGATATGCGAAAGGATTTTAGTCGTCATCCAGGCGAGCACATCATCACTTGGCTGCTCCGATGCTGGGATAATGGGGCCAGTAGCCTGGAATTAGAGGGTAGGGAAGCCAAGCAGCTGGGATCCATTTCTAGGGAAGGGGGCATTGACAAAGCGATTGGAAAAGGGGCAAAAGTCCTCAGCCTCTGGAGGCGACTTCTGGCAGCTGTGAAGGAAAGGTATCCCTTCAAGGAAGATTTTCTATGTCAGCCAGGCAAGTGGACCACCATAGAGAGAGGTATCCAATACCTGAGAGAATTAGCCGTGCTAGAGGTGATGCATAATGACTTAAACAATGAGCAGTTATCCAAAGATCCAGATGAAGCCCAGTGCACACGATCCATGTGGCGGAAGCTTGTACGGGGCGCACCATCATCGTATGCAAACTCTCTGGCAGTAATGACCTGGAAAGATGAAGAGGCACCAACAGTGGAAGAAGTGGCTGGCCAACTCCGACAATACGAAGAAAGTCTCTCTTCCTCCCTACGGTCCTGCATCTCGGCTGTGGAGAAACTGCCTGATGTGATAGCTGAGAAATTATCCCGGGAGCTCCAGCGATTCAAAGAGGACATGTCCTACTCCTCACCTGTACGGACCAGTATCTCAGCCATCAGGAGTAAGCATCCCTCTCTTCAAGAGAGAAGATACAGTGAATACACACCACGGGCCACCCTGTGGTTTATTCTGCGTGACCATGGAGAGGACATGAGGAAGTGGGATGGAAAATCTACCTCGACCTTAGAGGCACGAGTACGTGAGTTGCAAGGAAAAACAATTACAAAAGGTGGTTCTTCCAGGAAAATTGCTGCTCCAGTTTCCAGTGAGCAGTTCCCCAGACAGGGTAGAAGGGCTGATTTTGCTTCCGATCTTAATACAGGGGTTTTTGATTCGCATTTACAAGAAGTGAGTAACGAACGCTATGACCAGGACTAGAGGGGCCCTGCCTCCAGCCAGGTGGAGGAAAGGGATAACCGGGTGTACTGGACTGTGTGGATTCGATGGCCTGGCACATCAGACCCACAGGAGTATAAGGCTTTAGTAGACACCGGTGCACAATGTACCCTAATGCCATCAAGCTATGAAGGGGCAGAAACCATCTGTATTTCTGGAGTGACAGGGGGATCCCAACAGCTGACTGTATTGGAGGCTGAAGTGAGCTTAACCGGGAAGGAGTGGCAGAAGCACCCCATTGTGACTGGCCCAGAGGCACCGTGCATCCTTGGCATAGACTACCTCAGGAGAGGGTATTTCAAAGACCCAAAAGGGTACCGGTGGGCTTTTGGTATAGCTGCCTTGGAGACAGAGGAAATTAAACAGCTGTCTACCCTGCCTGGTCTCTCGAAAGACCCTTCTGTTGTGGGGTTGCTGAGAGTCAAAGAACAACAAGTGCCAATCGCTACCACAACAGTGCACCGGCGGCAATATCGCACCAGTAGAGACTCCCTGATTCCCATCCATAAGCTGATTTGCCAACTGGAGAGCCAAGGAGTGATCAGCAAGACTCGCTCACCCTTTAACAGTCCCATATGGCCAGTGCGAAAGTCTAATGGAGAGTGGAGACTAACAGTAGACTATCGGGGCCTGAATGAAGTCACGCCGCCACTGAGTGCTGCCGTGCCGGACATGCTAGAACTTCAATATGAACTGGAATCAAAGGCAGCCAAGTGGTATGCCACAATTGACATCGCTAATGCGTTTTTCTCAATCCCTTTGGCGGCCGAGTGCAGGCCACAGTTTGCTTTCACTTGGAGGGGGGTCCAGTACACCTGGAATCGACTGCCCCAGGGGTGGAAACACAGCCCCACCATTTGCCATGGACTGATCCAGACTGCACTGGAACAGGGTGGGGCTCCGGAACATCTGCAATACATTGATGACATCATCGTGTGGGGTAACACAGCAGAAGAGGTTTTTGAGAAAGGGAAGCAAATAGTCCAAATCCTTCTGGAGGCTGGCTTTGCCATAAAACAAAGTAAGGTCAAGGGACCTGCACAGGAGATCCAGTTTTTAGGAATAAAATGGCAAGATGGGCGTCGTCAGATCCCAATGGATGTGATCAACAAAATCACAGCCATGTCCCCACCAACCAGCAAAAAGGAAACACAGGCTTTCTTGGGCGTTGTGGGTTTTTGGAGAATGCATATTCCAAATTACAGTCTCATCGTAAGTCCTCTCTATCAAGTGACCCGGAAGAAGAACGATTTCAAATGGGGCCCTGAGCAACGACAAGCCTTTGAACAAATTAAACAGGAGATAGTCCATGCAGTAGCCCTTGGGCCAGTCCGGGCAGGACAAGATATTAAAAATGTGCTCTACACTGCAGCCGGGGAGAATGGTCCTACCTGGAGCCTCTGGCAGAAAGCACCAGGGGAGATTCGAGGTCGACCCCTAGGGTTTTGGAGTCGGGGATACAGAGGATCCGAGGATGGCTATACTCCAACTGAAAAAGAGATATTAGCAGCCTATGAAGGGGTTCGAGCCGCTTCAGAAGTGGTTGGTACTGAAGCACAGCTCCTCTTGGCACCCCGACTGCCAGTGTTGGGCTGGATGTTCAAAGGGAGAGTCCCCTGTACACATCATGCAACTGATGCTACATGGAGTAAGTGGGTCGCACTGATTACACAACGGGCTCGAATAGGAAACCCCAGTCGCCCGGGAATCTTGGAAGTGATCATGGACTGGCCAGAAAGCAAAGATTTCCGAATATCACCAGAGGAGGAGGTGACGCGTGCTGAGGAGGCCCCGCCATATAATAAACTATCAGAAAATGAGAAGCAATATGCCCTGTTCACTGATGGGTCCTGTCGTCTTGTGGGGAAACATCGGAGGTGGAAAGCTGCTGTATGGAGTCCTGTACGACAAGTTGCAGAAACTGCTGAAGGAGAAGGTGAATCAAGTCAGTTTGCAGAGGTGAAAGCCATCCAGCTGGCTTTAGATATTGCCGAACGAGAAAAGTGGCCAATGCTCTATCTCTATACTGACTCATGGATGGTGGCAAATGCCCTGTGGGGATGGTTACAGCAATGGAAGCAGAGCAACTGGCAGCGCAGAGGCAAACCCATCTGGGCTGCTGCATTGTGGCAAGATATTGCTGCCCGGATAGAGAACCTGGTTGTAAAAGTACGTCATGTAGATGCTCACGTACCCAAGAGTCGGGCCACTGAAGAACATCAAAACAATCAGCAGGTGGATCAGGCTGCTAAGATTGAAGTGGCTCAAGTGGACCTGGACTGGCAACATAAGGGTGAATTATTTCTAGCTCGGTGGGCCCATGACACCTCAGGCCACCAAGGAAGAGATGCAACATATAGATGGGCTCGTGATCGAGGGGTGGACCTGACCATGGACACTATTGCACAGGTTATCCATGAATGCGAAACATGCGCTGCAATCAAGCAAGCCAAGCGGTTCAAGCCTCTCTGGTATGGAGGACGATGGCTGAAATATAAATATGGGGAGGCCTGGCAGATTGATTATATCACACTCCCACAAACCCGCCAAGGCAAGCGCCATGTGCTTACAATGGTGGAAGCAACCACTGGATGGCTGGAAACATATCCCGTGCCCCATGCCACCGCCCGGAACACTATCCTGGGCCTTGAAAAGCAAGTCCTATGGCGACATGGCACCCCAGAAAGAATTGAGTCAGATAACGGAACTCATTTCCGAAACAGCCTCATAGACACCTGGGCCAAAGAGCATGGCATTGAGTGGGTATATCACATCCCCTATCACGCACCAGCCTCCGGGAAAATCGAACGATACAATGGACTGTTAAAGACTACACTAAAAGCAATGGGTGGTGGGACATTCAAACACTGGGATACACATTTAGCAGAGGCCACTTGGTTAGTCAACACTAGGGGATCTGCCAATCGAGCTGGCCCTGCCCAGTCAAGACTTTTACGTACTGTAGAGGGGGATAAAGTCCCTGTAATCCACCTAAAAAATATGACAGGGAAGACGGTCTGGGTTACTCCTGCTTCAGGCAGAGGTAAGCCCATTCGTGGAATTGCTTTTGCTCAAGGACCTGGATGTACTTGGTGGGTGATGCAGGACGATGGGGAAGTCCGATGTGTACCTCAAGGGCATTTGATTTTGGGTGAAAATAGCCAATGAACTGAATTGTATAATGTTAGTTGCTATATAATACTGGATGTCATCACTTCTGTGATCACTATGTGCCATATCAACAGTATACAGTAAGAATCACTCAAATTAATTAAGAATGAACTTTGAGGAAACCAAGCAAAGTACAGCGGTGATGGAACCAGAACTGGCTTCAGCATGCAACAATCTAACACCACACACCATCTCTCCTGCCCTGAAAGACTGTTATGACAGATGAAGCCCAAAGTCACGGACTAAATGAACTCAATGGACATTATGTGGACATTTGTGGATGTTTATGGACATTTTACAGACATTTTACAGGAGTGGTCCATAGAATAAGTGGGGTGGTGGTTAATGAGGATGTATTGGATAATGTGGGACCTGAGCATGACGTAAATGGTATGGAATAAGGGGTGGATACTGTCCTGGTTTCAGCTGGGATAGAGTTAATTTTCTTCTTAGTAGCTGGTAGAGTGCTCTGTTTTGGATTTAGGATGAGAATAATGTTGATAAGATACTGATGTTTTGGTTCTTGCTGAGTAGAGTTTACACCAGTCAAGGACTTTTTAGCTTCTTGTGCTCTGCCAGGTGCATAAGAAGCTGGGAGGGAGCATAGCTAGGACAGCTGACCCAGACTGGCCAAAGGGCTATTCCATACCATATGACATCATGCTCAGTATATAAACTGAGGAGAGCTGGCCGGAAAAAAAGGGGCGATTGCTGTTCAGGAACGGGCTGGACATCGTCGGTGGGTGGTGAGAAATTGTGTCGTATATCACTTGCTTTACATTATTATTATTGTATTATATTATTATTATTACTACCATTCTATTTCATTTTACTTCAATTATTAAACTGTTATTATCTCAACCCACGAGTTTTTCTGACTTTCACCCTACCAATTTTCTCCCCTACCCCACGGGGGGCGGGGGGTGAGCGAGCGGCTGTGTGGTGCTTAGTTGCTGGCTGGGGTTAAACCACGACAATAACTAAAGTCAGATGAAGTGAATCCAGGCCTGATGGCTAAATTTAAAATTCCAACCTAGGTTCTTCCTCAGGGACTACCCACATTTACTAGAGACAAGCCAGCTGACCCAGGTGTTTCCTGCACAGCACCACACCTGTTTCCTACCCAGGCCTGACTGATGGAAACCTCTTGGCCTCTGAAAGCCTCACCACACCTGACCTCCTTGACCTGGTCTGAACACTGAAACTTTCAACACCTGATTTCTCTTTAAAATATACTTGGAGAAGGCAGCAAGGTTACCCCAGCCTGAGCCCTTCTCCCCTCCCAGAGCAGCTCTGTGCAAAAAAAAAAAAGCAGGAGTCAGGGAACAAAGAGGAAAAAAAGAGACTGCGAGTGGGATTATAGTGGGTAAGGCATATAACCTTAATTTTGGCCTTTAATTCCCAGAGTGTTTGCATTTTCTAATTAATGACACAAGTTATATAATATATGCCTTTGCATAGGAACCAGGGCTGTGTTTTCTAATAAGTGTGTTTTATCTTTTAGGCTGTCCTTTGGTGTGTCCCTTGCTAGCTCTGTGCATTTTGCAGTCCTGTACTATACAAGTGTTTTATAGAAAGCAGAACAGTTATAACAGGTGAGCTTGCCAAAGTCAGCCTCTTAAATACCCTATAGCCAAACAATCAATGTATTTGCCTAGAAAGTAAGAGATCTGTGTTTGTTACAATTCCCACTCTAAATTATGTAAAGAAGGTGTTTAAACAAAGGTTTCCTGCCTTTTCAGGTGCCTGCAATAACCACTATGCTATTGGGTATTTAAACTCCTGGCAGTGGCCAATGAAAGTAAAAGCTGCCTCCTTATTTGTGAGCTCTGCTGGAGGAGAGCACTGCTTCTGAGCTGGAGTTGTTATGTAAAAATCCTGTGAGAATTTTACTCCAGTATTTTTGTACTGGGTCTGGCTGGGATATGTTAAGGGCTGCAGCCTCCAGAAGCTCTGGCCTGGGACTCTCTCCTGCTTGGCCACTGGAGCCTAGTCTGCTGTGCCTGGGGATGCAGGACCTCTGCCCAGGCTGAGGGATGTGGTTGTCACCATTTGCAGGTTCAACCAGTAGTAAAGGTGAGCATGTACTGCAGAAATATGCACACAGGACACCGATGTGGCTGGCTACGCAGACTGCTGCTGGCAAGGTGCTGCCTTCAACAGCACCTATGTATAGGACTCACATAAAACATAAACACAGACAGACCCATTTCTTCTCTTTGGCTGGTAGAGATAGAAGGTCACTAGTGAATGCACACGTGCATCGCCCTCTAGAGTCACAAGCATATGCATGTTTGTGGATTCCCCCAAGTACTGGCATGGTTTCCTCTGTCTACCTGGTACCCCTGCCCAGATCCCAAGCCCTCTTACCTGCTTAATGAGTTCCCTATTCACCAGCTAGTCCAGCTTAATGCTCACTAGCAAACACGAACACATGCACTCACACGCTTGTCCCATGGGCACTCCACACTCACAAGTCCCCTTCCTACTCATCAGTTAGTCCAGATGGAAGTTTGCTAGTGTTGGAGATATGCGAGTGAAAGGGTTAAAGCCAAGATAGACAAAGCCACTGCATCAAAATGCCTCCTGAAAGAATTAAAGCCTAGGGGCAAGGAGGACATTTTAAATATCTTAGTCACTTAACTAAACAAAAGAAAGGCCTTTGTCATTTAGGGAGTAGTTAAAATGGTTGTAAGATAAGGGGGCTCCGGGATAATCCCATCTCAGACAACTGGGCCTTGGGAGAACAAATGCATGGAATATAGGAAGTCACAAAAGAATGACAACAGCCTTGAAGGACACCGTTTACGTGATCCTAGGACTGAGTTTGCGCAGAAGCAAAGGTCAATCAGCGAACACAGGGAAGAAGACTACGAGCCTTCATCTGAAGACCCCCAAGGACCACCTGAAGACCACCACGGGAGACGACTGCGCATGCGGATCGGACATTTGCATATGTTAATAAGTTCCATGAAATCTCATGTTTATGTAAATGATTTCTCGGAAATCCTGTGAATATGTAGGATTTTATAGTATATAATCTCTGAAAGTCTACCAGATCGGTGGAGCACTCATGGTGGAGAATCCCCAGTGCTGCCCAGCGCTGCAATAAAGAATACCTGCTTAATAGTAACTTCGTTGCTATTGAGTTTCATTTCAGGGACTCTCTGAATACTCCGTTTCTCCCTTGGGGGGATTCAGACTGTGAGGAGAAGCATCCGTGATTTTTTGTATCACGAGAAATAAGACAAAGGATGTTAAGGCAGAGGACGTTAATCAGCCTCTGTAAACAGTTAACAAGACCTGCTCTGAGAGAAGAAACAGGAGGACACCACAAAACAGTCAAGCAAGGAAATACCAAGATAAGCACGAGAAAACAAGGCCACTGATAAAGCTGAAGTGAGAATCACTTGAACCATGAGTGAACTATCCTAATTAACATAGTAAAAACCACACCTCCAGCAATGAAGCCCCCGGCCCAAGCAAAGACCCTTACCCACTGAGCATGCGCTGTAAAATTAAAACACACTGTACCTTTAAGTGGAGACGAGGCTTGCGAGAACCAATAGAAGCAAGGATGAATAAGCGGAATTGTTAAAAGTGATAACAGCTACTCAGAATGTATAAAATGTCACTGCATGTTAACCAAGGTGTGCTAGCTTTGTGGAGTTACCACCTAGCATCCATCTCTGCGCAGACATGAAATGAACAAATGTCTCGACTTTGTGTGTTATTTGGCTTTTTTGCACACTGGGTAAAAGAACTCTGCTTTTTGGGACAACATTTTGGCGACCCAGATGGGACTGCCATAGAGCCTTGCCCGGATTGTCTTGCCATTCCCGATGAAGGAGAAATGGACCGAGCAGGACTCCAGCGTGCACTGACCTGTTGATCGGGGACTCCTCCGGCTCCTCTCTATTGTCGGGCGGTAAGCATGACTCAAAGGTGCAACGCGCAAAAGAGATATTTGGACGGGACAACAGGGAATCGTCCATTGGTAAGTAGTTGTTTTGTTTGCTCTGCGTAAGTCACGCCAGGAGAGGCTCGCAGCAGTAATTTGTTAGTAAGCTTCTGGTCTCTACACATAGATGCGTGGTGAAAGAAGGGGTCTTTCACCTTTGCCGACAGAGGGTCGGAGTGGAGTGTACGAGAGACTGGTGGTTTCTACACGCGTGGTGAAAGAAGGGGTCTTTCACCTTCTTTACCGACAGAGGGTTGGAGCTGAATGTGCAAAACTCTAGGAAAAAATATGGGGACAACTACTTCCAATGAGATTCCTCCTTGTTCTCTTCTTGGGTGTATTTTGAAAAATTGAAAGAAATTTGGAGGGGATCCCATGACAAAAGACAAAATGAAAATGTATTGTAATCAATGGTGGCCAAATTACAAATTGGATTGTGTGGAAATGTGGCCGCAGAATGAGTTTTTAAAGTGTAGTACTATATTACAACTGATGTTATTTTGTCGACGAATAGATAAATGGGAAGAGGTGCCGTATGTTGATGCTTTTATGACTTTTTATATAGAAAACCAGACATCCAAAAGTGTTGCGGTATAAGAAATGTTATGTTTGTTGGATCAGAAACTAAAAAGAATGAACATTCTTGGAATAGCAATAATTGTAAAATGGTGGAAGGGGGGGAAGACTCCTCTTTAGTAAGGAATTTGCAAGTGAGAGATGGGGGCTGGGGGGAAGAAGACCAGCTACGAGGTCTGAGCTAAGACCAGGAAAAGAAGAAAGGGGAACGGGAAAGAATGCTGGAAAGGAGTGTTACTATTGTGGGAACTTAGGGCATATAGAGTGGGAATGCCCACTCCGGCTGCGGGAAAAGACAGAAGAAGGAAATTATCACCGGAGGAAATTCCAAAGAGTGGACGGAGCGAGCGGCATGCCTATATCCCAATTGATAGAAATAGCATGTAAAGTATATGATAATCGGGATGAAAAGGAGAAGTGGAAAAAACAAAATAGAATTAAATTGCAAGCTGCTTTGTTGGCTGCTGCTATAAATGAGGACAGTTTTAAAGGACATGGACGAGGAAGGGGCAGAGGTAGAGGGGGACCAGCGAGAGCAATGACAAGAGGAGGCCCTCAAAACCGGCCCTTAATAGGGCCAAACTAATGTGCATGTTGTCGGAAGGAAGGGCACTGGAAGAATGAGTGCCCAAATCAGAAAACCAAAAAGATGGGAATCCAGGAATTAATAGTGATCTTGTCATGTTAGAGGATTCCAATTTCAATTGACGGGGACAGGAGGAGATTATTAATGTTTCCCCAGCCGACCCTCTGGTTCCAGTCAAGCTGGGGAATGAAACTATTGATTTTCTAATAGATAGCAGGGCTACCCATTCAGTAATCACTAGTTGTAAGGGACCTTTAAGTAAAATAACAGTACCGATTGTTGGGGCAACAGGAAAGCGAACCCTAAGGCTGTTCCTAAAACAAACAGAATGTATAATTGGGAATACGAAATTAACTCACGAATTTCTCTATATGCCAGTGTCCCTTGCCATTATTAGGACGTGACCTACTGTGTAAACTAAATGCCCAAGTAACTTTCTCTGAAGACTCTGTGCAGTTACATATTCCACAGGAAACAGCGTGGAAAGCCCAGATTTGTCTATTGACAGAAGGAAACCCCCACAGAGGAACTCGAAGACAATATCCCGGATACAGTACTGGATGCAGTGATCCCTTTGTCCTAGATTTGAAAGATGCCTTCTTTTGCATCCTGGTGGATGAAAAAAGTCAGTGTCTGAGTGTCTCTTCGCATTTGAATGAGACAGGGAGAAAAGTACAGATGTGTTGGACCGTACTTCTACAAGGGTTTAAGAACAGCCCTACCCTGTTTGGTAATGTACTGGCAAAAGAACTGGAACTATGGCAAGGTAACAATCAAGATATAACATTGCTGCAATATGTTGATATGCACAATCGCAGTACCCAAATCAAAAAGAGAATTAAGAGGATTCTTAGGAATGGCTGGGTGGTGTCGGATATGGATTCAAAATTTTGGACTAATTGCTAAACCACTATATGCTGCTATTAAGGGGCCAGGGGAATTGTTAGAATGGACCCCTGAATGCAGGAAAGGTTTTGATGATATTAAAGGAGAACTAATGGAAGCTCCTGCTCTGGGCCTGCCTGACATGACCAAACCCTTCCAACTGTACGTGCATGAGAGACAACAGGTGGCACTGGGAGTCCTGACACAGACCCTCGGCAGTTGGAAAAGGCCAGTAGCATATTTCTCAAAGCAGTTAGATGAAGTGAGAAAAGGATGGCCGGCCTGTTTATGTGCTGTGGCAGCCACTGCCTTATTGATTGAAGAGGCCCGTAAGCTAACTCTAGGGCAGCCCATTATGGTGTCTGTCCCACATGCTGTAACTACCATCTTAAATCAAAAGGGACATCATTGGATGTCCCCGAGTCAACTGGCAAAATACCAAGCCACTCTACTGAAACAAGATGACACGGCCCTTGAAGTAGTGTCGTCTTTGAACCTGGCTACACTATTGTCAATTGCGGAACAAGAGCCTTTGCAACATGATTGTCTAACCACTATTGAACAACTGTATTCCAGCAGGCCAGATCTACAGGATGAACCCTTGCCTGACGCAGAAGCGGAGCTCTTCACCGATGGTAGCAGCTACATGTTGGAAGGAAAACGGAGAGCTGGATATGCAGTGGTAACAAACACCCAAACATTAGAAACCAGAGCATTACCCAGTAATACATCTGCTCAAAAGGCAGAATTGATAGCACTGACTCGAGCTCTAGAGCTGAGTCATGGGAAAAGAGTTGATATATATACTGATTCCAGATATGCATTTGGAGTGGTGTATGCATGCAGGGCAATTTGGAAAGAAAAAGGACTATTAAACTCACAAGGGACTCCAATAAAATATTGGGCAGAAATTATGAAACTTTTACAAGCAGTTCTTCAACCAAAAGAGGTTGTAATCATACATTGTAAGGCTCACCAAAAAGGAAATAGCGGAGTTGTAAGAGGTAATCGAAAAGCAGATTGGTTAGCTAAAGAGGCAGCCCTGAAGGAGCCAACTCTAGAAGGAGCCTTGATTCCAGGATCTCATTTAGAACTATCACCACCAAAATACACTGACAAAGAAAACCAATTGGCGAAACAATTGGATTGCTCCAAAAATGATTGATGTTGGTGGTTAATGCCACTGAAACAATTATTGGTTCCTGAGAAAATGATGGAAACCCTCCTTAAAAAGCTGCATGAAGAAACTCATATGTGAGCAGATGCTATGTTAAGTAGTGTTAAAAAATATGCTATAGGACCAAAAAATGCAAACTGCTGCGGACATTATAATGAAGAAATGCCAGACCTCTTGTGCAAATAATCCAAAAATACAAAGAAGACCACCTGCGGGGGATGTAAAGAGAGGAGTCACCCCTGGGGAACACTGGCAGGTAGATTTTTCTGAGTTACTAAGGTGCAATCAGTATAGGTATTTACTTGTTTTAGTAGATACCTTTTCAGGATGGCGGGAAGCTTTCCCTTGCTGTACCAATCAGGCTAGAGAAGTTGTTAAGGTGATATTGAAAGAATCATAGAATGCTTTGGGATGGAAGGGACCTTTAAAGGTCATCTAGTCCATCCCCCCTGCAACTGGCAGGGACATCTTCAACTAGATCAGGTTGCTCAGAGCCCCATCCAGCCTGTCCTTGAATGTTTCCAAGGATGGGGCATCTACCACCTCTCTGGGCAACTGTCCTGGTTTCAGCTGGGATAGAGTTAATTTTCGTCTTGGTAGCCGGTATGGGGCTGTGTTTTGGGTTTAGGATGAGAACAATGTCGATGATACACTGATGCTTTGGTTCTTGCTAAGTAGTGCTAAGCTGTTGCTAAATAGGTGCTAAGTGGCGCTCACACTGGTCAAGGACTTTTCAGCTTCCCCTGCTCTGCCAGGTGCACAAGAAGCTGGGAGGGGGCACAGCCAGGGGGAGTGCTGACCCAGACTGGCCAAAGGGATATTCCATACCATATGACGTCATGCTCAGTATATAAGCTGGGGGAAGAAGGAGGAAGGGGAGATATTCGGCGTGATGGCGTTTTGTCTTCCCGAGTAACCGTTATGCGTGATGGAGCCCTGCTTTCCTGGGGATGGCTGAACACCTGCCTGCCGATGGGAAGTAGTGAATGAATTCCTTGTTTTGTTTTGTTTGCATGCACGGTTTTTGCTTTGCCTATTTAACTGTTCTATTTTATTTTTCTTCAATTATTAAACTGTTCTTATCTCAACCCACGAGTTTTCTCCCTTTTACCCTTCTGATTCTGTCCCCCATCCCACCAAGGGGGGACTGAGCGAGCAGCTGCGTAGTGCTTAGTTGCTGGCTGGGGTTAAACTACGACAGTGACCTGAAAGAAGAACTTTTTTGAGTGAGACCCTGAGCAGCAACAAGCCTTTGAACAGATCAATCAGGAGATAGCTTGTGCAGTAGCCCCTGGGCCAGTTCAGACAGGACCAGCTGTGCAAAATGTGCTTGACACTGCAGCCGGGGAGCATAGCATCACCTGGAGCCTCTGGCAGAAAACATCGGGAGAAACCCAAGGACAGCCTCTAGGGTTTTGGTGCTGGGGGGGGTATTGAGTATCAGAAGCCCACTACATCCTGACTGAAAAAGACATCCTAGCAGCATATGAGGGGGTTCAAGCCGCTTCAGAAGTTGTTGGTACAGAAGCACAGCTTCTTTTGGAACTGCGATTGCCTGTGCTACACTGGATGTTCAAAAGAAACATCCCCTCTACACATCACGGAACCAACTCTACATGAAGTAAGTGGGTAGCACTGATAATGTGATAGGCTTGACTGGGGAACCCAGCCACCCAGGAATTCTGGAAGAGATTGTGGACTGGCCAGAAGGCAGAGATTTTGGAGCATTGCCTGAGGAGGTGGCTCATACCCAAGAGGCACCACCATATAATGAGTTATCAGAAGATGAAAGGCATTATGCTCTGTTTACTAATGGATCCTGTCATGTTGCAGAAAACCATCGGAAGTGGAAAGCTGCTGTGTGGAGTCCCACGTGATAAGTTGCAGAAACTGTTGAAAGAAAGAGAAGGCAAGGTGAGTCAGTTTTCAGAAGTGAAAGCCATTCAGCTGGCTTTAGATATTGCTGAATGAGAAAAGTGGCCAATGCTCTATCTCTATACTGACTCATGTATGGTGGCAAATGCCCTGTGGGGGTGGCTACAGCAGTGGAAGAAGACCAACTGGCAGCGCAGAGGCAAACCCATCTGAGCTGCTGCATTGTGGCAAGGCATCGCTGCCCAGGTAGAAAACATTTCTGTAAAGGTACATTATGCAGAGGCTCACATGCCCAAGCACAACACTACAGAAGAACGTCAAAACAACAAGCAGGTAGACCAGGCTGCCAGAACTGAAGTGGCTCAGGTGGACCTGGACTGGGAATGTAAGTGGGCCCGTGAAACATTGGGACATCTAGGGAGAGATGCAACATATGTATGGGCTCATGGTTGAGGGGTGGACGTGACCATTGACACCATCGCATAGGTCACCCGTGAATGTGAAACATGCCACAGTCATGTGAGCCACACAAGTGTTCCTTAGAATAGAGGGCAGCAGCGGGGATATCAATATGGCAGATATACTGTACTGGACCACTGCCATGAACCTGCCAAGCCAAGCGCTACATGCTTACCATGGTGGAAGCAATTACTGGGCAGCTGGAAACATACCCTGTAAGCCATGCCACTGCCTGGAACACCATCCTGAGTCTTGAAAGGCTAGTTCTTTGGTGACACAGTACCCCAGAAAGAATTGAGTCAGACAGTGGGGTCTCATTTCTGAAATAATAACCTCATAACTTCTGGGTCAAGAAACATGGTGTTGATTGAGTGTATTACATTCCCTGTTACCTGTAAGCATCCATGTACTGGGTCTGGCCAGGATGGAGTTAATTTTCTTCATAGCAGTCCATATGGTGCTTTGTTTTGCATTTGTGGCTAAAACAGTGTTGATAACACACCAGTGTTTTAGCTGTTGCTGAAAAGTGCTTGCACAGTGTCAAGGCTGTCTCTGTTTCTTGCTCCGAGGGGTGGGCAAGAGGTTGGGAGGGGACACAGCCAGGGCAGCTGACTTTTAAACTGACCAAAGGGATATTCCATGGCATATGACATCTTGCTCAGCAATAAAATGTGTGGGTAGTCTTTCCAAAGTAGCTGGGCATTAGTCTGCTGGTGGGAGGTAGTGAGGCCTTTGCATCAATTGCTTTTTTTTTTTTTTTTTTTATTAAACTGTCTTTATCGTGAGTTTTTCTTGCTTTGCTTCGATGCATATCTTTTGCTTTCTCTATTAAACTGTCATTATCTTGATCCATGTCTTCTCACCTTTCTATGTTCTCCCTGTCTCATGGAAGAGGGGAGCGAGCAAACTGTGTGGGTGTTTGGCTATTGGCCGGGTAAACCCACCACAATTTCCTACTGAATAGGTCCCTTCCAACTGAAATATTCTATTCTTCTATTCTATTCTATTCTATTCTATAAAACTACAAAGCCCTGCTCTGGCTCTTAGTGATCATATTTGCTTCAAGTTATCTCACTTAGGGTTGAAAAGTCTACTGGACACCAGCACAGCCCAAATGTCTGCATGCTGTGCTTCATAGCACTGCAGTTCCTAAACAGTAGGTCCAGTATATGATTTAAGTGGTTTTTAAAAGCCAGCTTGCCAATGAAATCATTGCAGATGCCTATAACATCTTCATTATAAATAGCTCAGTACCTAGGTTACACCTATAGCTGATAAAAATAATTTCATTTGTACCCCCTTTTATGACTCCCACAGGCTTGATTCAGCAGCTGTTCTTTCCCAGAAGTACCACCCAGCTTTTTCATACCAGTCTTTTTGAGAGCATGTGAGCTAGCTCAGTAGTGGCCAACCCTTCTGGTGGCTAGGGCAAGTTAAAAAATAATGTAATGTACATTTATCAATTCAAAATCCTATATAAAGGCCCTAGATAATTAAACTGTGACTTGAACAAATCATGCTTGTGAGTCTTTGGAAGGCCACTATTTTGAAGGTGTGTTTTTTTTATATACTTATTAAAAAGTCACAAGTCTCGCTTCATCTTACAAATGAGATTGCCTTTATGTACAGTAAAGGGATTAATAAATATTCTCAATGGGAAAATCAGATGTAGATATACCTCAGGTGAAAAATAATTTCAGGTACATCTACTTCTGTGGCAATCAAATCCCCCCCCAACTATTTTAAGCTCCTCAATCAATACATATGAAATCCTTCAGTGATGACCCTCCATGTTTTGAATGTTTGAAAGCTTTCTACAAGTAGACATGCATGTTCACTGACAAACAAGATAAGAGTTTCTTCTCTGTCAGCAGAGATTCAATTAACCCTTGTAAGCTTGTGGATTATTGTTTAGCTTCCTCTACTTGCTTTATTTTTTTAATTGTTGATCTATTTAGATAACCTGATAATCTTGATGTGACTGTTTCACCAAAAGAAGAAAAAAAAATAAAAAGGAGCCTTACAAATGGAAACACTTTCTACTTCTGGGTTTAGATTCCATGGTAAAATGTCTAATTTCACAATTACGAAACATGAGACAAATAATGGACTTATTCATGTTCAAAAATGTATTAGGATATTGCTCCTATGTGGCCCAATGGAAGCAGAAATGTAGAGTGAAATCTTTGGTTCTGAAGATCTAGTGCCCACCCCTGCACGTTTTGGAGGATTTTGCTTTGGATAAGCTCTACTCTGGTTCAAATAGACCAAACACTCATCAGCCGTTGGAGTGTATTATATACTCTTCTGGAGCACTTCTTCTGATTTAGTTTCATTTGAAAGAAGCCATTTCATGCAGTCCAAGATGTGAACCAAAACATGGTGAGTGGGGACAATAAGGAGATTCACTTCACTTCAAAAGTGAAAATCTCTTTCAATATTGGGAAAAGATGCCTGGTAGTGCTGACAATTTTCATACAAGTCCTTAAAATCAACATGCAATGTTATAGCTCTGAGTAAAAAAAAACAGCAATAATGAAAATCAACCCCACAGCCTAAAAGCAGATCATTTATAAGTGAACTGGTTAGTCAAATTACAAGAAGTAAAAAAAGAAGAAAATGCTCAAAATAGCACAAAAGCAGACTCAGGGGATATTTTTACCAGAGATTTAAACTGCCAAGTTAACTGGCAAGATATTGGCCTCTGGTGGGTTACTTGCCACAAACATACAACTAACCGCAGTTTAATTGTGGATAATAAGGGTTAGCTGACAACCATGAATAAAACTTCCCCAGAAAACAATTTAGGTTTCTTTTTGGGTAATTTACCCTCAGTGGGGGTTTTTCAATGCTCATATGGATCAGTATGTAAATAGAGTGTCTGCTTGATTTTTAGGCTCATGGTATCATTTTCAAATGTGCCAAAGTTACTTTCTTGGTGGTTTATTCCCCCTAAGACAATTAGGCATTTCTCATCTTGAATAAAGAGCATATCCACTGCTGACCCTTTTTGCCTCTCTTCCTTACCCACAGAGTAAGCATTCAGTCTGTCCTGCCCATAAAGGAGAAATACAGTTCTTTCATACATTTCTTACAGACTCTCAGTGAAGCTTTCCCCTGCCTGCCCCCTCCATTGTAGCCTCCAAAGTTTTGTTTTGAGCTTGTGGTACTCACCATTAATGACATTTTAATATGGAGGATCAAAACACTTCTCATAACTTCCTTACCCTGAGTTCCTTATCCTGTCAAGGAACCAGTGGAGCTGAAGTTATCACTTCATCGCTAGCTTTTCAGCAATGCTTTCCCACTCTCATCCTCACAAATCAAGCAAACAACAGATATGCATCCCATAAGAAACATTTCACTCCTCAGTAAGGAGAGCTTTGTGTTTTCATTTTCCTGCACGTACAGATTTTCTACCTGGACTGTAAGCAAGTCAGAACATAGGTTTCTACACATTAATAATGCCTAGCCCATTTCTGGGTTTACGTAAAGAAATGTCTTGCCAAAGCCACAAAGGAGAATAAAAATAACAAACTGGAGATCTGGAAATCTAGTGGCAAATGAAAATGTCTATAAAACTGAACCCTTAAGGAGGATGAACATAGAAATGCATGCTCTTGGATGTAGGAAGGAGAAAGCGCTGAGCTGCTTGGTCCCTTAAAGCCAGGGGATTGTGTGGACATGGAATCAGAAGCAGAAATTTAGAAAGGCAATAAATCTTATGTATTGGGTCTGGCTGAGATGGAGTTAACCTTCCCCATAGCAGCCCTCATAGTGCTGTGCTTTGTATTGGTAGCTAGAAAGGTGTTGATAACACACCAGTGTTTAGGCTACTGCTGAGCAGTGCTCCCACAGCATCAAGGCTGTCTCTCCAACATTCCCCCCTCACCAGCAGGCTGGAGGTGGGCAAGATCTTGGGAGGGGACATAGCCAGGGCAGCTGACCCAAACTGACCAAAGGGATGTTCCATACCATATGAATGACCTCTGCTCAGCAATAAAAGCTAAGAGAAAGGAGGAGGAAGTGGGGGGCATTTGTTATTTACGACATTTTTCTTCTGGAGCAACTGCTACACATACTGAAGCCCTGCTTCCTGGGAAGTGGCTGTACATCACCTGCTGATGGGAAGTAGAGAATAAAATCTTTGTTTTCCTTTTGCTTCTGCACGTGGCCTTTGCTTTTGCCTTTATTAAACTGCCTTTATCTTGACCCATGAGTTTTTTTTCTCTCATTTTCTCCCCCTCCCTGTCCTGCTGAGGAGGGGAGTGATAGAGTGGCTTGGTGGCACCTGGTGTCCAGCCAAGGTCAACCCACCACATCTTAATATAGAAAAATTAGGTACTTCAGGTACTACTGGATTAGGCAACAGCTGTGTGAAGGCTCTGAGGACTGCAGTGTTTTCTGCAATTCTTCTGGAAATTCTTCAATAGTTAAAGGTTGTAGTCCCCATAAATTAACAAGTTCTTATTTCTGCAGATGGGGCGAGATTTTGCAACTTAATATATGCCATTAGTTGGCTGGTAAAATTAGTTACTGCATTTTTTCACTATGGCATTTTAGAGAAATTGTATATTGATGGCAGGATTCAATTAGAAGATGTTAGACTGAAATGAAAACAACGTGAGTTCAATATGTGAACTCTAAAATGTGAAAAGTTATCACTAAAAATGTTACTATTATCAAAGGAACAATCCAAATATTTATTTTATTAATGTTTATGATCACATATAGCTTAAATAAAGTAAAATAATGACTATCTTATAATACACACATCCTGAGACACCACAAGCTAAATATGATATTAATGGAATGTATTTTCCTTTCTTCACGCACCCATTTAACAAATTCTGAGTTGACTTAAGCCAAAATAATTTATTTTCTTGTCCTAAAATTAAAGCTTACTGTTTAAATAACATTTTCCAACAGTTACCTTGTTTATTTTGTTTTATATACCCTTATTTCCCTTACCTGCACATCTTTCACTCATCTACTAAAGCTATTTCTAAAAATGTAACCCAAGCAACATGCAGCAAAGAACAGACATTCAAGACTGTGGCTCTGAGAGTCTAATTCTTGGTAGTATTGTGGTGGGTTGAACTTGGCTGGCTGCCAGGTGCCCACCAAGCCGCTCTATCACTCCCCCTCCATCCATAGGATGGGGGAGAAAATATGATTAAAAGCTCATGGGTCAAGATAAGGACAGGGAGATCACTCAGCAATTACTGTCATAGGCAAAACAGACTCTACTCGGGGAAGTTAATTTAATTTATTGCCTATTAATAAGAGAGTAGAATAGTCAGAAGCAAAAAAAACCCCTAAAAACACCTTCCCTCTGCCCCTCCCTTCTTCCCAGGCTCAACTTCACTCCCAACTTCTCTACCTCCTCCCCCTGAGCGGCACAGGGGGATGGGGAATGGGGGTTGCGGTCAGTTCATAATGTTTTGTCTCTGCTGCTCCTTCCTCCTCACGCTCTTCCCCTGCTCCAGCATGGGGTACCTCCCATGGGAGACAGTCCTTCACAAACTTTTCCAACGTGAGTCCTTCCCACAGGCTGCAGTTCTTCACAAACTGCTCCAGCGTGGGTCCTTTCTATGGCGTGCAGTCCTTCAGGAACAGACTGCTCCAGTGTGAGGTCCTCCACAGGCTGCAGTTCTTCACAAACTGCTCCAGCGTGGGTCCTTTCTATGGCGTGCAGTCCTTCAGGAACAGACTGCTCCAGCGTGAGGTCCTCCACAGGCTGCAGGTGGATATCTGCTCCACTGTGGACCTCCATGGGCTGCAGGGGGACAACCTGCTTCACCATGGTCTTCACCATGGACTGCAGGGGAATCTCTGCTCCGGTGCCTGGAACACCTCCTCCCCCTCCTTCTTCACTGACCTTGGTGTCTGTGGAGTTCTTTCTCTCACATATTCTCACTCCTCTCTCTCAGCTGCTTCTGCACGGTGTTTTTTACCCTTTCTTAAATATGTTACCTTCGGCTGGGGCTGCACGGCTAGAAGGCACGTCCCCTGGGTGGTGGATAGGGGATCCCTCTCTGGAGGGTGCACCGGATAAAATTGAAGAAGGTGCCGCGAACCAACGCAGCCTAAGGGAAGGCCACCCTGACAGAAAAACCACTGGCCCTCCAAGTCATGGGGGTTGGGCAGGAGGCCAACTACTTCCTCCCGGAAAAAAAAAATAAAAAGTTGCAGAAACGACGAGCATCAGAAATGGCGGGGATGGAGAAAATCGGTAACGAAGTGAGGAGGAGGAGATGGAGCTGGATCAGTCGTGTCCTGAGGGGGAAACCAACGGAAGACTGCGCTGTGGCCCTTGACTCCAGAGCACGCAGCCGCGGACCGATCGAAGTGGAAGAACGATGTTCGCGCCTTGTGTGCCTCCTGGCACTGAGAGAATTCAGATTCAGATTCTTAAATATGTTATCACAGAGGCGCTTCCACTGTTGCTGATTGGCTCAGCTTTGGCCTGCAGTGGGTCTGTTTTGGAGCCGGTTGGAACTGGCTCTGTCTGACACGGGGGCAGCTTCTGGTGTCTTCTCACAGAAGCCACCCATGCAGTCCTGCCACTACCAAAACCTTGCCATATAAATCCAATACAGGTATACTTAATAGCTCTTGTATTAAAGCATGCGTTCTGAAAAACTTGGAGTATATGCAACAGAGTGAATTAAAGACAGGTTGGCAGCCTTCCACCTGAATTTCCTTGCTTTTGACAGTCTATTAGATCTGTACAGTGTGTGCTTGGCACTTTTAAATCAAAACCAATATATCTATAGCTTTCTTAAGCTGGTTTTTCAAACATGAGGCAAAATGCTGTACATGGAAATTGAGAGAAGCAAAATCATTCTTCCCATGAAACAGTTAATTCACTATAATTGTCAACACACCACTCCTAAATCATTATCAAAGCATGTTCCATTTCATTGCTCTTTACAGTATGTTTATTCATCTGCTTAACAATTTTCAGGACTGGGGCCCAATAATGTAATTAGCAGGCATTTTCCAAAAAAAAAAAAAAAAAGGAAAAATACCTTCTAAAGAACAGTTGTGCTCTTTAGCCTCATCACGCTCCCTGCTCTGTCTTTCAGCAGTACATTGTAGTCATGCAATTTTCTTAGCATCACTGTCATTGCAAGACTCGGAGAGCTGGCCTTCTTGGCACATCTTCCTCTAGAGAAAGCAGTGTGGCATGATATTCAGGTGGCAGATGGATTTGAAAAACCTTAGTCAAAATGTACCTTTGTGCCAAACCAAATTTTCTGTCAGCTGGGGCTGACCCTGGTTATGCCACTGCATCTATAAAGTGAATCTTTCTAACAACCTAATTTAAGATGCTTTTGTTAGGAGAAGCTGTTTTGCACCAGGAGGTGCTGGTTTGTTATGATCCCAGTAAGAAAGGCACTCAGACTCTGTTAAGTATTATCTAAAATGCTATTCATTAGAGCTAATACTATAAAGGAGAAGACAGTATAGATAATCTTACATCTCTTCAGATGATGGGAACTCCAAGTTGTGCAGCATCAAATGGGCCTCTGATCAGGGCGCAGTGCATTGTGCAGACCCCATCCATGCAAAAGTTCTCTGTTTTGCTCCTCTGAGCTCTTACTGGATTTTCTTACAAGAAAACAACTCTGTTCATCATTTCTACTGTCCAACAAAAGAATGTTCACATGAAAACTTGTTGCTGCAGCTTTAGATAAAGGCAAGGCCTGGTATCAAATGGGAGCTGCTTGCAGGCTCCTCTGTTGCAATGAGCTGGCTGAGGTTATCCTGCGTCCAAGGGATACATGCAGCACAACACAGGCCAGAAGTTCAAGCTGTACATGCAGCACAACACAGCACAGGCCTGGGCCTACTCAGGTTAACAGTTATGTGGATCACTAACTCCTTGAGGTCTTCCCACC
Organism: Platalea leucorodia; assembly: GCF_965183815.1. Classification (NCBI taxonomy): domain Eukaryota; kingdom Metazoa; phylum Chordata; class Aves; order Pelecaniformes; family Threskiornithidae; genus Platalea; species Platalea leucorodia. Next base: position 35,046,999 of record NC_138859.1, read on the forward strand.
AGGATCACTACAGAAACTAAAAAGCAAAAAATCATCCTTGATGTTTATTAATACATTTAACATTGAATTACACTGGTATTAATAAAAATGACAGTATGAAAGGAGACAAGCTGTTTTGTAGAAAGTACTAGAAAACAATGTATCAAAATAGAGATTTTTTAAATTTTGTATCTTAAACAGGCATGGGTTATCTTTGTATCTGCTCTGAAGTGCTTAACTCCATAGTGGGTAGTGCTAATAAAATTAACTAAATATAGCTAGAAGATAATGACAATCATCTAAGATCAGTAAGTCATTATCAGTGCACTCCAGAAGCATGGATTGCTTGTGACCTGCTGTGTTGCCCTTCCAGCAGGTATCAAAAGCTTGCTGTCCTGGTTTCAGCTGGGACAGAATTAATTTTCTTCCTAATAGCTGGTATAGTGCTGTGTTTTGGATTTAGTGTGAGAATAATGTTGATAACACACTGATGTTTTAGTTGTTGCTAAGGAGTGCTTACACTAGTCAAGGACTTGTCAGCTTCCCATGTTCTGCCAGGTGCACAAGAAGCTGGGAGGGGGCACAGCCAGGACAGCTGACCCAGACTGGCCAAAGGGCTATTCCATACCATATGATGTCATGCTCAGTATATAAACTGGGGGGAGTTGGCTGGGGGGAATGAACGCTGCTTGGGGATGTGCTGGGCATTGGTCAGCGGGTGGTGAGCAATTGCATTGTGCATCACTTGCTTTGCATATTCTTTTATCATTATTATTATTTTCTTTTCTTCTGCTGTCCTATTAAACTGTCTTTATCTCAACCCATGGGTTTTACTTTTTTTTTTTTTTTTTATTCTCTCCCCTATCCCACCAGGGGGTGGGGAGGGTGAGTGAGCAGCTGTGTGGTGCTTAGTTGCCAACTGGGGTTAGACCACAACACTTGCAAACATGAGGCTTCTTCCCTTTGTCTGAAGGCCTCATCTACTACTACTTCCTGATGAGGCAGTCTGTAGCAGATACCCACCCCAATGTCACACACATTGGTCTGCCTACTAATCCTGATCTAAAAGCTCTTATCATCTATCCCTAGGCAGAGGTCCAGGCAACCCTGCTCCTCCCTCACAACTCTCCTTGCCTTCACAGCCTGTCCTTCCTGAAGAGCCAGTATCCAGCCACTGCAGCACTCCAGTCTTGTGAGCTATCCCACCATCTCTCTGTGATCCCAATGAGATTATACATCTGCAAGTGCATACAGGCCTCTCATTCTTCCTGCTTGTTTCCTATGCTGTGTGCATTAGTATACAGACGTTTCAGAGGCCCACACTCACATTGATTTTCCCAGAAGGGACGTGAGCTTCCCCCATCATGCTGTCCTCTCAGCATATCCTTATTTGTGCACATACACCTAAGGTCAGCCCCCTTCTGCCCTGTTTTGTTGGTGTCAAGATCTCCTTCGTCCACATCACCCTGCACCTTTTGCTTGCCAAGCCAGGCCACCGCCTTCTCACTTAATTGCAGATCATTGGTGCTCTTTAAGTGTAGCTTGGATACCAGGGCATCCCCACTGAAGATCAAAATGGGGAAAACAGAGTGACTGAACAGGTAAATGGTGATGCCAACACAAGAGCAGATGAGCTAATGGTAGCAAGTCAGAGAATATTTATCTGTCCTTAAAACACTCATAGCAGCAATGCATTTTTTTAATGCACTTTTGCAGACAGACCACTAACCTACTTTTCTTAGGTAGCACTGGAGATAATCCTGTTAAATATTTCTAATCTGTTAAGATGGAAGTCTTAGACTTCCATGTCCAAAGAAGGGCAACGAAGCTGGTGACGGGTCTAGAGAACAAGTCTTATGAGGAGCAGCTGAGGGGAACTGGGGTTGTTTAGTTTGGAGAAGAGGAGGCTGAGGGGAGACCTTATTGCTCCCTACAACTACCTGAAAGGAGGTTGTAGCGAGGTGGGGGTCGGTCTCTTCTCCCAAGTAACAAGCGATAGGACGAGAGGAAACGGCCCCAAGTTGCACCAGGGGAGGTTTAGATTGGATATTAGGAAAAACTTCTTCACCGAAAGGGTAGTCAGGCACTGGAACAGGCCGCAGAGGGAAGTGGTTGAGTCTCCATCCCTGGAGGTATTTAAAGAACGTGTAGACGTGGTGCTTAGGGACGTGGTTTAGTGGTGGACTTGGCAGTGCTAGGTTAACAGTTGGACTCGATGATCTTAAGGGTCTTTTCCAACCTAAATGATTCCACGATTCTATGCATGGTAGATGAAACAACTGAATCTTTATCAGCAGCATGAGTTCTCTTGGAGCCGCCAGAATTCTTACTTCCTAAAACCTCTTGTAGAGAACAATACTAAGAATTGAAACAAGAGGCTTGTTGTCAAATGGATACTTCAGAACTGGACACACTCCTCAATGACTTACCATTATAAATGAACAAAATAAAGATCAAATCTGCATGCATGGAAAATGAATTATAAATGGCGTATTTGGCAGAGGATATGGTGCATATCTTACTATTTAGGAGAATCCCATAACAGTCAATCTCATAAGCCATGGAGAACACCTCTACCATCAAACTTCATTCCCCTCTGCATTCGGTTAAGTCTTAAACAGCTATAACATGATTAAAGTTAACACAACCTAAATATACTAATTAGCAAAGATTCTAACCAAAGCCACCAAGTATGTTCTGTCTTGCTTATCTCTGAAAGACCCAAAATGCCTTTGACAAAATCAGATTAACCATGTCAGCCACAATGCCATGCTAATATAGCTACACCGATGGTGAAGCAGACTTAGTGGGACTGCTCTATTGATATGTTATCATAGTGGATCCAAGATTCCAGCTCACTACCCAAACTTTAAGAACTAGGCAGTGGTTGTGGATGCTCCAACTTCTAGATTTTCACCATTGGAAGATGAAGATGCATAGCAGCATAGCACACATGCACAACCTTACTAGGCACCACTAGCTAAACACTGCTTCAGCAATTAAGCTCAAAAGCAGAGTTCAAAACCCTCCCAACCCTGGGAAGATGAAAATTAATGCTTGTTCAGTTCTTAGCTTATCTGAGTTGCAGCCTACATTAAATTAGCTTAAATGTACTTGGCTAAATGATACTAGAATGTGCAGCAGCTGTGCCTACAGTAAGATCATAACAGAAGATTTATTGCCGATTTTAAGAGGGAAAACAAATATATTTCTAATAAATTTTGGCTGATTTGGATTCAGAAGTGTTCAGATATTGAATACTCCTTCTTTAAAACCAGTGGACTGGAAAAAAAGTCCAGATCACAGTTTAGTTGAATATTTCCCACAATTTCAGTACAACAAATCATAATATTGACAGTTTAATAGAAAAACAAAACCAAAACATGTATCTGAAGCATCCAATAAAAAGGGGGCACTAAATGGAATAAAAATGTTCCCTTTCCCCATTTTTGCATTCTGAACAGTGATTTCATAAAGATATTTTATTAAAAAGTGTTAGTATACTGACTTTGTTTCATACTTGTGACAAAAAAAAAAGCAAGCTCATTTAATTAGTTTGCAATAATTTTCAGCCATTTATTTTATTTTGTAAAAAGGCATTATTACAACTGATCACAAACAGGAGAAATCCTGGCTATTTTACAGTTATAGGTACAGAACTTAAATATTCAAGCTTGTGATGAAAAGCGGCAAGGTGGTTGCAGTGTACAATGTAAACAAGTAGCTTTGGAAAGTGAACAAAGTCCTTGAGAATTCTTTACTAAGAAAACAAAACAAAGTCCTCATTCCTTCCTGAAACATGATCACAGGTCAGTGTTTAAAAATTCATTTGCAAACATAATTTAAACTGTGTTCAGCCTAAAAACAGTTTTATGAGATCCAGTCTGAATGGGGGCAGTGTTGAGGTCCCTGTAAAAGTAAACATTTTCCATTTCTTAAAGAGGGGAAGAAAAAAAGAAAAAAAAAAAGTGCCACAACATTTGCAGCACAGTGCAGCATAAACTTTAAATACAAAAATATTTTCCTATTGTTGGGATAATAGACCTTGCATCCCGGAAAGAAGTAACAATACTGCTACTGACAGAATATCCAGTCCATATTTTTCAAGTCACATAAGGCAATTACTGTGTTAGCTTACTGTATATGGCTAAAAGAAGGTCCAGAAAATGTCAGTCTTTGTTATGTTTTCCGGCTACTCCATGTATGTTCAGGTGTACTTTTGTGATCTGATGAGTGTTCAAATGGAGATCTGTGTCCTAAAGGAGATCTTGAACCATAAGGAGACCTCGAACCATAAGGAGACCTCTGATCTAATGGTGACCTTTGGCCACTACCAGAAGCTCTGTGGTCCATTTGCCAGTCTGAGTGGTACCTATAATCTCTGGAAGATTTATGATGGCTGTACTCTGAAGTGGAACGGTGATCTGAATGTATCCTGTGGTCTGAATGGGAACGGTGATCTGAATGAGGCCGACTGTCTTTTAAACTTCCTTCCAGGTTTGACCTGTGATCTCTGCTCCTGTGGTCATCCAGTTTTCTATGTTTACTATCACTATAGTATCTGAAAAGATTTACTTATATTAGTACTACCAAACACATAGTAAGAACTACAATTACATCAATTCAACAGAACTGCATTAGAGAAATTTCTTTGCAATTCTGCATTACTCAGAAAAGATACTTTGGTGCTTACTACAAGCATACTGCAAAACCAGGAATGGAATTCTTAACAGATTTTACAGTTGCTGAAGCAATTTACCTGCTATCTTGTTTATAGTGATCCCAGTCTCTGTGGTCTTTTCCATTGCTGAAGGCTGAATAGGACCTTTTCCTAGAGTCACTTTTCTTATAGGCATCCCCCTGATGCCTGTCCTTATGATGATCATGATATTGTGACAAATGTCTATCAGAAGAATAACTGTCCCTGCTACTGTCATCATGGTTTGCATTCTCTTTCAGTCTTTCAACATCTGTTTAATAAAGCAGAGGTTATAAGGAAGTCTCATACACTATAAATTTTTTTCTTCACCAATTCAAACAGCACTTCTACCTGTCAGATTTAAAGCAATTTAAAAGAGCATCATAATTTGACAGAAACAAGATCTAAATAATTGAAAGACAAATGCACTAATGTAAGTGAACTGAGAGAAACCTCAGAAGTAAATAGAAGGCAAGCAAGCTAGAAACGTAGATACGTAGGGCCGAGAAACTAAAATTTTCCACCTTACAGACTGAACAGAGAGGATCAGTGTGGTCCAAATGAGCAGTGAGTAGAGACCAGGTGCCTTTAGTAGAGCAATTTTAGACAGAATGGTAGGAAGTTCCTCTCTAAGGAGAGATAGCCCTAGCATGAACATCAGTTTTAGAGGTATACCTTGTTAATGAAAGGTTTTTAGTGGTATTCCTAAAATACATTATACTCATTTTAAACCCATGACAACATACTCAAGGTTTTACATAACATGATATAAAAACAAGTATTACAAGAAGGCAAGTGTGGGAGCATAGAAAAACAGTATTATCGTCAACAATAAAAGACATCCCATATAACTGATTGCTAACCATGACTTCAGGGAATATCTTTCTTACGATATGGTGACATTACAACTACTACAAACAGGTATAGAGCCTCCAAGAAGTTTACAAGTGTTGAGTTGGCCTCTCTCCCTCCTCAAAATTAAATAAAAAAAAAAAAAAAAAAGTGTTGTTAGGTGGTGGGTTTTTTTATTTATTTTAAAAGAATGGCCAAATAACTTGCTACTAAAATCAGTAAGTACCAAATTCAGTCTGTGCTCAGTTGAATTTCATTAGCAAACTAGTGAAGTTACACTAAGTCAGCCTATACCTATGCTATCCAGCAGTATGGGAGTTCTAGGAGACAGTTTTAAGCTTATTTCATTTTACATACTGTCATTTAAGATATCCAGCACAATAATATGCTCAAGATTTCTTACCTGGATTTCTAATTACATGTGCATTCACATTGCTGCTAATATTCTGGTCACTGTGTTGCTAAAAGAGACAAGTACAAAAATTGTCATTGATAAATCCCAAAGTTGCATCTGAATCCTTCAGAAAATATCCTAAGAAAACAGACTAGTTTACTATGAACAGTAAAATACACTTCAAATGTATTGAGTGTACTCAACTGATACTTAATAAAACAGTTTTAAAACTTAGAATATATATTTGTATATTTAGAGAGTCTGAAAGTATTACCTGAGATTCTTGGCGTTTTTTGATTGCATGTTTATATAGCTTGTGCAGCTTTCTGGCATCAAATTCTGTGAACTTAGAGACAAAAATCCACAAGTTTCTGAGGAAAAAGAAAGAGAGGTTATAATTCTTCCATATATTAGTTTTTATTGTATCATACAACAGAACATGGACTGAAATTGAAATAATTTCAACAGTACTTCAGTAAACTGAAATCATTGTAAAGTCTGTTACACAGAACATTACCTAGCTGCACAGCAAACATTACTTAGCTGTATTTCAAACATTTGAGAAATTAATTCCTTTAATAATTTGTCATTTTGTAATATTTATCACGACTGCAGAATGCAAAGTGCATGAAAAGTAGTATTAATGCCAATTCTGTTAATAGAATGATTTGTGCAATTGCATAAAAATGTAGTTTTCAATTTGTTGTGCAAGTCTTCTGAAAGATTGTTTGAAATATGTCAGAAAACTTGAGTATTTACTACTCAGTAAAGATTCTTCCAAACTTGAAATCTCTTGCAGCGCAAGAAATTTGACCTACATGCCTCATTTCCTACAGATATCAGGGACAGGATTTTTCCACAGAATTCCAAAGCCTGGTCAAAGCTTTTGAAACCAAATGAGAAATCTGAAAGAGGATGGATGTAGCATGGCAAAAACTTTGATCCTAATCTATGCTATGAAAGAAGAAAGGAAAACAAATCAACTCTTTTGGTGTCAAGAAGCCAAAACCCTAAAGACAACATTTGCTTCTATGATTGCAGACACGAGATCTAAAGTCTAGAATTCTTTTAGCAAAGTTTACAGGTGGAGTGCTTAAAAGACTACGGAATACTACTGTTCTAATTAGCATTTAGTTCAGAAACAATCCAAGTGTGGGCTCAAGAAGCATCTATCTGCTCTTTCACTGCGATGATTTAAACATTATAGTTTTGGCCTAGAGGTTTGCAAAAAGTAGACGCAACCAACCCAGTGACATCTGTATAAGAAATATAGAATTAATACCTTTACTAAATTCTATGTCTTATTAAAGACAGATGAAATACATATTTTAATAACCTATGTATGGTACTGTAGCATTATTATGAATTAATATTATAGTAGCTCTACTATGAATTCCCGCTTAAAGAAATATAACGTTTACCAAGGTGTCTTTAAGACATGGATATTGTTTTTGTATTTCAGTTCACTCTAATATTTTTAAGTAAAGCAAGTACAAACAGCAGAAATATTCTATGTTAACAACAGCCTGCAAGGAAATTAAACACTTGACTGAGTGTCATATATGGAAGTGCAGGATAGATTTTGCAACCATAAAAGGATTAAAGTGCACATTATCATAAAGCTAACTCAAATTGTATTAAGAACTTAACAACAAAATATAACAAGTTTATAAACCAACATTTTTCTTATTTTTTCCAAAATTATCACTTCACAAATGCATAAGAACACTTAAAACTTCTTTCATTTTGAAATACATCTCCGAGTATGTTGTGATAAATGTTTTTTATAAAGTCATAGTTAATATCTGATTTCATTTTAGAGTATATTTTTAGCAGAAGAAATGATTCTGCAACTCAAAAATCATTCAAACTTCAACACACAAATTTATAATGGCCTATTTTTAGCATTAAAAAAACAAACAAACAAACAAAAAAAACCAAACCACAAACAAACTTCAAAGTTGAAAAAGCCAGATTCTTTAATTATAAGAACTCTTTCCCACTAAACATTAAATATAAAATAACTGTATTTAGAGTCTGTTTGCTTTTGGTTTTAAGAAGGAAGATGACTCCACCTACTGGACAAAATGCATTGCTATGCAAGTATGAAAAAGTGAATCCATTAAAAGCTGGAGCCATTTATAATCATAAGTCCTTATTTAATACAGCAGAAAAACACAAGAAAGGGAGAATAAGAAACAAGAGAAATGATTAAAAACTATTCTGCTTAATAGAAGCTATTATGGATTTTCCTTTTTCAAGAAAAATCATGCATAATAACTTACTTTCTCCACTGTTTAATTTGTTCAGGATTTGTGTACTCCTTTAGACATTCAGTAATGTGGTCCCCAATTTTGATTAAGCACTGTCTAGTATGCTCCAGCTGTTCCCTTTCAGAAAGGCCTTTCTCTGGTCTATCCAGTTGTTTCAATGCTGCTTTGACAGGCCTCATTCTTTCTTTGCACTATAAAACGTAAGAAAGGAATACATTAATTCAAAGGAAAATAAAAAGATAAAAAAAATTGTAAAACACGACCCACCCTTACTGTGCTATTTATACAGACAAAGACAGTACTGTTGTAAGCAAAACGAAAAACAAGTCTTCACTCACAGCTCTTTTAGTTTTACTACAAGGTTTCATTCAGAAATAGTAGTATTTTAAATCCGGTTGAAAATTTACTCCTATATGAAAGCATTAGATTGCATGTAACAAATATTAAAGATATAAGAAAGCACTAATTTAATTAATATAAAAGATTTTCTGAGGGAAAGGAATTATTATAACGTGGGTTTAACTTTCAGCACAAGTATACAGGACAAGACTTATTTTACTTTTTAGGACCTTGAAAGCTATACAAAATCAGTGTCAAGATTAAGTATGAGAATGTTTAATATTAAAATATATATAACTTAAAATAGTAGATACTTTCTGCAACAATGAAACTTGGCATTCAACAGAGGATCAGCATTCCTTCTCCAAGCAGTTCTTAAGCCTGAGTTCTATGCAGATACTGACAGAAACTGAGCTATCTAAGATAAAGCTAGTTTAGGTGTGCCTAAATTAGTAACAGTGATGACAACACAGATGTACCCACAGATATATTTCATATGTGCATACTTGAATTTTCACACTAATTCAAACGCGCTAATAGTAAATGCGGATAAAGCAGTTAGCATGTTTTAAATTATAGACACTTGCTTGGAAATACCATTCAATCACAATGGCAAGGTAGACAGATGAAATGCATGTTTTTACCTGTCACAAGGTAGACAAGAAGTCAAATGAGTTAGCCTCAACAACCCACAGCAGTAATTTCCATTTGAAAAGGTAAACATGCTAATTAGATTGCATCTGACCATGGCATAATGGTGAATATCCCTTCAAGAACAGAGGGCCTGGCCAAAAAAAAATCGTTCTATATGCAAACCCAACCTAGAATTGCTCCCACTAAGGAAGAGAGGCAAGTCTGTATATCCAGAATCAAAAATATGAGGGGTTTTGAAGAACATCACCATCACTGTGTCAACATCTAGGGACAACTCAAGAAAATCAGTGAAGCTGTTCCATTACCAGTCCATGCCATTAAGTAATTAAGCAGCTACATTACATATTGCATTAACCACAGCTTAAAGCAACCTTTAAAAAGACAGTTTACACTGCTTAAGTTAAGTGTAGAGGTGAACAGAGAAGCATAATTGTACATAGGCATCAAGTGATTTTCAGTCACCTACCCACACACAAGATATCCTGGAAATTATGGATGAGTCACTTATAACATTTAGATAAAAAACAAAACAAAAAACCCCACATACATAAATTGGTCAGTACCATACTGATGAGAAAATAAGATAATTTCCCAGCACCACAGTAAACCCAGTAAACTTTACTATACTGCATAAATGCAATAAAACTGCTGGCCTGAAAACAAAACTGACTTTAGTATAGTGTCGATAACCCTTCACTGATCTAAGATTTTACTGGCAATAGATATCTGTGTTATAATGCCTAATAGCAGAATCAAGAACATCAGAAATTGTGTTAATTTAGAATATCAAGTGTAAACACTAAGTTATCAACAAGGGACATACCACACTGAATGTCTTCTGATCCAGTTCTTCAGATTCTTCAGATATAGGAACTGGTTCACTAGTTGCAGTAATATGAACTGGAATATCCAACAATGAAACTTTTTTATTTTTTTCTTTATTTTCAGATTTGATTTCATTTACCTAAGAACAAAACATGAAAATATATCTGATAAGAAAACCTTATTTTTGGGCTGGTGTTAAACTGTAATTAGGCAATCACTGTAATTACTGCATCCTCTTCAATAATAACAAGAAAAAAAAAATTCTGACATTCAATGACAGTACCTTTTATTTTCTCTCTCCGAGGGATGGAGAAAGAGAATGGACAGGTTTCTTGCACCACTTGTACTCTCAGTCCCACTAAGCTATGCATCCTTAAAGAGGTAATTTCTCATTTCATTTACCTGTCCTTGTAACTACAAGTGGTAAAAATAAAACTTCAAATGATTCAAAAAATAAAAACTGTGAAGTGATCGATCCAAAATACCTTTTTAACTCAAAATCATTCACAAAAACCTGGTGGCCTTTTCTAGTGCTATATAAGAAAAATAAACCTAGTTACCTTTTCTTCCTTTATTTCTTTTTCTTTCTGTGTGGATTCTTTTACTTTGTTTTCTCTCTTTTCTTTAATATTTTTTAATTCTTTCTTATCCTCTTTTTCTTTTTTCTCCCTTTTCAAATCCCTCTTATTTTCTTTTGTCTCTCTCTTTTCTTCAGCTTCCTTCTTTATACCAATATCTGGCTCAGGCTTTTCTTCATTTTCTTTTTCTGCTTTTATTTTTTTATGTGGATGTTTCACTGAAATAATCTCATCCTGCAATACACAAGCATATGTCACATCCAATTGAGTTCCTAATTATACAAGTTTTGTAACCATCAGATTAAAATGTACTTTTTAGCTGTGTGTGATTTCTTTAGACTCAGGTTTAACACCTATCAAATGGAGCTGGATGCAGTTGCGAAACAAAATGAGGACTATTCACTCATTTATTTGATGTGACACAAAACAAGTACTGATTGGGCAGGGGTAATGGGAGGGGGTGTGAGAGATTAAGTCCATTTAACTTTCATATCCCCAAAGAAATCTGCCCCTGTAAAAGGTAGTTAAGCTGCAGAGAGCTAAAAACAATAAGTAAGTAGGCATCACAAGACTGAGCTGATTTTTCAGGGCATGGTGATGATAAAAGACCTCTGTTCTGGTTAGCTTTGTTCCAGTAACTTTTTACTGACCACAAATTAAACATTCACAGTCACAGGAGAAGGGAACAGAGTTCCAACTTTCTCTTTTCCAGAGGTGTTCTGAAGAATCTGGTGTTCTTTCAGCTACCTTCAAAGTCACAAAATTAGGTGCAACATGGCCCCTAAACTTCATGTCTTGTGGTTCCCCCTCCCTCTAGTGGCTTCTGCTGTGTGATAAATTTAAATAAATGACCCAACAAAAACAGAGGCCTAAAGGAATACATCAAAAGTAATAAAAACATAACAAAGTTGAGTAGTCTATTAGAATAATGAAAGCCCTGACATACACAGAAGCATTCACTTGCATGTCTCAAAATATCATTTATTCATTCTGTTCTTTCTAATGAAGCTTGATTTTTTTTTCCTGAGCCTGAACAAAAGTTGCTACCTGAAGAATCATTATCAGTAATAATAACGGATTAGTCAGAAACATTAGTTTTATATTCAGATGTTACATTAAAATTGCATTTCTAGCAGATACAATGCTCAAGTCTTTAAAGAACATTGAAATTGCACAATGTCACTTGTAATTGGGCGACAACATTATTTTATGATATTATAATTTTGAAAACTAATCATAATGTCTGAGCTACAGGCTTATCATTAAATTAAAATAGATATAGCCTTCCATGTGATTATATTGATGCAATATTAACTGCCACAGGAGGAGGATGCCATTCAAATGCTTCAATTTTATTAAGTCAAACAGAAGATCAAATAAAAAGTGTTACTAATAAAAACAACTGAATAGCCATCTTTACCACATGAATGATGTTTACCTCATTATCCTCATCATCTTCATCAGATTTTTCTGAGGGTGGTGATGAGGAGTCACTTTTTATTTCTTCTTTAATTTTTGCAGCCTTTGTTGCTCTATTCTTCTTAGTTCTTGTTTTCTTCCTCTTTGAATTGCCCTGAATGCAAATTAGTACCTTTATTATGTCAACTAACAAGTGTCTTTGCACCACAGTTGCAGAAAAAGATTTGGTTTTTATGTTAAAGAAAGCATTCATTTTATTTATTGCCACTAATGACCACCAATTTTCTCAGGACTGGAGACCGAGCCTAATGCAACAGTAGAGAATATATACAAATAAGAGAGAATAAAACAATATTAAACTTGCAATTCATTCCTTGAGTTAGTCTCATATAATATGATTAGCAATATAGAGAAAAAATTGCACAAAGCAAAGAAGAGCGGAACTAAAAATAAAACAAGTATCTGCTGACACGCCCATAAGCATATTATGTTATCTCACTACTGAATATCAAGCTTTACTTACTGCACCAGTAAGTCTTTGTGCTTCTTTTCTTGCAAGGTCTTTATTCAGTAATTTAATGAGGTAATCTGCACGGGTCTGTAACTGCTTGGCCTGGGGTTTCTTATCTGGATCATCAGGTAAAATCTGAGGAGATCAATGGTAGTATCAACTATGAGTACACATTATCAAATTAGGAAGCTGCTAGTCTGGAGAACAGAACACTGGGAACAGAAAAAGCTGAATTAAAAAAAAAAAAAAAAAAGGTGAAAAAACCCATTATGCCAGCATGCTTCAAGGAATGAAGAATTTCTTAAGCGTTTTATTTTTCCCCAAACACACGACTAATGTAGTCTTGGAAATAGTCTCAAAGTTTACTGTAAACTCAAGAAACTAGCCTCAGATTTCTGTTTCCACTCTCATAGTTTATCTAAAAAATTCAGAGCTCCTAGTTCTGCCTTGTGCTTCTAAATGCATTAACTTATTACCACAGGATATTTCAGAAGCCAAAAATATGAGTGGTTTCATAAAACAAGCAAATTAATGGAAGGCAGGGGCAGGATATCATTAAACAGATTTGTATACAACCCTAGCTCCTCAAATCCCAAAGCTACAGGTTGTTGGCAATGTCACTGAGTTTGCTTCACTCCAGTCCTAAACTCCTAAACGTTTCTCACTACTTCTAATCAACCATTGCACTACTACTAATCTGATCAGTATAGCTATTCTCATGTTGCGAATGAAAGACAGTTTCAAGCAAAGAAACCAGGGATAGAAAAACCAAACCAAAACCCCAAAACAACCTTCCCTCCAAAAGATCAAGAATAAAATTAACACAACTAGAGCATTTAAACTAGGGAAGCAAAAGATGGAAGAGAAAGAATTCAAGTGACAGAGATCCAAATACATAGAAATACAGAAACATAACAGACTCTAAGAAGGTATACTTCAACTGAATACACAAAATCTTGAAATCTAATAATTTACCAGAAGGATACAAAGGAGTACAACTGATCTAACTTCTGTGCAATTTCAGTTATCATAAAATAAGCTCTTTCAGTAACTGTTCTTATTAGCATTATTACCTAAACAAAAAAAGTCCTTGATGAAATTTTTTAGATGACATACCTTCTGTGTCAAATTGAGATCAGGATCCATTTTTATCATTTCCCAGCTGCCATAGCCATATTCATAGATACCTATTAACAGATTGGAATCATCTTCCTTACCCCAATCTATATCAAAATGAGCTGCCTTGGTGTGGCATGGGATGACATATCTAGTAGAAATAAATTAGGAACATAAATAAGAGATCTTCTCAAACTCAGCAAGGGAGAGGGGAACATGACACACATCACTAATATCCTGGTATATTTAGGTAAGTAATCCAGATATCTATCAGGTTTTCTTACCATTTCTATAAAATATTTATTGAAATCAGTACTGAAACATGTTTTAAAGCAGATCAAGATTAAGATATAAAGAACAACAGACATCTATCTGTGGCCATGGATTGAGTCAGAACTGGCTAACCATGAAGATAAGCTTAAAATATTACTCAAGTGTAACTGCTAACTGAATATGCAGATAGTCTAGGGACTATGATACACAAGGTAGCAAGCTAAAAAGTTCAGAGGGCTAAACAACTACCAACAATTACCATCTGCTCCACTTCGACAAATATTGCTTTGTCTCAGGCAGAGGTGACACAAAGCAGCTCCTCAACAAGCCTAATTTCTAGTCTGGAATAATTAAGAGTAACTGAACCCAGTCCCCAATGAATACAGTTCAGAAGCCAAAGCAAATACTGGCTTCTAAGGAGCGGGAAGAAAGATAAAGAAAGGATGTGGAGCAGATTTCTGCTGCCAGTTCTTGGGGGGAATGGAGCGACACTGGTGTCCCAATGTGCTTAGAGTCTGGATTGCTTAAATATATGCATAAAAGCCTTGAATAACTTCCTGCATTATGGCTACCTTTAGGAAAAGAAAAAAATACCTTTTCCTTTCTTCTGGATCTGAAGGAATGGATTTGTGCAATGGTGCCAACTCTTCTTCATGAGAGATGACTAGCTTTGCATTCACCTGCACTCCTGATATTCGGAATGTTGGGCCTTTAACTTTCCCAAGTTTACCTCCTTAAAATAAAGGACCAAATTGTTAAAATATTTAGCCTTTATGTGTATCTTATAGATGAACAAAGAAAAAAAAAAGTTTGATGCTATAGCAGCAGACATTCAATTATAGCAAATGATTTTTTTCTTAACCAAACGCTTTAATTAAACTCCAGAGTCTCAAGGTCTTCCAGATAATAATAGCAGATTAATTTTAAATTTCATGGTAAAGCAAAAACATGCTGCATTCTACTGTGACAACTCACTCAGGGAAAGGGGGGGGAAGTCTTCTTACTATAATCCTTTTTCCTAAATCACCTAGCATGCTAACATTTTGTTAATGCTTTCCTCTAACACAATTGTTTTGTTATAATCAGAGTGCAAGAATTATTCAGACCTCTTGACACTTTTTATACCTCTCCCCCACCCCCAAACACGCTTTACCTGCTCTTTCTTGTCCAAAGGAATTGTCCTTTAAAGCCTTAATGCATCCATTATGTACAAGTTCTCCCAGACGTCTAAGGTCCGTCTCAGATTTATCAACTAGCTCAGCATCTCTAGCTACAGCATCTAACCTGTAAGAAAACAAATATGTTTTTACAGCTCTAAAACTTTAGTATTATGAATGACTCCTTCAGATTTTGAAACTAGAGAAGCGATCATGTAAGTTATCGTTCACCCACATTTGCTATGCTGTGTACAATTTTGATCCACGCAGTTAGAAGCGGCTATAGAAAAGAATACAGAAACTATAAAAAAGGGTGTTTCACATAGAGGACAATACAACAGGAACTATAAAGGACCCTAACTATACAGTTTTGAGTTACATTACTACACATTCTTTTAAATAGAAAAGGAACTATTATATATAATAAGATCATATAAACTATAAATACTATTAAAGAAAATGAAGGTGGGAAATTATTCTCAAAATACAGAGTAATACAGAAAGCTTAAAATAAGAACTGACAATGAGAAAAATGCAAAACTGGCAGTTAGTCTGTTGAAAGCCTATGGCTTTATCCACTCTATCAAACAAGAAAACTGAACGATTGCCATTAATGCAGATTAAACAAGACAGTAGGTAAAGTATAAAGAAAAACAAGTAGTCTTGCAAAATTGAAAGATTTGTCATACTGGCTGTCTACATACATATCATATATGAATTCATGTTATAGTCAAGGCAAAAGATTAGGCACACTATTTTCTCTTCAACCTAAGGTTTCTTGGTATATTGTTCTAATTTTAATGAAAACAAGGTTCCAAGTTGTTATACAAATATAATCAGATAAGTTTACCTTTCAAGTGGGCCACCAAATTTCTTGTAACTCTTGATAAACCTAGTAACAGAAAATAATTTTGCAGTTAAAAACATACGCTTAACTACACTGGTTTTAAAAATATATTTGTAAAGTCTTAGTACAAGGCTATGTGGACAACGCAAAGAAAATAAGAACTAGAGAGACTAGGACAGCTTAGTACATCAAGATAACCTCCATTTAAAGCCAGAGTTCTATTTGGTTTAATAACTGATATAAATAAAACAATAGAAGGTACAATTTATTTCAAAAATTACTTTACTAATTAGTTTCACAAAACAAAGGATTCAGCAATGTGATGTGTCTAATCATAAAAATCAAATGTGGATTTATAGTAAATAGAGAATTCAAACATTATGTTAGGCCTCATAATAAAGAGGAGCTAGCTGCAATTTTAAGATGATTTTAAGACTTAGGAAAACATAACATGAAAGATAAAAGAATGCAAGCACAAGAATACTCCTGACAAAAGCAGCAAACCATTATATGTTAGATGAAATGAAAAGGAAACAAGGCTCTTTAGGGTTATTTATATAATCAAAAATATTTTAAGCTTTACAGTATTTTAGAGAAACACGAATACTTAAATTACAGAAGCAAAGTAGCATTTCACAAACCAATCAAAGTAAAGTAAAACAATTTCTCCTCCTTCTACCAAAGAAGTATTTTTAGCACCAAATATTGATGATTGATGGGACCAGTTGTACAGATTCACTTATGTACTGGTTTGCACTTAGATAAAGTTAATTTTCTTCAGAGTGTTGTAGAAGTCATTTTTTAGCTCAAATAAGGATCCAAAGACCTGTTGAAGCCTTAGACTGCAAGCTGTGAACTTTCACCTAGATACGCTGACTATATGCTGAACTCCTACCTAGCTACATGAAGGCAGGCCCTGAAACCAGTGCAAACCAGGAAGATAAGGTAGCCACAACCATTGGCAGAAGCTGCGACTATTCAAGATAAGAAAAGGAATGACCTGGCTGGAGACTGGGAAAGGATCCAATAAGGAACAAGAAGACCCCAGACCCAAATATTACTATTGGACCGAACCGTCCCATGAGGGGAGGGGAACATAGACTGTAAGGGTATAATTGCCCAGGGATCTCTTTGTTTGGGGTCCCTCCCTGGAGGCATCCAACTCAAACTGCTCTTCACCGCTGTACCACTCAATAAATTTGCCTGGCGTACGTCATGTCGGAGACTCTGCTTTGGGGAAACCTAGGGTCGAGCCTGAAGGGAGAGGAAGCGCCCGAGGGTGAGTGTGTGTGTGAGCAAGGAGTGGAAAAGGGGCACCTGTCAGTTCAATGGAGCTGCCCGCTGCAAAGGGACTCCGGTCCTAGCAGTTAAAGTCTCAGGTGGCGTGTGTGCGACTCCCTGGATGGTGTGTGAATGCTCGGGCGGCTGCTGCTCCCTTAACAAGAGCACCATACCTGCTACTATGTTTTGGACCTGTGACCAAAACAGTGTTGATAACACAGGGATGTTTTAGCTATATTGCTGAGCAATGCTTACACTGCATCAAGGCCTTTTCTGCTTCTCACACTGCCCCACCAGTGAGTAGGCTGGGGGTGCACAAGAAGTTGGGAAGGGACACATCCAAGACAGCTGACCCCAAATAACCAACAGGATATTCAATACCATATGACATCACGCTCAGCAATAAAAACTGCAGGGAAGAAGGAGGGAGAGGGGACATTCGGTGTTATGGCATCTATCTTCCCAAGTAACTGTTACACATGATGAAGCCCTGCTTTCCGGGAAATGGGTAAATACCTGCCTGCTAATGGGAAGTAGCGAATGAATTCCTTGCTTTGCTTTGCTTGCGTGCATGGCTTTTGCTTTGTCTATTAAAACTGTCTTTATCTCAACCCATGAATTTTCTCACTTTTACCCTTCTGATTCTCTCCCCAGTCCCTCTGGGGGAGATTGAGTGAGCAGCTGTGTGGTGCTTAGCTGCCTACCAAGGTTAAACCACAACAACTTATAAAAATGGATTTTGTTTTTGGTTTTTTTGTTTTGTTTTGTTTTTTAGTTTTAAAAAGCACCATATAACATTAATTGAATTACAATGGCAAGAAATTTAAAACAAAACAAAACTCACTGAACATTTGTAGGTATTTCTACAAAAATGCGCATATCGTTTCTTCAACTACAGTTTTCAGGTTAAATGATGGGAAGTAGAATATTTTGTTTGTGGGGTTAAAAAAAGCTCACCCGTTTTAGAAACTTTTTTTAAAATCACTGTCTTCAGGGGATGCAGGAAGTATAGTACATATTAAAAGATTGTAAAACAATTGAGAACATTTTTTGAACCCAATGTTATCCCTCATCAAAATAGGTTCAAATTCTGGACATAACAGTTCCTTATGTCAGCACCGCAAACTACACAGAGTAAAGCTTAAATGCCTAGAATAAAAATTTTCAACTAAATTCAGGAAAAATAGACCGTTTTCCATATTTTCAAACTCTAAAATGATAAAAAAAATGTTTTGTTTCTTTAAACATGCATGTCCCCCCACATCTTACCGCCTAATCTCTGCATCGCTAAATCCTTTAATATTTTCTCGAGGAATAGTTCGTGGTCGTCCACGTTTTTTTGGTCGTTTTCTTTCCGAGATGGAGTCACTATCAGATCCAGAATATCTTCTGTTCCTACTGTGTTTCCCTTCACTTCCATTAAAGCTGATCTGGAATTTCAGATTAAATAATTCAAAGCTACATGACTAAAACATTTTATTAATGTATTTTCTAGCCTGTCAAAAATAGGGGGAGCACACCACATGTGAAAACCACCCAACCCAAAAGTACAAGCCAAAACAACAGCAACGAAAAAACAAACAAACAAACCAACAACAAAATATCAAAGTTAGTGGGTCAAAACCCAGAGATACCTGTTTTGCACAGTTTCTCATCCTTGGGAGCATATATATTTCTTCAAGCTCTTTTTGTCTTTCCTCCTCTTCTATTCGTCGCCGCTGGACTTCTGGAATGATTTCTTCCCAGTTTCTTAAATTTTGTTCTGGTTCCAACTCAATGTCATCTTCATCCATATTGGAAAAGTTAGCCACCTTATGTATTGGAACATAAGTGTTTTCACCAAATCAATACATGATTTTATTTAAACAAAGAGTCGGTAATTAATATTTTTCAGAAAACTTAGTTCAGAATGGCATATTTTATTTATATATATACATACACACACACACAAAATGTACACATATAAAACGCTTCATGAAGCACTGTCTCTAATGAAAGTAGTTTCATATATGAAATGCACACACTCCATGCAACATGGCTGAATATAAAGATGAGAATCTTCTTCTTCTTTTACAAGTTGAGTAATATAGAAACGCTATGAAATGCCTCCCCAATAGCTATGATTGTTATTTAATTTCCTTCAAAGCAGAAAGCAAGTCTAACTGAATGCCCGAGTTAATATGAAACTATAATAGTGTAGAACTAACCAAACATTAATAAACT
Source organism: Platalea leucorodia (assembly GCF_965183815.1). NCBI lineage: Eukaryota > Metazoa > Chordata > Aves > Pelecaniformes > Threskiornithidae > Platalea > Platalea leucorodia. The sequence continues at coordinate 35,066,419 of NC_138859.1, forward strand.
GTAGAAATCACAATATATTGCAAATGAATGATTAGCAGGAAAGTGATTTAGTACTCTACTGATCTAAAAAAGTCCTGCCCTGTTTTAAACAAAAAAAACAAGCAAAAACACACCACACACCCCCCAAACCTAAACAACAACAACAAAAAGATCCACAAAAAAAAAAAAAAAAAAAGCCCAAACCACCACACACAATTTGGACCCACTTAATATTTTAAGTGTTATCCAGTTAAGCATATCTGGCATTCACATTTACATGGGGGCTGAAAGGAATTTCTAAAAGTCATTAACTAAGAAATCCAAACTTCATTCTATGTTTTCAGAAGTACCACAGGTGCTTAACAGCATAAAGCATTAAATGAGTAACAGCCCTCCCCAGTATTCTAATAATTAAATCAAAGACTAATGTATTTGTAAATCTCTTTCTTATTTTGTTAGCAAAATACATTATGTATTTTTAAATGTTTGCACTGGCAGTAATTACCCTGTATAGGTGAAAAGACATTCTATGCCAAAAAGTTGATTTATTGTTGCACCTCTTTCATAAGAATGAAGAAAAGATGGATAGGTGCACAAAAGAAGAAGAAGAAGAAGAAGAAAAAGTAGCATTTATAAAGGAAAGTATAATTAAGGGAAGAGGGAGGGAACAGAGCAATACCTTGAACTGTGAAAGCAACTCATCTCCTACAGTTAGTGGGCCTGGCTCATTTTCTCGAGTTTCAGCCCTCTTCAGGATTTCATCTATATCCATTTCCTGAAACAGAAGTTTCTCTTTACAACAAAATAATTCTTATGTATTTTTAGTTTCTCTGTCCATCAAGTGTAGATGCACTGTTCCATTTACCTGAGGCTCCTCTTCTTCCCCTTCAGGTTCTTTAAAAAGTTCCTCAGCACCAAACTTCAAAATTGCTGACAACTCTTCCTTATTAAAAGGTGTTGAACTGAAATACAGAAAGTTTCAGATAAACACTTCATCTTAGTGAATTTTTTCAAATTGCTATAACCATGAGTCGATCAAACTTACTTTTGACTTAAATAAAAGCTATATGTAAAAAAAAAAAAAAAAAAAAAGTACAAAGACAATATACTGTGCAGTCTTTACTTACATAACTCCTTACCACATACTTTTTGCCATTTATTAGCCAAGTGAAATGACTTGCATTTTTACTCAAATAGTCACATATACCTAAGCATAAGTTAATATGAAAGAATAAACAAATATACCTGGAAGGAGTAGAGCCTGTATGTAGTACAGTTTTCCCTGTAGTGTCCATTCTTTGAATTACTAAGTGATCTAACACCATCTTTTTCTTGGCTCTTTCAAGAATATCTTCTTCCACTGATCCTTTTGTGACTAGCCGGTAAATATTAACCTATGCATATTATAAAAAAGGCTTTATTTACATGCTCACAAATTACCCATGACAACAGTATTCGGATGAAGTTAACAAAAAACCCTTGAGCAACAACAGGGAGAAATATTAGTTGTGATTACAAATCTTCTAAATCTTATTGAACTAGTATTTCATATATGAAACCAGTCAATCATGTTACCATAGACTCTACATAAACTATTTAAAAAAAATAAAAGAAAGAAATTCTTAGACCTCTCCTCTTTAAACTTCCATGATTAGGCACGAGCATGGCCACAAGGAAAAGTGTTATATCTGATTACTACTTGAAGTCTTCTGCAAGAAAGAAACCCAAGGAGAACTACTAAGTATTTAACTTTAAATACTTGCACCTGAAGTATAGCAGTTAATTTCTAGAATGACATGATGCCAATGAACGTGGGACAAGTCCACAACTCTTCTCCCTACCCATCCATATACTACGGCTGCTGTGCAATCTCTTCATATGAAGAGATTTTTAAAGTTTTTTTTAAAAAGGAAAATTAGCATTATTAACATTTTTAGACATTCTTGGCAAGTATTAGTTATTCTCAAAATACAGGAGGACTGCAATGGCCCAGACAGACAGCTTATGGCTACCATATGAAACCCTCCTTCAGGTTTGGAGCTTAAAAGACAAGTGTGCGTACCTGTTTCTTCTGTCCAATCCTATGAGCTCTAGCCTGTGCTTGCAGATCATTCTGTGGATTCCAGTCAGAATCAAATATAACTACAGTGTCAGCAGATGCCAAGTTTATACCTAAACCTCCAGCTCTGGTAGACAGCAAAAAGCAGAAGTCCTGAAATAATATATATATATTAAAAAAAAAAAAAAAAAAAAAAAAAGCTTTATATATACTAGCTATAATATTCTTCAAGGAACCAATATGACACTTGTTTATATGCTCTGTGGAGCAGACTATGAACTCGTACACTTCTTTAAGGATATCAAACATATGTTAGACTTGCAATGCAATAAGGTGCTTGTCATGCCTAGAGGCAGTAGATCTCTATTAGAATAGAGCAGAAAAGACTAGACTATTTCAGTTGGAAGGGACCTACAATGATCATCTATTCCAACTGCCTGACCAATTCAGGGCTGACCAAAAGTTAAAGCATGTTATTAAGGGCATTGTCCAAATGCCTCTTAAACACTGACAGGCTTGGGGCATCAACCACCTCTCTAGGAAGCCCGTTCCAGTGTTTGACCACCCTCTCGGTAAATAAATGCTTCCTAATGGCAAGTCTGAACCTCCCCTGACACAGCTTTGAACCATTCCCACGCATCTGGTCACTGGATCCCAGGGAGAAGAGATCAGCACCTCCCTCTCCACTTCCCCTCCTCAGGAAGCTGTAGGGAGCAATGAGGTTGCCCCTCAGGTCTCCTTTTCTCCAAACTAGACAAACCCAGAGTCCTCAGCTGCTCCTCATAGGACGTGCCTTCCAGCCCTTCCACCAGCTTTGTTGCCCTCCTCTGGATGCATTCGAGGACCTTCACATCCTTCTTAAACCGTGGGGCCCAGAACTGCACACAAGACTCAAGGTGAGGCCACACCAATGCTAAATACAGTGGGATCATCACCTCTCTTGACTGGCTGGTTATATACTGTGTTTGATGCACCCCAAGATGCGGTTTGCCCTCTTGGCTGCCAGGGCACGCTGCTGACTCATATTGAGCCTACCGTCAACCAGCACCCCCAGATCCCTTTCTGCAGGGCTGCTCTCCAGCCACTCCTCTCCCAATCTATACTTGTGCCTGGCATTACTCCATCCCAGGTGCAGAATCCAGCATTTGTTCTTGTTAAATTTCATGCCACTAATGACTGCCCAATGCTCCAATCTATCTAGATCCCTCTGCAAGGCCTCTTGTCCCTCAAGAGAGTCAACAGCACCTCCCAGTTTGGTACCATCAGCAAACTTGCTAATGGCGCATTCAACTCCTGCATCCAGATAGTTGATAAATATATTGGACAGAACCGGCCCTAGAACTGTGCCTGGAGGAACACTGCTGGTGACTGGTTGCCAGTCAGATGTAGCCCCATTCACTACAACCCTTTGAGCTCTGCCCTTCAGCCAGTTCTTCACCCAGCGCACCGTGAACCCACTCGTCCCACAGTTGGACAACTTGTCCAGAAGGATGCTGTGAGGGACAGTATCAAAAGCCTTACTAAAATCCAGAAAGACTCCATCCACCGCCTTCCCTTCATCCACCAGGCGGGTGACCTTATCGTAGAAGGAGATCAGATTAATTAAACAGGACTTTCCCTTTGTGAACCCATGTTGACTGTGCCTGAGGATTGCATTATTCTTTAAATGCATTTCATTAGTACCCAGTATGATCTTCTCCATAATTTTTCCAGGAACTGAGGTTAGACTAACAGGTCTATAGTTCCCTGGGTCTTCCCTCACACCCTTCTTGTAGAATGGAATAACATTGGCTAGCTTCCAGTCAGCAGGGACCTCCCCAGACTCCCAAGACATTTGGTAGATGATCAAGAGGGGTCCTGCCATGACATCCGCTAGCTCCTTCAGTACTCTGGGATTAATTCCATCAGGCCCCATGGACTTGTGAACATTCAGCTGATACAGCTGGACCCTTACAATTTCAGTGTCCACAAATGGAAAGTCACTGTTCCCACACTCGTGGTCCTCTGACTCAGGGGACTGGGCAGCTCGAGGTCTATCAGTATTAGTAAAGACTGAGGCAAAAAAAAGCATTGAATGCTTCTGTTTTTTCTTCATCCCTATTAGTCAGATGACCATCTTCAACAAGTATCAGTCCAATGTTTTCTTTAGACCTCCTCTTGCTATTAACATACTTAAAAAAAGCCCTTCTTGTTGTCTGACACAACACTGGCCAGTTTCAACTCTGAGCTTTGGCCTTTCGAGTCTTCTCCCTGCATATATGAACCACGGCTCTGTAATCTTCCTGTGAAGCCTGACCTTGCTTCCAGAGATCATACAATTTCTTTTTCCTCTTGAGCTCCACGAGGAGTTCCCTCTTCAGTCAAGCCGGTCTTCTGCCCTGCTTGCTTGACTTTCAACACAGTGGAATTGCCTGCTCCTGTGCTTATAAAAGGTGGTTCTTAAAGACTGACCAGCGCTCATGGATTCCTAAGCCCTCAAAAGCAGAATTTCAGAATTACTGAAACCTGTTTCGATGACAACAAAGCCCTTATTCCATTTCCAAGGGGAAACCAGTTCTTAGATGAAAAATAAACTGCTTTTCTAAGCAAGTTAAAAATTATGTTTGGGCTCAATAGCTCACATAAAGTACAAAAATTAGCATGATCTCTACACAAGCCCACTTTAAAACACGACACTTATTTATAATAAAAAAATTCTGAAAGCACTTCTGAAGTAAAAAAACAAAACAAAACAAAACAAAAAAAACAAAAAACAAACCCAAACAGAAAAAGCCCTTCAAATGTTTCCAAAGAATAAGAATGTGGTAAAAGGAACACCAATTTAAAGAACAAACAGTATCACTGTATTGGGTCTGGCTGAGATGGAGTTAACCTTCCCCATAGCAGCCCTCATAGTGCTGTGCTTTGTATTGGTAGCTAGAAAGGTGTTGATAACACACCAGTGCTTAGGCTACTGCTGAGCAGTGCTCCCACAGCATCAAGGTTGTCTCTCCAACATTCCCCCCTCACCAGTAGGCTGGGGGTGGGCAAGATCTTGGGAGGGGACATAGTCAGGGTCAAACTGACCAAAGGGATGTTCCATACCATATGACCTCTGCTCAGCAATAAAAGCTAAGAGAAAGGAGGAGGAAGTGGGGGCATTTGTTATTACCACGTTTGTCTCCCAGAGCAACCGCTATGCATACTGAAGCTCTGCTTCCCAGGAAGTGGTTGGACATCGCCTGCTGATGGGAAGTAGAGTAATAACAGTTGACACAGTGGAATTGCCTGCTCCTGTGCTTCTAAAAGGTGGTTCTTAAAGACTGACCAGCACTCGTGGACTCCTAAGCCCTCAAAAACAGATTCCCAGGGTACTCTGCTAAATAGCTCTCTGAATAGCTTAAAGTTTGCTCTGAAGTCCAGGGTAGCAACTTTGCTCTCCTTTTTTCTCTCATTACACTGAAAATTTTAAACTCAACAATTTCATGATCACTGTGGCCAAGACAGGCACCTACCATCACATCCCCCACGAGTCCTTCTCTAGTCATAAACAAGAAGTCTAGGAGGGCATCTTTCCTAGTTGGCTCACCGAGTACCTGTGACAAGAAGTTATCTCCTCCAAACTTCAAGAATTTCCAAGACCTGCTCGTCACAGCAGTATGGCATTCCCAGCTGATGTCTGGGAAGTTGAAATCTTCCCTAAGGACAAGGGCTACCGATCCAGAGATTTCTCCTAATTGCCTATAGAATAACTCATCAGTGCTATCGTCCTGGCTGGGCGACTACTAGTAGACACCCACTACAACATCTCCTTTGTCTTCCATCCCCCTAATCCTCACCCAGAGGCTCTCAACCACATCATCCCTAACTGTAAGGGCTGTACAGTCAAACCTTTCCCTTACATATAGTGCAACACCTCCACCTCGTCTGCCTTGCCTATCCCTCCTGAACAGCCTGTAGCCCTCCATCCCAGCACTCCAATCGTGGGTCTCATTCCACCAAGTCTCGCTAATACCAATGATATCATAGCTCTGGGAGTTGACCAATGCTTCCAGTTCATCCTATTTGTTTCTCATACTGCGTGCATTGGTGTACAAGCATTTCAGATATGCTCCCAAGCCCTCCATGCTCCCAGGAGCAGTGTAAATGTTCCCACTAGCATTGCCACCCTCAGACGATGCCATGCCAGCCCTTGGCTTACCTACTGCAATCCTGTTGGTATCCCCTTCCCCCATTGATTCTAGTTTAAAGCTCTCGATCAGTATGTTATGGGTTAACCCCTGTAGGCAGCTAAGCACCACGATGCCACTCAATCACTTCTCCCCCACACCCCCAGTAGGACAGGGGAAGAGGAAAGGAAGACTAAAAGCAAGGAAACTTGGGGGTTGAGATACAAATTGTTTAATAAGCAAAGGAGAAGTGGAAGAAGAGAGAAAGAAAACAAAACAAAACAAAACAAGCGATGTAAAGGTAATCACTCACCACCTCCCATGGGTAGGTCTGATGCCCAGCCAGTTCCCAAACAAAAAGATGACTAACCTGCCTAACCCTCCTCCTCTCCCTTTTTATTGCTGAGCATGATGTTTTATGGCATGGAATATCTCTTTGGTTAGTTCGGGTCATCTGCCTGGTTACATCCCCTCCCAACCTCTTGCGCATCCCCCGATCTATTCACTGGGGGGAGGCAGAGTAAGAAACTGAGAAGGCCTTGACACTGTGCAAACACTGTTCAGCAACAGCTAACACACTGGTGCGTTATTAGCATCGTTTTTGTCACAAATCTAAAACACAGCACCATACAAGCTGCTATGAAGACAATTAACTCCAGCTCAGCCAGACACAGTATACGTATAAAGCAAACTGATATCAGTTTCTCTTGTGAACAGTTATTGACTTCTCTGTGGTTTAAAGGAAGCAGCATCCTAGAAGATGAGCAAAAGCCACTTAGGGAGAAAAAAAACCAAGCAAAACACCGGCCAAAAGTACAAAACCCCTTTTTGTTAAAGCCTCATGTGTGCCCAAGTCCCTCTGTTTTTTTTTTGTTTGTTTGTTTTTTGGTGTTTTTTTTTTGTTTGTTTGTTTAAGAAAACTGAAGTGTTCTGCTGGGGTCAATGCTCTTCAATGTATTCATAAACAATATGAAAATGAGATGAGCAATGAGGTGACAAAGTTTGGAAATGATATGGAATTATTCAGGGACAACTACAAAGGACTACAGAAGGATCTTATACGACAGGCAATAAAAAAGCATGTGAAATTAAAGATAAAGTGAAATAGGAAATGAATTTGAGTTTTAAATACAGCAAAAGGTAATAGTAAGCCATTACTGCTCAGGAATGAGTCCTTGGAGTTGTCGTAGATGTTTCCATGAATACCTTAGCTCAGTAATAGCAAAAAAAAAGAAGTATGAAGTTTTATTGATTATTAGGAAAGAAATAGAGAATAAAGCAGGAAACAATTTTATTGCTGCACAACTCCATAGTTTGCCTCCATTTTTTTTAATACTGTTTGAAGTTTGGACCCCCCCCTTCATCTTAAAAACTGTACAGTACAACTAAAAGGATTCCAGAAAAAGGCAAATGATGTCTGTACTAGAAATTTAAAACAGAACTAACTTCTGTATTTAAGAAATATATGAAATTTATGTTATGAAATTAAGTCCTTCCTCCTAAACCATAGCAGAAACATAAGCTCAGCAGCAACTGACAAATGCTATGCTTCTATTACTGAAAAACCCTGTCAGTGTAGGACAAAAGACTGAAGATTATCAAAGGTATGGAATGGCTTCCATAGTAGGAAACCTAAATTAACTAGTAATCTTAAGTGGTACACAAACAATGGCTAGAAATCAGTTCTTCAGTTTCTTCCAGGGCAAGGAAATAAGAGGCAAAAAATGAAGATAACAGAAGCTAGATTTAAAGCCTATTAAAGTTTTTCTTCATGAAAGGATATACACAACTCAATTCTGCTTATTGCCTAAGTAGGTTTTCAATGTCAAAAGCTTGTGTAAAAGTTCAGTGCTCCTGTAAAAATTGAAGAATTAAGTCCTACATAACAAAATAAATTCTTCAGTTTTTATACAGTACTTAAAATTACTTTGATAAAGAGCACTGACAAAAATCTAAAAATATAACTATATAGTTATATTAGTTAAACACCATTTTCATAAATTCTGTTTCCTATTTCCTAGAAGCTGAGCAGATTAAAAAAAAAAAAAACCAACCAAAAAACAACCACCCACTAATACCGTACCTCTGATCCTTCTGCATTAAAATGATCCAGGGCTTGTTTCCTCAATTCCCCTTTTATTGATCCATCAAGTCTCTAAAGAAATTGAATAATACAGTTAAAAAGGAACTCCTACTATATTCTAATTGGAGCAACTTGAATTCTCAATTGCCAAAACAATGGGGGGGGGGGGGGGAAATAAGAGTAATGTAACACTTCATCTTTCTAATTCATCAGTTTCATTTCAAAATACTATTCAGCATATAGTAATTGCCAGTCTTTTCCTGTACATAAAATTAAATTTTCATAAATCTTTCTACAAAAAGGACACTTTTCTTGAGATAAAGCGGTAAAGATCAAGGCTTCTTGGCTACTACCAGCAAAATTCTTACCTGAAAGGGAAACTGACGATACTTCAAATACTCTGCTAGGATGTCTAGCATCCTCACCATCTGAGAGAAAATCAGTACTCTGTTGCCACGTTCTCGTAGACGAATCAATAGCTTGTCAAGAAGGATTAGTTTCCCACTGCTACGTATTAAATGCTACAAGACAAGAAAACGTTTATTGCAAAATGAGTTCACCTCAACACTAATATACACTGCAGATGGTTAGACATTCATTAACTGAACATTAAAGTTTAATAAGTGTTTAGTCAGTCCTGATCTTGTAAAAAAACTCATTATAAAAGCATTAAGTACTCTAACTGAAGTCAACAGGAGTACCGACTAGCATGTTTTTCAAATAAATGCATTTCTCAGCTCTGGCTCATAAAACAGCATCTTAACATTTCATTAAAATATTAAGTAAATATACTGTGCTATGAGTTAGAGCAGTTACAGTGTAGACTCAAGTTCTTTTCTACCAAATAAACAACAACAACGAGACTACCTTAGTACTACTTGCTCCTCACTTTCTGTCTTTTGAACAGAAATAAGCAATGCTACTTGATCCTCTAAGTACTTTTAAACAATGCCTAATCAGTCAAGTTTCTCAGGCAAGATAAAAGTGAGAGGAATCTTGTTTGTAGAGGTCAACAGGCTTTAGCTAGGTTACAATGTTAAGCCTTCTCAGCTCCAGTGGGAACAACTAGAACAGAAACTCAGGTGCATGCTGAATTTAATGTTGAAAACATTAGGCCTCTTTAGCTGAAGAAGCTCAGGATAAAATTTTGAGGAATAAAAAGGTTTGGAGTTAGGTGCTTTTATTCTTTATGCCAGAAATGAGAAGGATATATCATTCATAATTAGAGCTAACAAAGCTTATTCAGATGAGCCAAGGAAATAATTGTTAAAAATATGCAATTATTAGCAATAACAGCTGAACAGTTCTGATGAGTTTAATTATAAATTTAAGTAGTTAGAGTGTGCCAAGTTGCAGATGAAACATCCTTTAGCTTTGATAAGCACTTTATAATATAAAATAGCTTGTGCAGTGACAGCTTGTGATTTCAATTTAGTAGTTTTGGGGAAAGTATTTAAATTATGAACTTCAAAGCTTACAGAAAAAAAAAAAAAAAACCAACAACCCCGATCTTTAAAAATATTTATGTTGTTATAAACTGCATCAATTACAACAGTTCTTTTATTTGTTGCTGTGGTTCTCAACAGTTTTAGTACAAAGATTAGTTAACCTTTACAAAAATCCAAACTATAAACCCACAACACAATCACAGACCATCTTTAGTAGTGATGCTATAATTGCTTTCATTTATAACAACAACAAAACCAGACTAAGCTTTGTATGTTTATTACTTTTATTTCCTTTCACTTTGGTTGTTTGAAGGCATGCAGAGAACAGTGTTTGATTATAAAAAAGCTTAAAGAGATTCTGCATATTACTTTCTGCTATCACACGGATTGTTGGTGTACCACTGCCACTCACATGCATTTGCATTTATATTCAATTTACCTGTTTAACTGCTTTATTTTAATTTGGGTTTAAAATAGGTCTTAAGTTTATTTAGTCTGAAAATACACAGACTATTTCAAACTATTTCCTTTTTATTTTGATCATAATTTAAGCCAGGGATATTTTATTTAGCATTGATCTCTCTATTATTCAGTTCTAGTTAAGAAACAAACAAACAAAAAATAATCAATTCACTTACCTGTAAAACCCAAGATGCACATTTAATAGAGAACTTGTTCTGTATTAATATACTTTAATAAGAACTAATAAATTGCCAGAACACTATAAAATTACTGCATGCATATTAGAGATGTAAAAACACTTTAAAAAGAAAAAAGAATAGAAAAAAAAAAAACAAACCAACCACAAAGAAAAAAAGGTATTACCTGTAAGGCCTCCTGTTTATTATAGAATTCATTATCATCCGGTGGTTTAATGAGGTAGCAATGGTTACAACACTTCTTGAGTTCCATCATGATGTTCAAAAAGCCTGAGGTACTGCCTTTTGAACCTTTACTCAGGGCTTTATAATTCCTGGTTAAAATCCACCTATGATATAGAATGTGCAATGGAAATAATTTCTAACCATTTGTGGAAATATGAAGGATGCAAGCTCTTAAAATATCAGTTCAAATTGCATTATGAGGACTATTACACTTCAGTAATTTTCATATAAATATATCATTAAAATAGCAGGAATTAAAAAGTGTCATTACTTACTTGTAATATTGCTTCTGCAACGCGCTCATTTCCATCCTCAAAATTTGTTCAACCTTAGCAGGTAAAGACTTTTCTACATCTTTTTTAACTCTTCTGAGTAGAAACGGTTCAAGTTCTTTGTGAAGACTTGCATAACCAAACTCTCTCCCTTTGCCATGCTCCTCTTCAAAATCTTCCCAGGAAGAAAACCTTCAACATAAGAAAGAATAAAGGTAAAATAGTGACATACCATGAACACAGACACACAAAGATCATAAATATACCACATGTGCACAAACACATACTGACTTCTTCCCCACTTCCCTCTGGTTTAGTTAATAAGTTTCTGAATTTGCATCTCACAAGAAATTCCAAATATTTTTGTCTGCAAATAGGAGAATGGAAATTTCCAAACACTTTTGCAGAATGAAAATTCAAAACAAACTACTCAATTTTAATTTCTCCAGTGAAAATCCAACATTTTACTTTTCTGCATGGAAACCCAGGTAAAAGGCTGCAGAAATTCCATTATATTTCTCAAGAGCAGCATGAAAAAAATAGTTGTATAGCTGGAAGAAGTGCAAGAGAACAGACCACTTCACATACTTTTTGCAGCTTGTATGGACTAGCTGAAATGTAATTATCCTCTGGTATGTGCTAACAGACTAAGAGAATGGACTTTGTGATCAAATGAAGAATAGGTGCCAGACAACAACCTTAGTGGCTTTGCTTGTAAGGTTCTGAAGAAGTCAATGCAATGCATAGCTCTGAAACTAATTGGAGTTACAGTGCTTTGTATTTACAAGATATCTGAAAGGAACACGTGCACTTATTTATCACAGACATAAAGAGAGGTCAGTATAGAATAATGTCAATACAGTAAACCTATTCTATGCAAACCGCAAGCGCAAATTGGCTGCCTGACTGAACTACTGGATATTGGGAATTGTGGTACAATCTTGTTTTCATTCATGGTACTAACACAGAAAAGAAGACATCCTCAGCCCCATTCTATTTCCCTAGAGTAAATCCATGTGATTTTCCTTTTAGATTAAGATGAAGCATCTTTTCAGGGTTCTGAGCCATACATCAATCCATCTTTTTTGTGGACTGCTAAAACAGAAAAAGTGACAACTGCTACCAAAATAATTTATAAAGAGCAGCATTAAAAATACATGCATCTATTTTATATAAAATATTTAAACTATTTCACAATGCAATTCTTTATTGATTCTCCAATCACTACAATATTCTGCCATAAGAAACTTGACCACAAAAAAAAAAAATCACGTTCCTTACTTTTCTGGCATGATGAAGTGCAGCAAAGACCAAAGCTCTTTGAGGGAGTTTTGCAGAGGGGTTCCAGTAATAAGAAGACGATGATTAGACTTAAAGTCTATTAAAGTCTTGTACAGAAGGGAATCATCATTTTTTAAACGATGAGCTTCGTCAACTCCTATAAATACCCAATTCAGACCACCAAGGAATGACTTAAAGAAATTGGGGGGGGGAGAGAGAGACATTATACAAGTTAATATCTTATGCAATTTCTGACATTTTACATGAGGTTATATATACACTATCACTCATTTTATTTTAATAACAAATGGACACTTATATGTTTTTAGTATTAATTATGGTTTTTATGTTTGCTGGATTCAACAAAAGGCTATGCAGGCATCCCAAGTTTAAAAGGAAAGTATAAGCCAAGTTTATACTTGGGGGGGGGGGGGGAAGGAGGAAGGCAAAAAGCTGATCTATAAATTTTCAACTAACAAAAAAAAAAAAAAAAATCCACTATTGAAGCTCTTCTTTCCAGCATGTACAAACAAATGAAATAAAGCCAACACGCAGAACTTTTTTAATTAAAATTTTCATACACTGTTAGGATTAACAATCACTCTATGTGCTACCATCATGAAGAGAGTAGTAATATACATATACATAATACTGCACACACAAATACAAAGATAAAACATGGGATTTCAGAGTTGTGAATCACAGGCATTTGGGGCTAGGTTTGTTTTTCCAGTTCCTGGATGATGGTCTACATGAAAGTTGAGATGTGAAGAAATTACTACAGTAACGTGAAGCTCAAGCAAACTGAAGAAAAAGAAGTTTTACCCACTCAATATTGGGGGGGCGGGGGGGGGGGGGGGGAGAGGGGGCAGAAAGCCTCACCACACATTCATAAAATCTAAAAGTGCTTAAAGAAAACTTCACTGTCATACTTCCAAGAGTAAAGCTGTCATACTCCCCATGCATTTAATGGCCCAGAACCCAAATACGTGCCAACTCTAAAGGAGTTTTACATTCTACAAATGATTTTATCTCTCTGAAGAAGTGTGATTACCTTATCCTTCAGCAAAATTTCATAAGTTGTTAGAAGTATATTAAATTTTAATCGCTTGGTCTGTGGATGCATCCATTCATGAGTTCTTATCTACAAGAAGAATCAAGTGAACTATAAGCTAGAGAAAAATGGTCTTATTGATTGGGATGACTTCAGGTACTACAGCAATATAGATGTTAAGTGACATACAAGAATCTGATAACGAAAAAAGAACATAACATGTGAAACTTTTTTTTTTTTTTAAGTTATTAAACAGTGGTGAGTGGGGGTGTTGGTTTTTGTTTGGTTGGGTTTTTTTGTGGAGTTTTTTGTGCGTGTGTATGGTTTGTGTGTTTTTTTTTTTTTGTTTTGTTTTTGTTTTTTTTTTTTTAAACTTTAATGGATAAGGTTACTTACATTCTTCCTTTCAGAAAACAAATTAAGATTATGTCTGTCTGGCTTAAATATTTATTTTATGCACCTAAATAATCACATGACAAAAGACAATTTATTTTCAAATGCAAGGTTGCATTTTTAATCCTTTTTATTATTAAGCAGGAATGAAATCTTTCACACACATTTATATCAGATCAAAATTTATGCTTTTAACTTGCGTTTTAAACACATAAAATGTTTCAAATAAGTATTTGCTCATTCCTAATCAAAATATTGGAGATTAGCATAAGACAGGAACATGAAGTGAGTCTTGTTTACCACTAATCTTTTTCAATGATATAAAGAAATACTCACCATATTTCTGCTAGTTATATCTCCTAAGTAAACCACAGCATTCATCTGAGGAGCCCAAGTTTGAATCTCTCTTTGCCAAGATGTCAAGGTAGAAAGTGGCACGACTAGCAAGAAAGGCCCATACAGTTGATGTTCGTGAAACAGGTAGTTCAGGAAAGAAATTGTTTGTATTGTTTTACCCAGACCCATTTCATCTGCAAGAATACAACTATTCCCTCTAAAAAAATAAATAAATAAATAAATAAATAAATACATAAATGCTTTCAAATTAAAAACAGCAAGACTAATTTAAGACTATACTTACTTGCACCACGAGTGAGCAAGCCAGTTCAGTCCATTTAACTGATAATCTCTTAATTCTAAACTCTCATGTCCTCCAATATAAGATGGTTGCTTCTTTAGTGCAACAAACCTCGGCCTCTGTTTTAGAATCTGTCAAAAGGAAATTGAGCGTCAGTTCTACTACTAAGTGAAATTACCAAAACGTCGTCTTATAGAAACAAAGTAGCAGTAGGAATCTGTTTGGTCACCAAGTCTACTATTTATTCATCACAGACAACTAAGCCATATAACAATATCAACCCATTTGCAAGCTAAAATTAGTTTGACTGCTGATCTAAATTCCACAACAGAAGTGACATGAACTCATTCACAAAGGTTACTTTTAAAACAAATTAAAATACTAAACAATTCCATCTTTGAATGGCAATAAAATAAGTAGGGAACAAAATATCTACAAAAGGCTATTCTTAATAGTGATACTTGCTACATATATAAATATAGCTATCATTATTACCATTCTGGACAACATTCAAAAATATTTTATAATATTCATCTTATTTCTGGATGCATAAAATACATCAACTTTTTTTTATTATTGCAACTGTATAAATCCATTGAAATTACATACTCACCTTGCAGTCCTTAAATGGAGTGGTCTTGGATTGATTTCTGCTAAAATACTCATCAATACATGCCTGAAATTTTTTGGCAATGAGAGCACCGTCTTCCCAGCTACATTCCGAGTAAGGCAGACCCTGCCATTTGCAATAGTAATCTGGATAACCAGCTGCTGATTTCTGATTTGAATGAGCTGCAGAAATGCATCAGAGATACCAGATCAATATTTTCCTTCTGTATTTTAAAAAAGCACTCATTTTAGGTGATAAGACAGCATGAACTAGTTTCACAACAAAGACAGTATGACAACTTTTCTCTTCATCAGAGATTTTATTTTGCCTTAAGTTGTTCGGGATATTAATAACCTGAATTTCTTAACTATAAATTCAACATGCAAGCAATAAACTTGTAATATGCTCAACACTGCTTTCCATCTGGAAGTTTGTCACGTACCAATTATCCTTTCCACTATTTGATACTGTTTATGTAGATCATCTGTAAGTTCCTGCTGGCAGTTATAATATTCCACGTCTTCCGGAGAAGCATTTTTCAGCCTGAAACGGGAATTTATTTGCAGCACTTATTACATTGTTCTAAAACTAAGAAAAACTGGCAATTTTAAAGCTCTGGACGTAAGCACCACAGGAATGCTGCTTAGAGAGCTGCTTTGAAGAAGCTACAACTCTGAAATTCCTGCTATAAAAGTGTTGCATCTGGCCTAGGTACCTCATCACTGATAACTGAGAAAGCTTATCAAGAGACATTACTATCAGCTACACCTTGTACTAGTCACACAGATCGTTTATAGTATCTGTTCTCAACATTGAGTAGTATACTTCACATGGTATTTTCATGGAACAGAAACAGATGGCTCACTATAAGAATCTATCTTATGAGTAGGAGTCACTAAAAATCCCACCACTATTCATAGATTATATTAAACATACTAATAAAATGGAATACCAAAACATAGCACTAAAATGTAAGCATTTTTTTCACTTCTTGATTCTGAGGCTTTAACAGAAGTTTGAGCCAAGAAAACTAATTGCTATAATGTTTTGAGTGCTTTAGCCATTTCTGATTTTTTTTTTTAATCTCTGCAGCAATACCTGAAGAACTCTGATCAAAATACAATCAATGACAAAATTAGTAAAAGGTAAGATTTAAAACAAAAACAGAAACCCCACCACCCATCTTGTTAAAGCTTCATTTATAACAGACACATAAAAATCTAGGTGTAGAAGCTGCTTCCTTAAAGGCCTGATTTTACAAGATGTGTGAGTATTCTCACTTGCTCAAGTAAAGTTGGTATGCTCAGAATCTTACAGGATCATAAGGTGTTAGGGAAGCTTCAACTTTAAAGCTTTTGTCTTCCTGTTGTATAGGCACTTGAAACTATGCCTTCACAAAGAGGCAACAGAACTCACAGAAACACAATAAAACATCTATATTGTTACAAAAAATATGCAACGTGGAAGTAGTTATAAAAATACTCACCAGCGTTTTGTTTCCTGATCCTTTTTCTTATAGTTGTCCAGTTTCTTCATTCCTTTAACATTTTGTTGCTTCAGTGTTTCCTCAGTTTCCCAAGTATTATGGATGTGTGACCAGCCTTTCCATTTAATAAGATACTGTACTTCTCCTAGCTCCTTTGACTTTTCAAACCCAGTATTTGGGTCACCATCTGCCTCAACTGCATAGATGGTGGTTGCAGCACCAGTGGCTGATAAAGAAACCACACCATAAGGCTTGATTAAGCATGCACTGCCATAAATTAACCAGTAAAAAAAATATACAGCAGAAAGCAATTTGTGATGCTCTTGTATGAGCATGTAACTTGACTAATTATATCTACAACTCTTATGTCACTCCTCTTATTTGAAGAATTATGATATAGCTATATTAAACACACACACACAAGTATACCAACGAGATTAAAAAAAAAAGCCACCAAAAAACTCTGCATCGAACCTATAGTATCTCATGAAAATTTTCTTATCATTCCTAGTTTTTCTAGTGATCCCCAGAGAATGCTCCACTAACACTGCTTGCTGTCATCTTTGCTATATCCTTCTCATCTCTGAGAATATAACAGATATTTAACATTGTGCTTAATCAGCCTTGAGACTTGAATAGCCTACTATTCAATTATTACTATGAATGCTATAAATCCAATTCACAGAATCAAAGAATGGTTGAGGTTGGATGGGACCTCTGCAAGTCATCTGATCCAACCCCCATGCTCAAACAAGGTCACCTAGAGCCAGTTGCCCAGGACCGTGTCCAGATGGCTTTTGAATATCTCCAAGGAGGGAGACTCCACAAGCTCTCTGGGCAACCTATTCCAGTGCTCGGTCACCCTCACGGTCAAAAAAAGTCTTTCCTGATGTTCAGATGGAACCTCCCATGTTTCAGTTTGTGCCCACTGCCTCTCATCCTGTCACTGGACACCAATGGAAAGAGCCTAGCTCTGTCTGATTTGCACTCTCCCTTCAGGTATTTATATACATTAATGAGATCCCCCCTGAGCCTTCTCTTCTCTGTCCCAGCTTTCTCAGCTTTTCTTCATAGGAGAGATGCTCCAGTCCCTTCATCATCTTTGTGGCCCTTTGTTGAACTCTCTCCTGTAGTGCCATCAGTCTCTTGTACTGGGGAGCCCAGAATTGGACACAGCACTCCAGGTGTGGCCCACCAGCACTGAATAAAGGGAAAGGATCACCTCCCTCAACCTGCTGGCAATACTTTGCCTAATGCAGCTAAGGATACCATTAACCTTCTTTGCTTCATGGGCACATCGCTGGCTCATATTCAATTGGTGTCCACCAGGACCCTCAGGACCTTTTCTGCAAAGCTGCTTTCCAACTGGTCATCTCCCCAGCATATATTGGTGCCTGGGCTTGTTTCTCCCCAGGTTCAGGACTTGGCACTTCCCCTTGTTGAACTTCATGAGGTTCCTGTCAGCCCATTTCTCCAGCCTGTCGAGGTCCCTCTGGATGGCAGCACCACCCTCTGGATGGCAGCACCACCCTCTGGCCTATCAGCCACTCCTCCTAATTTGGTGTTGTCTGCAAACTTGCTGAGGGTACACTCTGCCCCATCATCCAGATCATTAATGAAGATTTTGAACAGGATCAGACCCAGTACTGACCCCTGGGATACGCTGGCTAGTTACTGGCCTCCAGCTAGACTTCGTGCCACTGATCACCACCCTCTGGGCCCAGCCATTTACCCAGTTTTCAATCTACCTCACTACCTGCTGATCCAGCCCATACATCAACAGCTTGTCCATAAGGATCTTATGGGAGAGTGTCAAAGGCCTTCCTGAAGCCCAGTTAGACTATATCCACTACTCTCCCCTCATCTACCAAGCCAGTCACTTTATCGCAGGAGGTTATCAAATTGGTCAAGCATGACTTCCCCATAGTGAAGCCATGCTGACTACTCCCGATGACCTCCTTGTCTTTCATGTGCCTGGAAATGGTTTCCAGGATTAGCTGCTCCATCACCTTCCCAGGGATCAAGGTGAGGCTGACCAACCTGTAGTTCTCTGGGTCCTCCTTCTTGCAGATAGGAGTGACGTGCAAACTAGTAACAACAAATGAGGAGAAGGCTGAGGTACTCAACAACTTTTTTGCCTCTGTCTTCACTGGCAACCTCTCTTCCCACACCTCTCGAGTGGATGGACCTCAAGGCAGGGACTGGGGGAGCAAAGTCCCTCCCACTGCAAGAGAAGATCAGGCTCGTGACCACCTGAGGAACTAGAACATACATAAGTCTATGGGACCTGATGAGATGCATCCCAGAGTCCTGAGGGAATTGGCTGATGTAGTTGCCAAGCCACTCTCCATGATATTTGAAAAGTCATGGCAGTCAGGTGAAGTCCCTGGGGACTGGAAAAAGGGAAACATTGCAGCCATTTTTAAAAAGGGTAAAAAGGAGGACCCTGGGAACTATCAACCTGTCAGCCTCAGCTCTGTGCCTGGGAAGATCATGGAACAGATCCTCCTGGAATCTATGCTAAGGCACATGGAGGACAGGGAGGTGATTCGAGACAGCCAGCATGGCTTCACCAAGGGCAAGTCCTGCCTGACCAACCTAGTGGCCTTCTATGATGGAGTAACTACATCAGTGGACAAGGAAAGAGTTACAGATGTCGTCTATCTACAGTGGACTTCTGCAAGGCCTTTGACACGGTCCCCCACAACATCCTTCTCTCTAAATTGGAGAGATATGGATTTGATGGGTGGACTGTTCAGTGGATGAGGAATTGGCTGGATGGTCGCATCCAGAGAGTAGTGGTCAATGGCTCGATGTCCAGATGGAGAACAGTGATGAGTGGTGTCCCTCAGGGGTCCGTTCTGGGGCCAGTGCTGTTCAATAACTTCATCAATGACATAGACAGCGGGATCGAGTGCACCCTCAGCAAGTTTGCAGATGACACCAAGCTGAGTGGTGCGGTTGACACGCCTGAGGGATGGGATGCCATCCAGAGGGACCTGGACTAAAAGAAGTGGGCCTGTGTGAACCTCATGAGGTTCAACAAGGACAAGTGCAAGGTCCTGCGCCTGGGTCAGGGCAACCCCCAGTATGAATACAGGCCAGGGGATGAAGGGATTGAGAGCAGCCCTGAGGAGAAGGACTTGGGGGTACCGATAGATGAAAAGCTGGACATGAGCAGGCAACGTGCTCTCGCAGCCCAGAAAGCCAACCGTATCCTGGGCTGCATCAAAAGAAGCGTGGCCAGCAGGTCGAGGGAGGTGATTCTGACCCTCTGCTCTGCTCTGGTGAGACCCCACCTGGAGTACTGCATCCAGCTCTGGGGTCCTCAGCACAGGAAGGACATGGACCTGTTGGAGCGGGTCCAGAGGAGGGACACAAAAATGGTCAGAGGGCTGGAACACCTCTGCTATGAGGAAAGGCTGAGAGAGTTGGGGGTTGTTGAGCCTGGAGAAGAGAAGGCTCCAGGGAGACCTTATTGTGGCCTTTCAATACTTAAAGGGGGCTTTTAAGAAAGATGGAGAGAGACTTTTTAGTAGGGCCTGTAGTGATCGGACAAGGGGTAATGCTTTTAAACTAAAAGAGGGTAGATTCAGACTAGATATAAGGAAGAAATTTTTTATAGTGAGGGTGGTGAGACACTGGAACAGTTTGCCCAGAGAGGTGGTAGGTGCCCCATCCCTGGAAACATTC
The DNA here is from genome assembly GCF_965183815.1 of Platalea leucorodia. Taxonomy (NCBI): domain Eukaryota; kingdom Metazoa; phylum Chordata; class Aves; order Pelecaniformes; family Threskiornithidae; genus Platalea; species Platalea leucorodia. Next base: position 35,086,446 of record NC_138859.1, read on the forward strand.
AAGGTCAGGTTGGATGGGGCTCTGAGCAACCTGATCTAGTTGAATATGTCCCTGCTCACTGCAGGGACACTGGACTAGATGACCTTTAAAAGGTCCCTTCCAACCCAAACCACTCTAAGATTCTATGACATTTGCTTGCCTCCAGTCCTTGGGCACCTCTCCCAGTTGCCATGATCAAAGATTATCAAGAGTGACCTTGCAGTGACATCTGCCAGCTCCCTCAGCACTCGTGGGTGCATCCCATCAGGGCCCATGGACTTACGTATGTCCAGTTTTCCTAAGTACTCCCTGACCTGATCCTCTTCCACCAAGGGTACGTCTTCCTTGCTCCAGACTTTCCCCTGGTCTCTGGGTCCAGGGATTCCTGAAGACCAGTCTTACTAGTGAAGACTAAGGTGAAGAAGGCATTCAGTACCTCAGCCTTTTTCATGTCCTGCGTTACCAGGACCCTGCCCCATTCAGCAGTATGCCCACATGTTCCCTAGTCTTCCTTCTGTCACCTGTATACTTATAGAGGCCCTTCTTGTTGCCTTTGACAACCCTCACCAGATTCAATTCCAAGTGGGCTTTGGCTTTCCTAACTGTGTCTCTGCATGCTTGAAGAGTGTCTCTGTATTCCTCCCAGGTTATCAGTCCCTGCTTCCACATTCCGTATACCTCCTTTTTGTTTTTGAGTTTTGCCAGGAGCTCCTTGTTTATCCATGCAGGCCTACTGGCATTTTTGCCTGACTTCCTGCTCATTGGTATGGGCTGCTCTTGAACTATTTCTTCCTAAACTTGTTTTACTACTTCTCCCCCCCCCCCATATGTTTGGAATCTTATGTGGGGTAATTTTTAATTAAATACAGTCAGTATTACAGCTGAAGCACACTAGCAGCAGGAAACAGGCTCATTTCTGTGAGAAAAGCCAAATAAGGAAGTGGACACAACCAGATGCAGGGGACAGATATAGCAACAGAGCATGGCAATAGCAAAGGACAGCACGAGCAGTAACAACATCTGGGCATGCAGAATGTAAGAAGCCTAGTCCAAAAGGCTTTTAACACAGCGGTGACACTGTGCATTGGAGTAAGGGGCTAGAGTAAGAATACACTGGAATTTAGGACAGTATGGGAAAAGAAAGTTGAGAGAAAAGAAAGTGCAAGCTCTGAGATAGGCCAGAAACTCTAGAGATCAGGTATAACTAATGGAGAAAGACAGTTCTGAAGAGTGAGTAGGCCCAAGTTTTCTATAATCAGAACCCTAATTTGCAGGCTAAAAAAACCCAAAACAAAACAAAAAACCAAAAAAAAAACCCAAAACAAAAAAAAACACCACATAAGCAGGACACTGCATCCCATCAGCTGCTGGAAATATGACACCCCTACCATCATTCATAAAATTACTTTTGGAAGTGCACATGTAAGCACACCACTGAAATTTTAGATTCCACCATCCATTGCATTGTATTGGGACTATTTGTACAGGAATAACTGAAATGACAGTCTCAATGGTTTAGCCTTCCCAACATCATCCTTCAGCATTCAGGCTACTGGTTAGCTGTCCTTTCCAGTCCACTTTTTCTCCACCCCCCTGTATACAGTTTATACCTATTAGGTATCAACAAACTGTACAAGTAGTGGTGTAACAGTATGGTATGCATTTACACAATATGGAGCTATATTCCACTTCATTTTTTCCTTTTGCATTAATTAGTTACTTAAGTTCTTGTATGTTTTACTTTATAAGGCTTACAAAAGAAACATCCTTATGAGTATGAAAAACAAAATAAGATTACTTTCTGGTATTTTTAAACTTATTCTTTACAAACATCACAGCTTACCTACAGCTGAGAACAACTGCTGTTTACATTGCACCACAATGCACTGCAGCATCTTAAGAACACTGATAAAAAAAATACCTCCTTTTCGGCCAATTCGACTATCCATAAATTTCTCTATAGTTTCAAATTCATCTTCTTCAGGCTGCGGGACATCTTCTCCACAAACTTCCAACAAGTCATCAGAATCTGTCTTGGTTTCTTCAGCTTCTTTGTAACTAACATTGACTGTTGCCTGGCGACGAGATCCTCTCTTATCATAGTCATCATCATCTGATGAATCAAGCTGCCTCTTTTTCTGTCCTGCAATCTTTTTGCCACTTTTTGGTTCAATTCTTGAAGACAATAAGATACAACGCAACAGTGGGGTTTCAACATGGACAACTATAAGCCTTCTGTATTTGTTTCTGAATACATATATTTCATGACTGCTCAGTTATGCCACTTTCAGTTGGAGCAGACAGGAAAGAGGTATTCAACACAAACCACTGGTATGATAACATCTTTTGTAGCTTAAAAAAAAAGTCTTAAAGTTCTGTAATAAATATTAATGTTTTAATTTGCCTGTATAGTAGTACAATACTTGATTACGAATTAGAAATAGTACCAGAGTATCTAACAATACAAGACTTCTTACCTGCTTGGAGGTTTCTGGCTTTTGACCTTGTTTTTTGGCTCATAGTCAGATTCACTATCTTCACAACTGCTTTTCTCTCTATCTTCCTCTGATTCAGAATCAGAACCAGTTCCTGATACTGACCCTGACCCAGACATTTGCCAGTCTTCACTGTACATATTGAGAGACAAAACAGTAACTCACATTAGGTTTTGGGGGGTTTTTGTTTGGTGGTTTTTGGGTTGTGTTTTTTTTTTTTTTTTTAAAAATCGGGTATTCACCACAGGTTTGCTGCTTTAATTTCAACATTCTTCACAGAAATAAAAATGTTATAATAGTCATTTCAGCTGGAAGAACAGAAACTTATCATGAATGGATAACAGGTAAAAATTCAACTCCCTTTGAAGCCATTGGGCATTAAGTTTTCTGTTATCAAGAGGTAGATGTAAAAAACAAATCAAACCAAAAATCTGGATTTCTGTATAAATTACAGCTTTAATAATTGAGTTAATTTGACATCAATAAACCCAAAGTCCTTAACAAGACTTTAGCTGGAAAGATACATATTTACTGGAACTTACCTATGCTCAAGTCATAAAATCCCATAACATTATATTTTGCAGAATCCAAAATTCTCTAATAGCTATATGTTCCCTGTGCCTCATGTGAATAATTAGCAACTTCAGTACAGGAACCAAAAATGATGCAGAAACAGATTTGAAAAACACACAGAAAGGCTTGAACCATGGCAATCTGAGAGGCATTGGCTCCCAAAAGCCCCCACTGAGTTTCCAAATCAGTGCTTCACACCCATGCAAGATACTATGAGTAAGCCACTTGTGACTCCCAGTGGCAGTATCTCTGTGGTCCTGCTTAGCTGAGATCTACTTTGCAACAGGAAAGATGTACCCACTGATCAACAGTATCTTACCTCAGACTCTATACAGAGAAATTTAATCTTAATAGCTTGGGGGGGGGGGGGGGGAGGGGCAGGGAAAGAAAAGTCTGGCATGCATTCTTGAAAGGTTGCTAAATCTTTATACTACCATTTATGATCAGGTTTAGGGGTCTTCGACCAAGATGCTCAAACAGTACTAATGGCCTTCAAAGGCAGAATATTACTCGAAGGCCTTTTCATTAAATTTCAGATCAGGAAGCCTAAGAATCAGTGCTTTGATGCTTCTTTCACTTAAATATGCATTGGTCCTAGAAGTTACATTTTCATTGTGGTCAATGCATCTGTGTGCCTTGGAACTAACTACAGAATCATCTGTCTCCTTAAAAGATTTTTTTTTTTCTGCAAGCAGTAAATTAAAAAACACCCAACACCCCCCCCCCCCCCCCCCCCCAAATAAAAACAATAAAAACCCACCCCAAACCAACCAACTCCCCCACCCTATGCAAATCCACAACCTGTATTTATTTGGAGATATAGACAACATATAAACCACCATACTCTAGGGCTTGGATCTTGTACTAAGTTATATATAGAGAAATCTGATCTGCATGTCAGGTAACAACTGCAAACATACTTGTTCAAAATAGGTATAAATCAAAATTGAAGCACTGGATATATGAGGTTATTTGGTTACTAGTTTCTAAACTTAAATATCTTTCCTGTAACAGAGTATGTTATTAGGTGTAATCACATTCTTAAGTAACAGAAGACTGTTAATAACAATTCATCACTAGAAAAGTACTATTTTGCATAGCAAGCTTTTTTGCCTCCCCCTCCCCCCCCAATACCATTTCTTGAAGATATTATATTGGCAACCCTGAATATTGAGATGATTCAATTAACTGGATAAGAGGAATGAGAGAACAATTCAATTTCTATACACCCTTCATGAAAAGAAAACAAAACAAAAAACCCCCAAAACACAAACAAAAACCCACCAACCTAAACCAGCCCCAAAACAACAACAAACCAAACCCCACAAAATCCCAAAACAAAAACACCCCCACCCCCACCGCCACAGGTCACTATCAATGAAAAGGTATAACTTTTTTCACAAACTTTTAGATCTAAAGCTTAAAACCAGATCAATTTCAACCTCGCTTTATTGACTAGCCAAGACAGTTTATTACTGTCAAACCTGTAATAATTTTTTTGGTTTTTGCCTCTAAAGCATTTAAAAATTTGACATGAACTACGGGATTCCAACTTAAATTTTATCTGAGACAACCTACTTAAGTAGTTTCCTATTTCAATAATTTTCAGAGAGGACCTTCAACTCAAAAATATGCCGCAAATAAGACTACTTTAAAAATAAAAAGTGCTGATGAATGTTTTTCAGTAACACTGTAGGTAATACAGTCGCTTTTGCTCAGAAATGAATAGTGATATATATGTATTTATTTTAAAATATTCCAAAAACGTTAATCAAAATTGAGAAGCACAAGATTATGTATTTCAAGTGCAGAGAAGTGAAGCCTAGGTAATTATAAGCATTATGTCACCATAACAAAAAATTATATTATTTATGAAAAACATCTTACTCTCTATGTTTTTTCTTTGTTTCACTGGAAGAGTCATCTGCAGAATCTTCACTGCTTGATGAATCCTGCAGATGAAGAAAAGAATATATATGATTTATTACCACAAAAAGAATGAAGTATTTCTGGTATTAAAAAGATAATTCAGCTCCCACTTTCAAACTGAAATCATATTCTTAATGTCTTATCCTCTTCATCCCCCTCAGCGTACCCACTGACATTGAATAAGATCAGGATTGCTACTGATTTCATATTTCTCCATCTATGAATATACCATGTCAGCAGAACTCTAGAAAACACTACAAAAAAACCTGTCTTAAAATATAATCATTGTGCCTACATATAGTCATAGTTTAGACTGCTGCAAGTTAATAAATCAAGATGAAGGTTCTATCAAAAGCCTAATAAAATCTCCTGCCCTTTGAGAGCTCTCTCACCTTTCATATCCTCTCACATTTAAACACCACTAAGACAATTTTGAGAATAGCATGTATGTTTCTTCTCTCTCCACTCCTAAACAAAAAATAATAAATAAATCGATAAACCCTCTTAAAATTATTTTCCTAAAACCAATCTCAGAGATTAAATTTAGATAATTTTTATCCTGAAGAAGAGTCTTCAGGAAAAGAGTACTTAGCAACAACTATAAATTAATATTTTAACTATATATAATTAACTCCTTTGTTTAGTTTTAACAATGAGCAGCTAAATCTGACTAAAAAAAGATGATAAAGACACCCAGAGTAATGATTAAAGACTTGTGATCACAATGCTTACTTTTTTTTTTTTAATAATGAAGGAAATATTAAAGTCTGCTTTTAAATAAATTCTAATTCACAGTCACTAGTGTCCTTAAAAGATACTCCGACTGCACAAAGTCAACTTTTTTAAAACCTAAACCATAGGCTAAACAAATCTCTAAAATTGAAGTATGGTTCTCAAAATACAAGAATTCTTTTATAACTGTTACAAAAGTTGCAAAAATCTAGCTTTCTACTCCATATAGTGTTTTTAAAAACTGCAGCAGCTACCTTTATATAGAAACAATAGTGGAAAAGTCTTTTAGTATTTTTAACTGTCTTTATGGAACTCAGAAGGCAGAAATACAATGAAAGTTAGTACTACATGACTTGAAAATTTTGTCCATACATCACAAAATATCTAGCTAAAAATATCAATCTAAACTGCTATCATTTTGGCACAACTCACCTGAAAACATGCAACTAAATATTTCCCCCCCCCCATGTTTCCTTATAAACATGGCAGTTATTTGAACATTACTTTTATAGACTAAAACCAGACTTTTTAAGCACACACACACACACACTTAAGAGAATAGATCTTGGTCTACATAATTTTATTCTAACATATGGGGTAATGAGACATGCATGTTTACATTTTATTTACTAACTTATATGTTATTCACCTCTTCTGAACCACTGTCTGATGAGGCCGCCTTCTGCTGTTGTTGTTTCTTGAGCACTGCTGATTTCTGCACAGCAAGTATACTTGGACTGGACTTCCAAAACTGAATTGGAATTCAGATACAAGAGTCATTTAAACCTATTGAAACTTTAAAGTTTACCACATGCTTACTTTTCTTAAGATGAGCAGCATCACTATTAAGATGGATCTCAATTTTATTAATAATAAAAAATTCACTATAAAATACCGCATGCATTAATAATAATGGATAGCATTTTAAAGTAGTGAGACTTCTGCAAAAAGGAATGTTATATGAGAATTGCCGGCACAATTTTTACGGTAACTACAACAATAGTTGTGCAGGCCTCTGTATTATCAAGATAACTTTTTTTTTTTTAAAGTAAATTTTTAAACTGATCTAGATAGATAAGTCCCTTCAGGCCACTTAGCTGATATATTTTTGCGTCATATGGGAATACCTAAGTACATAGAATATCTCAAGTTGGAAGGGACCCATAAGGATCATCAAGTCCAACTCCCTGCTCCTCGCAGGACTACCTAAAACTAAACCATATGGCTAAGAGCATTGTCCAGATGCTCCTTGAACTCTGACAGGCTTGGTGCCATGACCACTTCCCTGGGGAGCCTGTTCCAGTGACCGACCACCCTCTCGGTGAAGAACCTTTTCCTAAGGTCCAGTCTGAACTTCCCCTGACACAGCTTCATTCCATTTCCCCGTGTCCTATCGCTGGTCACCAGAGAGAGGAGATCAGCACCTCCCCCTCTGCTGCCCCCCTTGAGGGAGTTGTAGACTGCGATGAGGTCACCCCTCAGCCTTCTCTTCTCCAAGCTGAACAAGCCAAGTGACCTCAGCTGCTCCTCCTAAGCCTTACCCTCGAGACCTTTCACTGTCTTGGTCGCCCTCCTCTGGACACACTCCAATAGTTTGATATCCTTCTTATATTGAGGCACCCAAAACTGCACACAGTACTTGAGATGGGGCCGCACCAGTGCGGTGTAGAGTGGGACAATCACCTCCCTCGACTGGCTAGCTATGCTATGCTTGATGCACCCCAGGACACAGTTGGCCCTTTTGGCTGCCAGGGCACACGGTTGACTCATATTCAACTTGCCATCAACCCAAACCCCCAGATCTCTTTCCACGGGGCTGCTCTCCAGCCTCTCCTCCCCCAATTTGTACGTATAACCAGGATTATCCCATCCCAGGTGCAGAATCCAGCACTTGCTCTTGTTAAGTTCCATACGGTTGGTGATTGCCCGGCTCTCTAGTCTATCCAGATCTCTCTGTAAGGCCTCTCTACCCTCGAGGGAGTCCACAGCTCCTCCTAGTTTAGTATCATCGGCAAACTTACTTAATGTACATTTGACTCCTGCATCCAGATCATTTACAAAAACATTAAAGAGCACTGGCCCTAAAATCGAGCCCTGGGGAACCCCACTGGTGACTGGCCGCCAGCCTGATGTAACCCCATTTACTAAAACTCGTTGAGCCCAACCCGTCAGCCAATTGTTCACCCATCATATTATGGACTTGTCTAGCTATGTGCTGGACATTTTGTCCAGAAGGATACTGTGAGAGACACTATCAAAAGCATAAACACAGACAACAACAACAAAAAAACCACCACAAAAACAGAATCCTTAACAGGCTTTGAATCTTACGATAGGAAATATTTTATTTCCTTTCTATATATCATATGTCATCCAAATTAAGGCCATATTACACAGAGAAAGAGGAGAGTTCAGGTAACTTTCATCCATTGCATTTAAGAGATTTCTGAACACCACTTTTTTTTCCTAAATTTGGCAGACTTTTTTTCCCCATACAGAAGACAAGCCTAAAATTGTCATACAATCATTTATTGATATGAAGAAACTAAGCATTAGAGAGACAACTTAAAAAAATTTTAGAAATAACATTATGTTTGGCTTTGTCTTCAAAAACATGCAATAAGTTAATAGTTGCTTCTGCGTGATAAAATTCAGGTAAGTATCTAACTGTAGGTATTTACAGAGATGAGACTTTAAGAGCCCAGTGTTTGTTATTGGAGCTAAGCATGTGCATTCACTAACCCAATCAAGTTAAAATTCTAAGTAAAAATTATGGGGGGTTTGTTTGTTTAAATTAAAACTGCTCTTGTAACTACTCTGTACAGAGTGTTTTTCCCCCCCCCCCCAAAGGGTTAATTTATATGGTTTTTTTTTTACCTCAGATCCATCAACTTTTGGTGGTGGTTTAGCTTGAACTTGTTTCTTCTCTCTAGATGTGTCAGACTCTGATTCTGATTGACTGCCTGACTCTGAACCAGACTCAGAGTCACTGCTACCTGATTGACTGCTACTTCCATCACTACTGCTTCCAGAGCTTGAACTAGATCCAGAAGCTGATGCTGACTCAGAATCATCATCTGATTGGCTGCAATTAGAAGTTAACAGGATATTACAGAATGGCTAATTAAACAGGATTAAAAAAAAAAGTCACATTAAAAAGACTTTAGCTTCACCTTTAAATCAATTGTTAGGTTAGCCCAGACACATGAATAGCATACAAATGAATGCACTGGATTAAATAAATCAGGAATGAAAATTCAGAGTTTAATCAGATACTTTTCACTAAACCTTAAAAGAAAAACAAGAAAGAAAGAAGGGGAAGAAAAAAAAAAAAAAAAAGGCAAGAAAGAAGGGAGAACATTAATCATTAACGTAGAAGAGTCAAACAAGGGTATTTCTCACCCACCCAAACCCTTTCTTAGCTCTATCAAATCCCACATATTTTTGTGTATACACACACACACACACAATTGTTTTAAGTCTTTTTAGATCAGCAGTGTCCCCCCACAGTTTTTTTTGAGCATGCATTTCTTCAAAGCAAATATAAACTCCGTTTTGTTTCCCTAGTTTTACTTTTTTCATAAAAACAATAAGGAAAAAAAAGTATCTTTAAGGAAGTACTCGCAAACTACATTTCTTGTTGTGATTTGGACAAACTATAGACAAAATACTACCAAATACTCGATTAAATAAAGTGTTTATAAAAGTAACTGGAAAATCAGAAGTGTGTTGTCACACATAATATAAATCCATGCAGACCATCTTATACTGTTAAAATAATGGAAATAAAATTCCTCACACAGACAAACTCTGAGTTTGTCACTGATTATATGACTTGTGCCAAGTCATATAATCAGTGACCTTAGTATATTCTTGAGCCACTGGATTATTCCACCTGTACATTCATTTCACATTAGATTTAACATATTTAAATAGAATAATATTTAAAGTTAAACATTTATTTCATGACTATTCAAAAACATAGAAACATTTGGTTTTCTAGAACAATTTTACAAAGGAACAGAGTTAAAACTTTAAATCAAATTCCTCATTAGGTTAAATACTACCATACTTTAGAGATATCATGAGGGAAAACATTTTAATTACAACACCACACAAGCAAAATAATTTTAAAATATGTACATTTGGGTTGCAAGCATTTAAAAAGAAACAAACCCCCAGTAAAGATAATACCAAAATCCAAAACAATAAAACCCCAAAAGCTAATATCAAAGTCTAAGCCTATCACTGCCAGCACAATTCATCTGGCTGTCAGCCAGCAAGGGTGTGTGTGCATGGGGGTGGTGGCAGCAGCAGCAGGTTGATCATCTTCTGCACTAGAACACACTTAATTGACAACATTTAAAGCCACAAAACAGAACCACTACTCTCCCTGTTGTTAACACCAATTAAATTGTACTAGTGAGGGGAAAAACGATGAATGAAGTTATTCACAAATCGATTCCTGTAGACAGCACCTCAACCAACCATCTGTGTCTGTTGACTTTGAAAGAAAGAAACAAAGCCTATAACACTAACATATTAACCTGACTTCAAAAATAAAAGCAAGGCACCCACTGTAGAATATGACTGGAGTTTAAACTATTTACCAGAAATTAAGGGCAACATCCATCATGATTCACCAAAGGTATTTTAAATACAATAGTATTATTGTACACAACTGTTATCTTACCTTTAGTGTTGGGTAAATTAGAGTATTATAAAACAATAGCATTTCTCAGCATAGCACAGTGCCATAGATAAATGTCACAGAGACTGTGGAAGATGGTACATGAAGAGAAGAAAATTCAGCAAGGAGAAACCTCGAGACAAGTAAATACCTGCCAGACAAGTCCCTGGGACAAAACACCACCAAAAATGCCTAAATCCTACATTTAGATAAATAAGCAAAAATCATGTCAGTAAGATTCACAGTTGATGGGAAATGTTAACAGTTTAATGTTTTTCAACATAGGAAGTAAGTGGCAAGTTCAAAAACAAAAGGATTGTGAGACAGAAAGAAAAAGTCTAGTAGATATTGCAAGTATTTGCTCAGGAGCTAGATGTAAAGAACTCTACTAATTCCAAATCATTTTCTTTATGAAGAGATCAACTAGCTATCATCTATGCTCTTCATTAAGTAATACCAATCCATCAACAGATGTGGATCATACAATATTCAGTGTTCAGACAAAACACATAGACTCCTTATCTTGGCAACATTGCCTCTTAACAATGGCTGCCTGGGAATGGATTCCCCACTGGGCTTAGCAGGATCAGCAAAATAAGACCTATCTCATCATCCCTGCTTCTCACAGTAAATTGACCCAGTTTGGACATGAGGAGGGTAATATGACCAGACTGCATATCAACTAATAGTAACACCTGAAAAAGAGTAAAAGTTTCAAAGTCAGTATTCAACTGACTTATTAATAAATGTAAGATTCTGCTACAAATCTGTAGCTAGAAGCAAGAGGGATGGGGAGATGACGAAAGGAAAATACAGGAAACAAGGAAAAAAAAAAATCAAATAATAAGGTTCACCACAATTGTTTCAGGGCTACCCCACAGAAACCCTCTATGAGAAAGAATGCAGGATCACTACTGTAGACTAACAGCTAATTTGTACTTAGAATAAAGAAAAAACAGAAAGATAAAGTTTAAAGGCCCTACCATCCACAAGGTTTTACTAAGCTGTCTTATCCCACAGTGTTAAATCAGCACAAGAAAATGGGAAAAGGCAAACTGAGCATCAGCAAGTTTTTTTGAAAACAAGGCCTTGCTAAAACATTATTCAAATCTTGAGATGCTATGGCAGTGCTCATACATGCTTTAAAAAGTTTCAAATTCACTGGTAAAAAGTACCTATGGGAGTTCAAGCACAGAGGACTAGTGTGTACTGAGCAGAGTTTACTTCAACTCTAGTCATCCAAATTAATGCAGATGTGTGAAACTACACTAGTTTCCATCTGTACACCCTCTTATATGTACCACATATTCACAGAGATCTTGATGTAACTACAGCACACACAAAAAACAGACAAGATGAATAGCTGTGACTTCATTTTTACTGAAGTGTAGAGAACTTGCCTATTCATTGGCCACAGGATGACCAGCTGTGGAAGGCTCTGAGGACTATCAGCACACATTTAATTTATCACATGTTCTCACTGTGGGGGGGTCCATTTCTACCCTAAGCTTCAGTAGAACTTTGACTTGGAGACACAACCCCTACAAGGGCAGTATTATAACCCAAAAACCAGAAGTTTGTATCTGCAAAGGAGGTAGGAAGCAGGGCAATATATGAGTACATTCTACATATTCTGCAAGATACACTATAGATTGCTGAGATCGTACAAGCAGCACTGCATGACACAATACTTTTAAAACTCCAATAGCTGCAATAGTCTGTATATCAAAGGACTTTCCTCTGAGAAATATAATGGATTTAAACCAACAGTAATAGTGATGAGGAACCCTAGGCAAAACACACACTATACAGTAAATACTACAGGATAAATGCTCAATTTTCAACATTTAAAAAAAAAAAAAGCAAAAACAAAAAAAACCCAACACACCACCAACCCCCCCCCCAACACCCCCAAAACCCAACTTTTCCAAACATCAGAGAGAAAATTTATATTCTTATTTCTACCACTGAGATCACTATAGTCTAAGAGCCAGAAGAGAACAAATTTATGCCAAGGCAAATCACTAGCTGTCACATATTTCCAGGTGCAGACTGTGTCCTTGTTTTTCCTGTACTTTGGCCAAACCTTAAAAAAAGAATTTTTTTTTTTTAAACATTCCTTCTTTCACAAAGTGTAAAACTGATATGCCAGTATTTCAAACTATGACATTCAACCAACTTTTTTTTTTAAAATAAGAACTTAATAATAGCATCTTTCAAAGTCAATTTTACACTAACATAGGTGTCATGAAAAGGCTTAAGAACAAGGAACTCAGTTTAGCCACTCCCTCTATCAAACTCATTGCCTCTGCTCTCTCACAAAAATCATTTTTTCTTAAACCTAGGGGAAAAAAAAAAAAAAAAAATTACATACACACATATACATACACACACACAAAAATAAAATGGAAAACTCATTCCCTAACCAAGCTATTTGGAGATTGCAGCAGTTGAAAGAAGACATCTTTGTATCAATACCACAAAAAAAAGTCTCTTGCCTAACAGGACTACTTACCTATTCAAACAGAAGTTGAACGGAAATTTTCAGCCTAAGATTTATTTCTCAATTATCTTTAAAAGGTAACTACAATATGTAGGTAGCATAAGAAACAGATCAGCATCAGCCAGACTACCAACTTGGATGATCAACTTCTGAGATAAAGCAATGCCTTACTTGTTTTTGAAGTAATACTTGTAAGAAAGCAGCAACAATAAAGACAACAGACCTATTTAACTTTCTAAAAAAAAAATTAAAAAAAATAAAAAAATATTCAAGAAACTCTTCAAAATATGCCAAGGCTTGCTTGGAACAAAGGAAGAAGTGTTATTTAAAGAGGAGACTAAAAAACCTACTTCTTCTCTCACACCAAAATGTCTGCAGCATTCTAGCCACATCTCTTAAGCAGTGCCCACAATAAAAACTGGGATATTGAAAATTAAGTATTTTGAAAATTATATCTTACTGAAAAACTACTGTAGTAAGCTACCATAGGAATAGTTTTCAATTTCAACTTCTTTTCAACACAGCTAACTAGCAGTTTGCTACACCATATCAATTTACCACCAGAGAGCATCCCTTTCTAGCACTTTGCTTTTGATATATGTACTTGGCTTTTTATTTTTGTTTCACTTGTCTAGTGCTGACCTAGTCAAAATTTAACAGAGTCATTACTTCTCAGTATCACCTAAGCAGGGCCCAGATTCACCCTGCCTCAGGACTTCATTGTAGCCAATTTTTTTGCTACGGTATTTTAGCTAATGTATTCAGGAAAGAAAAACAGAACTCTCCTCCCCCAGACTCCCCACATTTTACTGCAAACACAAAACTACTGGCACACTAAGGGGTAAAAAACAGTAATGGAGAGCAGCCTTCCTTTCTCCCTAACACGGATACATTAAGCAACCCTTAGTTATTAAAAATTAACATAAATCTCTAATCCCTGTCATGGGATTACCTATGACCCTCTACCACATGAGCAGTAATTCAGATTAAACCCTAGTAATTCAGATGCTAACCCTAGGAGGAAGGATGGAATTATTTAAGAAAAGGTACACAGTTACACACATGCATGTGTTTAAAAAAAAAAAAATCATCTATCATCTTCTTGCAAATAGACGGGGAACTAAGGAAGAAGCAACTTCAAAATTTCACTTTAAATGCTCCTACATTTACTCTGAATTTCAGCAATTTTCACACAATTTGAAAAATGTACAAAGCAGCAGTATGAGCTATCAACAGCTGAAGCCAAGCACCTTGAAAACACAGTCTTGGTCCTCAAACAATATATTTGCCTGCTGGTGAGTGATGCTCCATGAGAATAACTTATTTTGACATTGCTATTAATACCCTCTCCAACCTTCCCTCAACACAGCACCCCCTTAGTGGTGTCAGTGCAGTCTGTATAAGGAACAGATTCAGCTTTTAAAAAACATCCTACCAACTTACAGACCCCACAAAGTAGTGTAACAAGCAAGCACAATTGAACAAGGCAATATTTCTTAAGACTGCTGTCCTGAAGCCAAAGTATAAAACAGTGCAAATCAATACAGAATTTAGGAAAACTAACTAAATAAATTTCAAATTAAAAGGTTTTTTTTTGTTGTTGTTTTCAATTTTAGTACATGCACACACATTCCATATTGCATCATGACAGACTGCAGATGCTTTTCCAAGTGCTTAAAATGTTATGCAGTCTAATATCTTTTCCCCTTTCTTCAAGGAGCATTACTGACATGACCCAAAAAACACAAAAAAAACCAAAAAAAAACAAAAAAACCAAAAAAACCCCAAAAAAACCCAAACAAAACAAAAAAAAAACAAAACCACTGCAGAACTCATTACACTGCAATATCTGCCAGCATTACTGTAAGTTCAGAGAACTTGTTTACCATAGTTTTAAAAATCTAATTGTTTGAGTTTTTGAAGCTTGTAGGAAACAACATACAAGATATAGAAGTTTCATACACATTTCTAGCAGCTCAGATGACTTTTTTTTTATCTGCTAAAATGAATACTGTAACAACTATTATAGAGCAAAACCAATCATAACCAGCTTGAGAAAAGTTCACATTCTTTTGAGAACTTGAAAGACAAGCAATCTCTCACTCCAACAACTTCTATCAGCAGCATGCCACAAGTGGTTTAATCTTTCTTGAGGTTGAAAAGGAAAGGAGATACAGTTTAAGAGAACATGTACATTTTATAGAAATAATCATTGCAAGCTATCATTGCTAACCAAGCTACAAGTGAGAGCATTTCAGACTATACCAAAATTTGATTTTTAAATAGTTGTTCCATTAGGGAAAAGAGAAAACACTCCCCCCACCAAAACAACAACCCCCCCCAAAACACAATACACTTTCATGATAGCAAGACTATTTCCTTTCATCCTTTTATTAAAAGAAGCAGAACCTAAGTTCTATATTAAAGGTGTTTAAAATGTAAATTTATGGAAATAATAGCTGTGAGGTAGTCGTATTTTAACATCCTTGTCATGTTTTCTTTTCTTCCTTTGCCTATGGGCTTCTTTGATTTTCCCTGCATTATCTGTGGCGTAGTATACAAGCAATTCCTCCTCTAGCTAAAGAGCTTTAAATATTACCTGATGCTGTCCAGCTAGGGTCCATATTTTGTCTAACTTTTCTCACAATGAGTAATGCCTATTAACACAAAATAGCACCACTGACCTCTACAAGATTAATCACTTGAACTGGCACTACTAATTACTGAGATTCTGATATTGTATCCCTAATGTTAGGATGCAAGGAACATTAAAACTCAAATATTTCTTCAACCAAAGACTCAGAATACTGTCATAATTACCTGCTACCTAATGCTGTTACATAAATATCATCTCAGGAACAGCAATTCTGATCCTCTGCTCTCCAGAGTTCCTCTTACATAAGAGGACAGGCTCTTCCTGTACAGTCCAGGGTCAGTATCTTTGCTTTAGATGCTTTTATTTGGAACAGTTCAGCAAAAGATGAAAGAGGACACCATACTCATCCTGCTGTGGACACCTGAAGTAGCCTAAAAGAGAGGGTTTGGGTACAACACAACCAGCCTTTTTTCCCTTCTTTCAAAAAAGCCTGCTTTGAAATTGGAAGGTAGGAGGCAATCTTCAGGCACCTAAGCCTAAATTAGAACCTTCCTGTCTTTCTCTCACCCTTTCTGAATATACTCAAGAGACTGGTAGAAAAACCATACGTACCTTACATATAATGAGAGAAAGAGACAGTGCACAAAACTTAATTTTCAGTTAACTATTCACCTGCATTCGTCAATTTACCCTATCTTACCTTGTCACATTATGTCTTCCCTTTACTCTGCTCTTCCATTGCTGTCCTCTTCCAACCAACTCTATCCTGTGGTGTAATTTGCCTTTTTTTTTTTTTTTTACCCTCCCTTCTTCACTGATGAATGTGCTTCCAAGAAGAGACCAAACATCAACAGAAAACATAAATACTATCAAGACTAGAATTGGAAGAACTCTAGATCTAAAACAACAGGGCAAGGCAAATTAAGCTACAGAATAAAGATGCTGTTAATATGATGTATACAGAAAGGGAATATTCAGTATTTGCTGTTGAAGAGCATTTGTGCTCTTTTAGATACTCAATTCTGTTACTCAAAACAGAATTCCTGCTTTTGTAAGTCCCTCTTTCGAAAATGTGTCATATAAGCCTTCCTCCCCCTGCTTCAAGCAATTTTTTTATATTGTTTATATATTATATATATAAAACCCAGTAAAATTAAAACAGCATTATTTGATAAAAGGTATTCTTGAATAAGAAACCATACATTAATGGTACATTAAATAATACATTAAAGCTGGTTAATATTCAAGGATCACCTCCTCCAAGCTCAGGAGCAATGCATCCCAACAAAGAAGTCAGGCAAAAACACCAGGAGGCCTGCATGGATGAACACAGAGCTCCTGGACAAACTCAAACTCAAAAAGGAAGCCTACAGAGGGTGGAAGCAAGGACAGATAGCCTGGGAGGAATACAGAGCAACCAGGGATCAGGTTAGGAAAGCTAAAGCCCTGATAGAATTAAATCTGGCCAGGGATGTCTCTCCTATGAGGACAGGCTGACAGAGTTGGGGTTGTTCAGCCTGGAGAAGAGAAGGCTCCAGGGAGACCTTATAGCAGCCTTCCAGTACCTGAAGGGGGCCTACAAGAAAGCTGGAGAGGGACTTTTTACAAGGGCACATAGTGATAGGACAAGGGGTAATGGCTTTAAACTGAAAGAGGGTAGATTTAGATTAGATAGAAGGAAGAAGTTCTTCACTATGAAGGTGGTGAGGCACTGGAACAGGTTGCCCAGAGAAGTTGTGGGTGCCCCCTCCCTGGAAGTGTTCAAGGCCAGGTTGGCTGGGGCTTTGAGCAACCTGGTCTAGTGGAAGGTGTCCCTGCCCATGGCAGAGGGGTTGGAACCAGATGATCTTTAAGGTCCCTTCCAACCCAAACCATTCTATGATTACATACACTATACTTTGTTCAATTGAAAACAAAACAACAAACAAACAGAAAACAACAACCAAAACCAACAACACTAAATAAAGACAGGAATGCATGAGACTGCACAAAACAGTTATAGGAGCATCACAGGACCATGGAAAAAAAGAAGCAAAAGTGATGGATAAAGCAATAATGATGACCTCTTCAGTCCTGTTGAAGTGAGACTACTTCTCTACCATGCAAACAAATCACTGCAATGATGACAAAGTTAACTGACAATGCTAATCTGCAGTAGTAGGCATGCAGGAATATATACTAAGAATGAATAGCATGCTCTCAGGATGGGATTTCTACATGAAAAAGTATAGTTTCATGTATGTTGGCAAACCAGTGTAAAGTCTACAGAGAGGAGGATATGCAGTAAATAAGCTTCTCACACCCCTAGCCCTTGAGGCAAATAGTTGCATTTGTACAGCAGCATATGTCAAATCTGATTTGGTATGAAAAGTTTGACACAACTAAGAAGTTAGTCTGTATTACATTTTATAGACACTGTCTCTGGATACTCTCAATATATTCAAGAGCAATTTAAGAGAGCAATATTTATTTTCAACCTATTTTGCAAGAAAAGCAAGATAGCTTACTGAGAGTACCAAAAGAGATAATTGTTGCATGTTTGCACCTGTTAATTTTTCAAACCCCAATAAATACCTACAGAATAAAATAAGAGTATGCTTTGGGGAGATGACAGGAGAAGACAGACTTAAAGAAAAACATCACTGACAAACATTAAAAGCAAGCATTCTGTTACAGAGTCGCTAGTTCTTTTCAGTAGTCTTAGGTTTAGCTTCACTAGCTTACCTCTTAAAACAAGGTCCCCCTGATCAGAACACACAACTAGGAACAGTCATCTAATTTATACAAGGCACTAGAAAGAGAAACTTCAAGACAGAAAGCTACACAAGCCATGCTGCAAAAGCACCGTTAGAGCATTTAGACTCCTGTATAAGGCCTAGGTTGATAAAGGACCCAAGAGAGGACAATTTATCACTGCTGATTTAGAAGGCATTCATTACATTAAACTGCCTTAACAAACCTCCAATTTAAAAACAACAGGAAACAGAATATCAATTTGAGAAAAATAAAAGTTTAACCCATTAAAAACAGAAAAGATTAATTTCTACAAGGTCTTTGAAAAGCATCTGAGATGACAGTTCACCATTATTTTAACAAACCAGAAGTCCAAGGAAGATCATGCATTTGAATATGAAGAGCCCCTTCCAGAATGAATAGAAGTAACAGACACTAAATGCCAAACTCTTAAAACTCAAAGTTCATAGGTAAGTTTATTTAGGCAAATACAATGCAAGTGGGCTTTTTTCTTTTTTTATTAAAGAAAACTGAACTACTCAATCTGATTTAGATGTGTAAAAGAGATTCATCTTATTCATCACCACTAATATAAAGCAAAGGGAACAAAGAGTATTAAGTTCAGGCTACCAAGAAGTGTTATTTCCCATCCTCATCTATTCTGAAGCACAAACTTGATTCCCTTTTCCTGACTTAGGCTGACAACTCAAATTCATTTCCTGCCAATTAAAGTAGGATGGTGAGACACAAAGACAAAACTAAAACACCTTCCTCCCCCCAACCCCCTTCTTCTCAGGCTCACTTTCACTCCTTCATTCCCAACTTTCTACCTCCTCCCCCCACCCTCAGAGGGGGTGAGAATGTGGAATGGGGGGTTGCAGTCAGTTAAAAACAGCTCATCTGCCACTCCTTCCTCCTCACACTTTTCCCCTGCTCCAACGTGGGGTCCCTCCCACAGGATAGTTCTTCAAGAACTGCTCCAGCATGGGTCCTCTCCATGGGGTATAGTCCTTCAGGAATGGACTGCTCCAGTGTGGGTCCCCCAGGGGCTGCAGTTCCTGACAGAAAACCTACTCCTGCATGGGCTCCTCTCCAAAGGCTGCAGTTCCTGTCAGGAGCCTGCTCCAGCACACGCTCTCTACAGGCTGCAGCTTCCTTCTGGGCACATCCACCTGCTCTGGTGTGGGGGCCTCCACAGGCTGCAGGGTGGATATCTGCTCTGGAGTGGTCTTCTCCACAGGCTGTAGGGGAATCTCTGCTCTGGCGCCTGGAGCACCTCCTCCTTCCCTGACCTTGGTGTCTGCAGAGCTGTTTCTCTCACATTTTTCCCCCCTCGTTCCTCCCTCTCTCTCTCACACACACACACACTGCTGCACAGCATTTTACCCTTTCTTAAATGTTATCACAGAGGTGCCACCAGCTTCACTGATTGGCTCATGTTTGGCGAGTGGCAGGTCCATTTTGGAGCCAGCTGGAACTAGCTTTGTCCAGCACAAGGGCAGCCCCTGGTCTCTTCTGATGGAGGCTGCCCCTGCAGTCTCCTCACTACCAAAACCTTGCCATATGAACCCAATACAACTCTCTCTATTCATACACACTTTTTCCTTCCCCCCCCCCCCCGATTTGTATTACCTACTTCTACCAAAAAGAAACCAATAGATGAGAATACTTATGTAATTATACTTGGGGAATCTTTGTTTTAACTCCCGCTTAGGTTTCTTGAAAGCAGGAACTTAGAACATTGGCTTTTAATTTATCTTTTTAATCTTCTGTGGAAGGTATGAGTTTATACAGCAAATTCAAGCCTGCTGACATGCTGACAAAGAGCTGGCTTTACTTAACTATCTTTTGTGGTCCACAGACTATTAAATCAACAAAGCACATTAAATCCACAGAAATTAGTCTTGTATTAACATCAGCTTTCAAGAACATAAACAATGGTAAGGGACCTTGGTGCAAGAAGCCACTTTCTGCTTACTGGAAAAAGGAAGTACAATGCACCCCAGCCAGCTACTTTCCAGATAAGCTTTACTGAGCACACCCTTTTTTACCTACAGAGAAGCAAGGTCTGCTCAAGTGCTCCATGTCTTGTTCTACAGGAAACATAGGAAGAGCAAAGAGATGGGAAACCAGATTGCTATTCAATTGGCACCAATGTTTCACTTCTGCATTCCCTGTTCTACCTGGAGCTTGTGTTGCAGTTCAACTATAACTGCCCTTCCTTGCTCATTAAGCTTTCTTAATGCTAGCTAACTAATATGTATTTACTCCTATTCAAGTTTGCAACAGAATACTTTCAAGAACACTACACAAAAATGCTTCTCTTAAATTTAAGAGTCAGTTTCTCAGAGCATTGCTATAAAGGTTTTGTGCTTATACTTAACTCACTATCCAGATAATGTTTATATGTGATATTTCACCTAGAACTACTGAAAACATTCCAGAGCAGTGATTTCAAGTAAATAAAAAACTGGAGAGTAGACTCCACTGTAATTATTACACAGAAATTCTAACATCAAGCAGCAAGATTAGATTATAGTGTTTATGTCAGTCTACAACCTTCACCATGCTTGGTACTAGCACAGATGGTTGCTAACATGGCCAAGGAAGTCCAAACAGTGCAACAACAAGTTATTAAACCATGAAAATACAAGAGATTCACTTCTACTTGTGGCCAAACAGAACTTCAGGCTCAGCACCTGCAGAAATGGAAAGATTTCTGGTCATCTACCAGCCAGATGAAGAGACTCAGCAGTGGAAAGGAACACAGGAGCATGGCAAATTGGCCATTTCTTTCCCACATGCTTCAGAAATGCTTCTTCACAGCTAGTCACAGGGAATAGAAGACAGCTACAATTCCTTACCACAGTGCTAGCCAGTGTATACAATCTAAGGTTTCCAGTTAGCCCCTTCTCCAGCCCTCCTATTACTGAGAATACTACAGGTTTTCCACAACTTCTACAATTCACAGTAAGAGTTTATTTAAAACAATATAAAGCAGTATCCATGAGGCTGTGTATTTCTGTAAAGCCAGCCCTGATCCACTGCTTCTCTTTACTTTCCAAAGCAATGATGGTGGCTCCCCTAGATCTAGCTATATTTCATTGTGATCAGGACTGTCACCCCAGAGCAACAACCATGGAAGCTTACACAGACATCAAAGAGGGAAAAACAGCCTTGCTACATTTGTAAAGTGTCATATTTTTGAAGTGACATACTTTTCAAAGATTTATTGTCGTTATTACCAACTGTATCACCAATGCTGCTGCCTAGATTTGTCAGTGTATCTGCTTTCATCTCTCCTTTTCTACCTACTTTTGAAAGTCTAACTTTCTCTGCAGTTTCTTCCCAGCAGCAATTCTCAATTACTTTCTCAACTTGTTTTGCTTCTCTTCCTAGCATTCTGAATGGAACAGGATCACTAAAAGCCTAGTAATGATAATTTGCCATCAATAGCAGCTATTTTGTTACTGATTTTATTTCCATTCTGTAGAATTTATATTTCCAGACCATTTGAAGACTACATGCAGCTTCACTTCCCTGGTTACAGTTAGGTATCTGTCTGCAGTCACAGCTAGCTTAAGGAATGTTTCCTCCTAGTGAAAATCATTTAGAGTTCTGGAAAACTTGAAGAAGAAGGGGGGGGGGGGGGGGGGGGGAAACAACAACAACAACACGACATCAACAAACAAAAACAAACCACAACAACAACAGGGGCAAGTCATACTAAGGTACCCCATAAGCATCAAACACCTTTCACAATAATTATTTTAATAATGAAAATAGGCTGGACAGAAAAAGGGCTCAATTCTTTAATACTGGAAGCCTTCACCCTTCATTTACAAAAACAGAGTTTCCTGATAGCAAATGGCAAGCATACAAATAGGTTTTCCGAGATCTGTCTGTGAATTAGGCTACAGGGTTAATGACTGATACAAGCCTAGGGGAAAAAAAAAGTTTAACATTTTAAAACTTTTTTAAAGCTTTAAAATGTGCTCAGCAGCACATTTAAGATGCAGAACAAAGTCTCACTTCACAGGCAACTATCATGTTTTAAGTAAATATCAGGAAGATGCAAATTACTTAAAGTTGTCTGGAAGCTTTTTGTGATATTTAGTTGGTTTAGTCTTATGAGAATTGCTACGGCTTTTGAATAACTTTAATATACTGGTATTTACAAGTGGTCATAGTTTGATACGCAGTATTACTCCTACACTATCTTTAGCTGGGTGGCTCGTTTCAAGTAGTAAAAAACTTACTTAATAAATACAAAGTCATCAGAGTCATCCCTGATAAGTTAATGTTTATTGGAGGTCTTATTTATAACTCTCTGAAAGTTCAGAAGACTAGCTTTGTTCATGTTCCTCTACTCAACTAACAAGGCTTGTTTTGGGTTTGGTTTTTTTTGTTTGTTTGGTTTTTTTGTTTTTTAATATAAGTAATCAGGAATATTTTGCCACTTACTAGAAGAAACCCAAAATTTGTTTGCTAACTAGACAAGTACCATCTTTACTGGAAGCAGAAATCTAACAACAACAAAAAAAAAAAAGCTTACAAATTATTCACAAGATTCAAAGTTTAGACTTTCTAGAATATTTCTAGGTATAATATGGAAGCTTGACATAAAAAAAAAAAATACACAAAAGTTGTTAAAGTTTCTTTAGTTTTACTGCTCTTAGGTTTCCTAGAGATTTGCACCTAATATCACCTAAACACTTCTCTCTTCCCCTTTCTTCCCACCCTATTATTCACTATGCTACATGCAAGCTTAATGGCCAGCACGTGCTGAAGGACAGCTGATCATTACGTTGTTCTTGGATTTCTTCACTTGGGGCAATAATTTAGATCTATCCCCTCTACCCAACTGGCTGTTTCCATAAAGCCCACAGAACTCAGTTTCCTTTATGACCTCTGACTGATGGAATCAACTAACAGGTTCAACAGGCTGTGATCAGAAAGAGGAGAAGACAGACAGATGGGTAGACTGACAGCATGATCACAACTGCTTCTATTTGTAAGTTTGCCTTGTCTTCTTAAATCTGCAGCATTCATCATATTCCCAGTTTTAGAAATATTAGCTTCCTAGTGCAGTAGATACTTGTTGAACTTAGCAGTGTTCTAGAATAAGAATTTAATTCCACCCCTACAAGTTCACTGTTATCCTCATCTTGCAGCAGGGAAGTTCTAACCAGGCTTTTCCAACCAAGTGAACCCTCTACACATCCTAGAACACCAGCAATTGACATTAGAGGGGTGGATTATTATTTTTTTTAATTAAGAAGACAGCTGGGAAAACTGTACTTTCACTTTAGAAAACAAACATGAAGTTAACACTTTCCATTATACTGCTTTGACAACTCAACAAAAAAAGGAAGCCTCACTAGAATTAACAGTCCACTGTTCCAACTTTAGAGATAGCCTAGTTCAGGGTTTATACAGCACATATTATGCATGCATGCCCTGCACTTCATAGACACAAGTTTTACTTTAACATTTCAATCTAATCTGTTTCAGCTTTTGACACTTCAGATAACTTTTGAGGAAAAAGAGTAATGGATGCTGACAGAGCTTAAATAGTATTAAAACTGTATTACGTAAGGTATATACACATGATTGTTACAGTTATTAAGTGAAGCTAACTGATTCTAACAAGCAGATTAAGCACCTGTAAAAAAGCATGGCCAGTCCTCCTAAATAACGGTCTACTTGCTCACCAGGAAGCTTTGGCACAAAGTTAAAACGTAAACCAGTTCTAAAACTAAATACAGGAGAATATGTAGCCAAGGACTGAAAGTGCTTACCTTGACTCTCCACTACTGTTTCTTACAATGTCTTCATCACTGTGCCCATTCATTGTAAATATTATGAAGTTTAAAAGATAAATAGAAGCCCACTCAGGTTAGAAGGTGAATGTCAAGAATCTACTTCTTGGTACTCTGTTTTCCAGGTGACTTTACTCAACTGTTCTCTGCAGGTATTGAAGATTTTTCCCAAATTACCTAAAGTAAGAAAGGAAAACATTGACATAATTTGAAATATTTGATGGTTGCCAACTGAAAGATACTGAAAATAACCTGTCCTGTCACAACAACACTGAAAGGGAGTATCTATCACATTTGACATCTTTTTAACTGAAAAATAGCTTTTGGTATGCCATAGTACTGTCTTAAGAACAACCAGATCTAACTTTTAAAGGAAAACAGCCTCCCCAAACACATAAATATAAGTTATGGATATTAATGCTCTAAGATCTGATTAGCAAAATTATTTCATGAACAAAACAAACACATCAGAAGCATTTCCAGACACAGACATAATATTTACATCCAGTTGGGGGTAGAGGCAGGAAAATAAAGACTGTCCCATTTAAAAAAATTGGCTCAACTACATCAAGCTAACAAGATCCCACAGATGGAGTGATCGTTATTTCATATACATTAACATCTTCAATCAGATCTCTGCCGCGTCAGATGCGCCTAGAAAAAGTTTAGGCTCACTTTAAATGGAGTGCAAGTATGAACTCACTGATAATCAGCTAAAGAGCAGCGCCTCTCACAGATTTAGTGGTGTGAAAGCAATTAGGGGCTTGCCTGCAGGTTGCCTGCCTCGAGGTGTTCTCCTCTAATACAGCCCGACCTACAGCTCATGATGGAGGCGGGGGCCGCCTCGTTCCGGGATGGAAAAAGCCCTGCGCTCAGGCACCATCTCAGACACCAGGGATACTCCAGCCAGCAAACAAAGGCGATGACAGAAGAAAAAGTGATAGGAAAGAGCCCTGTAACCCCAGAGAAGCCGCGAAGCGAAGCTGGGCCCCCCGCGGCGGCGAGCCAGGCAGCTTGGTGGTTCTTCGCGGATCGGCCGCTGCTGCCCAACGAGGCCAAGCTCCGTGCTGTCTGTCCTCCCGCGCCTAGGGCGCGAACACCCTGCAACCTCCGGGACCGGCACTCCCCGGGCCCCAGGAAACGTCTTTAGTGGCCACGAAACTCGCTCCTTGTCGCCCACTCCCTGCTCCGCGACGATCCTCCCCGACCCACCCACACCGCGCTCTCGCGGCCTCCCGTTACCGACCGCTCCCAAGGCGCTCCCGGGGAGAGCCCAGGCTAGGGCTGCCTTCCCTACCTCCCGCGAGTTCACCTCCCGCCCCCGGAGACGGCCCTCTGCTGGTGGCGCGACCCGCACAGGCGCCGCTCCTGGCCAAGGCTCCCTGGCAGTATTGCCAAGGCGGCCGCTGTCCTCCGTGCTCGCTTCTCCCAGCGCCCCCCCATGGCCAGAGAAGAGCGAAGGCCACACTCCTGCCTCCCAGCCGGTTCGTCACAGGCTCCCCCCGCAGGAGCCAGCGAAAGAGGCTCAACCCCGGCTGCCCGCCTCAGCTCTCACAGTTCCCTCCCTCCCTTCCTCTTCAGAAAACAGCGAGCGGGTCCAGGAGCCCAGCCCCGCGCTGGGCATCCAACCCCTTCTTCTCAACGCCAGTCGCCTCCCCATCCATCTTCGAAAGCGACAGCCACCGCACAACTCCGGACCAGGGAAAGGGAAAGGAGCCATGGCGGGCCTCTGCCTACCTGCGTGCGTGCGCCCGGCCCGGCCTCCCTAGGGCTGCCCTGGTCCGAGACGGCGCTACACCCCACGAAGAGGTCTGTGCTGCAACCTAGGGTCGGAGGCTGCTCCTGCGGCCGCCACAGGGCCTGGGCCGCCGGCTCCTTACAGCCCCACGCGGCGGGCTTGCCTGCGGCCCCCACCGGCTTGAACAATAGGGCCCCAAACCAGGCAGAGAGAAGCCTAGGAAGTAGGTACTGTGTTGCTCCGCCGCCGTTTCTTAAGTCCTCCCGACCACCGCCATCACGCTGCCACTCCGCTCAACCTCCTCCTCCTCCTCCCTTAGTCGGATGGAAACCCTGGGCGTGATGTCAGTCCTGCGCCCTGGGACAGAGCGAGGAGGAGGAGCAACAGCCGGGAGGGGACAGCGCCGCCGGGCCATGGCGGCAGGAAGGGCCGCTTGGAGGGGGTGGCAGAGCCAAAGCGGCCTCCTTGCCGCGCCGGATGCGGCCGGGAGCAGCAGGCGCGCGCCCGCCCGCCGCAGCAGCGCGCCCGCCCGCCGCAGCAGCGAACGGGTGCTGGGGCCGGTGCCGCTCCTGGTGCCCGCTGCAGCTCTTGTGTGAGGGGGCAGGACGCGGCCTGGCATGAGGGGCACCCATGACCTGCGCAGCGTGGCAGGGAACCTGGCCTAGGCCACATGTTACTGTTTAGTGTGGTGTGGGGTTTTTTTGTTTCAGGTTTTTCCTGTCTAAAATCAGAGCCCCCTAACAAACGCATGCATTTCTTAGTCTTCCTATGCGGTTACAAGTGGCATTAGGGCATATTTAGGAAGGCTTGGCATGCAGCTGAACAGAGGACACTTGCGTCCATGAGGAAGGCATCCCCCAGCTGGAGGCAGAGCACTCCTTTCTTCCTCTTGATATCTAACTCGAGTTGTTTCAAAGTGATTAATGTTTGTTTAAGGTGGCTCATGTTCAGAAAAAAAAAATCATGGAAATCATGCTACTGCTGGAGTCTACATGTTCCCAGAGTGGCAAAAGAAAGTAGTGGCTGCTGAGTGAAAGACTGTGCTCCGAGCAACACAATTACACAGCCAAATGTGTTGGAAGCAGGAAGTGATTTACCTGCTTTCTCCTCTTTGGATTCCCGCATATGTAATTACACTCTATCATACTAGGGAGGATTGTGGGGTCATTACTGACCAGGATGTGGTATCAGACTTGGAATTTTCTTCAGCACCTTGCAAGAGTAAAAGAGGTTGAGATTAACATGAACACACAGTTTGCTCATGAAGGAAGGAAAGGCTTGAAAGAAGATAGTCATTGCATGGGTATACCAGAGCAAGGTGGCTACAGTAGCTGTCAAATCAGTTCATGCTTGAAGAGTTGTGTTGGCCAGGAGCCAGCATCTGAGTCCCAGTCAGTCAGCTAGAGATGTTGGCCTAGGGTTTATCTCATGGCTGCCCCCCCCCCCCAGGGTGAGCAAAGCTGGGCAGCCAAGGCACCTGCCACCCTCTCAGCAGGGCTGCAGGGGTTTCCTGCGGCTGCTCCTTCAGCCCACCAAGTGTTGGGATCAGCTGTTACACACAGCAACTCTATCTCCATTTTGGAACCAGGCTGAAGCAGCAGAGGCTAGGTGAGGCACTTCCACTAGTCCATCTCTCAAGCACCATAGGAAAATACCTCAAAATCTCAGGAATTAAAGACAGAGAAAATAAATGGGTTTTTCCCCCCTTAGAGTTAAAAAAAAAAAAAAAAGCATAAGAAGGTGTTCAGACAAGAAAACAGCTTCAAAGCCTACAAAAAAATCTGTATTAGACTATGCTCCTTCCTGAAGCACTTACTTAAGTTTGCCTAAGTTAGCTTAAAGGAGAATATTTCATTGTGATAGAAAAGATGCCACAAGATCAATAGACTTTAAACTCAAGAATGTCAGAATGAAAATAACTGCTTTAAATTAAATTACAATTGAAAATGTTAATTTAAATTAAGGTAATTAACACTGAAACACTTTACCAAGGTGTACTGGGTGTGGCTGGGCTGGAGTTAATTTTCTTTGTAGCAGCCCGCATGGCACTGTGTTTTGGATTTGTAGCTAAAACAGTGTTGATAACACACCACTATTTTGGGTATTGCTGAACAATGTTTGCACAGCACCAAGGCTTTCTCTTTTTCCCACTCTGCCCCTGCAGCAAGTAGGCTGGGGGTGGGCATGAAGGCTGGGAGGGGACACAACCCGGACAGCTGACCTGAATTGGCCAAAGGAATATTCCATGCCATACGATGTCATGCTCATCAATAAAAACTGAGGGGAGGGGGTTTTGTAGGAGGTAGTTATTGCTCAGAGACTGTCTGGGTATCAATCTGTTTGTGGGAGGTGGTAAGTGATTGTCTTTGCATCACTTGTTTTCTGGTTTTGTTTTCTTTCATTTTCTTCTTTCCTTTACTTATTAAGCTATCTTTATCTTGACCCAGAGTTTTCTTGCTTTTGCTCTTCCTATTTTCTTACCTGTTCTGCTTGGGTGGGTTGAGTGAGTGGCTGTGTGGTGCTTAGCTGTTGGATAAGGCCCCAAATCTGCAAACATTTTGAATATTTTCAGAGTTTCCTGTCATTCCTCTGGTGAGTATTTAGGGCAATTGCTTCATTAAGAAGGATATATTCTGCAAGATTGTCTATAGAGTAAGAAGGTGTGACTATATGTAAATTAAGTATATTTGTAATAGCTTATTTTAACTATCAAAAGTAACAATAGCTGTGAAAATATGACAGTATTAGCATAAATTAATAATTAGAGCATGTGCTAAGGAAACTTACCAGCAGTACTATCAAGATTATAACATCACCTGTTGTGGCATATGCTTCATTTTGCAGATGCACAGTACCTCTACAGTTACATCTAACCCAGCATATCAGATGTCTATGGAGAACTGCTTTATGGTTTCTAGAAGGCTCTGGAATGCATGATGCTACTTTAGATTAATTAAGCAATAATGCATGTACTTACACCCACTACAAACACCCCTTTAGCCAGGAAGGCATTACATGTCATCTTCACTATAATCTGTTACTACTGGGTAGTTTGCTAAAAATCCCCCCCCCCCCCCCCCCCCCGGACTTCAACACCAGTAGTTTTCACATCCAAATTAATATGGTTAAACCTACCTCTTTTCCAATGAGGATTAATCCTTAGTTTGTTTGTGGAGTTTCATGGTTTACCTAGAGCTGAGGTGTGTCTGTTTTCTGTCTGTAGCAGAGATGCTAGCCTGTGTCCACTAAAAAGAAATTGCTTCCTGAACACAGCACTTAAAAATACTAGCCACCCTTTGTAACCCAGGAGATACTCTCCAGTCCCTAAGACTTCTAAACATGTCTCAAAGCACAGTTCCCCAGGAAGTACCTGCAAGTGCCCTTTTGTTTGTGTTCAAAGAAATGAAGGTGCTTTATTTATATTTGCCAACCTCACCTGCAATCACTGTCAATCCTAGACAAGCTTAAGATTCAAGCAGAATAAAGTTCTGTTTCAGCAGGACATGAAGTTAAACTCCTAATTACAAAATTTAGGAGAAATTTACATTTTTATGTTATACTCTACTTAATCTTAGCTTCTTCAGTTTCCCCTCACCTGAGCCACTTCAGTTCTGGCAGCCTGGTCTACCTGCTTGTTGTTTCAGTGTTCTTCAGTGGCATGGCTTTTGGGCATGTGAGTATCTATATGATGGACCTTTAAAGCAATGTTTTCTATCTGGGCAGTGATATCTTGCCCGGATGGGTTTACCTCTGTGCTGCCAGTTGGTCCATTTCCATTGCTGTAGCCACCTCCACAGGGCATTTGCTGCCATCCATGAGTCAGTATAGAGATAGAGCACTAGCAATCTCTAGGGCCAACTAGATGGCTTCTGCAAACAGACTCAATTCACATTTCCAGTGTAGTAGTTATGGCTGGGACAGAGTTAAATTTCTTCATGGTAGCTTGTATGGGGCTCTGTTTTGGATTTGTGATCAAAACAGTGTTAATAACACACACATGTCTGTTATTGCTGAGCAGTGCTTACACAGCATTAAGGCCTTTTCTGCTTCCCATGCTGCTCCCACAGCAAGTAGGCAGGGGGTGCCCAAAAAGTTGGGAGGGGACACAGCTGGGACAGCTGCCCCCAACTGACTAAAGGGATATTCAATACCATATGACATCATGTTCAGCAATAAAAAGCTGGGGGAAGAAGTGTGTGTGGGGGAATGTTCAGAGTGATGGCATTTGTCTTCCTAAGTAACTGTTACGTGTGATGGAACCCTGCTTTCCTGGAAACAGCTGAACATCTGCCTGCCAATGGGGTGTAGTGAATGAATTCCTTATTTTGCTTTTCTTGCACGTGCAGCTTTTGCTTATCTATTAAACTGCTTTTATCTCAACCCACAAGTTTTTCTTACTTTTACCCTTCCAATTCTCTCTACCATCCCACTATGGGTGGGGTGGGGTTGAGCAAGCAGCTGTGTGGTGCTTAGTAGCCTACTGGGATTAACCCACACCACCCTTAAAAAATATGTATATATCTCAGTTTAATGTAAGTGATTATTTACAAGTTAAAATGAAATAGAACAACTTCAACTGGTACAAGTGTGTGCATACATTTGCTTTAATTAATTACATTGGTTTAATTGAATGATAAACTGATAATTGGGTGATTATGACTCAAGGCTGTCCTTAAACCTGATATGTAATACAATAAACTAAACCCTTTTTACAGATTACTGCCTTGTCTGGACAGAGTATCTGTACATGATTGGAACATCTGAACAGTGACACTGAATTAGTGCAGTGGCTGAAGGTTTTGCTGAACAGTTTCAAGAAATAATTAAAACATTGGCATTTAAATGGTTATAATGAGGCTTCAAAGTTAAAATCCGTCAAGACAGCTGAGAAAAGTTCACACTTTTGTTTCTACTGCTGTTTTGTTTGGTCTGCCTTTAAATTGCTCTTGGCTTGCTGGAAGCATTAATTCTTTTTAAAAGTCTCTTGCCTGCTTTATAAATATGGTGTTCCTGTTAGTATAACCTTCTTAATGTTTAGCTAGGGAAAGTGTAAAGTGAGAGTGGAGTTGTTTGTTTGGTGGTGGTTTTTTTTTCCTAGGCAGTAATGCTTGATATTTTTAAGATAAAGGCAAACCTATAACTACAGTAGACTGCTTCAGACTATATTCTGGAGTAGGGGAAAAATTAATTCCTGAAGGCTTACTCAATCACAATAAGCACTTACATGGCTGAAGGTAAAAGCAATAAATTTAGCATCCAGGGTTAAAAAAGAAATTTATAGCCATGATCCTACAAGCAGTAAAAGAAGTGTCAGATGATAGTTTTAAATGTTACTTTTTTTCCTCCTTAAGTATACTTCTTGATTTAATTAAATCTTACTATTTTTATTGTGTTTTTGTTTTAAATCACACTAATCCTATACATAGCTATTTTAAATAGCCTATGAAAGAACTATTAAAGAACTTCATTAAGGAGAAGATGAGTTTGTCATGCAGTCAGTTTTAGAATTCTTGTTGTTTAGTTCTGTTTTGGAATTGGATAATGAGAGAAATAGACTGTTTTCCCTTAATTGCCTGTGATGTCCTAATTCTGTGACGATACTGCCAATCTTTAGTTTCCTTTTAGTTTTGATGTGTCTGGAAAAGGAAAGACATTTTCTGATAGGAATAGAATGTATATGGTTTCTGGTTTATGTTGAATTTATTTATTTTTGGCCTATGGTTTCAACTCTTCCCACACTTTTCTAGGATCATGGATAATTGTGCTCATAAAGGAGCAATTACAGCTGTTACTGTAATTAGTAAAAATTGTATTCTTAGTCCATGTCTGTATTAGGAACCTGATAATTTAAGGTCTATGACTTTTATATCTAAAAAAGCCAAGAGGCTAGACATAACAGCAGAGAGAGTTCTTGCTCTTTTAATTTGGAAATTGAGTAAAATCTTTTCTCCTTCAGGACAGGTTGTGCTTTCTTGTGATGTTTATTGAGTGCTTAAGTTATCCAGAAAAAAAGTATATGGGTTCAGTAACAGCATCTAAGACAAGATACAGCTTATTTTGTTTCTTACCTACACATTTGCAAATCAGTATCTTATTTCAAAACGGCACTTTGGTTTTAAAATCAATCAGGCTGAGTTGAATTGCCTGAGTTGGTGGGTCCTTTAGAAGGGCGGACTTTGGATTGTTTAGGAGTCTGGTTAACAGAGTCCCTTGGGAAGCAGTCCTGAAGGGCAAAGGAGTCCAGGAAGGCTGGATGTTATTCAAGAAGGAAGTCTCAAATGCGCAGGAGCAGGCCGTCCCCATGTGCCAAAAGTCGAGCAGGCGGGGGAGAAGACCGGCCTGGCTGAACAGAGAGCTTTGGCTAGAACTCAGGAAAAAAAAAGGAGAGCTTACCGCCTTTGGAAGAAGGGGCAGGCAACTCAGGGGGATTACAAGGATGTTGTGAGGATATGCAGGGAGAAGATTAGAAAGGCGAAGGCCCAGCTAGAACTTAAACTGGCCACCGCCATTAAAGACAACAAAAAAAGTTTTTATAAATATATCAGTGACAAAAGGAGGGCCAGGGAGAATCTCCCTTCTTTGTTGGATGCAGAAAGTAACCTTGCCACGAAGGATGAGGAGAAGGCAGAGGTACTTAATGCCTTCTTTGCCTCAGTCTTTAATAGTCAAGCTAGTCATCCTCGGGTTTTTCAGGCCCCTGAGCTGGGAGACGGAGATAGGACGCAGAGTGAAGCCCCAGTTGTTGGAGAGGTGGCAGTCACTGACCTGCTCCTCCACCTGGATGCACACAAGTCTATGGGGACAGATGGGATCCACCTGAGGATACTGAGGGAGCTGGCAGAGGAGCTGGCCAAGCCACTCTCCATTATTTATCAGCAGTCCTGGTCAACCGGGGAGGTCCCAGATGACTGGAAGCTAGCAAATGTGACGCCCCTCTACAAGAAGGGTCGGAAGGAGGATCCCGGGAACTACAGGCCTGTCAGCCTGACCTCGGTGCCAGGGAAGGTCATGGAACAAATCATCTTAAGTGCCATTATGCAGCAAGTGCGGGACAACCGAAGGATCAGGCCCAGCCAGCATGGGTTTATGAAAGGGAGGTCCTGCTTCACTAACCTGGTCTCCTTCTATGACAAGGTGACCCGCTTAGTGGATGAGGGAAAGGCTGTGGATGTTGTCTACATGGACGTTAGTAAAGCATTTGACACAGTCTCCCACAGCATTCTCCTGGAGAAGCTGGCTGCACACGGCTTGGATGGGTGCACTCTCTGCTGGGTTAAAAACTGCCTGGACGGCCGAGCCCAGAGAGTTGTGGTGAATGGAGTCAAATCCAGTTGGCGGCCGGTCACAAGTGGTGTTCCCCAGGGCTCAGTGTTGGGGCTGGTCCTGTTCAACATCTTCATTGATGATGTGGATGAGGGGATCGAGTGCACCCTCAGTAAGTTTGCAGATGACACCAAGTTGGGTGGAAGTGTCGATCTGCTGGAGGGTAGGAAGGCCCTGCAGAGGGACCTGGACAGGCTGGATCGATGGGCCGGGGCCAACTGCATGAGATTCAACAAGGCTAAGTGCCGGGTCCTGCACTTGGGTCACAACAACCCCATGCAACACTACAGGCTGGGGGAAGAGTGGCTGGAGAGCTGCCTGGCGGAAAAGGACCTGGGGGTGTTGGTTGACAGCCGTCTGAATATGAGCCAGCAGTGTGCCCAGGTGGCCAAGAGGGCCAATGGCATCCTGGCTTGTATCAAGAATAGTGTGGCCAGCAGGACCAGGGAGGTGATAGTGCCCCTGTACTCGGCACTGGTGAGGCTGCACCTCGAGTACTGTGTTCATTTTTGGGCCCCTCACTACAAGAAGGCCATCAAGGTGCTGGAGTGTGTCCAGAGAAGGGCAACGGGGCTGGTGAAGGGTCTAGAGCACAAGTCTTATGAGGAGTGGCTGAGGGAACTGGGGTTGTTTAGCCTGGAGAAGAGGAGGCTGAGGGGAGACCTTATTGCTCTCTACAGCTACCTGAAAGGAGGTTGTAGCCAGGTGGGGGTCGGTCTCTTCTCCCTAGTAACAAGCGATAGGACGAGAGGAAATAGCCTCAAGCTGCGCCAGGGGAAGTTTAGGTTAGATATTAGGAAAAATTTCTTCACCGAAAGTGTTGTCAGGCATTGGAACAGTCTGCCCAGGGAAGTGGTTGAGTCTCCATCCCTAGAGGTATTTAAAGAACGGATAGACGTGGTGCTCGAGGAAATGGTATAGTGAAGAGTTGGAAGTGATAGGTTAATGGCTGGACTCGATGATCTTAAGGGTCTTTTCCAACCTTAACGATTCTATGACAGTTTCTCCACAGCTGATGCCTCAATGTCTGGCCAGTCCATCATTGCTAGGATGTTGACGTATGATGTGGGTGCATTCTGTGCAAACTTCTGTTACATGGACCATGTGTGCTAGATGTCACCTGGATCTTTGGACACCTGTTTTTTGTCCAGGTCACTGTAGACCACCTCCACCACCACTAATTCCCTCACATACTAGATACCTTCCTCAATGGTGGTCCACTTGCCTTGGTAGTTTTTAAGATCTTTGAGGGGATACCTTGCCTTCATGCTTGACAGGAGCTGCCTCCAGAAGCTATGAATTGTTGCTCCTCTTCCAGTCCCTTTATTGATTCCCTGGTCCCTAGTGAGGGATCCCAGCTGCCAGGCTTCCTTGCCCTCTAATTCCTGACTGTGGGCCCCAGTATCTCAGCATTGGAGCAACCAGACAGCAATCCAGTCTCCTGGCTGGTGGCTGTAATCTTTCCAAATAGCTCACGGCTCACTCGAGTATAGGGACCTGGTGGTTTTTGACTTGTTTATGATTTCTGTCTCTTCCTTTTCCTGTTCTTGCGGCTGATCTGCTGCAGAACAGGCTGCTGCTTTTGATTATTTCTTCTGCTCCCTCTCAGGGAGAGCTGCTTCTTCCTTTATTAACCAGGTTGACCTCTGCTTCCATTGTTTCTTCTTGACTACATAAGTGACTGTTATAGTCGAGGGTTGGGTCTCAGGTTTAGCCACAATGTCATTTATAAATCCTTAGATCCAGGGACCCTCTTGCTCCTTTGAAGGTGCTTGACACAGGCCCAGTAGTCACAGACCAGGCCCCAACACAACTCTAGAAGTCTCTGTCTCTTTTTGGTATAGTCACTTCAAGTGGTCTGCCATTTCAACAGGATTCCACGTCTGTTCAAGCATAAACTCCCAGAGGGCTATCAGAGGTGAAAACCACTCTAGGCACCTGCCCAAATTCTTTCCCACACTTTGCTACCCAGGAATCGGCTGCCTCGGCACATTTCTGTGTATCATCCCCAACCAGTTGATTACTGGAGGTTCCACTGTGTTCTGAACTTGGATTGCTGGATTCAGAGTCCGATGTGGTGGCAGGGGCCATGTAGGCATTATTGTAACCCTTATGAACAATAGTCAAAATTAAAATCAGGCTCATGAAGGAAAAATGGAAAGGACCCTATACCACTTTACTGACCACCTTTACAGCAGTAAAGGTAGAAGGAATTGACTCCTGGGTACATTACACCTGAGTGAAGAAAGCACCCTCAACGAAGCAGTGGACCACTGAACAGACTAGAGACTGTAAACTGAAATTCTCTAAAGCTTAATGAACTGTACCTGGGACCTCGAAGACTCATATCTTAAGTTAGTGTTCTCAAGGACTGACTTTATGTTGTTGTCTGTTATTGATATTGGTTCCCATTGCAATTGTGTGTATCTGTAGAAATACTAATTCCTTCACAGGAACAGGCCAAAGTGTTACTAAACAAACATCATTATCCTTTGCTTAATCATGAAGGTGCATAGTTGGAACTCTGAGAGGCAGCCAGTGAAAAATCCCTGGGAGGAGAATGTTTTTTTGTATTAATTCAAAACGTACAATGCAAATCATAAACAAAACTGACTGCTGGGTCTGTACGCACTTCCCAGAAACCTCAAAGAAGGGAATACCCTTAATTGGAATTCCTATGCCCATCAATATATCCTAGAGTGATTTGTGGGTGAATACATCTGTTAATGTAAGTAAAGAAATAGAAGATCAGGAGTGGAAAATAAGTACCCCAGGATCATCAGAAAAATATTATACCTGTATTCAGAGGTGCAGTTCTCCAAAAGGAACAGGTAAACTAGATTGTAGGACAAGCCCCTAGACCTTTGTTGGAAATTACACAGAATGTAATTGGACAATTGACGTGTCAAGAACTCTTCCTTGGCCTGTGCCAGAAGGAAAGGAATGGTATTGGATATGTGGGACAAAAGCAAGAAAAACTCTGCCAGGAAACTGGTCAGGAATTTCTACTCTGGGAGCTGCTCTCCCAAATATAACAGTAGTTGATGGATTAGAACCGAGGCTATGGATACGATCTTATATCAAAAGATATAAAAGAAGCAATCCTCTGATCAACAGACCCACAACATTCCACTCATTTGCCGGATGGTTTCTACCCTGGTTGGGGGTTAGTGAACTCGAGAAAGCTATAATAAATATATCGGATGTAATAGAAAAGATCGGCAATGAAACTATGGATGCAATATCAGCCTTACAGGAAGAAGTGACACAGTTGGCTGAAATTACTATTCAGGATAGAATGGCCCTGGATATGCTCTTAGCATCTAAGGGAGGAGTGTGTACTGTCCTAAATACCAGCTGTTGTGTCTATATGTGGACCAAAGTGTCAGAATATCTACTGAAATTTTTACATGAAACTCAAAAGGATGATACTTCCCTTGGCTTTGCCGAAACTTGGAAATGGCTGACCTCTTGGATACCAGATTTAAGCTCGTGGCTAAAGAAGCTAATATGTATATTGATTATAGGATTATTAATATTTGTATGTGTATATGTGTTAATCCAATGTGCATGGAAATGTTGCTCCACACTGGGGGGGGCAGACCTATGAAAAGATGAGACTTGTATAAGGAAAATATGAATCTTTCCTTACACAGTCTCAAAGGGGGGAACTGATGACTAATTGTTTGAATTTATGATGATATTGTCTACCTTGAGAAGGTATGTGCTAAAGATAATGAGTATGAGAATATCTATAATGAGGAACAGAAGGTCAAGAAACCTCTAAAACAGCAAACGTATATCTTTGAGTGTCAAAATTCCTCCTTAAACCCATTTTGCTAGTCAGCAAGATCCACTAATTGGTGTCCCCTAGGTGAACCAGCTAATTATAATATGAAAACCACACCTCTGTTGGAGGAGCTATCTGCCTCCAAAGGAAGACCCCTACCCGCTGAACATGCGCAGTGATTTTAAAGGGAGCTGTATCTTTAAATCAAAGTGAGAATAGAAATAACCAATGACTAACAAGTAGGTGTTAACAGTAGGCATAGTTGCTTTGTTTAATTGTATAAATATGTGATGCAAGGATAATGGGGTGTGCTAGCTTCGTGGAATTACCACCTAGCACCCATCTCTGCGCAGAAATGAAATAAAGCAAATATCTCGACTCAGTGTGTGGATTGGTTCTTGCACACTGGGTAAAGAACCCATCTTTGGGACAACATTTTGGTGACTCTGGTGGGACTGCCATAAGGCTTTGCCCGGATCATCTTGCCATCCCTGACAGTGAACTGGACCGGATAGAGCTCCAGCGCGTACCAACCTATTGATTGGTGACTCCTCCAGATTCTCTCCGAAGTCAGGGCAACAAGCAACTCAAAGGTGCAATGCCAAACAGAGATATTTGCGACAGGGCAAAAGGGGGGCGAATTCTTGGATTGGTAAGTGTAAAATTTTATTATAAGGTTAAAATTTTAATGTATTATCGACCAGTGGGGTCGACAGAATTGATCTCCATTGTAAGTCATGATAATGCTCAGCAGGGGGCCTTAATTGACCAGTAGGGTCGGAGCAGTGTGCATTGGTGATTATTAAAAGGTCCGGACTGATACGGTATGGTTAAAGTTGCATGTAGATGCTCAGCAAGGGTTGCCTTAATTGACCAGTGGGGTCGGAGATGAGTGCACATAAGGGAAATACTGACCGGGGGGTCAGAGCTGGCAAATAGGTAATAGGTAATTATTTAAGAATTTGGTTAAAATGTGATCAGACCAATCCACAATTCCTCCCTGTAGCCCTTTGAGTTGTATTTTGAAAAACTGGAACAAATTTGGAGGGGACCCTATGACAAAAGTCAAAATAAAAGGATATTGTAATCAATGGTGGCTGAATTATAAATTGGATGATGATGAGACCTGGCCAGAAAATGGATCAGTAAACTATAACGCTATATTGCAATTGATGATGTTTTGCTATTGGATGGGAAAATGGGATGAAGTACCTTATGTTGATGCCTTTATGACTTCGTATAGAAAGCCTGATATTCGGAAAAGATGTAAGCTGACAACTGACCTGGTAATGTATACAGCTTCTGAGAGAAAGGAGAGCAGTTGTTGCATGGGCTGTCATGATAGAAAGGTTATGTGAAGTAGCTAGAAAATGGACAGATTTGAATCTTGACAATGAAGCAAATCAGAGGATGTTCAATATGTTGTTTATTGGGCAGTCGGCGCAGGATATAAGGAGAAAGATGCGGAAAGTTGATGGGGCAGGGGGTATGTCGATAACTGGGATGAAAGAGAAAGAAAAGAGAAACAGAATAGAATGAAGTTGCAAGCATCTTTGCTGGCAGCAGCAATAAATGGGAATAATATTAGAGGGAAAGGTAGGGGTGGAAGTAGAGTAAGAGGGGGATGAGGTGGAATGATGCATGGAAGAGGTTCACAAAACTGAACCCTGTTGGGGCCAAACCAATGTGCGGCCTGTAAAAAGGAGGGACTTATATCCCAGCTAAGACCAGCCTGTT
Source organism: Platalea leucorodia (assembly GCF_965183815.1). Taxonomy (NCBI): domain Eukaryota; kingdom Metazoa; phylum Chordata; class Aves; order Pelecaniformes; family Threskiornithidae; genus Platalea; species Platalea leucorodia. The sequence continues at coordinate 35,125,086 of NC_138859.1, forward strand.
GGATGGAGATGAATGATTGACCCAGTATGTTATAAGTATGCAGAAACAGTTTGCAGACAAAAAAAAAAAATTATGCTCAAATGGTACCAGTCGGCATCACTTGAAGTACAGGTACATGATATATAGCCTGGGGATAAAGTTCTAATAAAGATATTTTCTAGAAAGTCTAAGCTAGAACCGAAATGGGGAGGGACATATACTGTTTTACTATGCTCTTACTTTGCTGTTAAAGTTTAAGGAAAAGAAAATTGAACACACCACTCGCACATTGAATGAGTGAGGGATAGCCAACCAGCTGACAAAGTGGAACACCCCTTAGGATCCTCTCTATTAGCATTAGGGACTAATCAATGACCTTTGTCTGACATTAAGCAGGAATGCTTAATAAAAAAAAACAAAGGGAGGACTGTTGTAGAAATCCCTTTCTAGCTCAAATAGAATCCAATACATAGTGTTAGGAGCAAGACCTGTTGAAGCCTTAGGCTGCAAGCTGTGAACTTTCACCTAGATACGCTGACTGTATGCTGAACTCCTACCTAGCTACATGAAGGAAGGCCCTGAAACCGGTGCAAACCAGAAAGATAAGGTAGCCACAACCATTGGCAGAAGCTGCGACTATTCAAGATAAGAAAAGGAATGACCTGCCTGGAGACAGGGAAAGGATCCAATAAGGAACAAGAAGACCCCAGACCCAAATATTACTATTGGACCGAACCGTCCCATGAGGGGAGGGGAACATAGACTGTAAGGGTATAATTGCCCAGGGATCTCTTTGTTTGGGGTCCCTCCCCAGAGGCACCCAGCTCGAGCTGCTCTTCACCGCTGTACCACTCAATAAATTTGCCTGGCGTACGTCATGTCGGAGACTCTGCTTTGGGGAAACCTAGGGTCGAGCCTGAAGGGAGAGAAAGCGCCTGAGGGTGAGTGTGAGTGTGTGTGTGAGTGAGGAGTCGAAAAGGGGCACCTGTCAGCTCAATGGAGGGACTCTGGTCCTAACAGTTAAAAAGTCTCAGGTGGTGTGTGTGTGACTCCCTGGATGGTGTGTGAATGCTCGGGCAGCTGCTGCTCCTTTAACAATGGCACACACCAGTATGAATGTTCCAATTGTGTAGAGATAGTCAAGAAACCATTTTATCCACAAATCCAAAACACAGCACCATATGGGCTGCTCTGAAGAAAGTTAACTCCATCCTAGCCAGATCCAGTATGCCTGGTTATTAATATATCTTCTTATTTGTGGGTCTTCACAAACCATCTCTTGTTCACTCTTATTCAGAGCAGTCATAGTCTTTTTATCTGAAATGAACACCAGCAGCAAGTCAAGTCTGAAAGGATGCCAGAATACCAATATAGGCTTCTTCAAGCTTGTTTCTAACTCTTCAGAGAGTTGGTTGCATTCTTCTCTTCAAGTCCTGGACAGAAAACAATAACATCATGGACTTCTTCAGTTATTAAAGTTTCTTTTTCCTTGATTGCAAGAGTAAAATGTGTTCATTAAATAAATTTTGTGTAGCTTAAATTTCTCAAGTAACAGAAAGAGTAAGGATTTGTCTTCATGTACAGTTAGTGAAAATTATTTCCCTTCCCTCACAAATAAATTTGATTCCTTCACCTTAATCTAGACTGTGTGATAATTTGCCTTTAATGTGTGTGTTTTCTTTTTCCAGGAGACTAAAACAGGTTAAGGCTGAGAATTTAAAGGGAGCTAGATAGCAACGCATGTTAAAATTCAGTGGGAAGTGTTCATTTAACTCTTTGTGGTCCTTTACAATTCTGAATGCAACATGGCATGAACGCAATTATTTCCATAAAAATGACACCTGACTTCAGTGGGCTGAGCTTCAGGACTATATAGCTAACGTTCCCCAATGTGTGTCAGCATACATTCATTTGAGGACAGCATTGACATGTTTTAGTGAAATTCCTGAACTGTGAATTAGGATGGTTGAAGTGCAGGCAGACATTTGTATCTTTTCTATTACAAAAGTGTAAGGCCTGGCAGAAAGGTAGTTTAAATATCTCAGGATTTAATAGCTCATGTTTTAAATCACTGCAGCAAGATTCACAAGAGCTTGCTATTAGCATCTTAAGAGCCTGTAAAAAGACAGAAACCCTTCAGATTAGTAGGAATTACCTAAAATGGATATGTAATTTGAGTGGATATGCCTGTGAGCCCATTTCCTCAGTGCTTTCATTTAGACACCTTCCATGGTTGTTTAATTTCATGGTACTTAAACATTAGAGTTCAGTACGATTAGTTTATTATATCTTCAAAACTGGTATTAAGACTGTGAAATAGGTTTGTTTCCTGTTCTCCTTCACGCACCCCTCCCCCAACTTTGGAGTTTGGTTAATGGTGAAATGACTGAAAGTGAAATCTAGTACTTTTCACCTTGGGGAATACTGCCTGAAGAATTTGTGAAGTTTTTCTGAGTTACATTTAAAAAATTAAAAATAACTCCTTGTCAGTTTGGTCAGTAGGTGGCATTTGAGTTCACATATAGAGCTCATAAAGCTTTGGGAAACTACTTTTAAATATATTTCCATTGCACTCTGTGAGCCTGTTAGCACAGTTATAAAAACTGTATTAATGTCGCATATGAATTTATTAAGTAAATCTAATAGGCTCACAGGGCATACCAACTTACACTTTTCAGGTGTAGCTCATACTTCTGAAGAGCACTAATAATCTTTTTGGAGGCAGGTATTATAACTTACACACATCAATTTTATAACTCTAGGTTTAACTTCCTTAGGACTATAAAATGCATGAAACAAAAGTATAAACCATAACTTTTAATATACATTTGATTAATAACCACTTTACACAGTTGGGTAAAACTGGTATTTAAAATTAAATTGTGTACTCACTCTAATAGCCTGTTGTGGTATGCTAAAATACATATATTTTTAAAACTTTAGTCTAACATTTGCTCCTAAGCTTTTAAACATTAATAAATATATGAATAAGATGTTGCAAGGTCCTTCCAGGTGGTTCAGTTTGGAAATTGCATTCTAAAACATTAAAATGATAATTCAAAATTATTTCTAAACTGTACCTGGAAGAAATACATTAACTCAGGTGCATGGTCCCCATTGGATTATTCACTGAGTATCCAGATGCTTTCTAAAGGTTGGGCTGATATGCTAGATACTATTTTAATTTAAAAGAAAATAAAAAACAGCCCCTCAAACCCCTCTACAGTCTTGTGCAGCCTTTCACTTGATTTATGTCAACCTCCCTATATATCTACTTATTTTGAAATTGAAATGACAGGTGAATACACCTGCGGAGATGAACAAACTAGGTGGTACACTTGCTAAATAGCTGGAATGAAACATAGGTTTGCCCCTTTCTGTACCCCCCCTTTCTTTTTTGTCAGAAAGATCTTAAAGTGTTTTAATAACATTGTTTAGCCTTTCATCCTGCTTGTCAGGATCTATAGCTAAATATTACTGTCTGACTATCAAAGGGAAAACTGACAGATTGAAACATATAGATAAAATGATTCTAAAAAGTAATGGAGTCCACAGTGGAAACAAGTTTAGAACCCTGATCTTTCAAATATCGCTCTTTTTGTGTTTTTAATAATAAGGGTATCTTTCCTTAAACATGATCTAAAGTTGGGGTTAACCACATCTTCTCAGTTACAACACCTCTCTTTCCCTCTACTTCTAGTTGTATTTCTATTTGTGGAGCTTTCTAAGTGCAAGGATGATTCCCTGGTGATGATGCTAGTATATTTAGCTATTAGGCTCCCTTATGGCATATCCAAATTCAAACACATTTGTTTTTATAACCTATATCCTGTCTGTATTGATGAGATTTGTTTCCCATTTGACTGCCCTGGCTGTGCTCAAACTCACGTGCAGATCTTCTCTGGTCAGCCTGGAGGTTTGTTTCATTGAATTTTGGGTTGCTGATTTACTTTTATCTTAATTGCATGTTGCTGGTGTACCAGTTTAGTTTGGGGCATCCCTGATTTTTGACAATAGGTACTGTTCTGGGCCATAGGTGGAGATTTATTTTGTCTCAAAGTGAAATAAATATGACAAAAATTATTGTTTTACCTGTCATGCTTTTAAAAAGTTGTGCTGCCCCACTGATAGCAGGAGGATGTTGCATCTGCTTCTACAGCTGTGCTACAGCTTGATAGATTCTGTCAGCTGCCTTCTCTGCTGATGATGGTTGAGACACTCCTGCTGGCAGCTGCGCCCCTACTCACTCAGGACCCTGTAAATCCTTAACTGTCATGAGCTTTATTATAAATGCTTTGGTTCTATTATCTACTCAAAATTGTCATCTTTGTCAATACTGCCATCTCAGATGAAGTATAGACAGCCATAATTAGATTTTCTTCTCTATCCTTCATAGCATGCATTTTGTCCCTAGTTTTTCTTGGCATTTTGTAATGGGTGTACATGGCAAGGCTTTGGTGGTGGGGGGTTGCAGGGGTGGCCTCTGTGAGAAGAGGTCAGGGCTGCCCTGTGTCGGACAGAAACGGATACACCTCAGGCCAAAGCTGAGCCAATCAGTGAAGTTGGTGGTACCTCTGTGAAGACATTTAAGAAAGGGCACAAATGCTGGACAGGAAAGGAGGGAGGGGAAAAAGTGTGAGAAACAGCAGTGTAAACACCAAGGACAGAGAAGAAGGAGGGGGAAGAGGTGCTCCAGGTGCCAGAGCAGCGATTCCCCTGCAGCCCTTGGAAGATGTAACGGTATGTGGAAAGAGAGTGTCTGCTCCTTTAAGGGTATCTTGTAAAGGGCCTTTTCAATGCAAAAAGGGATAAGAAATAAAGGAGGAAGCCATAAACAAGAACATATGGAGACAAACCTGACAGAAAAATGATAAGGGCAGTAGTGATAAGAACAAACCTGGTTGTCGCACTAATTGGTAAGGATATGTGGAGCGTGAGAATGTTTATTTTCCGGTAAGATTACAGAATCACAGAATCATTTAGGTTGGAAAAGACCCTTAAGATCATCGAGTCCAACCATTAACCTATCATTGCCAAGTCCACCACTAAACCATGTCCTCGAGCACCACGTCTACCCTTCTTTTAAATACCTCCAGGGATAGGGACTCAACCACTTCCCTGGGCAGCCTGTTCCAGTGCCTGACTACCCTTTCGGTGAAGAAGTTTTTCCTAATATCCAATCTAAACCTCCCCTGGTGCAACTTGGGGCCGTTTCCTCTCGTCCTATCGCTTGTTACTTGGGAGAAGAGACCGACCCCCACCTCGCTACAACCTCCTTTCAGGTAGTTGTAGGGAGCAATAAGGTCTCCCCTCAGCCTCCTCTTCTCCAGACTAAACAACCCCAGTTCCCTCAGCTGCTCCTCATAAGACTTGTGCTCTAGACCCCTCACCAGCTTTGTTGCCCTTCTTTGGACACACTCCAGCACCTCGATGTCCTTGTAGTGAAGGGCCCAAAACTGAACACAGTATTCAAGGTGTGGCCTCACCAGTGCCAAGTACAGGGGGACGATCACTTCCCTAGTCCTGCAGGCCACACTTTTCCTGATACAGGCCAGGATGCTATTGGCCCTCTTGGCCACCTGGGCACACTGCTGGCTCATGTTCAGGCGGCTGTCAACCAACACCCCCAGGTCCTTTTCTGCCAGGCAGCTCTCCAGCCACTCTTCCCCAAGCCTGTAGTGTTGCCTGGGGTTGTTGTGACCCAAGTGCAGGACCCAGCACTTAGCCTTGTTGAACCTCATACAATTGGCCTCAGCCCATCGATCCAGCCTGTCCAGGTCCCTCTGTAGGGCCTTCCTACCCTCCAGCAGCTCAACACTCCCACCCAACTTGGTGTCATCTGCAAACTTACTGAGGGTGCACTCGATCCCCTCGTCCAGACCACTGATAAAGATATTAAACAGGACTGGCCCCAACACTGAGCCCTAGGGAACACCACTTGTGACCGGTCGCCAACTGGATTTAACTCCATTCACCACAACTCTTTGGGCCTGGCCATCCAGCCAGTTTTTTACCCAGCAAACAGTACGAACATCCAAGCTGTGAGCAGCTAATTGTGGGAATAAATGAGTGTCGTGGTTTAACCCCAGCCAGCAACTAAGCACCACACAGCCGCTCGCTCACTCCCCCCCAGTGGGATGGGGGAGAGAATCGGAAGAGTAAAAGTGAGAAAACTCATGGGTTGAGATAAAGACAGTTTAATAGGTAAAGCAAAAGCCGCACGCACAAGCAAAGTAAAGCAAGGAATTCATTCACTACTTCCCATCGGCAGGCAGGTGTTCAGCCATCCTCAGGAAAGCAGGGCTCCATCACGCGTAACGGTTACTTGGGAAGGCAAACGCCATCACTCCAAACGTCCCTCCTTCCTTCTTCTTCCCCCAGCTTATATACTGAGCATGATGTCATATGGTATGCAATAGCCCTTTGGCCAGTCTGGGTCAGCTGTCCTAGCTATGCTCCCTCCCAGCTTCTTATGCACCCGGCAGAGCAGGGGAAGCTGAAAAGTCCTTGACTAGTGTAAACTCTGCTCAGCAAGAACCAAAACATCAGTGCGTTATCAACATTATTCTCATACTAAATCCAAAACACAGCGCTCTACCAGCTACTAGGAAGAAAACTAACTCTATCCCAGCTGAAACCAGGACAGTATCCACCCCTTATTCCATACCATTTACGTCATGCTCAGGTCCCACATTATCCAATACATCCTCATTAACCACCACCCCTGTGAAATGTCTGTAAAATGTCCATAAACATCCACAGATGTCCACATAATGTCCATTGAGTTCATTTAGTCCGTGACTTTGGGCTCCATCTGTGATGGTGATCACTCAGGACAGGAGAGGTGGTGTGTTGCGTGGAGTTCTTGGGCACCAAAGCCAGCTCAGGTCGGGTCACTCCTGCACTTGCACTGCTTCTTGTAAGGCTTCTCCTCCATTGGTTCAGGTGGTTCCTGCTATGGTAATTCCTATAACATGCAACTCAGATCATGGGTTACGACAATTTAAAGGTATTTCCATTACAATCTCCACCCCTGGCCCCTTTGGGTCAGGATTAACATTGCAAGGAACTCCTCCCCTTGCTCCTAGCCTGGCTAGCAACAAGGGGTTCCTGCTATAGTAATTCCCATAACATGCAACTCAAATCCCAGGTTACAACAATTTAAAGGTATTTCCATTACAATCTCCACCCCTGGCCCCTTTGGGTCAGGATTAACATTGCAAGGAACTCCTCCCCTTGCTCCTAGCCTGGCTAGCAACAAGGGGTTCCTGCTATAGTAATTCCCATAACATGCAACTCAAATCCCAGGTTACAACAATTTAAAGGTATTTCCATTACAATCTCCACCCCTGGCCCCTTTGGACCAGACCATTGGGTTTAACACTGCAATGGACTCCTCCCCTTGCCCCTGCTCCGGCTTGGACTTATTCACAGACTGCAGTCCCTTAGGGGTTTACCTGCTCCAAGCGGAGCCTTGTCTATGAGCCACAGTCTCTCCAGGGGTATACCTGCTGTGGCATGGATTTATCCACAGCCACAGTCACTTAGAGGTGCACCTGTTCCCACATGACCTTCTCCATGGGCCACAATGCTTTCAGAGATATACCTGCTCCAGCGTGGCCTTGCCCGCAGCCACAGTCTCTTCAGAAGTAAACTTGCTCCACCATGGCCTTACCTGCAGCCACAGTCTCTTCAGAAGTAAACTTGCTCCACCATGGCCTTACCCATGGCCACACGCTTTGAGGTGCTCCAGCATGACCTCATGCACAGCCACTGATGCTTCAAGGTGTACTTGCTGCAGCACGGACTTATCCACAGCCACAGATGCTTCGAGGTGTACCCTCTCCAGCGTGGACTTATCCTTGGGCCACAATCCCTTCAAGAAGTATACCTGCTGCGGCACAGACATAACCATGGCCACAGACGCTTTGAGACATACCTGCTCTGGCATGGGCTTATCCACGTCCACAGGCGCTTCGGGGTGTCCTGCTCCCGCATGGACTCATCCACAGGTCACAGTCCCTTTGCTAAATGTGTATCCCAGTGTTTGAATGTCCCACCACCCATTGCTTTTAGTGTAGTCTTTAACAGTCCATTGTATCGTTCGATTTTCCCGGAGGCTGGTGCGTGATAGGGGATGTGGTATACCCACTCAATGCCATCCTCTTTGGCCCAGGTGTCTATGAGGCTGTTTCAGAAATGAGTTCCGTTATCTGACTCAATTCTTTCTGGGGTGCCATGTCGCCATAGGACTTGCTTTTCAAGGCCCAGGATAGTGTTCCGGGCAGTGGCATGGGGCACGGGATATGTTTCCAGCCATCCAGTGGTTGCTTCCACCATTGTAAGCACATGGCGCTTGTCTTGGCGGGTTTGGGGGAGTGTGATATAATCAATCTGCCAGGCCTCCCCATATTGATATTTCAGCCATCGTCCTCCATACCAGAGAGGCTTGAACCGATTGGCTTGCTTGATTGCAGCGCATGTTTTGCATTCATGGATAACCTGTGCAATAGTGTCCATGGTCAGGTCCACCCCTCGATCACGAGCCCATCTCTATGTTGCATCTCTTCCTTGGTGGCCTGAGGTGTCATGGGCCCACTGAGCTAGAAATAATTCACCCTTATGTTGCCAGTCCAGATCCACCCGAGCCACTTCAATCTTCGCAGCCTGATCCACCTGCTGGTTGGTTTGATGTTCTTCAGTGGCCCGACTCTTGGGTACGTGAGCATCGACGTGACGTACTTTTACAACCAGGTTCTCTATGTGGGCAGCAATATCTTGCCACAATGCAGCAGCCCAGATGGGTTTGCCTCTGCGCTGCCAGTTGCTCTGCTTCCATTGCTGTAACCACCCCCACAGGGCATTTGCCACCATCCATGAGTCAGTATAGAGATAGAGCATTGGCCACTTTTCTCGTTCGGCAATATCTAAAGCCAGCTGGATGGCTTTCACCTCTGCAAACTGACTCAATTCACCTTCTCCTTCAGCAGTTTCTGCAACTTGTCGTGCAGGACTCCATACAGCAGCTTTCCACCTCCGATGCTTCCCCACAAGACGACAGGACCCATCAGTGAACAGGGCATATTGCTTCTCATTTTCTGGCAGTTTATTATATGGTGGGGCCTCCTCAGCACGCGTCACCTCCTCCTCTGGTGATATTCCGAAATCTTTGCCTTCTGGCCAGTCCATGATCACTTCCAAGATTCCTGGGCAAATGGGGTTTCCTATTCAAGCCTGTTGTGTGAATTGTGCGACCCACTTACTCCATGTAGCATCAGTTGCATGATGTGTACAGGGGATCCTCCCTTTGAACATCCAGCCCAGCACTCGCAGTCGGGGTGCCAGGAGGAGCTGTGTTTCACTACCAACCACTTCTGAAGCGGCTCGAACCCCTTCATATGCTGCCAATATCTCTTTTTGAGTTGGAGTATAGCCAGCCTCGGATCCTCTGTATCCCTGACTCCAAAACCCCAGGGGTCGACCTCGAGTCTCCCCTGGTGCTTTCTGCCAGAGGCTCCAGGTAGGGCCATTCTCCCCGGCTGCAGTGTAGAATACATTTTTCACATCTTGTCCTGCCCGGACTGGCCCAAGGGCTACTGCATGGACTATCTCCCGTTTAATTTGTTCAAAGGCTTGTCGTTGCTCAGGGCCCCATTTGAAATCATTCTTCTTCCGGGTCACTTGATAGAGAGGGCTTACAATCAGACTGTAATTTGGAATATGCATTCTCCAAAAACCCACAACGCCCAAGAAAGCCTGTGTTTCCTTTTTGCTGGTTGGTGGAGACATAGCTGCTATTTTGTTGATCACATCCATTGGGATCTGACGATGCCCATCTGGCCATTTCATTCCTAAAAACTGGATCTCCTGTGCAGGTCCCTTGACCTTACTTTGTTTTATGGCAAAGCCAGCCTCCAGAAGGATTTGGACTATTTTCTTCCCTTTCTCAAAAACCTCTTCTGCTGTGTTGCCCCACACAATGATGTCATCAATGTATTGCAGGTGTTCTGGAGCCCCACCCTGTTCCAATGTAGTCTGGATCAGTCCATGGCAAATGGTGGGGCTGTGTTTCCACCCCTGGGGCAGTCGATTCCAGGTGTACTGGACCCCCCTCCAAGTGAAAGCAAACTGTGGCCTGCACTCTGCCGCCAAAGGGATTGAGAGAAACGCAGTAGCGATGTCAATGGTGGCTTACCACTTGGCTGCCTTTGACTCCAGTTCATATTGAAGTTCTAGCATGTCCGGCACAGCAGCAGCCAGTGGCAGCGTGACTTCATTCAGGCCCCGATAGTCTACTGTTTAGTCTCCACTCTCCATTAGACTTTCGCACTGGCCATATGGGACTGTTAAAAGGTGAGCGAGTCTTGCTGATCACTCCTTGGCTCTCCAGTCAACGAATCAGCTTATGGATGGGAATCAGGGAGTCTCTGTTGGTGCGATATTGCCGCCAGTGCACTGTTATGGTAGCGATTGGTACCTGTTGTTCTTTGACCCTCAGCAACCCCACAATAGAAGGGCCCTTCAAGAGACCAGGCAGGGTAAACAGCTGTTTCATTTCCTTCATCTCCAAGGCAGCTATACCAAAAGCCCACCGGTACCCTTTTGGGTCCTTGAAATACCCTCTCCTGAGGTAGTCTATGCCAAGGAAGCACGGAGCCTCTGGGCCAGTCACAATGGGGTGCTTCTGCCACTCCTTCCCAGTTAAGCTCACTTCAGCCTCCAATACAGTCAGCTCTTGGGATCCCCCTGTCACTCCAGAAATACAGATGGGTTCTGCCCCTTCATAGCTTGATGGCATGAGGGTACACTGTGCACCGGTGTCTACTAAAGCCTTATACTCCTGTGGGTCTGATGTGCCAGGCCATCGAATCCACACAGTCCAGTAAACCTGGTTGTCCCTTTCCTCCACCTGGCTGGAGGCAGGGCCCCTCTAGTCCTGGTCATAGCATTCGTTACTCACTTCTTGTAAATGCGAGTCAAAAATCCCTTTATTGATATTGGAAGCAAAATTAGCCCTTCTAGTCTGTCTGGGGAACTGCTCACTGGAAACTGGAGCAGCAATTTTCCTGGAAGAACCACCTTTTGTAATTGTTTTTCCTTGCAACTCGCATACCCGTGCCTCTAGGGTCGAGGTAGATTTTCCATCCCACTTCCTCATGTCCTCTCCATGGTCACGCAGATAAAACCACAGGGTGGCCCGTGGTGTGTATTCACTATATCTTCTCTCTTGAAGAGAGGGATGCTTACTCCTGATGGCTGAGATACTGGTCCGTACAGGTGAGGAGTAGAACATGTCCTCTTTGAATTGCTGGAACTCCCGGGATAATTTCTCAGCTAGCACGTCAGGCAGTTTCTCCACAGCTGAGACGCAGACCTGTAGGGAGGAAGAGAGACTTTCTTCATATTGTTGGAGTTGGCCAGCCATTTCATCCACCATTGGTCCCTCTTCATCTTTCCAGGTCATTACTGCCAAAGAGTTTGCATACGATGATGGTGCGCTCCGTACAAACTTCTGCCACATGGGTCGTGTGCACTGGGCTTCATCTGGATCTTTGGATAACTGCTCATTGTTCAAGTCATTATGCATCACCTCCAGCACAGCTAATTCTCTCAGGTATTGGATACCTCTCTCCATGGTGGTCCACTTGCCTGGGTGACATAAAAAATCTTCCTTGAAGGGATACCTTTCCTTCACAGCTGCCAGAAGTCGCCTCCAGAGGCTGAGGACTTTTTCCCCTTTTCCAATCGCTTTGTCAATGCCCCCTTCCCTAGGAAGGGATCCCAGCTGCTTGGCTTCCCTACCCTCTAATTCCAGGCTACTGGCCCCATTATCCCAGCATCAGAGCAGCCAGGTGATGATGTGGTCGCCTGGACGACAGCTGAAATCTTTTCACATATCTCGCAGTTCACTCAGGGACAGAGATCGGGTGGTTACCATCTCATTTGTGGGTTCTGCCTCTTCCTCCTCCTGTTCTTGTGATGGCCCTGGTTCATCATCAGCCCTTACTAAACGAGTTGATTTCCTTGTGTATTTTTTCTTCTGTATAGGGGCGACCTGATACTGGCATGGGTTGGTTCTCTGGTGTAGCCACAGCGCCTGTTACCGGGACTGGCATAGCCATGAAGCCTGTCATGGGGTCTGGTATAGCCGCAGTGCCTGTTACCGGGACCGGTATAGCTGCAGTGCCTGTTGCCGGGGCTGGCATAACCGCAGTGCCTGTCACAGGGGCTGGCATAACCGCAGCGCCAGTCGTTTTGTTGTCAGATCCAGAGACCTTCTCTTCCCCTTGAGGGTTCTGAATAGTGTTTAATACGGCTCGGTAGGCATGGGCCAGGCCCCAGCACATTGCAGTGATTTGTGTCTCCCTAGAATTGCCAGGGTGACAACATACTTTCTCTAAATGTTCTACTAATTTTTCAGGATTCTGCACTTGTTCAGGGGTGAAATTCCAAAACACTGGAGGGGCCCACCTTCGTAGGCATTTGCCCATACTCTCCCACACACCCTGCCACTCATAACTATCCAGCCTTGGGGCAGATCTCTAGATGATATTCTTAAAATGCTTATTAACCTTAGACAAAACTGAAACAATATTCCCAAGAACTACCAATGGATATATCTTAACTACCCAAGGATGTTCAAGATAGATACTGAAAAGTTGTTGTAATGAAGGAGGAAACATCATAGAAGAAGGCAGCGAAGGTGCCATTCTGTATTTCCTCCATAAAAAGCCCCTCAGAGGAAGAGGTATAATTGCTAATTGTCTCCATGAGGTGGTACCCGAAGTACAGTAATGGCTTCAGTACAGAACCCAAATACCAGATAGCGCTCAAGGTCAGTGTTTTAATAACAAATCTCCCAGGCAAAACATCACTAATCACGGCAGAGCACAGCAAACTGCAACACCCAACACCAATCTTTAACACGTACTGCAAAAACAAGAGCATGGTGCAGATCAGGTAGACTAACACCAAGAGCAGATGAATCAATATTATGACCAGCAACTGTTAACAGATACAAATTCCTTAATACACTCTGATTAATCTGTTATTATCTCAAACCCTTCGAGCCCCATGTTGGGCGCCAAAAAGGACTGTCGTGGTTTAACCCCAGCCAGCAACTAAGCACCACACAGCCGCTCGCTCACTCCCCCCCGGTGGGATGGGGGAGAGAATCGGAAGAGTAAAAGTGAGAAAACTCATGGGTTGAGATAAAGACAGTTTAATAAGTAAAACAAAAGCCGCACGCACAAGCAAAGCAAAGAATTCATTCACTACTTCCCATTGGCAGGCAGGTGTTCAGCCATCCCCAGGAAAGCAGGGCTCCATCACATGTAACAGTTACTTGGGAAGACAAACGCCATCATGCCCAATGTCCTGTCCTGTCCTGTCCTGTCCTGTCCTGTCCCGTCCCGTCCCGTCCCCCCCCTTCCTTCTTCTTCCCCCAGCTTATATACTGAGCATGATGTCATATGGTATGGAATAGCCCTTTGGCCAGTCTGGGTCAGCTGTCCTGGCTATGCTCCCTCCCAGCTTCTTGTGCACCCGGCAGAGCAGGGGAAGCTGAAAAGTCTTTGACTAGTGTAAACTCTGCTCAGCAAGAACCAAAACATCAGTGCGTTATCAACATTATTCTCATACTAAATCCAAAACACAGCGCTCTACCAGCTACTAAGAAGAAAACTAACTCTATCCCAGCTGAAACCAGGACAATAAGATTGTGTTTTACTTTGACGAGATGCAGCTGTGCCCTTGAGGCTTGTTACAAACAGGTTCGCAGGAATGCGGCTGTGCCCTTGGGGCTTGTTACAAACAAGTTTGTGAAACTTGGAGGCAGAAAAATAAGGATGAGATTGGATACATCCCTGAAAGAGGAATTCGCGTGCACCAGCTTGAAGAACCAATAAGTAATGCTGAGGGGACGCGTGGACGCAAGGCAGTAGCCAATGAAATAAGTTTTGCTTGCTTGTGAACACTAGATCATATTATAAAAGGGATAGATTATAAAAATAAAGTGTCGTCGTCTTCTTCACTTGTCTTCGCTTGTCTTCGCTTGTCTTCGCCTAAACTCATACGCGGAGTCCGTGATTAATTGCCACAAATGGTGACCCCGACGTGATTCGATCCTACGACGTGATTCTGTCCTACGACGTGATTCGATCCTAAGAACCGCGGACGAGAGAGCAGCTGGTGGCAAGCCCAGCTGAACTTTATTGCAGTGGACCATAGAGCTGAACTCTACTGCAGCGGACCAGAGAGCTGCTTGTCAACAATTAATCGCCTCGGGAAAAAGAGGTGAGCAGCTGGGAACGGGAAAATGGGGGCGCAAATGTCCTCGGAAGAAAAATCTATTTTGCGTATATTTTTGCGAATCCTTGCAAAAAGGGGCATAAATTATGATGAAGGAAAGGTTCGGTTGTTGTTAACTTGGCTGCGAAAAAACGGGCAACAAGCGAACGCAGCGACCGCGTTCCAGGTGGAGACTTGGGAGGAGGCAGGAAAAGTGTTATGGGAAGCGGCCACCAGGGGGGACAGTAATGCCGCAAGTGTTTTGACGACGTGGCGTTTACTGAAAGACTCTTTAGAACAATTAAAGTCAGACCGAAGGGCTGCAGCCTCTGCTCCCGCTCCGGAGCTAACTCCGCAGGGCACGCCGGAGACACCGACATCGGGTTCGTCCTCCGACATATCTCTGTTAGTGGGGGCTCAGGCTGCACAACCCTCCACCCCCCCCGCGCCGCCGTTACCCTCTGCGCCGCTTTCTCCTTCACCTGCTCCTATGGCTTCAACACCTCTGCTAGACCTTCCGATCCCTGCAACCAGTACCCCTCCACTTCCCCGCCCCCCCCCCCCCCCCCCCGGCCCCTGCTGCGTCGGCATTCTTACCGCCTTTCTCTACTGCTTCTAATGCCGATACTCCACAAACCCATAATCAATTGCCGCCGAGGAATGGGGGGCGTCAGCCCCTGCTACGAGGTGGCAAAAGATTAGACACCAAGCATTGCAAGCGGGAGATACAGCTTTTTGTTCAGCGATAGCGTGTCCCGTCATACGCAGCAACGCAAATGTCCCCGATGAGCATGAACCTTTTGGCTATAATGTTTTAAAAGATCTACGACAAACAGTTGCCGCGCATGGACTGGGTTCTCCTTTTACACAATCCCTGCTACGGGGAATATTTACAAATGAAATGGTACCATTTGATATATGCACGCTTATTAATCTTATATTGACCCCAATGCAAAAGGTGATCTTTGAAAGCACCTGGCGTACCGCCTGTCAAAACGCCACAATTATCAATATGCAGCGACAACAAGGCGACCCTTTACAAGGGGCAGGACTCCCTCAGCTTATGGGGGATCCGCCGCCAAATCACCCAACGTTACAGGCACGGTTACGACCAGAGATATTAGCACAAGGCAGAGACCTTGCTTTACAGGCATTACTAAAAGTTCCGGATGCCGGAAGAGCGACAAAATCATTTACATTAATAAAGCAAGGGAGAGGAGAGGGATATATCTCATTCTTAGATCGTCTTAAAGAGGCTTTGGAAAAACAAGTCGAAAATGCAGAAGCAAGAGAGGTCCTACTATTAAAATCAGCCTTTGAAAATGCGAATACGGACTGTAAAAAAGTGCTTTTGCCTCTAAAAAATCCCTCCTTAATGGATATGACAGAAGCTACCCAGAAGGTGGGGTCAATGTCACGTAATATGGAAACATTAGCTACAGCTTTTGCCACCGCAATGAAAGTACAGAAACCATGTTTCTTCTGCGGAAAAACTGGACATTTTAAAAGAGATTGCCCACAATTGAGAAGGGGAGGAAAACCGAGCGCACCAAGCGCACCCGGACTATGTCCAAAATGTAAAAAAGGAAGGCATTTCGCGAACCAATGTCGATCGAAATATGACGTAGATGGCAAACCATTATTACCGAGATCGGGAATCTCGCGAGGGAGCGCGAAAGCGGAGCGCGCTCAGACAGCAAATACGCCGTTACAAGCCTTTCCGATTGTCTCCGAGCCAGCACCGCCGGCAGTGCCGGACTAGATGTTTCCACATTCACCACGAGGCCAAGCCATAGTAGAACGCGCACATCGCGCTCTAAAATCCATGTTGCAAAAACAAAAAGGGAGAATGCCAGGGGCCACTCCAGCAGACAGACTAAGTAAAGCCGTGTATGTGTTAAACTACCTGAATATGTCTGAAAATAATATTCCTGTTATTATCTCTCATTTTCTGTCTCTTCAATCAAAAGATTTAACAGCCACACCACAGAAGGCCCGAGTTTTTACAAAATCGCTACAAACGGGTAATTGGGAAGGTCCTTTTGATCTACTAACCTGGGGCAGAGGGTATGCTTGTGTCTCAACAGATGTAGGACCTAAGTGGGTACCTGCAAGGTGCGTAAGACCTGCTCTTGCATCGGATAACAGGAACGAGCAGCAGAAGACACTGAACTCTGAGAAGACTGATGGGGAATGACTTATCAGATAACTCTGAATCAATCCATAAAGCAATCAAAGATTTGAAGGAGGGGGTTAGCAAATTACAAGTCAGTGGTGGATTTGGTTGGCTGAATCACTTACTAACAAGTTGGGGAATTGGCGGGTGGATAATGTCTCTAATCAAAATGGGTCTTTTGTTGTTACTAATATTTTGCGCTATAATAATGATAGTTTCTTGTCTAGTGTCTTGGGTACAGAAAATGCTATAGAATATGATTAAACAAGCTTTTGTGGTAGAAAAACAAAAAGGGGGAATTGTGGGAATAAATGAGATTGTGTTTTACTTTGACGAGATGCAGCTGTGCCCTTGAGGCTTGTTACAAACAGGTTCGCAGGAATGCGGCTGTGCCCTTGAGGCTTGTTACAAACAAGTTTGTGAAACTTAGAGGCAGAAAAATAAGGATGAGATTGGATACATCCCTGAAAGAGGAATTCGCGTGCACCAGCTTGAAGAACCAATAAGTAACGCTGAGGGGACGCGTGGACGCAAGGCAGTAGCCAATGAAATAAGTTTTGCTTGCTCGTGGACACTAGATAATATTATAAAAGGGATAGATTGTAAAAATAAAGGGTCTTTCGCTTGTCATCTTCGCTTGTCTTCACTTGTCTTCGCTTGTCTTTGCTTGTCTTTGCCTAAACTCATACGCGGAGTCCGTGATTAGCACAGCTAATTTCTCCAGGAGAATGCTGTGGGAAATGGTGTCAAAGGCTTTACTGAAGTCCAGGTAGACAACATCCACAGCCTTTCCCTCATCCACCAAGCGGGTCATCTTGTCATAGAAGGAGATCAGGTTAGTCAAGCAGGACCTGCCTTTCATAAACCCCTGCTGACTGGGCCTGATCCCCTGGTTGTCTCGTACATGCTGCGTGATGGCACTCAGGATGATCTGCTCCATAACCTTTCCTGGCACCGAGGTCAGGCTGACAGGCCTGTAGTTCCTCAGATCCTTCTTCTGGCCCTTCTTGTAGATGGGCGTCACATTTGCTAACCTCCAGCTACCTGGGACCTCCCCGGTTAGCCAGGACTGCTGATACATGATGGAAAGTGGCTTGGTGAGCACTTCCGCCAGCTCCCTCAGTACCCTTGGGTGGATCCCATCCAGCCCCATAGACCTGTGCATGTCTAAGTGGTGTAACAGGTTGCTATCCATTTCCCCTTGGATTATGGGGGCTTCATTCTGCTTCCCATCCCTGTCTTCCAGCTCAGGGGGCTGAGTACCTGGAGAACAATTGGTCTGACTATTAAAGACTGAGGCAAAGAAGGCATTAAGTACCTCAGCCTTTTCCTCGTCCTTTGTCACTATATATCCCCCTGCATCCAATAAAGGATGGAGATTCTCCTTAGCCCTCCTTTTGTTGCTAATGTATTTGTAGAAGCATTTTTTGTTGTCTTTTACAGCAGTAGACAAATTAAGTTCCCGCTGGGCTTTGGCCCTTCTAATTTTCTCCCTGCATAGCCTCACGACATCCTTGTAGTCTTCCTGAGTTGCCTGCCCCTTCTTCCAAAGGTCATAAACTCTCCTTTTATTCCTGAGTTCCAGCCAAAGCTCTCTGTTCAGCCAGGCCGGTCTTCTCCCTCACCAGCTCATCTTTTGGCACATGGGGACGGCCTGCTCCTGCACCTTTAAGATTTCCTTCTTGAAGAATGTCCAGCCTTCCTGGACTCCTTTGCCCTTCAGGACTGCCTCCCAAGGGACTCTGTCAACCAGGTCCCTAAACAGGATGAAGTCTGCCCTCCGGAAGTCCAAGGTAGCAGTACTGCTGACCCCCTCTCCTTACTTCTCCAAGAATTGAAAACACTATCGTTTCATGATCGCTATGCCCAAGATGGCCTCCAACCGTCACATCACCCACCAGTCCTTTTCTGTTCGCAAACAACAGGTCCAGCGGGGTGCCTTCCCTAGTTGGCTCACTCTCCAGCTGTGTCAGGAAGTTATCATCTTCCACGCACTCCAGGAACCTCCTAGACTGCTTTCTCTCTGCTGTATTGTATTTCCAGCAGACATCTGGTAAGTTGAAGTTCCCCACAAGAACAAGGGCTAGCGATTGTGAGACTTCTCCCAGCTGCTTATAGAGTATTTCATCTGCCTCTTCATCCTGGTTGGGTGGTCTATAACAGACTCCCACCATGATATCTGCTTTATTGGCCTTCCCCCTGATTCTTACCCGTCTGACTAAGGACCTTGTCAAATTGGGATCATAAGGAAAGGGAATAAGACAAGCACACAAAGACATAAAATGTGACCAGTTGGCATTAACAAAGACAATAACCAAAACCAAACCCGGTCAGTCATACTAGTTGATGGACTATCAAGAAACTGCAGGCAAACCAGGACTTTGCAACTGATAAGGATGCAAACCTGAGCATCCAGGGTGTTGGAGGAGATTCTGTTGGTGGAACTATGCCAGCTGATGAGGGAATGTGCCGGGGAAGGGGGAACAAGGAGGAACAAAGAGTGGGGGTAGACAGAAAAGGGTATAAAAGGGGTCGGTTGCATGTAAAATGGGGGCAGTCAGTCCATTTGTCTGACTGAACCCTGCACCTGATCACCGCAGTCTGTCCTATCTTCCTATTAAATCTTTTCTTAACTCTCTCTCTGTATAATCTCACTCTATCCTGTGTGCACGGGTGCTGCAAGGACTAAGTGACAACTACTGGTGAGACCAGAGTGAGTGGATTTGGTGCCAGCTACTGAAGTCAAAGTGGGGGTGTAGACGTTCCTTGCCTGTGGTGTCAGTAACTGGAGCGAGTGGGGTCTCAGTGCCAGCTACTGGAGCAGGGTCTCAGTCACCAGCTGCTGGGGCTGGAACGGTATGTGTCCCAGAAACCAGCTACTGGCAGGGATTGGTGCGAATGAGGGGTTCAGCACCACTGGCTAGAGCAGGACTGTGGGTCAGAACCTGTGTGCCTGGTGCTGCTGCGGGGGCAGGCCAAGTGTCTGTATCATCTCCAGACCTGGTGTGCATGGAGGTGTTCATGTATAATTCACTAGCAAACCTCAAGCAGGACTAGCTAGCAAGTAGGAGGCCCTTGGTCCAGGCAGGGGATATCAGGTGGGCAAGGGTCCGTGCTGGTATGCCCAGGGGGACTTGCAAATGCAGAGCGCCTGTGGGATGAATGTGTGAGTGAATGCGTGTCTGCTAGCAAGCATCAGGCTGGACTAGCCAGCAAGTAGGGGACCTGTGAAGCAGGTAAGAGGGCCCAGGATCCAGGCAGTGGTACCAGCAGTGAGCCATGCCAGTACTCAGGGGGATCCGCAAATGTGTGTGTGTGTTTGTGAAACCAGTGTTGTGCATGTGCTTTCACTAGTGAACTCTCTACCAGCCAAAGAGGAGGAAGGGGACTTGACTGCCTATAATTATATTTTATGTGAATTCTGTATGTAGGTGCTGTTGAAGGCAGCACCTAGTCTGTGGCAGTCTGCATGACTGGCCATGTCGGTGTCATCTGTGTGTCCATGTGTGTCTGAGTGTGTGTGTTTCTGGGCTATGTGCTCAGCTTTACTACCAGTTGAACCTGTGTATTGGGTTTATGTGGCAAGGTTTTTGTAGCAGGGGGTGGCTGCAGGGGTGGCTTCTGTGAGAAGAGACCAGGAGCTGCCCCCATGTCAGACAGAGCCAGTTCCACCCAACTCTAAAACAGACCCACCACTGGCCAAAGCTGAGCCCATCAATGAAGCTGGTGGCGCCTCTGTGATAACCTATTTAAGAAAGATTAAACAAATGTTGCACAGCAACTATGAGAGAGGGGAGTGAGAAAAATGTGAGAGAAACAACCCCGCATGTATGCAAGGCCAGTGAAGAAGGTGGGGGAGAAGGTGCTCCAGGCACCAGAGCAGAGATTCTCCTGGAGCCTGTGGAGAAGACCATGGTGAAGCAGGTTGCCACCCTGCAGCCCATGGAGGACCCCCATGCTATGTGAGCAGATGGATATTTCCTGAAGGAACTGTAGCCCATAGAGAACCCATGCTGAAACAGATTTTTTTCCTGATGGATTGCAGCCTATGGAGAGACCCACACTGGAGCAGGGGAAAAGTGTGAGGAAGGAGTGGAAGAGAGGAACTGTTATGTACTGACCACTGCTGTTGGTACCAAACTGGGAGGTGCTGTTGACTCTCTTGAGGGACAAGAGGCCTTGCAGAGGGATCTAGATAGATTGGAGCATTGGGCAGTCATTAGTGGCATGAAATTTAACAAGAACAAATGCTGGATTCTGCACCTGGGATGGAGTAATGCTGGGCACAAGTATAGATTGGGAGAGGAGTGGCTGGAGAGCAGCCCTGCAGAAAGGGATCTGGGGGTGCTGGTTGACGGTAGGCTCAATATGAGTCAGCAGCGTGCCCTGGCAGCCAAGAGGGCAAACCGCATCTTGGGGTGCATCAAACACAGTATATAACCAGCCAGTCAAGAGAGGTGATGATCCCACTGTATTTAGCATTGGTGTGGCCTCACCTTGAGTCTTGTGTGCAGTTCTGGGCCCCACGGTTTAAGAAGGATGTGAAGGTCCTCGAATGCATCCAGAGGAGGGCAACAAAGCTGGTGGAAGGGCTGGAAGGCACGTCCTATGAGGAGCAGCTGAGGACTCTGGGTTTGTCTAGTTTGGAGAAAAGGAGACCTGAGGGGCAACCTCATTGCTCCCTACAGCTTCCTGAGGAGGGGAAGTGGAGAGGGAGGTGCTGATCTCTTCTCCCTGGGATCCAGTGACCAGATGCGTGGGAATGGTTCAAAGCTGTGTCAGGGGAGGTTCAGACTTGCCATTAGGAAGCATTTATTTACCGAGAGGGTGGTCAAACACTGGAACGGGCTTCCTAGAGAGGTGGTTGATGCCCCAAGCCTGTCAGTGTTTAAGAGGCATTTGGACAATGCCCTTAATAACATGCTTTAACTTTTGGTCAGCCCTGAATTGGTCAGGCAGTTGGAATAGATGATCATTGTAGGTCCCTTCCAACTGAAATAGTCTAGTCTTTTCTGCTCTATTCTAATAGAGATCTACTGCCTCTAGGCATGACAAGCACCTTATTGCATTGCAAGTCTAACATATGTTTGATATCCTTAAAGAAGTGTACGAGTTCATAGTCTGCTCCACAGAGCATATAAACAAGTGTCATATTGGTTCCTTGAAGAATATTATAGCTAGTATATATAAAGCTTTTTTTTTTTTTTTTTTTTTTTTAATATATATATATTATTTCAGGACTTCTGCTTTTTGCTGTCTACCAGAGCTGGAGGTTTAGGTATAAACTTGGCATCTGCTGACACTGTAGTTATATTTGATTCTGACTGGAATCCACAGAATGATCTGCAAGCACAGGCTAGAGCTCATAGGATTGGACAGAAGAAACAGGTACGCACACTTGTCTTTTAAGCTCCAAACCTGAAGGAGGGTTTCATATGGTAGCCATAAGCTGTCTGTCTGGGCCATTGCAGTCCTCCTGTATTTTGAGAATAACTAATACTTGCCAAGAATGTCTAAAAATGTTAATAATGCTAATTTTCCTTTTTAAAAAAAACTTTAAAAATCTCTTCATATGAAGAGATTGCACAGCAGCCGTAGTATATGGATGGGTAGGGAGAAGAGTTGTGGACTTGTCCCACGTTCATTGGCATCATGTCATTCTAGAAATTAACTGCTATACTTCAGGTGCAAGTATTTAAAGTTAAATACTTAGTAGTTCTCCTTGGGTTTCTTTCTTGCAGAAGACTTCAAGTAGTAATCAGATATAACACTTTTCCTTGTGGCCATGCTCGTGCCTAATCATGGAAGTTTAAAGAGGAGAGGTCTAAGAATTTCTTTCTTTTATTTTTTTTAAATAGTTTATGTAGAGTCTATGGTAACATGATTGACTGGTTTCATATATGAAATACTAGTTCAATAAGATTTAGAAGATTTGTAATCACAACTAATATTTCTCCCTGTTGTTGCTCAAGGGTTTTTTGTTAACTTCATCCGAATACTGTTGTCATGGGTAATTTGTGAGCATGTAAATAAAGCCTTTTTTATAATATGCATAGGTTAATATTTACCGGCTAGTCACAAAAGGATCAGTGGAAGAAGATATTCTTGAAAGAGCCAAGAAAAAGATGGTGTTAGATCACTTAGTAATTCAAAGAATGGACACTACAGGGAAAACTGTACTACATACAGGCTCTACTCCTTCCAGGTATATTTGTTTATTCTTTCATATTAACTTATGCTTAGGTATATGTGACTATTTGAGTAAAAATGCAAGTCATTTCACTTGGCTAATAAATGGCAAAAAGTATGTGGTAAGGAGTTATGTAAGTAAAGACTGCACAGTATATTGTCTTTGTACTTTTTTTTTTTTTTTTTTTTTTACATATAGCTTTTATTTAAGTCAAAAGTAAGTTTGATCGACTCATGGTTATAGCAATTTGAAAAAATTCACTAAGATGAAGTGTTTATCTGAAACTTTCTGTATTTCAGTTCAACACCTTTTAATAAGGAAGAGTTGTCAGCAATTTTGAAGTTTGGTGCTGAGGAACTTTTTAAAGAACCTGAAGGGGAAGAAGAGGAGCCTCAGGTAAATGGAACAGTGCATCTACACTTGATGGACAGAGAAACTAAAAATACATAAGAATTATTTTGTTGTAAAGAGAAACTTCTGTTTCAGGAAATGGATATAGATGAAATCCTGAAGAGGGCTGAAACTCGAGAAAATGAGCCAGGCCCACTAACTGTAGGAGATGAGTTGCTTTCACAGTTCAAGGTATTGCTCTGTTCCCTCCCTCTTCCCTTAATTATACTTTCCTTTATAAATGCTACTTTTTCTTCTTCTTCTTCTTCTTTTGTGCACCTATCCATCTTTTCTTCATTCTTATGAAAGAGGTGCAACAATAAATCAACTTTTTGGCATAGAATGTCTTTTCACCTATACAGGGTAATTACTGCCAGTGCAAACATTTAAAAATACATAATGTATTTTGCTAACAAAATAAGAAAGAGATTTACAAATACATTAGTCTTTGATTTAATTATTAGAATACTGGGGAGGGCTGTTACTCATTTAATGCTTTATGCTGTTAAGCACCTGTGGTACTTCTGAAAACATAGAATGAAGTTTGGATTTCTTAGTTAATGACTTTTAGAAATTCCTTTCAGCCCCCATGTAAATGTGAATGCCAGATATGCTTAACTGGATAACACTTAAAATATTAAGTGGGTCCAAATTGTGTGTGGTGGTTTGGGCTTTTTTTTTTTTTTGTGGATCTTTTTGTTGTTGTTGTTTAGGTTTGGGGGGTGTGTGGTGTGTTTTTGCTTGTTTTTTTTGTTTAAAACAGGGCAGGACTTTTTTAGATCAGTTTCTAGGTGAAAGAATAAATGGCATATTACTTAAATAGAAGATACTATGGAGAATGGGAGGGGGTTGTATTGTACACAAACACTTAGAAAGTCTGAAGATCATATTTCCAACTCATAATATTCATGAAATTAAAAAAGTTTGTGAATGTTCAGAAATCAGTGGAATTTTAAATTCTGTCCTGAATGGGAGGCAAAGGGAAGCCAAATCAGTAGGTATAACGCAAGGGGTTGTCATTATGAGTAAAAGCAAGAGGAAGAAGAAAAAGATAAGCAAGAGAGGGAAAATATCTCAAACTGTAAAATATTAGCTACCAAAACTTATTGCATAGCCTAGGAGAAACCTGCAGTTATCCTTGCACTGCTCCCACCACAGCCAGAAGCAAGCCTGCAGTGAAGCCCCAGTCAGATGGGGTAGAGGTACGAGACTGTGCGTCACTGTGCAACTCTCTTATTGTACTGGGTCTGGCTGGGATGGAGTTAGCTTTCTTCATAGCAGCCCGTATGGTGCTGTGCTTCGTATTTGTGGCTAAAATGGTGCTGATAACACACTATATTGAGTTTACATGGCAAGGTTTTGGTAGTGAGGGGCTGCAGCAGTGGCTTCTGTGAGAAGCTGCCAGAAGCTGCCCCCACGTCAGACAGAGCAAGTTCCATCTTGCTCCAAAATGAACCCACCACTGGCCAAAGCTGAGCCAATCAGCAAAACTGGTGGCACCTCTGGTTTACATATATAAAATGCTGTGCAGCAGCTGTAAGAGAGTGAGAAAAATGTGAGAGAAATGACCCTGCAGAAAACCAAGGTCAGTGAAGAAGGAGGGGGAGGAGGTGCTCCAGGCGCCAGAGCAGAGATTGCCCTGCAGCCCGTGGAGAAGACCACGGTGAAGCAGGTTGCCACCCTGCAGCCCATGGAGGTCCATGGTGGATCAGATATCCACACTGCAGCCCGTGGAGAGCCCACACAGGAGCAGGCTCCTGGCAGGAACTGTGGCCTGTGGAGAGGAGCCCATGCAGGAGCAATTTTTCTGTCAGGAACTGCAGCTCGTGGGGGACCCACGCTGCAGCAGTCTGTTCCTGAAGGACTATACCCCGTGGAATGGACCCATGAGGGAGCAGTTCTTGAAGAACTGCAGCCCGTGGGAAGGACCACGTTGGAGAAGTTTGTGAAGGACTGTATCCCATGGGTGGGACCCCACGCTGGAGCAGGGTAAGAGCGTGAGGAAGGAGTGGTAGAGACAAAGTGTTATGAACTGAATGCAATCCCCATTCCCTATCCACCCTGCACCACTCGGGGGGAAAGGAGGAGGCAGAAGAGTCTGGAATGAAGGAGTGAAGCTGAGCCTCGAAGAAGGGAGAGGGTGGGGGGAAGGTGTTTTTAGATTTGTCTTTGTTTCTCACTCTCGTCCTCTATTTGTAATTGGCAATAAATTAAATTAATCTTCCCCAAGTCGAGTGTGTTTTGCCCGTGACGGTAATTGGTGAGAGAGCTCTCTGTCCTTATCTCGACCTATGAGCTTTTTCATCGTATTTTCTCCCCCTGTCCTGCTGAGGAGGGGGAGTGAGAGAGCAGCTTGGTAGGCACCTGGCAGCCATCCAAGGTTAACCCATCACACACTCCAGTGTTTTGGCTATTGCTGAACAGTGCTTGCACAGCAATATCAAGGCTTTGTCTTCCCCCCCCCCCCCCCCCCCCAAGTGTGAGTAGGCTGGGGGTGGGCAAGAGACTGGGAGGGGACAAAGCTGGGACAGCTGACCAAAATTGAAGAAAAGGGATATTCCATACCATACAACATCATGCTCAGCAATGAAAGCTCAGGGAAAGGGGGCTCATGGAAAAGGTTCATGCATTAACCATCAACTGCTGCAGCAGCTCCATGCTCACAGGTCCAATCAATACCGAGGCTAGCATGTATTCCCAATAGGCACACACAAACACATATATATAATCTACATATACACATACACACAACAGGACACATAGATCAACACAGACAGAAAACAGCACTTGTAGAAACAAACAGCATCAACAGCCTCATCCTCTTCTCTCTGGCAGATCAGGATGAAGGTCTCTTAGTGGGAAATATACATATGTACAACGTGGATCCTCCAGTAACTGACTCAGACTGCCTTGTAGCTGGCCCTGGATCCCTGCTCTCCCCAAGTGCTGCTGCCTGGGCATGTGAGCCCCCAAGGCTGCAGCCCTACTCCAGCTGCTAATACAGACTCCCCTTACACGCACCAACACATGCACAGATACACACAGAATGTATTCCTCCAGTAACTGGCCTTAGATGCTTAGTCTACCCAGTAACTGGCCCTTGGATCCTCTCAGTTCCAGTTTTCTCATGCACAGAGACACACACACATAAAAATGAGTCTTAGCCAACCTCCAGACCCTACTGTCTTGACAGCAGTTGGCCTGGACCTCCTGGTCCCTCCAGTAGCCAACTCCTCCAGTTGTCTCACTCAGAGTCACACACATATTGCTGCCTCCCAAGCCACTTATCCTACTCCTTGGCATAGTTCAGTTTGACATTCTCTAGTGATCACACACTGACATATGTATCCACACACGCTCCAGTTGCTGGCACCACAGACCCATGGGCCCCTATTACCCATAGTCTGACTCTACTTGCTGACATCTGATTTTACTCACTCCAGTCTCTCTCCAGTTGCTGGCATCGCAGACACACAAGCTCCATGACCCATGGTCTGACTCCAGTTGCTGGCACTTAGACCTCTGTGGTGGGTTGACCCTGGCTGGACACCAGGTGTCCACCAAAGCCACTCTATCACTCCCACTCCTCAGCAGGACAGGGGAGAGAAAATATAACAAAAGGCTCGTGGGTCGAGATAAAGACAGGGAGAGATCACTCACCAATTACCGTCATGGGCAAAACAGACTCGACTCAGGGAAATTAATTTAATTTATTACCAATTAAATCAGAGTAGGATAATGAGAAATAAAAACTAAATCTTAAAACACCTTCCCCCCACCCCTCCCTTCTTCCCGGGCTTGACTTTGCTCCCGATTTTCTTTGCCTCCTCCCCCCGAGTGGTGCAGGGGGATGGGGAATGGGGGTTGCAGTCAGTTCATCACACATTGTCTCTGCTGCTCCTTCCTCCTCAGGGGGAGGACTCCTCACACTCTTCCCCTGCTCCAGAGTTGGGGTCCCTCCATGAACTTCTCCATGACAGTCCTCCATGAACTTCTCCAACGTGAGTCCTTCCCATGGGCTGCAGTTCTTCACAAACTGCTCCAGTGTGGGTCCCCCACGGGGTCACAAGTCCTGCCAGCAACCTGCTCCAGCAAACCTGCTCCAGCGTGGGCTCCTCTCTCCATGGGGCCAGAGGTCCTGCCAGGAGCCTGCTCCAGTGTGGGCTCTCCATGGGGTCACAGCCTCCTTCAGGTGCATCCACCTGCTCCAGCGTGGGGTCCTCCACGGACTGCAGGTGGATATCTGCTCCACTGTTAACCTCCATGGGCTGCAGGGGGACAACCTGCCTCACCATGGTCTTCACCACAGGCTGCAGGGGAATCTCTGCTCCGGTGCCTGGATCACCTCCTCCCCTCCTTCTTCACTGACCTTGGTGTCTGCAGAGTTGTTCCTCTCACATATTCTTACTCCTCTCTCTTGGCTGCTGTTGTTGCCCAGCAGGTTTTTTTCCCCCTTCTTAAATATGTTATCACAGAGGCACTACCACCAATGCTGATTGATTGGCTCAGCCTTGGCCAGCAGCAGGTCCGTCTTGGAGTCGGCTGGCATTGGGTCTATCGGACATAGGGGAAGCTTCTAGCAGCTTCTCACAGAAGCCACCCCTGTAGCCCCCCCCACTACCAAAACCTTGCCACGCAAACCAAATGCAACCTCCATATGCACATGGGCACACAGAATCCCTAACCCAGGAAAATAAATAGTTGTAAATGGAGATTAATGAGAAGACAGGACAGATTGTGCTGATCAGGTGCAGGGCGTGACCAGACAAGCATACAGACGAGCAAACTTTTTACACATGGCTGGCCCCTTTTATCCTCTTTTATCTATTTTCCCACGCTTGTTCCTTCCTCAATAACCTTGATGTCCTCCCTTTCCTCTGCTTTTGGTTCCTCCCCTAAACATCCCACAATAAGTCTTGTTCAAAATATTTTTCCCCTGTGTCCTATAATGTGTCCCATACCTCCTAGGCAGTAATCCCCCTGGGTCTGTAAGGTGCTCCAGAGAGCCTCTCTATTGACTCATCTTGATGATATGTGTCATTCCCACCCCATGGGACTGATCACTCTGCTGTGATGACCTGGGAGTAGCTGGGGCAGGGTATTATTTGGGCTGCTCCCCTGCCATTGTCTCTCTGTGCTCCTTTGTGGATGTGCAGATGAGCTTTTATCATAGAAACTAACTTTTAACATGTAATCTAACACTGTGGAAGTCATCTGGTCCCAACCTTCTCAAAGCAGGTCTAACTTCAAAGTTTGATCATGCTGCACAGGGCCTTGCCCAATAAAGTTTTGAAAATGTCCAGGGCTGGAGTCCGTAACCTCTCTGGGTACTTGTTCCAGTGTTTGACCATCTTCATGGGGAAGAATTTCTTCACTGATGGAAAATCATAATTTTCCTACAATTTACTTTCATATTCTAGAGATGGTCACTTTGAAGAAGGAACAAAGTCTCGCAAATGAGATAATATGGGAAAGAAACGAAAGAAAGAAAGAACAGATCTCATGTATCTTTGCTGTGCATGTCTTTACTGCTACACCAGGAATCCCAAAACATTTATTTGTAAGAACTGGCAGTGGTGCATTGCTTTGTCTCCCTGATACAGATACAACTTTGTGCCTAAAATAACTCATGGTGCTTCTTATGATTCAACAGACCTTTGCTATTTATTTAACAATACATAGATGAACTGCTGTTGAGTGACAACACTGAACTGCTTGCAGGAAATTTTTTCTTTCTTGGTCTGTAATGGAACTCTTTCCAGTTGACTTCTTAAAATTTATACAAATAATAATCATGTTGAGGGTTAACTGGAAATTCATTATTAGGAAACAGGATGTACTTAATAGATAGACAGGTAGATTGTAGGAGTGTAGTCTGATGGATGGTGTTCATATATTAAAAGTTTAAATATAACTTTGAAATGTCAGTAATAATTGATTTTGGATTCTTTGATATAAACCAACCAAGGACACTATGGAAACAGTGGACAACATATCTGTCCTTTCTATGAACTATCCTCATTATAATATTAAAAATCACACCCCCTACTGTGAGACCCTCCTCTGATTAAGGGGACCCCTACTCTCTGAGCATGCTCTGTAAAGATGTACTTATCTTGTTACCAAATTAGGAATGTATATTAACATATACCAATCAGGTAGCAAAAAGGCTATGTAATGGATTACGTATGTTATGTTTGTACTGTATAAAAAGGGCTGTTGGTAGAAATCTCGTGTGCTTGATTTGTGGGAAACCACCGAGCACCCAGGCTTGCACAAACCTGAAATAAATAATCAATGTCTCTCCTGAGTGTGTGATCATTGGCCTATTGCACACCGGGCAAAGAATCCGCTTTTCGGACAACAATCACAGTTTAAAAACACGATGTAGATGTTGGCATGAGGACAGATTAATGCTGTACATGTGTGTGACTGTTCGCTCAATTCCTGCTCAAGTTTTGGCTAACACACAGCTCATGCTTAAGCCTGATATATGCTGGGAGCAGCACCATTAGGTCAGAGGGAGAGCAACACCTAGGAAGGACACTGTCATGGTTTAACCCCAGCCAGCAACTACACCACACAGCTGCTCGCTCACCCTCCCCCTCATGATGGGATGGGGGAGAGAATCAGAAGGGCAAAAGTAAGAAAACTCGTGGGTTGAGATAAGAACAGTTTAATATTTGAAATAAAATATAATAATAATAGTAACAATAATAATAATAATAATGAAAAGGAAAACAGCAACAACAGAGAGGAACAAAACCCAGGAAAAACAAGAGATGCAACTGCTCATCACCCACTGACCAATGCCCAGCACGTCCCTGAGCAGTGATCGTGGCCCCCTGGCCAACTCCCCCCAGTTTATATACTGAGCATGATGTCATATGGTATGGAATAGCCCTTTGGCCAGTCTGGGTCAGCTGTCCTGGCTGTGCCCCCTCTCAGCTTCTTATGCACCTGGCAGAGCATGGGAAGCTGAAAAGTCCTTGACCAGTGTAAACTCAACTCAGCAAGAACCAAAACATCAGTGTGTTATCAACATTCTTCTCATCCTAAATCCAAAACACAGCACTATACCAGCTACTAAAAAGAAAATTAACTCTATCCCAGCTGAAACCAGGAAAAGGATCCTGCCAACTACACCAGCAATTTAGACCACTTAAAGAACTATTGTCAAAGTTACCAGCAAAAGTAGTTTTATTGAAATATGATGTTGTAAAAATGTGACTTAGCAAAGTTTGATGGCAAGGTTCACTCTATTACTGTACTGCACAAAGGATATAACAATGATTCTTTTGGGTTTTTTTTTGGCAATGATTTTTTTGTTTTGTTTTGTTTGTTTTTGGGGAGAGAGAACTAGAGAACAAGGCAAGAGCAAGACAATGCACGCAAGGCAAGGCAAGGCAAGAGCAGGAGAGAGAGTGCAAGGCAAAGTGATAACATGAGAGCCAGCAAGAGAGGGCTAGAGACAAAAGAAAGGTGAGAGCATGAGAGCGAGTGAGAGGAACAGAGCGCATGACAATGCAAGAGTACAAGACCAAGCACAAGACAAGGTGAGAGCACGATAGCGAGTGAGGGAGAGCTAGAGGGCAAGGCAAAACAGGAGCGCAAGAGTGCGAGGGTGAGTGGACAAGGCAAGCACAAGAGAGCAAGTGAGAGAAGGTTTGCTCGCAAGGCAAGGCAAGAGCATGAGAGTGAGTGAGAGAGGGCTAGAGACAAAAAAGTGGAGAGCTTGAGATTGAGCTAGAGAGGGTGCATGCACAAGGCAAGGCATGAGAGTGAATGAGAGAATGATAGAGCACAAGGCAAGGTGAGAGCACAAGAACGAGGGAGGGAGGGTGAGAGGGCAAGGCAAGGCTAGAGTATGATAGCAAGCACAAGGAAAGGGAAGAGCACAAGAGCAAGGACAATGTAAGGCAAGAGCATGAGAGTGAGCAAGGAAAGGCCTAGATTTCAAGGAAAGATGAGAGCACCAGATGGACCACAAGGAAGGGCGAGCATGCTAGAGTGAACACCAAGTTTAGAGCAAGGGGGGGGGGGACTGAGTTCAGGGCAAGTCAAGTGCATGAGAGGGAGCACAAGGCAAGGCGAGAGCGTGAGAGCATAAGAGCAAGCAAAGATAGCTAGAATATCAGGCAAGACAAGAGCATGAGAGGGAGCACAAGGAAAGAAGAGCACAAGACCAAGCAAGAAAGGACTTGATTGCAAGTCAAGATGAGAGCACGAGAGTGAGTGACAGAGGGCCAGAGGGCAAAGCAAGGTGAGAACATGGAAGCGAGCAAGATGACTAAATTACAAGGCAAGAGCATGAGAGCAAACACAAGGCAAGGCAAGAGTGAGAGTGAGTAAAAAGTTTAGAGCATGAGAGTGAGTGAGAGAAAGTGCTAGAGCACAAGGCAAGATCACAAGGGAGAGCAAAATAGGGCTAGAGCACAAGACAAGGAGAGAGCACAATAGGGAGGTGCAATCCAAGGCAAAAGCACAAAAGCGAGTGAAAGGCAAGGCAAGAGCACTAGAGGGGGCAAATGAGGGAGCAAGTACAAGGCAAGAGGTGAGTATGAGAGTGAGCAGGAGAGGACTAGAGCACAAAGCAAGGCAAGAGCACAACAGCGAGGCAAAGTGATAACAGAAGAATGAGCAAAAGAGGGCTAAAGACAATGGAAAGGAGAAAGCATGGTTCTTATGCCTTTCAAGTGTTCAGATGCAACATGATTTGACCAATTGCTACTTAACACACACATACTGCTGTTTTGCAAAGCAACTATAATTCTATGGCGTCATCATCCATCTGCTTCTTTCTCAATCTAAATGTCCCTGGAGTTCGTCTTGCTACAGTTACTTATCTATGATGCCAGATAACAGGAGGGTTTCACAGAGGTGTTGGAGGAGCTAGGATGCTGGCATTGTCTCAGGAGTCCAGGGGTATCCTTTTTTCTCTTCAGGGTGGGGCTATCCTCCTCCTCCTTGCAATGAGCTGGGGTCCTTGAGTCACGCTGATTTAAGCATGACTATGCAGTACACAATGAAAACTATCTATATATATCTTAAGAAAGTTCATACAATTTCACACTATAAAGACTAACTGGTACAATAGTTAGGGAATGAGATTTTCCTAACAATCTATATAGTATATTGTATTAGTATAATAATAATAATATAACTTTCACTGGTGTCACAGTCAGAATTTTGAGGTTTTTGATCACGGGTCAGTCTACACGACACCAGGCCTGCTGGCAACAGATGGGGTACACCTGTCTCAAAAGGGGAAAAGGATCCTAGCACAGGAGTTAGCAGGGCTCATTGAAAGAGCTTTAAACAAGATTAGAAGGGGGAAAGGGATAAAACCAGGGTCACTAGAGATAAGCCTGGGGGCGGCACACCAATATTTGAGGGATGGTGTGCTAGTGAGGTCCTTCGGTCTGCCATCTCAGTGGAGGTAGGGGCTGGAGATCCATGCGGCGGCAAAGACGCAAGGGCTATGGATGTGTTAGAAAACACAGAAGTGCCTGAGAATGGTCACGTAGGATTTAGGGCTTCTCCCCAAAAAAAGTAGCAGGAACAATAGCCCAACTGAAGTGCATCTACACCAATGCACGCAGCATGGGAAACAAACAGGAGGAGCTGGAAGCCACTGTGCAACTGGAAAACTATCACATAGTTGCCATCATGAAAACATGGTGGGATGACTCGCACAGCTGGAGTGCTGCAATGGATGGCTATAAACTCTCCAGAAGGGATAGGCAAGGAAGGAGAGGCGGTGGGGTAGCCCTGTATGTTAGGGAGTGTTTTGACTGTCTAGAGCTTAATGATGGTGACGATAGGGTTGAGTGTTTATGGGTAAGAATCAGGGGGAAGGCCAATAAAGCAGATATCATGGTGGGAGTCTGTTATAGACCACCCAACCAGGATGAAGAGGCAGATGAAATACTCTATAAGCAGCTGGGAGAAGTCTCACAATCGCTAGCCCTTGTTCTTGTGGGGAACTTCAACTTACCAGATGTCTGCTGGAAATACAATACAGCAGAGAGAAAGCAGTCTAGGAGGTTCCTGGAGTGCGTGGAAGATGATAACTTCCTGACACAGCTGGAGAGTGAGCCAACTAGGGAAGGCACCCCGCTGGACCTGTTGTTTGCGAACAGAAAAGGACTGGTGGGTGATGTGACGGTTGGAGGCCATCTTGGGCATAGCGATCATGAAACGATAGTGTTTTCAATTCTTGGAGAAGTAAGGAGAGGGGGTCAGCAGTACTGCTACCTTGGACTTCTGGAGGGCAGACTTCATCCTGTTTAGGGACCTGGTTGACAGAGTCCCTTGGGAGGCAGTCCTGAAGGGCAAAGGAGTCCAGGAAGGCTGGACATTCTTCAAGAAGGAAATCTTAAAGGTGCAGGAGCAGGCCGTCCCCATGTGCCAAAAGATGAGCTGGTGAGGGAGAAGACCGGCCTGGCTGAACAGAGAGCTTTGGCTGGAACTCAGGAATAAAAGGAGAGTTTATGACCTTTGGAAGAAGGGGCAGGCAACTCAGGAAGACTACAAGGATGTCGTGAGGCTATGCAGGGAGAAAATTAGAAGGGCCAAAGCCCAGCGGGAACTTAATTTGTCTACTGCTGTAAAAGACAACAAAAAATGCTTCTACAAATACATTAGCAACAAAAGGAGGGCTAAGGAGAATCTCCATCCTTTATTGGATGTGGGGGGAAACAGTGACAGAGGACAAGGAAAAGGCTGAGGTACTTAATGCCTTCTTTGCCTCAGTCTTTAATAGTCAGACCAGTTGTTCTCCAGGTACCCAGCTCCCTGAGCTGCAAGACAGGGACGGGGAGCAGAATGAAGCCCTCATAATCCAAGGGGAAATGGATACCGACCTGTTACACCACTTAGACATGCACAGGTCTATGGGGCTGGATGGGATCCACCCAAGGGTACTGAGGGAGCTGGCGGAAGTGCTCACCAAGCCAGGACAACCAGGCGATCAGGCCCAGTCAGCATGGGTTTATGAAAGGCAGGTCCTGCTTGACTAACCTGATCTCCTTCTATGACAAGATGACCCGCTTGGTGGATGAGGGGAAGGCTGTGGATGTTGTCTACCTGGACTTTAGTAAAGCCTTTGACACCATTTCCCACAGCATTCTCCTGGAGAAATTAGCTGCTCATGGCTTAGACGGGCATACTCTTCGCTGGGTAAATAAAATGGCTGGATGGCCAGGCCCAAAGAGTGGTGGTGAATGGAGTCAAATCCAGTTGGCAACCGGTCACAAGTGGTGTTCCCCAGGGCTCAGTACTGGGGCCAGTCCTGTTTAATATCTTTATCGATGATGTGGATGAGGGGATCGAGTGCACCCTCAGTAAGTTTGCAGACGACACCAAGTTGGGTGGAAGTGTTGATCTGCTGAAGGGTAGGAAGGCTCTACAGAGGGATCTGGACAGGATGGATCGATGGGCCGAGGCCAATTGTATGAGGTTCAACCGGGTCCTGCACTTGGGTCATAACAATCCCATGGAGGAGAATCAGAAGGGTAAAAGTGCAAAAACTCATGGGCTGATATAAAGCCTGTTTAATAATTCAAAAAAATGAGGAAAAAAATTTATTGCAAAACCAGCTTTCAGAAGAATCTGAATTATTCTTTTCCTTTTCTCAAACACTTCCTCTGCTGTGTTGCCCCACAGAATGATGTCATCAATGTATTGCAGGTGTTCTGGAGCCTCTCCCTGTTCCAATGTAGTCTAGATCAGTCCATGGCAAATGGTGGGGCTGTGTTTCCACCCCTGGGGCAGTCCATTCCAGGTATACTGAATGCCCCTCCAAGTGAAAGCAAACTGTGCTCTGCACTCTGCTGCCAAAGGGATTGAGAAAAACGCATTAGTGATATAAATCGTGGCATACCACTTGGCTGCCTTTGACTCCAGGTCGTATTGAAGTTCTAGCATGACCAGGCAAGGTAGACAGCTGTTTAAATTCCTCCATCTCTGGCAGCTGTACCAAAAGCCTACCGGTACCCTTTTGGGTCCTTGAAATACCCTCTCCTGACGTAGTGTATGGCACGGAGCCTCTGGGCCAGTCACAATGGGATGCTTCTGCCACTCCTTCCCAGTTAGGCTCACTTCGGCCTCCAGTACAGTCAGCTGTTGGGATCCCCCTGTCACTCCAGAAATACAGATGGGTTCTGCCCCTTTATAGCTTGATGGCATGAGGGTACACTGTGCACCGGTGTCCACTAGAGCCTTATACTCCTGTGGGGCTGATGTACCAGGCCGTCAAATCCACACAGTCCAGTAAACCTGGTTGTCCCTTTCCTCCACCTGGCTGGAGGCAGGGCCCCTCTAGTCCTGGTCATAGTATCCGTTACTCACTTCTTGTAAATGCGAGTCAGGAGTTCCTTCATTACAATCAGGAGTAAGATCAGCCCTTCTAGTCTGTCTGGGGAACTGCCCACTGGAAACTGGAGCAGCAATTTTCCTGGAAGAACCCCCTTGTGTGATTGTTTTTCCTTGCAAGTCACGTACCCTTGCCTCTAGGGTCAAGTTAGACGTTCCATCCCACTTCCTCATGTCCTCTCCGTGGTCATGCAGGTAAAACCATAGGGTGACCTGTGATGGGTACCCACTATATAATCTCTCATGAGGAGAGGGAATCTTACTCCTAATAGCTGAGATACTGGTCCGTACAGGTAGGGAGTAGGATCTATCCTCTTTGAGTTGCTGGACCTCCTGGTACAGTGTCGTGGTTTAACCCCAGCCAGCAACTAAGCACCACACAGCCACTCGCTCACTCCTCCTACACCCTGGTGGGATGGGGGAGAGAACTGGAACAGTAAAAATCAGAAAACTCTTGGGTTGAGATAAGAACAGATTAATAATTGAAATAAAGTAAAATAGTAGTAGAAGTAGTAGTAGTAATAATAATAATGATAATAACATACAAAGCAAGTGATGCATGATGCAATTGCTCACCACCCGCTGACCAATGCCCAGCACGTCCCCGAGCAGCAGTCCCCCCCTCCTGGCCAGCTCCCCCCGGTTTATATACTGAGCATGATGTCATATGGTATGGAATAGCCCTTTGGCCAGTCTGGGTCAGCTGTCCTGGCTGTGCCCCCTCCCAGCTTCTTGTGCACCTGGCAGAGCATGGGAAGCTGAAGAGTCCTTGACCAGTGTAAACTCAACTCAGCAAGAACCAAAACATCAGTGTGTTATCAACATTCTTCTCATCCTAAATCCAAAACACAGCACTATACCAGCTACTAGGAAGAAAATTAACTCTATCCCAGCTGAAACCAGGAAAAGGATCCTGCCAACTACACCAGCAATTTAGACCACTTAAAGAACTATTGTCAAAGTTATCAGCAAAAGTAGTTTTATTGAAATATGATGTTGTAAAAATGTGACTTAGCAAAGTTTGATGGCAAGGTTCACTCTATTACTGTACTGCACAAAGGATATAACAATGATTCAAAATTGCCAAGACAAAATTAAAGTTACCAAGACAAAAATCAAAGTTACCAAGACAAAATCTATTAGCTATTAGGAAGAAAATTAACTCTGTCCCAGCCAAAACCAGGACAGACACAAAGGACAGGAAGGGATAAAGGTCATTATGCAGACATTGCCACCTGCAGCTTGTTGTCTCCTGCAGCCATCATCCTTGCATATTAATTGTCTGGCAGTTTCTTCAGAATCCACTAACTTATGGAAATTATATAGACCAAACTTCCTAGCTGAAAGGTATAAATCCATCAGCTTTTTCAAAAAGTTTTTGAAGCGGATCCAACAGCAGCCAGATTTCTGAGGCTTTCGTGCTTCCTGGTGTGATATAGGGGACATCCGTACCATGATGGAGGAGGAAGAATGAGTGCTGTCACGGTCGTCTAGGTAACTTTTTTGCTCATAGGTGCTGAATAGTACTGAATAGTGGCCTATGCCTACCTAGCACTATTCAGTGCTCAAGGAGATGAGAGGGTCTCTGGATCTGAGGACATACATACCAACAGACACTGTGGCTAAACCACAGACCCAGCCCTCAACTATATGTCACCCCTATAGTAAAGAAGAAACAATGGAAGCAGAAGTCAACTCATTTAGTACTGAATAGTGCTAGGTAGGCATAGGCCAGGCCCCAGCACAGCGTGATAAGTTGTGCCTCTTTGGAATAGCCAGGGCATCCTTTTTTTCAAACATTCTATCACTTCATTAGGATTCTGCACTTGTTCAGGACTGAAGTCCCAGACCATCGGAGGTGACAACCGTTCTTGGTACCTGCCCATATTCTCCCACATGCCTTGTCACCCATAACCACACTGCCTCGGGGCATATCCCTGGGTGATATTCCTAAATAGTTGGTTAACCTTAGAAAAAGCCGTAACAATATTCTTGAGAAGTATCAATAAGAGTATTTTGGTTACCCAAGGATGTTCAAGATACTGAAATGTTATTGTAACTCTTGCACCTATGAGCAAAAAAGTTACCTAGACGACCGTGACAGCACTCATTCTTCCTCCTCCATCATGGTACGGATGTCCCCTATATCACACCAGGAAGCACGAAAGCCTCAGAAATCTGGCTGCTGTTGGATCCGCTTCAAAAACTTTTTGAAAAAGCTGATGGATTTATACCTTTCAGCTAGGAAGTTTGGTCTATATAATTTCCATAAGTTAGTGGATTCTGAAGAAACTGCCAGACAATTAATATGCAAGGATGATGGCTGCAGGAGACAACAAGCTGCAGGTGGCAATGTCTGCATAATGACCTTTATCCCTTCCTGTCCTTTGTGTCTGTCCTGGTTTTGGCTGGGACAGAGTTAATTTTCTTCCTAATAGCTAATAGATTTTGTCTTGGTAACTTTGATTTTTGTCTTGGTAACTTTAATTTTGTCTTGGCAATTTTGAATCATTGTTATATCCTTTGTGCAGTACAGTAATAGAGTGAACCTTGCCATCAAACTTTGCTAAGTCACATTTTTACAACATCATATTTCAATAAAACTACTTTTGCTGATAACTTTGACAATAGTTCTTTAAGTGGTCTAAATTGCTGGTGTAGTTGGCAGGATCCTTTTCCTGGTTTCAGCTGGGATAGAGTTAATTTTCTTCCTAGTAGCTGGTATAGTGCTGTGTTTTGGATTTAGGATGAGAAGAATGTTGATAACACACTGATGTTTTGGTTCTTGCTGAGTTGAGTTTACACTGGTCAAGGACTCTTCAGCTTCCCATGCTCTGCCAGGTGCACAAGAAGCTGGGAGGGGGCACAGCCAGGACAGCTGACCCAGACTGGCCAAAGGGCTATTCCATACCATATGACATCATGCTCAGTATATAAACCGGGGGGAGCTGGCCAGGAGGGGGGGACTGCTGCTCGGGGACGTGCTGGGCATTGGTCAGCGGGTGGTGAGCAATTGCATCATGCATCACTTGCTTTGTATGTTATTATCATTATTATTATTACTACTACTACTTCTACTACTATTTTACTTTATTTCAATTATTAATCTGTTCTTATCTCAACCCAAGAGTTTTCTGATTTTTACTGTTCCAGTTCTCTCCCCCATCCCACCAGGGTGTAGGAGGAGTGAGCGAGTGGCTGTGTGGTGCTTAGTTGCTGGCTGGGGTTAAACCACGACACTGTACCAGGAGGTCCAGCAACTCAAAGAGGATAGATCCTACTCCCTACCTGTACGGACCAGTATCTCAGCT
Source organism: Platalea leucorodia (assembly GCF_965183815.1). NCBI lineage: Eukaryota > Metazoa > Chordata > Aves > Pelecaniformes > Threskiornithidae > Platalea > Platalea leucorodia. Next base: position 35,163,796 of record NC_138859.1, read on the forward strand.
ATTAGGAGTAAGATTCCCTCTCCTCATGAGAGATTATATAGTGGGTACCCATCACAGGTCACCCTATGGTTTTACCTGCATGACCACGGAGAGGACATGAGGAAGTGGGATGGAACGTCTAACTTGACCCTAGAGGCAAGGGTACGTGACTTGCAAGGAAAAACAATCACACAAGGGGGTTCTTCCAGGAAAATTGCTGCTCCAGTTTCCAGTGGGCAGTTCCCCAGACAGACTAGAAGGGCTGATCTTACTCCTGATTGTAATGAAGGAACTCCTGACTCGCATTTACAAGAAGTGAGTAACGGATACTATGACCAGGACTAGAGGGGCCCTGCCTCCAGCCAGGTGGAGGAAAGGGACAACCAGGTTTACTGGACTGTGTGGATTTGACGGCCTGGTACATCAGCCCCACAGGAGTATAAGGCTCTAGTGGACACCGGTGCACAGTGTACCCTCATGCCATCAAGCTATAAAGGGGCAGAACCCATCTGTATTTCTGGAGTGACAGGGGGATCCCAACAGCTGACTGTACTGGAGGCCGAAGTGAGCCTAACTGGGAAGGAGTGGCAGAAGCATCCCATTGTGACTGGCCCAGAGGCTCCGTGCCATACACTACGTCAGGAGAGGGTATTTCAAGGACCCAAAAGGGTACCGGTAGGCTTTTGGTACAGCTGCCAGAGATGGAGGAATTTAAACAGCTGTCTACCTTGCCTGGTCATGCTAGAACTTCAATACGACCTGGAGTCAAAGGCAGCCAAGTGGTATGCCACGATTTATATCACTAATGCGTTTTTCTCAATCCCTTTGGCAGCAGAGTGCAGAGCACAGTTTGCTTTCACTTGGAGGGGCATTCAGTATACCTGGAATGGACTGCCCCAGGGGTGGAAACACAGCCCCACCATTTGCCATGGACTGATCTAGACTACATTGGAACAGGGAGAGGCTCCAGAACACCTGCAATACATTGATGACATCATTCTGTGGGGCAACACAGCAGAGGAAGTGTTTGAGAAAAGGAAAAGAATAATTCAGATTCTTCTGAAAGCTGGTTTTGCAATAAATTTTTTTCCTCATTTTTTTGAATTATTAAACAGGCTTTATATCAGCCCATGAGTTTTTGCACTTTTACCCTTCTGATTCTCCTCCATGGGATTGTTATGACCCAAGTGCAGGACCCGGTTGAACCTCATACAATTGGCCTCGGCCCATCGATCCATCCTGTCCAGATCCCTCTGTAGAGCCTTCCTACCCTTCAGCAGATCAACACTTCCACCCAACTTGGTGTCGTCTGCAAACTTACTGAGGGTGCACTCGATCCCCTCATCCACATCATCGATAAAGATATTAAACAGGACTGGCCCCAGTACTGAGCCCTGGGGAACACCACTTGTGACCGGTTGCCAACTGGATTTGACTCCATTCACCACCACTCTTTGGGCCTGGCCATCCAGCCATTTTATTTACCCAGCGAAGAGTATGCCCGTCTAAGCCATGAGCAGCTAATTTCTCCAGGAGAATGCTGTGGGAAATGGTGTCAAAGGCTTTACTAAAGTCCAGGTAGACAACATCCACAGCCTTCCCCTCATCCACCAAGCGGGTCATCTTGTCATAGAAGGAGATCAGGTTAGTCAAGCAGGACCTGCCTTTCATAAACCCATGCTGACTGGGCCTGATTGCCTGGTTGTCCTGGCTTGGTGAGCACTTCCGCCAGCTCCCTCAGTACCCTTGGGTGGATCCCATCCAGCCCCATAGACCTGTGCATGTCTAAGTGGTGTAACAGGTCGGTATCCATTTCCCCTTGGATTATGAGGGCTTCATTCTGCTCCCCGTCCCTGTCTTGCAGCTCAGGGAGCTGGGTACCTGGAGAACAACTGGTCTGACTATTAAAGACTGAGGCAAAGAAGGCATTAAGTACCTCAGCCTTTTCCTTGTCCTCTGTCACTGTTTCCCCCCACATCCAATAAAGGATGGAGATTCTCCTTAGCCCTCCTTTTGTTGCTAATGTATTTGTAGAAGCATTTTTTGTTGTCTTTTACAGCAGTAGACAAATTAAGTTCCCGCTGGGCTTTGGCCCTTCTAATTTTCTCCCTGCATAGCCTCACGACATCCTTGTAGTCTTCCTGAGTTGCCTGCCCCTTCTTCCAAAGGTCATAAACTCTCCTTTTATTCCTGAGTTCCAGCCAAAGCTCTCTGTTCAGCCAGGCCGGTCTTCTCCCTCACCAGCTCATCTTTTGGCACATGGGGACGGCCTGCTCCTGCACCTTTAAGATTTCCTTCTTGAAGAATGTTCAGCCTTCCTGGACTCCTTTGCCCTTCAGGACTGCCTCCCAAGGGACTCTGTCAACCAGGTCCCTAAACAGGATGAAGTCTGCCCTCCAGAAGTCCAAGGTAGCAGTACTGCTGACCCCCTCTCCTTACTTCTCCAAGAATTGAAAACACTATCGTTTCATGATCGCTATGCCCAAGATGGCCTCCAACCGTCACATCACCCACCAGTCCTTTTCTGTTCGCAAACAACAGGTCCAGCGGGGTGCCTTCCCTAGTTGGCTCACTCTCCAGCTGTGTCAGGAAGTTATCATCTTCCACGCACTCCAGGAACCTCCTAGACTGCTTCCTCTCTGCTGTATTGTATTTCCAGCAGACATCTGGTAAGTTGAAGTTCCCCACAAGAACAAGGGCTAGCGATTGTGAGACTTCTCCCAGCTGCTTATAGAGTATTTCATCTGCCTCTTCATCCTGGTTGGGTGGTCTATAACAGACTCCCACCATGATATCTGCTTTATTGGCCTTCCCCCTGATTCTTACCCATAAACACTCAACCCTATCGTCACCATCATTAAGCTCTAGACAGTCAAAACACTCCCTAACATACAGGGCTACCCCACCGCCTCTCCTTCCTTGCCTATCCCTTCTGGAGAGTTTATAGCCATCCATTGCAGCACTCCAGCTGTGCGAGTCATCCCACCATGTTTTCATGATGGCAACTATGTGATAGTTTTCCAGTTGCACAGTGGCTTCCAGCTCCTCCTGTTTGTTTCCCATGCTGCGTGCATTGGTGTAGATGCACTTCAGTTGGGCTATTGTTCCTGCTACTTTTTTTGGGGAGAAGCCCTAAATCCTACGTGACCATTCTCAGGCACTTCTGTGTTTTCTAACACATCCATAGCCCTTGCGTCTTTGCCGCCGCATGGATCTCCAGCCCCTACCTCCACTGAGATGGCAGACCGAAGGACCTCACTAGCACACCATCCCTCAAATATTGGTGTGCCGCCCCCAGGCTTATCTCTAGTGACCCTGGTTTTATCCCTTTCCCCCTTCTAATCTTGTTTAAAGCTCTTTCAATGAGCCCTGCTAACTCCTGTGCTAGGATCCTTTTCCCCTTTTGAGACAGGTGTACCCTGTCTGTCACCAGCAGGCCTGATGTCATGTAAACCGACCCATGATTAAAAAACCTGAAATCTTGCCAGAGACACCAGTCACGGAGCCAGCTATTGATCTGCTGTCTCTTCCTGTTTCTTCCCTCATTATTCCCTGCAACTGGAAGGGTAGAGGAGAACACTACTTGTGCTCCTGATCCCTTAACCAGTCATCCCAAGGCCCTGAAGTCTCTCTTGATTGCCCTTGGACTTCTTGTTGGAACTTCATCGTTGCCTACCTGAAAAATCAATAATGGGGAGTAATCTGAGGGCCTTACCAGGGTAGGAAGCTTCCTCTTCACATCTTTAACCTGGGCCCCAGGGAGGCAGCAGACTTCCCAAGAAGTGGGTCTGGTCTGCATATCAGGCCTTCTGTTCCCCTCAGAAGGGAGTCTCCTATGACAATGAGCCCTCTTTTTTTCTTTGTGGAAGCCGTTTTGATGCAGGGCATAGACCGACTTAACCTTGGCAACACCTCTGAACTGGATGTACCATCATCCCTGTCATTGTTTGGTTCTACTTGCAGAGCTTCATACCTGTTTTGTAAAGGCACCTGGGAAGGTGGGGTAGTCACAGAGGAGACACACCTGCTGCACCAGGCAGGAACTTGTCATCATTGCCCCCTATCCCTTAAGTCACTTTGTTCAGCCAGGGTGAGAGAGGATAGGTAATCTTCTGTGTCATAGGTCCTGTCTGCCTGCTGGGCCTGTCTGAGGGAAGGTAGGGTGTGATTCCAGTAGTCTGTCTCTCTTGGACTCCCTGATACTCCTCAGCCTACTCACCTCCTCCCGGAGCTCTGTCACTAAGCGGAGGAGCTCCTTGACCTGGGCGCACCTCCCACAGGTGTGCTCACTGCTGTTCTCCGATACTGGCATAAGAGTAGGGCACACCCTGCAGCCTGACACCTGGGTGGCAGCATGTTCCCACCAGAGCTCTGTCTGGGCAGCTGCATCCATCATGGTGGGTGTAGAGCTTAGAGAGGCCATGGCTTTTTGCCGGGTGGAGACCATTGCTCCCTGGTTGATCTTCAGCACCCTTCTTGCACACCCTTCCGCTGGAATTGCCGGGCAAACTGACACACCCCACCCTGGTCGCTTGCGCTCCCTAAAGACTTCCTTTATACGTGTGGAGGGGCTTGGCCGCCGTTGCTCCTGGCCCCACCCAGGTCTCATCAGCCGCTGTCGCCTGAGCTGCGAGCTCCTGGCGCCTCTCTCGGCTCCCCTGAGGCTCCCAGGGATCGGGAAACCCCCCTGTGCACTGTGCTAGAGTGCTCCGCTGCCGATCCTGCCGGCTCCAGAGCTGCTCACCTTGGCAACTGCTCCGTAGTGTTCCTCTCTGCCAGTCCAGCTGCCCCTGGATCCCATTCTCCTCAGTTGCTGGCACCTGGACGTATGTGCTCCCAAGGCTGCAGCCCCACTCCAGCTGCTCCCCCTCTCCCAATGGTCTGTTCTGACTATCCATGATAGTTTTGGAGAAAATCATGTTTTTGATGACAGTCTTTTTTAAAAAGATGTAAATCAGAAATCTCCAGCTTTTATGACCATTTATCTTCTCTTGATCTTTTTCAAAAGAACTGGCTGTATTCCAGGTTAGGAATGACTTTGTTTTTTTAATATTACCTCTAGCTTCCTTTCCCTAAAGATTCCTTACTGAAGTCCTGAAATTTTCATATTAATCATGGTGTTCTGATTGTTTGACATGCTCTTTTTTCTAGGGATATCTGTGCTTCAGTATTGGATGAAGCATCAGTACAACATCGTACATGTTGTAGTAAATGGCTTGGTATTGCACTGAATGAAAGGTACCATAGAAGCGCAAGGCATGTTACCGGTTTTTTGGGTTTTGCACCTTTTGTGCATTAAGTCATGTAGTCATTTGGAAGACTAAACTTCAGAATCTCTATCCTTAAAGGGATAGCACTAAAGCATAGGAGAACCCAAACTGATCATGCAGCACATCAAAGGGACTGGACTGTGTGGGCTGTGCCTTAGCATTGCTTCATATCTTCAAAATTAGGCCTCTAATCTTACCAGCATCCAAAGGAAGGACACAAGAAAAAGTGTCAAGGAAGTCTTAAAATGATGTAAATTTTATTCCTTTAAGAATCAGTAATATCAGTAGCACCTCACTGTAAGTTGTGTTTTCCCAAAAGATATGCGTAGATTGTATAGGTTAAAGAATGTGCAAGCTCAGTTGTGAGGCTTGAGTGTGGTTTTTTCGAGACATTCGTTTCCTTGTGTTTTTTAGTAACAGCAGAATTTTTCTAATACAATTGTTCGTATAGGCCAATGGCAGATTTTATGTTTACAGGATTTTCTTTCTTTTCCAGATTCTAGAAGTGAAAAGTCCAATAAAGCAAAGTAAATCCGATTAACAAATAATGGTGATTGTGATAAGGTAGATGTGAATGAGAGCAATAAGCTAATTTAGAAAGTGATATTGAATTAATGTATTTTTTACATGCCTAGCTGAAATAGCAGTATTTTTTGTTACAGAAGGACAACTCAATAGTTAATACATCTTTACTTTGAGTTCCTTTAAGTGCAGAGCACTTTTTAATTTTTCTTCACCCCACCTATTTTGAAAGCACTTTCCCCTCAATAGTTTATGCAAATGTCACCAGATGGGTATATGCCACCTATTTTATTTATGCTCCACCATAAATTTTCATAGTGCTTTCCAGAACAAATAAGTGATGATTTTTGCATAGGAGACTTCACAGTTGAAGTGTCAGGCCATCAGTCAATAAAAAAATATTTTCTGGGTTCTTTTCCAAGGGCTACATACTAGGAAATGGCAGTGTGATTTAACACACTAGCTAGACTGATGTTAAAGTGAGAGTTAGCATTTACCACAGAAAATGGAAGTTTGGTTTAAAAGTGTCAGCTGGCTGTGAATAAGAATTCTAACACTGTATGCGTAAACACAGTATAATTTTCCAGTGTGGACAAGCTCTTCTGAAGATTTAAATTTTACAAGTTGCAGTAACTTCTTTGTGATATCCATAGCAATATCCATACCACCATTGCTAGATTTTCAGTGACCTAATATATAGCACTTTTTGGTTTCTTAAGATGAATGAAAATGCTTCTTTTTATTTATTTTTTTTTTTAAGTTTCTTATGTCTCAGGCTGAAAGAGGAAATTAATGATTGAATTGAGAGGGGCACATGTCTCTGGGATAGTGCAACATCCTAGGAAGGGGAAAAGTGGAAATTAGCGTTGGAACGCTTCTTGATCTGTGAATCTTAAAAATATGGTATGATTTCAATTAAAAAGCTACCAATTATTCCACTTCCTCTGTAAGAACTGGTGTATCCTCATTGGTTAATTATGTGTTCTTATCACACTAAAAGTCAAGCACAGCTACCTGAAAGTCTTTTGAATCCCCGACAGAATAACTTGAATAGGGTAGCTTAGTACTTCTAAAGCAGTACCTTAAGGGTTTCAGTATTAGGTGTTTGTCGTGGTTTAACCCCAGCCAGCAACTAAGCACCACACAGCCGCTCTCTCACTCCCCCCCGGTGGGATGGGGGAGAGAATCGGAAGAGTAAAAGTGAGAAAACTCACGGGTTGAGATGAAGACAGTTTAATAGGTAAAGCAAAAGCCGCACGCACAAGCAAAGCAAAGCAAGGAATTCATTCACTACTTCCCAGCGGCAGGCAGGTGTTCAGCCATCCCCAGGAAAGCAGGGCTCCATCACGCGTAACGGTTACTTGGGAAGACAAACGCCATCACTCCGAACGTCCCCCACTTCCTTCTTCTTCCCCCAGCTTATATACTGAGCATGATGTCATATGGTATGGAATAGCCCTTTGGCCAGTCTGGGTCAGCTGTCCTGGCTATGCTCCCTCCCAGCTTCTTATGCACCTGGCAGAGCACAAGAAGCTAAAAAGTCCTTGACTAGTGTAAACTCTACTCAGCAAGAACCAAAACATCAGTGTCTTATCAACATTATTCTCATCCTAAATCCAAAACACAGCGCTCTACCAGCTACTAAAAAGAAAATTAACTCTATCCCAGCTGAAACCAGGACAGTATCCACCCCTTATTCCATACCATTTACGTCATGCTCAGGTCCCACATTATCCAATACATCCTCATTAACCACCACCCCACTTATTCTATGGACCACTCCTGTGAAATGTCTGTAAAATGTCCATAAACATCCACAGATGTCCACATAATGTCCATTGAGTTCATTTAGTCCGTGACTTTGGGCTCCATCTGTGATGGTGATCACTCAGGACAGGAGAGGTGGTGTGTTGCGTGGAGTTATTGGGCACCAAAGCCAGCTCAGGTCGGGTCACTGCTGCACTTGCACTGCTTCTTGTAAGGCTTCTCCTCCATTGGTTCAGGTGGTTCCTGCTATGGTAATTCCCATAACATGCAACTCAAATCCCAGGTTACAACAATTTAAAGGTATTTCCATTACAATCTCCACCCCTGGCCCCTTTGGACCAGACCATTGGGTTTAACACTGCAATGGACTCCTCCCCTTGCCCCTGCTTCGGCTTGGACTTATTCACAGACTGCAGTCCCTTAGGGGTTTACCTGCTCCAAGCGGAGCCTTGTCTATGAGCCACAGTCTCTCCAGGGGTATACCTGCTGTGGCATGGATTTATCCACAGCCACAGTCACTTAGAGGTGCACCTGTTCCCACATGACCTTCTCCATGGGCCACAATGCTTTCAGAGATATACCTGCTCCAGCGTGGCCTTGCCCGCAGCCACAGTCTCTTCAGAAGTAAACTTGCTCCACCATGGCCTTACCCGCAGCCACAGTCTCTTCAGAAGTAAACTTGCTCCACCATGGCCTTACCCATGGCCACACGCTTTGAGGTGCTCCAGCATGACCTCATGCACAGCCACTGATGCTTCAAGGTGTACTTGCTGCAGCACGGACTTATCCACAGCCACAGATGCTTCGAGGTGTACCCTCTCCAGCGTGGACTTATCCTTGGGCCACAATCCCTTCAAGAAGTATACCTGCTGCGGCACAGACATAACCATGGCCACAGACGCTTTGAGACATACCTGCTCTGGCATGGGCTTATCCACGTCCACAGGCACTTCGGGGTGTCCTGCTCCCACAGGTCACAGTCCCTTTGACTCGAGTTCACACTGGAGTTCCAGCCTGTCCAGTACAGCAGCGCAGAAACAGCAGCGATGTCCTGGCCATCTGCCAGCCCAGGGCATGGCCGTTGTTGTTATCAAAATGTTCCCAGGCACAGCAGAGTAAGATGATAAGCAGTTCAGCAAGCAGCAAAAGCAAAAAGCAGCCACTAACGAGCACTATACTCTAATATACAGTAAGGAAAGCAAGCCCCATGGCAAGTACAGAAGCCTGCTGATTAATACCTAAACAGCACTAACAGCTATAAATTCAATCATCTAGCATATTCCAATTAAATCTGTCATTATCTCGAACCCTTCGAGCCCCACGTTGGGCGCCAAAAAGGACTGTCGTGGTTTAACCCCAGCCAGCAACTAAGCACCACACAGCTGCTCGCTCACTCCCCCCCGGTGGGATGGGGGAGAGAATCGGAAGAGTAAAAGTGAGAAAACTCACGGGTTGAGATGAAGACAGTTTAATAGGTAAAGCAAAAGCCGCACGCACAAGCAAAGCAAAGCAAGGAATTCATTCACTACTTCCCAGCGGCAGGCAGGTGTTCAGCCATCCCCAGGAAAGCAGGGCTCCATCACGCGTAACGGTTACTTGGGAAGACAAACGCCATCACTCCGAACGTCCCCCACTTCCTTCTTCTTCCCCCAGCTTATATACTGAGCATGATGTCATATGGTATGGAATAGCCCTTTGGCCAGTCTGGGTCAGCTGTCCTGGCTATGCTCCCTCCCAGCTTCTTATGCACCTGGCAGAGCACAAGAAGCTAAAAAGTCCTTGACTAGTGTAAACTCTACTCAGCAAGAACCAAAACATCAGTGTCTTATCAACATTATTCTCATCCTAAATCCAAAACACAGCACTCTACCAGCTACTAAAAAGAAAATTAACTCTATCCCAGCTGAAACCAGGACAGTGTTCTATTGACATTATTAAGGATGGAGCACCTCTGCTATGAGGAAAGGCTGAAAGAGCTGGGGTTGTTCAGCATGGAGAAGAGAAGGCTGCGGGGAGACCTTATTGCACCCTTTCAATATTTAAAGGGGGCTTTTAAGAAAGATGGGGACAGACTTTTTAGCAGGGCCAGTAGCGATAGGACAAGGGGTAATGGTTTTAAAGTAAAAGAGGGTAGATTCAGACTGGATATAAGGAAGAAATTTTTTACAATGAGGGTAGTGAAACACTGGAACGGGTTGCCCAGAGAGGTTATAGATGCCCCATCCTTGGAAACATTCAAGGACAATCTGGATGGGGCTCTGAGCAACCTGATCTAGTTGTAGATGTCCCTGCCAATTGCGGGGGGATGGACTAGATGACCTTTTAAGTTCCCTTCCATCTCAAAGCGTTCTATGATTCTATGATCAGCACTAGTCTCCAAAAGCAAGGTCACAAATATACGTTTCTATGTGATCCCTGTGGGCAGAAAGCCCACAAATGCCTTGGACTTGTTGCCTTTTTATAGTATCTGCTGCATCCAGGGCATTTGAGATCTCTCTGCACAATCTGATACTTGTAGTGCAGTGAACCAAGGCTGACATGACACCCATCAGTCACTCAGTAACCACTCAGCTACAGTCCTGGGCATTGGAAAAGAGGAAAAGAATGCCTTGGGGTATCATGGTGGCAAAATTCCTTCTAAGAGGGGTAGGTCTTGCATTCCTTACTCAGTTCATAGCCAGGAATCAAAATGTGCTTTTTCATCTGAGGAACACTACAAGATTTGGGTTTTAATGAGAGTAGGAATATTATGAAAATATTGGGTGCACCTTCTCTTGTTTGAAAGAGATGCTGACCTCTGTCTTGCTGACTACCGGAGACAATGGCTAGCCCCTATCATGTAGAGGACAGCATCTCAGTGGCCCTACACTGTGAATGCAGGGGGTAAGTCTAAGGACATAGACCTGTACATTACATTGGAGATACCTGAGCTGACCCCACTCGTGCTAATTCTGGAGCCAGAAGTACTGTCCCTGTGTGCTAACTCAGGTCCAGAAAGCCCAGACTGTCCATTGCTGTGCACAGGCTAAAAAATCATCCCTTATTAAAAATACTTTCACAGATGAAAAGACAGGAGAAACATAGCACTACAGCTCAGGACTCCCTGTCCAGGTTAGTGCTAGCGTGGCGATCTTGGCTCTCCACTCCACAGTGGGCTGTAGCCTTACCACAAGTCCCATCAAGCTCCTTAAAAAGACATGCTCTTTAACCACATGGTAATACCACTGATGCCAGAATTTTCAGGGGGAAGTATGTCTAGTAGCCACTTGCACAAGTAGGATTGATGCAAGTAGAGAATCATTTACAGTTCCTCTCGTGTTCTTCGGTTTCTTTACTGTGCTTTGGGCTGACCCTGACCCCAGTGAGTACCCCTCTTCTGCTGATGAAGCATGCTGCTCCCGAGCCCTGAGAGCTAATACAGAAGCAGCAGCAGGTAGGTCTGTGTACGGAGAGGAGACAGAAAATTGTAGGACCAGAGTGGGCTTCAGCACATAGCGAGCAAGGAAGCCCATCAGAGGTGTCTCAGGGGAGCAGGAAAAACAGTCCAACTGGTTCAGAATATATATTTCTATATTTTAAGATTTTAAGGAAAAATATTTAAACCTCCTATGAGAAATATTTGACTTTTTTATACAATAAGCATTTTTAAAGGGCTGAGAAAGACATTTCAAAATTACTTTAACTAAATTTAGGTTGTTAATAGAAAAGGAATACCATACGTGGACTAAACCCTTGGTGTGCTAGAATGAAAGAATACGACACCTACTATCTTCAGCTACGTTTCTTTTCAATTGCACATCCCTTTAATTTTCCCATCCATTAATTGTACATTCCTATCATGTAAGCAGAGATACCATGGCAGAATGTCCAAAAGTTTCATTTGCTCTTAGCAGAGTTGGATGACATGGGGCTTAAAGTGTGAGTGCCCTATCTAAACTAGCCACCCCAAAATTACTACAGTCAAGTCCTTATCACCTCATGTTGGTTTACTGATTCACTGTAAACTAGTCAACATGCGCAGTCATCTCTCTTGTTGGCTCTGCATGGAATTGGTTTGATCCAGCAAGACTTCCTCATTCAGGTGCCACTGTGGAGCCTCCAGTGCCATCTGGCGTCTCACTCTCTCCTACCACAATATTGATGCAGCACAGAGCTCAGCTGGCTGCTCCTGCAGCTGATTCAGATGTCCAAACAGGGCTCCTGCAAATGGAGGCGCTTGGGAAACACCATACGGAAGCAGCCAGCTGGTGCCACAAGGGGCCAGGTCACACACAGCAGGGGCAATCAGCTGGGCTCCAGCATTAGATGTGAGTGGTTCCCTGTGAGCGGATGGCTGCACAAGAGGTAAGATGGATCAGAAGATGTTTTGGGGTCCAGTGGCAATAATTCCTTTATTATTAGTTCCACTTCTCATTTTCCAGGATATCCCGCTCTCCTCTTAGCCTGGATACTAGAGTTAACTGTTCCACAGATGCTGCAGCAGTGCAGTGGTGTAGACACTTATAGCAGGCATAGCATTTCTGAGTGAATGAACTGATTTTGAGTTTGGATGTTGGCTTTAAATAAGTCCAGGTCTTAACTAATAGCGATAGCATTACATACATACATCAAATTAATGAAGGGAAATGATTTTCAGAGTGTGGTTTGACAAATAAAAACATAATTCTTGTACTCTCTTTTACAAGGCAGACAGAAACTCATGAGCTACCTGCAATGGTGACAGCCGTATGCATTTTAATAGCATTTCAAATATATTTTTTGTAACTTTATCATAATTATCCAAGTCCTGGCATCATGATCAGTATGCATTGTACAAGATGCACCATAAATACAATCTCTGCCTTAATGTATATATGAAGCCTGAGGGCTTGATCCTGGAATGAAACTGATAGGGACTCAATGCAGATTAGGAGACTCTGAGGCAAACGTATTCAGAAATATGAATTCCGAGACTCATTCTATCGCACTACCCATAGCAATATTTATCTGAGACCTTCTAGAAATTTCAGCCTGAAATGGTTACAGTGTGGAGACAGTTAAGGTTTCCAGATTTATAGGTTTAATGGTCAGAAGGATCAATGATGATCCCTAGTGTGATCCCCTGAACAGAACCCACATCATCTCACTTGCTAATTTCCTCATGAAGCCCATAATATGTTTAAACAATAAGTAAGACATCAAATCTTAATTCAAAGACTTCACTTGATAGAAAACCCATCACACTCCTCCATAAATTGTTCAAGTGTTAATAATCACCATGGCCAACAAAAAGCAGGTTTTCCCTAGCCCTCTGAGATTTGCTCAGTGATATAAATTTACCCTAAAACTAAAAGTAATAGTCTGGACAGCTCTTGGGACAGTTTTTTTTACTACTCTAATGTTGTGAGTTATTTTGTGTTAAAAAGATATAAATGTTTAACACCTGCTGCTAAACACCCTCTTTAGTTACTAAGAGAACACAAAAGAATTCATTGTCATTAAAAACTGTGAATATCATTTTTCCATATAAAGAGCAGAAATATTTATTTAATACCCTTTGATATATTTAATATCTCTCCTGTATCACAATTGGCAGTTTTGTCATCTTCATGCCATACTCATCTAAACTATTGTTAGGATTTTGTTTATTCCTCTGGAAGTCCTGCCTGTTGTCCCACTGGCCATATAATTTTTAAAATACCTTTAGCTTTTTCTCATAACTGTCAATTGCTATTTCTTGCTATCAACTTCTTAATTTTTCCATTTCCACTTTCACTTGCCCTTTTTGTAATAATGTATTTTAAATTCAGATAATTCTACTTATATGAATACAGTTCTGTATTCTTCTAAATGCATACAGAACAACCATAGGCAGGTTCTGACACTGTTTCTATTAAAAATTATCATCTCTTAACATTTCACTAATGGTATGGGATGCCCAGTATGTCTCCAACACTGAAATCCCTTCTAAAACAAGGGTTTAATAAGGAAAGTGACAGGCTGCACCATCTGTGATAAGGAATTCATACCTCTCACCTTCTCACCAATACACAGCCCAAACCAGGTACAGCAGGAACTTTCTTCACCACCTCATCCTTTGCAGGCCTCTATGTTTGCCAAAAGACCAGCAAAACCCAAAAGGTAAAACATTTACCTTAGAGTAACTTAATGCCATTTTCAGCCACTGAGGTTCTCAGAACTCATCTCTTGAGCTGACACAGACAACATGAATGCCTCCTTGGCCATCCTTTCTTTACTGCATGTCCTCAAGCAACAACGCAAGCTAAAATTTTCTCCTTGAAGATAAGACAGCAATCTCACTTACTCAAAATTTAATGTCACTGCCTCCTGCTAGCAGAATGCACTCTTAGCTTAAACACAAGCACTGAGAGAATGGAAGATACTTTGATGGCAAAACTACCATCAAAACTGGTCTGTTGCCTAAGTTAGCGAGAACTTGTTCTGGTTTCCAGGCTGAGACTGAGAAGTCACTCTTATAAGGTTCCACAATGGACAGCAAAAACTCATGGACAAATAAACTTGAGTTAAGGCTCATTCATCCTGATCAATTGACAGGTATAAGCGAGGAGCTGCCAGTGACTAGTCCTTCACTCTGAGACCAGTCCTTCACTCTGAGGCCAGCCACCTCTCTGCACAGGGCCAGAGCAACTTCAGGGTTGATGTGAACCTCTTCAACCCAAAAGGACCCAAGTCCCATGGATTTCTAGAACCCAGCAGCATTTATTTGCCCATGATAAACCCCTGTGGGGAGGGGCCAGGGTTAGCACAGGCACAGAACCCACTAAGAAGGTCCTCTCTGCAACTTTTTGTCCTGGGTGAGGATAGAAATACCTGCATGTGGGAAATGAATGAATGCTCAGTCCTTCATTCTTTCTTTATGATACTTTATTCATCCTATACAATGGGTTTGTTGCTGAGGTCACTTTATTACTGAGATGCATGTCAAGGACTGGCAGTCAACCCGGGCCCATTTGTCTGTAACCACGAAAAACTCTCAGCACCATCCAGAATGTCTGTCTAGCACATGCCCCCACTGGGGGCATGCCACAGCATGGAAGAACTGCATACATAATGGATTTATCTTGACAGCATCCTTAGATGGTTGTGAAACATTAGCTCTTCAGACAGACATGCATTCCAAGCAATATTAAATGGAGGGTTAAGAATTTCTGAGTAACAGTCATCTATTACACAGACGGGGGCTGAAATAGCTAATACATATTGCAAAGGTCAAACAAGAACCTCAGTGCTTCTGTTCAATTATCTCTAATTTTATACAACCTAGTTCGAAAAAAAATTCTGCAATTTTATGTTCCCACTTGAAAAATATTTTTTCTCCTAAATTCCACTGCATCTTTTCCTAAATTCCATAGCACACTATAAAGTGTCTCCATTTCTGATACCTGTTTAATGTTTTCAAGTATGATTGTACAAAACATTTAAAAGCTAATCATATTCGATCTTTTAGAAGCCGAAAATTAAAAAAAAAAAAACAAACACCACCAAACCCTAGAATAACATATGTGTCACATATATTGCATTTTCTTCATTGCTTTGTTAGTTCAAAGTCTTTACTTGCTTTTAGTCTGGTAACTTCAGTGTTTAAAATCATTTTGTGTCCTCTAGTGGCAGCCCTGCCAGGCACGCCGAACTGCTGCTCTGGGAGGATTGGGAATTAGACATTACAGTTACAGATGATGTAGAAATGGAAGAAAAACAGTTTATTACCCTTTTAAGTGAAATTTATTATCCATCTCTATAGTTTAAAAAATTACAGTTGTTTCTAGTTATGATAAGATAGTACCACCAGCAAAACAAAATCTAGAGATATAACATAAATAGCAACAATAAAAAATCACATACTGAGTAAGCATTTAACTGAGTTTGCTCTTAGAAATTATATCGATGAAAATTAGACTATTTGTAGCCATTTCCTTGCACGAAGCACTATTCAGTGTGTTTCCTACTAGGAAATTGTCCACTATGAAGATGCACAGTTTTTCCAGGGTCCACAAAGGGGTATTGTCATAATGGTGACAGTGAAAAGATGAAATGCCACCAAAGCTTCATCTTCTCTCATGGAAAATCACTTTGATTTTCTTACTAAAGCAACAAAATGATATCATAGAGGAAAATTAATTGTGCTGGTTTTGGCTGGGATAGAGTTAATTTTCTTCATAGTAGCTTGTATGGGGCTATGTTTTGGATTTGTGATGAAAACAGTGTTGATAACACAGGGGTGTTTTAGTTACTGCTGAGCAGTGCTTACACAGAGTCAAGGCCTTTTCTGCTTCTCACACCACCCCACCAGCAAGTAGGCTGAGGATGCCCAAGAAGCTGGGAGGAGGCACAGCTAGGACAGCTGACCCAGACTGGCCAAAAGGCTATTCCATACCATATGACATCATGCTCAGTATATAAAGCTGGGGGAAGAAGAAGGAAGGGGGGATGTTCGGAGCGATGGCGTTTGTCTTCCCAAGTAACTGTTATGAATGATGGAGCCCTGCTTTCCTGGAGATGGCTGAACACCTGCCTGCCGATGGGAAGCAGTGAATGAATTCCTTGCTTTGCTTTGCTTGTGTGCGCGGCTTTTGCTTTACCTATCTCAACCCACGAGTTTTCTCACTTTTACTCTTCTGATTCTCTCCCCCATCCCATTGTGGGGGATTGAGCGAGCGTCTGTGTGGTGCTTAGTTGCTGGCTGGGGTTAAACCAGGACATAACAAAATAAAGAAGGAAACATTTGGGGGCTTCAAGGAAAAGTTACCTGGGGGTGATACACATTTTTATTATTTTTGGTTTTAGAGCCTCTACTCATTCACTTTTTCTTAATTCAAGATAGCCTAAACTCCTTACCTTTTCCCCAAAATATTCCCAAATTTTTTATTATAATAAAGCTTCTGCACCTGAGCAGAAAAATAAATCACAATGCTTTCAAACACCTCTTTCAGCATAGTTTCTCAGGGGTCTTGAGATGCCTAACTCCAAATGAAAATAATGAGATATCCCATACATAGACATCTGTAGCCATTTGGCTTTAGTTTGGCTTTCAGTTTCACCCCCCAAATTACAAATCCCTAGGAACACATTAAATAATAAACATTTTCACTGAATTATAGCTTATCAGTCTCAATAGGATCAGAATAACATTCACTTTGTCTCTGAAAATTTAATTCCCAGTGAAGATGGCAGAAATTCCCAACCAAGCAAAGCATTCAGATACATGTTTTGTGCAGCTAAAATGCCACAAGTCAATATGTGCTATTCTTATTTTGAAATCCTTGCCCCTGCTAGTCTGAACAAGAAGCAAAGCTCAATCAGTCCAGCTCTTCTACTTGGTACTGTAGATGGTTACCAAGGGCCTAAAAAGTTGGCTTTTTCAAACCCTTTAAAAATCTTTTTTAGGGTGATGTCTAATTTTGCAGGTTGATTTTCTTGAAGATAATCGTTGAGTTTTTAAAAATGTTAATTTTAACATCCACAACAGATTGCCTGCATACAATGGTAATCAGAGTTGGCTCACTGATGGGAGAGAGATGGAAAATGTAATTTCAAGCTAGTTATTGTTCCAAGTTCTCTTTGCAGTTTTGTCCACCAGGGAAATAATATAACACACTTTTTCCTTTCATAATTTTGCCTTATTGATTGTTAGTACCTGAAAAAACATGAGTTTCATGTAACTTAATTTTTGTTAAAATCTCAAGATAAAACTGGAAGATTTTAGAGAATAACTACTTCACTAGTTTACACTTATTTATTTAAGAAATATTATTTTTATTAGCTTTACAGATTTTATGCCTTCAAATTCTCCTGGTAGCAGTTTTTGTACCTGTTGATCTTGACGCCTTTGCTTGTGTCCGTTTGAGATGATACAAATAATGAGACAGTAGTTATTAAGAAAACGTCAGATCTAATGCACTAAGGGGGGCAGGGGGAAGCAGGACAGCTGCCACCTCCACCACTGCACCCAAGGAAGTAAGTCAGGCCCTCTGTTCAACTTTGTCCCTTCTTCCTGCCCTGGCCATGACAGCCTCAGCCTGTCAGGCATCAGCACAACTCCTCACCACTTGGAGCAGCAAAATCCCATTCCTGAACTGGCTTTGCAGCTGCACAAGGCATCTTGTTCATCACTCCAGATTGTTCAATGAAACAAATCTTAAACGTGTCTATTTACACAAATCAAGTAGGTCAGCATCATTTCCAGTACTGATCACTTCCATGTGAAAAAGACTATTTCAGAGAAGACAACAATAATGATTAAGGGCATTGAAAAGTAAGATGAAAAGGGACTGAAAAGTTTGGGAAAGGAGTTGAATCAGATGCAGTAAAATGTATATAAAACAATAAATGGTACAGAAAAGGCAGATCAGGAACTAATTTTCCTGTAGTTTAACCTGTGAGGATTCATGTGAATGCACAAGACTGCCCAGATCAAATCATGATCAATGATAGGAGTAACTTTGGAAGGAATACAAAACCCTGATCACCTATCTTGATTTGCAGTAGTCAGAATTTGGGATGAAATCTAAGACAGAGGTTAAACTGATCCACATTTACCTCCTGTTGGGGTTTTAGCCCTTACTCTAAGATGGCCACATGGGTGGAGGGCAGCATGCTGGACCTTGGATCAGGTACCATAGGAATCCCTGCATTTGGCAGAAGAGAACCACATCTGCATCGAAGGCAGACACTGACAGCGCACTGGCTGCAGCAGCAGAGAGATGATGATCACTAGCCTTGACAGAAAAAGAGCTTTGGCAGTTCTAAGAGCGCTGATGCAGGGCTTGAGGAGCACCTCAGAGACTGCTGGGGGGTTAATTGTGACCAGGCCACGTCAGGGTGCTTCTACTAGTACCAAGTGAGCTGGCTGGGAAACCCAGAAGCCTTAATACAGAGTTGTTTGAAGTCAAGGTCTTCAGCTGTACCATTCTGGGCAGCTGCCAGCTCTCTCTCGGGAGGAGACTGATGCTTCTCACTTTATCACTGATGTGGATATTCAGTATTGCTCTCTGTAAACTTGCTGCTGCAAATTTAGCACTTGGGTTTGGAGATAGTGGCACAGATGATGAAACATGAATGTGTTCCACTGGGCTGGCCACCGAGGAGCTGGTTGTGTGGTGAACTATGTGGTTCTTTGGGCACTATTGGTATAGGCTAATTAAAACAGACTTCCAGAGTTAAGCAGTGAAGGAATTTGGGGTTAACATGCTAGGCTGGGGTGAGCTGATATATTCAAAAAATGTTAAGTACACAAGCCAAGCAACAGTAATAGAAAAGCGCTGTGATAATATATGCACTAACATTGGAAAAATAAAGGTCAGAAGAAAAAAGTGAACAAAAGCAAAGCCCAGGTATCAAACACTAAAACCAGTAATGAAAGCAAGCAGTGGGTCTTGTAGGATTCCAGTGAATCGCCCCCAGATGAAGACAAATTATTTGACACAAAGACCTTTGAGAAGTAACATACACTTTGAACTACGTCAGAGAAATAAACAAGAACTGCGTATCTGGCAGGATGTTGATGGGAAAACATGAAGAACTGGGGGCCAAACAGGCACAATCTCTTCCAGAGAACTTCTTTCCTAGCAGGGGCAAGAAAGCTCACCACAACACGGCAAAGGCAGCGTTTACACCCAGGAGGAAGACAGCAGGCAGAAAAAAGTTTGTAGCCAGTGTATGCCACACAAACTTTATTTCAAATTGGTCTTTAACAGGTAGAAATCTTGAGAGAAACTTGTATCCAGGGATCCAAAGATGTGGGAATAAATGAGGCTGTGTTTGACTTTGATGAGATGCAGCTGTGCCCTTGAGGCTTGTTACAAACAAGTTTGCGAAAACTTAGAGGCAGCAAAATAAGGATGTGATTAGATACGTTTCTGAAAGAGAAAAGTCACGTGCACCAACTTGAAGAACCAATAAGCAGCGTGGAAGAGACGCGTGAACGTAAGACAGTAACCAATGAAATAAGTTTTGCTTGCTCGTGAACACTAGATCATATTATAAAAGGGATAGATTGTAAAAAATAAAGGGTCTTCGCTTGTCTTCGCCTGAACTCATATGCGGAGTCCGTGTCTCATTCCCTTCAAATGGTGACCCCGACATGATCCGGAGGAGGCAGCGCTGCAAGTAGCGTCCGGAGGGAACCCAGCTGAACGACTCAAGCTGACGGCAGGACCGCGGCTTTAATCCCGGGACATCACCTTAAGAAAC
Source organism: Platalea leucorodia (assembly GCF_965183815.1). Lineage (NCBI taxonomy): Eukaryota > Metazoa > Chordata > Aves > Pelecaniformes > Threskiornithidae > Platalea > Platalea leucorodia. The sequence goes on from NC_138859.1 coordinate 35,183,544, forward strand.
AGGTGAGCAGCTGGGCAGTAATCATGGGAGCTAACATATCAGCTGAAGAAGAAGCTATAGTTAAACTTTTAATGCAGCTATTATGAAACGAGGAGTGAAGTATGACGCATATAAAATAAAATTATTACAGAAGTTCTTGCAAAAGCAAGGGGCTCCCTCTACAGTCTCTGCAGTATTTGATGTGAAAACTTGGGAACGGGCAGGGGAGACGATTTGGGAGGCGGCGTCCAGAGGGGACACCACCGCCACCGAAGTCATGACCACTTGGCGATTAGTGACTGAGACCTTGCGCTCATGGCAAGCTGAAAAAAAGGTACAAAACGCAGTCGCTCAAGCGGCGCAGATAAGGAATGATGAACTGAGTGAAAGCAAGCCCCAAGACAAGGAAGCTCTTATAGACTTGGGGGAAAATGAAAAGAATGAGAACTTGGGTGAAACAAACAAGGGAACAGGACTCAGACCGCCTCCCCCAAGTTCCATTCCAATGAAACCCACTCCGTCCTGTCCCCCGTGTCCGATGCAGCCGCCCGCACCGCAGGCTGTACCACAGCCTGAACGAGCCTTCGACCCCCAGGATCGGTGGGAGCAGCTCCGTAGGGAAGTGTTGAAAGATGGAGAAACCGCGGGGTTCGCGTTCCCAGTGCAGGTACAAGATAATAGACCAAACGAATGGATCCCCTTTCAATGGGATCTGATTAAGGAATTAAGGAAAACCGTCACTGTGTACGGTTTAAACGCGCCGTTTTCTCAATCACTGTTGGAAAATGTTATGACGGGACAGTTATTAACCCCATTTGACTCACGACAAGTGGCTGCAATGATCTTAACACCAACCCAGCGATTGCTCTGGGAGCAAAAATGGAGGGAACTCTGTGAGGTAGCCGCCCTGAACAATCTAGCGCGACAGGATGGAGATCCCCTTGCCGGAGCAGGGATACCCCAGCTGATGGGTACTGACCCTTTGCTGGATCCCCGGTTGCAGGCTAGATTAGACCCAAATATCCTTCGACAATCCGTGGCGTTAGCTCTTCAGGCGATGTTGCGGCTGCCCGAAGTGGGAAAGCCATAGCAATCGTTTACTAGTATTCGGCAGGGGACCCAAGAACCATATATGCAATTCATTGATAGGTTAAGAGATGCATTGGATAAACAAATCGAAAATCGTGAGGCAAAAGAAGCCCTAATACTAAAGCTAGCAGTGGAAAATGCAAATACAGATTGTAAAAAATTACTGCAGGCGCTACCTGTAAACGCCACACTGGTGCAGATGATAGAGGCTTGTAATCGAGTTGGATCTATTGAACATCATACTGCCGCGTTGGCAGGAGCGTTTGCTGCAGCCCTCAACATTGGGAAGGGTGCCGACGGGGAACGGCGATGCTATCGGTGTCATGCCACCGGACACCTAGCTGCTGATTGCCCACAGCGGGCCGGCCGAAGTGCCGCTCCCAATCCTCCTACCTTATGTCCACGATGTGGAAAAGGGTGGCACTGGGCTAACCAGTGCCGCTCGAAATATAATGCGGAAGGACAACCCCTGCCAGCACGGCAGGGAAACGGGAGGCAGAGTGCGGGGCGGAGCCGCGCGATGACACAAGCTTCACCGCCTCCCGGACCGAAAGGACGGCCAACGCCAGGTTTCCGGCCAAGGGCAATGCTGGCCGAGAGGCCGGTTTCTGCAACAGTGATGGCAACTTCACAGACATCGTCCCCGTGGGCACCCTCGCCACCCAGACCAGAGGGAGTGCCGGACTGGATGTCGCCACAATAGCAGATCTTACCCTTTGGGGATCCCATGTGCAAAAAACCCCGCTAAACGTGAAAGGACCCATTGGACAAGGATATAGTGCACTATTATTAGGTAGATCAAGCACCACCTTAACAGGCTGTTTTGTTTTGCCTGGAGTAATTGATGCCGACTATGAGGGGCAAATTCAAGCAATGGTTTGGACTCCTTCTCCCCCAGTATTTATACCTAAGGGAACCAGAATCGCTCAACTAATCCTGTTTAAAGCTACAGTTCCGCGAGCTGAAAATCGCACGCGGCACAACGCGGGATTCGGATCAACAGGGCCTCCTGCGATTTTTTGGGCCACAGACATCGCCAGTACAAGACCGACACTTACAGTTACATTACACAACCCACGCGCAACTCCTTCTTGTACCCAGCTATCAGTCTTAATGGATACTGGAGCTGATGTTACTGTCTTAGCTCTTAAGGACTGGCCACGCAGTTGGCCGTTAGCCACCCCCACAGAGGGCTTGATTGGAGTCGGCGGCCTTTCTCAAACCTTTCAAAGTACCCACCTGCTCAATATCAATACCCAAGAAGGGTCTACATTTACTGTACGGCCATATGTGACAAATTTGCCCGTGAGCCTGTTGGGGCGAGACGTAATGTCCCAATGCGGCTTCACCTTAAATTGCCCTGAAAATTTTCAGTAGCGGCCATTGATGAGCGACCGACAATGAAATTTATTTGGAAAAAAGAAACACCCGTTTGGATAGATCAATGGCCGCTCCCCAAAGAAAAGGTCGCTGCCCTTCAAGAACTGGTCAAAGAACAACTTCAACAAGGCCATATCACTCCTACAACCAGCCCCTGGAATTCTCCTGTATTTGTTATAAAAAAGAAGAGTGGAAAATGGCGACTGCTACATGACTTGAGACAAATAAACGAAGCTATGGAAGAAATGGGGGCGCTCCAACCCGGCTTGCCCTCGCCAACAATGATACCCCGAAATTGGGACATAATCATAGTAGACTTAAAAGACTGCTTCTTTACTATCCCCCTACATCCTACGGATGCACCGCGTTTTGCGTTTTCGGTACCAAAAATTAACCGAGGCGAGCCAATGGATAGATACCTCTGGACTGACCCGCCTCAAGGAATGAAGAATTCTCCAACGATCTGTCAAACATATGTGGCTAAAGCCATACGTCCTGTACAACTAAAATTCCCGGAAATGTATATCTATCACTATATGGACGACATTTTACTAGCAGGCCCCACGAACACCATGGTGCGTGAAGCACTACCTGTTTTAAAATATGCATTGCAAAGCAAAGGACTGCAAATCGCACCAGAAAAAATTCAAATGGAAGCACCATGGAAATATCTTGGGTGGAAAATCTTACAACAAAGTATCCAACCTCAAAATGTGATCATTTCAGCAGACATAAAAACCTTGAATGATGTACAAAAACTATTGGGAAACATAAATTGGATTAGAGCGCAGTGTGGTATTGATAACTACACATTAACACCCTTATTTGAGCCACTTAAAGGAGATACCGATATTAACGCACCACGCCAATGGACGACCGAAGCAAAAAACACACTGAGAATCATAAATGAAAAACTCTCACTGCAACAATGTCACCGACGACTTGAAAACTTACCCATACCATTATATATCTGCAACCAAAAACAACAGCCTCTACCAATCATCGGACAATGGGAGAACAAAGGATAGACCCTCTCATAATGTTGGAATGGGTGTTTTTGCCACATCAACCTGCGAAAACCCTGGCTACTCGTATTGAAATGTTCGCCGCCTTGATAAAAAAGGGCAGAGAACGGATTGTAGAAATGGCTGGAGAAGAGCCTCATCTCATTGTCCTTCCTGTCGTAAAGGACTACTTAGATTGGTGCTTACAAAATAGTCTAGAACTTCAAATGGCCTTAGCAGGGTTTAGTGGAAGAATTGATACTCATCACCCCCCTCATAAAATGTTCACCTTTCACAATAATGTGAAAATTGAAGAGGCGCCACTATACCAGTGGCAACCGGTTAAGGGTCAAACGGTGTTCACCGATGGCTCAGGGAAAACAGGAAAAGCAGTCATCACATGGCAAAAAGAAGGTCAATGGCAACACAAAATAGAACAAATTGAGGGTTCACCTCAATTAGTCGAGTTACACGCCATTACCATGGCTTTTAGAGAATGGCCTCTAACTCCACTAAATACTGTATCAGACTCACTATATGCTGTAGGAATTGTGCAACGCATTGAAAGGGCACAACTAAAACATATACTGAAAGAAGCCTTGTTTTTGAAGTTTAAGGAGCGATTATTCTTAATAGAACAACGAAAACATCCCTATTGTGTAGTCCGCATTAGAAGCCATACAAACTTACCCGGGTTCTTTACAGAAGGAAATGCACGAGCCGATTACCTAACGAACATTACATTACATACCCCAGTACCCAACACACTTTCTCAAGCTCAATTATCGCATCAATTTTTCCACCAATCTGCCAAAGCTCTTGTGAAACAATTTGCAATCTCTATGGGGGATGCAAAACTCATTGTGCAAACATGTCCAGACTGTCAACAACAACCATCCCGCCCATTGTTTGCGACAAACCCTAGGGGACTCTCCTCCCTTCAGCTCTGGCAAACTGACGTGACTCATGTACCCGACTTTGGTCGGCAGAGATATGTTCACGTTTCCATAGATACCTACTCCCATGCAATCTGGGCCACTGCAATGACAGGTGAAACTAGCCGGCACGTACAAAGCCATTTCCGAGCTGCCTTTGCAGCGCTTGGTAATCCAAAAGAAATAATAAAAACAGATAATGGCCCTGCACGTGTCAGCCATGCGACACAAAAATTTTTCCACACATGGGGTATCACTCATAAGACAGGGATACCCCATTCCCCCACAGGGCAAGCTATTATAGAACGTGCAAACAGAACCTTAAAAACTCTATTGCAAAAACAAAAAGAGGGGTAAGCTCAGGAATCTCCCCAAAACAGATTAGGAAAAGCTATATATGTACTAAGCCATTTATCGCTGCCTTTTCAACATGAAGATGTCACACCCATAGTCAAACATTTTAAAGCTATGGAGTCGGGAATGGCACATATATCACAGGAGACGGCGATGGTAATGATGAAAAATTTAAATACTGGGTGTTGGGAAGGGCCATATCGGCTACTAACTTGGGGTCGAGGGTATGCTTGTGTCTCAACAGATGTAGGACCTAAGTGGGTACCTGCAAGGTGCGTAAGACCGGCTCTTGCATCGGATAACAGGAACGAGCAGCAGAAGACACTGAACTCCGAGAAGACTGATGGGGAATGACCCCCACGCGAACGTGAGAGCAGTTTGTGTCCATCGTTGGAGACCAGGAGTGTCTCTTTGTCCCGTCTGTAAATGGTGTTGTGGATTTGTGATCTTTTTTTTAATTACTATAATAAGTAAACAAGCTTTTGTGGTAGAAAAACAAAAAGGGGGAATTGTGGGAATAAATGAGATTGTGTTTGACTTTGATGAGATGCAGCTGTGCCCTTGAGGCTTGTTACAAACAAGTTTGCGAAAACTTAGAGGCAGCAAAATAAGGATGTGATTAGATACGTTTCTGAAAGATAAAAGTCGCATGCACCAACTTGAAGAACTAATAAGCAGCATGGAAGAGACGCGTGAACGCAAGACAGTAACCAATGAAATAAGTTTTGCTTGCTCGTGAACACTAGATCATATTATAAAAGGGATAGATTGTAAAAAATAAAGGGTCTTCGCTTGTCTTCGCCTGAACTCATATGCGGAGTCCGTGTCTCATTCCCTTCGCAAAGACAGCTCATCATTAATGGGATCGGATCCATGTGATTAGACAACACAGGACCAGGTGCCACAGGAGTTATGAGGGGAAATGATCAGGGCAGGGAAAAAAGCACAGGGATGGGATTGAGACTGTTCCACAGAAAACCAACATAAGCAGCATGACCACATTTTTCAAGAGAGATAAAATACACATTATCCACAACTAAAACACATGCTTTCCTAATTCTAACCTTACTTTTCTTGCTTCTTTGTAAGCAAGAATCAGCTGGAGGAGGACCACCAGAAACAGTGTAACCTTCCCATAGCATCTGCGTAATACACCTACTGCAGAAAAGTTCAAGAAGTGATGGCATAAATTCTTCCTTCTCACAATATGGAAACCCTGAAAAGAAAACAAAGCATCTGAGAAGACACACAAGCTTCATTGCCAAGCCTGGAGAAGTGCTGAAACATCTTTGAGGGGGGTCAGAAGTAATCATCATGCATTTGAGTCGCAGAAATCTTGTAGACTTATGAAAATTTAATCAACAGATTTAAAGAGACTGAACTTGCAAGTATTACAACCTGTAAAACTTAGTATAAAACACTCAAAACACGGCAGTTTGGAAACGCTACCAGATTATAACCGTGTTATTGTTCTGGCTGCGAGGCCGGAGTGCCTTTCTCGGGTGAGGGAAGAGGCCGTGGAGAGGAGGGTGAGCAGGTACACGGCTGGGGTTTGGCGCCCACACCGCGGCCGGTCGGACGCCAGGGGGCAGGCGGGGAAGGGGCGGACCGGGCCCATCGATGGGGGCGGCCGTTCTGCGCTCGGCTCTTCCGTCCTGCCTCTCGGCTCTGGATTAGCGAAACTGGCGACGTGGGACGGTCACCGGCCCGGCCCCCGCGCCCTGCCTCGCCCGCCGGGGTGAAACCGGGACTCGGAGCCGGCCGCGCCGTAGCGCAGCGGAGCCGGGGGAACCAGCCGCCGCAGCGTCCCCGCCGGCGGGACGCGGAGGCAGGGGGCAGTCGCGGCGCTCTCCTGCCGCAGTCCCGCCGGCGCGGCGCGGTGTCACCGCGGTGGCGGGGAGCCCCCGGGGGGCGGCAGGGCGGTGGGGCCATGGCGCTGCGGGCCCGGGCGCTGTACGACTTCAGGTCGGAGAACCCGGGGGAGATCTCGCTGCGGGAGCACGAGGTGCTGAGCCTCTGCAGCGAGCAGGACATCGAGGGCTGGCTGGAGGGCGTCAACAGCCGCGGCGACCGCGGCCTCTTCCCGGCCTCTTACGTGCAGGTGATCCGCGCCCCGGCCGCCGAGCCGCCGCCGCCCGCCCGCTACGCCAACCTCCCCGCCGGCGGCTTCGAGCTGCTGCCGCCCCCCGTCGCCTTCAAGCCGGCGACACAGCAGGCCCCGCCGGCGGCGGCACCCGAGCCCTTCTCGCTGCCTCCTGCTGTCGGATACCCCTTCCCGCCGGCGCCCTACGGCGGCTCCTACCAGCCCAGCCAGGGCAGCGATGACGACTGGGACGACGACTGGGACGAAAGCTCCACGGTGGCCGATGAGCCGGGCACCCTGGGCAGCTCCTACCCTGACTATGAGATGGTGGGCAGCCAGGCCTCTGGCCGCTACCGCCTGTCCACACAGTCTGAGCTGTCCCTGAGCTCCCGTGGTGGTCACCTGGCAGGCCACCCACACCCGCCCGGCAGCGGCGCCAAGAGCTCGGCCACGGTGAGTCGCAACCTCAACCGCTTCTCCACCTTTGTCAAGTCCGGCGGGGAGGCCTTCGTGCTGGGCGAGGCATCAGGCTTTGTGAAGGATGGGGACAAGCTGTGTGTGGTGCTGGGCCCCTGGGGCCCTGAATGGCAGGAGAACCCCTACCCCTTCCAGTGCTCTATTGAGGACCCCACCAAGCAGACCAAGTTCAAGGGCATGAAGAGCTATATTGCCTACAAGCTGGTGCCCAGCCACACCGGGCAGCAGGTGCACCGCCGCTACAAGCACTTTGACTGGCTCTACGGGCGCCTGGCCGAGAAGTTCCCCGTCATCTCTGTGCCCCATTTGCCGGAGAAACAGGCCACTGGCCGCTTTGAGGAGGACTTCATCTCCAAACGTCGCAAAGGCCTGGCCTGGTGGATGGACCACATGTGCAGCCACCCAGTGCTGGCTCAGTGCGATGCCTTCCAGCACTTCCTCACCTGTCCCAGCACGGATGAGAAGGCCTGGAAACAAGGCAAGCGCAAGGCTGAGAAGGACGAGATGGTGGGTGCCAACTTTTTCCTGACCATCAGTGTCCCCACTGGCTCTGGGGCCGGCCTGGACTTGCAGGAGGTGGAAAGTCAGGTGGATGGCTTCAAAGCCTTCACGAAGAAGATGGATGAGAGTGCCCTGCAGCTTAATCACACCGCCAACGAGTTTGCCCGCAAACAAGTCACTGGTTTCAAGAAGGAATACCAGAAGGTGGGGCACTCCTTTAAGTGCCTCAGTCAGGCATTTGAGCTGGACCAGCAGGCCTTTTCAGCTGGCCTCAACCAAGCCATAGCCTTCACCGCAGAAGCCTATGACACTATCGGGGACCTCTTTGCAGATCAGCCCCGGCAGGACCTAGATGCTGTGATTGATTTGTTAGCACTGTATCAGGGGCATTTGGCCAATTTTCCAGACATCATCCACGTCCAGAAAGGTAACACCCTTACGTGTTTTCTGAAATGATGAAGTTTTATGTATCAGTGGTATGCACACAGATATAGAGACAAAGGGCTAAATTTGCTCTGCATCTGGCTTGCTGGCCTTGGGTTAAATCTTTCAGTGTTTACTCAGGTAAACTGTTGCTAAAAATACAAAAAACACATCAGTGACAATTTTCATTCTGTGCCAAAGGTCTAGATGTTGTTGGGAATTTTATTTGTCAGAGGTTACTGTGTTTGGCTGTGTATCTCTGAAAGAAACCACATCTGCCTATACCGCTGATACATTAATGATTAATGACACTTGTTCAGATAAATAGAAGTTTGTAGCACTATATATGTGTAGATGATTTCCTTGCTGTGAAGTTAATACTATTCATATATTCTTCACCATTGTGAGAAGACTAGCCCATTGTTCATTCTTTTTGCTGTTATATATGATCAGGGATGTGTGGGGATTAGAGCTGTAAAAGAGACCAAGAAAACATTACATATGCTGTACAGAAATGGGTGTGTGTAACAGTTATCCGAGAAAATGCATGAGCTTCTTTATTGAAATTTATTTTGGAGATTAATAAGTGGTGTTCTGCACCCTAAGAGGCAGAGCTTGAATTGTCACCCACGGTGAATCAGTCTTTTGTGCCCTCATGTGACATTTTCAAGGTTTTTGCATCTGGAACAGTGCCTTGAGTTTTATGATAAAAGAGTTGTAAGAGTTTTTTCAACAGATCAAAAAGGCAGTCTTTCAGGAGGTATGCATTATTGCTGGGAAAAATTGAGGAGGCAGAGTTGGTATAAAGTGCACAATTTGTTGTTATTTTAAAAAGTAAGCTTTTCATTAAAATTACATGCATTACAGATTTTTTTATTAGGTGGAATAAAACAGCAGATGATATATACTATTTAAATACTATATCCTCAAGCTTTAAGACTATATAGAGTTCTTTGTTGTAATATTTTTGGAGACTTTACTTTGAGGAGAGGATTGGGAATAATAGATAACTTGAGTGTCTGTTTCCTTTATAGTTCTGTTTAAATTTGCACTTATTGGTTAGGTTTACCATGCTGAACCAGGGAAAGTTAATCTAAATGAGCTTCCACTAGAGCAGTGCATGAGTATGATGTATGTAGAACTGATTTTGCCAGAACACTGTCCTGGTTGGAGAAATGTACAGCTGGTCTGCGTGCAGGTGTTAATGCTCCAGCACCTCTGGGCTAACACTGCCTTCAACACAATATTATCCCTGGTACGTACTTGCCATCAGAAAATGGCATGGGCTTGAGATATTGGTCTCTTGAGTGTCCATGTTCATCACAGGAATAGGTTTAGAGATGGGTTATATGTTTGTTGTTGTTGTTCCCTTTACAAAATAGGCAAACTGGAAGAAAACTGAGAGGAAGATGTTTTTTACCCCCAGTATATCACTGTTTTATTACTTTTAAAAGTTACTTGTAACATGGTATAACTTTTCAGTTCCAAATTGTAAACTTCAGATGAAAATATGAACTGTTTGGTGTTCTTGCAACATAAGAGCTTTCTTTTAAATTTATTAACTGGGATAGTTGTCAGTATTTGAGAATTATTGTCTGTATAGACCAAACAAAAATCAGTTGGTGATAACAGATCATCTGAAAAATAGAGTTGATGTGTCTTTCTTTCAGTGTTTTATTTTCTAGCGTACAATTTCTTTATGCAGTAAAATGACCCCAAAGTGCCCTTAGAAGTGGTAGAAACAGCAGGCTGATTGACACATTCCTTACATGGCCATGACTTTAAAAAGATGAACTCGGAAGTTAGGAGTACTTCTCCATTTTTTTTCTACATAGTGCAAATGTATTGCCCACTTGGGATAAAAACTGAAGCCTTTTCTAGACTCCATTTCTATATTACCCTAGACCTGAGAAGGACCAAAAAATAAAGGCTGCTATGCCCAAAACATACCCATATCTGTGGGTATAATATTAGACTGCCTTGTCCTGTTATGGGTTTGCTCCACTGCAGATAGTTGAACAGCTGCTTAATGTGATTTGGAAGTGTGTTTTGTGGTATGGACTGAGAAGTCTGCATGTCTGGGGTTTTTGAATAATTTCTGCAACTTTTCTTCTGCAAAAAGAAGGCCAGAGAATCTCTGAGCCAGAGACAAAAATTTCCCTCCATTTGGACTTTATCTTTTCTCCTAGAATTATGAACCAAAGCCATGTAAGCCCTGCTATTGCTTTGTCTGTGTATCAGCAGGAAAATGTGTTAACCATTGTGCTTTTAATTGCTTCTGCCTCCTGTGTTGAGGACATCATACATGATCTGAAGTATGCAGAAAGGGATTGTCATTTTGGTCACTTGTGTAAAACATGTGGACCAATGGACTGTGGGAATATTTTCAAACTGCTTATTGTCTTATGAATATATTAAGTATTTTATGAAATGGCAATAACTTCAATAGGAGATTTTAAAAGATTCCTCTCCTTCATCTTGTGCACCCAGCATTTAAGGAATTTTCTGTGAGGGAAGGAAGAGTTGGAAGTTCCTGCTCCAGAAGAGAGAGGAAGGATTTGAACTCCCACATGCAAGTTGAGGACCAACTTCTGGTTTAGTAGGCTTGAAAACTAAGCTACACTTTTGTCATTTCTTTTGCAGAACTGGTGTATCTTTCAAGAAATACTAGTTTCAGTTGCTTTAATTTTGAGAAGAACAGTAGCCTCCCATCTTAATTTGTAATGGATAATGCCTTCTTTTCTGTTTTTTTAAGGTCTACTTGTGGAAATTCCCTAAGCATTCTTGGCAAAATAATTCCTAAATATTAATTGCTAGAGCTTCACTCAACTGATGAGATCTTCTGACTTACATAATCTTCAACATAAATGCTCACTGCAGGCCCATGCAAGTTCAGGTTCAGAAAATTTATGCACATGTGAGAATTTGAGATAGTGTATGCTAGTACTGTAGCTCGTGCTGGTCTGGCTATCTTGTCTTGATATTTGCTTAGTGAGAGTAGAGAAGTGATGGGGTTTAGGGTTTTTCATTCAAGTTTTTTTTGAGGAATTACTATAATTGGCCTCTTGTGATTCCTGAAAGTGGAAGAAATACTGCCTAACTTGCTGTTTCATCTCTGCTTTCCAGATTTCTCCTTTCTCTTAACATTATGATGTTAACGCTCGATAAACTTTTGGTTATGATTTTTGCAGAACAGATTTGAGAAAGTGGCCTAAATGTTTTCTAAGATGTAGGCAGCAATTCCATTTCCTCTGCATGCCAAGATTTAAAAGAATTATTTAAAAAAATATCTGAATGACCCATTTGTGAAAAGTAAAATAAGGCAAATGGTCTTATTTACCTGAAGCAAACTTAATTCTAGAAATGTCTAAAGAAAGTTTAAAGAATGTGCTGGGAGTGTTTTTAGAATATCTTATAAAATTATAGGCAAAAAAACCCCCAAAAAACATTCCAGCTGGGAATGCATCAAAATTTAAAGCATCAAAAAACCCCAAACAGCACTGAAACCTGGAGCTCTCTATAACATTTTCAGTGAATTATTTTTTTTGGGGGGAGGGGGTATGTGTGTTCATAAATAAATCAGACTGGTCAAAATTCACCTGAAATTTTATATCACAATTTAAAAGCAGTGCTCTTCTCTCTTGCCTGCTTTCTAGCCTCTTAAATTTGTTGTGCAGAGATGTTTTTTCTGTCCCTATTTTTCCTTTATCCACCTCCCCCCCCCCCCGCTCCATCCCTCAGATACATACACCTTGCATGGGGTTCAACTCAGGTAACTTTACTGTCTAAGAGTTAGGCATGTAATCCTAGCCAGATGACCCTCACAACACTAAAAAGAGATGGGTACCTATATTTCATCTGTTTAAGGACTTTGATGAAAAACGATGGATTGCTCTAGGACGACTGTTGTATTTCTTGCCCTCTCAGCTTCCCCATTGCTGTTACAGCAATGATGTAGTGTTGTCTGCTTGCTGCTGAATCACCCAATATTACCTCCCAGTATTTGAAGGTAACCTGAAGGAAACTGAGACTTTTAGATGGCTAAAATATGAAAGAATCTAGAAACTGTATAAAATAATAGCTTCCTTGGTATGTGTTAATCACACAGAGGACAACAATAAACAAGACTAAAATTGAGCAATGGCCTTACTTGAAGAAGATTAAACAGGGAAAAAAAAATTGACTTCTATGTCCTGTCTACCTAAAAGATGTATGGGTCTTCTTAAATGTGTTTGTTTTTTCTCTTTTCCTCTCCCTCCCCCATCTCTTCTTACCTTACCTTTCTAAAGGAGCAAGATTCACGCAGTCATAATGTGTTTCTCTTTCCTGTTACCTTTTGGAACCCGTTACCCTGATATCATACAAATTTGATGATGGAGAGACATTTCATAGCTGATAAAATCCCAGTGATTTTTTTTCAAAAACAGCTGGTAGCAGAGGAAGAGTATAACTGTTCGTCCCATGGGAAAGACTACATGCATTACTGCACACCAGAAAGTCTATCCAGCCTGCCCATTTAGTCCCAACAGGCTGGAGAAGTTTTGATCAGAGCTCACACCTATAGATTTGACCAAAGGCAGTACATTGTCAGCTCTTGTGCTCTTACAGGTACTTGCTCACCGCAAGCATTAAGGCCCTGTCTACTGGGAGAACCTTGTGGACAGTTAGATAGTAGCAGGACAGTGTAGATAATGAAGAAGTAAAAATTATTTTGTAGAAAGAGGAAGTAATTTTATTTCAAAGACTATGTAATACCTTTTCAGCTTGAAGCTTATGAAGAATCTAGATGGTGAGATGGTTCTCTCTTGCAGCTGAGAGAACTCCAGGTCTTGCTAAAAGGACTTCCATCCAAACAGGGAAGAGAAGAATTGGTAGACTAAAACCAGAAAGTAGCTCCCAGAGCTTTCCCAAATCTTCGTAAGCACATTATCAAAAACAAACAAGCTGGCCGATTTTTCTATTTTGCAAGTCACCTTTGAAACAAGGACATGTTTCAGCCTTTTCAGCATCTTTCCATGACTTCATTGTTAGACTTTGTTTGAACAGTTAAAATGCCAAGTTAATGTGTGCAGACTGTATAAACTCATCCAGCTGGTACCTTACTTATTTTAAATTGCCTGGTTCAAATAGCACAGAATTTGAAATTCTAGTTAAAAAAAAAATGAAATTACATTTGGCTTAGCCCCCAAAAGATTAGTTTTATCGGCAGACTAGAGCAAACAAATGGCAAACGCTTTCTACACAATCTTGTTTAGATCTTTCATGAAGGCCATGAGAATTTAAATTAAAAATAAAAACTAGTGAAAAGTGTGTTTTGGAGTGGATGTCTCATGAAATCGGTAACAGAATAGATACATTTAAACAATCTGTTCAGGTCTTGTCAGTGATTGCTCTTGTAGCAGACCAGGGAGAAGAGATGGTTTCAGCCTTTGTTTTAGGTAGGTACACATCATGGGTGGACAACTTCTGTAATGATGATGAACTGAACTACCCCCTTTATGCCTACACGCAATACTTTCATAACAGTGTGAAAAGCAGATTCATGCTACATTGCATTTTTGCCCTGTGGTAAAAAGCAACTTGCTATTCTATTTTTTTCAGACTTACCATTTTGAATCAGTATATGCATTAATAGCTATGCCAGCTAACTGGCAGTGTACTGAAGAAAGATCCATTTTCTCAAATATCATGATAACGACACTATATTTTCAAGTTGCTTGCAGTTTTATATAAGTCTAAACTCAAAGGGGTAGATCCCTTCCTACTAAACAGGCAAACAATTCTTTTCTGCCTTTATAATACTATAATATTCTCTATTGTCCTGGTTTCAACTGGGATAGAGTTAATTTTCTTCTTATTAGCTGGTATAGTGCTGTGTTTTGGATTTAGGATGAGAATAATGTTGATAACACACTGATGTTTTAGTTGTTGCTGAGCAGTGTTCATACTAGTCAAGGACTTTTCAGCTTCCCATGCTCTGCCAGGTGCACAAGAAGCTGGGAGGGGGCACAGCCAGGACAGCTGACCCAGACTGGCCAAAGGGCTATTCCATACCATATGACATCATGCTCAGTATACAAACTGGGGGAAGAAGGAGGAAGGGGAGGACATTCGGAGTGATGGTATTTTGTCTTCCCAAGTAACCGTTATGCATGATGGAGCCCTGCTTTCCTGAGGATGGCTGAACACCTGCCTGCCGATGGGAAGTAGTGAATGAATTCCTTGCTTTGCTTTGCTTGCATGCGCAGCTTTTGTTTTACTTATTAAACTGTCTTTATCTCAACCCATGAGTTTTCTCACTTTTACCCTTCTGATTCTCTCCCCCATCCCATTGTGGGGGATTGAGCGAGTGGCTGTGTGGTGCTTAGTTGCTGGCTGGGGTTAAACCACGATATCTATATATTATATGTTCTATATTAATTATTAATTTAATAAAATTTTTGTATTTACAATTTTAAATTAACATATAATTTAATGATATATAATATATAGCATTTCTTATATATAATATGAATATAGCATTATGTTATTATAATGTTCACGTGTTCTGCTTTTGAATTATATATTTTAATTGGTTACATTAATGATGGTTTACCTTGTATATTTTTTACTGCAACAAGGAGTCTACTTTTTTTGTCCTTACAGAGATACTGCAGCATTCAGATTTCTAAGAGAGAGCATTTAAAGGACACTAGGGAAAAAGTGGAGCGATATCTGCATTTTGTTTGGATCTTGACTCTTTTCATATGAATTTATGTAAAGTGTCTATGCATGTTGTATTTGCTTATCTTAGGACAGTAGCGGAGCTAAGCAGATGATGATGGACAAGCAAACACCATAAATTGTGCTTGCTCTTTGCTTCCCTTCAGCCTTACAGAGAACAACATCCAAAAGCAGGTCTTTCATAGTGCCCCAATAAAGTAGGGATGAATGAGTAGGTGGAACCTGCATTTATACTTGCTTCTCTTGATAATGGTATATGGATATCGATATGTGGTCTTACCTGCCTTCTCCTGTCCACCCACATCCCATGAATCTCAAGAAAATTTTGAAGAAGTTACCATAATGATGCTTACAGTCATTTTGGTCATGACTTATATTCGTCTTCTACAGATCCAGAGGAGACATTTCTGCTCATATGTCAGTTTTACTGAAGATTAATTTATATCACACATGCACAGCATCATTTCTGATTTAGGTTGTTGTCTTGAAGTTGGCATTATCAACAGGGCATTTACAAAAGCTGTTAAGAGTCTATAGCATCGTTCTGACAGAATAGTGCCTGTTCTTAACATCCTAAATGGGAGAAATTAATGTTCAGAACCTATGATGATTACACTGTAATAGACCAACTTAAACTCTGGAAAAACGAGATTTATCTTAAAAGCCTGTTTGGTGCCACTTTTAGATGTAAGCTAGTAAGAAGTACTTAAAATCACTGAAAGGTTTCATCTTGGTACTTCTGCAAATTGCAGTTGCTTAAATTTTCAAGTGTCCACCCTGAAAAGCATGACCGGCTTTTCAAGGGGCAAACGTACTGCATTTCTAGCAACCGGTCTAGTTTAAGTTTCGCTCCTTTCTGTACCCCCAGTCTGCAGCGTCAGCTGAAGCCGTACCAAAGAAAAACTCCTTAAATGGTACATATGAGTGCTGAAAAGCACAGACTGTCTTAGAATTGGGCAAAACCAGCATTACCTAGTGTTTGCCTCTTGGGCTGTGGTGCAAAAAGCTATGTTTGTGATAATAGACAGCAATATACACAATGTAGCTGGATTTTAAAATCAAATTATTCTTGACAGGCCCCCTTTCAGACATCACTGTAGGTACCTGTAAGTCAGAAATACTCATGAACACAGTTTAGACATGCTGTAGTGGCTGAAATAAGGTCATTTGTTTGCTGAAAACACCGCCTGTGTACAATACATCTAAAAATACGTTAGT
This sequence comes from Platalea leucorodia, assembly GCF_965183815.1. Classification (NCBI taxonomy): domain Eukaryota; kingdom Metazoa; phylum Chordata; class Aves; order Pelecaniformes; family Threskiornithidae; genus Platalea; species Platalea leucorodia. The sequence continues at coordinate 35,199,710 of NC_138859.1, forward strand.
TTTAAAGTCACTTCATTCAAGATTTGAATGGAAAACTTCCATCCGATTTTGCACCATTTTTACATGCGGTTACCTAGCAGTATGGGCTTTTTTTGTTTTGTTAATGGGGTTATGTGTGGCAGTAGGTGCAATAGACAGGTAATTCTGTAGCGTTTATTTAATTTATTTTGCCATCTTGCTCTCACCTCCTGTTATCAACTGTTTCAAGGGCAAACTATGACTTGTTGCTTGCATAGCAGTGTGATGTAACGTGGCCCAGTGAAACATTCATACTGGAGGTGCTGCACACCAAAGCTTGTAGATTCCTCTGGGGGATTCTAGAGCTGAAATGCACATTGCGAATGTGATAATTTAAATATTTTTCAGTAGTATGAGCATTTTGGAGACTCTGAACATGCACAGGTATGATTACAGTCCTTGTAGATCTGGATAAATAAATTGGCCATGTATGCTCTTCCTATGTGTGTGTACACCAACTTGCAGATGTATGCAGTGAGTCTAATCAGGTCTTAAATATGGCATTATTTAAAAAAAATAGTTATACATGTATCGTGTCCATTAACACTGGTAGCTCTTTAAAACTGAGTGACATTTGACACTGCATTCCAACACCATCATTAATTGGTTATATATTAGTTAAATCAATGTAGATGTTAAAACCACCAGATGAGATTAAAATTAATCAAGTTTCTGAAATCTTTAGCAAAGACTGTTTTATTTTAGTGTAATCTCTGAATTGTGTATATTAGAAGGTGATTTCATTTTGAACTGAAGAATGCAGTGATAGCTTTCAATGAGCTTTGCAACTGGATAACTGGAAGAACAAATAATTCTGTCTAACGTTAATAATCCTGCAGTCAGTCAATGTTAACCTAGGTGGTAGCAGAGTACTGTAATTTACGAGCCTAGATGTATAGGATAGTAGTATTTTATTGGTTTTTTTGAGCAATGGGCAATGAAATATTAAAAAATAAACCTCACTGTTTTTAACTGTTGTTAGGCTGCAGATTCTAAAAGCATTATAGCCATTTTCACATATCTATACACCCCCCGTAATACTAAAGTAATTAAAATTTGATATATTTTATTTTTATATTTCTAACTTTCATTATGGAAAATAGAACTTTGTTCAAATAGTTTTCCACCATCAAGAAACATATCATCTTTGAATTAGAAAGCCTGATTTTGAAAACGCTATTGTGTTGGCACACTCAGAAAAAAACAAGTGACTTCATCATTTTGCCTTTGATGTTGAAGATCACTTGCTTTTTTCTGTTTAAAATTGTAAAACCAGATTTTAAAGTAGCGAGTCATTCCTACGTTAGTTACTGTAATGTTACTTTTTCCCTGTGATATTTCTTTTATACACTTAAGTTTCTGCTGGAGAAGTCTTCTGTTTTTAATTTCGGGCAAATTCCCATTATGCTGCTTTGCATTCTAAATCATGGCCAGAAAATTTAAAGAATTTGCAGAATCTTAACGTAGGCTGCTTTTGTTAATCTGTGCTCAAAGCATTCTTAAGCGAATAATCCGTCAACATACGAAAATCTCTATTCTAGTACATAAAATTTCATTGTTTCACTTTTAATTGAGAGAGGGAAGTTTGGGGGCTTTTTTCAGAGTAGGATTTCATGTTATGTGTAATCTCGTGTGGTGCTTCTGCAACTTTCCTTGTGTTGGAGCTAATGATCGTGGAGCCCTGGGCTGAGTTGGATCATATAGCTAAGCCATTGATAAAACTAAACCACCATCTCCCTCCCCTCCAGTCCAAAAGCAGTTTTTTATGGGATTAGTCATTTGAGTCATCCCATAACATCTTTGCTAGATATGTTGTAAGTAAGTGGGATGGCCATGTAGATAGGCTTGTTCTGGCAGCAGATTAGAGATATGTTGTTTAGAGATAATGTTGTTTAGAGATAATGTTGTTTCTTTCACAGTTGTTTATTTCAGAAGGAGGGTAAATCAAAAATGTGCTGCTATATGCACATGGGCTACCCAGGGCTTTCCTTTTCAAATCTTTAAGCAAAGAGCTGTAGTTAAATAATCTCATCATTAGGTTCTTTGGTAAGGAAAAAGTAAATTTATTTCATTTTCTGCTTTTGCATCCTTTTATGAAAGCCACTAAAAGCAACATGATGAATATATTTTCTCCCTTCTTTTCAGAGATGGTGTCTCATATTAGAGACAGTGTCTTGTAATAAAAGTAAAGCAAAGAAACAGAGTCGTTAGACTCTTTCAAAGCTCTCCCTTCAATAGCGAGTAGCCTGCTTTGAAGGACACATCATGCCTACTGTTAGGCCTTTTAATATGATGGGCAGATGAATGGTGTGGAAATGTAAGTTGTTTTACTTTCTAGTAAGTAACGTACCAAATCTTATTTTGTAGCTTGCTGACAGTAGAAAGACGAAAAATTGTTTATTGCACAGGTCATTTTATTTGCACAAGATTTCTCAGATACAACTGCTGAAAGATTTTCTTTGTCAAACTTGGGAGTTTCTTTAAGGAGCACAGTGTTTTCTGACCCTAGCTGTCCTTCCCCGTGAGGGAGTCAACTCTCAGAGGAGCCTTTGGACTTTGACGCAAGGTCTTGGGGGAGGCTGTCACACTGAAGCTTGTTGGCCGGGGGACTTCTCAAAGGTGGTGGTCAGGAATCTGGCACTCTTTGGTTTTGCCACACTTACCACTGATGTCAAGGCTGGAATGATCACCCTCCTCAGGTTTTTTTCCATTCTGCCATATTTTATGGCTGTTGTTTTTTTCAGTATCATTTACAAATAGGGTTTACAAATAGAGTAAGTATGGATTTGTGCTTGGAGCAGCTCGTGGCCAGGTGCCACATTTCCGTCCCTCAGAACGGTTACTGCTTCGCACCTGCACCATGACCAGTGGCCCCAGCGGTATGCTAGCCCGTGCTTGCCTCCCTCTCGGCAGTGCCGAAGCCGGCTGGGGAAAGGCAAAGAGCCGTCACGTGAGGAGCTGCGCATGTTGTTGGGCTGGCACCCAGCTCACTGCTTCACTCTCCCTCCCTCCCCCAGCTCCATTAAAAATATAGGAAGCTCCCTAGGCTGGTACAACCGTCCGATTATTATCCACTATTGGTTGTTCAGGTTGGCAGTGATGAGGTAGCCGAGAGAAGTCCAAAGACAATCAAAAGGGATTTTAGAGAACTGGGGCAATTACTTGAAGGATCAGGACTGCAGGTAGTGTTTTCCTCCATCCCTTCAGTAGCCGGGAGGAATACGGAAAGGAGCAGGAAGACCCATCTCATTAACATGTGGCTCAGAGGCTGGTGCCAGCGGTGGAATTTTGGGTTTTTCAATCATGGGGCAGTTTGCATGGCACCAGGCCTGCTGGAGACAGAAGGGGTTCACCTGTCTCAAAGGGGGAAAAGGATTCTGGCTCAACAGTTAGCAGGCCTCACTGAGAGAGCTTTAAACTAGATTCAAAGGGGGAAGGGGATAAAACCAGGCTTGCTAGGGATGAGCCTAGGGGTGGCATGCCTGTGTTGGAGACGAGATCAATAGGCCAACTGAAGTGCATTTACACCAATGCACGCAGCATGGGCAATAAGCAGGAGGACCTGGAAGCCATTGTGCGGCAGGAAAACTATGATGTGGTCGCCATCATGGAAACATGGTGGGATGACTCACACAGCTGGAGTGCTGCAATGGATGGCTACAAGCTCTTTAGAAGGGATAGGTAAGGAAGGAGAGGTGGTGGGGTAGCCTTGTACGTTAGAGAGTGTTTTGATTGTCTAGAGCTCAACGAAGGTAATGATAAGGTTGAGTGCTTATGGGTAAAGATCAGAGGGAAGGCTAATAGGGCAGGTATCATGGTGGGAGTCTGTTATAGACCACCCAACCAGGATGAGGAAACAGATGAAGTATTCTACAAGCGGCTGGCTGAAGTCTCACAATCCCTAGCCCTTGTTCTCATGGGAGACTTCAACTTACCAGATATCTGCTGGAAATACAACACAGCAGAGAGAAAGCAGTCTAGGAGGTTCCTGCAGTGCGTGGAAGATAACTTCCTGACACAGCTGGTAAGCGAGCCAACCAGGGGAGGTGCCCCGCTGGACCTGCTGTTTACGAACAGAGAAGGCCTGGTGGGCGATGTGGTGGTCGGAGGCTGTCTTGGGCTCAGTGACCATGACATGATAGAGTTTTCGATTCCTGGAGAAGTAAGGAAGGGGGTCAGCAAAACCGCTACCCTGAACTTTAGAAGGGCAGACTTTGGATTGTTTAGGAGCCTGGTTGAGAGAGTCCCTTGGGAGGCAGTCCTGAAGGGCAAAGGAGTCCAGGAAGGCTGGATGTTATTCAAGAAGGAAGTCTTAAAGGTGCAGAAGCAGGCCGTCCCCATGTGCCAAAAGTCGAGCAGGCGGGGGAGAAGACCAGCCTGGCTGAACAGAGAGCTTTGGCTGGAACTCAGGAAAAAAGGAGAGCTTACCACCTTTGGAAGAAGGGGCAGGCAACTCAGGAGGACTACAAGGATGTTGTGAGGTTATGCAGGGAGAAGATTAGAAAGGCGAAGGCCCAGCTGGAACTTAAACTGGCCACTGCAGTTAAAGATAACAAAAAATGCTTCTACAAATACATTAGCAACAAAAGGAGGGCCAAGGAGAATCTCCATCCTTTGTTGGATGCGGAGGGAAACATTGCCACGAAGGATGAGGAAAAGGCTGAGGTACTTAATGCCTTCTTTGCCTCAGTCTTTAATAGTCAGACTGGTCATCCTCAGGGTATTCAGGCCCCTGAGCTGGGAGATGGAGATAGGACGCAGAATGAAGCCCCAGTTGTTGGAGAGGTGGCAGTCACCGACCTGCTCCTCCACCTGGATGCTCACAAGTCTATGGGGACAGATGGGATCCACCTGAGGATACTGAGGGAGCTGGCAGAGGAGCTTGCCAAGCCACTCTCCATCATTTATCAGCAGTCCTGGTCAACTGGGGAGGTCCCAGCTGACTGGAGGTTAGCAAATGTGACACCCATCTACAAGAAGGGTCGGAAGGAGTATCTGGGGAACTACAGGCCTGTCAGCCTGACCTCGGTGCTGGGGAAGGTCATGGAGCAGATCATCTTGAGTGCCATTATGCAGCAAGTGCGGGACAACCGAGGGATCAGGCCCAGCCAGCATGGGTTTATGAAAGGGAGGTCCTGCTTCACTAACCTGGTCTCCTTCTATGACGAGGTGACCTGCTTGGTAGATGAGGGGAAGGCTATGGATGTTGTCTACCTGGACTTTAGTGAGGCCTTTGACACTGTCTCCCACAGCATTCTCCTGGAGAAGCTGGCTGCTCATGGCTTGGATAAGTGCACTCTCTGCTGGGTTAAAAACTGGCTGGACGGCCGAGTCCAGAGAATGGTGGTGAATGGAGTCAAATCCAGTTGGCGGCCAGTCACGAGTGGTGTTCTCCAGGGCTCAGTATTGGGGCCAGTCCTGTTCAGCATCTTCATTGATGATGTGGATGAGGGGATCGAGTGCACCCTCAGTAAGTTTGCAGATGACACCAAGTTGGGTGGAAGTGTTGATCTGCCTGAAGGTAGGAAGGCCCTACAGAGGGACCTGGACAGGCTGGATCGATGGGCCGGGGCCAACTGTATGAGATTCAACAAGGCTAAGTGCCGGGTCCTGCACTTGGGTCACAACAACCCCATGCAACGCTACAGGCTTGGGGAAGAGTGGCTGGAGAGCTGCCTGGCGGAAAAGGACCTGGGGGTGTTGGTTGACAGCCGCCTGAACATGAGCCAGCAGTGTGCTCAGGTGGCTAAGAAGGCCAATGGCATCCTGGCTTGTATCAGGAATAGTGTGGCCAGCAGGACCAGGGAGGTGATAGTGCCCCTGTACTCGGCACTGGTGAGTCCGCACCTCGAGTACTGTGTTCATTTTTGGGCCCCCCACTACAAGAAGGACATTGAGGTGCTGGAGCAAGTCCAAAGAAGGGCAACGAAGCTGGTGAAGGGTCTGGAGCACAAGTCTTATGAGGAGCATCTGAGGGAGCTGGGGTTGTTTAGTCTGGAGAAGAGGAGGCTGAGGGGAGACCTTATTGCTCTCTACAACTACCTGAAAGGAGGTTGTAGTGAGGTGGGGGTCGGTCTCTTCTCCCTAGTAACAAGGGATAGGATGAGAGGAAACGGCCTCAAGCTGCGCCAGGGGAAGTTTAGATTGGATATTAGGAAAAACTTCTTTACCGAAAGGGTAGTCGGGCATTGGAACAGGCTGCCCAGGGAAGTGGTTGAGTCTCCATCCCTGGAGGTATTTAAAAGATGTGTAGATGTGGTGCTTAGGGACATGGTTTAGTGGTGGACTTGGCAGTGCTAGGTTAACGGTTGGACTCGATGATCTTAAGGGTCTTTTCCAACCTTAACGGTTCTATAATTCTATGATGTTTCAGAAAATAACGTCTTTGTAATATATCAAGGAGAACCCCGAGACTAACTTTTTTTTGTTTCCCATGTCTTCTCTAATTCCCTTTGCAGTCGTTTTGCAATAATACTTTCACTCAAGGTATACAGTAGAGTAACAAGAACATGGGTGCTTGCTGAAAGAGTGTTTTATTAATCATAACTGACATATATGTAAACTGTTATCTCACTACTAGTGAAAGAAATCTATTTGCTGTGTTTTAGCATAATTAATCACTAAAGTGAAAGAAATATTTGAATAACTGCAGTGATAAAGGTATTACAATTATATAGGGTTTTAAAAAATTAGCGTATTGGCTCCTATAAACTGGGTAAGTTTTTAAGTTCAGTATTTTGGACTGAGATACTGAAGACATTGATATATTGGTGACTGAATGGACGATACACATTTCTGAGAGTGACTGACTGAATTGCAGACCTTCCTGACTTCAACAGATACTTAGTGCTGCATTCTAGCAATGTTGAGCCAATGCTTCTTTGTGTTTCATCACATATGCAGTGTTGCCGTATGCAGTTAAATCATTGCTGCTACAGCAATTTCTTAGATGTTTTTCAGAAAAGTGATACAGTTATGAAGCGTATCATTAATTACTGCTTGTGTTTTTTAAGAATCGAGCAAGCACTGTGCAAATAAAGAGCAAAAAAGGGCTCCTGGCTGAAAGAATTCCCTTTCTTTAGGCTTGTCTTTATTATTTGGTTTAGTAACTAAAGACACAGCTGACGTTTCGCTCCTGACTGCTGTATGCAAAACTTCAAAGCTGATGTTCAGGTAGCTTGGGGAGAGGTGGAGATGGGGCAGTGGGAAGATGGTACACCCTTATCAGGTACTGCTCGTCTTCAGCTTCCGATTGCCCATGCTGGCAGGTGCGGGGGAGACCTAGCTTCAAGTGAGACAAAGGAGTTGAGTGAAGAGCAGTCTTGATTGCAGTCTTCATGAGCTGAGCCCTGAAACTTTTTCCTTCTGGTTACATTGCAGGCAGCAACTTGGGCTTATGTCATGTACGCTAAGCGTGAAGAACCAGTGTAGGGCTGGTTGCTAGTAGGCTGATCATACAGTGCAATTGGAGAGCTTGGAGACACACATGCATCAGCATGGGTTTACATGTATATATGCATATGTATAGTGTGTGTGGGGGAGTAAGTACAAGCTCAAGTATGGATTCAAACCTACCCTTAGTTGACTGTTCACACAATCTCAAAGCATTTATTAGTGAAAAAAACTGCAGGTGATGGGAAAATATATTGCTTGACCCAAACCTGAGTGCTCTCAGGTTCAGGATTTTTTTATATTTAGTTTTCCTGAATGTATTTGTGTTTTTCTGCCACATTGCAACCTCATGTTTGTATGTCCAGCTTACTGATTCAATGCACTTTTTTCCTTATAACTCCTCAGCACCTATTTAAGTTGCTGTTTGTATTGTGTGTTTCACAACTTGGAAGTATTTATTTCTAGCAGGAATTTTATGTTGTCCCTGTCTTCTTGGCTGCTGGCACATTACTGTAAATGTCCCTTGTTAAATGTGTTTATATCATCTTGTGTTGTCTAATCTCATACTTCAAAACAAGCACTGAAACCTGCGAGTTTCTCTTAAGCCCTTAGCAGCATTCAGTGAGCACCACTGTCTGTTTAACATCAGTCTTTGGGCAATGAAAAACAGCATTCACATCTGCTTTTCCCCACCTTTAAGAACAGAAATAGATGTAGAACACCTTTTTGCAGTGTCTTTGATCCAGGCTCTCTTCGCTGTTTTAAAGCTAGTCCTGATCACTGGAACATGATCTCCTGACAGAAGGTCTTTTCATCAGACCAGAAGCTTTAAATGTATGGGCAAGTCTTTACAGAATCTGTAGAGCTGGAGCTAAAAAAAAAAAAAAATTTTTTTTTTTTTTAATGTATTCCATCCCTCTGGGAACAGTGCATTGGCAGATATTTATCCCAGATGTGTATTCAGCGGGAGGTTTCCTTGAGCTAATATGCATTAGGAGGCGACTCCTGTGTCTTTTCCCTAAAATGTGTGTTAGCCTTTTCTAGGGCTGCCATAATTCTGCTTTTGTTTTGAAATACATTTGTGATGGGGTGACCATGGATGGATGCTAGGTGCCCATAGCCTCATTCAGAAATCGGACTTTGTGAAACATCACAACTGCTCACAATCTTTGTGAAACAACAAAAGGAGATCTGAATACACAAAATCTTGCCAATACACCATTCTGCTTTGGCACTACAGATACCCAAAAATTAATTATTGAGTACTAGAGAATCTAAAAGTTTATTTCAAAGTTGTAGACATCCAGGTAGAGCTAACACAATCTTGTAAGAGCTAGAAGAAACACAGAGCAAATGAACTGACAGACCTCCTCCTCCAAATAGCTAATTACATCCTACAAAAACAAAATATTACCCAAATCAGATTCACCCAAAGCAGACTCATATAGTGACACAGAATACCAAGATGCATCTTACACATTTATGTTCCTGTCTCAGTTTCCCATAAGAATACATAAGGAATACATGCAAGGCTGTGAAAAACTGAAATTTGGGACTTACTGGAAGCCAGATGGAGCTGGTTAAATAAACATGACAACTCTTCACGGGGCCCATGCTGGAGTAGTTCATGAAGAACTGCAGCCCAGGGGAAGGACCCACGTTGGAGAAGTTCGTGGAGGACTGTCTCCTGTGGGAGGGACCCCACGCTGGAGCAGGGGAAGAGTGTGAGGAGTCCTCCCCCTGAGGAGGAAGGAGCGGCAGGGACAATGTGCGATGAACTGACTGCAACCCCCATTCCCCGTCCCCCTGCGGCACTCGGGGGGAGGAGGTAGAGAAATCGGGAGTGAAGTTGAGCCCGGGAAGAAGGGAAGGGTGAGGGGAAGGTATTTTAAGATTTAGTTTTTATTTCTCATTACCCTACTCTGATTTAATTGGTAATAAATTAAATTAATTTTCCCGAGTTGAGTCTGTTTTGCCTGTGACAGTAATTGGTGAGTGATCTCTCCCTGTCCTTATCTCAACCCACGAGCCTTTCATTATATTTTCCCTCCCTGTCCAGTTGAAGATGGGGATTGATAGAGTGGCTTTGGTAGGCACCTGGCGTTCAGCCAGGGTCAACCCCCCCCACATATGGTAAGAAGTGTAATATGAAAGGAGAGAGTTAAGACATTACAAATAGTTGAAGGAACAAGTAAGTTAAGTGTATCATAAAGGTTGTGAAAAATGTCATATCACTAACATCTTATGAGAAGATAAAAGCTTTATTGGTCTGACTGGTTTTAGTTATATGAATAAAATATGTATATAATATTTAAGGTAAAGAAATTACTCATGGGAAATTGAGACAGGAACATAAATGTGTAAGATGCATCTTGGTATTCTGTGTCACTATATGAGTCTGCTTTGGGTGAGTCTGATTTGGGTAATATTTTGTTTTTGTAGGATGTAATTAGCTATTTGGAGGAGGAGGTCTGTCAGTTCATTTGCTCTGTGTTTCTTCTAGCTCTTACAAGATTGTGTTAGCTCTACCTGGATGTCTACAACTTTGAAATAAACTTTTAGATTCTCTAGTACTCAATAATTAATTTTTGGGTATCTGTAGTGCCAAAGCAGAATGGTGTATTGGCAAGATTTTGTGTATTCAGATCTCCTTTTGTTGTTTCACAAAGATTGTGAGCAGTTGTGATGTTTCACAAAGTCCGATTTCTGAATGAGGCTATTTTTCTGGTGTTCATGTAGGCTTAAATTGATTTGATTAGTTTTCTAGTGCTTTCATTTTTTTCCACTGCTGGTATATTTATCAGATATTCTCTGAAGGACACCATCTGATTTTTAAGATTGTGAAATAGGCATGTTTTACTAAATTTTGTAAGCTAGAGCCTTAAAAAAAATTTTTTTTTAAACAAGATTCGCTGTTCTGTGATTTTTGATCTGAAAAAGCTTTTATTTTATTCCTTTTCATTCATATATATATGCACACATATAAATACATTTAGAATGAGCCTTCTATGAATCCTTGTTGTTATTAAATCACTTGTTAAAGTACAGTAGTTGAGTCTACATTGTCCTCACAGTTCAACTATTTTGTTTTGTTCTTTACACAGGAGCCCTTACCAAAGTAAAGGAGAGTAAGCGACATGTGGAAGAGGGGAAGATGGAGCTCCAAAAAGCTGAGGGCATTCAGGAACGCTGTAACATTATTTCTTTTGCGACCCTAGCAGAAATTAATCATTTCCACAAAATTCGTGTGAGGGACTTTAAATCACAGATGCAGCATTTCTTGCAACAGCAAATACTCTTTTTTCAAAAAGTGACACAAAAGCTAGAAGAAGCTCTTCACAAGTATGACAGCATTTAATCTCTGAACTTTGATTTGTGGACTTTCCTCAGTATGAATGTGACTCAAGCAGCAGAGCAAACATTGCTGCTGCTGAAGAACTGTTGCCAGTCGTAGATGGTGGTACAAGGATGGTTTTGTGTTCACCTGGAATCCTGGTTTAATCTCCGTTTACGTAGAAAGGCAAGAGTTATAGGGCTATGTAGTAGAAACAGTACCACTCATTGTAACTAAGTTATATTGTGTATGCCTACACTACCATTGTAACTTTTTTGAAATAATGAATATACTATTTGCCTTATTGCTTTTTGAAATATGGTATTTTAGTGCATATTTTGTAGACCTCAAACCCTTTTGGATCTTTAAGGAAATTGGCTAGATAAAAGCCTGCTTCAGATGCCTTTTTACTTTCCTAGATTTGGGTTTCCTAAATTCAAACGATTCTCTGTTTACAGACTCCTAGTAGAAGCAGCCATGTGATTCTGTGCCTTTAGACTCTATTTTTCCTTTTTCAGTAAGTCACATTTTTATGACTGAATGAATGAAGGGTTGATGCCTATAACAGGAACTGATTATGAAACCTCATATTGACTGGAAAAAAATCAGCTGCCATCCAGTTTGCACAGCAAGTACTGTCTTACGACAAACGTTGTCTCAAAAAGGAGAGCTTAAATCTGTTCACACTTGCCCTGAAAATGGAGACTACTTGTTACATGTACTAGGATGTTAAGCACATATACAAAAATATACCACTAAATCCCCTTTCCAAAATGAATATTACAGTGAGGGGATTTTTTTTTAGCATAAAGCATTATTGTGAGTGGAAATTTGAAGAGCTAGCCTAATAAAAATGATGTTTATCAAGGGGATATGAATGCAAGCTGTGTGGCTAGAACATTTTTTATGTTTGAAATGATCTGCTCATTGTTCATTGCTGATTCAGTTAGTTTATCTTCAGACTTGCATCTACATTGCCAGTTGTCTGAGTTGAGACTCAACTGTGATTCATTAGTTTACTAAGTTACAAATTTTCAGGGATGTTCAGTAATATAAATGATCTGAAATAAGTCTTGGCTGAACTGACTTGGAAAACAGGTTGCATTTTAATGTTTATAACACTCAAGAATTAACAGTTGTCTTAATTTTTGTATAAATATTTTTGACAAGCAGGGTGCATTTATATATATGTAAACACTATCTTTTAAAGAGGTTTCTGACTTATTTCCCTTGAATTAAGTCTGAAGTCTGTGTTTATAACCTATTGGTTTCCTTTTTATAGGTCAGTATGAAAGAGGGTTTTTATTTATCCTACCTTTTTTCTCCTAAAGAAAAATAACAAAACCTTCCAAGGAAGCAAAATGTTTACTTTTTTTGTTTTAATTAAATTAATCAAAGATAGCTTAAACAAACGAAAGCCTGGAAAAGGAAGTTAAGCAATAGTTACATTTAAGTACAAACCATTCCTCAGCTATGCAGCAGAAATGTACAGTTCTTTTGCTTGATCATGTAAGTTTTTGTAGCTTAACCCCACACCTCTGTTTTAGAGGAATAAATGTAAGAATGTAGTTTTGGTTTTAAGATTCATCCTCAGATGCTTGGAGATTGCTATTTTGAGCACGTTGCATTTGGCAGTGCTGCTAGTATGTACCCAAAGAAGTAAAATACAGAATAACAAAGAGGAAAAAAACAGTATTTTTAAAAGAAAGGACAGTCAGTGAGGAAATTCTCCATTTCCAGGCTATGAAGAGAGTGCTGCAAACAAGAAGGTTGACCATAATATAAGGACCACAGTCATAGGGCTGACTTCCTTTTTATCTTCCTCATGGTGTCTCGTTCTACATTCAAAACTCACCACTTCCCGTAATAGCTCTTCCCAGCAGTACTCCAGCTTCCCATATGTTGTTTAATTACATGAGATAGTGATGAGCTAAGTTTGAGCTGAGTTCCATGGCTTGTGTTTGCTTAAGCCAGATACTGTCTTATTAAATGTCTTTGCAGTAATTAGATCAGACTACAATCAAATTAATTCTACGTGGAGGTATTAAGATCTGTTCAGAAATTGATCTTGTTCCAGTTGAAGTATTCTAGGCGATTAGTATTAATGACATGTACGTGTCCAGGGGGAAATTAAACTGTGATAGGTATACATACAACATTATCAGATAGGTACAGTTTTCCCAAATAAACTCTCATGACCTTCACCTTACTTTCTCATTTGTGAATTTCTGGGGTGGGGGAAGAGTGGGGGTGCTAATTGGTTAAACTTGATGTACCAAAAAAACTTGACTGGAATCCTGGATCTGAATTGTTGCAGAGTTTGGAAAGGTTCAAATCCGCATCCATATTAGCATCTTCCTTTTTTCCTCACTCATTATAGAGTTGGAGTTAAACTGATATAGGAAGCCTAAACTCCATTAATGCTTACTGCACTATGTGAGAACTACAGTTTTAATTTTATTTGGAACAAGTATCACATTGACCACTCATGACTGATGGACTACTGCATGGTGTGGTCTGAGATCCGAATGTACTCTACAGTAAAGTGAATGTATATTGTGTGGGACTGTGGAAGCATCAAAGGAAATCTAACAGAATCCTTTTAAATAAATGAAGGTGGAGGAAAGCAAATTAACTCTACAGAATAATGTTAAATGCCTTTGTTTTATTCCATTCCTATAATTTGTTTTTGATGCATCACAATTTTTGCATTGACAGTAGTTAAGTATCTGGTATACTTGCTGGGGGTTAGAGAGGTTGAATTGAAAGCTGCAAGATCCACTGAGGTATTGGTTTCTGTGAAAGTGCTGAATCCAATGAAAACTGTGGAATAAATCCATCAGGGGAATATATCTACTTAGAATGACCAGCAAGTGGAGTGTGAATAATGTTACTATTTAAATTGTAAGTAAGTTTTAGATTTTGAAATTAACAACCTGCTAAAATGATTAGATCAGTGTGATTCCGAGCCCTTTTGTTGTCTGATACTTGCAGAGAAGACAGTTGCCTCTATTTATGACTTGTGCATGTTTTCTAGATTCTCTCTACCAGTTTCAGGGTCCAATGGCATGATACACTTGATTTAGAAGTGTTCTAAGACCCAGCTTAGAGAGATCAGTAGGAAAATTATGTGGTGATGAAATATTCAAGACAAATACCAACAAAATCTGAAAAAAATATGGGGCATTGTGGTTACTCCAACCCCTGCAACAGGAACTGCAGATACTCCAACCCCTGTGACAGGTACTGCGGCTACTCAAACCCCAGCAACAGGCACTGCAGCTGAACCAGAGAATCAACCTGTGCCGGTATCAGTCGCCCCTATACACAAGAAGAAATCTTGGAAGCAAAAGTCAACTCGTTTAGAAAGGGATGATGAAAAAGCAAGGCCATCACGAGAAGAGGAGGAGGAAGAACTCGTTTATAAACAAGACAGAAACCACCCGATCCCTATCCTTGAGTGATCTGCAAGGTATGCGAAAAGATTTCAGCTGTCGTCCAGGCGAGCACATTGTCACCTGGGTGCTCCGATGCTGGGATAACGGGGCCAGTAGCCTGGAATTAGAAGGTAAGGAAGCCAAACAGCTGGGATCTCTTTCTAGGGAAGGGGGCATTGACAAAGCAATTGGAAAAGGGGCAAAAGTCCTCAGCCTCTGGAGGCGACTCCTGTCAGGCGTGAAGGAAAGGTATCCCTTCAAGGAAGATGTTATATATCGCCCAGGCAAGTGGACCACCATGGAGAGAGGTATCCAGTACTTGAGGGAATTAGCCATGCTGGAGGTGATTTATGGTGACCTGGACAATGAGCAGTTATCCAAAGATCCAGATGAAGTTTGGTGCACACGATCCATGTGGCGGAGTTGGTACGGAGCGCACCATCATCGTATGCCAACTCATTGGCAATACTGACCTGGAAAGATGTAGAGGGACCAATGGTGGATGAAATGGCTGGCCAACTCCGGGAATACGATGAAAGTCTCTCTTCCTCCCTCGTCTCGGATGTGGAGAAACTGTCCCGGGAGTTCCAGCAACTCAAAGAGGATATATCCTACTCCTAACCTGTACGGACCAGTATCTCAGCTATTAGGAGTAAGCGTCCCTCTGCTCAAGAGAGAAGATATAGTAGATAGATACACACCACGGGGCACCCTGTGGTTTTATCTGCATGACCACGGAGAGGATATGAGGAAGTGGGATGGAAAACCTACCTCGACCTTAGAGGCACAGGTACGTGACTTGCAAGGAAAAACAATCAATCATGCAAGGGGGTTCTTCCAGGAAAATTGCTGCTCCAGTTTCCAGTGGGCAGTTCCCCAGACAGACTAGAAGGGCTGATCTTACTCCTGATTGTAATGAAGGAACTCCTGACTCGCATTTACAAGAAGTGAGTAACGGATACTATGACCAGGACTAGAGGGGCCCTGCCTCCAGCCAGGTGGAGGAAAGGGACAACCAGGTTTACTGGACTGTGTGGATTTGACGGCCTGGCACATCAGCCCCACAGGAGTATAAGGCTTTAGTAGACACCGGTGCACAGTGTACCCTCATGCCATTGAGCTATAAAGGGGCAGAACCCATCTGTATTTCTGGAGTGACAGGGGGATCCCAAGAGCTGACTGTACTGGAGGCCGAAGTGAGCCTAACTGGGAAGGAGTGGCAGAAGCACCCCATTGTGACTGGCCTAGAGGATCCATGCATCCTTGGCATCAGGAGAGGGTATTTCAAGGACCCAAAAGGGGTACTGGGGGGCTTTTGGCATAGCTGCCTTGGAGACGGAGGAAATAAAACAGCTGTCTACCCTGCCCGGTTTCTCAAAGGACCCTTCTATTGTGGGGTTGCTGAAGGTCAAAGAACAACAGGTACCAATTGCTACCACAACAGTGCACCGGCGGCAATATCGCACCAACAGAGACTCCCTGATTCCCATCCATAAGCTGATTCGTCGACTGGAGAGGCAAGGAGGGATCAGCAAGACTCGCTCACCTTTTAACAGTCCCATATGGCCTGTGCGAAAGTCTAATAGAGAATGGAGACTAACAGTGGACTATCGGGGCCTGAACGAAGTCACGCCGCCACTGGCTGCTGCTGTGCCAGACATGCTAGAACTTCAATATGAATTGGAGTCAAAGGCAGCCAAGTGGTAAGCCACAACTGATATCGTTAATGTGTTTTTCTCAATCCCTTTGGCAGCAGAGTGCAGGCCACAGTTTGCTTTCGTGTGGAGGGGTATCCAGTACACCTGGAATCGACTGCCCCAGGGGTGGAAACACAGCCCCACCATTTGCCATGGACTGATCCAGACTGCACTGGAACAGGGTGGGGCTCTGGAACACCTGCAATACATTGATGACATCATTGTGTGGGGCAACACAGCAGAAGAGGTTTTTGAGAAAGGGAAGAAAATAGTCCAAATCCTCCTGAAAGCTGGTTTTGCCATAAAACAAAGTAAGGTCAAGGGACCTGCACAGGAGATCCAGTTTTTAGGAATAAAATGGCCAGATGGGCATCGTCAGATCCCAATGGATGTAATCAACAAAATAACAGCCACGTCTCCACCAACTAGCAAAAAGGAAGCACAAGCTTTCTTGGGCGCTGTGGCTTTTTGGAGAATGCATATTCCAAATTACACTCTGATTGTAAGCCCTCTCTATCAAGTGACCCGGAAGAAGAACGATTTCAAGTGGGGCCCTGAGCAACGACAAGCCTTTGAACAAATTAAACGGGAGATAGTCCATGCAGTAGCCCTTGGGCCAGTCCGGGCAGGACAAGATGTGAAAAATGTATTCTACACTGCAGCCGGGGAGAATGGCCCTACCTGGAGCCTCTGGCAGAAAGCACCAGGGGAGACTCGAGGTCGACCCCTGGGGTTTTGGAGTCAGGGATACAGAGGATCCGACGCTGGCTATACTCCAACTCAAAAAGAGATATTGGCAGCATATGAAGGGGTTCGAGCCGCTTCAGAAGTGGTTGGTAGTGAAACACAGCTCCTCCTGGCACCCCGACTGCGAGTGCTGGGCTGGATGTTCAAAGGGAGGATCCCCTGTACACATCATGCAACTGATGCTACATGGAGTAAGTGGGTCGCACAATTCACACAACAGGCTTGAATAGGAAACCCCATTTGCCCAGGAATCTTGGAAGTGATCATGGACTGGCCAGAAGGCAAAGATTTTGGAATATCGCCAGAGGAGGAGGTGACGCATGCTGAGGAGGCCCCACTGTATAATAAACTGCCAGAAAATAAGCAATATGCCCTGTTCACTGATGGGTCCTGTCGTCTTGTGGGGAAGCATCGGAGGTGGAAAGCTGCTGTATGGAGTCCTGTACGACAAGTCGCAGAAACTGCTGAAGGAGAAGGTAAATCAAGTCAATTTGCAGAGGCGAAAGCCATCCAGCTGGCTTTAGATATTGCTGAATGAGAAAAGTGGCCAGTACTTTATCTCTATACTGACTCATGGATGGTGGCAAATGCCCTGTGGGGGTGGTTACAGCAATGGAAGCAGACCAACTGGCATCACAGAGGCAAACCCATCTGGGCTGCTGCATTGTGGCAAGATATTGCTGCCCACATAGAGAACCTGGTTGTAAAAGTACGTCATGTAGATGCTCACATACCCAGGAGTCGTACCACTGAAGAACATCAAAACATCATATGAGTTGATTCACATATGAAAACATTCATATGATGAGTTGAAATATATATTTTAACTGAGACACATAACCGAGATAAAAATGTTCTGTTCTTCTTTGAATAGCTTCCATATATTTCCATTAGATTTGAAAGACTCCATCTCACATCCTAAATATGTTAAGTTTTAAAGCCCTAGTGTGGTTATTGTCATGATGGTCTAAGACTATAAGAGAAGCAGTATTCATAAATGTAGGAACTAACATCTGAAGAAAAGAAACTGAACAACAGTTCATAAGGTTTGGGATATGCAAAAGCTTTCTCAGCTACCTCTTCAGGACATAGTATGGGAGGTTGCATACCCAAAAGTGCATGTGTTTTTTTCTCCAGCTGCATTACTTACTACTCTGATAAAAGATTTCACCTCTTCCTTCCTTGTATTTCAAAGGCAATTGCACACCTGAAGAATCTTTCAAAGACAATTACTTAAACTACATCCATCAGTAAGTAAATTCTGTGTTCCTATTAGGTGAAAAAATAAGTGTTTGAATCTCAGCTAAAATAGAACAGCATTTGATCTGAATCAAAGACGGGCCAGGGAGCTGACACCATATGGTAACACCAAGTAAATCTTCTGTGGAATGAGATGCTGGATTGAGATGTTCATATGCCAATCCATAAAGCCCAAACTGATATGTACAGGGGTACGAAGAATGGTGTGATGAAAACAGATTACACCTTACCATTCCACTTCATTGCACTGCTGATTTAGCCTGACTTTTAATTCATAAAAGTCTGTACTAGTCATATATCTAAAAGTGGATATCAAAGAGAGAAGCTTTAATTAATAGTGACCTATTGCACATAGGCATAAGAAGAGTGTTTCTTTAAAAACAGCAGCTTTCCAGAGCCAAATCCACAGCTGAGGTAGATTTTCTTGGGTTGGAGGCAAGCCAAACCATTTGGGATGCTCCTTCAACAATGGAGAAATCTCAGGCTCCGCTCAATGAGCCTGATTTTGCTCTGCCTATGAGTTGCTGTAAGAAGGGAGCAAGCCTGCTCCTGGTAAGCAAATTGAGTTTGGGGTCAGACTCATATGAGCTGACTCCAGCTCCAGCAGAGTAGCTGTGGATGAAGCACAGCATTATAACTGATGAAAAAATAGAAATGACAGTTTGTAATTTGTAACGAATGATTACACCTGCTTTGCATTGTACACACCCCATTCCTCACATCATCATTGTTAAAATTATTAATAGACATCTTACTACACAAAGTGGAGGGTGGCATTCGGAGCAAGAGAGGGAGGTCCTGCCAGAGGCTGAGATGACCATAATGCACTGCCTTGCTCTCCACCTGCTCACTGCAGCAGTGTGCAGATCTCACCAATGTTAGTGTAAGAAAGCTGCAAGATATGATTAATTGCTAAGTGAATTTTTGTATTACTGATATTTTCATCAAGAATATCCAATTCCGATATTTGTTCCCTTCAAAATAACTGTTTCTTGGAAACATCTGTTGTTGCCATAAGTAGAACAAATGCACCAAGACAACCAGATATAACAAAGGCAGAGGCTGAGGCATGTGATGCTTTTAGTGTAAACTGTGTTGACAACTAAAATGCATTCTTTTTCATGACTAAATAAAACAAGAGAAATATGAGGTTTTCTCTAGTATTGCAATTAATGTACTGGAAACATTTTAGTGGAGCTTGAATCTTGCAGGGACTAGCAAATGTTCTGTGCAAGCTTACCAGTTTCCTGCATTAATGGGCTGGCTGCTGTCCAAACTGAGCCTCCTGTATGAAAATAGACAGTTTTAAAGAGATTACTCAGCAAATTCTTCATTTTCAACAATGAAATAAACAGTATAGTCAAGAAATACCTTCCTAAATCTTTGCAGTGTTTGCTTTTCAATAGCAGACAAGAGTGTATGAGGGAAAATTATATTAACATACACTGGTAATTCCTAAACTGAGTTCCTGAAAAAATGTACAGTTATTTCAGGGGACTTTATATTTTGCATGTTGGATACTAACAGTGCTCTAAATTTTAGCCCCAAATAAAGGGAAAAGCCTAAAGAGTTGTGTTGTTTATGGAACATGGATTTGACCTTATATCATAGAATCGTACAACAGTCTGGGTTGGAGGGAACCTTTAAAGGTCATATAGTCCAACTCCCCTGCAACGAGCAGGGATATCTTCAACACGATCAGGTTGCTCAGAGCCCTGTCCAACCTGACCTTGAATGTTTCCAGGGATGGGGCATCTACCACCTCTCTGGGCAACCTGTTCCAGTGCTTCACCATCCTCATCGTAAAAAAATTTCTTCCTTATATCTAGTCTAAATCTACCCTCTTTTAGTTTAAAACCATTACCCCTTGTCCTATCGCAACAGGCCCTACTAAAAAATTTGTCCCCATCTTTCTTATAAGCCCCCTTTAAGTATTGAAATAAGGTCTCCCCGGAGCCTTCTTTTCTCCAGGCTGAACAACCCCCAACTCTCTCAGCCTTTCCTCATAGCAGAGGTGTTCCATCCCTCTGATCATTTTTGTGGCCCTCCTCTGGACCCAATCCAACAGGTCTATGTCCTTCTTGTACTGAGGACCCCAGAGCTGGATGCAGTACTCTGGGTGGGGTCTCACCAGAGCAGAGTAGAGGGGCAGAATCACCTCCCTCGACCTGCTGGCCACGCTTCTTTTGATGCGGCCCAGGATACGGTTGGCTTTCTGGGCTGCTAGTGCACATTGCTGGCTCATGTCCAGATTTTCATCTACCAATACCCCCAAGTCCGTCTCCTCAGGGCTGCTCTCAATCCCTTCATCCCCCAGCCTGTATTCATACTGGGGGTTGCCCTGACCCAGGCGCAGGACCTTGCCCTTGGCCTTGTTGAACCTCATGAGGTTCACATGGGCCCACTTCTCGAGCTTGTTGAGGTCCCTCTGGATGGCATCCCATCCCTCAGGCGTGTCAACTGCACCACTCAGCTTGGTGTCATCTGCAAATTTGCTGAGGGTGCACTTGATCCCACTATGTAATTGATGAAGATATTTATTAAATGGTACTGGTCCCAATACAGACCCCTGAGGGACAACTCAGGGGCAATATCCTGGACTGAGAATCTGTGCAACTTTTGGAGAGGGACTGAAGGGGTGGAGGAGGAAAGTACGAAAAGAAACAGGATAAAAAAAGATTCAGAGGCAGACACCATTCAAAACCACATTCAAGGACATCATAGCCATAGTACCTGACTAGATATTAACTGGCTGATGAATAAGTTCATTGCTCCATAGTGCCTGTTAAGAAATCATATTTTATTCCTGCCAGAAATTATTTACCTCCCACAAAGATATTTTTCCT
Source organism: Platalea leucorodia (assembly GCF_965183815.1). NCBI lineage: Eukaryota > Metazoa > Chordata > Aves > Pelecaniformes > Threskiornithidae > Platalea > Platalea leucorodia. The sequence goes on from NC_138859.1 coordinate 35,220,441, forward strand.
TTAAGTTTTTCCTCACTTTATAATCACTGAAATAAGAAGGGATGAAAAAAAGAAGTAGGAACCTTCCCTTGTTGAGGTGGCTAGCAATATCTCTAAAACCAAAAAAGTTAAATGCTCAGAAACCTTGGAGGAACTGAGAACCTGAACCTGAATTTTTCAGATGAAAGTTCCCTAACCAAACCCCAAATCTGAATACGTCTTGAATTTTGCACAAGTGAGAACCTACTTTGAATCTTTAATAACGTGTTTGAGGATCACTTCAAGTTAGATGTGCAGAAATATCATAGTGCTCAGCTGTGTTGTGCATTAAACAAGGTGCTGGAGGGAATAATTTTCTATAAAGACAGGTAAATTTCTGTATGTCTTTCTTACATTAGGCAATTTTCTCCCTCATTAGCAAGACCTGCTTTCACTTTACAGAGCAAAATAATGCCTGTCCAACACATAGTTGTATCATTTTAGGTAACTCCTGCTCTTAAATTTGAAAGATAAAAATGACAAAAGTGACCTAATATTTGCAACTAATTACAAACACATTCATTATAGATTTTAAAACGTGATATTTGCTCTATAAAGTCATAGTGTCGGTGCTGAAGTTATTGCTGGAAAACTAGATACTTTGGCATGTATTTTTAAGAGACATTACTAAATCAAAACAGCTCCAGCCAAACTTGGATGCTGCATTAAATGACATTTTGATGTGCTCAAGTTGGCATAAGAAGAAATTTTTTTGTCCGCTTCCAATGTTAGCTGGGAGAAATGAAAACTGTATGCTAAATGCAAAAATCTTTGCCATAGCAGGCGGACATGCTGTCTTAACTCTTCTTGCCCTGCTCCTTTCCCCGTGTAAAGCAGCCAGATGTCAGAGGGAGCACAAGCTGCCCTCCCATTGTGTGACAGCGATCTTTCCACAAAGGGAATGAGCCAATAATTTTATTATGAGCTGAAATGTGTTGCATCACAGGATAAGGTGCATTACCGTGCAGGTGGAAGGGCACCAGAGGTGGCCACAGGGCTCCAGGGCACACAGCAGGGAAGGAGAGCAGCCATTCCTCTGGGCTGGGCCACAGGCAGAAAAAAAAGTAGGTCAGTCTGATCCACCAGTGAAAATCTGATTTAAAATCAGGCAAGTTGAAGTCGAGCAGATTTGCAGGTCAAAATGGAGTTTGCCCAGCTTACGGGAACCACCGGTCAAAATGGTGCCAGAAAGGCAATTTTTACCTGGTGAAACCGGCATTCCTTTCCCTGCGGGGAGTGGCAGCTGGAAACAGGATGCTGGATGGGGCAACCAGGGCAGGGACATAGCAGAGTCCTGCAGAGACGGCTGGCGGGTGCCTTTAGCACATGCGCTTACACCAACCTGCCTGCCAGGCATCAAAGTGTTTCTGAGCCATTTACAGAGTTGGTCCAAGCTGTTTGAAGAGAAGCAGAGTGTGCACTGCCTGCACAAACAAGAGCTAATACAGTTGCCTGTTTCTTTAGCATAGAACTAATAAATACAAAGAATAATTTCTTTACTTAGGAACAGTTTCTTAGTTTTAACAATCGATAAAGCAAATGGACCTGCAATATAAGAGAGGCCACATTTTTCTAACTCCAAAACACTCATGCTCCATCAAGCTGCAAAAGCCTGATACACAGGACAGATTTGTATCCTGTACTCTGTTTTATGTCCTAGAGAAATAAAAGCTAAAGATATTTTTAAAATTTTCCTTCAAAGATAAAATATAATGTTATTACCTCTAAGTGCAACTTAAGTGAAATAAATTAATATGCAGTAGCTATAGGAACCTCTCCTTGATTTGGACCCATCAGGGAGGTAGTGCCATAGGAAAGAGTTAATATCTATACTCTGTTGGTTTGGTCATAATTTAATCATAACTCCAAATGACAGGAATTTGAATATATTACCATTCAGTTTATTTACATTTTGGAACATGAAGGATGAAATTGAGTATCTGGAAAATTATATTGCATATAACTTGAGAGATAGGTACGGTTAGATTTCCAAGTGTAGATGAGAGCAATTTCAAGCTTAAGGTTGAATAAATGAACAGAAAAAAGCAAATGCCAAGCAAACCAATTACACATTCAATTCAAACAGGGCCTTTTATGGGAGCACAAGAGTGGGGGGTCACCTCTAATGTGGACCTGGGCAGGGAGATGAGTGGAAACAGGCGTTAACATCTGAAAGACAATTTGGCTGAATTCAGGAGCCAGAGCAATCCTGCTCAGGCTTGTACTACAGAGGCAATCATGTTGCCCCTTACATGTAAGTACTTGTTTCATGTCAATTAACAAATGCCTCACAATTTGAACTGTGCCTGGTTATGTGTAGAGAATGCAGATTTATGTAGTAAGACCGTGCAAAATGAGCATGTAGGCTTTGGGCCTTGATCTCTCCACTACTTTTTGTGATTTCCTTTTGGCCATGTACCTCCTGCAGTATCCACAGTGAGAAAGCTCCTCTGCTCAGAGCAGTGCTCCCCCAGCACCAGAGAAGGAGAAGGAAGCAAACAACAGAATTTAGCTTCTTTCTTTTCCTTGCTGTGTCCCCATGACCAAGGAAAGAAACCTCAACCTTTAAGGATGCAATTTGCTGTCCTCTGTCCAGAACACTTCATTTGGCAGAAGCAGAGTGAATAGTTGCAGGCTGGTTTACTGCACTGAGTCAGCTCACTGATGGGTCAGAGGAACCCCCTCGCTGGCCTGAGGAGAGTGGCACGCAGGTAGAAACGCCTCTTAGAAACACCTCTCCTTAGCAAACTACAGCTTCTTTGCAGCCCCAAGCAACTAGCAAGTTTTTGTTCTTGCTCTCTGAATTGCTTCTTCAATCTTTGGCTCACTGCTGCATGACAACACTCTGCCAGGCGCCTGAAATTTCTGCTATAACCAGTTCTCTTTGAGATTACCATTATTTTCCAAATTATGGTTTCTATATCTATATCTTATCCCCAGAGCCCTGTGCAGTACCTGTAGAAAACTATGACCTGCTAAGTGCTAAACTTGGCCAAGAGATGTTTACTCCAAGTGACATCAATATAGATCAGGCATAGTCAAGACTTACCTAAGTCCATCCTATCTGAATGCCAAAACCTATATACCCTTGCCTAGATGAGAAATATGCAGAACTCCTTTAAAAGATTAGAAGAACCCAGCCATTCAGAAACACTTGATTCCTTGAAAATATGAATGCAGCACACAGAGCACACTAGAAATGAATACTCTCAGAAATGTATATGGCAAGGACAGAACTAAATATATTCACCACAACTATCTCAAAACAGCTTTAATGTGCTGAGGACATCTGTGGCCAGACACATGAAAATTGTCAAGAGTCTTGACACTAACACTTCTGCCAGAGATGAGTGATGGAAGAAATGAGGAAGCCCAGTATATTGGAAGGAGTTCATTTCTTTCCAGGCTTGGAATAAAATGGAGCTTAACATCTTTATGAGTAGCTGGCTGTTGGCAATCAGTATAAAGCTGGTATACCAAAAGCACCCTAGGATCAAATCTCACATACAAATGCTATCCCATTTAAGCAGCCCAGCAGACCCAATGCATATCAGATTATATCTATGGAGCCAAAATGCAGGTAGTATTTCCTGGGCTCTTTAGTGTCTTCAACACTGATTAAATCCTGCCTATGGTAGGCAAACAGACCCAGCTGAGCAAAGAGCTATCACAGTCCCTCTAAAACCACTAAAATTTTTCTGGCTGGCCAGCCCAGCTAACATAACATCTGGCATCAGAATGCATCCAGCATATAAGCAAAGATCAGGTGTGTCGCTGCTCAGAGACAAATGGGATCCATCCCCCTGCAGACTGTGAAAGTCCTTTTTCGACAATAATTCATTGGGATGAGATCACTTAGCTGACAGTGCATCAGACCAGATGAATGGCGACCTAACAGCGGGCTCCCACGCCACCCATGCTGCCAACTCAGCAGGTGCAGATGCAGCAGGACTGGTCTAAGGAGGGGGGGCACATCTGAAGCCCATGGGTCCAGCTGCAGGGCTGCGGGGCAACACATTGGTAAGCAGCAGGGCTGCTCGCTTCCCCCGCTTCCAAGCAGGGAGCAGGATGCTGCTTACTCAGGGATCCACAGGCAGCTCTGGATGGCTTAGCTGTGGTTTGTAATCTAAATCTCACCACATTTGTTTTGCCCACACAACGAGGCTTCAATAAATAACCATAGTATAAATGATGAGCCATGAATCCATCCTGTTTCTGGATCCTGTCTCACAAGGTGGGGTAGGAGAAAGGCTGTGATGGGAGGGCATGGTCACAGGCATGCAACTGGTTTGGCAAGGGCACAGAGAGCAAACACACTCACCAGTGTGCACTGAGGCTGTCCCAGTGATGGAGAGGGTCAGCTGGTAACACCACTCACAGAGTATAACGAGTTAGTCAAGGATCAAACAAAACCACGCTGTTCCCTCTAATTCATACTCATTTAAAGAATGTTTCAGTGTGGTTTTGGCAATGAATGCAATGAGCTGAATTTTGAGGAAGGATACTGTAAAGTGAGTCTTTTAAAGGACAGTTATTGGTCAGAGATGATTTATGTAACTGTTAGCATGGCTTGTGCAATGCTCCAAACAAATTAATAGAAGTCAGAATACAGCTACCTTTTAAATCCATGCCCTAGATAGAAGACAGACACAGGGGATTTTGTGATTTGATCATGCAGAAGAATAGTCAGCTTCTGGCAATTGGATGATATGTTGTTGATTATATGCACAATTTATTGAATGTTTGAAGTGTCTGAGGAGGGGAGACCTTCCAAGTAATTTAGAATATATATTGAACTGGTATTAGAGAAAATACACGGGAGAAGCAATACCAGCAAAAAGAGTACAAAGAAGACAGTCTGGCAAGGAATCTGGACTTTCTGATTCAGAGCAGATTAAAAGTGCATGTGTCCTATCAAATGAGAGTCTATATAGAGAGATGTTAAAAGATGTGGGGGACAGATTAATTTCAGTAGAGCCACCTCTAGCATACAAAAGGCCTGCAAGCATATTTAGGATGTAACTTGTATAAACACAATCAGACACAGTATCCCATCACATAAACCCAGATGTGCAGTGCAGTGGTACCCTTCCCCTTCCCAAAGCAGCCCTGTTTGCCTTCATCTTGGATAATCCAGCTCTACACATCAGAGTATCTCTAAAGATTTAACTGCTCTTTGGGGCTACTATAGAATCATAGAATCATAGAATCATTAAGGTTGGAAAAGACCCTTAAGATCATCGAGTCCAACCGTTAACCTAGCACTGCCAAGTCCATCACTATACCATGTCTTCGAGCACCACGTCTATCTGTTCTTTAAATACCTCCAGGGATGGAGACTCAACCACTTCCCTGGGCAGCCTGTTCCAATGCTTGACCACCCTTTCGGTGAAGAAATTTTTCCTAATATCTAACCTAAACCTCCCCTGGTGCAGATTGAGCCCATTTCCTCTCATCCTATCCCTTGTTACTAGGGAGAAGAGACCGACCCCCCCTCACTACAACCTCCTTTCAGGTAGTTGTAGAGAGCCATAAGGTCTCCCCTCAGCCTCCTCTTCTCCAGACTAAACAACCCCAGTTCCCTCAGCTGCTCCTCATAAGACTTGTGCTCTAGACCCTTCACCAGCTTCGTTGCCCTTCTCTGGACACGCTCCAGCACCTCGATGTCCTTCTTGTAGTGAGGGGCCCAAAAATGAACACAGTACTCGAGGTGCGGCCTCACCAGTGCCGAGTACAGGGGCACTATCACCTCCCTGGTCCTGCTGGCCACAATATTCTACACTGTATTCTACACTATATTGTACACTATACTATAAGCTACAGCAATTGCTAAAAGCACCCAAGAAGGCTGCTGCAACAGAGACTCCTACGGTATCTATACCCTGTGCACAGGGACGGCATGTGAGGATGGAGATTGGGAAAGTGGAGGGCTCCTTGTGTGAGTTACAGCACCACCACTGCAGCAGCTCTGTAGTAGCAGTGGGGTGGTGCACAGATGCCCGAAAGCAAAGTTGAAAACCTGAACAGAAAAAGACAAGAAAATGTTTGAGCGCTAAATGAAAGACACAAGGAGTTGGAGCCTCTCCAAGGAGTTTGCCTTGATTAGTGTAAAGAATTAGGGCACATCTTTGCTTTGCATTTTGTGTTGATTGCAATGGCCAATGTAAACAGCAATAAGCTGACAGGTGAGATGAGTAAACCAGATGCAAAAATAGGTGTGCTTTAAATCATATCTTATCATGCAGTGCAATCTGATAAGAGAGCCAGAGCAATCTTTGTTTCCAATTACTTCAGTTACAAAGGATTTGAGCAGAGATCCTTTACAAGGAATATTTCAGAACGGGAGAAAAGTAGGGTGGGGCTCGATGACATATCTTTGCCTATCAAGTTGTAATCAAGATTGTATCACAAGGCTGGGACCATACAATGGACAAATCCAAAGGATTTCATGCAGAAGAAAGATTAGTCAAATTTGTGTTGTCCTTTGTGATCCCACATGGAAACTCTCATAATTTTTGAAGAATAGAACTTGACACAGTGTCTCCTCTAGAGCTGCTGTTTATAAAGAATTGTGCTCCTTCCCTGCCACATGTGTAATACTGACAAGAAACTTTTTCTTTAATCTGGCATTGGCTTCCCATTCTGCCTTTCCTCCTTTCCGCATTAAGAGGAATTTCCCTCCCAATAGGAAATCAGGAGAAAATCTCTCAGCAGCTGGAAAAAATAATAAAAGAAGAGGATGAGAAAATTTGAATGTATGGAAGAATAAACTCTCCTTGAGTCTGACTGCTAACAAAAACTTAGCTTGCAACTGCCTTCAAATAAATACATAATTTGTGTTTCTGCTATACTAAGCTGCTGCTGCCTTGGCAGCCCTGGAGGCAGGAAAATGAGAATCAGAGCTGCCACTAAATGCTCCCAGCTGGGCTGCAGCATGTCTGTTCCCCAGCCAGAAAAAAAGGAGCAACTCCCATCTGTGGCCATGCAAGCCCTGCATAGAGCTTTCGGACCCTCTCCACACCACAGCAACCAGCAGCTCCATAGATACTGAAGTGTGGTGTTGAGTAATGTGCAGCTGGTATGAATTATTTATGAACAATTTAGAAAATTAGGCTAACGATTCACATGAATTTGCTCACAATTGTTGGTGCAGTGGGAGGGCTGGGATGGGGCTTTCTCCGCTGGAGTGGGGAGCCCAGGCCAGCAGCTGGTTAAGCAGGATGGTGCCTCATGAGGGGCTCCACTGACCCCTGAGGGCTCACAGGGGCAAGCAGAGATACCTGAACACCCAGGTTAGACAGGATTAGCATCTGTGATGATAATACTCTGCTAAGATTGGCCTGGCTGAACAGAGAGCTTTGTCTGGAACTCAGGAATAAAAGGAGAGTTTATGACCTTTGGAAGAAGGGGCAGGCAACTCAGGAAGACTACAAGGATGTCGTGAGGCTATGCAGGGAGAAAATTAGAAGGGCCAAAGCCCAGCGGGAACTTAATCTGTCTACTGCTGTAAAAGACAACAAAAAATGTTTCTATAAATACATTAGCAACAAAAGGAGGGCTAAGGAGAATCTCCATCCTTTATTGGATGAGGGGGGAAACATAGTGGAAAGGACAAGGAAAAGGCTGAGGTACTTAATGCCTTCTTTGCCTCAGTCTTTAATAGTCAGACCAATTGTTCTCCAGGTACTCAGCCCCCTGAGCTGCAAGACAGGGATGGGGAGCAGAATGAAGCCCCCATAATCCAAGGGGAAATGGTTAGCAACCTGCTACACCATGTAGACACACACAAGTCTATGGGGCTGGATGGGATCCACCCAAGGGTACTGAGGGAGCTGGCAGAAGTGCTGACCAAGCCACTTTCCATCATGTATCAGCAGTCCTGGCTAACCGGGGAGGTCCCAGGTAGCTGGAGGTTAGCAAATGTGACAGCCATCTACAAGAAGGGTCGGAAGGAGGATCCGGGGAACTACAGGCCTGTCAGCCTGACCTCGGTGCCGGGGAAAGTTATGAGCAGATCATCCTGAGTGCCATCACATAGCACATATGGGACAACCAGGGGATCAGGCCCAGTCAGCATGGGTTTATGAAAGGCAGGTCCTGCTTGACCAACCTGATCTCCTTCTATGACAAGGTGACCCACTTAGTGGATGAGGGAAATGCTGTGGATGTTGTTTACCTGGACTTTAGTAAGGCTTTTGACACAGTCTCCCACAGCATTCTCCTGGAGAAGCTGGCTGCTCATGGCTTGGATAAGTGCACTCTCCGCTGGGTTAAAAACTGGCTGGACGGCCATGCCCAGAGAATGGTGGTGAATGGAGTCAAATCCAGTTGGCAGCCGGTCATGAGTGGTGTTCCCCAGGGCTCAGTACTGGGGCCGGTCCTGTTCAACATCTTCATTGATGATCTGGATGAGGGGATTGAGTGCACCCTCATAAGTTTGCAGATGACACCAAGTTGGGCAGGAGTGCTGATCTGCTGGAGGGTAGGAAGGCTCTAGAGAGGGACCTGGACAGGCTGGATCGATGGGCCGGGGCCAACTGTATGAGATTCAACAAGGCTAAGTGCCGGGTCCTGCACTTGGGTCACAACAACCCCATGCAACACTACAGGCTTGGGGAAGAGTGGCTGGAGAGCTGCCTGGCAGAAAAGGACCTGGGGGTGTTGGTTGACAGCCGCCTGAACATGAGCCAGCAGTGTGCCCAGGTGGCCAAGAGAGCCAATGCCATCCTGGCTTGTATCAGGAATAGTGTGGCCAGCAGGACCAGGGAGGTGATAGTGCCCCTGTACTTGGCACTGGTGAGGCCGCACCTCGAGTACTGTGTTCATTTTTGGGCCCCCCACTACAAGAAGGACATCGAGGTGCTGGAGAGTGTCCAGAGGAGGGCAACGAAGCTGGTGAAGGGTCTGGAGCACAAGTCTTATGAGGAGCATCTGAGGGAACTGGGGTTGTTTAGCCTGGAGAAGAGGAGGCTGAGGGGAGACCTTATTGCTCTCTACAACTACCTGAAAGGAGGTTGTAGCGAGGTGGGGGTCGGTCTCTTTTCCCAAGTAGCAAGTGATAGGACAAGAGGAAAGGCCTCAAGCTGCACCAGGGGAAGTTTAGATTGGATACTAAGAAAAATTTCTTCACTGAAAGGGTAGTCAGGCATTGGAACAGTCTGCCCAGGGAAGTGGTTGAGTCCCCATCCCTGGAGGTATTTAAAAGATATGTAGATGTGGTGCTTAGGGACGTGGTTTAGTGGTGGACTTGGCAGTGCTAGGTTAACGGTTGGACTTGATGACCTTAAAGGTCTTTTCCAACCTAAATGATTCGATGATTCTATGATTCTGTGATAAAGCTCCTCATTCCTGGAAGCCTCCACTTTTCTGTGGATCCCACAAACTGTGTGTAAGGATGTGCCAATCCCACGTAGCTGTCTGTCTCTGCTTCTGAGCAGCCTGATTCAGTCACATCTCCTGCTGAAGGGTTCATGAACTGTCAGCAGGTCCAGCTGGATACCTGCATAATGACATCAGGGATCTGACTCACACCAGGAGGGGAGGAACTGTAGGATTTCCTTCTTGGAAGTCAGTAGGAGAACCGACTGAGTAAGAACTGTGGCAAGTTGTTGTAGATAGGGATAATTTGTCAACTAACTGTAACAGGTGACCGTGTTGTCATCATTTCTCATTCAGTATAACATGTATATACATTTGGTATATGTTTAATTTGCTCTTTGTAAATTGCTTCTTTTCAAAGGGGAAAATATTCAATAACCTCAAGAATAAGAATACTGATACACTTTTTCTTATCTATCTCCTATTGGATTCTTTGTTGGAACTTTCCTAGACAAGAACTGGTTTTCACCCCATAAGCTGCCTAGGAGCAAATCTCTCCACCTAAAAAATTAGTTCTGGGTTAGATGCCTTACCTCAGAAGAGATCTGGTTTCTTTAGGGAAAGCAGCATTAAAAATGAATCCTGGAGCAAACATCTAAACCCTGGAGGGGGAATGGATGTTCAGGTATATTGTTATCCTCAGTGATTTTAATGCAGTACTTTTAGGCAGCTCCCAGCTCAGCATGCCATATTTTGGAATTGTTTGTCTAAGGCAGTGAACCTAGGTTTGAAAAGGGGTGGGCTTGCAAACTGAAGCTCCAGACCTTATATTTTGAAAATTAGTTTGTTCCCAGCATAGCTCTCTCTTCAGGACAAATAATGATATGAAATAATTCTTATGTTTTATTTGGAGACTAATGTGGGAAATACCAAATTATTCAGGGTCAAACAGCAGCATGATGGTATGGGATACAGCGTAATGCTCCCATGTGACTCGCTAGGACAGGTGGGCAAATGTGAGCGCGCAGAGCAAAGGGACTGGCACCTGGGTTTCCTTCCACACACTCTGAGTACTGCCAGCCAGCACAGCCCAGATGCCCTCTGGGGAATGAACACTGCAAACTGCCTAATTTTAATCCTAGTTTTAATGGATTTCACTCAAACTGGATTACTTCACGGGTACATGCAATCCATCAGACAGCTAAAGTAAACACTTTGTTCGGTCATAGTCTTCCTACAGCCCATCCCATTTAAAATCCTGTATGAGATTACTGAAATATCTAAGTAGATTACATGCTTACCATTGTAATGTGGGGAAATGTGTTGGGAACAAAAGGTTTGCAACCAGCATGTGGCTGCTCTCGCTTCAGCCAGTCACACTGCTGGGAGCATCCCAGCCCTGCTCCTGCCCAGGTGCTGGGGCGTGGCACTGGACCCTGCATGCTTTAGCCATTTAGAGCATTTCCTGTCTAAAGGCAATGTAAATTTTAAATAGAAATGGCATATTCCTATTTTGTTTTTATGGACATACGTTTTATTATTTAGAAATACTTTAAGGGGTTAATCTATTTCCTAGTCTTCTGTCAACACAAGCCAAATATCAAAGGTGCATATCACAAAATAACTGTGAATTCAACCCTTGTGGCAAATGGAAAGCTGTCAACACTGTATTAGAATCATATAATCATAGAATTGTTTAGGTTGGAAAAGACCTTTAAGGTCATCAAGTCCAACCATTAACCTAGCACGGCCAAGTCCACCACTAAACCATGTCCTCAACCACCACGTCTACCCTTCTTTTAATTACCTCCAGGGATGGAGACTCAACCACTTCCCTGGGCAGCCTGTTCCAATGCCTGACTACCCTTTCGGTGAAGAAGTTTTTCCTAATATCCAACCTAAACCTGCCCTGGCACAGCTTGAGGCTATTTCCTCTTGTCCTATCCCTTGTTACTTTGGAAAAGAGACTGACCCCCATCTCGCTACAACCTCCTTTCAGGTAGTTGTAGAGAGCCATAAGGTCTCCCCTCAGCCTCCTCTTCTCCAGGCTAAACAACCCCAGTTCCCTCAGATGCTCCTCATAAGACCTGTGCTCTAGACCCCTCACCAGCTTCGTTGCCCTTCTTTGGACTTGCTCCAGCACCTCGATGTCCTTCTTGTAGTGGGGGGCCCAAAAATGAACACAGTACTCGAGGTGCGGCCTCACCAGTGCCGAGTACAGGGGCTCTATCACCTCCCTGGTCCTGCTGGCCACACTATTCCTGATACAAGCCAGGATGCCATTGGCCCTCTTGGCCACCTGGGCACACTGCTGGCTCATGTTCAGGCAGCTGTCAACCAACACCCCCAGGTCCTTTTCTGCCAGGCAGCTCTCCAGCCACTCTTCCCCAAGCCTGTAGTGTTGCATGGGGTTGTTGTGACCCAAGTGCAGGACCCAGCACTTGGCCTTGTTGAATCTCATACAGTTGGCCTTGGCCCATCGATCCAGCCTGTCCAGGTCCCTCTCTAGAGCCTTCCTACTCTCCAGCAGATCAACACTCCCTGCCAACTTGGTGTCATCTGCAAACTTACTGAGGGTGCACTCAATCCCCTCGTCCAGATCACTGATAAAGATATTAAACAGGACTGGCCCCAGTACTGAGCCCTGGGAAACACCACTTGTGACCGGTCACCAACTGGATTTAACTCCATTCACCACAACTCTTTGGGCCTGGCCATCCAGCCAGTTTTTTACCCAGCAAATAGTACGCCCATCCAAGCCATAAGCATCCAGTTTCTCCAGGATAATGCTGTGGGAAATAGTGTCCATGTGAATTTCAGTACCTCAGAGCTTAAACTTCTGAGGAATTTTTTTCCTTGTTTTCCTGGTTTCAGCTGGGATAGAGTTAATTTTCTTCCTAGTAGCTGGTATAGTGCTGTGTTTTGGATTTAGTGTGAGAAGAATGTTGATAACACGCTGATGTTTTAGTTGTTGCTAAGGAGTGCTTACACTAGTCAAGGACTTCTCAGCTTCCCATGCTCTGCCAGGTGCACAAGAAGCTGGGAGGGGGCACAGCCAGGACAGCTGACCCAGACTGGCCAAAGGGTTATTCCATACCATATGATGTCATGCTCAGTATATAAACTGGGGGAATTGGCCAGGGGGCAGCGATTGCTGCTCAGGGACGTGCTGGGCATTGGTCAGCGGATGGTGAGCAATTGTATAGTGTATCACTTGCTTTGTATATTATTACTATTACTATTACTATTACTATTACTACTATTCTATTTTATTTTACTTCAATTATTAAACTGTTCTTATCTCAACCCATGAGTTTTCTGACTTTCACCCTTCCAATTCTCTCCCCCATCCCACTGGGGCAGAGGGGGGAGTGAGTGAGTGGCTGTGTGGTGCTTAGTTGCTGGCTGGGGTTAAACCACAACACTTGTGTTCTGATCTCCTCAGAACAGCTCTAAATATTTTGTGTGAATTGCTTGAATCATGAAAAAAGAAAATCCTTCTTTGCCATTGGCTTTTAGGAAGACAGATTTTCAAAGTGAATTTGGGATAATTAGGTCTTGTTCTATGTATATGCTATAAAGGCATCTGAGACATTAATGTATATATTCATATGATAATATGTTAATGGACAGTAAGTCATCACTCTCCTCATCCTCCTTCACTTTCCTCCTTAAGTTGTCTCTGCACTAAAGCTGAGAAAATATTGATAGGCATTAGACAGCTGGCATGCAGAGTCCTTCCAGTTTATTGTGCAGTCTCATATATGATTCTATATGTCTACATGATGAAAATGAAGATGCAACTGTGATTGATATATGTTAAAACTGTGCTGTTTTCATCTAGCCACAGTAAAGTCAGTGACGTGCTTTATCTCCTGATAGCAGTGTGTGCACCTGGGGCTTAAGGGGTATTTTTACTTTGGCCACTAATATACATCAAAAAGTGTCACCACGTCTCCACTGCCTTGGTTACCCACAAGAATAGGCTCAAACTTGAACAGGCCATAATCACATCTATTGCCTACTATCCCTTGTACCTCTTCCATTTGTTGGAGCTATTCACTTAGTATAATTTGAGAGGAGGAAAAGGATCTTCAGCCCTTTATTATGTGGTTGTTCAGTGCCATGTATGAGGCTGTAGCGTCTTGGCACTGCTGCAGTATGAGCAAAGAGGGATTAATTAAGAGGCTCAGAACATGTCCACAAACATAACAGCAGTGTGGGTTTGGAAACACTGTCAATAGGAAAAACAAAAACAACTAAACAAAACCTTTTCCTTCTGTGAGGCAGCCATTGTGTTTTATTTACATCTCTCAGATATACCGGGGTCTTGGATTTGTCATACAGGATGTTTCCCCTTGCCAGACAAGCTGAGAAGGCTGTGCTTTCAGTTTAATGATTGTGGGAGTGAGGGTAGTAGAGGTCTTCAGTTTTCCACTCACTCTCATTTATGGTTTGTGTTTTAAGGAGAGACAGATGGAGATCAAAATTCAACTGAGGGGACTGTCCCAAGCTCTACTAGTCTACAGAGAGCCAAGGTAAGAGAGACTGTAACAGTGGAGGCACCACACATGCTATGAGAGTCCATATATCACCACATTTTTTCTGCTTTCTAAATTACCATTTGTATTATAAGTTCCACATGAAGAATTTTAGCAAGGGGATATAGGATGTCCTAATGGTAGAAAATAAATATGTAAGCTGCATGTGAATGCAACCCAAAATATGGATCATATTTTTACTACGATACAGGTGAAACAGGTTTGAAGTTCAAATTTTACAGCCCTCAAGACTAGTGTTTTTATACTAGGAGCACAGGAATAGGTACTTCTGAAGACTCTGACCTGGAAACAGTCCTCGTAACAATTCCTTTTAATAGGACATAAGGTTGCTAGTAATAGTATAAATGCCAAAAAGAACAATGAGCAGGGACCCAAGAATCCTGAAATGAATAAATCTCTGCAACATAGTAACTAAATCCATGAGGTATCTTTGCCAAGACATAGTCTACTGTAAAATTTTACTGCTTTGTCCAGTAGTAATTTTTAAATGCCTTAACAATGAGAATCATGCTACTTATCCACAAGGTTATTTATTATACAGCATAATAATTCTTAGTGTTTAGAAAATGTTTATGAACATCTGGTGAGACTTTCATTTATTGAAATAATTAATAAAAAAACTTTTCAAGAAACAACGTAACTCAGCTACTTCAATATGCATATGAGAAAAAGTTCTTTATAGAGCTTCACAGATTTGAAAGACTTCGGAAGAAAACTTGGAGTTTGAAGAAGTTAACATAAAGAAGAGAAAAAAATCAGAAGTGGAATATATCATTAACCATAAGAATTCTATCACTTAACAAAATAACATTACAAAAAGATTAAAAGATTGATTTGAAATCAGATAAAACTACTATCAAAGTCATATCGCTAGTTCATTATTACAAAAATGACTGGCATCCTAAGTAGATTCACATTCAGCCAGGCAATGCCAGCATGCTGGATCACTTCTCTTTAGTAATAGCCTCACTACTCTCTTCACCAGTTAATTACACAGAGAAGTCCTCAGCTTCACCAAAAAAACCCCTCCCATCTTCCATAATGTTTCTGCAGAAGCCAAGTCTTTCATATCTAAAGATAGGCATTTTGTTTGCAAAAGCACTGTTTATTTTCTGTCCTAGTTCTGAGTAGGTTTTGACCTACCACATCAAATATATGATCATTTTTATTACAGAAAGAAGTATTAACTCCTTCTTTACCTCCCCAACCATATTTATTAACCTTTCATGAATAATAGACTGTTTAGTAAAAAATTTGTGCTCATGTGTGTGACTAACTTGGCTGAAAGCGTGCATATAGTACTCATTAAAATACTAAAAGGTTTAGCTAATTGTAGAATTGTCTTGAAATCCAGAACTCAAAAATTAGTCATAGATTTATGAAAATACTCCACCACCCTTGGGGAAAACACAGAAAAAGCACATGATCATCATTAAAAAGATTTTTCTATCTCTGCTCTTTTCCTACACAAGACTACGTTGTTTTAAGTATTAGGGCTAGTCTTCCTAGTTCCTACACCTTGTATTTTTTCCTGAATATCATTCATTATTTTCCTTGTGACCATCTCTCTGGGCCTGACAGCTCCTATTCTTGTTTTGTCCATCACTTCTGGTCACATTATATCCACAGCAGTTCTTCAGTTTATGGCCTTCGGTTATGACCTTACAGGCAGCCTCAAGTCAGCTTCAGTCCCCAAGCTATTAAATTTTTAAAATATGTGCTCATATATTAAATCTCTCAAAACCTTCTGGATATTTGACTGGAGAAAATTCAAAGAATAGTAGCAGTACAGCTAGCTGCTGTTTCCAGTTACAAGGGTTGCCCCTTACAAAAGTTGCCCCTTTCACTTGTGAGTGTGACTTTTTGCTGCTGTCCACAGAATCAGAGCCCAAGCTTGGGAGAGGAAACCATGCAGAGGTTGCACCATCTAACACATCAAGGAAGATGTGGCTTCTCTTTATTACCCCTTAAAGGACCTTGTGTTTATGATAATGACTTCCTCAACACTATGAGGTTGAAAATGCTGTCTGTGGTGAGCTATTCTGTCACAAGGAGAGAGGGGGAGAAAAAAAATCTGCAGAACATATAGCTATCACCAGTTTTCAAAGATAAAGTACATATAGTATTTGTATGCATATAATTTGCATGAGCACAATAAAATTGTTTCTCCCCTTAAGCATCTAACAAACAGGTTTATTCATAAGACAGCAATACCTCCATATGTGACAAAGAGATTAACAAAATTGTAGACTTACTTTCTTGAGAATGTTTTCTGTAAGAAGTAATAATAAGGACCTCTTTTTACATCCTTCTCTATTCACAGCATCACAGAGCAGCTGAGACTAGAAGGCACCTCTGGCAATCATCTCGCCCAACCCCTTGCTCAAAGCATGGTCACATAGAGCAGGCTGCCCAGGGCCATGTCCAGTCGGGCTTTGAATATCTCCAAAGATGGAGACTCCACAACCTCTCTGGACTTCTCAGCTTCCCATGCTCTGCCAGGTGCACAAGAAGCTGGGAGGGGGCACAGCCAGGACAGCTGACCCAAACTGGTCAAAGGGCTATTCCATACCATATGACGTCATGCCCAGTATATAAACTGGGGGAGTTGGCTGGGGGGCAGCAATCGCTGCTCGGGGACAGGCTGGGCGTTGATCAGTGGGTTGCATCACTTTTTTTTTCCTGGGTTTTGTTCCTCTTTTTTTTGTTGTTGTTGTTTTCCTTTTCACTATTATTATTATTATTGTTATTGTTGTTGTTATTATTATTATTACTACTATGATTATTGTTTTATTTTACTTCAATTATTAAACTGTCCTTATCTCAACCCACGAGTTTCCTTACTTTTGCCCTTCCGATTCTTTCCCCCATCCCACCAGGGGCGGGAGGGTGAGCAAGGGACTGTGTGGTGCTTAGTTGCCGACTGGGGTTAAACCACGACAACATTGATAAAATCCCTCTTGAGTCTTCTCTTCTCCAGGCTGAACAGTCCCAGCTCTGTCAGCCTCTCCTTGTGCATCAGATGTTCTAATTCCTTAATCATCTTCATGGCTCCTCTGGACTCACTCCAGTAGGTGCATACCTTTCTTGTGCTCAGGAGCCCTGAGTTGGACACAGCACTCCAGATGTGGCCTCTTACCATACTCTGGCCTACAACAACTTTTCATATACAATTCCAGGGCTCATGAAGAGGTCAGTCTGAATGGAAGGATATAGATTTTATGTTATTAAACTAATTTTAAGTATCAGAACTGCAGAAACAAACCACATAAGCCCTAGGGCATCATTAGAAGATGAGTCAAAGGCTATGCCTATCTGCCAAATACAAGAGGGCCAGGAGCGAGTCTGAGCACTGGCAGTGTGATTGTCTACACTGATTAACTGCTGGCTCACTCACTGGCTCCGCTCAGGGCTCCTCCAGCCAGCTCCCTCCAAAGCAGTACTTGGACATGAATAGGGAGATGGCTGACTGCAAGGACCATTCCCAAAAGACAAGTCAAGTAAAATGGTACTTGAGAGACACCAAACAATTGTGTTAGCTCTTCAGCATGGGACTCTCAGGTTCAAGTATTATTGGCATCACAATTCATAGTGCTGCTGGGATATTTGTTCGCATCCAGACTTTCCCAGTTTCAACTTGGAAGCAGAGGGAGAAACTCAAAAACAGCCAAAATGATGCTACAAAATCTGATATGGGCCATCAAACACACCTGACAGGGAAGGAGTGAAGCTTCTGAATTTAGCCTAGGCATGATTAGCATGACTAACTCCTAATTTCTTACCACCAACTCAAGGAGATTAAATTTTAATTAATTACTGATTACTAATTACTGTTTTATAACTGATCATGTTTGTTCTCAAAGGAAATTAGAAATGACCAGACTCATCATTCTTCATTTTTATAGGCCTGTGCATTTACCCAGGTGTCCAGAGTAAAATGATCTAGACACAAACCACTAGGTATTTTTAGAACAATGTGTCTTAAGAATAGCTTTTAAAAGATCCTTCACCCAGCTCTTGGTTTTCAAGATGTAGTTTAATACTGAGAGGCTGGAATCAAAATAATGCTGCTATAACTCCAACCACAAGAGACAACATTTACAAATTCCATTTTCTAAATATGTTTTCAGATTGTAGCTCAGTTCTGGTTATCACATCCCACACCTCAAAGAAAACCATTTCTTTCTACCATTTAGAAAGACTTGTAGAAATGTTAATAGCATCAAGACACTGCAAAAGCAGCAGGTGTGAACTAAATTAAACAGGAAGTATTCTGATGAACATGAATTTTGGTGGTGAAGGGAAGAGAGAAAGGGAGAGAAAACCCTTTTCCTGATCTCTGCAGGGAAGGAGGTGATATTTTCATAACTAGAAAACACACGTTCACAGAACTGCCATTTCTTTTAAGCCAACTGCTGTATGAATCAGCAATTGAAGACTCAAGTTTCAAACAGTACCAGTGTCAGCAAGCTACTCACCCAAAGGAGCAGTGATTTTGAATCCTCAAAGAGTCAGAATATAGATACGACACTGAGATGTTTTTTGGTGGCATTTCAAAGAAAGTTCAGGATCTCACTGTTGTGTAAAGGCATCTTCCAAGGGAAAACTTCCATGGCTGTAGTGAAAACAAGAGGAGTGCAGCAGACTGACAACATGATGGTTCTAAAGATAACTAGTATGTTCTAAGTAGAGACATCTTCATTACTAAACATCTTTTCTACAACTTGCTTCTACAAGAAGCAACTATTTACCACCCTGGCAGCCAGTTGATTAATTGAATCAATCTTTCTTTTTGTATTGTATCTCCTCTCTTTCACAGGAGACAACAGGTCACCATTCAGGCTTGCAGTATTTCTCTTTTGTTTCTCCTTGTTTGCATTCCTGAACATAACTGCAAGCTCCTGTTTTAAATATGTTCAATCTACTTTATCCAAGGAGCAAATGCTAAGGACACGTTGTTATCATGCTGTGGACTGGCAGTCAAAACAATTCATACACCAAATAAACTTCTCAAAACCATGGCACTTTAACCATCTCCAATCAAAGAACCATGAAGAGGAGGAGGCTTGTGCATCCTTCCAGTGAAGCAAAAGGTCACTCTTTGAGACTATGCCTGTTGCATCACTTGGGCATCAAGGACTAAAAATGTGTGTGGGTCAGGATATTTAAAGGTCCCTTCCAACCCAAACTATTCTATGATTCTATATCAGAAGTTCATTTTGCATTCAGGAAGCAAAATGCCCTGAATTGTTTGCGTTCATAAGCAACAGTATTTTAGGAGTGGCCTAAACCCCAAGAAAATAGTCAGGCAAGATGGGTATTGCATGATGTTATAAATGAACAGTCAGCTAGCTCTGGGAGGTGAGCAAGCATTCACTTTTGCAGGGAGACTTTGCACTAAATGTACCCAGCCAGTAAAAAGGCTCTGGTGATTTTATTTGAACCAGGACACAGACACGCCTGACCAGCACATTTGCAAAACTAAAGAAAAGAAGTGGAGCCTCTGAATAGCAGAAAATGCAAAGGAAAAGAAGAATTTGAGGCAAATTTCTATGAACCAGCAATGAAGAATGAAGCTTAGGAAACAGCTAAGGACTAAGAATACAAAAAACTATTACTGGCTTCATCTCTATAATCTGCTGTCCTGCTGACACTCTAGAGGGAGCTGAGGAAGACCATCCCTGGAGCCTTTTTTTTTTCCTGGGAGCTACACGCAATCAGTGTATGCTAACATATTTCTACCTAGATTAAATACTTGGGAAAGTCTGTGATTTTAGAATATTTCTGAAGAGCAGGTTAGTAGCTGTGTCAGTTAGAAACAGCTTAAAAAATACCATAACTCTGGGAAGCAGAGCAGTTGTGCCTGAGTGGTGGCTGGCTATGCACTGCTGTGACAGGTTTGGACAAGCAGAGGTGAACCAGGGGATTAGACTAAGGGGAAGACTGATGTATGTCGTCGTGCGTATCACTACACTGCTGAAGGACCTGAGCATTGCAAATGGGAGTGGCTAATGCACTTGATTCCTGGATGCTGAAGAGTACCAGCACATTTTTAAATAGTTACCAATCTGCAGAGGAAGGAGAGAAATTTCAGAAGAATTTATACCATGTTATAAATGTGTTTCATAGATTTATGAACAATAACAAAAAATGAAACAAAATCACTGCAAATCCTGTGTGACTTGGCAGCTGTCCTGGTTTCAGCTGGGATAGAGTTGATTTTTCTTCCTAGTAGCTGGTATAGTGCTGTGTTTTGGATTTAGTATGAGAATAATGTTGATAACGCACTGATGTTTTAGTTGTTGCTAAGGAGTGCTTACACTAGTCAAGGACTTCTCAGCTTCCCATGCTCTGCCAGGTGCACAAGAAGCTGGGAGGGGGCACAGCCAGGACAGCTGACCCAGACTGGCCAAAGGGCTATTCCATACCATATGACGTCATGCTCAGTATATAAACTGGGGAGAGTTGGCCAGGGGGCAGCGATTGCTGCTCAGGGACGTGCTGGGCATTGGTCAGCGGATGGTGAGCAATTGTATAGTGTATCACTTGCTTTGTATATTATTACTATTACTATTACTATTACTATTACTATTACTACTATTCTATTTTATTTTACTTCAATTATTAAACTGTTCTTATCTCAACCCATGAGTTTTCTGACTTTCACCCTTCCGATTCTCTCCCCCATCCCACTGGGGTGGGGGGACTGAGCGAGTGGCTGTGTGGTGTTTAGTTGCGGGCTGGGGTTAAACCACGACAGTCCTTTTTGGCGCACGTGGGGCACGAAGGGCTTGAGATAATAACAGATTAACCAGAGTGTATTAAGGAATTTGTATCTGTTAACAGTTGCTGGTCATAATATTGATTCATCTGCTCTCGATATTAGTCTACCTGATTTGCACCATGCTCTTACTTTTGCAAGTACGTGTTAAAGATTGGTGTTGGGTGTTGCAGTTTGCTGTGCTCTGCCGTGATTAGTGATGTTTTGCCTGGGAGATTTGTTATTAAAACACTGACCTTGAGCGCTATCTGGTATTTGGGTTCTGTACTGAAGCCATTACTGTACTTCGGGTACCACCTCATGGAGACAATTAGCAATTATACCTCTTCCTCTGAGAGGTTTTTTATGGAGGAAATACAGAATGGAACCTTTGTTGTTTTCTACTATGATGTTTCCTCCTTCATTACAACAACTTTTCAGTATCTATCTTGAACATCCTTGGGTAGTTAAGATATATCCATTGGTAGTTCTTGGGAATTTTGTTTCAGTTTTGTCTAAGGTTAATAAGCATTTTAAGAATATCATCCAGAGATCTGCCCCAAGGCTGGATAGTTATGAGGGGCAGGGTGTGTGGGAGAGTATGGGCAGGTACCTAGGACAATGGGCCCCTCCAGTGTTTTGGAACTTCACCCCCGAACAAGTGCAGAATCCTGAAAAACTAGTAAAGTATTTGGAAAAAGTATGTTGTCACCCTGGCAACTCCAGAGAGACACAAATCACGGCAACGTGCTGGGGCCTGACCCATGCCTACCGAGCCCTATTCAACGCTATTCAGAACCTGCAAGGGGAAGAGAAGGTCTCTGGATCTGACGACAAAATGACAGCCCCCGCGGCTGCGCCAGCCCCTGTGACAGCCCCCGCAGCTGCGCCAGCCCCTGCACCAGCCCCCACGGCTGCGACAGCCCCTGCAACAGCTCCCAAGGCTGAGACAGCCCCTGCGACAGGCACTGCGGCTGTGCCAACCCCCGCAACAGACACTGTGGCTGTGCCAACCCCCACGACAGGCACTGCGGCGGATCCAGAGAACCAACCCATGACAGTATGAGTTGCCCCTATAAAGAAGAAAAAATACACAAGAAAATGAACTCGTTTAGTAAGGGCTGATGATGAGCTAGGGCCATCAAGGGAGCAGGAGGAGGAAGAGGCAGAACCCACAAATGAGATGGTAACCACCCGATCCCTGTCCCTGAGTGAACTGCAAGGTATGTGAAAAGATTTCAGTCATCGTCCAGGCGAGCACATCATCACCTGGCTGCTCCGATGCTGGGATAATGGGGCCAGTAGCCTGGAATTAGAGGGTAGGGAAGCCAAGCAGCTGGGATCCCTTTCTAGGGAAGGGGGCATTTGACAAAGCGATTGGAAAAGGGGCATGAGCCCTCAGCCTCTGGAGGCGACTCCTGTCAGGCGTGAAGGAAAGGCATCCTTTCAAGGAAGATGTTATATGTCAGCCAGGCAAGTGGACCACCATGGAGAGAGGTATCCAGTACCTGAGGGAATTAGCTGTGCTGGAGGTGATGCATAATGACCTGGACAATGAGCAGTTATCCAAAGATCCAGACGAAGTCCAATGCACACGACCCATGTGGCGGAAGTTTGTACGGAGCGCACCATCATCGTATGCCAACTCATTGGCAATAATGACCTGGAAAGATGAAGAGGGACCAACGGTGGATGAAATGGCTGGCCAACTCCAACACTACGAAGAAAGTCTCTCTTCCTCCCTACAGGCCTGTGTCTCGGCTGTGGAGAAAATGTCCCAGAAGGTCCAGCAACTTGAAGAGTTGCTCACCTGTACGGACCAGTATCTTAGCCATCAGGAGTAAGCATCCCTCTGCTCAAGAGAGAAGATATAGTGGATACACACCACGGGCCACCCTGTGGTTTTATCTGCATGACCATGGAGAGGACATGAGGAAGTGGGATGGAAAATCTACCTCGACCCTAGAGGCACAGGTACATGACTTGCAAGGAAAAACAACTACAAAAGGGGGTTCTCCCAGGAGAGTTGCGGCTCCAGTTTCCAGTGAGCAGTTCCCCAGACAGAGCAGAAGGGCTGATTTTGCTTCTGATCCTAATAAAGGGATTTTTGACTCGCATTTACAAGACGTGAGTAACGAATGCTATGACCAGGACTAGAGGGGCCCTGCCTCCAGCCAGGTGCAGGAAAGGGACAACCAGGTTTACTGGACTGTGTGGATTCGATGGCCTGGCACATCAGCCCCACAGGAGTATAAGGCTTTAGTAGACACCAGTGCACAGTGTACCTTAATGCCATCAAGCTATAGAGGGGCAGAACCCATCAGTATTTCTGGAGTGACAGGGGGATCCCAACAGCTAATTGTATTGGAGCTTAACCGGGAAGGAGTGGCAGAAGCACCCCATTGTGACTGGCCCAGAGGCCCCGTGCATCCTTGGCATAGACTACCTCAGGAGAGGGTATTTCAAGGACCCAAAAGGGTACCGGCGGGCTTTTGGCATAGCTGCCTTGGAGACGGAGGAAATTAAACAGCTGTCTACCCTGCCTGGTCTCTCAAAGGACCCTTCTATTGTGGGGTTGCTGAGGGTCAAAGAACAACAGGTACCAATCGCTACCATAACAGTGCACTGGCAGCAATATCACACCAACAGAGACTCCCTGATTCCCATCCATAAGCTGATTCGTCGACTGGAGAGCCAAGGAGTGATCAGCAAGACTCGCTCACCCTTTAACAGTCCCATATGGCCAGTGCGAAAGTCTAATGGAGAGTGGAGACTAACAGTGGACTCTCGGGGCCTGAATGAAGTCACGCCGCCACTGGCTGCTGCTGTGCCGGACATGCTAGAACTTCAATATGAATTGGAGTCAAAGGCAGCCAAGTGGTAAGCCACAACTGATATCGTTAATGTGTTTTTCTCAATCCCTTTGGCAGCAGAGTGCAGGCCACAGTTTGCTTTCACTTGGAGGAGTGTTCAGTACACCTGGAATCGACTGCCCCAGGGGTGGAAACACAGCCCCACCATTTGCCATGGACTGATCCAGACTGCACTGGAACAGGGTGGGGCTCTGGAACACCTGCAATACATTGTTGACATCATTGTGTGGGGCAACACAGCAGAAGAGGTTTTTGAGAAAGGGAAGAAAATAGTCCAAATCCTCCTGAAAGCTGGTTTTGCCATAAAACAAAGTAAGGTCAAGGGACCTGCACAGGAGATCCAGTTTTTAGGAATAAAATGGCAAGATGGGCATCGTCAGATCCCAATGGATGTGATCAACAAAATAGCAGCTATGTCTCCACCAACTAGCAAAAAGGAAGCACAAGCTTTCTTGGGCGCTGTGGCTTTTTGGAGAATGCATATTCCAAATTACACTCTGATGGTAAGCCCTCTCTATCAAATGACCCGGAAGAAGAACGATTTCAAATGGGGCCCTGAGCAACGACAAGCCTTTGAACAAATTAAACGGGAGATAGTCCATGCAGTAGCCCTTGGGCCAGTCCGGGCAGGACAAGATGTAAAAAATGTGTTATACACCGCAGCCGGGGAGAATGGCCCTGTGTGGAGCCTCTGGCAGAAAGCACCAGGGGAGACTCGAGGTCGACCCCTGGGGTTTTGGAGTCAGGGATACAGAGGATCCGAGGCTGGCTATACTCCAACTGAAAAAGAGATATTGGCAGCCTATGAAGGGGTTCGAGCCGCTTCAGAAGTGGTTGGTAGTGAAACACAGCTCCTCCTGGCACCCCGACTGTGAGTGCTGGGCTGGATGTTCAAAGGGAGGATCCCCTGTACACATCATGCAACTGATGCTACATGGAGTAAGTGGGTCACACTGATCACACAACAGGCTTGAATAGGAAACCCCATTTGCCCAGGAATCTTGGAAGTGATCATGGACTGGCCAGAAGGCAAAGATTTTGGAATATCGCCAGAGGAGGAGGTGACGCATGCTGAGGAGGCCCCACTGTATAATAAACTGCCAGAAAATGAGAAGCAATATGCCCTGTTCACTGATGGGTCCTGTCGTCTTGTTGGGAAGCATCGGAGGTGGAAAGCTGCTGTATGGAGTCCTGTACGACAAGTCGCAGAAACTGCTGAAGGAGAAGGTGAATCAAGTCAGTTTGCAGAGGTGAAAGCCATCCAGCTGGCTTTAGATATTGCTGAATGAGAAAAGTGGCCAATGCTCTATCTCTATACTGACTCATGGATGGTGGCAAATGCCCTGTGGGGGTGGTTACAGCAATGGAAGCAGAGCAACTGGCAGCGCAGAGGCAAACCCATCTGGGCTGCCGCATTGTGGCAAGATATTGCTGCCCACATAGAGAACCTGGTTGTAAAAGTATGTCACGTAGATGCTCACATACCCAAGAGTTGGGCCACTGAAGAACATCAAAACAACCAGCAGGTGGATCAGGCTGCTAAGATTGAAGTGGCTCAAGTGGACCTGGACTGGCAACATAAGGGTGAATTATTTCTAGCTCAGTGGGCCCATGACACCTCAGGCCATCAAGGAAGAGATGCAACATAGAGATGGGCTCGTGATTGAGGGGTGGACTTGACCATGGACACTATTGCAAATGTTATCCATGAATGCGAAACATGCGCTGCCAATCAAGCAAGCCAAGCGGTTCAAGCCTCTCTGGTATGGAGGATGATGGCTGAAATATCAATATGGGGAGGCCTGGCAGATTGATTATATATCACACTCCCACAAACCCGCCAAGACAAGCGCCATGTGCTTACAATGGTGGAAGCGACCATCGGATGGCTGGAAACATATCCCGTGCCCCATGCCACCACCCGGAACACTATCCCGGGCCTTGAAAAGCAAGTCCTATGGCGACATGGCACCCCAGAAAGAATTGAGTCAGATACCGGAACTCATTTCCGAAACAGCCTCATAGACACCTGGGCCAAAGAGCATGGCATTGAGTGGGTATACCACATCCCCTATCATGCACCAGCCTCCGGGAAAATCGAACGATACAATGGACTGTTAAAGACTACACTGAGAGCAATGGGTGGTGGGACATTCAAACACTGGGATACACATTTTGCAAAGGCAAATCGAGCTGGCCCTGCCCAGTCAAAACTTTTACGTACTGTAGAGGGGGATAAAGTCCCTGTAGTGCACATAAAAAATATGACGGGGAAGACAGTCTGGGTTACTCCTGCCTCAGGCAGAGGTAAACCCATTCGTGGGACTGCTTTTGCTCAAGGACCTGGGTGCACTTGGTGGGTGATGCGGGAGGATGGGGAAGTCCGACGTGTACCTCAAGGGGATTTGATTTTGGGTGAAAATAGCCAATGAACTGAATTGTATAATGTTAATTGCTATATAATACTGTATGTCATCACTTCAATGATTACTATGATGTGCCATATCGACAGTATACAGTAAGAATCACCCAAATTAATGAAGAATGAACTTTGAGGAAACCAAGCAAAGTGCAGCAGTGATGGAACCAAAACTGGCTTCAGCGTGCAACAATCCGACACCACACACCATCTCTCCTGCCCTGAAAGACTGTTAGGATGGATGAAGCCCAAAGTCATGGACTAAATGAAATCAACAAATGTTTTAGAGGGATAGCCTATAGACTAAGGAAATGATATCTGTGTGTGTGTGTATATCTATATATCTATATCTATATCTAACTATATCTATCTCAAAAGACTGGAAAAGTGGTGGTGATTAATTGGAATGTATTAGAAAGTGTAAGACCTGGGCATGATGTATATGGTATGGAATAAGGGGTGGATACTGTCCTGGTTTCAGCTGGGATAGAGTTAATTTTCTTCTTAGTAGCTGGTATAGTGCTGTGTTTTGGATTTAGTATGAGAATAATGTTGCTAACACACTGATGTTTTAGTTGTTGCTAAGTAGTGCTTACACTAGTCAAGGACTTCTCAGCTTCCCATGCTCTGCCAGGTGCACAAGAAGCTGGGAGGGGGCACAGCCAGGACAGCTGACCTGGCCAATGGGCTATTCCATACCGTATGACGTCATGTTCAGTATATAAGCTGGGGAGAGTTGGCCAGGGGGCAGCGATTGCTGCTCGGGGACGTGCTGGGCATTGATTGGCGGGTGGTGAGCAATTGTATAGTGTATCACTTGCTTTGTATATTATATTATTATTGTTATTGTTATTGTTATTGTTATTGTTATTGTTATTGTTATTGTTATTATTGCTACTATTACTATTACTACTATTTTATTTTATTTTACTTCAATTAATAAACTGTTCTTATCTCAACCCACGAGTTTTCTGACTTTCACCCTTCCAATTCTCTCCCCCATCCCACTGGGGTGGGGGGACTGAGCGAGCGGCTGTGTGGTGTTTAGTTGCTGGCTGGGGTTAAACCACGACAGCAGCCTTGAAAAGTTTCTCATGTGAGCCTTTTAGATTTTTTTTGTTTTTTCAGCATGAAACATGATTTCTGCTGAATCTTTGATCCTTTCTTTGCTAAGCCAATTTCCCCAGAAAAGAGTAGAGGATTTAGCTCTATTCTGCAAATCAGTCACATGGATTTTGAAAATATTTTCGAAATATTATTTCCTTTTCCTCCCTATCAGGGAAGAGGAAATGCAAATATAGTCTACTTAGGTCATTGTGGAGTGAGTAGGATAACATCAAAAGAAAGAACTTAACCATTCATCATATTTCTACACTCCTTAAAAAAATCAAAACAAGCAAAAAAGGTCAATAACTTATAACAAGATGCTAGTGACAAGTGTAAGCTTGAACTGAGCAATAGGAAGATCTGACGATAAAAAGATGGATGTTCAAAGCATTATATTGATATAAGAACAACAACATATTGATCAAAGAATCATAGAATCATTTAGGTTGGAAAAGATCTTTAAGATCTTCGAGTCCAACTGTTAACCTAGCACTGCCAAGTCCACCACTAAACCATGTCCCTGAGCACCACGTCTACACGTCTTTTAAATACCTCCAGGGATGGTAACTCAACCACTTCCCTCTGCGGCCTGTTCCAATGCTTGACAACCCTTTCGGTGAAGAAATTTTTCCTAATATCCAATCTAAACCTCCCCTGGCACAACTTGAGGCCGTTTCTTCTCGTCCTATCGCTTGTTACTTGGGAGAAGAGACCGACCCCCATCTCGCTACAACCTCCTTTCAGGTAGTTGTAGAGAGCAATAAGGTCTCCCCTCAGTCTCCTTTTCTCCAGGCTAACAATCCCAGTTCCCTCAGATGGTCCTCATAGGATATTGATATTAATATTGACATTAATATAAGCAATTTACCAAATATGCATTATGTTTTTGTTAGATTCACATGCCATTTGTGGTACAGATGATCTCAGTTTCTGCTTCAGAGATTTGATGACATAGTGTAAGTATGTATTAACCCTTGTGCTAATTATCAGATGTAGTTTACATTCATTCTTATTCCTTTTGTAATTCTCATGTCAGAAATTTACAACAGATTATTTTCCACTCTCTGATGCATTATGAAAAATTAATTAATTTTATGAAGTTATTGTGGTTTGGCTGAGAGAGAAAGTATTTTTTATGGAATCTATAAAACATTTTCCTCTCTCTTTGACAAAAACATTTACTGGAATTTGCACTGAAGGAAAAATGTGCCAAGTTAGAAGACAGATAGATGGTTGGCACAGTGTTCTATACATACGTTGATGCAGGAAGATTGTTCCTTTTGTGAAGGGTGTAACTCCACAGAAAAGAAGAAAGGAAAAAAATATCCTTTGAGGAATTCTCAGAGCTTTAACTTAAAAGAGAGTCTGCTTTAAATCTTTCCATGTTTGACATGACTAAAAATAGGATTTTGCTTTTTATCTGCCTGTACCCTACCTTTTGTTCCCAGAGCCTCCTCTGGGAGGAGACTTTGTCAGAGAAACCTGTATAGCGGTACCCACAACCGGTACCTTGGTAGGCAGCAGTGGTGCAGCCCAAGAGCTGCAGCCAGGCTGGGAGTCGGGACAGACTTAATTGGGACAGGGTTTGGAAGAAGGCTTGGGGAAGAAACAAGCTGAGCAGTGCAGCTTTACTTCTGGGGTGGGAGAGCTTGCAAAATGGGAGTCTGGAGGATCCAGGGACTAAGGGTCTGGGTCAAGTGAGAGAGTTAATCAAATGGCCTGAACAACGCACACTGGACCTGGTTTGGGGATAGGGATAGGTACATTGGAGCATTGCTCTTCTGTCTCTCTTCACCATCTTCTTTCTAGCTCTTGGAAGAAAACCAGCCTCAAAAAAAAAAAAAAAAAAGAATGTCTTGTTTCTCTCTGACTTGCAAGTGTTACTAGTTAATATAAAACCATTGGAAGACTCAGAGTGTTATATGAAGTTATTGCAAACCCAATGCCTAAATATAATTACAGTAACACCACCAATGTAGACACAACTTCAAAAGCCTCCAAAAACACTCAAAACTGCGTATTAAAATAAGATAGCTTTTAAAAAACAGGACAAGTAGCCAAAACCAAGTATCCCCACCACCACCTTTCTTCCCACCCATGGTGACCTTGCAATGCCCATCCTTTTTTCTTCCTGCTTTTGCTCTAACAACTTCCAGCAGCTTACTGTACAGAGTCTCTCCTAGGTCTTGAGGAGGTCTGCTTGTTCTGTAGGCATCTCTGAGGCTTCGCTGTGGCTTGTTCTTTGCCACAGACAGGCCTCTGCAACTGCTGCAATGCGTCCCGGCCTCCCCAAGCTCTCCTTCTCCCCAGCTGAGCGTGCTCAGGTCTCAGAGCAGGCACTGCTTCCTCCCCATGGGTTTATCTGACTTCACGAAGAGAAGCCAAAAAGAGGGCAAATGCAGCAGCCTTCTGGCCTGCAGCTCAGCTGCATTACACACAGAATAAGCTATGAACACACAAAAATAGTTTTGATATTTAATTTATCAATCATGTTTACCCTGAAGTGTAGTGTATTTCCAGTATACCAAAGACCCAAGGAAATGATGTGGCTGAAACTAAGCAACCACTACAGCAAACTCATACCAAGCCAAAAAAAACGGAGACACCCACTTACCACTCAGAGAATATTTCTTCAAAAAACAGCCATGCCATATCTGATTTCTTGGTCATAATCCTCAACGGATGCTTAAACAAGTATCTGAGGAATTAAAATCCTTACTGAAAATTAAGGACTCAAGAGAGTCATTAGTTTTAGTACCTATTATGACCTTCCTGATGTCCCCTCCCTGCTGCACAGGGGTTAACAGCTCTTCCCTCCCTGCATCGCCCAGGATGCAACTGCACATTTATCTACTCAGTTAATGTAATTAAATATAAGTAAAAGCAGTCCAGTAGAGCCTGCATTTAGCCTCGATTTTACTGGTGTGATTAAGCACCCCTGAGCTCAAAAGCCTTTCCTCGTCCCTCCTGGCAGTTTGAGGCTATGGGTCTGTGAGTGGCAGAGCTAATCTAACAGGTTGCTGCTGTAAGGGAAGGACTTGCTTTGCTCTCCCTGCTCCTAGCCCAGGGCTCTGATGCTTGTCAGACCCTTCCATAAGCAGATTAAACCAAGATGATGGATTTTTTTAATTGTTGAATTTAATTGCTTGGGGAGAAGTTGGCACAAGGTAATAGGAGAGACAGAGCAGTGCTTTTTGGGCCAGTGAGCTGCTGGGTTGCCTTATCCCATTTCACAGTAGGCTACCATTAGTCTCCTGATCAGATGAAGGATATTGTCTCTCTATTGACTTCAGAGGAGAGGTGAGGGTGATCAACGTGCTAATAAAATACTGTCAAGGCAAGTGGTGATCTGAAATCCTCAGATCAAGAGCAAAGTACCCAGAAGATGCTCCTCGGACAAACATGTCCTTAACACACAAAAATTCTATGGTATGCAAGAGGTCAAACTACATGAGCTAATGGTCCCTTCTGGCATTTTAAAAATATAAGAAAACAGCATAAATAAGTAAATAACTTGAAAACAGCCCATTGCTAGGATCCAGGATTTTGGTTTGGACTTAAATCTAGTTTTAAAGTGTCCCTCCTCTCCCTGCCAAGTTTTTTAGAACTGAAAGGACAGAAAATTGATCCAGAAGTATGGGCTTCTAGAAAAAGAAAAAGAAAAGAAAGAGAAAGAGAAAGAGAAAGAGAAAGAGAAAAAGAAAAAGAAAAAGAAAAAGAAAAAGAAAAAGAAAAAGAAAAAGAAAAAGAAAAAGAAAAAGAAAAAGAAAAAGAAAAAGAAAAAGAAGCCTTTACTCATGGACTTAGATGAGATAAACTGGCGAGTACCTTAAACTATGTTTCAGTCAGAAGTTGCTGTTCTAGCACTGCTTTTTTCTTCCCCTTCATCCAAAACAGGTATTGGAAACCTTTTGAGTTTAGATATTGCATCAACAGTGGGTAAATAGAGCAGCTCTTTGGTTCTGGCATGGGACCAGGATGAGGTCAGATTTGCTACAATAACAAAAACAGGCAGAATTTAGAAAACGATTTAACAGTGGCAACTGTATAACTGCTGACACTGGCCGATTGCAC
Organism: Platalea leucorodia; assembly: GCF_965183815.1. Lineage (NCBI taxonomy): Eukaryota > Metazoa > Chordata > Aves > Pelecaniformes > Threskiornithidae > Platalea > Platalea leucorodia. The sequence goes on from NC_138859.1 coordinate 35,251,572, forward strand.
TCAAAGGCAGCTGTACCGTAAGAGTCAGGGCATTTATTTTCTTGCTCTTTGGCATTCTCTTTCTCCAACTCTTTATATACCACCATTTCTATGGGAGATTATTTCAGAACAAACACTGTGGGCTAGAACTTACCATGTGACTGAAGTTGCTTCATTCAGGACTTAACTGAAAAATACTTTTTACTTTAAGAGATAATGTGAAATTGGACTTCAAATTGTCTTCTATCCAGATAAACATTATGAAAAGAAGTCTTCAGTGTTAAGCACTTGCCTTTATTTTTCTCTGGGTGAGACTGATTTAGCTACTTTCTAGGGTCTAGATCTAAATACGCTATTGACAGCTTCAGTAAAAACTCCCACTGTGGCTAAGAATGAAGTCACTTGCATCCCCCTACCTCTGCTGGCCCAACAGGCAAGCACAGTGCTATGGCTGACATTGTACTTTGCACTTCCTAGCAGCCTGTGATTTCAGTTTTATTTTTTCTTCTTCTGGTTTTTTTTTTTTTAATTGTTTGAGGTGCTTCAACCCCTCCCAACCCCCAGTTTCTGTAGGAGTCAAGATGAACATGCTGTCAGTAGGTGTGTATAGGCCTCCAGATTTTTTCAGTCAATGTCCTAACACAGAATTGAACCTTGAAGCTGAGAGCAAGCAGAACAGCGTGAGTCACTGTGAAAGGACAGGAACACGAGGGCAGTTTAAAATAGTTTCTTTCTCCCAAGAGTGGTTCCTTTCTGAGGCCAGCTGCTGCTTCAACCTGAAAAAGGCTGCGAGCAGTTCTCTTTTGATTTGGGCTCTGTTTGGGCTCATACTCCATATTTATTTGCTGTTCCTCTCTTCCCCTGGCTCTACATTTCACTATCCTTTTCTTGGATTTTCCCTTTTCCTCTATTCTTTGTTTCCTTATAGGCCTATGTTGTGGCAATGAGAGTGCTGGTATGCCTGGAGATGTGTCCCAGCTGCATCCCAAACCTATACCTGGATGAGATGCAGGTGTGCCCTCCCTCTTCCCCCAGAAGGGACCTATGCCATGCTCTCTCAGGTGAACCCATGTGGACTCCAGAAAGGATGAGGACTGTGAGGCATGCTGTATGGACTTCCTTCTGATTGCAGAAGGAAGCAGCTTCCATACAAATCGTCGTGACTCTTTCTGTTCTGAAGTAATTTTCCATAGAAGCAATGGTTTGTAGTCTGGCTGTGTTAAATATTAAATTTACCTATTTAATTAATTGGACATATTTGAAAAAAATTCCACTGTAAACAAAGTTGAGAAATAGCACCTTAAAGTTTGTTAATGTATTTATGGAGATCAGCCAAGCATACAATGGCAAAGTAATAACTGAGTTTGCTCTGTACATAATTTCCTTATTCTGGATTATATCAGCTCTTGCCCATATACAATTAGTGAACCTGACATACCACAGCTAATGTTCTGCCAAATGCTGAACCCACCCAGACTCAGATATGTGTGCTATACCCAGGCCACTCCCAACTTTTGTGTATGTGGAGTTTCACACTGGGTAAACTTCAAAACATTCAAACTGCAGTGCGATCAGGATGAGTGCTTCCCATGCTGGTAGGGGTAAAACCAGCTTAGTCTACAATACACTTGTCTCAAACCCAGAAAGGTTTTGTTTTTAGGAATCACACTGTAAACCATGACATACAGGCTAGCTTTCAGCAAAGAGCAGGGCTACAGCAAGGTGAAAGTCTTTGGAGAAACAGAGGCTGTTAATCCACATGTAGCTCCTTGTCACTGGAGGCAGACTATGGTAACCACTTAGCTCAGAAAAAACTCCTCATCTAAGCATTTCCTAAAAAAGTCCATGTGAAATTTAGTTCTGGTAGGTTTAATTGCAAAGAGCAACACAGCGCACAGACATAGTACAGTGTGGAAATGTTTCTATGAGGCGACATTGCTTTTTGTATGAGGAGTTCCCAGCTAAAACCTAGACAGAACAAAGACTTGAGGCACAGAGAGGAGAGAGCACCTGGGCTTTCTAGTTTTTAATCATGATTACACAGAAGCACTAAGCACAAAGCCATGGTCTGTTTGCTGGGCTGGTGACATGAAACATCTGCCTGCATGCGTTGCTGTCTTTTGGCCAAGCGTGTGAAGGCTTGATGTGCTCCCTTTCCACATGCCTGCCCCACTGCCTGATGCATGGTCCTGCCAGCCCCTAGGGAACAGGGCAGGCAGCAGGGCCTTGGACACCCTGATTTTCCTGAAAATCAAGAATGCTAACAGTGGGAAATGGGAGGCATATGTTTGCCCATGTGCCATCTGTTTCACAGCACCAAGCAACGCTGCAATTGTCTGTAGATCAAGCAACTGGTTCAAGACTCCCGCTGATGCTTTGCAGTGTAGCAGTGCAGCAGTGCTCTGCTCGTCCTTCCCAGGGTTTGAACTTAATGTCTGACACCCTAATAACTTCTTTCCCCCTGCAGGAAGGTGAATGCACATAACCCTGGGCATGGGTGAGCCCAGGGATCCCTCAGGGAGGGGATCTGTGATACAGACTATGTGGGACTCCAGTATGGGGAATGAAAGGATGAGGGTGTAGAATGAGCCCTGATGTGGGGAAAAATGTGCTGTGGGGGATCTGGGGAGAGTCCTGCCAGCAGGGAGAGAGGAAGCACAAGGAAAGAGTAGGGCTGCACACAAGAGAGGGGAAAAGGAGGGACCACAGCCCCAGGAGAACAGTAGCGTGCATACACAGCTCTGCTTTAGAGGGGGCTGCAGAGGTGGGCCTGCCCATGAGGAGTAAGTGGAAATGAGATATATTTAGAGATGCTAGGGCTGGAATAAGTTTGCCTGAAGATGCCTGGGAAAGGAAAGGACTGACTGGGGCTTGCACAGCCCCCTGCGAGAGCAGAGCCTGGGAAATCACGCCAGGAGCTCTTGCATTACAGGAGACTGGAACAGAGCATGGTAAGGTGGAACGCTTCCCCACTGGAGGCGAATGCCCCCAAGCCTTGCTGCTGGCCCCAGGTTGAGCTGCCACAGAGCTACAGGAGCTGAAGAAGAACAGTCCTTGGGGACCTGGGCCTCAGCCATCTCTCAAGGGCTCTGCTTGGAAAAGTGCCACTGTGGGAAGGGAGAGCCAAAGCAGCAGTAATATGCTCTGCCTCTTCCTAATTAAATCTCAAATGCTGATGTCAGGAGCAGGCAATTCCAAAGTGTTGGAAGTCAAGCAAGTGGGGAAGAAGGCCAGCTTGGCTGAGCAGGGATCTTCTTCTAGAACTTAGGTGGAAAAGGAAAGTGTATGGACATTGGAAGCAAGGACAGGCGACACGGGAGGATTACTGAGATGCTGTTTGCCACTGTAGGGAGACAATTTGTGTGGTCAAAACTCGATTAGAGTTCAAGCTGGCCAGCACTGTGAAGGACAACAAAAAGGGCTTTTTTTAAATATGTTAACAGCAAAAGGAGGATCAGAGATAACACTGGTCTGTTACTTGATGAGGTTGGTCACCTCACAAATAGGGACGTAGACGAAGCGGAGACGTTTAATGCCTTCTTCGCCTCTGTCTTTAACACCGATGATGGGCCTTGGGACCCCCGGAGCCCTGTATTGGAAGACCGTGACTGGGGGGATGATAAACTCCCAGCCCACTCTGAACTTGTTTGAGACTTGCTGCTCCAGCTGGATGCACATAAGTCTATGGGGACTGATGGGATTCATCCCAGGTTACTGAAAGAGCTGGCCAATGTCATCGTGGGACCTGTCTCCATTATTTTTCAACAGTCTTGGGAGTCTGGAGAGGTCCCAGTCAACTGGAAGCTGGCAAATGTTGTGCCAATTTTCAAGAAGGGTAAGAAGGAAGCCCCTGGTAATTACAGGCCTGTCAGTCTCACTTCAGTGCCTGGTAAAATTAGGGAGAAGGTTATTCGGGGGGGTTATTGAAAAACACTTGAGAGACAATGCAGTCACTGGTCATAGCCAGCACGGGTTCATGAGGGGAAAGTCCTGCTTAACTAACTTAATTTCCTTTTATGACAAGGTCACCCATCTAGTTGACTAACGGAAGCCAGTAGATGTGGGGTTTTTTTGATTTTAGCAAAGCTGTTGATAGTGTCTCTCACAGTATCCTTCTGGACAAAATGTCCAGCACACAGCTAGACAAGTCCATAATATGATGGGTGAACAATTGGCTGATGGGTCGGGCTCAACAAGTTTTAGTAAATGGGGTTACATCAGGATGGTGGCCAGTCACCAGTGGGGTCCCCCAGGGCTCAATTTTAGGGCCGGTGCTCTTTAATGTTTTTATAAATTATCTGGATGCAGGAGTCAAATGTACATTAAGTAAGTTTGCCAACGATACTAATCTAGAAGGAGCTGTGGACTCCCTCGAGGGTAGAGAGGCCTTACAGAGAGATCTGGATAGACTAGAGAGCCAGGCAATCACCAACCGTATGGAACTTAACAAGAGCAAGTGCTGGATTCTGCACCTGGGATGGGATAATCCTGGTTATACATACAAATTGGGGGAGGAGAGGCTGGAGAGCAGCCCCGTGGAAAGAGATCTGGGGGTTTGGGTTGATGGCAAGTTGAATATGAGTCAACCGTGTGCCCTGGCAGCCAAAAGGTCCAACTGTGTCCTGGGGTGCATCGAGCATAGCATAGCTAGCCGGTCGAGGGAGGTGATTGTCCCACTCTACACCGCACTGGTGCGGCCCCATCTCAAGTACTGTGTGCAGTTTTGGGTGCCTCAATATAAGAAGGACATCAAACTATTGGAGTGTGTCCAGAGGAGGGCAACCAAGACAGTGAAAGGTCTCGAGGGGAAGACTTAGGAGGAGCGGCTGAGGTCACTTGGTTTGTTCAGCTTGGAGAAGAGAAGGCTGAGGGGTGACCTCATCGCAGTCTACAACTTCCTCAAGGGGGGCAGTGGAGGGGGAGGTGCTGATCTCCTCTCTCTGGTGACCAGCAATAGGACACGGGGAAATGGAATGAAGCTGTGTCAGGGGAAGTTCAGTTTGGATATTAGGAAAAGGTTCTTCACTGAGAGGGTGGTCAGTTACTGGAACAGGCTCCCCAGGGAAGTGGTCATGGCACCAAGCCTGTCAGAGTTCAAGGAGCGTCTGGACGATGCTCTTAGTCATATGGTTTAGTTTTAGGTAGTCCTGTGAGGAGCAGGGAGTTGGACTCGATGATCCTTATGGGTCCCTTCCAACTTGAGATATTCTATGATTCTACAAGACTTCTCCCCATGCTAGCTTAAGGGTGTGGTTCAGTTGTTCTGTGCTTATTCAGCCAAACATTCAAGCATGCGGTTAACTTTTGGGCACATGATTCAGTCCCTGGGACTCTGGTGGGCCTAAATCGTGTGCTTAACTTTTAATTTGTGCTGAAGCACTTTGTTGAACAAGAAGTTCAGGGAGTTAGTCCACTGAAATCACTACCTCCAGAGTCACTAAAAACAGAGAGAAAGGAGAGAAGAACCAAGCCTGCTCCTTCCCTTTTGGCTGGGATAAAAAAAGTTGGGATACTTAAAAAAAAAAACCACACACACACTTGTTTCGACATTATTTATGGGATAACAGATACCAAGACAGGAGACCACCATTAAGCAACTGCGTATCTTAAAAGACACTGCATAAAAAGGCCAACTATGATATTGAACCTAGTTTTCTTCTCCCATCACTGCAAAATTGTCATAAATGCTGACATTAGAGGTGCTGCTCTATGATGCCAGAAAAAGGAGAATTAGGACTGATCTTTACAATCATCTACTTTGAGCAATTCATGTTGATCACATGAGCATCCAAACATTTATGTTTTATTTATAAATAACCCAACCCTTTTCCAGCTCACTTCCTGGTAAAAAGGCAGTATTCAAGCCACAGAAATCCTTTGTATCATGTAGTGCTCATTAAACTTTGACTGATGCCTGTTGTATACTGAATGCTTTGTTTCAAGCTTGCAGAGGTCGTTCTGGGATGCTTCCCCACAATGTTACTGTGGCTGTGTTTAACAAGCACTTAAAACTCAGAGCATGTATTTGTAGCAAAAATGAGAATATGTGGCTGTATGTCAAGTGCTATTGAAAATCGCAGCCTCCCCCAATGCTGGGGGGAGGGAATTTCTGCAATTATCAGCAGGAAACTTCTGGAAGTCTGAAATAATAAGAGGAATAATAGAAATCTAAGTGTGATTTAGGAATGTAAATACTTTTCCATTCCACTATTGGGTATCTGTAAATAGTTTAGTTTCAGAATTTTTTTAAAAGTTCCAGAAATATGACTATATATTTCAGAGTTGCTGGGAAGCAGTAGTCAAATACCTCTTGCTCTGGTATGATGCAAAATTCTACCTGTTTACATAAATTGTAAGATTATTAATGTGAAAGCCACACTCTCTCAAGCTGGCCAGCTTGAAAAAATCCCAGTTAGCAGCCCTTGGGACATCATTAATTTTATGTCCCTTAAGAACAACAGGAAATACTGTGGTGTTTTCTAGAAGCTGAGTTTTATACAGACCCACTGTGTGCATCACCCACAGCACCACAATCCACAAAAATTTATGATCTTCATTCTAGCATTCACTCAGCAGTTAGCTTGGAAATCATTGAGCCCTGGGTATGTCCTTTACCTCTGTCTTCAGATGGGAGATAACAATATGCTCACTGTGAAAATTTCAGTATCCTTTCCTCCTTCACAGGTGTCTAGGAATCTCACTGTATAATTTGCTGGTGTACCCCCTTATCAGGTTCAGAAGTAAACATCAGATGACTGTGTGTGATAATTACTGTGCCTGCTGCATTTTATTGACTCATTTTAACAGCAGGAATTGCATCATTTGTAAAAACAAGTCACTTTTTCCCCCTCTCAGAATTCCCATAAAAAGTTCAATGATTTAGAGTCCACTGCCTTCACTTTCATAATTTCTACAAATGCATTAACACTGAATTTTATAATGTGATGCATAGGGAAATTATAGGCCTGTTTCTAGATTGGCAATGGACCCATTCAGTTGTCACAGAATAGCAGTGTGATGCTGACATTAATTTCCAATAGCCAAAGTTACACCCTTCTTGAGTCCTGTGGGACTATGCAAAATTTAAGGAATGTTTAGGGGAAGGGAACTGGGGAAGAACAAAGTGGGGACTAGACAGAAAGGGGTATTAAAGGACCAGTCACATGTAAAACAAGGCTGTCAGTACATGTGTCTGAGCCCCGCTCCTGATCCCCGCAGTCTCTCCTGCCTTCTCATTTAATCCTTTTTCTTAACTGTCTCTCTGCATAATCTCACTTTCTATCCTCTGTGTGTGTTTGAGGGCTGCAAGGACTAGGTGCCAGCTACGGGGGGGGGGGACGACACACGACCAGCAGGAGTGGATTTGGTGCCAGCTACTGGAGTCATAGCAAGGGTGTAGGTGCCCCTGGTGGTGTCATCTACTGAGCGAGTGAGGGTCCCAGTGCCATCTGGCGAATGTGCAAGAGCTTATGAACCCAGAGAGTGTCGTGTGTGTGTGTGCCTGCACTAGTGACCTCCTGTCTCTGCCAGCCCAAGAGGAGAGGGGGTTTGGCTGTCTGTGATTGTGTGTTATGTCATGGTGGTGCAGGTGGGTGCTGCTGAAGGCAATGCCTTGTCTGTGTGACAGGACAGTCAAGTGAAAAGGAAGTTGCAGCTGAAGGGTGTGATTATGGTTTGTATTTACAGCTCTTGCTCAATAGAAGGGGCTGAGCTAGTGGCAGTTATTAGTTGATTTATCACTTCAGATACTTGGCCCGGCACTAGAGCCCACAGCTGGGGTGTCAGTTTTAGATGTAAGGCCTGATTGAGGTCTTTATCCTCTCTCTATGGGGACTGATCTGGAACATCTAGTCACATCAGCTTTGACAAACCATTCACCTCAAAATCTTGCCAACATGTCCAAGTTCCTTGAACCTCATTTCATTCTATCTTTCCCTGCTTTGTTGCTGTAGCTTTTGCTTTTTCAGTGAGGTTCATATACTGATTATACCATTCTGCAGCGGAACGAGCAGATGCTCACATTTCTTCTTCTCTTGGTGTCATGGCTACATGAAGCAAAGAGCACTGAGTATTTTCCAACACATTTCTTTGGGATTTAAATTCCACCACTGCAGAAATTAATATAAGACATTGCTACAAAGTCTTATTCTTTCCAAAAAGCATTCTCCAAGGATAGAATATTGGGTAACAAGCTGGAGTAAACTTATGTGGAGGGTGTTTAGTTTCCTCCTGGATGAACTTTACAGCTGCTGTGTATTTTGGAGCATTACTAAAACATACATTATAAAGAGAGACTGATGGAATGTAGGTTGATTTATTGTATTTAGCTGTATATCAGGAATAGTATGAGGAATAGTGTGGCCAGCAGGACCAGGGAGGTGATAGTGCCCCTGTACTCTGCACTGGTGAGGCTGCACCTCAAGTACTGTGTTCAGTTTTGGGCCCCTCACTACAAGAAGGACATTGAGGTGCTGGAGCGTGTCCAGAGGAGGGCAACGAAGCTGGTGAAGGGTCTGGAGCACAAGTCTTATGAGGAGCAGCTGAGGGAACTGGGGTTGTTTAGCCTGGAGAAGAGGAGGCTGAGGGGAGACCTTATCACTCTCTACAACTACCTGAAAGGAGGTTGTAGTGAGATGGTGGTCAGTCTCTTCTCCCTAGTAACAAGGGATAGGACGAGAGGAAATAGCCTCAAGCTGTGCCAGGGGAAGTTTAGGTTGGATATTAGGAAAAACTTCTTCACCGAAAGGGTAGTAAGGCATTCGAACAGGCTGCCCAGGGAAGTGGTTGAGTCTCCATCCCTGGAGGTAATTAAAAGAAGGGTAGACGTGGTGGTTGAGGACATGGTTTAGTGGTGGACTTGGCAGTGATAGGTTAATGGTTGGACTCGATGATCTTAAGGGTCTTTTCCAACCTTAATGATTCTATGATATTTTTTTGTCTCTAGAACAGAGTTGTCTGTTACTTTGTAAAAAATATCTTTTGCTCTGCAAGATCTACCCTCACACTTTGAACAATGGCGTATTGACCATCTTTCTATTAAAACTTTATATTTTTACTGACAGTGTAAGAATGAGGTAATGAGTTGGTTTAACTGTGACAGCTATTATCAGAATTAAATCAATGGTGCAGAAATAGTGGTTACTAACATAATGCGTAACAGGTGTTTGCATCCTAACTTTCCTTTTAATGGCATCCAAGAATACGGCTTCAAATTTGGATGCACTTCAGTTACAGAATAAATATTATTATTCTCTCTGAAGAACTACAGGCCTGTCCCTCCAAGAAAATGCTTAAGATGATAATGGAGAGAAGGACTGACTTCAAAAGGATTTTGTATAGAGGTAGGAAATAACCATTACCCATCCTCTCCAAAATTTTGCATATGTTTAGCGCTAACTGTAAAATTGTTTTCCTGCAGTTTAAAGCTGAATAAAATTCCCAGTGAAGTCAGTCAATAAGCATCACAGTGTCAAATCCAAAGAAGTAAAAGTAAATATTATTTCTGCCTGTCCAGGTCAGAGTATTTTACTTTTAAGATAAGCTGCTTAGGACCTTCATTTTTGTTCATAAAATTCCCCAAGGAAAATCCTTCCAAGTGCACTTTCAGCTCTTTAATTCAGAGGGAAACGTTATGCATAGCTTAGAGATGATGTACATTTCCCTTGCTGGTTTCCTGCAAGCCTCTCAGTTCCTTCAGGGATCATTCATGTTACAGCATATTCTATCCCTGGTTTGTTAATCACACAGAGAATAAGGAAGAATATTAGGATCTATCTGAAATGTGAATATTTTATCACAAATTCCAAGCACTCATTGAAGTGTTTGCTACCCAGTAAGGCACTCAGTGGAAAGATTTTGCTAAACTGTGATTAACTGCTCAACTAAGGCCTGAAAGTCCTTCCCTGAAAAGATGGTGGTGCCAGTGAGTTCGAGTGTCAGATCTGTCTGCCTCTAAACAGATTCCTGTCATCACTTCCAGGTTTCCTGGCTTTTAAACCAAATTCTTAGAGCACTGCCAGTGCACTGCAGCATGTTATGGTTGGAAGGAGTCCAACAGCAATTTAGCTTTAAGGATAACAAAGGCAGGAAGCAGGGAACATAGGCACCATATATTTCTAAGCCTGCCGAAACATGCTTCCATAGATGCGTTGTTGAACAACAGGGGAGTATTGCCAAAAACATTAAGTGACCTTTAAGGGGAAAGTTACTGTTACTTGTAACAGGAGCTGAAACCCTTCCTTTTAAAATATAAATCATTACCATTAATTTGGCCAGTTACTTTTGTAGACGCATTTCAAGGCTGCATTTGTGTTTTGTATCCCATCATTGAGTTACTCTCCCTTTGCATGCCTGGTATGTAGATGGAATCTGTTTCACTGCTTTTGCTGATTAGATAACAAAACAGACTGTAATGAAAATTATAAAGCTAAAGGCTATTTGTAAGAGCTGATTGAAATCTTTCCAATGAATATTTCAACAGGATTTCATCTAAGATTCACTTTCATAAAATATTCCCAAGCAATGTAATTACAGATTTTTTTTTCTTCAGGATGAGTATTGAAAAAAATTCTTCTATATGTACATTTTGATATGCAAATATTTTAAAAATATTTAAGAATACAGTTTCATCTGTTTTATAACTAACCCCATCTTTTTAATTCTGTGAAAAGTTTCTTCTATAGTTTATTCTCAAGAAAAATACTTCCTGAGGACTGTTTTTAATTCCACTTCCCTTTGCCTTGCCATCTGCATTTACTTGAAAAGCATAGGGTGAACTGAAACTTATTTGTAATATTGAAGATTGCTCTGCTCTAGTTAAAGCTTTTTAAACTCTTGCTCTTTCATTTTAACTAGGTTTTCTGCTTTGTCATCTTGGCTTATATTTTTTTGCTGAGGAATGAGGTTCTTTTTCAGGGCCTGTTCTACATTCAATACTTGAAGCAGGGAAAAAGTGGCATGGCTTAAGCACTAAACAGAGACTGCTCTCCACAGCCTCTCTGTATCTTTGCAATCAGTTGAGAAGCCAGCATTATTAAAGAGTGATAAATCTGTCCTGGGCTGCTAGTATAAAAGTTATATCAAAAAAGCTATATGTTAGCATAAGTTATTCCTGGAGACAAAGTTTGGGTTCCAAACTCCAAAACAAACTTTCTGTCTATCATGCTGACTGTTTCAATGAACCTCTGTGCCTTAGCCTCCATCTATAAAATGAAAATTGTCACACTTCCCTACCACACACAGCTATAGCATGGAAGCATTCATGTTTCTGGGAACCTCAGGTATTGCAATAATGTTGGAAATGAACAAGAGAAATAAAAAGATATGACTCTTCCCTTTCTATGCCAGAAACAGCAGGAATAATTCTACTTCATTCTAAGGCAGTTGAGCTTCTGAATTTCTAGTCTTTATCAGATTTGCATTTTGATGTCTACCTGATTATTTGTTAGAACTAGGAAATAGCCAGAGATGCCTGTGTGCTATCTTTGCTTGGTCAAAGGTTGATTTTATCTGAGGATATTCTTGAACCACAAGACTTGTCTGAGCATTCTGAGCTGTAGACAAATTCAGATCCAGTGTCAGTCTTTAAATTTGTGGCTAAACCTGATCGTTGAGGACTGAATCAAAATCTAAGTTCCTGGTGTTATAGAACTCTATTTATTGAATTAGTTCAGTACTATAATAGTGACAACTCTCGCATTGTGCAAAGATTACAGGTCTCTCAAATGGCCATAATATATAATGGGACTGGAGCTGAGTTTCTTAGCCCAAATGTTTCAACCATTATAAATGCATAACACAGAAAAAAAAGAAGCCAAATTATTTCTAGTGCTCAGGATTGAGATCAGAAGGATACTTGAAACAGACCTAATGTGCTGTGCTTGAGAATTACTAAGGTAAATTGATACATTATGTGTGTTATTGAAATGATTATTTCACACCTCAAATGTAAGTGCATTTTTTGGAAGTTCTATTGATTTATGCAATAACAGCTGCTCCTGAAACTTTCTCTGCTAATGATTCATCAGGATACACACTCAGGGAAGAGCAGAGGCAGAAATGATGTTGTGTCTGGAAAGGTGAAGGCAAGTTACTGAGAGAGATGCAGGCAATGGGGAGGGCACATCCATCAGTTGGTGACAAGGTGCTCTTTACGTAGGATACACATGGTGTGTGGGAAAGGATATGGTGTCTCTTCTCCACCAGGGTATCTTAGAAATGCACTGGGCAATATGAGCAACCAACTGAACAGTGGAGTATTTTTCCTCCTTGGTACGGTGGTCTTTTATGTAAGTAAATCAGTAATTCTTATGACGCATCTCTAGACCTATAGTTTTAGGCTGCTTCTATGAAAGACTCAGCTCTGACTGCTGAGCTACAGCTCATTGTTGCCTCCCTTGTGCTGTCTGGGAGAGCTGAATTGTCCAACTGGGAGATCAGGTGAGTGTCAGAACTAGGACAAGGGAAGGGACAGAAGCAGCCACCAGGCATGCCAGAGACAGAGGAGGGGAGCAGGATTTCTCCTTTGACAGGGATGAGCTGTTAGATCTGCTCACCCCATTTCGTGAAACCACACCCTCAAGCTGCTATTCAGCAAAGCAGCTAAGCACATGCTTCAGTGTTTAACTTAAACCTGTGACACCTTGAGCGTAAGGGGACAGATCTAGTGTCCTCAGTTACTGTTTTCAACATGGTAAATTTCTAAAAGAGCTAGCTTTTTTTGTCACAAAGTGTTGACAAGATTTTGTCACTTTTTAAAAAGATTTGGCTCCTATATAGGAACTCTGATTGGGAACATATGTTGGAGTCAAGCGGCTGGACTTAATCGGCCTGCTTATAGGAATGCTTTAACAGTTAAAAGGGTTGGATTTCAGTAATTACTCAAGAGAAAGAATGTGTGGATTTTAGGTGTTGTAGATACCAGCTAGCTTAGCTCTGTGTTCACTACTGGCCATATGTCATCCGCTCACTAGTGTCATCAACAATCCCATGGAAATTACAGGACCTGACAATGAATGTTGTTTTTTTAAGTCAAGTCCAATCCTAAACCTAAGCTAACCCTTGTGCTGAACACACCTCAGTAATGAGAACCTGTCCCAGAATTAGGTGTAGCCTATCAGCCCTTGTTGCTATTAAATGTCCTGGCTTCCCAGACACTGCAGGAGAGCCTAGAAAGAACTTGGGGCCTTTTTGTCCTGAAACATAACCCTAATCCCCAAACTAATGCTAGTCATGAATAGTCCCTGCCCATCAGATGGCAAAACACTGAAAACTCATTTTAAATAATGTGCACAACCCCTCATCTTGATCCTTATCCTAGCCATAAGATGTTAGTCTTCCTAAATAAGTAATGCCAAATTACTCTTACCCATAGATCAGCAAACCTTTTGTTGCACTATCAACATATCCATCATCAAGTGAAATTCACATGTTGCAGTTCAGTACCTCAGGACTCTATGGCAAACCCCAGCCCCCCAATTTAGCCTTAAACATGATTCAGCAACTGAAACTCATCCCAAAATTAAGCAGAATCCATTCACCACCAGCAGCTCCACCCTTCCTTTCGCCAGGTGGAGTCTACAGGAACCAACAGTAGATCAAGCACATAAGACAATGTTATTCTAAACCTTAATCCCAAATTTAATCACTTCCATAACACCACCACCACAAATCCAGTCCTCTTTAGGAACAATCACAGGCCATTTGCCTTGGCAGAAATGGTTTTTATGTAAATTGTGTAGTTGTAGGAAAATTGAGGAAAAAAAAAAGTTATTCTTAACCTTCTTACCTTAAGCCTAAACTGAACCTTTCACCTAAAAAAGACCCTCGTACACATCTTTCAAATTGTGCCTTTTCTCAGCTTGGTCCTTAAGTCCTACAGTGCTGCCTTCTGATGAATACTTCCCCAACCATAAACATAGCCTGGAAACCCCTGTTTCTGTGCAGGTCCCCAAGAATCTCTGTTGAACTCTGGCCTCAGCTTTTGCTCCAGCAGTACTGGTATTGAACTGATGTGATGAACTGATCTACTCAGCTTCTTCTATTCTAAAATCTGCTTTCTTCCTCCACAACCACAACTCTCACCTTGAGGCCTACAGTTCTCGAACTTCTACCAAATCAACAAAGCACTCCTGCCTAGGTGACTGTAGTCACCAAACCTCTCCAAGGCCTTATATGGTCCAGTAATAAACCCTGAATTGCTGTACTTTAAACCCAACCCAAACCTACAGCTTAATGACTCCTGTTCTCCAGACACTTGGACAAAGTAACACAACCCCTCATCCTAACAATACATACCTTGCAGAACCCAGCTATAAACTGAAATCTGTGGCCTCTACCATCATGAAACCTTTCTTCCAATATTTAACTGATGCTCTTAAGTGATGATCTTTAGAAATAAACACTGCACTTAATTCATCCCTTGTGTAATTCTATGGGCTTCAGTGGAGTTACAGTAGAGAGGAACCCGGCCCATCATCTTTTAAAAGATATGATATCATCTGCCTTTGTAATAGCTTTAAAGAGGTTTCCATTCCTTAAAAGTAGTGTTATAACATGACTTGGGTTCTGTAATTTATCAGAATACACTGCAAATGTCATTCAAAGCATGTTATTTAATTTTCCAAAGTTAATGGGTAGTGATTGATGCCAGGAGTGTAAATGCATGCTGGAGTGCTGTGGGAGCTCTTGCTGACCTGGAAGCCTCTCCTTTGTGTACTTTCTCGGAGACCCAGTTGCAGGCAGGCTCATGTATGGGTGTGGGACCTAACCAACCTGTTAGTGTGCGAAGCTTAGGTCAGATTTAATTAAAACTTGCTTATGTCGCAAGCCTATTGTACTACCTTGTAAGCAGTGGCTCAGGTGGTACAGAAGGAAATAATAGAGGTTCTCTGGGACAACTCTACTGTTATTGTGTATATTTTGGGCAGCACTGAACTGACTGCTATTACTGAAGATAATTCCTTCCAAACACATATGAAAAAATATAAACTTCATCTTATGAGCAGAAACAAGCCATCAGCTCTCATGGAAGCTTTGCAGACACCTAGCCATGGCTGCTCCATGTATCATAGATGTGTAAGATTTCATAAAATTTAAAATTACCCCAGCACCTTGCAGACACTTTTGGAAGATGACAGGAAAACAATGCATTCAGATATAGGTGCAAACTAACTGTAAAGAGTGTTTGCTGGTTGTTGCCACCTGCTGAACTGCCAAGTTTGACACATCTCATAATTGGGAAACATCTACCTCAAATGCAGTGGTACAGACTGCTCTATTAACTGTGTGAAACACTCAAATACCTAACTGCATCACAAGATGAGAGCTTTCAAAGAGCATTGGATGATATCCATTCCTCTCTATAGGATTATCTTTGTTATTACACTGTAAATATATTCTGGCTATGATTAGCATGAACCTCTCTTGATGTGGCCCATTGTTATGAACAAGATGTTTCTCTGCGCATCATCTAAAGCACAGAATATAGGCCAAGTGTTTCAGAAGCATATTCATTACTTCACACTGGGAATTGCCACAGTAAAATATTAAATACAGTCAGGCCAAAATAATAGCTACTTTAAGGGCTCCATTGTGTCATCAGTCAAATGCAGATAGCCCAATTAATATTATATTATAAGCTTAACTAAGAGCATGGTATGAAAAGCAAGCTTCTTCCTCCAGGGCAAGTCGAACATCTTGCCTAACTTTTGATGCCTACAATGAATATGTCTGCAGGTGAACAAATAGCCCTGGACTCCTTTCTAGCACTAGTGAAGAGAAACATGTTTTAGATGCAATTGACTTTGGCCACATTAGGAAATAGGTAAATTAAATCCTAAACTTGCCTCTTTCTACTCTTTCATCTATTGCTATAGTGACAGATTAGAGTCATTAGCTCAAACCATGCATAAGGTGACATAATTTCCATAAACTATGAATAAACTGTTGTCACCAGAAGTTCAAAAGAATTATATCAAGCCTTGAAAAATCAGATCTTAAAATACAAAGCATTAAGTATTCAGTAATGGATTTTACTACTCTTTCTTTTACCTAGGAAATATTCCTTAGGCCTCTTGAACTGATTTCAGCAGGTGCTTGTTTGCTCTGCTAGCTCTGAGATGTAGGAATAGTAGCCACTGGATGATCAGGAGAAACTTAGCTCTCAAATCCAACTTTCTTTGGGAACAGGAAGAACCCACTGAAACCATCCACTTGGACTTTCTAATAGGGCTAATGGTACCAGTACCTTGAATATAATTCTTTAGACAATTCTGCATTTTCTATATCTTTTATAAAAAAGAGACAAGTTCCCAAATTCCTTCACACCTTTCTTCTTTTAAAGGCCATGAAATCATATGCTTCGCTTCATGTTGGAATAGTGTATTAATTGCTTGATAACAGTATATATCAATAATCTCTCCATGAAGCGATAATTAGAAATACTAATCTTTAGTATAGCACTATAAATATGAACCAGATCTGGTAATATCAAAGGAAAGCTATAGAATATGCTCCAGTAACTAGAAGGAGAAACTCATTCCAAAGTGGCTCCCAGGCCACTCAACCTACTCACCAAGCGAGTCCTGCTTGATACTCACTAGTGACCACACACTCGCTTGCATACACTCACTTGCTCCAGTTGCTGGCACCATGGACAAACAGACCCAGTGACGTGGTCTGACTCCAGTTGCATCCCCATACACACGCACAGAGTAAATTGAAATGACACCATGTGACTTTGATGGTGTCAAAAGCAATCATAAATAGCAAAAGTTTGCATAGACTACTCAAAACTAGACACTAAAATGTCTACACACACTATATTAGTGAAACAACTGCAAGTGAAGAACAGTTAATTGTAATCAACTTTTGGATGTGTTTAATACCCAGGAAGATGGAGTGTTAGATGCATAATAAGGTGAATTACTTCAAATGAATAATTATTTGACTAGCTCTAATCACAGCCTAGTGAATTTAACACTGGTTGTGATTATCTTTACAACTGGGAAATACTGTGTGCTACTCTATCAAATGAAGTACTACTCAAGCCTGCCACAAGAGAAATGGGTCCATGCTATCAGTCAGTGGCTGCACCACTGTGCTGGATGGCTGCCATTTCCCCATCTTCGTTGTAAATCCAAATTTCTTTTCTGCTGCTTAGCATTACAATAAAGCCAATCTATTTGCAGACACTAACAACCTCTTTCGAGATTTGCATGCACAGAGGTGATAAAATTACTTCAGAAAGAAGAGTAAGACTAGCTCAGAAATCCCCTGCTTGCCTTATTTTTTTAAGCAGAGCCAATTTCTTTAGTGTGTGTAGAGGAAGTAGAAATCTAGTGTGTGTAGAGGAAGTAGAAAAAAAGGGAAAAAAGGCCGACCCGGGGAACTACAGGCCAGTCAGCTTCACCTCTGTGCCCAGCAAGATCATGGAGCAGATCGTCCTGGAAACTATGCTAAGGCACATGGAAAATAAGGAGGTGATTCGTGACAGCCATGTTGGCTTCACTAACGGCAAATCGTGCCTGACAAATTTGGTGGCCTTCTACAACAGGGTTACAGCATTGGTGGATAAGGGAAGAGCAACTGACGTCATCTACCTGGACTTGTGCAAAGCATTTGACACTGTCCTGCACGACATCCTTGTCTCTAAATTGGAGAGACATGGATTCAACGGATGGGCCACTCAGTGGATAAGGAATTGGCTGGATGGTCGCACTCAAAGATTTGTAGTCAACAGCTCAGTGTCCAAGTGGAGATCAGTGACGAGTGGTGTTCCTCAGGGGTCAGTTTTGGGACCGGCACTGTTTAACATCTTTGTCAGGGACGTGGACAGTGGGATCGAGTGCACCCTCAGCAAGTTTGCCAATGACACCAAGCTGTGTGGTGTGGTTGACATGCTGGAGGGAAGGGATGCCATCCAGAGGGACCTTGACAGACTTGAGAGGTAGGCCTGTGTGAACTTCATGAAGTTCAACAAGGCCAAGTGCAAGGTCCTGCACATGGGTCGGGGCAATCCTAAGCACAAATACAGGCTGGGCAGAGAATGGATAGAGAGCAGCTCTGAGGAGAAGGACTTGGGGGTGTTGGTTGACAAGAAGCTCAACATGACCTGGCAATGTGCGCTTGCAGCCCAGAAAGCCAACTGTATCCTGGGTTGCATCAAAAGAAGCATGGCCAGCAGGTCGAGGGAGGTAATTCTCCCCCTCTGCTCCGCTCTCGTGAGACCCCACGTGGAGTACTGCATACAGCTCTGGGGCCCCCAACACAAGAAGGACATGGACCTGTTGGAGCGAGTCCAGAGGAGGGCCACAAAGATGATCATAGGGCTGGAGCACCTCTCCTATGAAGACGGGCTGAGAGAGCTGGGGTTGTTCAGCCTGGAGAAGAGAAGGCTCCAGGGAGACCTTATAGCAGCCTTCCAGTACCTGAAGGGGGCCTACAAGAAAGCTGGAGAGGGACTTTTTACAAGGGCACATAGTGATAGGACAAGGGGTAATGGCTTTAAACTGAGAGAGGGTAGATTTAGATTAGATAGAAGGAAGAAATTCTTCACTATGAAGGTGGTGAGGCACTGGAACAGGTTGCCCAGAGAAGTTGTGGGTGCCCCATCCCTGGAAATATTCAAAGCCAGGTTGGATGGGGCTTTGAGCAACCTGGTCTAGTGAAAGGTGTCTCTGCCCATGGCAGGGGGGTTGGAACCAGATGATCTTTAAGGTCCCTTCCAACCCAAACCATTCTATGATTCTATGATTCTATGATTCTATGATCTTATCCCTAATGAAAATATCTCAATAAAACAGCCCATTTGTTGTGCCTATGTCTCACCCTGCAGCACTGGAAAGGAAAAATTTGCAGACGTAGTCCTCAGTATCCTCAAGAGACAAGCAAAGAGCCTCTCAAAATGCTATGGCCTTGCTTTTCATTTCCCTCTTCCTGTAGCAAACATTCCTGTAATAACACAACACAACTATTGTAAGGTGTGCTCAGCTGCAAGACCAAGTGGCTAGCTGGTAACAGTGATGAAAAAAACCCAGCAATTCATACTGCAAAAACTAAACCCAAGAAGGTTACAGTCATAAGGTCATGCCAATGCCTATGTATTTGGTTGGGCTGTTTCTTTCCTTTGAGGATCCACTATTAAAATTCCATGGTCCAGCAGAAGAGATTCTAATAAAACACTTTTTAGTCTCTTTTTCATTCAGTTTTATAAAATGCTTCCTTAAAGGATTTTGAGGTTAATAAGCTCATCTTGACTGTGTGCCGCAGTGGGTGGATTCCCAGCTAAACTCTTCAGGGCTATATTGATTCACACTATTCCCAATAACCATAATGCTGCTCTTGAAGTTTCATCTGTTGTCACAGACTTGCTCTTTCTTTGTCAAGGCTTATAGTGCCCTAATACCATGGTCAACATCCCTGGTAATGCTTTGTTCTTCTAATAAGAATAATCCTCTTCCATTGTCCCTTCTAATACTTTCTTCTGGCATTAGTAATATGCAAATACTGAGCTGAAGATTATATACTCTATTTTTGCTTGCTGTTTCCCTGAGAAATGTATTCTATTTATGGCACATGTGGACACAGCTGGTTCCAATTTTCCTTCTCATGCATAGCAATTTGGGGAAGCCTGCCATACTCCTGTATGTAAAAGCAATCACGGCATGCTTTTGTTTCAGAGAGCACCCCAGCCTATGGGTCCTTTCTACTGCCTGGGAAGTCGATCCTTGTGTTCACTTGCCAGATTGTCCTCAGCTTCCTCAGCAGATGTGTAGACCCATCACTGGGGTCATGGCCAAGGATAATACTGAGAGGGAGACAATGCTACTCGAGCCTAAGGCCTTGTTCTCCACCCACTGTTCCGGAATAGGAGTGTCCACACATGGAGTTAATCAGGAGTAAGTCCCTATGCAGACAAGCCCTCACACTAAACATGCCACTCAAAGATGCTGAGGCCTCTAACCACATCCTGGGTACTAGATGTTCACCACAGATTCCCTCATCACTGTGACTTTATGCTGTAATCTAAGCCTGAGCTTTCAGTCTTAGCAAAGATCAAAGAGTATGTACCCAGAGCTCTGCTATTAACTTAAAGACCTTTTACGACAATTATTAATGTGATAGCTGTCGTACTTCACCTGCACATTTGAAAAGCCAGACCCTTCACCAGCCTCGTTGCCCTTCTTTGGACATGCTCCAGCACCTCAATGTCCTTCTTGTAGTGAGAGGCCCAAAAATGAACACAGTATTCGAGGTGCGACCTCACCAGTGCCAAGTACAGGGGGACAATCACTTCCCTAGTCCTGCTGGCCACACTATTCCTGACGCAAGCCAGAATGCTATTGGCCTTCTTGGCTACCTGGGCACATTGCTGGCTCATATTCAGCTGGCTGTTGACCAACACCCCCAGGTCCTTTTCTGCCAGGCAGCTCTCCAGCCACTCTTCCCCAAGCCTATTAACACCAATTTCTGAGTATTGATTTGGGTACTGAGAAAAGAAAAAAACAGAGAACATCAACAATCAGTCAAACACTCAAGAGAACATCTTTCCTCACCCCTTCCTAGTCCCATCTTCCCTTATGTTTGCCCGGGGTTGCAATCAGACGGCCCTAATTTCTTTGGTGAGGCTATGGGTAGCACAAAAGTTTGGGTATAAAAGCAGGTGTGATGGCTTCTTCTGGACTGGCCAGAGACCTGGTGCCTTTTTAAAGTGACCAGAATCAAGAACACCATGGGCATCATCATTAACTCCATTTACAGCCATGGGACCAACTGTAGGAAAAGCAGCAATTAATGTTGTGTCAGGGATAATAACACATCCAACCATACCAGTGTGCATTAATCATCCATCCACTAGTCACAGGGATGTGGAAGCAATGTCTGTCTGTTCTTAAGCATTTGTACCAGTAAGAGTTGTAATCAGTAGTGTCCTGCTCCTCTCCCAGGTGCTGGGAGCGACAATATCAAGCTGGCTAAGGACAAAAGCATCCCAAGGACTGCAGCCAAGTTGATGATGCTCTGTGCACAGAGTCATCACAAAGTGCTCCCTGGATGTAGTGTTTCCAGTGGGAGGAGCATTGTACAATGACTGACACAGTGGAACGAGCTGGATGTGTTGTTATTGTTTCACTTTTCATGGTGTTCAGATAGGATAGGATAATTATCAATCCCATTTATTTTTTGAAACCTCACACATAGGAAGTTTCCCTGTAGCTTAATTTCTGCTGCTGTGAGAAAGTCATCATTTGGTTCTTCTAATTTTTGGAGCCTTCAACAGTAGTCCAGAGTTTATTTATACATTTCTCACATGCACTCCACCCAGATCCTATGAGTCTGTCTTTAGACTTGCAGGCAGTTTAGATAGTTACTGGAAATCACCAGCTACTTTCATTTTAATTTTCAAGTCTTAAAAAAGAAAACCACTGTAAAATGAACTTTAGCTTATCAGAAGCTATTAAAAATCTGCAGATGTCAGTGTAGTATGGAGGCTTGTGAATTTTCATAAAAGCTCGAGCTGTTTAACATCTAAGCTTTTTCTAGAAGTTTCACTGCTACCACAGTCAGTCCCCTGTAGTATCCTGCTATGCAATAACACACTGCCAATGAGTACAACAGAAGCTGAATGAATCATGGGACAGATTGGAGAATATCGCTAACAGGGAAAACGTGTGAACTCTATTGGACATGCACCACCAGGTCCACACCGATGCCTGTATTTAGGACTGCAGGAGTGCAGGGAGAGCAGCAGAGGTGTAATGCCTGTTGTGAAATGTCCTGTCTCCATTCAGCAATCACTTATGCTGCTGAGTAACAAACATTATCAAAGGCTCAGTGCAAAGCAGACAGTGAGCTTTGCAACTAGCTAGAGCTTGAGTTAACTTTTGTGTGTTCATATATTTTAAGTTAATTTGAATTAGTCTTTTATTCTTCATATTTTCTGGCATAGATACTATATTTTTGCCCTGACAGGCCCTTCTATCCACACAGTCAAGTATTAATGTATACAGGGTGTATTTTCAGGGTGACGCATGACTAACTGGTTAAATTTTCATTTACTGTGCTAAAAAATTACCTTTTAAAGACCACAGAGCACTTCATCGTGTGATGCAAGCTAAGCTTCACTGGTGTCTTTTCTAAATTATGGATGTTGTCTTAGATTCTTGCTGCTCTACCAGGCTCCATCCAGCTCACATCTCCCCTATGGAAATAACTAGTTTCTGCATGCATTTTAATCATCTGAGGTGTTCCTATATGGCCCTATAGTTTTAATCACTTTGCTATGATCTTTGTTTCCTCCACCTTTTTTTTTTTCTTCCTTGGGAAATCTGCATTAATCTCCAACATCTGTCACCTATCGACTTCTTGGGAACAAAGGCTGATGTCATTACAGTTTCCAGACATGTGTCACGTTCTTTTTCTTTCTATGAGAGTGATCTGTACCTCACCTCAGGCAGTGGGATAAATCCTTTACCTGCACCTAGCATGGCTACAGCTTGTGCACTTCTTTTCCAGAGGTGTGCTGTCAGGGCAGTTCCACAGAGAAGGTCATGGCCCCAACAAGTATGAAGCAGTCTGTGCCTCCAGGCAAGGTGAATGTGAAGCATCCTACCTTGGCTGGTTTATGCTTATTGCTGATAGCAGACCTGGAGGAAACTGGCTGGATGGTAAAGCTTGAATATTAAAAAAAAAAAGCTAGCTAAGACCATCAGCCTCTTCAGTTTTGCTTGCAAGGATAAAGAAGTACTTCAGAACCTCATTAAGACAGAGTTTTAAGTGTTTGTGCTTGTTACAAAAACAGATCAGTGTGCTTCAAGGTATGCCTATTCAATTGAACCAGCTCACTGCCACAGACTTCCTTTCACAAACTTCCTTTCACAAACTCTTGGATTTCCTTCATGCTTTCTTAATCCTCTCATGGGAAATATAACTGCCTCTTAGATGTCAGCATTTAGATATAATGATGATAAATGCTATATAAAAGATGATGGCATCCAGAGTATATATGATGGGAAAAAATTAGTCCCTTGCCACCTATGGTGATTCAAAGTTTCATAGTGCTTTTTGAAATCATAGGTGTGTTCACTCTCCTTTCCTGGTCAAATTTCAAGTTAGAGAGCATGCTGTCAGCTTTACTTTATGTGGCTTTCTATAGACTGGAAATCTTTCCCTTCACTTCCTTTTCTCCCAAGTTGAGCACTTCCAGTACTTGCTCAGTCCCATCCCAGAGGTGGTTGAATGATGTTAACTACTCACATAAAGGTATAACTTGCAACTGAATTATTATTCCTGCAAACGGTAACATGACTTCAATACAAATCATACCTTCTGCCATATTAGCCCCTTATGTACCTTCCTACATCAGTCTAAACTGATGATGAAACCAAGGCTCTACTCAAGGCAACCTCTTTGTGCCTTGTCATTGTCAGTAGATGCATGAGGAAACTGAGCTCAGACTCTAATTTCTCACCTAAAAGCTACGAGTATTCAATACACTATTTCCACTTTCGTCCAAGTTCCAATCAAGGCTTTCTCCTGCCTGGAGTTACAGAAATGAGCTTCTCCTCTGCTAGTAACAAACCACATCAAACTTACAGTGACTTTGCTGTAGGTAGGTTAATAAGATAATGCATACATTACTCTCTCCATGTTTTCTGCTTTTCTTTCTCCTCTATCTCTCTGCATTATCATCTTCTGCATTATCTTTTCTACATTTTCCTGTTTACTAGCTGTGAATATCAGAAGTGTAGAGGGATCAGAACGAAATAAATGGAAGAATATAGAGTGCAAATAAAGCAAGTCAGAACATTAGTAACTACTCTAGCAAGCTCTCTTGCACTGTGTATGGTTACTGCAAATTAAGTCACACCCACCTGAATTTAAGACAAACTGTTCTCTTTTCTGTAGTTTGATTTTACACTGCAGAATTTCACAGTGTTTTATCCCTGTGGCCCCATTTCATTGGGACTGCAAAAAGAGAAATCTCTGTTAAATCCCACAGATTTTACAAAAAATTCTATACAGGCTTTGAAATAGAGTGTGCAAAACTTTTTTATAGTGTATGGCTAATAATATTGCTCCTGGATACCCTGGTACTGTAACTGAGAAAACATGGTTCATTTTGCACAGCAAGCAACAGTGTACTTTTTATCTCAGCTACGTCCAATAAGATTCAGTATTTGTCAACAGTCTGTGTATCTTCCTGTAAAATCCTATAGAACTTTGTAGGAGGAATTTAAAGTTTTATCAAAATTGTTAAAATAGCCTAGTCAAAAGGGTATTACTGTCTATAAAAATCCATGAGAAACTGCAATGTCCCTTCTAATTGTGCTTTTTAATCCTTTGCAGCTCTGCATCTTGCAACCACGCGAAAGTAGCTGAAACAGAAGAAAATAATGAGGAAGTAAGCATAAAATATACTCATATGGACCAAAACTTTAACACTCTCCATCCGTGGCAAACATTTCCACTGAAATTCAAATTTAGCAAGCTTTTTTTTTGTTGTTTTATTTTTTAATTGTTTTTATTGGAAATCAAGGGTCTGATTCAGTGGGGTTTAAAATCCTTACTAAGGACAGATGCACAAACAGTGGCCAACCAGATGCAAATAAGAATTCACTCAGTAGATCTACTGAGACTGCCTGTAAGATACAACCCATATCGAAGTGTCGGTATCCTGAAGCTTGAAAATGTTATATTGTTACATCCACAGCCTAATCTCTAAGGTACTTTTGCAGCTACTATATGCTGTACAGTAGCCTGTGTATAAATAATAATACCTAAACTGCAACTGCATCTCAGTAGGTCCAGTGACATGGTATGACACCCAAAGGAGCTTTGGACCACCCAAGATGCCAGCAGGATTCTTAGCTCCTTTCAGAAGAGAAAGCAAACTAGAATTATGCTCACATATCCTTAGCATTCAGCAATCAACAATCCAAAGCAAGACAAACCTGAAGAGAAGGATCATCCTTAATCCACTGCTTTGTGAATGCACATTGCTAGGCACACAGAAGAGTTCTTTATCTTAGAAAAAAAAAAGACACATAATTTTCAACTAGTGATCTGTGGAGTGTGCATGTGTGTGTGTTAATGTATGTGTGCTTCTAAGGGGTCTTGAAATGATAAACAAGATAGGCAAACCCATATATGTTATATATCTCTCTACATACATATGAAATTTCTAAGGGGTCTGTACCCCTTCGGAAAAAAGGATGTAAAGGTCTGTGCATTGAAAAAGACTGAAATAAAGGGACTGGCTGACTTCCCATTAGGGGAAGGGTCATGAGCTAGACAGGATTTCAAGTGCCATCCAGTATTCATGGCTTTGCAGTGATTTAGAATTGCTGGTCTGTAATCAGGATTACAACTGGAAAACTTAAATTCCTGATGGTTTAACTCTATCTCAGGAAAGTTCTGAGTACAGAAAAGTGCCAATGAGTGAAAGTGGATGCCTTTTTGCTTTCCTGTGTTTTGTGGCTTGAACCCAAATCCCCAAAGGGAATTAATTTATATTGCTATAACCACTATAAGAGCCATCACCTTTAGACTCAGCTCAATACTGAACAAGTACAAAAAGAACAGCCCATTAAATGATTGCTCCAGATTATGGCTCAACTATGTTGTTAAAAATATTCAAAACACCTCCCTGCCATGGATCATTCTTTATTTCTTCTTTCAGTATGTGTAAAACTTCAAACTCCAGAGGTGGCCTGTCATATGCACTACATCTAATGGAGTAGGCATGGTTGGTGTGTATTGTTTTAAATGGAATGGTTTAAAAGCAGAGTTCAAGCATTTAATTTTCTGATCTTTATTTAAGTTGAACCTTCTGTAGTATTTTAATCTATATGGCATGTCTTCATGCCATCCAGGTAGACTGAAAAAGAATTGACATGTTTTCAGACACAGCACTATGAAATAACCCCTTCTCAGGTATTATCCAGTGCTTTTTAAAAGTCATTCATTCCCTTTCCCCAAAGCTTTGACCTGAAGACACATCTGTACAATTGGATGAATCTTTAGAGAATGTGTTTGATATATATGCCGTCTCCTCTTTAAAGAAACCTTGCTTCAGAGATCTTGAGAGTGATATGAACAAGTCTGAAGCTTTTTAAATGTTGATGTGATATTTAGCCAATATTTAAGCAGCTCACAAAGAGTTCAGCATAACCAAGAGAAATGTATTTTTCAAAGGACAACAAAACAGCCTGTGTAGAGTATTGCAATGTGTCCACTTTCAGCTGGCACCTGCATGCAAAGTCAGAGTTTTTTAATATTCTTACAAACAAGAGTCATTCAAAACTACAGCACTGAAAGATTAAAAAAAAAAAAGGGAAAAAGGACTTTGTACCTTTTCCTATTTTTCTGGAAAAATTTGGAGGATTAAATGAACTACCAGATTCTAAAGACTTTTTGAGTCACCAGCTAAAAGGCATGTTGACTTTTGTAGGCCAGGATTTCTCTTTTCTACTTCAGACCTTCTGCTCGTCTACTTTATAGTGGCCAGTTATAAACCCAGGAGAATCCTTCTTCCCCTTTCTGACTGCTGTCTGATACATTTTTTGAGTTTGCATGGGCTTTCTTTCCATCACAGTTTGAAATTTTATTTACATTACTTTTTATTTATAGGGGTTACTATTTTCATGCTTGTTATTTGTGTCATTGGAAGTGAATGATGCACACATGGCAAGTAATATTAACCAAAATATTAACTAAAACAACTATGCAGAAAATTTGGATAATGTTATTACCTAAGCAAATTCAAACAGCAAACATTTCTGTGGCAGGAAGCTGAAGCTAAATAAATGTGCATGATAAATGAGGAACCTTTTTTTTTTTTTAGCATTCTGGATGGTAAACATCTGGAGGAAATTGTCAGGAATGGTGACCTAATGAAATGAAATGACATGCCCTGTCAGTTCCCTGCCTCAGGTTCCTCACAGTAAGATAGAAATACTCGTCTACTTTTACCTCCTACAGGATCTACTAGATTTTCCTGAACCTGATGGCACACAGACAGCCTCTACCTTTGTTGGCAAGACACAGCCATAAGGGTCTGCCAGTGTTGATTTCTTTGTAGGACAGGGCCACAACATTTGCAAAGCATTTGGCCAACCATCCTGACCCTACAAGCTGCATCCCAAAATTTCCCATATGGATAAGAGCCACAGAATCAGATGTACAAGAGGACAAGTGACCATACCGGGGGAGTGGGATATCCTAGAAGGATTCTGTATTGGGTCTGGCTGGGATGGAGTTAATTTTACCTATAGCAGCCCTCATAGTGCTGTGCTTTGTATTGATAGCTGGAAGGGTGTTGATAACACACCAGTGTTTTGGCTGCTGCTGAGCAGTGTTCACGCAGCATCAAGGCTGTCTCTTGGGAGGGGACATAGCCAGGACAGCTGACCCAGACTGACCAAAGGGATATTCCATACCATATGATGTCCGCTCAGTAATAAAAGCTAGGAGAAAGGAGGAGTGGGGAGCATTCGTTGTTTATGGCGTTTGTCCGCCAGAGCAACCATTGTGCATGCTGGGACCCTGCTTCCTGGGGGGTGGCTGGACATTGCCGCTGATGGGAAGTAGAGAATAAAATCTTTTTGTTTTCCTTTTGCTTTTCCACATGCAGCCTTTGCTTCTGCTTTCATTAAACTGTCCTTATCTCGACCCACAAGCCTTTCGTTATATTTCCTCTCCCCTGTCCAGCTGAGGAGGGGGAGTGATAGAGCAGCTTTGGTGGGCACCTGGCATCCAGCCAGGGTCAACCCACCACAGATTTGCAAGCAGAAACCACAGGCAGGGTCGACAGCTGCTCAGATGCCTGGGTTGCAGCCTGGGACAGAGCCAGGCTGCGCTGCGCAGGGTGTGCAGCTGGACCAGGCAGTGCTGGCCGCACCGCAATCCCAGCCTCACTGCATCTCCAGCTTCACCATATCCCTGAGTTTGTTTCCTCCCATTGCTGAGGACAGCAGCACGGCCTCATAGCCAGGCATTCAACTGAGCCCTGGGTGGGAATCCCACCTGAACTGCTAGGGAGCTGCCAATGGCCCAAGAGACAGCTGTAGGCCTTCCTTGTTCTAGCAGAAGGGCTTCCTATATTAGCTGGTCAGTACCCAAAATAGAAAAAATGTTTATAATCTTAGACATTAAAAATAGCAGATGCTGGGTTCATTGGGTCATAAATAGAGCAAAATCTAGGAAGATGCACAGGTTAATGTGCAATGTGAACCAGATTTCCTTTCAGATTATGTCTTTTTTGCATCATCTGGGCTTTTAAGGTCCTCTCCACCTGGAAAGCTGGATAATTCAATTAGAACCTTCACTTTGACTCAAGACCTCATTTGCCTTTTGGAGGTAGCACAATAAATCACAGTGTTGTGAGCAACAGTACAAGACAGTTGTTCTGCCCTCCGCCTTGCTCATTGATCAGACTGACAAGAGCACATCTGTCTCCAAGATCTGGAGTTGGTCTTTGTTCCCCTGGCAATCTGGCTCCAGGAGTGTGAGTAAGAGCCAAGCAACTGAAGTAGAAATAATACCAAGTAGGAAACAAGTCATTTCCATGCAGTTGGAAATGCATGTGCAGAGAGCGACCATGTGTAACTTGAAATTGTGTTTGTGAATAAATATTTCAGTTACCATTCGTAGTCTCAGTTTATTGCTGGCAGTGGTCCTGTGCTGAACAGTGATGGCATTGCAGCTAAGCTTAGTATTCAAGCTCAGTTGGAAAATGACAGCAAAGCAAGTTTTCTGCCAATTTTAATACGAGCTTAGTAGTTGAGCATGGCATTCTCTACACACACTACATTTTGGAGGTGGAGGGATTGTTTTGCAGAGAAAGTCAGCCAACAAGGCTTGTTTTGCAGCCAGCAAGGCATCTCTATCAGCAAGCACATTTTCTCTTACAGGGACTTCACAAGAGACAACCCACTTGAATTTATGGGTTTGTGAATTGCTGTGTCTCCATTCTCTTGTCATGGCCAGGGCTACCTGCTTTGAGGGTGGCATAGAATTCAACATGCATTTAGACAAATATAATGCTATCCAAAAGAATCATAGAATCATAGAATCGTTAAGGTTGGAAAAGACCCTTAAGATCATCGAGTTCAACTGTTAACCTATCACTGCCAAGTCCACCACTAAACCATGTCCATACATAAGATCCTGAACAGACTGAGATGACTGAAAATATAGAAGAGCTATATAGACTGGGACTGGAAAGAGGCAAAGCAGAAGAGATATTATAGACATTGATAAGCTCATAAATACCATGAAGAGATTTTTGGATTAGACTGTTCTCTTTTCCAATATCTAAAAGTACTTTTAAATTATGGAGTCCCTCACCATAGGATCTTATGTATGCAAAAAATTGCATACATTAAGGACTGACTAAACAAAACCATGGAAGATAAAGCCACTATGGGCTATTGAATACAAAACCACTCCTCTGATTCTGAGAATCCACAGACTGTTGGATATTAGGAGCATATGAGCAAATATTATGTATGCATCATCTCTTGATTTACATTTTGGGTAGGCATCCAATATTGGACACTGGTGGACACAGGATAATGGGGTGGATGGACCTTTGCACCAGTATGGTGCTTGTTGCATATGTATGTTCTTAAATTGCTGTTGCATTGGTGTGCTGGAATTATCTCACTCTTCATAGGTATGTATATCATATGTGCACTCAGTGTGGAACAGGGCATCTTAATAAATTGGTGCTAACATGGAAGAAATGGGCAGTATTTTTTATGCTATCAGTGGGAACTATACACCCAAATGTCTTAAAAACGTCACCTAAGTGAGAATTTTTTTAAAACATGCTATGTCTCTGCCATGTACAACACATTTTTTCTATAAATGAGTCTGTTTACTCAGAAGGAAACAGGTCTAAACTAAGAAAGGCCTCATGAATCTTGGGAATAAATGTGACTTCTGGGCATACTTACATTCAAATGGCACATTCTGCTTTGTCAATTTGTGTAATTCTTGAAAATCAATATGTCACTTTGTCTTGATAAAGGCTAAGTGCAGATAATGGATTAATTGGATTATTACGGTCCCAGGAGAGCACAGATGCACAAAAATGCATGTAAGATGTGGGACCGCCCAGCAACAACTGAAAATACTTTTACTTTTGATATGCAGATCATGATCTGACTTTTTAATGTAGTGATCCAACACATGGTTTACAGTGGAGTTTTGGAAGGATAATCAGTATTGGTTGGGTTTTTTTTTTTTTGATGTCAAGGAAGATAAATAACTTCTCCCAGTATCATTCAGTGTATGAATATTTCAGACTTCCTGGATTAGCACCTTAGCTTTACTGGTGACAGGTATGTCACAGTAAACACCCTCATCCTCATTTTAAGTAATTCAGAGACTGTATCCTGCAGATGATATGTGGCATGGTTTAACCCCAGCCAGCAACTAAGCACCACACAGCCACTCGCTCACTCCCCCCTCCCCAGTGGGATGGGGGAGAGAATCGGAAGAGTAAAAGTGAGAAAACTCATAGGTTAAGATAAAGGCAGTTTAATAGGTAAAGCAAAAGCCGCGCACACCAGCAAAGCAAAACAAGGAATTCATTCACTACTTCCCATCGGCAGGCAGGTGTTCAGCCATCTCCAGGAAAGCAGGGCTCCATCATTCATAACAGTTACTTGGGAAGACAAACGCCATCACTCCAAATATCCCCCCCTTTCTTCTTCTTCCCCCAGCTTATATACTGAGCATGACATCATGTGGTATGGAATAGCCCTTTGGCCAGTCTGGGTCAGCTGTCCAGGCTGTGCTCCCTCCCAGCTTCTTGTGCACCTGGCAGAGCATGGGAAGCTGAAAAAGTCCTTGACTAGTATAAACTCTACTCAGCAACAACCAAAACATCAGTGTGTTATCAACATTATTCTCATCCTAAATCCAAAACACAGCACTATACCAGCTACTAAGAAGAAAATTAACTCTATCCCAGCTGAAACCAGGACAACTCTTTTAACAACCTGTCTTATGTCAGAATACAGCAAAGGGGTGTAAGTTTCAGAAAAAGCGAATAGCATGTATACAGTCATCTTTAGTCACTGCATCGTTCACATAAATCGACAAGAGTCCTATAGAAATAAATAACTTTAAAAATTTAATAGAAAAGGACTACCTTATTCTTTGTGCATTTTGACAGTGCCTTATTATTTAAGCAGTTGGCCAATGATCTTTTCCACTTTCATTCCTTCCCCCCCTCCCCATATTTCCCTTCCATTCTTTAACCCTACATCAGATCATGGAAAAATAAAATTGAAAAGGAAAGAAGGAAAGGTGCCTTGTGGAACAAAAGGGAAAACAAAACACCATGGGTGTGGAGGATGGAGGGAATCTGCAACAGTTGATTTAGCTGTAATTTAGTGCAGTTTGTAGCCTCATCTTTCCAGACTGCCTAGCAAGAGGCCACATTGCCCAACTCAGTGTGTTTCAATCAAAGAGAAACCCGTAACTATTGCAAACAGGAAATGTTGACATAATAAAGTTACTAAGAAAACCTGAATGTTAGTCATTCTCCATACTAGACACATTACAGGCAAGGTTGCATAAGCGTTATTCACATTAATACCACTGCTTTTTTGTCTTGACAAGGGTCTATGACAATCAATCAGGCAAAATGCTTTTTTTTGTCATTGCATGAAATGAAACAGCATTTTCCACAAATACATTGAAAAGAAACATGTTGGGCCTATAGCATGGTTGTATCCTGTGAACAGAGAACAGGTTTATTTCAAGGAAGGGAGCATTGCAGACAATTGCCAGAAGGACAGATTCAGACACGTGTGGGTATCTTCCTCCTCCAGTTGCTATCATTATTACATTTCTAATAGAATTTAAATGCCCATGAAGAGACGTTAATCCTGTATTCAAGAATTCTATCTTAACATTGAAAAGTCTCAACAATGAACTGTCTGTGAGACTGCATCAAGACTACACCACACTTTGAAAAAGAAAATGTCATTACTAGAAGTCACAGTAGCTGGATATATGGAAGACTGAACCACTTAAATTCAATTAGAGTTACTATTGTAGGCAAGGGCTCTGTGGCATGAACCAAGGAGGAGAAAGGGAGAGATAGCTGTATAATTTGGGCAGGATGAACAAGGCAAGGAGAGGGGTGGAAAAAGGCATGAGCAAGTGTGGGACCTTATACAGTTTTGGTGGTGCGGGTGGGTTCTTCCCCTGTGGTGGGAAAGGAGGTGGTGGGTGACATTGCAGGCCATGGGACTGTCTGCATCCTGGGAAAGGCTCACCCTTTTTACTTCTTAGGCTGCAACCTAACAGTATCCTTCCCCTGTTATTTCCTTTATTGCAATAGTTTGCATTGTTTTCACCCTAACAGTTTAACTATCACAATTCAAAATAGCAGTGTTGAAGGATAAGTAAGCCTTTTAAAGAGGTATCAGCTTGTCTTTATTTGTATTTTGTCTCATTTAATTTAAGTGCATTTAAGAATCTCAGGACAGGCATACAGCACCCATCGTGGGGCTTAATATTAGAAATAATACAGCAATACTGAAAACTTGACATTAGGGACTCTCACAACACTTTTGTCTGGAAAAAAAAAAAAAGAAACAACAAAACCAGAAACCCTCCACAGTTTAATGGCATAAAAAAATTAAATTAAGTCCATTCATTATGGAAAGGTTACTTAGACTGCATATCCCCCAGAGATTCTGGCCTCTTTACCAATTACTCTGGTAATTTCCAATTATATGGATACCTGTTCTCTGGATACCCAGTTCAGACTGGCATCCTTATTTCATCGAGGACACTAAACAGCAGCCAGATGGCTGCTTATTATAAGCCTTTTAGGAATTTGAACCCAAAGTGATAAGCAAAGTGTGCTTTTCTCAGTTTTCCAAGAGCATGAGCTGCATACATACTGTGAAAATGCAGGGCAAAGCAGCTATAACCTTTTCCTCCAGTGTCATAGGCAGTTCCTTGCCTTACTCTTTAAGGTAATATAAAAAGTTCATTCAGGAATAAATGCCAATGTCATTTCCTTTTGAAAAGGAATATTAATTTCTTCTGTTTAGAAATGGGGAAGCACCTAAAGCGCCTCCACATAGGGCAGTAGGAGAACAGCTGTGCTCTTGAAGCATTGCACTGTGAGGATTGTCTTTGCTGGGCTTTAGCACAGGCAACTGGCTGCAGCCACATGGTTACTTGACTCTTCCAATATAAGTATTAGTTAACAAAAGCCTAAGCAAGGGTTAGGCAACCCTTCCCGCTCTGTTCTTTTCTTCCAACCCTTTAACTCCTGCCCCAAACCAAAGCCTCACTAGACTTTGAGAAAAACATCTGTGATGGCACTGGGGCCAAAATTTAAAATCTAAGGTATCGTCAATTAGACTCCAAAATGCCTATCAGAACACCTATATAATAGCCAAATTTAAACCTAATTTTTTCACCAGGGCACTTCTGCTTGACAAGGCTTGACTCAATCCTTGAGTTCATAAATATTCAGACTTGAAGTCTGTTAAAGCCTATTAATGTCTTTGGGTTACAATACATATTTAAGAAAGACTTTCAGGCTTAATTTGAAGACTTCCAAATAAACAAAAGCACAATGATGTTCCCAAGTATGTTTTTGCAATAGTTAAGGTGTGCACTCAGAAATGTTTCCTGTTATTTCTAAATTTCTTCACAGTCAGCATCAAAGTTCACTCTGCCTTCTTTTGTCACATGTAGTCGGAAATCTCCGCTCCAGAATTTTAACCTTATAGGCCATCATCAAGCCAGATCTTGGTCATTCATTTGTAAAGGAAAATAATTGCGGCTTATTAGTCTTCTCATAAGAGGGGGAGGTTTGTTTTCCTCAAATATTCCCCCTCACCAAATCACTCTTTCCTACTTTAACTACTTTTCCAAACATGGACATCAGCACTGAAAAATCTGCTCCTTTTTGTTCCCATCAATGCAGTACTGAGATAATACTTCTTCCTTAAGCCACTAGAGCCAAGGATTATCATCTTTGATCTAAAGCATTGGATTGCAGATCAGGTCATCTGTAGTCATTTGTAGTTCCTGTTCAATGTCACTGCTTTCTAGGAGGAGGCAAACTCCACTTTGACTTACAGTCTTTTCCCTCAGATATAGTTGTGTGTGAACTTGGTTGGAGGTTTTTCAGAAGTCCAGTCTCCCATTACAACTGAAGCACAGCAAAGAAAAAAGGGTGTCAAAAGAAAAAAAAAAAAAGCCCAATAACTAAGAGTACCACAGGGAAGAGGAGAGGGAGGAGAAACTGTAGCAGTGTGGTAATAGTGTTTATCTTTGACAAATGCAGAACGTGTTTTAAAACATAATTCCTCATTCTTCAGCTATCTACAAAATATCATTTTACCAGATTGCTTCCATGTAGCTGTTTTACACATTTCAGTCTTTCAATATATGCAACACTGAAAGCTTCTTTGAACTCTGAATTGTTCTTCTTTCTTTTTAGCCTGGTCTTCTAAGGGAACAACCCCTGTGCAACTATGCCATCTGCCTATCTGCCTCCCAACTCCAATTTCAGTGCAACAGCCAACTTCAGCCAACTTTGAAAGAGGTGCAAAGGTCTCTAAGATACAAGTTCTACAAGATACTAAGTTCTTACAAGTTCGTTGAAAATTGGCAGCCAAAAAGAGGAAAGAAGCCCATTTTAGTATCTCCTGATGAGTGAAAGACAGGCCTGATTCAGCATCTTTTCTATTTGAAGAGACAGCAGCCATCTGGCCAGTGTGTATGCACATTTTGGGTGGTTTGTCAGGATACATGTAGCTCTGAATCAGCCACAGGATGCACTGAAACTTTTCTTTGTAAGATAAGCGGAAAGGAGCTGAAGGTGAACCTGAGGAAGGGCAGGACTAGGGCCTATAAAGCACAAATCCATGGGAAGCTAGACTTCATTTATCTTGCTGTTCCTCATCTTCAAATGATTCCTTTTAAAGAAATGACCACCTTTTTAATGAGGACAAGGAAAGGAGAACCACTGATAACTTTTGGCCATGGTGTCAGATCATCAGTGGTTTTAGTTGGGTATTATACAACAATAAGGAGTATCAGCACATCCGAGAAACTAGGAAACTCCATGAGATCCCACAAAACTCAGTGAAGAGATAACAGCATTATACTAATACACCTTTTGTGCCATCTTGTCCCAATGCATAGTCATCACCTCACACCATCATTACCATATGTAAAAGACGGCCGTGCAGAGTGCATGAAATATTTGAGCTGATAAAATTTTATACCAGCTTCCTATTAAATATTGTTCTGATTTATACTTGATGAGGGGCCTTTCTTTGTGCTTAGCAATATTGTCCCAAATCTATTCGTAGCTTAGACACATGCAGTTGTTTGTATCACTTTCAGATTAATACAGAACCAGGTTTTGAAATGCCCTGACCTGAGAAAACTGATGGCAAATTGCAAGGGATTTTGAAGTTGAACCCCGCACCCTTATATTATTATTCCTACACTTGTAAAAGCAGCATTTAATAAAAGTTAGTTCTGCAGCAAGTTTGGGCAGTGTTCTGTGAAGGCGGTCTCCTGCATTTTTAAAAACAAGCCAAAATACCTTCTTATAAAGTGATTCCAAGGCAGCTTAAAACCAGCATAGATAAGAAAGAGTGTGATGTTGTGCTGCACACATCTGAGAGACTCTGCCATGGTAGAGTCACATCTGCTTCCAGCTGAGCTCTTTTACCAGATGTTAGAATAACATTAGAAGCTGAAGCAGCAACGGAAAAACAACTTGTCAAGACAGAAGCAGACATAGATGAATATAAATCATTAAAACTTGAAAACAAAGTAAGCATTGTTGCAAAAGCAATGGGAAAATGTGTCTATCAGGTAACTGCCATGTGACAGTAAAATGTTAGAAAAATTGCTTTGCCTGAGACTGCAAAGACATGATTTCTGTGGGACTGTTTATCTGAAAACAGAAAACAAACAAACAAAAAAGTTGCAAAACAATGGGAAAAAAAATCCCATCATTAACATCTAAGAGTAGTTCTCTGGAGAAGAAAATTTATGCAATGCCTTTGTCCTAGAGGATTTGAATGCTTAGAAAACACCCCACTGGGAGTCAGTGGCTTTATATAAAAAAATTAAAAATAAAAAATGCAAGCTAGTGAGTTAGACACACAAACACATCCAGAGAGTATGAAGAAGCATTAGATATCTGAAAAAGGTTTTCATAGTAGCTAGTGAAATGTGCCTGGAACTGCCTGAGTCAACCAGTAGGAAGGAGCAAGGTTTAGATCACGAAAGGGAGGTTGCTTCCCAGCCTCAGGCTGCAGGACAGGGCCAGCGCCCACTCAATACTGTCTCCCAGTGCTCCTTGTTCAGTGACTCAGGTAACAGTTAAACCAGCTCAGCTGTTTTCCCCAGAAAGCCCAGAAGGTTCCCCTATAGGGGAACATACCTTTCCCTTTGTGCTGGTTTTGGCTGGGATAGAGTTAATTTTCTTCATAGTAGCTAGTATGGGGCTATGTTTTGGATTTGTGCTGAAAACAGTGTTGATAACACAGGGATGTTTTAGTTATTGCTGAGCAGTGCTTACGCAGTATCAAGCGAGTAGGCTGGGGGTGCACAAGAAGTTGGGAGGGGACACAGCTGGGACAGCTGACCCCAATTGACCAAAGGGATATTCCATACCATATGATGTCATGCTCAGCAATATAAAGCTGGGGGAAGAAGAAGGAAGGGGGGGACGTTTGGAGTTATGGCATTTGTCTTCCCAAGTAACCGTTAAGCGTGATGGGGCCTTGCTTTCCTGGAGATGGCTGAACACCTGCCTGCCGATGGGAAGTAGTGAATGAATTCCTTGGTTTGCTTTGATTGCGTGCATGGCTTTTGCTTTCCCTATTAAACTGTCTTTATGTCAACCCACGAGTTTTCTCACTTTTACCCTTCCAGTTCTCTCCCCCATCCCACTGTGGGGGGAGTGAGCGAGCGGCTGTGTGGTGCTTAGTTGCTGGCTGGGGTTAAACCACAACACCCTTGCTCTTTACATGCAGTAGTGGAAAGGTCAGAGCACTCACCTGATTTACTGTAGTGTTGACCCTAGTTCTCTGGAAAGCACTCTAAATGATGGTTTAGTCTCTGTCTCCTTGCTCATTTGATATTTTTGCAAAGAGCACCTATGGCTCACAGCTTTGGGCTCTCTCCAGGGAGGGGAGTGGGGACACCTTTCTCAGTCAGAGAGGAAGAAGGTTTAAACCTGGATTTCCCCAATATTATATCAATGACCCAGTCACTGAAACCATCCCTACCTGCCACCAACTCTTTCCCAGAGTGTGTGGGGTTTATAAACACAGTGGCAAGGAAGCATGTAGTTTAGTTTATTAATCCAGCCAAGGTGTAGGCTAGAGCAAGGTGCCAAGACTTTGCTTCCTCTTCAGCAGTTGTACATATATGCCCAGTGGCAGAAACAGGACTATTAACAGATTTTGGGCCATACTACAGCTGTCTAGCTTAATTGTCACAGCTGAACTGGGGGTTAAATTTGGCAGAATGATGACAAATTCAGATCATTTGCTACCTTGAATTGCCAGCCCTGGGCTCCCTATCCTGTCACTGAGGAGACTATAAGTCTAAGACAAGCCCAAAGAACAACCAGTCTGATTTCAGCCTCTCCCAGCCAAACCAGGCACTGTCAGGACTCCGGCTACTAGAAGTGTTGAAGGTTTCGTGAATGGTGATGTATGTCACTCTCTATTGGAGACTGACAACTAAGCAGGTGCGGTGATACCCAGGTCTTTTTTGTGATTTACATCAGAGTGAAAGAGCTCACTAGATGTTCTTCCTTTTTATCAGTGGCTATGGCCAACACACCAGATTTCACATGCTGAGCAAAATCCTGGTGCCAACAGTGTTCGCTCCCATTACATGCCCCCCCCCCCCCCCGTGAGAGACCTCTCAGAGCTAGGTCTGAAGGAGAAAATTGGCACAGAGAAGTCACTTCCAACCAGCCAGGCTACAGATCCACTGTGTAACTGTGTGTATTTCTAACACATTATTTTCAAAGGATGTAGGCGTCCTGTGTGTCTGCCCTGAAAGCACGAGAGACCATGCCGTTTCCTGTGTCTGGGGAATCTTCAAAGGCAGATTGCAGAGACTTTGAATCAGGCATCTCCTTCACCCCTAATCACATGTTGTGTAGAAGCTATTAGTCACTTGTGTCACCCATTCTAGCAGGGGACAAAAAGTTGAGCTCAGGGGAGTACTTCGTAAATATAAATATCTCCTAATAGAAAAACAACTTCTGTTCCTCTATGGAAACTTAAAACAAGAAAATAAAATAGCTTCTTGAGATACTTGCTAGATCCACCTTTGGTATTTCTTAAGCACATGCTGTCAGTATAACCAGTTGGATGATTTCCCCATACATTATCCAAAGCACATTTTCAGCTACAGCTGCTCTTCACTTTCTACAGAAAGGCAGTCATAGTCTCACTGGAGTCTGCACGGGCCGCACAAACAACTGGCTTCATCATTTTTGCTATCTTTCATTTATTATATCAATAGCTAAGAAAGAAACAGATCCATGTCTCACATCATCAGCAAAGAGTGTGAAGAAGGTAGGGCAAAATATATTTTGCTACTTATTATATTTGCTACTTAAATCTATGTACTGGAATGGCTTCTCATTGAACTTTCCCGTAAACTTAAGAAACATGTATTGGTGACTTGTGACCAGTGAACATCAGATCATGTAACAGTTCCATAACAGAGACAAGTAAATATCCTAGGCAGTAAGAATTGTTTGAAGAAAATTACAACACCCACAACTGACAATGACATCAACTGTCTTATATAGATTGTAGCTCTAATGCCTGGGAGGTGATGCACTGTTTACAACTAAACTATTGCAATTTCTCCTGGCAGTGGCTCTGGTTTATGTACATGTGTATATAGTCTTGTTCTGGATTTGTGCTAGGCCTTTCCTGTAAGAAAGAAAGAA
Source organism: Platalea leucorodia (assembly GCF_965183815.1). Lineage (NCBI taxonomy): Eukaryota > Metazoa > Chordata > Aves > Pelecaniformes > Threskiornithidae > Platalea > Platalea leucorodia. Next base: position 35,290,543 of record NC_138859.1, read on the forward strand.
AGAAAAAGTATTAAAAAAAAAAGGAAGTTAAAACTCTAAAGCAGAGCATGGGTGTGTCTAGGTTTCTTAGCAAAGTACTGCCCTCTGCTCACAGCTGTCAGCCTGAGAATTTCCCAGCAGGGTGGAAGTGGGGAATCAGTGAAACCAGAGTAGAGCTCTGCTACCTGACAGCCCCTGAGAGCATCTCCTTCTTCTGCAGCTACGCTAATCAAGATGCAAGAGAGGACCTCTCCCTGATGGCTGAAGCAGTGCAGAGGCCGGACAGAGTGAATGCTCTCGCCCTTAGTCTGTGAAACAGCCTGGTATGACATGAAAGAGGCTGTCAAATGATCAAGGTCTGCCAGGCACAGCGCATGCTGCAGCTGAACTGAGTGTTGGGGGAACGAGCAGCTGCTTCCCAAGCTGTTGCATCACTGAGAGAGGCATGATGAACCTACTGTTTTAGAAACTTTCAGGCATTCTGGGGAACCAGTGAAATGGAAATAGGGTATAATGTGTCTTTAAGTGTAACTTGTGGATTCAGATTAGAGTAGGCCACAACTCAGATTAGCGGTGAACAGTTACCACCCCATTGGCTCTTGAGTGGCACGCACAGAAGTCCTGGGCTTCTAAGGCCAGATCCCATACGCAGAACCAAGGACCATCAAAGAGGCATCTGAGAGTCCCACAAATTAGCACAACATGGAAGACTAAATGAACTAAATGAACCTAAGTCCTACAACCAGGAGCAAGGTGATTTAGGGAGGAAAAATGGGCAACTTGTCTCACTGATGCTTACGCTGCAGCATTCCTAGCAATGTATAGGACCTTGGACAGACAATCCAGATTGACTAAGAGATGCTATGAAGTAGGCAGTTGTTTGTTCTTCTAACTGATTCATATCACTTCTGCTTACGTCTACACCTGATCTAATCTTAGTCCTAGAGCTGCTCTTCAACAGTATTTTGTGCAGCCATGTATAAATGAGAACAGTCCTCAAACTACTTCCATTTCTTTCAAGGGCTAAGCTCAGGTCCATCTTTATCTGCATTAGTTAGCTCAGTGCTCAAAATCAGGACCTCTGTTGCCTTACATATAAATACCTTTCAGTGTCTGCAGATAACTAGATTTACTGTTAATCATTAATTGCAATTACAATCAGTCAAAACCTCGGGCAAGTTCACACTGTTCCTTTCTGCACTTTGACCAAGACACTAGGAATATTGCAGCTCTATTTTTAAGGCAATATTCATGCCATCAGGCTTTAACATCTGAGTTATACCCTAGGCAACTCGGCTCAGCAAGACTGGGCAATGGTTATATAAGGAAGGATTTCAGTGATCTGATCTGATGAATCCCCACTACTGGCCTTCTTGACAGCCAGCCACCTTTGTAAGTCAACATTCAAAATGTTCATGCCATAGCAGATTTACTTCTACTAAATCTCCTGCTAGCTGCAGAGGGATGGAGAAGAAAAAGCAAACTGATCTTCTAACTCTTGCCACCTCCCCCAAGCACAATGCTCTCCTCTAATGGGAAGAAAACTCATCATCTTGATTCTTGCTCTTCCCTTTCTCTGGCAGTGAGGTGAGTTCTCCGAGCAGCATGGCGGATCATAGCCCACTTCCCACAGGCACAGCCCAGCACATCGCCTCTGCCTTTCAAACAAGCCCATGGGCCTGCTTCCAAATGACTTCCCCTTGTTTTCAGAAACTTCCCGTCTAACCCCGGAGAACTTGTCTCATCCTCCTACCTTTCCCTGCCTCTCTAACCAACCTCTTCCTCAGCACCCCCTGCCAGCAAAGCAGCTTCCCTGGCGGCTTCACGTGTCTCAAACCAACTTCCTATGTGTCCTTCTTCCCTTACAGATTCAATTTCATTTATGTGTACTTGAATATGTACTTGTATATGAAATATGAACTTTTGATTCCTCTAATTGTTTTTAATTATCTTGAGAATTTCTTCAGCAATGTGTTTTCATGTACCATACATAAAAGTTGCTATGCAAAATGAAGTTGTACAGTGTATTAGCTGGAGCAAATCACTTTGATCAGTCACATGCTATAAATTGCTCGTATTTATTCTGATCTATTGCCTGTGTTCTTGCAGGAAGTTCTGACTCTCAGTACTGTCCCATACCAATGCTCAATCTGCTCAGTCTTCGTTTTTCCCCAATGAATTTATGAGACCTGATGCCCCTCTCACTGTGATGCCATGGAAAGGTTTTGCAGCTAAAACCTCAGTCTGCAAACCACATCTAAGTGGTGGTTACCAGCACGTATAAAGCATTACCACAAACAAAACCAAGAAGCAAGACTGGAAATGATCACATAAAGCAAGCATTTCACCATACAGAGTCTCCCTACAAACAGATGTGAAACTATGTATTTCACCAGCTGCAATGAAAGAACATTTTGTTTTGGGACTGCATTTGGGATATGCAAGCTCTGGCAGGAATTATTTAGTTTGAAACAAGTGAAGATAAATTGTTTCCATTGAATATGCCAGGACAATTATTTTCAGCCTGTTTAAAAATATTCACAGAATGTACATCACAAGGACTGACTTGAAAAAAATGGTGCAAGCAGAATGGATGCTTGTAGCTCAGGACACATAAATAGATTCACTGCTGAATTAGGCCTTGCAGGTCTTAACAGGCTACTGCAGCAAAAGTTGTAGCTGGCCCTTACTAATATTTTAATAAAAGGAAAACCATAAAATGTTTATGAACATTTCTGTCCTATTTTCTTTTCTTCCCAAACCAACATTTTCTGAGTTGTATAAGGGTTTGGGGGAGGGGGACACGACCCCGAGCGTCACTACTCCTGACAGTCAGGATTCTGCGTCATGGTACAGGGGAAACTGCTCCCCAAGCCACCAGCATTTCTGAGATCTCAAGAAAAAAGAAGTTCCTTATCTCAAGTTACAGGAAGAACTACAAAGCAGCTAAGTTCTGATAAAGAAAAATCAAAATCAAGTCAAACAATGCATTTGGTGTGAGGCTAGAGTGAGCATGCATTTTTGATCAAGAATAAAAGATAATCTGACAAACTTTAGAGATGAAAAAAATCAAAAGATCTTTTTATGACATAACAGCACTAATGTATTAACATTTAAGAATTTGATATTTTAAAATCTTCTAAGCATGCATGTGCAATGAAATAACAGAAAAACTTACTGAAATAAACCCAGTGCAGTCCTGTTTGAGCAAGTTCAAATCAATGCATTTATTTTGATGTTACATGCATGCAAGTGCTGAACACAGCCAGGTAGACACATGATGAGGTGTCTCTCCTTTTCTGGCCATATGCATTATGTTAGAGGCACAATGCTGGGCACAGCACAACAGCGATCTCAGCACATATGTAATTTAAAAAAATAAACATCAGAAAACTTGGAAGAACACTGTTACTGGCAATGGGATCCTGTTGTGTTTCTGCACTGACCACAGTACTTTATAGGTCTTTAAAGAAAGCACAAAAACATAAGTATGTGGATTATAAACAAAACAATTTATTGATTTTATATATGTTTTCAAGGCACTTTCATGCTACAGTCTAGAACTCCATTTGGTAAGAAAGGGAATCCTTCATAAAACCCAAACCCCATCTTCACTAAATAAAACACACAACTTCAGGGTTAAGTGAAACAATCAAAAAATTCAAACCAGATCCTGACCATAAACTGTTTGTTCCTGGAATCAAAAAAAGAATCCATAAGTACAAAACATTTGTTTTCTTGGGGTTTAATTGTTATTTGGGAAACCCAGGATGAGATTCATCCCAGCGAGTTTTTACCATCTTAAAGGTGAACTTCTAGTCTAAGCCAGTAATCTCAGCTCATCTAGAGTTGACTCCTCTCACCTATATTAAATATCTATGTAAGAACAAGATGAACTGTCCTCTGCCAGAGACTATTCTGTATTGTTCATAGGGAAAGCTTACTTTAAGCAATCAGATTTATTTTTTTTACTGTGGATTTAGGATAGGATATTAAAGAAAAATCCATATGTAGTTATCAGTTACAATATTACCTCTGCATTTTATATGAAATCCAGTAATCACTGATACAATATACTTATACAACAAGATACTTATATCTGTATAAAATTTTTATCAAAACATTCCATAATATGGCAGGTATGTATCACAGCTGTATCACAGCAGCACCAACTGAGGGAGAAGAGTGAATGCTGGCACACTTCACTGATGAATTAGGCATTTAGGCTGTTTTTGTTAAAAATAATAAAAAATAAAAATAATTAAAAAAAAATACCTCAGTGCTTTAAAAATTGAGCCCAATCCTCAAAATACAATTCCATAATGCCTGATCTTCTTGAAATGAACATCTGTTGTCAGCCAAAAACCATTTTGGAAACAGAGAACAAGAGTTCAGCCCATTATGCTTAAGCCAAAAAAGCCAGCCTTTTCTTTATTCATGTATGATTTCTTGCTCAGAGCATACAAATACTGACACTCAAGAGTGCCCATTCAATTGTGGGGTTCTAATTGCATTACTGTTTTTTTGACTCACTCGATATTGTGTCATGGTCTCATTTTTTACCATCACCAACATTACAGCAGCCCTATGTACCATCTCCACTGCACATTGAGCACCGCAAAACAGTGTTGATAACACAGGGATGTTTTAGTTATTGCTGAGCAGTGCTTACGCAGTATCAAGCGAGTAGGCTGGGGGTGCACAAGAAGTTGGGAGGGGACACAACTGGGACAGCTGACCCCAACTGACCAAAGACATATTCCATACCTGTCCTGGTCTCAGCTGGGATAGAGTTAATTTTCTCCCTAGTAGCTGGTATAGTGCTGTGTTTTGGATTTAGTATGAGAAGAATGTTGATAACACACTGATGTTTTGGTTCTTGCTGAGTTGAGTTTACACTGGTGAAGGACTTGTCAGCTTCCCATGCTCTGCCAGGTGCACAAGAAGCTGGGAGGGGGCACAGCCAGGACAGCTGACCCAGACTGGCCAAAGGGCTATTCCATACCATATGATGTCATGCTCAATATATAAACTGGGGGGAGTGGACCGGGGGCAGTGATCACTGCTCGGGGACAGGCTGGGAACCAGTTAGTGGGTGGTGAGCAATTGCATTGTGCATCACTTGTTTTGTATATTCTTTTATCATTATTATTATTGTTTTCTCTTCCTCTGCTGTCCTATTAAACTGTCTTTATCTCAACCCACGGGTTTTACTTTTATTTTCTGATTCTGATTTATTTTCTGATCCCCACCAGGGGGAGGGGGAGGGGGAGCGAGCAGCTGCGTGGTGCTTAGTTGCTGACTAGGGTTAAACCACGACATATGGGCAGGTATCTAGAGAACTTCTCACCTCCAATGTTCTGGAACTTCACTCCCAAACAACTGCAGGATCCTGATGAAGTGACAGAATGCTTGAAAAAAAATGCCATGGCTATTCCGAAGAGGCACAACTTACCGCACTGTGCTGGGCCCTGGCCAGCATCTATCAAACACTGCTCAATATTATGCAGCACCCTCAAGGAGAAGAGAGGGTCTCTGGATCTGGAAACATACCAACAGACACTATGGCTGAACTAGACACTATATCAGTCACCCCTATAACTAAAAATAAACAATGGAAGCAGAAGTCAGCTCATTTAATAAGGGATGAGGAAGCTTCTTCTAAGAGGGAGCAGGAGAAAGAATCAGAAGAGGCAGCATGTTCTGCAGCAGAGAAGTCACAAGAACAGGAGGAGGAAGAGGCTGAATAGATGGCCTATAGATGGACTGGCCATACAACTCTGAGAATATGAAGATAATCTCACTTCCTCCATGTGGGCCTGCATCTCGGCTGTGAAGGAACTGACCCAAAAATTGTCTGAGCAATCTGAGAAGGATAGGCCTTCCTCACCCACAACAACCAAGGTCTCAGCTATTAAGAGTCAGCCTTTTTCTGTTCAAGGGAGAGGGTACCAGTGGTGCACACCACATGCAACCCTGTGGTTCTTCCTGCGTGACCAGGAGGAGGACATGAGGAAGTGGGATGGTGAACCTACCTGGAGACTAGAAGCTCGGGTATAGGAACTACAAGAAAAAACAACAGCCAAAAAGCATCCATCCAGGAAAACTACTGCTCCAGTGTCTGCTGGGCAGAGTAGAAGGGCTGATCTTACTTTTGACCCTGATGAAGGGACTTCTGTTTTGCAGTTACAAAAATCAAGTCATGAAGATTCCGACCAGGAATAGAGGGGCCCCGCCTTTGGCCAGGCGGAGGAAAGGGACAGCCGGGTTTACTGGACTGCGTGGGTTCTATGGCCTGGCACATCAGCCCCACAGGAGTATAAAGCTCTAGTGGACACCAGTGCACAGTGTACCCTAATACTATCAGATTACAAAGGGGCAGAATCCATCTGTATTTCTGGAGTGATGGGAGGATCCCAAGAACTGTCTGTGTTGGAAGCTGAGGTAAGCCTAACTGGGAATGAGAGGCAAAAGCATCCTATTGTGGCTGGTCTGGAGGCTCCATGTATCCTTGGCATAGACTACATCCTCAGGAGAGGGTACTTCAAAGACCCAAAAAGGGTACCGGTGGGCTTTTGGTATAGCTGCCTTGAGTACGGAGAAGATTAAACAGCTGTCTAGCTTGCCTGGTCTCTCAGAGGATCTGTCTGTGGTGGGGTTGCTGCGGGTTAAAGAACAGCAGGTGCCAATCACTACCACGACAGTGCACCGGCGACAATATTGCACCACCTGAGACTCCCTGATTCCCATCCATAAGCTGATTCATCGACTGGAGAACCAAGGAGTGATCAGCAAGACTCATTCACCCTTTAACAGTCCCAGTGCGAAAGCCGAATGGAGAGTGGAGACTAACAGTAGACTATCGGGGCCTGAATGAAGTCACGCTGCCACTGAGTGCTGCCGCACCAGACATGCTAGAACTCCAATATGAACTGGAGTCAAAGGCAGCCAAGTGGTATGCCACAATCGATATCACTAATGCGTTTTTCTCAATTCCTTTGGCAGCAGAGTGCAGGCCACAGTTTGCTTTCGTGTGGAGGGGTATCCAGTACACCTGGAATCGACTGCCCCAGGGGTGGAATCACAGTCCTACCATTTGCCATGGATTGATGCAGATTGCACTGGAACAGGGTGAAGCTCTGGAACACCTGCAATACATTGATGACATCATTGTGTGGGGCAACACAGCAGAAGAGGTTTTTGAGAAAGGGAAGAAAATAGTCCAAATCCTTCTGTAGGCTGGTTTTGCTACAAACCAAAGTAAGGTCAAGGGACCTGCACAGGAGATCCAGTTTTTAGGAAAAAAAATGGCAAGAAGGACATCGTCAGATCACAATGGATGCGATCAACAAAATAACAGCCATGTCTCCACCAACTAGCAAAAAGGAAACACGAGCTTTCTTGGGCATTGTGGGTTTTTGGAGAATGCATATTCCAAATTACAGTCTGATTGTAAGCCCTCCTTATCAAGGGGCCCGGAAGAAGAACTATTTCAAATGGGGCCCTGAGCAACGACAAGCCTTTGAACAAATTAAACGGGAGACAGTCCATGCTGTAGCCCTTGGGCCAGTCCAGGGAGGCCAAGATGTGAAAAACGTGCTTTACAGCTCAGCCAGGGATAACAGCCCCACCTGGAGCCTCTGGCAGAAAGTGCCTGGAGAAAGTTGAGGTCGACCCCTAGGGTTTTGGAGCCAGGGATATAGAGGACCTGAAGCCCATTACAGTCCAACAGAAAAAGAAATATTAGCAGCATATGAAGCAATATGAGTCACTTGAGAAGTGGTTGGTAGTGAAGCACAGCTCCTCCTGGCACCCCGACTGCCGGTGCTGGGCTGGATGTTCAAAGGGAGGATCCCCTGTACACATCATGCAACTGATGCTACATGGAGTAAGTGGGTCGCACAATTCACACAACAGGCTTGAATAGGAAACCCCATTTGCCCAGGAATCTTGGAAGTGATCATGGATTGGCCAGAGGGCTGAAACTTCAGAGTGTCGCCAGAGGAGGTGACTCATGCTGAAGAGGCCTCACTGTATAATCAACTACCAGAAAATGAAAAGCAATAAGCTCTGTTTACAGATGGATCCTGTTGGATCCTGTTGGATCCTTCGAAAACATCGAAGGTGGACAGCTGCTGTGTGGAATCTTACACTACAAGTTGCAGAAACTGCTGAAGGAGAAGGTGAATTGAGTCAGTTTACAGAGGTGAAAGCCTTCCAGATGGCTTTAGATATTGCTGAATGAGAAAAGTGGCCAATGCTCTATCTCTATACTGACTCATGGATGGTGGCAAATGCCCTGTTGGGATGGTTGCAGCAATGGAAGCAGAGCAACTGGCAGCGCAGAGGTAAGCCCATCTGGGCTGCCGCATTGTGGCAAGATATTGCTGTTCGGGTAGAGAACTTTGTTGTAAAAGTACGTCACGTAGATGCTCACGTACCCAAGAGTCGGGCCACTGAAGAACATCAAACCAACCAGCAGGTGGATCAGGCTGCTAAGATTGAAGTGGCTCGGGTGGATCTGGACTGGCAACATAAGGATGAATTATTTCTAGCTTGGTGGGCCCATGACACCTCAGGCCATCAAGGAAGAGATGCAACATATAGATAAGCTTGTGATCGAGGGGTGGACTTGACTGTTGATGCCATTGCACAGGTTATCCATGAATGTAAAACATGCACCATATTCAAACAAGCCAAGCTGCTAAACCCTTTTTGGTATGGAGGACGACGGCTGAAATATCAATATGGGGAGGCCTGGCAGATTGATTATATATCACACTCCCACAAACCCGCCAAGGCAAGCGCCATGTGCTTACAATGGTGGAAGCGACTACTGGATGGTTGGAAACATATCCCATGCCCCATGCCACTGCCCGGAATACTATCCTGGGCCTTGAAAAGCAAGTCCTATGGCGACATGGCACCCCAGAAAGAATTGAGTCAGACAACGGGGCTCATTTCCGAAACAGCCTCATAGACACCTGGGCCAAAGAGCATGGAATTGAGTGGGTATATCACATCCCCTATCACACACCAGCCTCTGGGAAAAGCGAACGATACAATGGACTGTTAAAAGACTACTCTGAGAGCAATGGGTGGTGGGACATTCAAACACTGGGATACACATTTAGCAGAAGCCACTTGGCTAGTTAACACTAAAGGCTCTGCCAGTAGACCTGGCCCTGCCCAATCAAAACCCCTGTGCTCTGTGGAAGGAGATAAGATCCCTATAGTACATAAAAGGAACTTGTTGGGAAAAACAGTCTGGGTTATTCCTTCCTCAAGAAAGGGTAAACCTATTCATGGGACTGTTTTTGCACAAGGACCTGGGTGCGCTTGGTGGGTAATGCAGAAGGATGGGAGAGTCCAATGTGTACGTCAAGGTGATTTAATTGTGGGTGAAAATAATCCATGATTTGAGTTGTATGATGGCAGTGTTACATGATGCTGTATGTCACCATTACTGTGGCTGCCATAGATCAAAGCTATTATAACAGGAACCTCTCATGCTAGCCAAGTGAGAGGCAAGAGGAGGAATTCATTGCAATGTCAAAACTTAAGGCCTAGTTCAAAGGGACCAGGGTGGAGATTGTAATGGATATACCTTTAAAATGTTGTATCCCATGATCTGAGTTGTATGTTATAGGAATTGCTATAGCAGGAACCACCTGAACCAATGGACGACAAGCCTTACAAGAAGCAGTGCAAGTGCAGCAGCGACCCGACCTGAGCTGGCTTTTGTGCCCAATAACTCCATGCAACACACCACCCCTCCTGTCCTGAGCAACCACCATCACAGATGGAGCCCAAAGTCATGGACTAAATGAACTCAATGGACATTTTGTGGACATTTCTGGACATTTTATGGACATTTTAAAAGGGTGGTCCATAGACGAAGGGAATGATATCTATGTATTATATCAAAGGATGGGAAGGGGGGTGGTGACTAATGAGGATGTATTGGATAGTGTGGGACCTGACATGATGTAAATGGTATAGAATAGAATAGAATCATAGAATCATAGAATAGTTTAGGTTGGAAAAGACCTTTAAGGTCATCACGTCCAACCGTAAAACTAGCACTGCCAAGTCCACCACTCAACCACGTCCCTAAGCACCGCATCTACATATCATTTAAATACCTCCAGGGGTGGGGACTCAATCACTTGGCTAGCTCCAACGCCCTTACTAGAGCAATTATTTCGGCTTGTTGTGCAGATGTACCCTTAGAGAGTGACTTTGCTTCCACCAGTTGGTCTGTGGTGGTCACAGCATATCCGCCATTTGAATTCCATTCTTTACAAAACTGCTCCCATCAGTATACCACGTGTGGTCAGCTTCCTCCAGCGGCTCCTCCTTCAAGTCTGGTCTGCTTGCATCTTTTACCGTGGTTGGTTCTGGGGTCCTGCAGATGGTTTCCTTTCGGTCATTCCCAAGCTGTCTTTATCCCTTAGAAATCATGAATCCCAGGTATATTATTTCTTCTTTTCAAGATCTGGGCTTTCTGTAATGAGACTCGATAACCACTTAGTCCGTGAAAATTTAACAAACTCACAGTCCATTCTTTGCATTCTTCGTCCTTTTCTGTGGCTATTAAAATATCATCCACGTATTGCAAAAGAATCCCATTTCCTGGGGGCCTCTCCCAGGTCTCTAATTCCTTAGCTAATTGATTTCCAAAAATGGTGGGGCAATTTTTAAATCTTTGGGGTAACACTGTCCAGGTCAGTTGGGTTTTTTCGTCCTGTGTCAGGGTTTTCCCATTCAAAGGCAAATAAATTGCGGCTTTCAGGAGCCAAGGTGAGGCAAAAGAATGCATCCTTTAGGTAAACCATTCATAGGTTTATGGGTTTGCCACTACCGGATACAAATCTTCAACTATCATCTGATTTATTGCCCGCAAATCTTTCACCAATTGATAAGTTTTGCCATCAGGCTTTTTGACAGTCAGAATGGAAGTGTTATATTCTGAAGAGCATTCAATTAATAGTCCAAATTTTATAAACTCTTCTATAAAACTTTTTACCCCTCGCCTATCTTCCAATTTCAAGGGGTATTGCTTTATCTTAACAGGTCGTGCCCCTTCTTTGAGTTTAACAACAACCAATTCAGCATTTTTAGCCTTTCCAGGTATTCCTGAGGCCCACGCTCCTGGGTATACCTGGTCTTTTATTTCTTGTATAATTTCTTCTTCTCTAATTTGGGGTTCAGTAAGAACCAAACTTAAAATTCCAATGTGATTTTTGTCTGGTATTTTAAATTCAATATTTCCCCATTTCTAAATTTTATTTCGGGATTTAGTTGTTCTAATAGGTCCCTTCCCAGTAATGGTCTAGGAGCCTCAGGCAGGTAGAGAAATCATGAATCCCCACACTCTTCCCAATTCTAAATTTTAATGGTTTCAAGAAAAAAGCTTTTTCAACCTGCCCAGTTGCTCCCAAAACATTAACATTTTGTTTACTTATAGGTAACAAGGTTTGATTCAATACAGAGAATGTGGCACCTGAGTCTATCAAAAATTCTACAGGTTTCTCTTCTTTCCCTAGCTGAACTTTTACCAAGGGTTCCACTAGGGAGGATTCCCCTGGTCCCCCTCAATCATTGTCTTGTATTTCTGCCACAGTCTTCAAATTATGTGTCTGCTGGAGGCATTCCTTTTGCCAGTGTCCGAACCATTTACAATAAGCACATTGATTATATCCCAAACTACCCCTACGTCTGTTACTCATTCCTCGACCTACTTGCCCAGCTCTTCCTGCCTGCACTTTTTCTAAATTTTGCTGAGCTAAAGCAGACACTATCTCCTTTCCCAGTTTCCTTCTGTCCTCTCCTTCCCTGTTCCGATATACTCTCCATGCTTCCTCCAACAACTTTTCTAAATTCCTTATATTTGGTTCCCTAAGTTTCTGAAGTTTCTTTCTGGTATCATTAGTGGATTGTCCCAGAAACAGAGATACCAACTGCTGTGTGGCAGCTTCTGATTCTGGCTCCATAGTAGTAAATCTTCTCACAGCAGTCCGTAAGCGATCCAAAAACTCCGTGGGCGTTTCAGTCTGCCCCTGCTTGATTGATAGCATACAGAGCAGACCAGTTAACTGCCTTTGGGATCGCATGTTCTATTCCAAATTTGATCCAGGATCGGTATCGTTGCAACAAACGGTACTGAGCTGGATCATTAGGGTCCCAACCCGGGTCCCTGGAGGGCACAGGATCTTCAGCTGTGCCCTGTAACACTCGTCCCTCAATCTATGTTTCTACATGAGCTCGGGCTGCCTTTAATACAAGCTGCTTCTCATTTTCAGTCATAGCGTCTAGCATAAGATCCACATCTTTCCAATCCGGGTCCAAATTCTTAGTAATCCACTCAAACCTTTTCGCAATGCCACTTGGGTCCTCCCTATACCTCTTAAACTGCATCCTTCCACTTATCCACATCATCCATCTGGAAAGGCATTCATTACCGTGGGTCCCCCAGGGCCCATTGCCTGCCTTAAAGGCGCCTGTATAATAGGTCTCATTTTACTGTGGGTAATTGGGGTATGTCTTGGGGAAGTAGAGGGTCCCACGTCTCCTTCCAAAACCTCCTCCTCACTGTCTGGGACCGTTGGAGAGGTTGAAGTTGAAGCTGGTCCCGGACCCGGGGGTGCTACATAGTCCTCTATCCTTTCCTCTGCCTTTCTGGGTTTCTCTCTCACCTTCAAACACCTCTAGTAGTCCAATACTACATGCTGAACAACAACATCGCTTCAACTTCCCTAACTCTTTCTGATTTTCCCATTCCAAAGCCAACACCATGGGATCTTGGGGAGCAAAATTAAAACCACAATCTTTCTGGGACTCCGGGTGATTTCGGAGGGTGAAAAACATATCCGCATACATAGCTTCGTCCCATTTTCCCTCCCTCCTTAAAAATAACAGGAGTTGCAGCAAGGCATTATACTTCAGAGTCCCATTCACAGGCCACTTTTCTTCGTCATCTAATTTATACAATGGCCATCACTGATTACAATACTTAATTAGAGTTTTCTTATTCACATTTCCTCCAGGAGGACCCCCTATGTCCTTCCAGTGATATAAAATGCAACCTAATGGAGATTTCTTTGGTATCTCTTTACTTTGTTGTGACCCTCCCATTTTATTGGTCCCAGTTCTCTCCTGTATTCCCGCAGTATCTTAACTGTTAGTTCCACGGTACACACACACTTTACCACTTAGAGGGTTACAGAATTACTGTTTTACATCCTTACAACCTTTTTCTTTCGCTTCGTCCGTCTCCGGCCGTTTCCCTCACGGGACAACGAAACCACGGATCAGGACTCCGTGCTTCCTTCATACTAAGAGTACATCTCATTCACACACGCACAGGACAGCATACACACTTTTGACAACAAAAACACTCAAATACCAATACAATTAACAAAAATCCTAAAATCAAAACACAGAGCAACTACTTGTCCTTATAACATGCCAAACACAATCCCAAAATCAAATAACCGAGTTCCAAAGCCAAGATCCAATGTACCCAAATGCAAGAGTTCCCAAATAACCACCAAATGAGCACCAAAGTGCTCCCCAGTGTATACCTTTAAGGCGCTAGCAGCCCGGTATACTCCACCAAGCGTGAACCACTCATGGCTTACAGGGGTTTCCGACAAATGACTAGTCCCAAACCAAATTTAAGAAAGGATACCTTTTTCTGAAGACGGTCCTTGTCTGCTCCCGCAGCGATCCGATTGAGGCAAGGGGTCCCTCCGGAAATTTTCCGGGGGTACCCTAGGGAGTCCCATTCTCAACGGGTCCTGCAGCCGAGCAGAGAGGGTCCCACTTGGGTCGCCAAAACTGATACAAAAATTCACGGATGCTTCTCCTCACAGTCCGAATCTCCCCAAGGGAGAAACGGAGTATTCAGAGAGTCCCTGAAATGAAACTCAATAGCAACGAAGTTACTATTAAGCAGGTATCCTTTATTGCAGCGCTGGGCAGCACTGGGGATTCTCCACCATGAGTGCTCCACCGATTTGGTGGACTTTCAGAGATTATATACTATAAAATCCTACATATTTACAGGATTTCTGAGAAATCATTTACATAAACATGAGATTTCCTGGAACTTATTAACATATGCAAATGTCCAATCCGCATGCGCAGTCGTCTCCCGTGGTGGTCTTCAGGTGGTCCTTGGGGGTCTTCAGATGAAGGCTCGTAGTCTTCTTCCCTGTGTTCGCTGATTGACCTTTGCTTCTGTGCAAACTCAGTCCTAGGATCACCTAAACGGTGTCCTTCAAGGCTGTTGTCATTCTTTTGTGACTTCCTATCTTCCGTGCATTTGTTCTCCCAAGGCCCAGTTGTCTGAGATGGGATTATCCCGGAGCCCCCTTATCTTACAACCATTATAATTACTCCCTAAATGACAAAGGCCTTTCTTTTGTTTAGTTAAGTGACTAAGATATTTAAAATATCCTCCTTGCCCCTAGGCTTTAATTCTTTCAGAAGGCATTTTGATGCAGTGGCTTTGTCTATCTTGGCTTTAACCTTTTTAATTTCCATATACCGATTGAGAACTGAGTTTGCACAGAAGCAAATGTCAATCAGCGCATACAGTGAAGAAGACTACGAGCCTTCATCTGAAGACCCCCAAAGACTACCTGAAGACCACCACGGGAGACGATTGCGCATGCAGATCGGACATTTGCATATGTTAATAAGTTCCAGGAAATCTCATGTTTATGTAAATGATTTCGCGGAAATCCTGTGAATATGTAGGATTTTATAGTATATAATCTCTGAAAGTCTACCAGATCGGTGGAGCACTCATGGTGGAGAATCCCCAGTGCTGCCCAGCGCTGCAATAAAGGATACCTGCTTAATAGTAACTTCGTTGCTATTGAGTTTCATTTCAGGGACTCTCTGAATATTCCGTTTCTCCCCTGGGGAGATTCAGACTGTGAGGAGAAGCATCTGTGAATTTCTGTATCAATACTGATTTAATTCTTAATGGCTATTATAGGACAAAACAGACAAACGTGATATGAAAAGGATATGTTGGTTCACGATAACTTTCTAAAGCATACCTCTAGGTCTTCAAGTTGGAGAAAGCAAATTTTTCTAACAAGAACAGGCACAATATACATCCTGTAAATTCAGTGGTGTTTAGTATCACTCTTCCTAGGTTTATCTTTTTTTTAATTGCTAATATCTGGGCTAAGAGAATGGAATTGGTGAGGATTTCTTTGTTTACCTCTTCAATGACTTTAAATATAACGAAGAAATTGTAGCTTGCTGCAAAATGACAATACTTCTAAGATGCCACAGAAAGTACTGGCAGAGAAGAAAAAACAAACCTCATGTTACAAACTACTGTGTTATTCAAGTGTGTTTAATGAGCAATTAACTTTCTTATATTGGCTGCAAAGCAAACGTCCTTGAAAAAATTTCTTGGAATGCAATAGTGTAAGAGACTGGAATGTCAAACAATTGTCTCAAAGCTTGCTTGTGTATGCTTGCCTGATAAGACATGGAGGAATTGCGAAACCCAGGAAACCTGGCGACACTGCAGCCTGCGGGGAAACTTATGCAAACTTACTGAAGCAGCAGACCATTCTTTTGCCTATCAGGCACCATCAAAGCAAGATACCATCGTCTGGGCTGAGCCAGCTGCCCGCCAAGAATATATATTGATACCTGCCGATGGTCACGTATAGGCGAGACCCAGGCGAGACCTAAAGCACGTGAACAATGCGTGGGGCATATACGCATGTACCAGACTGTGGACACATGCCGTATATAAAAGACCGTGGAAACAAACCGCAGTGTGCACCTACCACCGAAGAACTGAAGACTGAGGACCACTGGATCCATGGTGGTGACTATCCTTTGCTTATCTTTCCAAATGCTTGCTTAGTTTCCTCCTAATATTTCCTGCCTTTCCTATCACTCCATTCTTCTGCTTTTATCCAATAAAAATGGCCTGATAGGCGGCATTTAACCTCGTTTGTGTCTTAATCTCACTCTTGGGATCATTACAAACCTTCCCCGAGCCCAAAATCAGACCGGGACTTTACAAATAGTGATTTCAATTATTTTTTTTTTAATGAGGCAATAAACCACAGGGCACAGG
The DNA here is from genome assembly GCF_965183815.1 of Platalea leucorodia. Classification (NCBI taxonomy): domain Eukaryota; kingdom Metazoa; phylum Chordata; class Aves; order Pelecaniformes; family Threskiornithidae; genus Platalea; species Platalea leucorodia. The sequence goes on from NC_138859.1 coordinate 35,306,642, forward strand.
GAAGAGTTCAGCACTGTAGCAAAAGTACTAACTTCTTTTATACAAGCTAAGTGAATTTTCAAGTTCCACAATACAGAATGATGTCAATGAAAATTTAAAGAACTAATCTAACTCAAAATACTTTTCAATTCCAATCAGATTTACAAGTTTCTTATTACTAAACAGAAACTGAATGTCTTATTCCCCATGTTATGGAGAATATACAATGTTTGTAATATCAATGTCGTTTTCTCACTGATGCTTAACTTCATGTGGCTATAACACACTAGACAGTGAAAGCTTATTTCTTTTCTGGCCCTTATTCCTCATTCTCTACCAGAATAAATAGTAAGCTAGTTAGGTGTCCTGGTTTCAGCTGGGATAGAGTTGATTTTTCTTCCTAGTAGCTGGTATAGTGCTGTGTTTTGGATTTAGGATGAGAAGAATGTTGATAACACACTGATGTTTTGGTTCTAGCTGAGTAGTGCTTACACTAGTCAAGGACTTTTCAGCTTCCCATGCTCTGCCAGGTGCACAAGAAGCTGGGAGGGAGCATAGCCAGGACAGCTGACCCAAACTGACCAAAGGGCTATTCCATACCATATGACATCATGCTCAGTATATAAACTGGGAGGAGTTGGCCGAGGGGCAGTGATTGCTGCTCGGGGATGGGATGGGCATTGGTTGGTGGGTGGTGAGCGGTTGCATTGTGCATCACTTGTTTTGTATATTCTTTTATCATTTTTATTGTTATTGTTATTATTCCTCTGCTGTCCTATTAAACTGTCTTTATCTCAACCTGCGGGTTTTACTTTTTTTTTCTGATTCTCTCCCCATCCCACCGCGGGCGGGGAGGGTGAGCGAGCAGCTATGTGGTGCTTAGTTGTTGACTGGGGTTAAACCACGACAATACCTGCAATAAGTCACTAAGTTCTACTTGTTTGAAGTGAAAATGGCCAATACAAATAACTCCGACAGAGAAGAAAAGCATACACGTTATTACAGCTCAATTTCTTACACAATTTACAAAGTTCAAAGGGAAATTAGCTATACATTAATAAGAACTAAAGCTATAGAGAAAAAGTGGCATGTTCTGACATGGCACTGTCCGATAAACATATGTAAAGATCATATCCATAGGCAAAGACAGTAAAACTTCAAAACCTTAGCTGAAAGATTTTCTGTCTGACATGCTTAACTGTTTCGTCTAATGCTCATAAAAATCACACATTTTAGGAACAGAAGGGAACAGTGTCATTATACAGTTGTCGTGCTTTAAACCCAGCCAGCAACTAAGCACCACACAGCCACTCACTCACTCCCCCCACCCCAGTGGGATGGGGGAGAGAATTGGAAGGGTGAAAGTGAAAAAACTTGTGGGTTGAGATAATAAGAAGAGTTTAATAACTGAAGTAAAATAAAATAGAATACTAGTAATAATAATAGTAATAATAATAATATAATACAATAATAATATACAAAGCAAGTGATACAATATACAGTTGCTCACCACCTGCCGACCAATGCACAGCACGTCCCCGAGCAGCAATCGCTGCCCCCCGGCCAACTCCCCCAGTTTATATACTGAGCATGATGTCATATGGTATGGAATAGCCCTTTGGCCAGTCTGGGTCAGCTGTCCTGGCTGTGCCCCCTCCCAGCTTCTTGTGCACCTGGCAGAGCATGGGAAGCTGACAAGTCCTTGACTAGTGTAAGCACTCCTTAGCAACAACTAAAACACCAGTGTGTTATCAACATTCTTCTCACACTAAATCCAAAACACAGCACTATACCAGCTACTAGGAAGAAAAATCAACTCTATCCCAGCTGAAACCAGGACAACAGTTCATCTCCCTCATAATGCAAGACAAAACTCATCAACTATTGCAACAAGATCAATAACATAATTGGATTAGAACATAGTTTAAAAAGAAACATCCTGTCTTCATCTTGATTTATAAAGTTCAAGTGGAGATTCATTCCACCACAGTCCTTGGTCAGGTTGTTTCAAAGTTTGATGATAACTAATAAAAGTGTCAATCTTTTTTCCAGGTTTTATTGGTCAAGTTTCAATTTCCGGCCAATAGATTTTCTCAGATCAAATGGCCACTTTTAAAATCTGTAAATGTAGATTAAGACCAAATTATATTTTAATTTTTTCTGCCAGTAAAGTCAGATGACTGAGCTCCTTTTATCTCCCCCACTTAGATTTTCTGAAAATAGCTTACTGCACACAGAGCACACAGTTATATTCAGATTCTGCACAGACATAACTCATTTCAGTTGCAAAAGAATGTTTTCTATCAAGGTACATGATCTGCCACATTTTAGTCATTCAAGTATGAGACCCTGGATCACAGTTAAGATCCTTTAAGCACTTAATATCACAGCCAATCAAGTCAATAAAAGTCCTCTTGGAGACACCCATGAGGACTGTGTATGGCTGAAATGAATCTGATACTTGGAGCTTTCATAGAGCAAAAGGCTACTCCTTCTGCCAAAAACTAATGGCTTCCAACCTGGGACTGCTGGTTAATGGCACCAGAACAGCTCTTGTTGAAAAACACTGTTACAAGCAAAACAGTGGAAATTGCCAAGACTCTGCTAGTATCCAAGCAGAGAGGAACAAAGCCACCTCTTGAGCTCATTAGTAGATGCCCAATATTTAATGACACAGCAAATCTGGGGAATTGCATTGATAGGTCACATATGCCTGGTTACTTAACATATATAAATGGATCAGACAAAGAACAAGTAACTGAGATGCTCTTTGAAGTAACAATCTACCCCTGAACTAGTTATTATAAAGTAAATGTTTACCATAGACTGTGTAAAACTGAGGGTTTCCTGAGTGGTATTATCAGAATTTACTCTGATCAGCCTTCCAAGTTTTGGAGAAGTTACAATCATAAAAGTTATAGTTCCATTTCCTGCATTGGTCACATCATTGGTTACAGCTTTCAGATCATGTCATGAAATAGGTTTCCTGGAACCTAAAAAACATCAATTAAAATTAACATAAATTTGCAACAGCAATTTTTCCCAAAGAGTGAGTTTTATATGTACAACTCGCCCTCTCATCTAGTTACTCTACTTAGCATTTTAATAACATTTTATAAGATCAGCAGGTTTGCCCTTTTTCTAATTATCTTCTAGTTACAACTCTTCCACAGATTTTTCAATCAAAAAGTACATCAGTAGGAAGTATCTTTGTTTTACAGAAATGAAAAAAAGTACAGTTCCCTTCAGCACATGTAATTGCTAAATACTAGCTTCTGCAAAAACAACCCGAAGTATGGAATAGAACACGTATATGAAGCTTTGTCCCTACATTACATGTCTAGAATTGAATTCAAACTCCAGCTGAAGTCACCATCATTAATGTTTTTGGTAATCCCAGTTTCCCACAGAAGGTAGGGTGATTTGTCTGGGAGAAGTCTTAACACAGCAAAGTTTCTAGTGAACACACATAAACCAAAATTGATTATTACCAGAAGCCTGAACTACACTTTATCGATGTGAAAGATGATTTTCATTAAATGAAATTAAAAAATAAATATTGAACAAATTAGGAAGAACATCACACAACAGAAATAACAGCCTCAACTGAAATAATGTATTATTAAGATGAATGAAGACTGAGGGGTAACAAAATTCTTTTAATACATAGCACCGCACTAACCAGTACCTTCTGTCTTAAAGATTATAAAGAGCTTTCTGGAATTTAGCCAAACCAAGACAATTTTTGACATAGCTGTGACAAAACCAAACCTAATAATTTCCTAAAAGAAAAAAACCCAACAGTTTTATTTGGCTTCTTTATGATGCACTGTTTCATGGCATACACTCAGCAAACTAAATCTGATGTTTACTGATACTTTTGGAAGAACAATAGGTCCCCATAATCCTGTTCCCGCTGCCCCCACTTCTGCCTCCATTTTTACATTTCGTTTTTTCTTGAGCAACAAGCTTTTATCAATACATAATTTCAGATACTAGCAGTATATATCCTTGAAGTCTGAATTATCAGTTCATCTTCACTAAAGCATAATGTTTATAGAGGAATAACAAAAAGTAACATGTTCCTGCTATAATATGCAGAAGAAAAAAATATGGTAAGCAAACTGAAGAATGGGAGTGTTTTGCAAGCCATTAGTAACCTCAGGGTTCTGTCTGTTTACATGTAGTTGTGCCCTGGCTCAAACTACATCTACTTTGAAACAGAGCTGTTATAATCAAATGAGATCTTCTGGCTCTGTTTTCCTCTTTTCACCTACCCATTCCTCTCTGTATCCATATTGCTTTGAAAAGCAAAGCAGTCCCTCGGGTCTAGAAAAATTCTCCCACGCTATATCTAATTCAAGAAGTCTCTTTCCTCTTCCTCTCTCTTCTTTTCCCTTTTCTGTGTGACAGGCAAAGACGGAAGCACAACCTTGTGTTGTGTGTACAGCAGATGTGGTCAGGAATGTAGAAATGAGAGCAACAGTTAATCAGACCACGTGTACTGCAAACACAGTTATTTCTCAATAACCTCCTATTTATGCAAATCAGGCCCCAGTGCCATAACAAACTAAGACATAATAGCTCTCAAACATGGTCACACTGTAGTGATGGATGTTACTGCTTCAATTTTTCATAACCATACCAGGTTATCTCACCACCACCATCACAATGCAGGGACATGGGGATGGAGGAGGTGTGTGTTTCTGTGCCACAAAGCCCCAGTTTATTCTTAATAGACCTGATCTCACTCACGAGCCAGGACTTGATCACAAGGGACTTCACTGCACAGCAGAGGCCGAAATACAGTCTAGGGCCACAGACAATAGTGTCTCCCACACTTTCTGTGAAATGGGATCTTCATCCAAACATAACCTCTTTCACGCACTTTTTTCCTGAGCCCCTGCTGCAGTTCAGCTCAGGTCCTACACCTCAACAGGGAGAGGAAGGTTATTTGTCAGTCAACAGACTGGGTGAAGGAAAGGGAAGTGAGAACATCCTCTGCCTGTTCCCAAACATGGGAGGAGAGTGATCGCAAAAGCAACGCCACCCAAACACTGGAGAAAGGAACAGAGAGAGAGGGGAGGAAGACACACAACAGGGATGGGTGATGCAGAGTAGGGCCAAGCTAACCCATACAAGCAGAATGCAACAGCATAAGGCCATCATCAGTACCTAATAATTTTGATATCTATTTTTACTGCCTACATTTAAGATTTGGAAACTGCTCTGGCATGAGCATTCTGCCTATCACTGCTAAACAGTTATGGATCATCTCATCTACTGACTGATCAGACAGCTCTGTTTCTGAATACCTACAAGTCAGGCTGCCTCTTCTTCTCAAAGAGCAACTCAGCTCATTCCTTCTTTAAGCGATTGCTTCCCTAAGAGAGCAAATCCTCACATTCTAGATATCTAGCAAGTGTAAGAAAAAACTCATATATCTATCAGTCAATTTACTGAGCACACTGAATAAAACAAGCTTCTATTGAACAGAAAAAAATCCATAAATTGTATAATCAAATCTGGTATATCCAACACAAAAGAAGACAGCAGTACATGCTCTTAAAAAATTGCAGAACAATATGCTTGAGAGAATAGTTTACACTCAGTCATGAAGAAATGGCAAATTCTTCACAATAAATTCAAATTTTACTTCCCTACAGATGACAGGACAAGGAGTAATGGTTTTAAACTAAAAAAGGGTAGATTCAGACTAGATATAAGGAAGAAATTTTTTACAATGAGGGTAGTGAAACACTGGAACAGGTTGCCCAGAGAGGTGGTAGATGCCCCATCCTTGGAAACATTCAAGGACAGGCTGGATGGGGCTCTGAGCAACCTGATCTAGTTGTAGATGTCCCTGCCAATTGCAAGTGGGATGGACTAGATGACCTTTAAAGGTCCCTTCCATCCCAAAGCATTCTATGATTTTATGATACAGAGAAAAATTAAAATTTCCTGCAGTGCTATAAAATATAACAGGACACTGGCTATTGTTTTTATGTGTATTAAGCATTTGGCACCATCATTGTTATAATAGTCATTTCACGATGAGCAAGTACAACTGAAACCCGTACAGCTCCAGAATGTCTTTAAAAAGTATCATAAAGAGAACAGGTAAAAAAGCTAGTAATATTTTTTAACACCGAAAAGGAATTTTGCTAACTCAAAGTAAGCAAAAGTTCAGGAAAAACTGTATGCTTGGATGAATACAGCTTGCAGTGCTGAAAGAAATATTGTATTTTGCAAACCAGAGAACTGATAGATAGCCTAGAGACTTTGCCTTCTATGGAAATATCAGGCATACTTTTCTGACAATTATCTTTGGCTTAAGATAGAATTCCTGTGCCTGAGGCAACCTTACATGCAAAAATCACAGATTAATAAGCCTTGTAAGTGGATTTATGTGAATTTTATATCAGCTGAATTAGAACCTAATTCTGCTACAATCTCATTTTTTGTTGCCTGTGTTTAATTGGCTTTTGTTGCAAGCCTTTGTTTATGCAGCTTATATTCAGGAAGTTTAAGAAACTGAAGTGCTCATTTTCTGTATCAAATTAATAAATCAAGGTACAAATTAATACCTACAGAGCTTTCCCAATTCTCAATTTCTCTCTGGCTCTACAGTTCATGTTCAGAGAAAAAAGAAAGTAGTACAAACAAGAAGTATGAAGCAAGATGTTGCTGAGAGAAGGCTAATCTTTATTTCTTCTTTAAACCTGCAATTAATGTTAGATTACTAAATCAATGAGGGATTACTCTTGCCAGTGCAAAGCAGTAAATGGTTCTGGTGAGACTCTCAACTCATCAACTCCTGCAGGAGTAGGATTTCATTAAAAAAATACTCAGCTGCTGATCCAACTAGTTCCAAATGCACAAATATGAATCAAAGTTGTTCAATCCTTCTGATGATAGAGTTATCAATTCTAGGAGAAGTAAGGAAGGGGGTCAGCAAGACCACTACCCTGAACTTTAGAAGGGTGGACTTTGGGCTGTTCAGGAGTCTGGTTAACAGAGTCCCTTGGGAAGCAGTCCTGAAGGGCAAAGGAGTCCAGGAAGGCTGGACGTTATTCAAGGAGGAAATCTTAAAGGCACAGGAGCAGGCCATCCCCATGTGCCGCAAGTAGAGCAGGCAGGGGAGAAGACCAGCCTGGCTGAACAGGGAGCTTTGGCTAGAACTCAGGAAAAAAAGGAGAGCTTACCGCCTTTGGAAGAAGGGGCAGGTGACTCAGGGGGATTACAAGGATGTTGTGAGGATATGCAGGGAGAAGATCAGAAAGGCAAAGGCCCAGCTAGAACTTAAACTGGCCACCACCATTAAAGACAACAGAAAAAGTTTTTATAAATATGTCAGTGACAAAAGGAGGGCCAGGGAGAATCTCCCTCCCTTGTTGGATACAGAAAGTAACCTTGCCACGAAGGATGAGGAAAAGGCAGAGGTACTTAATGCCTTCTTTGCCTCAGTCTTTAATAGTCAAGCTAGTCATCCTCGGGTTTTTCAGGCCCCTGAGCTGGGAGACGGAGATAGGACGCAGAGTGAAGCCCCAGTTGTTGGAGAGGTGGCAGTCACCGACCTGCTCCTCCACCTGGATGTGCACAAGTCCATGGGCCCAGATGGGATCCACCCAAGGATACTGAGGGAGCTGGCAGAGGAGCTGGCCAAGGCACTCTCCATTATTTATCAGCAGTCCTGGTCAACCGGGGAGGTCCCGGATGACTGGAAGCTAGCAAATGTGACGCCCCTCTACAAGAAGGGTCGGAAGGAGGATCCCGGGAACTACAGGCCTGTCAGCCTGACCTCGGTGCTGGGGAAGGTCATGGAGCAGGTCGTCTTGAGTGCCATTATGCAGCAAGTGCGGGACAACCGAGGGATCAGGCCCAGCCAGCATGGGTTTATGAAAGGGAGGTCCTGTTTCACTAACCTGGTCTCCTTCTATGACAAGGTGACCCACTTAGTGGATGAGGGGAAGGCTGTGGATGTTGTCTACCTGGACTTTAGTAAGGCCTTTGACACAGTCTCCCACAGCATTCTCCTGGAGAAGCTGGCTGCACACGGCTTGGATGGGTGCACTCTACGCTGGGTTAAAAACTGGCTGGACGGCCGAGTCCAGAGAGTGGTGGTGAATGGAGTCAAATCCAGTTGGCGGCCAGTCACGAGTGGTGTTCCCCAGGGCTCAGTATTGGGGCCAGTCCTGTTCAATATCTTCATTGATGATGTGGACGAGGGGATCGAGTGCACCCTTAGTAAGTTTGCAGATGACACCAAGTTGGGTGGAAGTGTCGATCTGCTGGAGGGTAGGAAGGCCCTACAGAGGGACCTGGACAGGCTGGATCGATGGGCTTGGGCCAACTGTATGAGTTTCAACAAGGCTAAGTGCCGGGTCCTGCACTTGGGTCACAACAACCCCATGCAATGCTACAGGCTGATGGAGGAGTGGCTGGAGAGCTGCCTGGCAGAAAAGGACCTGGGGGTGCTGGTTGACAGCCACCTGAACATGAGCCAGCAGTGTGCTCAGGTGGCCAAGAGGGCCAATGGCATCCTGGCCTGTATCAGAAATAGTGTGGCCAGCAGGACCAGGGAGGTGATAGTGCCCCTGTACTCTGCACTGGTGAGGCCGCACCTCGAGTACTGTGTTCATTTTTGGGCCCCTCACTGCAAGAAGGACATCGAGGTGCTGGAGCATGTCCAGAGGAGGGCAACAAAGCTGGTGAAGGGTCTAGAGCACAAGTCTTATGAGGAGCGGCTGAGGGAAGTGGGGTTGTTTAGCCTGGAGAAGAGGAGGCTGAGGGGAGACCTTATCGCTCTCTACAACTACCTGAAAGGAGGTTGTAGTGAGGGGGGGGGTCGGTCTTTTCTCCCTAGTAACAAGCGATAGGACAAGAGGAAATGGCCTCAAGCTGTGCCAGGGGAGGTTTAGGTTGCATATTAGGAAAAACTTCTTCACCGAAAGGGTGGTCAAGCATTGGAACAGGCTGCCCAGGGAAGTGGTTGAGTCTCCATCATTGGAGGTATTCAAAGAACGGATAGATACGGTGCTTGAAGACATGGTATAGATGGACTTGGCAGTGCTAGGTTAACGGTTGGACTCAATGATCTTAAGGTTCTTTTCCAACCTTAACGATTCCATGATTCTATGATTCTATGATTCATCAGTGAGTCTGTGCTGCTCTCTGTAACTCTGCTCAAACAATAAGAAAGTGAACTAGCAATCTGGTCAGTTTAAGTGAGCTATTCATAGTCCCACAGACACAAGCTTCGCTCTCCTTTTACCAGGCAAAAATCACAACCAGCTAAATTCTATTAATATAATATAGAGCTTTTAAACTAATCTGAATAGGGAATGTTCAGAGCTTAGGCAGACAGTGTTATTGTCACACTGTGCTTATATATTTCACTGCCAGTTTCCATGACTGAGCACATGCGCATATCAAAAAGTTAGACTATAAAACAATAAAACAATATGTTGTTTGAGAAAACATAACTGTTCTTTTAAAAATCAGACAGACAGATGTTCCCAGGTACAGTTATCTATAGTTTAGTCAGCTAGCTATCTGACAAATAACTGTATATTATGCAATTTTTTCAAGTGGATGAAATCATGATAATCTGTTAAGAACAGACCTGGAAAGACTCAGAGTCCTTTGTTCACTTCAAGGCTAATGGCTAGCGTCCGAGCTGTGATGCTTAAAATCTGTCGAGGTGCAAAGTTTAAACCATCTGTTACCTGAAAGTTGAAGCCTCTAGACATTGCTCCTGTAGAAAACAAAAACATAAATTTATTCTTGTATTATTCTGTTTGTCATCCAAAACATACAAACATACATTGGACACCTTTTGTTCTTGGCTACAGTGAAATATATCCAAAGTCATTCTGAAGCAATTTTTGATCAGTATCTTTGTATCTTAATTAGAATTAAATAAATTCATAATGCAGAGAACACCTTCCCAAGGAAGAACTACTGTTTGTGGTGGTGTATTCTCCCCCTGCCTTTTCTTCTGGTGCACCTGGCAGAGCATGGGAAGCGAAGATGCTTTACAGTCTCAGTAACTCCCATCAAAATCTGGCTTTTGCGTAATGAGTTTGGCGGTTAAGCGTCCCTTGACTGTATCAGAAACTCTTACATGGCTAAGGTGGGAGCAGCACTGTCTGTACCAGGGAGGCAGCCCTGGCAACCTTGGAACATATTTTTTCATCTGTATCAATCGCCTCCTGATAGCCTTGGAGCCTATCTTATCTGGGCTGTAACTTGGGAGGATCTGTACCAGCATCACCGGAATTTTGAAAACTTCAGTAATTTCCAACACAAGTTGTGAAAGCAGGATGGAAATTTACTGATGCCTAAAGTCAATCATTTCATGACCCTATAAACAGCAGTACCAAATGAGACCCTTTGAGCTCTCCTGGACTGCAGTGGGCTGCACCAGAATCTCCCTCCAAGTGGGACACCTCTCAGAGCTGCGAACTCTTAAGTTTGCATATGGAGGCCGGACAACAGGACCTGGGCTGATCTCCGGTGCTTTTCACTCCTTGAGCCTCGACCTTCACCCGTTGAGACAATCATTTGACGGGAGTATTTCACTGAACTCAAGGGGAATTTTTACTAGGTACCTTTATATATGCATATTGTGAGTATTTCACTAAAGTCGCAACAAATTACTAGGCCTATTGTGTATGTGTGTGTATTGGTACAAATATTGTAGTAAACCTCATTTAATCACTTTGTAGATGCTAGATTAATTAATGATTAGTTATTGCTAAATTCTTGTGATTTTCTCCTTGCTGCAAACAAACCTTAAACTGCTGCTAGCTATTTTCTTTTTTTCTTTTCTCCTTTATATATATATTCCATTCATTTAATAAGTAATAGAGTGAACCTTGCCATCAGACTCTGTTGAATCACACTTTTATAGATTTCTATTAAAATTACTATTTGCAAATATCTTTGATGGTGATTCTTTGAGCAGCCTAACCACTCATCTGTGACACTGTTACATACACTGAAGGCCAGACATCCCACAGGTGTAAATTAGCAGAGTGCCCCTTCCTTTCTTCCTTCCCTGACCCCAATGGAGCTGAAACCAAGTTAAACTTGGGGAGACAATGGCTCCCAAATTTTCTACTCCTTGTATATCTTAGGAAGGACCCAAACACCAAAGCAGTCACATTTTGTCACAGAAGTAATTTGGGGAGAAAAACAACTAGAATATTCTTTCATTTTGATTTAAATTTAAAGGACTGAATCAACTCACAGGTTGTTTCCTTTGCCTCTACACTCCGCTTCAGCTTTGCTGAAGAGGATATGTTGTCACAGCTTAAACTATTTCAGAGGTTATGTGTACTCATAATAAATGCACATTTTTTTCTTTACTTTTAGGACCTGTATGTATTTTGGCAACAAGTGATAGCAAAATACCTCCAGGAGACTGAGAGGATTCCTGTAAAAATACATCTCTCAGAACTGACTTATTGAGGTGTACAGAGCTTCCTAAGTCTTGCTTTAAGTAGAGGCTCCCCAGATTGTTTAATTACATAGAAAGAGAGAATGAAAAATTAAAACATTAACTGTTGCAGTTACCATTGCTCTTCTACTTGCTTTGCCTAATTTAGCCATGAGATATTGCTACATGAATTTATATCCTGAAAGTGAGAGGTTGCCATGTACTTTTGCTTAAAGATCAGCACTCCTTGCCTAACTACAAATTAACATATCAGAAGAATCAAATGTGGGTTCTGAGATTATAGTTAACAACCCCCCTAGGCGATCCCCTTATATCCAGCCAGGAACTGAAGCAGCTCTGGAAGATGAGGTCATATTGTTCTTATTTTAAAAGCTTTTATGCTCTGATGTTTTCTCTTGATAAAAATGCACAAGCAGTTGCACATTTAAGAAGGCATTGAGGAGTCTACTATTTGCCTCAGGTTGGGAGAAAAAGGCTTCCTTAGCTTCACTTGCTTTTTTGGATAATGCAGGGCAACTGTCCGATTGACACAATCAGACATTTTGTCATTGGCAGAGTCAGGAACAGAACTAAATCCTGAAGTGCTGCTTGGGTAGAGCATGTATTATTTTATCACAATTAATTTTTAAAGGTGCATCTGATCAGAGGTGAGAAAAAGGACACCAGAAAGAGGACTGTAAAAACTGCACTGAAAAGACACTGAGGCTTCAGAACCGACAGGAGTTCAATTCAGTACTCCCCTAAGGAAAACACTGGCAGGGTTTAAGGGCCGAATCCATACTGTGAAAGCAGGATGGGAGCACCCTGGAGTGAAGAGAGGGTGGAAAAGGGAAGGAATTCTCACACTGAAAGAGGAGTACAGAAAAGGAAAGTTATGTTCTGGTTCTGCATTTATGCTGGTGACAGAACAATTGGGGATCACAGAGGAAACAAACACAAAATTTAAGGGGAAAACATGAGAACAAAGAGGCAGATTTGCAACTCACAGTGCAGAATAAACAACATAATGTAACCCTGAGGATGGAGAGTCACTGCCATGTACAGGCGCAAAAGATCTGTGGTACCATGAGGAGTAGCCAGGGGATGGAAGAGCTGCCTCAGCCATGAAAATGCTACTCTTCCCCTTGGAAAGGGCTAGAGTGAGTAGAAAGAGAAGAAGCCAGGCTGTGGAGAACATGAAATGGAGGTACTTCCCAGGAGGATCCAAAGAAGCTACCATACACTAGAAGACTGAAGACGAAGGGCAGAACCACTGAAGAGGACAGGGGTAAGAAACCTAATGACAGCAACCAGATAAGGAAAGGCCCCAGGACAAGGCTGGGAGTGAGAAGATGAGAGTAATAAGTACACTTCCAGAAACAGTCCAAGATGAAGGAGGAAAGAAAATCACAGATGGAGAAAGGACAAGAAATGAAATGTCAAAAGTACTTTCTGAAACACTGGAGGACATGAGGCTGAGCAGATGGCAGAGCCAGAGCAGCTGCATGATCTGGCACATAACCTAGCCAATTTTACATTTCAAATTTACTGTACAACCTTCTTCCATCTTCTTCCCCAAAACTGGTTTATTCCTTCTTTAGCGCCTCCTTTCTTCTTTCAGCTGATGTAACATGATAATAGAGTTGAAGCAGGAGAAGACCAGGAGAAGACCAGAAGACCCTGTAAAGCCTCTTCCTCAGGCTGGAACCCCGCTGGGATCTTCATTCCTGTGGCTTCCTGGCACTGCCTCTTAAGGATGCATGAAGCTGCCCTGACTTCTTTTTTTTTATTGCCCACACATCCTCTGTGTAGCTACAGCACAAATAACCCAGTCTCTAGATCTGGCCACTGGCAGAAAAGAGTCAATGGTTAAAGCTGAATTCCTTCACAGCCTGAAAGGGAAGTTGACATCACCCACATGAACCATAACTTCATTGCCCAGAGCTGCTCAGGAACATGACTACACTGTGGCAGGTATCTGAGAGACTGTTGGTCCATGAATAGCTCTGCGCTGTACCAAGACAGAAAGGCTTCAGGAGATTCTCAATGACAATGGTCAAAACAGTGGATTTCATATCTCTGAAAGCTGCATGGCCATGTTCCCCTACTGCAAACCTGGGTTTAGAAAGAAGGCTGCTACCAACTGAACCACTAATATACCAAGGTTTCTTGGTGAGTGTTGTAGAAGTCCCTTTTTAGCTCAAATAAGAATCCAAAGACCTGTTGAAGCCTTAGACTGCAAGCTGTGAACTTTCACCTAGATACGCGGACTGCATGCTGAACTCCTACCTAGCTACATGAAGGAAGGCCCTGAAACAATAGATTTTTGATAGATAGTGGGGCAACACATTCCATACTTACGGACTGTAAGGGACCATTAAGCAAAATCAAAACTAGTGTAATTGGTGCCACCGGGAAAAGGACTCTAAAATCATTTTTGCAACCAATGGAGTGCACAATTGGAAACACTAAGGTAACTCATTCCTTTCTCTATATGCCAGAGTGTCCCCTGCCACTGTTAGGGCGAGATTTATTGTGTAAATTGAATGCGCAAATAACTTTCTCTGAAGATTCTGTACAGTTACATATTCCCCCAGAAAATGCTTGGAAGGCACAGATATGTTTGCTGATTCAAGAGGAAAACGATGAAGATGCAAATATTCCGGAAGAGGTATTTAATGCAGTAATACCATTGGTATGGGCATCTGGAAAACCCGGACGAGCAAAGAATATGACTCCAATCAAAATTGAATTGAAACCTGGAGCACAACCGGTAAGAAAGAAACAATATCCAATAAAATTGGAAGCGAGGAGAAAACTGGAACCACTTATCAACTCCTTTTTAGAATATGGACTGTTAAGGGAATGCCAATCAGAATTTAATACTCCCATCTTACCGGTAAGAAAACCTCATTCTCAAGAATATAGATTAGTGCAAGACTTCTGAGAAATTAACATTCGGACAGTCGATGTCCACCCTGTGGTACCAAATCCGTATATGTTGCTTGCTTCCATTCCTGAGAATAACATGTATTTTACAGTTCTAGACTTGAAAGATGCTTTCTTTTGCATCCCGGTGGATGAGCAGAGTCAACTCATTTTTGCTTTCGAATGGGAAAACCCTACTACCGGAAGGAAAACCCAATTATGTTGGACTGTACTGCCACAAGGATTCAAGAATAGCCCCACCTTATTTGGTACCGTATTGGCAAAAGAATTGGAACAATGGCAAGGTGATAATGAACATATAACTTTGTTACAGTACGTTGATGATTTATTAATTGGCTCAAATGATTACAGCGAGTGCCTTGAAGCTACAATTAGTTTATTGAATCTCTTAGGACTTGCAGGATATCGTGTTTCCAAGAAAAAGGCACAAATAGTAAAAGACAGAGTTCGATATCTGGGATTTGACATCATGCAGGGATAGAGGGAGTTAAGTGCAGAACGAAAAGAAGCAATTTGCAGAATTGCGGTACCCACTTCAAAGAAACAATTAAGAGGGTTCCTGGGTATGGCCGGATGGTGTAGGCTATGGATCCCTAAATTTGGGCTGATTGCTAAACCACTATATGCTGCTATTAAAGGGCCAGAAGGGCTGCTGGAATGGACTGCTGAATGCCGAAAAGGGTTTGATGAAATCAAGAAAAGACTAATGGAGGCTCCTGCATTAGGACTTCCTAATTTGGAGAAACCCTTTCAGCTATATGTACATGAGAGACAGCAAGTAGCCCTAGGAGTCCTAACCCAAATGTTGGGGAGCTGGAAGAGACCTGTGGGGTATTTTTCTAAACAGTTGGATGAGGTCAGTAAAGGATGGCCTGCTTGCCTGAGAGCTGTTGCTGCAGCAGTGATTTTGATTGAAGAGGCCAAGAAACTGACTTTGGGACAACATATCACTGTATTTGTACCCCATGCTGTGATCTCTCTCCTAGAGAATAAAGGACACCATTGGATTTCTCCTAGCAGATTGGGTAAATACCAGGCTGTCTTGCTGGAGCAGGATGATGTTACCCTTTCAATATCTACTACCTTAAATCCTGCGACTTTACTGCCAAGTTCGGAACAAAACGAATTACAGCATGATTGCTTGACAACAATTGAACAAGTTTATTCTAGCACACCAGATTTGCAAGATACTCCTCTTTCAGATTTTGATTTAGAATTATATACAGATGTGAGCAGTTATATGTCTGAAGGAAAGTGATGTGCTGGATATGCAATAGTGGCTAGAGACCGTATTCTGGAAGCTGAATCTCTACCTCATAATACTTCAGCCCAGAAAGCTGAACTAATTGCGCTGATTCGAGCTTTAGAAATTAGTACTGGAAAGAAAGTTAATATATATACGGACTCAAAATATGCCTTTGGAGTTGTCCATGCTCATAGGGCAATTTGGAAAGAAAGGGGCCTCCTAAACTCACAAGGAACTCCTGTTAAATATGGCGCTGAAATTATGAAATTGTTACAAGTTGTTTTACAGCCAGAAAAGGTTGCAATAATTCATTGTAAAGCACACCAGAAGGGAAACAACAAGGTAATCAGAGGAAATCGGAGAGCGGATGCAGCTGCCAAAGAGGCAGCCCTAAAAAACCTAAAGATTGAAGGAGCTCTAATTCCTGAACGTTGCCTAAGCCTGACCCCTCCACAATATACAGAAAGAGAAGATCAACTAGCTGAACAACTAGACTGTACCAAAATCGAACAAGGAAGGTGGATGACACCTTTAAAACAACTCCTAAGTCCTGAAAGGACAATGGAATTTGTATTGAACAAATTACACCAGGAAACACACGTGAGCTCTGATGCATTGGTCCTTGTTGAAAAAAAACGTCATAGGACCAAAAATGCAGAGCCTTGCAGATATAGTGGTAAAGAAATGCGAATAACCCAAAAATTGAAAAGAAGATACAAGGAGGAAATATAAATCAAGGAATAGCGCCTGGAGAGTATTGGCAAGTAGATTTCTCAGAGTTACCTAGGTGTACTCAGTATAAATAGTTTACATTCAGACTTGGAAGGACGAGCTATTAAAGACGGATACTGTGTTGTTACGAATTGTATTTGGGACATTGAAAATTCTTAGGCTGAATTAGTTCTACCAATTGTTGTAATATATATATAGAGAGAGAGAAAATTCATATCGGGTTTCGTAAGGGAAAATCCAGACATGATAAGATTGAAGATAACGTTAGTATTACTGATTCATCAATGTATAAACATTTGCCATAGCAATTTGGTTTTGCAACTCGTCCAATCTTTTGGGAGAATCCACAATGTTAGCCAGATTACCGCATGTTTACCGTTACCAAAATCTGCTACTTCCCCTTTAGATAGGGGAATTCTGACTATTGACCTAAATCAAACTTTTGATACCATGTGAACCAATGGGACAGGAATATTATGATTTAAGTTAAAGAAAGAGAAAGTATTCAGATTAGAAAGATGGAAAATTTTGGGAAACGAATCAGAAAACTTATGTTGGCATATCAATGAAACACATCAGCCAGGAATAATTAAAGAAGCTGAACCCTGTGACCGATTCCCTTGAGGAATGCAGTTTCCCTCTGTTTGGAAAACTGCTGAAGAAGGAGAATGGCATTATATGCAGCCAGCTCCTTGGTGTATTGACTGGACAGGCGACCAATTGAAAGAAAAGATAAGGAAGTTAGTTCCACCTTCAAATTTAACTGAAAATAGAATAGAAATCCCTAAAGCTTACAATTGGAATTGTACTCAAGTACAAGTACTCTAGACAAATGTTGTATCCATATTCTGAATGTGACCGAGAATTTAGAAAAACAACGTGATGTTATTCAACAAGTAGCCAAATCGACTTGTGACTTGAGAGAAGGAATGGAAACTGGGTGGCTTAATAAAATTTTACATGGCCTAAGATTCTCCCTGACAGGATGGTTACAAAGCCTATTGCAAAACTTGATTTTTTTTTTTATTATTATGATAATTGTCTGTATCATGTTTGGATGTTTAAAAACCCTTATCACTAGACAACTATCTCAATCATATATATTAGTGGTACAAAATGGAGGTGAGACTTGTTGAAGATTAGGACTTCGATAAGTCTCAAAGGGGAAAACTGATATTGGTAAAGATGAACTTAGCTCATTTTACCCTAACAATACTATGGCATTGTGCTGCCACAGAACAAAAAAAACCCCAAAGCGAATGTCAGTCTGCTTTGTTAACAGCCCATGAAGGACTGCTTAGTGTTGCCAAATTTAAGTGAAACTAGAGGAAATGTAATTCCAGCAGGGGGAGATCACGACCACCCACTCAAATACCACCCACTCAAGAAACTCGCCAGCCCAAAAGGTTAAGGAAGTAAAGGTCCCAAAAATCATAGTGAGCGTGCGTAGTAATTTACATGGTAGGCTGTCGTGGTTTAACCCCAGCCAGCAACTAAGCACCACACAGCCACTCGCTCACTCCCCCCTCCCCAGTGGGACAGGGGAGAGACTCGGAAGAGTAAAAGTGAGAAAAATCGTGGGTTGAGATAAGAACAGTTTAATAGGGAAAGCAAAAGCTGTGCACACCAGCAAAGCAAAACAAGGAATTCATTCACTACTTCCCATCGGCAGGCATGTGTTCGGCCATCTCCAGGAAAGCAGGGCTCCATCACGCATAACGGTTACTTGGGAAGATAAACTCCGTCACTCTGAATGTGTGCCCCCCCCCCCCCCCCTTCCTCTTCCCCCAGCTTTATATACTGAGCATGATGTCATATGGTATGGAATAGCCCTTTGGCCAGTCTGGGTCAGCTGTCCTGGCTGTGCCCCCTCCCAGCTTCTTGTACACCTGGCAGAGCATGGGAAGCTGAAAAGTCCTTGACTAGTGTAAGCACTCCTTAGCAACAACTAAAACACCAGTGTGTTATCATAAACATTATTCTCATCCTAAATCCAAAACACAGCACTATACTAGCTACCAAGAAGAAAATTAACTCTATCCCAGCTGAAACCAGGACATAGGCGAAGAATTTTAACCAATCATTTAACAGAATAACAGTGAACATGTATTAGATTATTAAATATGTTAAAATCTTGTGCATAAATAACTGTTAGTTTACACCAACGGTGTGCTGGTTTGTACCATGCACGCGTACCTGCGCATTTACTTAATAAAGGAAAATACCTCAACTCTGTGTGTAAATTGGGCGACACACACCAGCTAACGGACCCAAGTGACACTGTGGCTACAGCTGTATGAACACTTTAAACACAGAATTGTAGTAGTGGTTGTTGGAGGACTCAAGCCCAATCTGCCCCTCCAAGCAAGACTCACCGTCACTGGATCAGGCCATCCATAGCTTTGTGTAGCCCCATGTAGCCCTGGGACTAACACACACAAACTGGCCACACCATTAAGCTCTCTTAGTCTAGTCTTTTGGTCTCTGCAGTGTATCTCCGTTTAGTGTGGTAAGCCCCACTCAGAACCCTAGCAGTGTATGTGCTTTCCGTTCTTCTCACTTTGGCAGTTTTTCATCGTTGCTGGTTTTTTTTGGCTTTGTTCATTGAGTAAAAGTGTGATTTAGCCGTGAACTTGTCAAGCACACGGTAGGGAGTGCAAATGGAGTGTGCTCTCTGCAAACGTTTTCACCAGGTTGTGAAATGAATGCTCTGAGGGCTCAGCCAGAGTTATAAGGAATGGCAGATATCTTCTGCCTTTGAGGTGCAGGGTGCAAACAGCAGATCAGCCTTAGGTGGACCTGTGCACTGTCTTAGATTCCTAAATAAGATCTCAGTTTTGCAGTTAAAAGCTCTATTGTCTACCTGCGAGGTCCCACACAGGTGGGATTTTAGATATGCAAATGCCCATGGGTGGAACATGTAGCCCTCTTATCTGCTGTTTTGTTTGCAAACAGAAGCCCCAGAGCAGTATCCCTTAGTATGTAAATCTGACTGATTTGAAGGTAAACGTAGGTTGAAGTTGGACCTGAAAGCCAAGTGTGAATCCCAGAATTACTGTCTTGCTGGACAAGGCGCTCAAAGCTATTGGCAAATGTTTCCCTGGAGACAGCGTGGTCTCATTGAGACACTGCTCAAACCCAACACAGAAAGAGGGAAAGCGAATATAAAATCACTCCGCTCTGTTTAAGAATTTCAGTGGCAGGATCACGGGACCCAAAAAAAGTCTCCGAGAAACCCAGCCAGTTTGAATATTCAAATCCAGCATTTCCAAACAGCTTTAGTTTTAGCTGAGAAAGGGTAACACAGGTCTATTCCAGTCCAAGTCCTGAAGACATTTCAGCTGTGCTGATGTGCTCTGCTAACTTATTTAGCTAATGAGATCTGAGACACAGCAATTAGGAGACTGACACAGAAATGGGAGTGTTTGAGTGCAGACACCCTCTCCGTTTATTCCAGAGGTGTTTATGGTGTCTCATGCCTGTGAGATGCAGAGCACTCTCATCTCATGCAGGGAGATTTCCGAGTACTTTTAAAGTTGCACATTTGAGTAGAGCTTACAATATTACTTATATGCTTAAATTTAAACACACCAGTCGGAAAGCTGATCCCACTGGAGAACTAAGCTCCCAGCCATTGAGGTCTAACACAGAGAGTACATTTTTAAAACATAAAACCCCACTATCTTTTCTCTTGCAAAATATTTATTCTTGCTTTTCCTAAGCTTTGTTTTTCTCCAACATTTTTCAGATACTGGTGCCAATGTAATTTTACAATGATTTTGGCTCAGAGTATAATATATGAAACTCTTCCTCTCCACACAAAACAAATGAAAAGAGAAACAGAAAATCCTTTATCTGTTGTCTTTTTTTTTTTTTACAAAGTAAATAGTTACCCATTGTTACGATAACCACAAATCACTCATGAATGAGAAAAATTAAGAACAATATAGATGCCACCAACTAGTTCTTAGTTAAAAAAAAATTAATATGTTATCATAGCAATATGCACTGATTTTATTTATAGAACTTCACTTTGAAGTACAAAATGCCTATTTGCACTTATAGTGAATTATGGCATGATACAAAGATGTATGTTTTTCATTATTTTTTCTCCGGATTTCACATAAAATTCAGCAAGCCACAATTGAAAAAAACGTTCAGCGGAATCCAAACCTGCAATGTTCCCAGAGCACTTTGCCGCTGATTTTAATAAAAAATAACACAATAATTATTCAAAATGTCCAGGTTGCATCTCTTGTTGATTCTTTATTTGATCCCACCTGCTTTCTTCCATTGCACTTTCAACTCCCCTGATTCCATCCAGTAAAAATCCTATTTAAATAAGAGATTTAAATCAACATAAGCTAAGCAATACATTTTCAGTGAAGGTGGTGGAACACAAGTACAATCCCAGGAAAGTTTACACAGGTAGAGAAATTATTTCATTCTTAATGACAAGAAAGGAGCAGAGCACTTGGCTCTTTCCCTTGGAAATGGGGTTCTGGCATTATGATTTGAACGAATTGCCACCCCACAGTGGGCTAGTGCATCATGGTAACATTTACTGTGAGCCTGAAGAAAATTGCCAACAAAAGCCTTAGTGGGTATGCAGTTATTCTGGAAAAAGAGACTCCTGTCAGCAGAGCTTATTCCACGCTGAACTGATTTGACCAACACCAACAAAAGTACTCACTTGCTCAGGTGAAGAGATGTTGCCAGTATTGCTAAAACAGAAAGCCTTTTACATGTAGACAGCCCAGCAGTGTGAGTGCAGCATGCACTGCCGGTGCTGCATGGCTGCAGAGCTGCAGAGGGAACCCTGGGGAATGCACACAGCTGGGCTGGTCCCCCAGTGCCTGTTTTGTCTTAAGAGATGATAGTTTCAGATTGGCAGCGTGAGAAACAGACTTCAGAACGATGCACTTAGCTCCCTGCCAGGCTGCTTTGAAGGGTCCTTGATCCCTTAACCCACACACACAAGAGTATTACTGGCTGCATTCATGTCACCCCACAGAGGTGGCCCAGCCACTGCAGAGGTGGCATCTCTGCCCCAGGAAGGGCCATGATTGCAGGTTCACAGCACATACAGGCAATGTGCTAGGTCTGGAGGATAACCTCCATGCATCCCATGTAGCTCTACCCAAAGCATTTTCAGGAGGACTGCGAATGAGGTGCAAGGGGGGAACCTGGACAGGGGGTTGGGAAGCATGTGGTGCTCAGCAAGTGGCATGCCTGGGAGGAGGGAGGCACAGCCAGGGAGAGGACCAAAGCACTAGCAGAGCAGGCACACCTTGGGGAATGAAAGGAAAAAGGGAAAGCAAGGTGGAGGGAAGTAATATGACAGACAGGACCTGGCCAGGGCACAACCTTGTAGGCAAATTCTCCCCAGTAAGCAATGCTGGGTGTAGCTTTTTGGTTTTCCCTTTCCTTTTGATTTATATGTTGGTTTGTTTTTATTTCTCCCCAGAAGTTCGAGCGTAGGTGCAAATTCAATGGCAATGCCTCTTCTCCTAAACTTGGGAATATTCTACAGGATTTGAGATTTACACTTCCAACTTGCAAGACACAAAGAAAGTTCTTTTCCCAAAATGATGCTTCATTTTAACAAACCAAGTATTAAATAAAAATCTCAAGCATAAGGAGATTTGCTGTTCAGTTGGTAATGAGTGAGCTTAAACAACGTTTCTGGCTTTTTTTGAAATGTACTTTATTAGTAATAGACTATTTCTCAAATATAACTTTTGAATTAATCATTTATTTCAAACAAGAGGACAGCATCGTGTTGATGTCGGTAAAGATTAACCTTGCTCATTTTACCCTAACAATACTATGGCATCATGAAACAGGATATATGTCTCAGAAAAAGGACACTAAAGTGAATGATAGCCTGCTTCGCTAATGGTCCATAAAGGACTGCTTAGTGTTGCCAAAGTTAAGTGAACTTAGGGGAAAGGTAATGCCGGCAGGGGGAGATCACGACCACCGACTCAAGGACCACCCACTCAAGAAACCCACCAACCCAAAAGGTTAAGGAAGTAAAGGTCTCGAGAATCGTAGTGAGCATGCGTAGTAATTTACATGGCAGGCGAAGAATTTTAACCAATAATTTAATAAAGGACAATGAATATGTATTAGATGATTGTATAAATAATTGTTAGTTTACATCAACGGTGTGCTGGTTTGTACCATGCACCCATATTTGCGCATTTATGAAATAAAGGAAAATACCTCGACTCTGTGTGTGAATTGGGCAATGCACCCAAGTTTTTGGGACAACAGTGTGGCTGATGAAAACATTTGAAAGTGCTAAGTGTACAAATCAGAAAGAAAAATATTTACCTTTCATGAAGGCATGATGTCAAGGAAAAGATTCTGCAGACATTTTCAGCTGCTGCTTGGAAACTTGGCACCATAGCCAAGGGACGTGTTCTTGCAGTCTTTACTCCTCTCATACAAAACCCCACTTGCCCTTCTATATGCACTTACTGGGGAAGCACTGCAGAAACAGACCCATTTGTCCTCAAGGAGAAAAATCCTAAGGCATAGGCTTGGGTTTTAAAAAGCAACAAATTATTTTCAACATCTCAAGGATTATCAGGAGACCTGAGTCTGTTTCCAGCTCTTCCCCATCTGTTTGGTTAACCCAGCTATGTTACATCAGTACTTTGGGTCTCACTTTCTTCCTCTTTAAACAGGAAAGGGAAATGTGCTTTAGAGATAAAAATGCAATCATTATACAAGAGGTAAATATGGCTATTATTTTTTATTACAAGTGTAGGACATAGTCATTGCACTATAGTGTTAAAAGCTTCTCATCTTCAAACACTGGCTCAATGTTTCTTCTATTTTTTTCTGTTTTCTTTATTGCATGTTCCAGATCATGGAAGGAAACTTACCCTTACCAGGAAGAACTGGACAAAAATAGTATACAGAAGTAAACATTTTAAATTTATTTAAAGGAAATAATTTAAACTTGCGGTGTGGGAGGGGGAATAGATAATCAGTTTTAGAACAAGATGTCATTCTGTCTTACAGAGTTGGAGGTGAATAAGACATGGTTTGTCTGCTGAAATAACCTTCACTGCACCTTGGAAAAACATCTGTGGTGATAAAAATATCAAAGATCTTTTTATAACAAGAATTAGAAAAAATGCAGATGGGAAGAAACAAATTAGCATAGTAGAGAGGCTGAATTTACTTTAGCCCAGCAAGGGGCAAGAAGAGAACACTAAACAGAAGCTCAAAGAGCTACTCTGATACAGACAGCAGTAATATATAACATTGTCCATATATGAGGATATACTGCTAGTCTGATTCTCCTTGTGTGTAACTCATGCTATAGAGTCATAGAGGGAATATCAGGGATATTGAACCATGATTATGAGTTACAAGTGTGATACATCACTATGCATGTTAATTATAGCCAACATTTCAAGTATATGTACTTGCATGCTTAGCTGCCGGCATTTATATGTGTGTGCTTTTCTCAGAGCAGCACGGGACTGGGACTTCTTTGTATTTCACTCTTTATAAGCTCACAGGAAGACATGGTCTTTGTCCCAAAGCATTTTAATGTCTACCTAGAAACAATGGCATGAAACAAAAGGAGGGAAGCAGAGAGGGAAAGGGACAATGAGGTCTCACAGTTATGTGAGTCAACTCCATGTACAATAGAATTGACCTGAATCATCTGAAAGGCCCCTCAGGTAAATAGCTTTGCTGTCCTGGTGTGCCTCCAGGCAGCTGGTGCTTTTACACAGCTTTGATGGTCTGTCTATTCAGTTTTTGTTCTGATGTGGAGGATGTTGTTTGCATTGTAGGAGAAGCAGGCTTGGTTTTGAGGAGGGAAGCAGGACTTCCAGGTTTCCATGGCACTGCAATGAGTTTGGGAAATAAAATAAAACCTAGGACATACAATGTTTTTAACAGCATGTCTGAGGAATACAACAGGAGTTGATATTGGTGTTATTATGTTTCCTTCTGGACTTTTCTGCCTCTAAAGTCCCAGCAGGTTCAGAGATGTATGTGGGCAGGGGCTGTGGAGAGGATCCTCCTGTGATTTAATTTATGTTCCCTGAGAAATCAATAAAATTTGATTGCAGATGACAATCAGTCAGCATAACGCATGTGCACCCTCTGTCTTACATGCTGTCTTAGTGTTGCCAAAGTTAAGTGAACACATCGTGTAACGGACCCAAGTTTTTGGGACAACACCCGGGTGGCAGGGAGAGACTTTGTAAAAGTTTTTGAGTATTGCTGTGTTTGTGTATGATGGGTTTGAGGAAAGGCAAAAAGCTGAGCAGATTAAAGAGGAAAAAAAAAAGAAAAAAAATAAGAGAAAAAAAAGGCAAAAGAACAGGAGGCAAGTTTACTGGCTGCAGCTTTAGTAAGGAATTTGCAAGTGAGAGACAGGGGCTGAGGGGGGAAGACGACCCTTTAGTAAGGAATTTGCAAGTGAGAGTTGGAGGCTGGGGTGAAGACCGGATACAAGGTCTGAGCTACGACGGGGAAAAGAAGAAAGGGGAACGGGAAGGAATGCTGGAAAGGAGTGTTATTATTGTGGGAACTTAGGGCATATAGAGTGGGAATGCCCACTCCGGCCACGGGAAAGGACAAAAGAAGGAAATTGTCACCAGGAAGAACTGCCTCGGGATGATTCGCAATCACAATGACTGGAAGAAAGAGACCCTGCGGATCTTGAAGCAGAAAGAATAGAAATTTTTAATATGTGGGTAACCCAATTGGATCAGCAGAGACATATTATAGGTAAAGTTGAAGGTCATGAAGTTGAATTCTTGGTGGATACGGGAGCCACATTATTCCTTTTGAATTTTACCCCGAGACGGTCTCGGACCACAGACAGAATTCTAATACGTGGAGTCACAGGACAGACAGCAGAATTTGAGTAAACCCCTATTAGTAACCGTAGGAAACAAGAGTATATGGGGGTGATTTGTATTGGAGAGGGACTCCTCAGCGTGCCTGAAAGGATTAAAGCCAAGATAGACAAAGCCACTGCATCAAAATGCCTCCTGAAAGCCTAGGGGCAAGGAGGATATTTAAATATCTTAGTCACTTAACTAAACAAAAGAAAGGCCTTTGTCATTTAGGGAGTAGTTAAAATGGTTGTAAGATAAGGGGGCTCCAGGATAATCCCATCTCAGACAACTGGGCCTTGGGAGAACAAATACATGGAAGATAGGAGGTCACAAAAGAATGACAACAGCCTTGAAGGACACCGTTTAGGTGATCCTAGGACTGAGTTTGCACAGAAGCAAAGGTCAATCAGCGAACACAGGGAAGAAGACTACGAGCCTTCATCTGAAGACCCCCAAAGACCACCTGAAGACCACCACGGGAGACGACTGCGCATGCGGATCAGACGTTTGCATATGTTAATAAGTTCCAGGAAATCTCATGTTTATGTAAATGATTTCTCGGAAATCCTGTGAATATGTAGGATTTTATAGTATATAATCTCTGAAAGTCTACCAGATCGGTGGAGCACTCATGGTGGAGAATCCCCAGTGCTGCCCAGCGCTGCAATAAAGGATACCTGCTTAATAGTAACTTCGTTGCTATTGAGTTTCATTTCAGGGACTCTCTGAATACTCCGTTTCTCCCTTGGGGAGATTCGGACTGTGAGGAGAAGCATCCGTGAATTTTTGTATCAGTTTTGGCACCCCAGGTGGGACCCTCTCTGCTCGGCTGCAGGACCCGTTGAGAACGGGACTCCCTAGGGTACCCCCGGAAAATTTCCGGAGGGACCCCTTGCCTCAATCGGATCGCTGCGGGAGCAGACAAGGACCGTCTTCGGAAAAAGGTATCCTTTCTTAAATTTGGTTTGGGACTAGTCATCTGTCGGAAACCCCTGTAAGCCATGAGTGGTTCATGCTTGGTGGAGTATACCGGGCTGCTAGCGCCTTAAAGGTATACACTGGGGAGCACTTTGGTGCTCATTTGGTGGTTATTTGGGAACTCTTGCATTTGGGTACATTGGATCTTGGCTTTGGAACTCGGTTATTTGATTTTGGGATTGTGTTTGGCATGTTATAAGGACAAGTAGTTGCTCTGTGTTTTGATTTTAGGATTTTTGTTCATTGTATTGGTATTTGAGCGTTTTGTTGTCAAAAGTGTCTATACTGTCCTGCGCATGTGTGAATGAGACGTACTTGGTATTTGAGTGTTTTGTCGTCAAAAGTGTGTATGCTGTCCTGCGCGTGTGTGAATGAGATGTACTCTTAGTATGAAGCGAGCGCGGAGTCCTGATCCGCGGTTTCGTTGTCCCGTGAGGGAAACGGCCGGAGACGGACGAAGCGAAAGAAAAAGGTTGTAAGGATGTAAAACAGTAATTCTGTAACCCTCTAAGTGGTAAAGTGTGTGTGTACCGTGGAACTAACAGTTAAGATACTGCGGGAATACAGGAGAGAACTGGGACCAATAAAATGGGAGGGTCACAACAAAGTAAAGAGATACCAAAGAAATCTCCATTAGGTTGCATTTTATATCACTGGAAGGACATAGGGGGTCCTCCTGGAGGAAATGTGAATAAGAAAACTCTAATTAAGTATTGTAATCAGTGATGGCCATTGTATAAATTAGATGACGAAGAAAAGTGGCCTGTGAATGGGACTCTGAAGTATAATGCCTTGCTGCAACTCCTGTTATTTTTAAGGAGGGAGGGAAAATGGGACGAAGCTATGTATGCGGATATGTTTTTCACCCTCCGAAATCACCCGGAGTCCCAGAAAGATTGTGGTTTTAATTTTGCTCCCCAAGATCCCATGGTGTTGGCTTTGGAATGGGAAAATCAGAAAGAGTTAGGGAAGTTGAAGCGATGTTGTTCAGCATGTAGTATTGGACTACTAGAGGTGTTTGAAGGTGAAAGAGAAACCCAGAAAGGCGGAAGAAAAGTGCCTTTCCAGATGGATGATGTGGATAAGTGGAAGGATGCAATTAAGGGGTACAGGGAGGACCCAAGTGGGATTGCGAAAAGGTTTGAGTGGATTACTAAGAATTTGGACCCGGATTGGAAAGATGTGGATCTTATGCTAGACGCTATGACTGAAACTGAGAAGCAGCTTGTATTAAAGGCAGCCCGAGCTCATGTAGAAACATAGATTGAGGGACGAGTGTTACAGGGCACAGCCGAAGATCCTGTGCCCTCCAGGGACCCGGGTTGGGACCCTAATGATCCAGCTCAGTACCGTTTGTTGCAACGATACCGATCCTGGATCAAATTTGGAATAGAACACGCGATCCCAAAGGCAGTTAACTGGTCTGCTCTGTATGCTATCGAGCAGGGGCAGACTGAAACGCCCACGGAGATTTTAGATCGCTTACGGACTGCTGTGAGAAGATTTACTACTATGGAGCCAGAATCAGAAGCTGCCACACAGCAGTTGGTATCTCTGTTTCTGGGACAATCCACTAATGATACCAGAAAGAAACTTCAGAAACTTAGGGAACCAGATATAAGTAATTTAGAAAGGTTGCTGGAGGAAGCATGGAGAGTATATCGGAATGGGGAGGGGGAGGACAGAAGGAAACTGGGAAAGGAGATAGTGGCTGCGTTAGCCACATTCTCTGTATTGAATCAAACCTTGTTACCTATAAATAAACAAAATGTTAATGTTGTGGGAGCAACTGGGCAGGTTGAAAAAGCTTTTTTCTTGAAACCATTAAAATTTAGAATTGGGAAGAGTGTGGGGATTCATGATTTCTCTACCTGCCTGAGGCTCCTAGACCATTACTGGGAAGGGACCTATTAGAACAACTAAATCCCGAAATAAAATTTAGAAATGGGGAAATATTGAATTTAAAATACCAGACAAAAATCACATTGGAATTTTAAGTTTGGTTCTTACTGAACCCCAAATTAGAGAAGAAGAAATTATACAAGAAATAAAAGACCAGGTATACCCAGGAGCGTGGGCCTCAGGAATACCTGGAAAGGCTAAAAATGCTGAATTAGTTGTTGTTAAACTCAAAGAAGGGGCACGACCTGTTAAGATAAAGCAATACCCCTTGAAAATGGAAGATAGGCGAGGGGTAAAAAGTATTATAGGAGAGTTTATAAAATTTGAACTATTAATTGAATGCTCTTCAGAATATAACACTCCCATTTTGCCCGTCAAAAAGCCTGATGGCAAAACTTATCAATCGGTGCAAGATTTGCAGTAATAAATAGTTGAAGATTTGTATCCGGTAGCGGCAAACCCATATACTCTGCTGACTAGTTTAAAGGAAACCAATGAATGGTTTACTGTATTAGATTTAAAGGATGCATTCTTTTGCCTTACCTTGGCTCCAGAAAACTGCAATTTATTTGCCTTTGAATGGGAAAATCCTGACACAGGACGAAAAAACCCAACTGACCTGGACAGTGTTACCCCAAGGATTTAAAAATAGCCCCACCATTTTTGGAAATCAATTAGCTAAGGAATTAGAGACCTGGGAGAGGCCCCCAGGAAATGGGATTCTTTTGCAATACGTGGATGATATCTTAATAGCCACAGAAAAGGATGAAGAGTGTAAGGAATGGACTGTGAGCTTGTTGAATTTTCTGGGATTAAGTGGTTACCGAGTCTCATTACAGAAAGCCCAAATCCTGAAGAAGGAAGTAATATACCTGGGATTCGTGATTTCTAAGGGACAAAGACAGCTCGGGAATGACCAAAAGGAAGCTATCTGCAGAACTCCAGAACCGACCACAGTAAAAGAACTTCGAGCCTTTTGGGAAATGACAGGTTGGTGCCGATTATGGATCTATAATTATGGACTTTTGGTTAACCCTCTATATGAACTGTTGAAAATAGCCAGACACAATTAATATGGACTGATGAAGCTAAGAGGGCATTCAAGGAAGTGAAACTGGAGCTAATGTAAGCTCCAGCTTTGGGCCTACCAGATGTAACGAAACCTTTTTGGCTGTTCTCGTATGAAAGGCAAGGAGTGGCTCTGGGAATTCTGGCCCAGAAGCTGGGTCCTCATAAACGAGCTGTAGCATACTTCTCTAAACAATTGGATGAAGTAAGCAAAGGATGGCCGGGATGCCTTTGGGCAGTGGCTGCCGTTGTTTTGATTATCCAAGAAGCTCGAAAATTTACTTTGGGACAAAAGATGTTTGTGCACACTTCCCACACTGTAACCTCCATTTTAGATGATACAGAAATCATAAGCGATAATCAGGAAATTGAGACTGTCGTGCATGATTGTATTGAAACCGTATATGCAAGCAGACCAGACTTGAAGGAGGAGCCGCTGGAGGAAGCCGACCGAAGGTGGTATACTGATGGGAGCAGTTTCATAAAGAATGGAGTTTGAATGGCAGGATATGCTGGAACCACCACAGACCGACTGGTGGAAGCAAAGTCACCCCCTAAGGGCACATCTGCACAACTAGCTGAAATAATTGCCCTAGTGAGAGCGTTGGAGCTGGCTGAAACCACCTCTGACAGTATCTTATGTGGACAACAGTCTCAATTATATGAACCATGCTTATTAGAACATTCTGTTAACAGTTGCAAATGGATGATCCTGTCTCCTGATGTGTTTGAAATGTTTGTAGAAATTAATGCCAGTGTCCTGGTTTCAGCTGGGATAGAGTGAATTTTCATCTTAGTAGCCGGTATGGGGCTGTGTTTTGGGTTTAGGATGAGAACAATGTCGATGATACACTGATGCTTTGGTTCTTGCTAAGTAGTGCTAAGCTGTTGCTGAATAGGTGCTAAGTGGCGCTCACACTGGTCAAGGACTTTCCAGCTTCCCCTGCTCTGCCGCGTGCACAAGAAGCTGGGAGGGGGCACAGCCGGGGGGAGGGCTGACCCAGACTGGCCAAAGGGCTATTCCATACCATATGACATCATGCTCAGTATATAAGCTGGGGGAAGAAGAAGGAAGAGGGGGACATTGGGCGTGATGGTGTTTGTCTTCCCGAGTAACCGTTACGCGTGATGGAGCCCTGCTTTCCTGGGGATGGCTGAACACCTGCCTGACGATGGGAAGTAGTGAATGAATTCCTTGTTTTGCTTTGTTTGCGTGCACGGTTTTTGCTTTGCCTGTTTAACTGTTCTAATTTATTTTACTTCAATTACTAAACTGTTCTTATCTCAACCCAAGAGTTTTCTCCCTTTTACCCTTCCGATTCTCTCCCCATCGCACCGGGGCAGGGGAGTGAGCGAGCGGCTGTGTGGTGCTTAGTTGCTGGCTGGGGTTAAACCACCACAGCCAGACATGTGTGTTTAGTGACTAATTGATTGGTAGTTGCAGAATATCACCTAATCACTCCCTTTATGTGATCGCATAATACAGAAGAACAAGTGGCAATGTTTTGGCTTAAATATAAGTCGTGCAAACATATCTCTGGAAAAATTAAACAAAATCTTGAACCAATGATAACTAAGGACAAACT
The DNA here is from genome assembly GCF_965183815.1 of Platalea leucorodia. Lineage (NCBI taxonomy): Eukaryota > Metazoa > Chordata > Aves > Pelecaniformes > Threskiornithidae > Platalea > Platalea leucorodia. The sequence goes on from NC_138859.1 coordinate 35,337,404, forward strand.
TATTCGACTGTCTAGTCAAATTAAAGATGATACCGCCCATCATTGGTGGGATATCTTTTGGGATACTCACCCTCTGCAGAGAAAACTTTGAATGTTCTAGTCCACGCACTCCTGATATTATTGGTGTTTGTTATTATACTAACAGTTGTCAATTGCCTTTTGTGGTATAAGCTGAAGAAATTGGCTATGAGAGTTTGGGCCTTGCCTAAGGTGATAAAATATGAAAACTTAAGACCTTTGTAAAGAAATTTACAAAGTTTAAAGAAAAGGGGGGAATGAAAGGGTTAAAGCCAAGATAGACAAAGCCACTGCATCAAAATGCCTCCTGAAAGCCTAGGGGCAAGGAGGATATTTTAAATATCTTAGTCACTTAACTAAACAAAAGAAAGGCCTTTGTCATTTAGGGAGTAGTTAGAATGGTTGTAAGATAAGGGGGCTCCGGGATAATCCCATCTCAGACAACATGGAAGATAGGAGGTCACAAAAGAATGACCACAGCCTTGAAGGACACCGTTTACGTGATCCTAGGACTGAGTTTGCGCAGAAGCAAAGGTCAATCAGCGAACACAGGGAAGAAGACTACGAGCCTTCATCTGAAGACCCCCAAGGACCACCTGAAGACCACCACGGGAGACGACTGCGCATGCGGATCGGACATTTGCATATGTTAATAAGTTCCAGGAAATCTCATGTTTATGTAAATGATTTCGCGGAAATCCTGTGAATATGTAGGATTTTACAGTATATAATCTCTGAAAGTCTACCAGATCGGTGGAGCACTCATGGTGGAGAATCCCCAGTGCTGCCCAGCGCTGCAATAAAGGATACCTGCTTAATAGTAACTTCGTTGCTATTGAGTTCCATTTCAGGGACTCTCTGAATACTCCGTTTCTCCCTTGGGGAGATTCGGACTGTGAGGAGAAGCATCCGTGAGTTTTTGTATCATGCCTGTTTGGGAGAGATGTCTTGCAGGCTCTGGATGTAGAATTACACTTGTCACCTGAAGGAACAGATTTAATAATTGTGGGAATGACTGTAGTCACTGGAAGCCCAAATAATGAGCTAAAAATACCGGAAGTATTGAAATCGGTACCAACAAAGCTGTGGAGTAAAACTAGGACTGATCTAGGATTACTATTTTCAGCTCAACCCGTAAACAAAAAAACAAAGGGAGGAGACCCCCCCTCCGGCTGTGAAACAGTATCCGATTCCTCAAGAATCTGAGAAGAGCATTCAAAAGCAAATAGACCGGTATTCAGCCCAAGGGATTCTGAAAGTGTGTGTATCACCGTATAATACTCCTATACTCCCCGAAAAAAGGAATAGATTAGGTGAAGATGGAGACCTGGAATATCGTTTTGTACAAGTTCTACGGGTAGTTAATCAGCACGTAGTGACTCCTCATCCAGTAGTGCCCGACCCTTCTACCATACTTTTACAAATACCGCATTGGGCAAGATATTTTACTGTGACTGATCTAACCGTTGCCTTCTTTAGCATCCCTTTAGGTGGGGACAACCAACTTCTGTTTACCTTTACGTGGAAAGGACAGCAATTAACCTGGACTCCTCTCCCACAAGGGTTTGGATGGTCTCCTGCAATTTTTTTCATGAATACTGAGAAATGATTTGAGAGAGATAAAATTACCGTGCAAATTGGCTCTTGTACAATATGTAGATGATTTGCTAATAGCGAGTAAAGATGAGGATGCCTGTATAAAAGACACTATACATCGATGTACTGCCTTAGCAGAGAAAGGTCATCCTGCATCTCCATCCAAACTTCAGCTGTGTTGATACAAAAATTCACAGATGCTTCTCCTCACAGTCTGAATCTCCCCAAGGGAGAAACGGAGTATTCAGAGAGTCCCTGAAATGGAACTCAATAGCAACAAAGTTACTATTAAGCAGGTATCCTTTATTGCAGCGCTGGGCAGCACTGGGGATTCTCCACCATGAGTGCTCCACCGATCTGGTAGACTTTCAGAGATTATATACTATAAAATCCTACATATTCACAGGATTTCTGAGAAATCATTTACATAAACATGAGATTTCCTGGAACTTATTAACATATGCAAATGTCCGATCCGCATGCGCAGTCATCTCCCGTGGTGGTCTTCAGGTGGTCTTTGGGGGTCTTCAGATGAAGGCTCGTAGTCTTCTTCCCTGTGTTAGCTGATTGACCTTTGCTTCTGCACAAACTCAGTCCTAGGATCACGTAAACGGTGTCCTTCAAGGCTGTTGTCATTCTTTTGTGACCTCCTATCTTCCATGTATTTGTTCTCCCAAGGCCCAGTTGTCTGAGATGGGATTATCCTGGAGCCCCCTTATCTTACAACCATTCTAACTACTCCCTAAATGACAAAGGCCTTTCTTTTGTTTAGTTAAGTGACTAAGATATTTAAAATATCCTCCTTGCCCCTAGGCTTTAATTCTTTCAGGAGGCATTTTGATGCAGTGGCTTTGTCTATCTTGGCTTTAACCCTTTCAGTGTCAGAAGGAAGTTCAATATTTAGGATTTATCCTAAGGGAAGGGCAGCGAGTAATAGTCTCAGAAAAGAATAGAAGCTGTAATAAAGCTTCTGCGTCCAGTCACAAAGAAACAGTTGCGAGGGTTCCTTGGAGCTGTGGGATTTTGTCGACCATGGATTCCTGGGTTGGGAGAATTAACAAGATCCCTGACAAAAGTAACAAGTAACGAGTAAGTAGAACCTATTGCATGGGATCCGGAAAAGGAGCAAGCTTTTAAAACAATAAAAGGAGATTTGGCATCAGTTCCCGCTCTTGGACTCTCAGACTATACAAAACCCTTTAATTTGTATGTACATGAGTGAAAAGGGATAGCCAGTGGAGTAATAATGCAGGAATTAGGTCTGCATCACAGGCCAGTCACCTATTATTCAACTCAGCTTGATCCAGTGGCGGCAGGAGCACCAGCTTGTATTAAATCAGCAGCGGCAACAGCGGCTATATTGGAGAAAAGTCGCCCACTTATCTTAGGACATTCAGTGACAGTTTATGATGTCCCACATGAAGCAGAAATACTACTGAAGCAATATGTGACCTAAGCATTGTCACCACAACGGACACATAGGTATGAACTAATTCTCCTAGTGGCAGATAATGTTATTCTGAGGAGTTGCAATAGCCTGAATCCTGCGATGTTGTTACCATTGCCTGATGAAGGGGAAGAACATCATCAGTGTGAATGGGTAATGCTTACTTCTAGCAAACCATGAACAGATTTAACTGATGTTCCTTTGCAGAATCGAGATTTGGCTTTGTTTGTAGATGGCTCATCCTACTATTTGCACGGACAACAATGGACTGGGTATGCTGTGGTCAGCCAAGGACAAGTGATAGAAGCTGAACCACTCCCGACAAGGCTGAGCGCACAAGGAGTGGAACTGACAGCTTTGATGTGTACAGCTCGTCTAGGAAAGAGAAAATGAGTCAATATCTACATGGACTCTCGGTATGCCTTCGGGGTGTGCCATGCGATAGGAATGCTATGGAAAGAACGAGGATATCTCACATCATCAGGGAAAAGGGTATCCAGTGGAGAGGAAATAAGCAATTTGCTGGAATTGGTCCAACTACCCAAAGAAATTGTTGTGATACATTGCCCAGCCCATACCAAGGACACTACAGAAATTAGTAAAGGAAACGCCTTAGCTGATGCAGCTGCGAAGGCTGCAGCCCGGCAACCTCTGAGAGAGTGTATGGTTGCAATCTCAATGGAAAATCGGAACGAATGACCAAATTTAAGAGACCCCCCCAAAACAATGGGAGAAGTGGGAAGCAAAACAAGATGACAGCGGAACATGGATGCTTGGAGGAAAACCAGTTTGCCAAAGAAATATTTAATTACCGTGTCCAGGTGGTTTCACGACAAAGCTCATGGAGGAGCAGAGGCAGTGGCAAACCAGGTGCAAAAAATATGGACAGCACCAGGAATTTCTGCCGCCACAAAAAGGATCACGAGTAGCTGCGCAACCTGCCAAAATTTTTCAAGTATCAAGATGAGCTCAGAGTTAGGGGGACGACCATGGGCCTACTTCCCTTCTCAGGGATGACAAATAGATCGCACAGATATGCTATCCACCAGTGGATACAAACACTTAGTAATTATAGTAGACCAATTGTCAGGTTGGGTAGAAGCTTTCTCCACGGGAAAAGCGGACACAGGGGGAGCAGTAAAAGCATTATTAAAGGAAATTATACCCAGATATGGAATTCCCAAATCAATTGAATCAGACAGGGGAACAGGTAGAAAGAATGAACAGAACCTTAAAAGAGAAGATAGCAAAAATATCCACAAACACTGCTTTGAAGTGGCCGGACGCATTGCATTTAGCTGTATGGGATGTGTGAAATGCCTCGCGACAACCCATAGGACTAACGCCAGCAGAAATTCTCTTTGGGAGATGTTTGGCCATACCAGGGACTTATATCCCAGCAAAGACCAGCCTGTTGGATGGAGATGAATGATTGACCCAGTATGTTATAAGTATGCAGAAACAGTTTGCAGACAAAAAATAAAAATATGCTCAAATGGTACCAGTCGACACCACCTAAAGTACAGGCACATGATATACAGCCTGGGGATAAAGTTCTAATAAAGATATTTTCTAGAAAGTCTAAGCTAGAACCGAAATGGGAAGGGACATATACTGTTTTACTATGCTCTTACTTTGCTGTTAAAGTTTCAGGAAAAGAAAATTGGATACACCGCTCACACGTCGAACGAGTGAGAGAGAGCCAACCAGCTGACAAAGTGGACACCCCTTAGGATCCTCTCTATTAGCATTAGAGACTAATCGATGACCTTTGTCTGACATATTAAGCAGGACTGTTGTAGAAGTCATTTTTTAGCTCAAATAAGGATCCAAAGACCTGTTGAAGCCTTAGACTGCAAGCTGTGAACTTTCACCTAGATACACTGACCGTATGCTGAACTCCTACCTAGCTACATGAAGGAAGGCCCTGAAACCAGTGCAAACCAGGAAGATAAGGTAGCCGAAACCATCGGCAGAAGCTGCAACTATTCAAGATAGGTAAGAAAAGGAATGTCCTGCCTGGAGACAGGGAAAGGATCCAATAAGGAACAAGAAGACCCCAGACCCAAATATTACTATTGGACCGAACCGTCCCATGAGGGGAGGGGAACTTAGATTGTAAGAGTATAATTGCCCAGGGATTTCTTTGTTTGGGGTTCCTCCCTGAAGGCACCCAGCTCGAGCTGCTCTTTACCGCTGTACCACTCAATAAATTCGCCTGGCGTACGTCATGTCGGAGACTCTGCTTTGGGGAAACCTGGGGTTGAGCCTGAAGGGAGAGGAAGTGCCCGAGGGTGAGTGTGTGTGTGAGCAAGGAGTCGAAAAGGGGTGCCCATCAGCTCAATGGAGCTGTCCGCTGCAAAGGGACTCCGGTCCTAGCAGTTAAAGTCTCGGGTGGTGTGTGTGTGACTCCCTGAATGGTGTGTGAATGCTCGGGCTGCTCCCTTAACAGTGAGGACACATTTAAGCAGTCATCAGACCCTTTCCTGTTTAGTTTGTGAGATCATGTATCACATAACCAGCGCTCTGAGATTTTTGTGACATTACAAGGAGATCTTCAAATCAAAGGATTACAAACACAAATATACTGAATAAGCGCAGTATTTTGGTAACAGAGGTGGTATTTTTGAAACTACATACCATTGTGTACAAATTCCAGCTGCCCTTCAATTATATGAGCCTAAATAAAACTAAGGATACTCTTGTTTGGAGAGAGCCAAGTGTCCACTGCTAGGTGGAGTAATGGAATATATCATTTCTGATGGTCAGGAGTCCTTGTCTTCTGCACAGAGGTAATCAACAGTTATTTCTGTGACTAAACCCACCCAGACCTAGAAAAACAAAAATAATAAAAAAAAAAGAAAATGCATGCAAAAGAAAAACAGGAAAAAAAAAAACTCAAAGAAAAAAGAAATAATAAAGATTTGTGATGTGCAACACTAGCATCTATGACAGGTTTCCTTACTGTCCATCCACATTTCTGATCATGAACTGGAATAGTTAATGTTGGCAAAATAGTTTTCAAAAAACAAGACCACAAAATAATACAAGCAAACATACCCTATACCAGTCTAAGTTTTAGATAGCTGCAGTAGGAGTGCTCTATTTGTCAGGCACTATCCAAACTCTTACAAACATAGCAAAATTGTATTTTCATAACTGAGTCAAGGAGCTCCATTCCAACACATACATACACATAAATATTAGTGTCCTGTACTTCACAGCAGGCAAGGCATTCAATATGCTCTACTTTCACTAGCAGAAAAGAAAAAAGGAAAACAGCCCAAGGACAGCACAATCTCTAATACAAATGGAACACTTCTTGTAGCTGCATTATTTCCTTCTAACAACATGCACTGAAGGCCCTTTTTTAGTGTACCAAACAACTCACAGAGGTGCTCAGTCCAGTGGGAGATGAAGGAATCAACACCTCCAACAGCTGCTTAGCACTTTGCAAGGTCATGCTTCCAGGCAAAATAAATAACTAGTATTTGGAAAGATGGTATAAAACCTATTACTTAATTCTAGTAAATCTAAATGGTGTGGTTTTGTGTTTTTTTTTTAACTTAAGATATGCACAAACTGAAAGATCCTTCTTTTGAGCAGAAAGGACTGCTGTCTGAGCTTCATCCACATCTCAACTGTATAATTTCTTGTTTGGAAACGATAAGCAACAGCCCATTTTACTCTTCATCTTTTCTGTATTTATTTAGAATTACAGACAAAAGTACTAAGACTAACAAAGAACAATACATATTTATCTCAACATGAAATGATATTCCTAAATATTCAATACGTCAGTGTCAATTCTTTCCATGCAGAGTTTATATCATAGTGTATAATCTTAAAAGCCTGATCCTTTAAAAGCCTCAGCTTGAGCTTCAGAACACATACTGCATTGTCCTTTCCTGTCCTCCTAGGGCCTTAGTACACTTAACAAATATCTGACAGTAACATCACACCAAATGGTTATAGAGGAAATACGATACTTGACAAAGGGCATTTTATATCCATCTGCCAAAACCAAAAATCATCAATCACAGATTTTTCCCTAAGTATTAATGTTACTTTTTAATAAAAACTATGGAAGGAAACCTGAGGTTTTTTAAAGCTGCTGGGATTTTTGCCACGACACTTCAATAGAGGAAAGATTTCAGTCTATATTGTGTCACAAAATATGTGCCATGGAAAAAGAGATACTAAGATGAAATTATATGTGTTTTCTAATTAGAAAAACAAGTTTGAAAAAGAAGTTGTGTTATATTTTATAACAGAAAATATCTTGCAACCAGGAAATAGCTTTTTTCTCCCTTGAAATATGTATTTCTCTGTAATGTAATTAATAGTATCGAAGTTTGATAAAAGATGCCACCTATGAACACACAGGATGATAACTAATAGCAAAGGGTGACTAACTGAGCAGCACCAATTAAGCACATCAGTGTCACTGGTTGTGTATTGAGACCCTTTAACTCATCACAGTAGCATGATACAAAAATTCACAGATGCTTCTCCTCACAGTCCGAATCTCCCCAAGGGAGAAACGGAGTATTCAGAGAGTCCCTGAAATGGAACTCAATAGCAACGAAGTTACTATTAAGCAGGTATCCTTTATTGCAGCGCTGGGCAGCACTGGGGATTCTCCACCATGAGTGCTCCACCGATCTGGTAGACTTTCAGAGATTATATACTGTAAAATCCTACATATTCACAGGATTTCCGCGAAATCATTTACATAAACATGAGATTTCCTGGAACTTATTAACATATGCAAATGTCCGATCTGCATGCGCAGTCGTCTCCCGTGGTGGTCTTCAGGTGGTCCTTGGGGGTCTTCAGATGAAGGCTCGTAGTCTTCTTCCCTGTGTTCGCTGATTGACCTTTGCTTCTGCGCAAACTCAGTCCTAGGATCACGTAAACGGTGTCCTTCAAGGCTGTGGTCATTCTTTTGTGACCTCCTATCTTCCATGTTGTCTGAGATGGGATTATCCCGGAGCCCCCTTATCTTACAACCATTCTAACTACTCCCTAAATGACAAAGGCCTTTCTTTTGTTTAGTTAAGTGACTAAGATATTTAAAATATCCTCCTTGCCCCTAGGCTTTCAGGAGGCATTTTGATGCAGTGGCTTTGTCTATCTTGGCTTTAACCCTTTCATTCCCCCCTTTTCTTTAAACTTTGTAAATTTCTTTACAAAGGTCTTAAGTTTTCATATTTTATCACCTTAGGCAAGGCCCAAACTCTCATAGCCAATTTCTTCAGCTTATACCACAAAAGGCAATTGACAACTGTTAGTATAATAACAAACACCAATAATATCAGGAGTGCGTGGACTAGAACATTCAAAGTTTTCTCTGCAGAGGGTGAGTATCCCAAAAGATATCCCACCAATGATGGGCGGTATCATCTTTAATTTGACTAGACAGTCGAATAAGTTTGTCCTTAGTTATCATTGGTTCAAGATTTTGTTTAATTTTTCCAGAGATATGTTTGCACGACTTATATTTAAGCCAAAACATTGCCACTTGTTCTTCTGTATTATGCGATCACATAAAGGGAGTGATTAGGTGATATTCTGCAACTACCAATCAATTAGTCACTAAACACACATGTCTGGCTGTGGTGGTTTAACCCCAGCCAGCAACTAAGCACCACACAGCCGCTCGCTCACTCCCCTGCCCCGGTGCGATGGGGAGAGAATCGGAAGGGTAAAAGGGAGAAAACTCTTGGGTTGAGATAAGAACAGTTTAGTAATTGAAGTAAAATAAATTAGAACAGTTAAACAGGCAAAGCAAAAACCGTGCACGCAAACAAAGCAAAACAAGGAATTCATTCACTACTTCCCATCGTCAGGCAGGTGTTCAGCCATCCCCAGGAAAGCAGGGCTCCATCACGCGTAACGGTTACTCGGGAAGACAAACACCATCACGCCCAATGTCCCCCTCTTCCTTCTTCTTCCCCCAGCTTATATACTGAGCATGATGTCATATGGTATGGAATAGCCCTTTGGCCAGTCTGGGTCAGCCCTCCCCCCGGCTGTGCCCCCTCCCAGCTTCTTGTGCACGCGGCAGAGCAGGGGAAGCTGGAAAGTCCTTGACCAGTGTGAGCGCCACTTAGCACCTATTCAGCAACAGCTTAGCACTACTTAGCAAGAACCAAAGCATCAGTGTATCATCGACATTGTTCTCATCCTAAACCCAAAACACAGCCCCATACCGGCTACTAAGATGAAAATTCACTCTATCCCAGCTGAAACCAGGACACTGGCATTAATTTCTACAAACATTTCAAACACATCAGGAGACAGGATCATCCATTTGCAACTGTTAACAGAATGTTCTAATAAGCATGGTTCATATAATTGAGACTGTTGTCCACATAAGATACTGTCAGAGGTGGTTTCAGCCAGCTCCAACGCTCTCACTAGGGCAATTATTTCAGCTAGTTGTGCAGATGTGCCCTTAGGGGGTGACTTTGCTTCCACCAGTCGGTCTGTGGTGGTTCCAGCATATCCTGCCATTCAAACTCCATTCTTTATGAAACTGCTCCCATCAGTATACCACCTTCGGTCGGCTTCCTCCAGCGGCTCCTCCTTCAAGTCTGGTCTGCTTGCATATACGGTTTCAATACAATCATGCACGACAGTCTCAATTTCCTGATTATCGCTTATGATTTCTGTATCATCTAAAATGGAGGTTACAGTGTGGGAAGTGTGCACAAACATCTTTTGTCCCAAAGTAAATTTTCGAGCTTCTTGGATAATCAAAACAACGGCAGCCACTGCCCAAAGGCATCCCGGCCATCCTTTGCTTACTTCATCCAATTGTTTAGAGAAGTATGCTACAGCTCGTTTATGAGGACCCAGCTTCTGGGCCAGAATTCCCAGAGCCACTCCTTGCCTTTCATACGAGAACAGCCAAAAAGGTTTCGTTACATCTGGTAGGCCCAAAGCTGGAGCTTACATTAGCTCCAGTTTCACTTCCTTGAATGCCCTCTTAGCTTCATCAGTCCATATTAATTGTGTCTGGCTATTTTCAACAGTTCATATAGAGGGTTAACCAAAAGTCCATAATTATAGATCCATAATCGGCACCAACCTGTCATTTCCCAAAAGGCTCGAAGTTCTTTTACTGTGGTCGGTTCTGGAGTTCTGCAGATAGCTTCCTTTTGGTCATTCCCGAGCTGTCTTTGTCCCTTAGAAATCACGAATCCCAGGTATATTACTTCCTTCTTCAGGATTTGGGCTTTCTGTAATGAGACTCGGTAACCACTTAATCCCAGAAAATTCAACAAGCTCACAGTCCATTCCTTACACTCTTCATCCTTTTCTGTGGCTATTAAGATATCATCCACGTATTGCAAAAGAATCCCATTTCCTGGGGGCCTCTCCCAGGTCTCTAATTCCTTAGCTAATTGATTTCCAAAAATGGTGGGGCTATTTTTAAATCCTTGGGGTAACACTGTCCAGGTCAGTTGGGTTTTTTCGTCCTGTGTCAGGATTTTCCCATTCAAAGGCAAATAAATTGCAGTTTTCTGGAGCCAAGGTAAGGCAAAAGAATGCATCCTTTAAATCTAATACAGTAAACCATTCATTGGTTTCCTTTAAACTAGTCAGCAGAGTATATGGGTTTGCCGCTACCGGATACAAATCTTCAACTATTTATTACTGCAAATCTTGCACCGATTGATAAGTTTTGCCATCAGGCTTTTTGACGGGCAAAATGGGAGTGTTATATTCTGAAGAGCATTCAATTAATAGTTCAAATTTTATAAACTCTCCTATAATACTTTTTACCCCTCGCCTATCTTCCATTTTCAAGGGGTATTGCTTTATCTTAACAGGTCGTGCCCCTTCTTTGAGTTTAACAACAACTAATTCAGCATTTTTAGCCTTTCCAGGTATTCCTGAGGCCCACGCTCCTGGGTATACCTGGTCTTTTATTTCTTGTATAATTTCTTCTTCTCTAATTTGGGGTTCAGTAAGAACCAAACTTAAAATTCCAATGTGATTTTTGTCTGGTATTTTAAATTCAATATTTCCCCATTTCTAAATTTTATTTCGGGATTTAGTTGTTCTAATAGGTCCCTTCCCAGTAATGGTCTAGGAGCCTCAGGCAGGTAGAGAAATCATGAATCCCCACACTCTTCCCAATTCTAAATTTTAATGGTTTCAAGAAAAAAGCTTTTTCAACCTGCCCAGTTGCTCCCACAACATTAACATTTTGTTTATTTATAGGTAACAAGGTTTGATTCAATACAGAGAATGTGGCTAACGCAGCCACTATCTCCTTTCCCAGTTTCCTTCTGTCCTCCCCCTCCCCATTCCGATATACTCTCCATGCTTCCTCCAGCAACCTTTCTAAATTACTTATATCTGGTTCCCTAAGTTTCTGAAGTTTCTTTCTGGTATCATTAGTGGATTGTCCCAGAAACAGAGATACCAACTGCTGTGTGGCAGCTTCTGATTCTGGCTCCATAGTAGTAAATCTTCTCACAGCAGTCCGTAAGCGATCTAAAATCTCCGTGGGCGTTTCAGTCTGCCCCTGCTCGATAGCATACAGAGCAGACCAGTTAACTGCCTTTGGGATCGCGTGTTCTATTCCAAATTTGATCCAGGATCGGTATCGTTGCAACAAACGGTACTGAGCTGGATCATTAGGGTCCCAACCCGGGTCCCTGGAGGGCACAGGATCTTCGGCTGTGCCCTGTAACACTCGTCCCTCAATCTATGTTTCTACATGAGCTCGGGCTGCCTTTAATACAAGCTGCTTCTCAGTTTCAGTCATAGCGTCTAGCATAAGATCCACATCTTTCCAATCCGGGTCCAAATTCTTAGTAATCCACTCAAACCTTTTCGCAATCCCACTTGGGTCCTCCCTGTACCCCTTAATTGCATCCTTCCACTTATCCACATCATCCATCTGGAAAGGCACTTTTCTTCCGCCTTTCTGGGTTTCTCTTTCACCTTCAAACACCTCTAGTAGTCCAATACTACATGCTGAACAACATCGCTTCAACTTCCCTAACTCTTTCTGATTTTCCCATTCCAAAGCCAACACCATGGGATCTTGGGGAGCAAAATTAAAACCACAATCTTTCTGGGACTCAGGGTGATTTCGGAGGGTGAAAAACATATCCGCATACATAGCTTCGTCCCATTTTCCCTCCCTCCTTAAAAATAACAGGAGTTGCAGCAAGGCATTATACTTCAGAGTCCCATTCACAGGCCACTTTTCTTCGTCATCTAATTTATACAATGGCCATCACTGATTACAATACTTAATTAGAGTTTTCTTATTCACATTTCCTCCAGGAGGACCCCCTATGTCCTTCCAGTGATATAAAATGCAACCTAATGGAGATTTCTTTGGTATCTCTTTACTTTGCTGTGACCCTCCCATTTTATTGGTCCCAGTTCTCTCCTGTATTCCCGCAGTATCTTAACTGTTAGTTCCACGGTACACACACACTTTACCACTTAGAGGGTTACAGAATTACTGTTTTACATCCTTACAACCTTTTTCTTTCGCTTCGTCCGTCTCCGGCCGTTTCCCTCACGGGACAACGAAACCGCGGATCAGGACTCCGCGCTCGCTTCATACTAAGAGTACATCTCATTCACACACGCGCAGGACAGCATACACACTTTTGACGACAAAACACTCAAATACCAAGTACGTCTCATTCACACATGCGCAGGACAGTATAGACACTTTTGACAACAAAACGCTCAAATACCAATACAATGAACAAAAATCCTAAAATCAAAACACAGAGCAACTACTTGTCCTTATAACATGCCAAACACAATCCCAAAATCAAATAACCGAGTTCCAAAGCCAAGATCCAATGTACCCAAATGCAAGAGTTCCCAAATAACCACCAAATGAGCACCAAAGTGCTCCCCAGTGTATACCTTTAAGGCGCTAGCAGCCCGGTATACTCCACCAAGCATGAACCACTCATGGCTTACAGGGGTTTCCGACAGATGACTAGTCCCAAACCAAATTTAAGAAAGGATACCTTTTTCCGAAGACGGTCCTTGTCTGCTCCCGCAGCGATCCGATTGAGGCAAGGGGTCCCTCCGGAAATTTTCCGGGGGTACCCTAGGGAGTCCCGTTCTCAACGGGTCCTGCAGCCGAGCAGAGAGGGTCCCACCTGGGGTGCCAAAACTGATACAAAAATTCACGGATGCTTCTCCTCACAGTCCGAATCTCCCCAAGGGAGAAACGGAGTATTCAGAGAGTCCCTGAAATGAAACTCAATAGCAACGAAGTTACTATTAAGCAGGTATCCTATATTCACAGGATTTCCGAGAAATCATTTACATAAACATGAGATTTCCTGGAACTTATTAACATATGCAAATGTCCGATCCGCATGCGCAGTCGTCTCCCGTGGTGGTCTTCAGGTGGTCCTTGGGGGTCTTCAGATGAAGGCTCGTAGTCTTCTTCCCTGTGTTCGCTGATTGACCTTTGCTTCTGCGCAAACTCAGTCCTAGGATCACCTAAACGGTGTCCTTCAAGGCTGTTGTCATTCTTTTGTGACCTCCTATCTTCCATGTATTTGTTCTCCCAAGGCCCAGTTGTCTGAGATGGGATTATCCCGGAGCCCCCTTACCTTACAACCATTCTAACTACTCCCTAAATGACAAAGGCCTTTCTTTTGTTTAGTTAAGTGACTAAGATATTTAAATATCCTCCTTGCCCCTAGGCTTTCAGGAGGCATTTTGATGCAGTGGCTTTGTCTATCTTGGCTTTAATCCTTTCAAGCACTTGATTCAGATTATTCTACACAGAAAATAAAAGGTCACATACAGAATATGCAAAAACATAAGAAAGGACTATGCAAACATGTTATTACATATGACTCAGATTAAATGTCCAAAAGTTTCAAAATTTTTTCACTTACTAAAGGAAAAATTGAGCTTTTTGCTATTAAGCCAGTGTTTATTTCTGTTGTTCCAGCACACTGACACAATGCTTTTTGAAGTACTTTACATGCTGAGGTGTTTTTCGTGACCTGCAACATGATCCTTGAGGAATGAGAGATACAAGAGATGAAAAGGGCTGTAGGCAAGCATACACTCAGAATACTGCAAATACTGTACAAGTGGCTTATTTTCCACATCCGGGATCAAGTCCTCTTTGAAGAGCACCATGAAAACTGTATCTGAACTTCCAGGCTGTAGCATTATACTAATTTTGCATTTGCCTAACACATTCCATAGGCATGGTGCAAAAAAAGGTTCATGACCCTGCCTACTGGGAAATAATCCATTCTGCTCTGCTTACGGCATTCAGTTTATCAGTATCTCCTTGCATGCTACATATCCTACCAGACACTATATTCACAGCCATTTTAATATTTTGGTAAGTGATTTAAAGAAAAAAAAAAACAAAACAGTGTTTGAATTTGGCTTTAAAAAAAATCTCATTCTAGGAAAATATGTCCCTCTTGTGGCAACAGGAGGATAGAGTCATTTCACAACATCACTACTGATAAACACATACATAAATGGAGCAAATAAGGGCAGGATACTGATTTTCCTAAAAATATCATATATCCCTTCCCCATCCCCACCCCAGTAAAAAGAATGAACATAGAACCTGGGAAATTATACCTAAAATGCTGTATGGTTGTCATGGTTTAACCCCAGTCTGCAACTAAGCACCACACAGCCGCTCACTCACCCTCCCCTGCTGCAGTGGGATGGGGGAGAGAATCGGGAAAAAAAAAGTAAAACCCGTGGGTTGAGATAAAGACAGTTTAATAGCACAGCAAAGGAATAATAATAATAATAATAATAATAATAATAATAATAATAATAGAAAATACAAAACAAGCGATGCACAATGTAATTGCTCACCACCCGCTGACCAATGCCCAGCCAGTCCCCAAGCAGCGATCACTGCCCCCCGGCCAACTCCCCCCAGTTTATATGCTGAGCATGATGTCATATGGTATGGAATAGCCCTTTGGCCAGTCTGGGTCAGCTGTCCTGGCTATGCTCCCTCCCAGCTTCTTGTGCACCTGGCAGAGCATGGGAAGCTGACAAGTCCTTGACTAGTGTAAGCACTCCTTAGCAACAACTAAAACATCAGTGTGTTATCAACGTTCTTCTCATCCTAAATCCAAAACATAGTACTATACCAGCTACTAGGAAGAAAACTAACTCTATGCCAGCCAAAACCAGGACAGGTTTCTAAACAAACATATCCCTCATGCACTTATTGTTCTAATGGAAAGGCTTTAAATTAAATGCAAGGATTACTATCATACATTACAGAAGCTCTCAGGACAGTAAAACTTTCTCATATGTTATGTTAATGTAAATACTTTAGCGTGTCATAAATTCTCAGCTAAAAAAAATATTCTCCTAGAGAAAATCAGAAACAACCCCCAAAATGTTTGGTTGGTTGTCCTCCTGAAACTCCCCCCATGGTGTTCATAACCTTGATATAAACAACAGACACAGTGGCTTGAAGAAGGGATGTTATGGATGCCCCAGAAGTGAGGGAGCTGGAGTTGAAGGACTCATTCAGCATGTATGTACACACTGAACAGCTCCTTGCATTTGGCCAGAAGTCCCATGACAAAGGCCAAAAATTAACTTTCATATATCCACACCAACATCACTGGTCATGTAATGCAGCTCTTCACGAAAGCTATTTCTCAATAGCAGGTCCATATGCAAACCTATTTTTTTAATTGTTCAGCTGTTCTTTCTAGCTCTTTTTATATTGAGATCTGCAAAATTTCTGAGATGCTAAACTTCAGTCAACTCAAATAGTCCTATTGGATCTCAGTTTTCACAGTACTGGTCCCTGATTTTGTACTTTTGTACATTTTGTACATTTCCAACCTTTCAAAACATACACACTAAAAGAGCTACTGCCTTTTAAAAAGCAACACAGTTTATTACTCAACATTCACCACTAGCAATGTCCTTGAGGAGCACAGACTGCTTCGCTAGAACATGAGGCCAGCAAGTATCATCCTACACAGGAATGCCCAGCTCCTCGATATTTAGCAGGACTAAGAAAAATACTTTTTCTCCCACCTATTTGGGATGTGCAAGTTTGCTTTGAAGAAGGATCATCTTAATGTAGTTTTGTTTTTTTTTAAAAAAAAAGCTTTGTTTTAGTGTGCAGATGAATTCAACATATGTGTGTATATTAGTACTCACTCATGACAAAAATAAAGCTTATTTCTCAGTAATATCTTATGCATGACTAGAAAAACCACAGGCACAAAGGAAGCATCCTGGCTCTGGGTATGCAAACTGCCTGCCCAGCTGAAAGGACCAACTTTGGCTAGGTTAGGCTGTGTGTCCTGGTTTCAGCTGGGATAGAGTTAATTTTCTTCCTAGTAGCTGGTATAGTGCTGTGTTTTGGATTTAGGATGAGAATAATGTTTATGATAACACACTGGTGTTTTAGTTGTTGCTGAGTATTGTTTACACTAGTCAAGGACTTGTCAGCTTCCCATGCTCTGCCAGGTGCACAAGAAGCTGGGAGGGAGCATAGCCAGGACAGCTGACCCAGACTGGCCAAAGGGCTATTCCATACCATATGACATCATGCTCAGTATATAAAGCTGGGGGAAGAAGAAGGAAGGGGGGGACGTTCGGAGTTATGGCATTTGTCTTCCCAAGTAACCGTTATGCGTGATGGAGCCCTGCTTTCCTGGGGATGGCTGAACACCTGCCTGCCGATCGGAAGTAGTGAATGGATTCCTTGTTTTGCTTTGCTTGTGTGCGCGGCTTTTGCTTTATCTGTTAAACTGTCTTTATCTCAACCTACGAGTTTTCTCACTTTTGCCCTTCCAGTTCTCTCCCCCATTCCACCGGGGGAAAGTGAGTGAGCGGCTGTGTGGTGCTTAGTTGCCGGCTGGGATTAAACCAGGACACATCTCTTTTCCATGCTGAAGTGTCCCAGCCTGCTCTCGTTTCCTGTATGCAGCCTCCAACCACCCCTGCTTCCGTGTTGCCCAGTCACTCAGTTCGGCACAGGCCTCCTGCAATCCTTTGCTCTCTTCTCCCCTCTTTACTGCCTTGAAGAACAGTAACACCAGTAAACTTTCTCATTTGACTACTCACTGCCTTTACCACCCCATAGTTTTTACTATACTGAACAGCACAGATCCCAAGACCAACTCCTGAAAAACTCTGCTGGTAACTTCCTGTCCTGGTTTCAGCTGGGATAAGAGTTGATTTTCTTCCAAGTAGCTGGTATAGTGCTGTGTTTTGGGTTTAGGATGAGAACAATGTCGATGATACACTGATGTTTTGGTTCTTGCTAAGTAGTGCTAAGTAGTTGCTAAGTGGCACTCACACTAGTCAAGGACTTTCAGCTTCCCATGCTTCCTGGGTGCATAAGAAGATGGGAGGGGGCACAGCCAGGACAGCTGACCCAGACTGGCGAAAGGGCAATTCCATACCACATGACGTCGTGCTCAGTATATGAGCGGGGGGAGTTGGCCGGAGGAGGGGCAACAATCGCTGCTTGGGGGACCTGCTGGGCATCATTGGCGGGTGGTGAGCAATTGTACAGTGTATCGCTTGCTTTGTATTACTATTGTACTATTATTAGTTGCTTTTATTATTACTTGCTTTTATTATTACTGTTATTATTACTATTACTACTGCTCTATTTTTATTTTACTTTAGTTATTAAACTGTTCTTATCTCAACCCACGAGTTTTCCCCTTTTGCCCTTCCGATTCTCTCCCCCATCACACTGGTGGGGGAGTGAGCGAGCAACTGTGTGGTGCTTAGTTGACAGCTGGGGTTAAACCACAACAGTCCTTTTGGGCGCCCAACGTGGAGCACGAAGGGTTTGAGATAATAACAGATTAACCAGAGTGTATTAAGGAATTTGTATCTGTTAACAGTTGCTGGTCATAATATTGATTCATCCGTTCTCAGTACTAGTCTACCTGATCTGCACCATGCTCTTGGTTTTGCTGTGCATGTTAAAGATTGGTGTGGTTTTTTTCAGTTTGCTGTGCTTTGCCGTAATGAGTGATGTTTTGCCTGGAAGACTGGTTATTAAAACACTGGCCTTGAGCGCTATCTGGTATTTGGGTTCTGTACTGAAGCCATTACTGTACTTCGGGTACCACCTCATGGAGACAATTAGCAATTATACCTCTTCCTCTGAGAGGTTTTTTATGGAGGAAATACAGAATGGCACCCTCACTGCCTTCTTCTATGATGTTTCCTCCTTCATTACAACAACTTTTCAGTATCTTGAACATCCTTGGGTAGTTAAGATATATCCATTGGTACTTCTTGGGAATTTTGTTTCAGTTTTGTCTAAGGTTAATAAGCAGTTTAAGAATATCATCCAGAGATCTGCCCCAAGGCTGGATAGTTATGAGTGGCAGGGTGTGTGGGAGAGTATGGGCAGGTACCTAGGACAATGGGCCCCTCCAGTGTTTTGGAACTTCACCCGTGAACAAGTGCAGAATCCTGAAAAACTAGTACAGTATTTGGAAAAAGTATGTTGTCACCCTGGCAACTCCAGAGAGACACAGATCACTGCAACGTGCTGGGGCCTGGCCCATGCCTACCGAGCCCTATTCAACACTATTCAGTACCCTCAAGGGGAAGAGAAGGTCTCTGGATCAGACGACAAAATGATGGCCCCCGTGGCTGCGCCGGCCCCCATGGCTGCGCCGGCCCCCGCGATAGGTGCTGCGGCTGAACCAGAGAACCAACCCGTGCCAGTATCACTTGCCCCTATACACAAGAAGAAATACACAAGAAAATCAGCTCGTTTAGTAAGGGCTGATGATGAGCCAGGGCTATCACGAGAACAGGAGGAGGAAGAGGCAGAACCCATAAATGAGATGGTAACCACCCGATCCCTGTCCCTGAGTGAACTGCGAGATATGCGAAAAGATTTCGGTCGTCATCCAGGCGAGCACATCATCACCTGGCTGCTCTGATGCTGGGATAATGGGGCCAGTAGCCTGGAATTAGAGGGTAGGGAAGCCAAGCAGATGGGATCCCTTTCTAGGGAAGGGGGCATTTGACAAAGCGATTGGAAAAGGGGCAAAAGCCCTCAGCCTCTGGAGGCGACTCCTGTCAGGCGTGAAGGAAAGGCATCCTTTCAAGGAAGATGTTATATGTATGTCACCCAGGGAAGCGGACCACCATGGAGAGAGGTATCCAGTACCTGAGGGAATTAGCTGTGCTGGAGGTGATGCATAATGACCTGGACAATGAGCAGTTATCCAAAGATCCAGATGAAGTCCAATGCACACGACCCATGTGGTGGAAGTTTGTACGGAGCGCACCATCATCGTATGCCAACTCATTGGCAATAATGACCTGGAAAGATGAAGAGGGACCAACGGTGGATGAAATGGCTGGCCAACTCCGACACTACGAAGAAAGTCTCTCTTCCTCCCTACAGGCCTGTGTCTCGGCTGTGGAGAAACTGTCCCAGAAGGTCCAGCAACTCGAAGAGGATATATCCTACTCCTAACCTGTACGGACCAGTATCTCAGCCATTAGGAGTAAGCGTCCCTCTGTTCAAGAGAGAAGATATAGTGGATACACACCACGGGCCACCCTGTGGTTTTATCTGCATGACCACGGAGAGGAAGTGGGATGGAAAATCTACCTCGACCATAGAGGCACAGGTACGTGACTTGCAAGGAAAAACAACTACAAAAGGGGGTTCTCCCAGGAGAGTTGTGGCTCCAGTTTCCAGTGGGCAGTTCCCCAGACAGAGCAGAAGGGCTGATTTTGCTTCTGATCCTAATAAAGGGATTTTTGACTCGCATTTACAAGACGTGAGTAACGAATGCTATGATCAGGACTAGAGGGGCCCTGCCTCCAGCCAGGTGCAGGAAAGGGACAACCAGGTTTACTGGACTGTGTGGATTCGATGGCCTGGCACATCAGACCCACAGGAGTATAAGGCTTTAGTAGACACCGGTGCACAGTGTACCCTCATGCCATCAAGCTATGAAGGGGCAGAACCCATCTGTATTTCTGGAGTGACAGGGGGATCCCAAGAGCTGACTGTATTGGAGGCCGAAGTAAGCTTA
Source organism: Platalea leucorodia (assembly GCF_965183815.1). Classification (NCBI taxonomy): domain Eukaryota; kingdom Metazoa; phylum Chordata; class Aves; order Pelecaniformes; family Threskiornithidae; genus Platalea; species Platalea leucorodia. The sequence continues at coordinate 35,357,528 of NC_138859.1, forward strand.
ACCGGGAAGGAGTGGCAGAAGCATCCCATTGTGACTGGCCCAGAGGCTCCGTGCTTCCTTGGCATAGACTACCTCAGGAGAGGGTATTTCAAGGACCCAAAAGGGTACCGGCGGGCTTTTGGCATAGCTGCCTTGGAGACGGAGGAAATTAAACAGCTGTCTACCCTGCCTGGTCTCTTGAAGGACCCTTCTATTGTGGGGTTGCTGAGGGCCAAAGAACAACAGGTGCCAATCGCTACCACAATGGTGCACAGGCAGCAATATCACACCAACAGAGACTCCCTGATTCCCATCCATAAGCTGATTCGTTGACTGGAGAGCCAAGGAGGGATCAGCAAGACTCGCTTACCCTTTAACAGTCCCATATGGCCAGTGCAAAAGTCTAATGGAGAGTGGAGACTAACAGTGGACTCTCGGGGCCTGAACGAAGTCATGCCACCACTGAGTGTTGCCGTGCTGGACATGTTGGAACTTCATTATGAATTGGAGTCAAAGGCAGCCAAGTGGTATGCCACCACTGACATCACTAATGCATTTTTCTCAATTTCTTTGGCAGCAGAGTGCAGGCCACAGTTTGCTTTCACTTGGAGGAGTGTTCAGTACACCTGGAATTGACTGCCCCAGGGGTGGAAACACAGCCCCACCATTTGCCATGGACTGATCCAGAGTACATTGGAACAGGGTGGGGTCCGGAACACCTGCAATACATTGATGACATCATCGTGTGGGGCAACACAGCAGCAGAAGTTTTTGAGAAAGGGAAGAAAATAGTCCAAATCCTTCTGGAGGCTGGCTTTGCCATAAAACAAAGTAAGGTCAAGGGACCTGCACAGGAGATCCAGTTTTTAGGAATGAAATGGCCAGATGAGCATCATCAGATCCCAATGGATGTAATCAACAAAATAACAGCCATGTCTCCACCAACCAGCAAAAAGGAAGCACAAGCTTTCTTGGGCATTGTGGCTTTTTGGAGAATGCATATTCCAAATTACAGTCTGATTGCAAGCCCTCTCTATCAAGTGACCCGGAAGAAGAATGATTTCAAATGGGGCCCTGAGCAACAACAAGCCTTTGAACAAATTAAACGGGAGATAGTTCATGCAGTAGCCCTTGGGCCAGTCCAGGCAGGACAAGATGTGAAAAATGTATTCTATACTGCAGCCAGGGAGAATGGCCCTACCTGGAGCCTCTCGCAGAAAGCACCAGGGGAGACTTGAGGTCGACCCCTGGGGTTTTGGAGTCAGGGATACAGAGGATCCGACGCTGGCTATACTCCAACTGAAAAAGAGATATTGGCAGCCTATGAAGGGGTTCGAGCCACTTCGGAAGTGGTTGGTACTGAAGCACAGCTCCTCCTGGCACCCCGACTGATGGTGCTGGGCTGGATGTTCAAAGGGAGGATCCCCTGTACACATCATGCAACTGATGCTACATGGAGTAAGTGGGTCGCACAATTCACACAACAGGCTTGAATAGGAAACCCCATTTGCCCAGGAATCTTGGAAGTGATCATGGATTGGCCAGAAGGCAAAGATTTCGGAATATCGCCAGAGGAGGAGGTGACGTGTGCTGAGGAGGCCCCACTGTATAATAAACTGCCAGAAAATGAGAAGCAATGTGCCCTGTTCACTGATGGGTCCTGTCATCTTGTGGGGAAGCATCGGAGGTGGAAGGCTGCTGTATGGAGTCCTACACGACAAGTTGCAGAAACTGCTGAAGGAGAAGGTGAATTGAGTCAGTTTGCAGAGGTGAAAGCCATCCAGCTGGCTTTAGATATTGCTGAATGAGAAAAGTGGCCAATGCTCTATCTCTATACTGACTCATGGATGGTGGCAAATGCCCTGTGGTGGTGGTTACAACAATGGAAGCAGAGCAACTGGCAGCGCAGAGGTAAACCCATCCGGGCTGCCGCATTGTGGCACGATACTGACGCCCGGATAGAGAACCTGGTTGTACGTCACATCGATGCTCACGTATCCAAGAGCTGTCCATTGAAGAACATCAAACCAACCAGCAGGTGGATCAGGCTGCGAAGATTGAAGTGGCTCGGGTGGATCTGGACTGGCAACATAAGGGTGAATTACTTCTAGCTCGGTGGGCCCATGACACCTCAGGGCACCAAGGAAGAGATGCAACATAGAGATGGGCTCATGATCGAGGAGTGGACTTGACGATGGACACTATTGCACAGGTTATCCATGAATGCGAAACATGCGCTGCAATCAAGCAAGCCAAGCGGTTCAAGCCTCTCTGGTATGGAGGACGATGGCTGAAATATCAATATGGGGAGGCCTGGCAGATTGATTATATCACACTCCCCCAAACCCGCCAAGGCAAGCGCCATGTGCTTACAATGGTGGAAGCAACCACTGGATGGCTGGAAACATATTCTGTGCCCCATGCCACCACCCGGAACACTATCCTGGGCCTTGAAAAGCAAGTCCTATGGCGACATGGCACCCCAGAAAGAATTGAGTCAGATAACGGAACTCATTTCCGAAACAGCCTCATAGACACCTGGGCCAAAGAGCATGGCATTGAGTGGGTATACCACATCCCCTATCATGCACCAGCCTCCGGGAAAATCGAACGATACAATGGACTGTTAAAGACTACACTGAGAGCAATGGGTGGTGGGACATTCAAACACTGGGATACACATTTAGCAAAGGCCACTTGGTTAGTCAACACCAGGGGATCTGCCAATCAAGCTGGCCCTGCCCAATCAAGACTTTTACGCACTGTAGAAGGGGATAAAGTCCCTGTAGTGCAAATAAAAAATATTCTGGGGAAGACAGTCTTGGTTACTCCTGCCTTAGGCAAAGGTAAATGCATTCATGGGATTGCTTTTGCTCAAGGACCTGGGTGCACTTGGTGGGTGACGCGGCAGGATGGAGAAGTCCAATTGATACAAAAATTCACGGATGCTTCTCCTCACAGTCTGAATCCCCCAAGGGAGAAATGGAGTATTCAGAGAGGCCCTGAAATGAAACTCAATAGCAACGAAGTTACTATTAAGCAGGTATCCTTTATTGCAGCGCTGGGCAGCACTGGGGATTCTCCACCATGAGTGCTCCACCGATCTGGTAGACTTTCAGAGATTATATACTATAAAATCCTACATATTCACAGGATTTCCGCGAAATCATTTACATAAACATGAGATTTCCTGGAACTTATTAACATATGCAAATGTCCGATCCGCATGCGCAGTCGTCTCCCGTGGTGGTCTTCAGGTGGTCCTTGGGGGTCTTCAGATGAAGGCTCGTAGTCTTCTTCCCTGTGTTCGCTGATTGACCTTTGCTTCTGTGCAAACTCAGCCCTAGGATCACCTAAACGGTGTCCTTCAAGGCTGTTGTCATTCTTTTGTGACCTCCTATCTTCCATGTATTTGTTCTCCCAAGGCCCAGTTGTCTGAGATGGGATTATCCCGGAGCCCCCTTATCTTACAACCATTCTAACTACTCCCTAAATGACAAAGGCCTTTCTTTTGTTTAGTTAAGTGACTAAGATATTAAAATATCCTCCTTGCCCCTAGGCTTTCAGGAGGCATTTTGATGCAGTGGCTTTGTCTATCTTGGTTTAACCCTTTCATTCCCCCCTTTTCTTTAAACTTTGTAAATTTCTTTACAAAGGTCTTAAGTTTTCATATTTTATCACCTTAGGCAAGGCCCAAACTCTCATAGCCAATTTCTTCAGCTTATACCACAAAAGGCAATTGACAACTGTTAGTATAATAACAAACACCAATAATATCAGGAGTGCGTGGACTAGAACATTCAAAGTTTTCTCTGCAGAGGGTGAGTATCCCAAAAGATATCCCACCAATGATGGGCGGTATCATCTTTAATTTGACTAGACAGTCGAATAAGTTTGTCCTTAGTTATCATTGGTTCAAGATTTTGTTTAATTTTTCCAGAGATATGTTTGCACGACTTATATTTAAGCCAAAACATTGCCACTTGTTCTTCTGTATTACGCGATCACATAAAGGGAGTGATTAGGTGATATTCTTCAACTACCGATCGGTTATTAGTCACTAAACACACACGTCTGGCATTAATTTCTACAAACATTTCAAACACATCAGGAGGCAGGATCATCCATTTGCAACTGTTAACAGAATGTTCTAATAAGCATGGTTCATATAATTGAGACTGTTGTCCACATAAGATACTGTCAGAGGTGGTTTCACAAAGATCTAAATCATATGTTTGTCTCAGGTAGTGGCAAAGATTTTTCAGGAGTTATACTTAATACCTCACCTTGTTCCGCAGCTCGCCTTGCCTCGTAATCAGCCAATTTATTTCCCACTTCCCTGTCAGTGTTACCTTTCTGACGCCCTTTGCAGTGCATAATCGCCACTGCTGACGGAAATTGTACAGCATCTAAAAGTCGCAAAATTAGATCAGCATGATTTATACCTTTCCCTTGAGCAGTTAAGAGTCCTCGTTCCTAATTGCTCCATGGGCATGGACTACACCAAAGGCATATTTTGAATCTGTCCAAATATTTACTCCCAGCCCTTCAGCCAGCTCCAACGTCCTCACTAGGGCAATTATTTCAGCTAGTTGTGCAGATGTGCCCTTAGGGGGTGACTTTGCTTCCACCAGTCGGTCTGTGGTGGTTCCAGCATATCCTGCCATTCAAACTCCATTCTTTATGAAACTGCTCCCATCAGTATACCACCTTCGGTCGGCTTCCTCCAGCGGCTCCTCCTTCAAGTCTGGTCTGCTTGCATATACAGTTTCAATAGTTTCTATACAATCATGCACGACAGTCTCCATTTCCTGTTTATCGCTTATGATTTCTATATCATCTAAAATGGAGGTTACAGTGTGGGAAGTGTGCACAATCATCTTTTGTCCCAAAGTATATTTTCGAGCTTCTTGGATAATCAAAACAACGGCAGCCACTGCCCGAAGACATCCCGGCCATCCTTTGCTTACTCCATCCAATTGTTTAGAGAAGTATGCTACAGCTCGTTTATGAGGACCCAGCTTCTGGGCCAGAATTCCCAGAGCCACTTCTTGCCTTTCATACAGAACAGCCAGAAAGGTTTCATTACATCTGGTAGGCCCAAAGCTGGAGCCTTCATTAGCTCCAGTTTCAGTTCCTTGAATGCCCTCTTTAACCAAAAGTCCATAATTATAGATCCATAATCGGCACCAACCTGTCATTTCCCAAAAGGCTCGAAGTTCTTTTACTGTGGTCGGTTCTGGAGTTCTGCAGATAGCTTCCTTTTGGTCATTCCCGAGCTGTCTTTGTCCCTTAGAAATCACGAATCCCAGGTATATTACTTCCTTCTTCAGGATTTGGGCTTTCTGTAATGAGACTCGGTAACCACTTAATCCCAGAAAATTCAACAAGCTCACAGTCCATTCCTTACACTCTTCATCCTTTTCTGTGGCTATTAAGATATCATCCACGTATTGCAAAAGAATCCCATTTCCTGGGGGCCTCTCCCAGGTCTCTAATTCCTTAGCTAATTGATTTCCAAAAATGGTGGGGCTATTTTTAAATCCTTGGGGTAACACTGTCCAGGTCAGTTGGGTTTTTTCGTCCTGTGTCAGGATTTTCCCATTCAAAGGCAAATGAATTGCGGCTTTCTGGAGCCAAGGTAAGGCAAAAGAATGCATCCTTTAAATCTAATACAGTAAACCATTCATAGGTTTCCTTTAAACTAGTCAGCAGAGTATATGGGTTTGCCGCTACCGGATACAAATCTTCAACTATTTGATTTATTACCCGCAAATCTTGCACCGATTGATAAGTTTTGCCATCAGGCTTTTTGACGGGCAAAATGGGAGTGTTATATTCTGAAGAGCATTCAATTAATAGTCCAAATTTTATAAACTCTTCTATAAAACTTTTTACCCCTCGCCTATCTTCCAATTTCAAGGGGTATTGTTTTATCTTAACAGGTCGTGCCCCTTTGAGTTTAACGACAACCAATACAGCATTTTTAGCCTTTCCAGGTATTCCTAAGGCCCACGCTCCTGGGTATACGTGGTCTTTTATTTCTTATATAATTTCAGATCAGAAAGATCAGAAAGGCGAAGGCGCAGCTGGAACTTAAACTGGCCACTGCCATTAAAGACAACAGAAAAAGTTTTTATAAATATGTCAGTGACAAAAGGAGGGCCAGGGAGAATCTCCCTCCTTTGTTGGATACAGAAGGTAACCTTGCCACGAAGGATGAGGAGAAGGCAGAGGTACTTAATGCCTTCTTTGCCTCAGTCTTTAATAGTCAAGCTAGTCATCCTCGGGTTTTTCAGGCCCCTGAGCTGGGAGATGGAGATAGGACGCAGAGTGAAGCCCCAGTTGTTGAAGAGGTGGCAGTCACCGACCTGCTCCTCCACCTGGATGTGCACAAGTCCATGGGCCCAGATGGGATCCACCCGAGGATAATGAGGGAGCTGGCAGAGGAGCTGGCCAAGCCATTCTCCATCATTTATCAGCAGTCCTGGTCAACCGGGGAGGTCCCAGATGACTGGAAGCTAGCAAATGTGACGCCCCTCTACAAGAAGGGTCGGAAGGAGGATCCCGGGAACTACAGGCCTGTCAGCCTGACCTCGGTGCTGGGGAAGGTCATGGAGCAGGTCGTCTTGAGTGCCATTATGCAGCAAGTGCGGGACAACCGAGGGATCAGGCCCAGCCAGCATGGGTTTATGAAAGGGAGGTCCTGCTTGACTAACCTGGTCTCCTTCTATGACAAGGTGACCCGCTTAGTGGATGAGGGAAAGGCTGTGGATGTTGTCTACATGGACGTTAGTAAAGCATTTGACACAGTCTCCCACAGACTTCTCCTGGAGAAGCTGGCTGCACACGGCTTGGATGGGTGCACTCTACGCTGGGTTAAAAACTGGCTGGACGGCCGAGTCCAGAGAGTGGTGGTGAATGGAGTCAAATCCAGTTGGCGGCCAGTCACGAGTGGTGTTCCCCAGGGCTCAGTACTGGGGACGGTCCTGTTCAATATCTTCATTGATGATATGGACGAGGGGATCGAGTGCACCCTCAGTAAGTTTGCAGATGACACCAAGTTGGGTGGAAGTGTCGATCTGCTGGAGGGTAGGAAGGCCCTGCAGAGGGACCTGGACAGGCTGGATCATTGGGCTGGGGCCAACTGTATGAGGTTCAACAAGGCTAAGTGCCGGGTCCTGCACTTGGGTCACAACAACCCCATACAACGCTACAGGCTTGGGGAGGAGTGGCTGGAGAGCTGCCTAGCGGAAAAGGACCTGGGGGTGTTGGTTGACAGCTGCCTGAACATGAGCCAGCAGTGTGCCCAGGTGGCCAAGAGGGCCAATGGCATCCTGGCCTGTATCAGAAATAGTGTGGCCAGCAGGACCAGGGAGGTGATAGTGCCCCTGTACTCTGCACTGGTGAGTCCGCACCTCGAGTACTGTGTTCATTTTTGGGCCCCTCACTACAAGAAGGACATCGAGGTGCTGGAGCAAGTCCAAAGAAGGGCAATGAAGTTGGTGAAGGGTCTTGGGCACAAGTCTTATGAGGAGCGGCTGAGGGAGCTGGGGTTGTTTAGCCTGGAGAAGAGGAGGCTGAGGGGAGACCTTATTGCTCTCTACAACTACCTGAAAGGAGGTTGTAGCGAGGTGGGGGTCGGCCTCTTCTCCCTAGTAACAAGTGATAGGATGAGAGGAAACAGCCTCAAGCTGTGCCAGGGGAGGTTTAGGTTAGATATTAGGAAAAACTTCTTCACTGAGAGGGTGGTCAAGCACTGGAACAGTCTGCCCAGGGAAGTGGTTGAGTCTCCATCATTGGAGGTATTTAAAGAATGGATAGATACGGTGCTCGAAGACATGGTATAGTGATGGACTTGGCAGTGCTAGGTTAATGGTTGGACTTGATGATCTTAAGGGTCTTTTCCAACCTTGACGATTCCATGATTCTATGATTCTATGATTCTTCTTCTCTAATTTGGGGTTCAGTAAGAACCAAACTTAAAATTTCAATGTGATTTTTGTCTGGTATTTTAAATTCAATTTCCCCATTTCTAAATTTTATTTCGGGATTTAGTTGTTCTAATAGGTTCCTTCCCAGTAATAGTCTAGGAGCGTCAGGCAGGTAGAGAAATTTGTGAATCCCCACACTCTTCCCAATTCTAAATTTTAATGGTTTCAAGAAAAAAGATTTTTCAACCTGCCCAGTTGCTCCCACAACATTAACATTTTGTTTATTTATGGGTAACAAGGTTTGATTCAATACAGAGAATGTGGCTAACGCAGCCACTATCTCCTTTCCCAGTTTCCTTCTGTCCTCCCCCTCCCCATTCCGATATACTCTCCACGCTTCCTCCAGCAACTTTTCTAAATTCCTTATATGTGGTTCCCTAAGTTTCTGAATCTTCTCACAGCAGCCCGTAAGCGATCTAAAAACTCCGTGGGCGTGTTTCTACATGAGCTCGGGCTGCCTTTAATACAAGCTGCTTCTCAGTTTCAGTCATAGCGTCTAGCATAAGATCCACATCTTTCCAATCCGGGTCCAAATTCTTAGTAATCCACTCAAACCTTTTCGCAATCCCACTTGGGTCCTCCCTGTACCCCTTAATTGCATCCTTCCACTTATCCACATCATCCATCTGGAAAGGCACTTTTCTTCCGCCTTTCTGGGTTTCTCTTTCACCTTCAAACACCTCTAGTAGTCCAATACTACATGCTGAACAACATCGCTTCAACTTCCCTAACTCTTTCTGATTTTCCCATTCCAAAGCCAACACCATGGGATCTTGGGGAGCAAAATTAAAACCACAATCTTTCTGGGACTCCGGGTGATTTCGGAGGGTGAAAAACATATCCGCATACATAGCTTCGTCCCATTTTCCCTCCCTCCTTAAAAATAACAGGAGTTGCAGCAAGGCATTATACTTCAGAGTCCCATTCACAGGCCACTTTTCTTCGTCATCTAATTTATACAATGGCCATCACTGATTACAATACTTAATTAGAGTTTTCTTATTCACATTTCCTCCAGGAGGACCCCCTATGTCCTTCCAGTGATATAAAATGCAACCTAATGGAGATTTCTTTGGTATCTCTTTACTTTGTTGTGACCCTCCCATTTTATTGGTCCCAGTTCTCTCCTGTATTCCCGCAGTATCTTAACTGTTAGTTCCACGGTACACACACACTTTACCACTTAGAGGGTTACAGAATTACTGTTTTACATCCTTACAACCTTTTTCTTTCGCTTCGTCCGTCTCCGGCCGTTTCCCTCACGGGACAACGAAACCGCGGATCAGGACTCCGCGCTCGCTTCATACTAAGAGTACATCTCATTCACACACGCACAGGACAGCATACACACTTTTGACGACAAAACACTCAAATACCAAGTACGTCTCATTCACACATGCGCAGGACAGTATAGACACTTTTGACAACAAAACGCTCAAATACCAATACAATGAACAAAAATCCTAAAATCAAAACACAGAGCAACTACTTGTCCTTATAACATGCCAAACACAATCCCAAAATCAAATAACCGAGTTCCAAAGCCAAGATCCAATGTACCCAAATGCAAGAGTTCCCAAATAACCACCAAATGAGCACCAAAGTGCTCCCCAGTGTATACCTTTAAGGCGCTAGCAGCCTGGTATACTCCACCAAGCGTGAACCACTCATGGCTTACAGGGGTTTCCGACAGATGACTAGTCCCAAACCAAATTTAAGAAAGGATACCTTTTTCCGAAGACGGTCCTTGTCTGCTCCCGCAGCGATCCGATTGAGGCAAGGGGTCCCTCCGGAAATTTTCCGGGGGTACCCTAGGGAGTCCCGTTCTCAACGGGTCCTGCAGCCGAGCAGAGAGGGTCCCACCTGGGGTGCCAAAACTGATACAAAAATTCACGGATGCTTCTCCTCACAGTCCGAATCTCCCCAAGGGAGAAACGGAGTATTCAGAGAGTCCCTGAAATGAAACTCAATAACAACGAAGTTACTATTAAGCAGGTATCCTATATTCACAGGATTTCCGAGAAATCATTTACATAAACATGAGATTTCCTGGAACTTATTAACATATGCAAATGTCCGATCCGCATGCGCAGTCGTCTCCCGTGGTGGTCTTCAGGTGGTCCTTGGGGGTCTTCAGATGAAGGCTCGTAGTCTTCTTCCCTGTGTTCGCTGATTGACCTTTGCTTCTGCGCAAACTCAGCCCTAGGATCACCTAAACGGTGTCCTTCAAGGCTGTTGTCATTCTTTTGTGACCTCCTATCTTCCATGTATTTGTCCTCCCAAGGCCCAGTTGTCTGAGATGGGATTATCCTGGAGCCCCCTTATCTTACAACCATTCTAATTACTCCCTAAATGACAAAGGCCTTTCTTTTGTTTAGTTAAGTGACTAAGATATTTAAATATCCTCCTTGCCCCTAGGCTTTCAGGAGGCATTTTGATGCAGTGGCTTTGTCTATCTTGGCTTTAACCCTTTCACTCTGAACATGAATCCCCTCTCCCGCCATGTACATTATTCTAAAAAAGTAAAGACAGCAAAGCCTGCCAAAAATTGCTAAGGAAAATCTAGACTAAATGATCACTGCAAACCTCAAAGGAAGAGAAGAACCAGATGGCTGACCCAGAAAAGAGATTCATGCTATCACAATTTTTCTTATTTCTGCAGTTTTGGAATATTATCTAGGTTACTTATTCTGCTTGCTTAGCGTCAGATTTTAGGTTACAAATTCCGGTTCTATGTGTAAGGGAGTTACAAGTTAAAAAAAAAAAAAAGACGACTTGCTGAGACACATTAAAATGTACCCTGCCAGCTGATAATATCAGAGAAAATTTTATGACTGCGAGGCTGTTCCTGGCACGGATGATGTATGTAACTGAGGGCATGTCTGCATATTTGAATTAAGTATGATTAGTGGCTTATACACAAGTAGTTCAAGTGTGCTCTTTAAAACATTTTTTAAACTGAAACATTGTGCTTTCAAGTACAGGACACTATTGATGAGGTGTGAAATGCAGAATTTTGCCTAATTTAGGTTCTGTACAGGTTATAATAATCTCATTTTGTGCTCCTAATGCTTTTTCTGCCTGTTATATTTTTCTTCCATAAAGAAGTATGATTTACTTCTTTATGCACAGTATGCAAGTACTATGAGGGATAGGGCTGCTTCAGCCTGGAGAAGGGAAGGCTTTGGGGGCACCTCAGAGGATCCTCCTCCTGCCTATGGGCAGGTCATTGAGAAGGTGTACAGTGGGTGAATGACTGACAAGAGATATAAATGAAATCTGGGCAGTTCCCATCCAACACAAAGCCAAAATTACTGCCATGAGAAGAATCAAGCCTGTCCAGGTGGCCCAGGGATGCCATGAAGCCTCCATCCTTGGAGGTTTTTAAGGTGTGAACTGCAAGGGTTAAAGCCAAGATAGACAAAGCCACTGCATCAAAATGCCTCCTGAAAAGCCTAGGGGCATCTAGGGACATCTTAGATACAAATAACAAGTTATGGATGTATGCTCTGTAGTCTTCATCGAAAGCAAACACAAAACTGCAGTGGTCCATAGATCCCCAAAGAGCTTGGCTGTAATGACACTAGAGGGAGTCCTGAGGCTGCAAGAAAATCTTTTTCCTGTAACAATTTCTTAAGTAAGTAGTGCCTTATAAATGAAAATGTTGTTGAAATATAGCTTCTGGGAAAATGAAGGAGCCATTCAATTCAGGTGGGATCAAACAGTATTCAAGTTCTAAATTCCAAGTTTTCCAACGATTCATTAAGCAAGCTGTCCTGGTTTCAGCTGGGATAGAGTTAATTTTCGTCTTGGTAGCCGGTATGGGGCTCTGTTTTGGGTTTAGGATGAGAACAATGTCGATGATACACCGATGCTTTGGTTCTTGCTAAGTAGTGCTAAGCTGTCTCTGAATAGGTGCTAAGTGGCGCTCACACTGGTCAAGGACTTTTCAGCTTCCCCTGCTCTGCCGCGTGCACAAGAAGCTGGGAGGGGGCACAGCCGGGGGGAGGGCTGACCCAGACTGGCCAAAGGGCTATTCCATACCATATGACGTCATGCTCAGTATATAAGCTGGGGGAAGAAGAAGGAAGAGGGGGACATTGGGTATGATGGTGTTTGTCCTCCCAAGTAACCGTTATGCGTGATGGAGCCTTGCTTTCCTGGGGATGGCTGAACACCTGCCTGACGATGGGAAGTAGTGAATGAATTCCTTGTTTTGCTTTGTTTGCGTGCACGGTTTTTGCTTTGCCTATTTAACTGTTCTAATTTATTTTACTTCAATTATTAAACTGTTCTTATCTCAACCCACGAGTTTTCTCCCTTTTACCCTTCTGATTCTCTCCCCCATCCCACTGGTGGGGAGTGAGCGAGCGGCTGTGTGGTGCTTAGTTGCTGGCTGGGGTTAAACCACGACACAAGCCAAGTGAATTTAAAAAAGGGCATTGTTAATAAGGACTTTATTTTTTCAGTAAAGAGGATATTTAAAGTCAGCGTTCAAAATGGAGTAAAAGAATCTCTTACATTATTGTTCTGGTAATTTAAATTACAAGGGCCCTGTTCTACAAAATCAGTGCTCCCCTTGTGATCCATCATTGAAGACTTAAAAGTTAGACCATGTGGTTCTGAGTTTTCAAGTTGGATAACTGACTTTTTACTGAAGTCAATAGCAGCTGTCAACGCTCAGCACCTTGAAGATCAGGCTACACATTTGCAATAAAAATAGGTTTCCCAAAAGCGCATAGGTGAGTTGGGAGCACATGTTACTGTGGGATGCTGGTCCATCCATGTTCATAAGCCACTTTAGCAATTTTGAAAATTTTGTTGTAGGTATCTGAAAGAGAAATTCACGTGCACCCAGGACTGGCAGTCCTCAGTAGCTCAGAATGATATCTTATCCTGTGCCTCTGGGATTGGGAATACAGCTTGTGCTGTGTGAGATCATAACATAGAAGCCTGAAGCAAGGCAAGGCTGTCTGCTCTGAATGAAGGAGAAGAATGGCATTGGCATTTACTAGGGATCCAAATGCTTCCTTTCTTCCCCTTGGTGGCCCATGCCTCAAACCAAGACCTCTTAACCTGCTTCAGGTATTCACCATACAAACCCTGTCCCTTCCAAGACATCACAGAGTGAGTGCTCAGCTCTTGCTCCTCTCCTGATGTTGGGTGAGCTCCATCAGAGAGCTCTGAGATTGCATTCAGGAAAAGGTTATCCAGGAAACTAAAATCTTCCTCTTTTTCAGCCAGAGTGGCACAGCCTGAGGGACTCAGCACAGGAGGCTGCAGCTGCCACTTGGAGGAAGAGGTTTGACTGTTGGAGGACCCAGAGAAGAAATTGATGGGATGACGCTGATGGGTAGTGGTGCCCTTTACCTGCACAGCAATAGCATGCCTTTGAGAAGAAGCTGCTAAGTGGTAGTCCTCACTGTGGGCTGCTCATGTGGCCAGCCCAATGGAGATCCCCAGTGTAGTAATGTTACCAGAGCAAGAGGAAAATCATAGCCATGTAGGCAGGCCAGATATTGTATTTTCTCCCTGGAGCTATCCATGGGCTGAGGGCTTAGGCATTCTCTTCCTCCTCTTTTTTTCCTTGTGTCTGTGCACATCTACAGGCTGTGCGATGAAGGACCTGCTGTCCTCACCTGCTGTCCTCATCTGCTGTCCTCATGTTCATGCCTGAATTGTCATGGCTGCTCAATTACACTAATGAAGGCTGCTCTTTCTGCTAATGCAATACAGTTTTAGAAAAGACATGCCATGAAGAAGCATGAGTATATATTATGAGGCTGCCATGGTATAGACTCTGCCTTATTCCCCATAGGATATGTGTTAGCAAACACAGGATGCTCTCCATGTGGTCTCTTCTAGTCACAGATCAACCTCTAGTCATTTGTTTAGCAACATTTGAAAAAATTAAGTTCTTAGGTTTTAGTGAAAAACATCTCATTCCACGACATGGCTGGTTTATAGACTGTCTAGGGATCAGACAGCAGCACATTTACAAGCAGTGTATGTCAGAATGCTGAATAAAAGTAGTCAAATAGAAAAAAACCCTTCCATACAGTTTTGAGTTTTATTTTTCTGATGCATTTTGCTCCACTCATTTATGCAGTTTTACTAATCCTTTTTGACTTCAGCAGGTTTTTTATGATACTCCGGTTGATCAGTAACTTCATGATTGTTGTTTGTAACTCAGTCCCCTTTGGTTAGACCCTTACTCTCTAGGAAAATCATTTATATTCGTCCACACTGACCTGTTTTTTTCATTAGCCTGTGCAAATGATCCAGATTCTTCCAATAATGGTAATATATCTTTCTTTCACCAAGTGAAGTGGATTAGTGAGAACTGTCCTCAGCATCATTGTTATTATTCTGGTTGAGCATCTGGTGCTTTTGCGTGTACTGCCTTTAACATCATTAGAAATGAGTGATGTCTTTACAGCCCTCCTGCTCTCATACTCACATGGCTCTCATTCCTGTTGCCTATATTAAAAGGTGCATTTGCAAATGCATTTTGTATGACTTTGCTTTTGAGATTACTTATCAAATTGCAGCTGTAGTAAGTTCACACCATTGCTATGCAGAAAGCTGCCTCTTCTTGTAAAGTAGCTTTTACATCTGCTTGATAGTAGCTTTTACATCTGCATTGGATTCCTGACTTGTATCAATCTTACACAGGTGCTGCTGCACTTGCTAAATTATCTCTGGCTCATGCTAGCTATTTTCATAGCCTTCACAATTTTGACTGTTTTGCTCTTATTAAAGCACATGCGTTAGAAGTAATGAAAGCCTCTCTTTTTTCTGTTGGCCATGGGTACAGAATAATGTTGGCTGTGGGCGCATAATAACATAGGATGGAAGGGACCACCTGAATCATTAAATCCCCCTCCCAGCTACTGCAGACATTACCTCATATAATAATAACTGTTATTAATTTATTGAGCTCTGTCTTAAAAACATTCAGATGGCTTGGTCTCGTGCCTGTCCTGTACCTGATTCCCCCTTTGCAAAACTGCCCCTGAACGTGATTATTTTAATGGTTTGGAAACTTCTGATTTTCAGCTGAAGTTCTTTATGGGCAGCTGATATCTCACTTATGCCAACATTGCTTTTTAATCTAAACAGTTAGCAACCCCTTGGTGTTGATCCCTTTCCTCAATGTATTTATAGATGGCAGTCTTTTCCCTCAGCCCTGGCTGAACAAGCCTAGCTTGTCTATCTGTCTAGCCTCCTCCCATAAATTAGGCTCTCCATACCCTCACTGTTCTTTTCAGCCTTCTCTGTTCCTCTTCTGGTTTGAAACCATCTTTCTGACACATGGGTAACCAGAATTATATGCAGCGATCCAGACCTGGTCGCAGAAAGGCCTTGTCTCATGCCTTCCCCTTTTACCTTCAGAAGGTCTCTCTCTGCCTTACTCCATGGGCCAGATATTGTCAAATCTAGGGGAGATCTGTTTACCTCAAACCTGGCAAAGGAGGGGACAATTACAACAGCTGGCAGACGAGATGGCCATCATTGTGCTGCTATCCAGAGGCCCCAGCTCTCTCTCTTTGTGCTATCTGATAATGACCTCTCAATGGCAGCTCAGACTGATAGGAAGTGCCAGACTAGTGCTTACGCTTCCCCACACTGAACGTGTGGAGCACAGCTGGGACTGGCATGGGCCTTGTGCCACAGTTCTCACAGCAACTTGGAGCCCGTTTAATACACAGCATATTATCTGCACTATTGTGGCTCTCTGTTCCTTAGAATTTGGACATTAGTGATTTCACACACCTTTTAGAAGCTGTGTTGTTTTGTTTTTTCCTATATTTAAACAAGTTGCCTCATTGCAGTTTTTTTCTTGAGGACTCTCTGCCAGTTCTCCTCTGTCACTTCATCATTATCCTTTATTTGCTTGGGGTAACAGAAGTGCTGCACTTCTCACTGTGTAGGCAGTTTAGAAACAAGCGCAGCCAAATGGGATCAGAAATAGGTCTGATGAATAATGAGGAAATAGTGAAATGGTAGACTGAAATGAGCTGGGCTGCAGAAGGGACATTATGTAGAACTACCTCTAGGTTTTGAATACATTGAGGATATGTTTCTGTAATGGTTAATATGGTTAATATTTTATATATTGTGTAGGTTTTGCTGCAGAGTTTGGAAGAATGAGATTTGAAGTCTGGGCTGTTGGCTTAGTGCTCAGGTGCTTGGGAGCATTGCATCGGGTGAGAGGACCTGGAAAACTACAGGAGGGATTTTTGAGTGAAGAGGTATATTTGGTTTGCGTGGCAAGGCTTTGGTAGCGGGGGGGCTGCAGGCATGCCTTCTGTGAGAAGATGCCAGAAGCTTCCCGATATAAATAGTGCCAGCTGGCTCCAAGACAGACCCACTGCTGGCCAAAGCTCAGCCAATCAGTGATGGTGGTAGCAACTCTGTGATAACACATTTAAGAAGGGGAAAAAACTGCTGCGCAACAGCAGCCGGGAGAAAGGAGTGAGAATATGTGAGAGAAACAACTATGCAGACACCAAGGTCAGTGAAGAAGGAGGGGGAGGAGGTGCTCCAGGCACCAGAGCAGAGATTCCCCTGCAGCCCGTGGCAAAGACCATGGCAAAGCAGGCTGTCCCCCTGCAGCCCATGGAGGACCCCACACCGGAGCAGGTGGATGTGCCTGAAGGAGGATGTGACCCCATGGAGAGTCTGTGCTGGATTAGGCTCCTGGCAGGACCTGTGACTCCGTGGAGAGGAGCCCATGCTGGAGCAGGCCTGCTGGCAGGACTTGTGACCCCGTGGGGGACCCATGCTGGAGCAGTCTGTTCCTGAAGGACTGCACGCTGTGGAAAGGACCCATGCTGGAGCAGTTTGTAAAGAACTGCAGCCCGTGGGAAGGACCCATGCTGGAGAAGCTCGTGGAGGACTGTCTCCTGTGGGTGGGACCCCATGCTGGAGCAGGGGGAGAGTGTGAGGAGGAAGAAGTGGCAGAAAGAACGTGTGATGAACTGACTGCAACCCTCATTCCCTGTCCCCCTGCACCACTTGGGGGGAGGAGGTAGAGAATTCGGGAGTGAAGTTGAGCCCAGGAAGAAGGGAGGGGTGGGGGGAAGGTGTTTTAAGATTTGGTTTTAATTCTCATTATCCTACTCTGACCTTTGATTGGCAATAAATTAAATTAATTTCCCCAAGTCCAGTCTGTTTTGCCTGTGACGGTAATTGCTGAGTGATCTTCCTGTCCTTATCTTGACCCACAAGCCTTTCATCGTATTTTTCTCCCCCTATCCATTTGAGGAGGGGGAATGATAGTGCGACTTGGTGGGCACCTGGTGTCCAGTGAAGGTCAACCCACCACAAGAGGAGATACAAAGAACATCAAAAAGAGCATCAAAACTAGTGTCCTTGATGAAGCAGGTGCTACAAATTCAGTGATGTATGGCCTTGAATGGAAAGACAAGTACAAGTACTAACCTAAAGGCCTACTAACACCAACAAAAGCATTTTCATTGAGCTGGATAGGGCTGGGATTTAATCCAAAAAGTCTGAATCATGCATAGAAACACAAAGACATGGCAGGTGTTGAGGTGACATGGTCACCAGTAAAAGCTGATTCCTAACAGCTACAATTTTTGCAGGCTGGAGGGACAAGTCCTTACACAGCTTCAGTTTTTGTCACTCTGGCTAACTTGTCATCCAGCCAGGTTTCCCAATGTTTCCCAGCCAGGACAGTTCCTTATACAAAGAAAAGCAAGATTGTTTTAATTTTTAATCCATTAATTTCCTTAAGAAGGATAGTATTGGTTTGAAAAGCTGTCTCTTAACACTTCAGGCATGTTTGACTCATCCTGTCTGACAGATCCCTCAGTGCCCTAGTAAACCCAGTGTGAACACTTTGTTCTGGTGTGTGGTATTTCAACCCTGAGATTACATTTTGGAAGCAGCCTGGTTATCGTATCCCACTCCACTGTCCAGACCAACTGAATTTGAGACAGTTCACTCTGCACTGTTAGCACCAAGGAATGATTTTGTGGTTTGGGTGGCCCCATGGGAGCTGGAAGAGTGAAAGACATATACTCTGAAACCAACATGAGCTACAGACTTTCCAATCTGTAAATGGTATCAATGATGCTTTCTCCATTTTATGGAGTGTCTTGACTACTACAGGTAGTATACTTGTAGACTACTGTATGGGAGGTACTAGACTCTTACCTCCTTCCCTACCTTGTGTGTAAGCAGTCCATAAACCTAACAATTGCCCACCCACTGGCAGTGCATATAATCCCACATCTCACTGCATGCCTGTGCAGCCACTTGTTCAGATAGGGGCTCCAATATCAGTAACACTGTTGCTCTGTGTTTTTTTCCAACTGTCTGATCACATGTCATTCCCGTGTATCTTTTTTAGACTGATCACTGATGAAAGCTTGTTTTCTTGCTGTTATTTAATTAGGGGAACTCAGTGCAAAAGCCATAGATGGCAACAAGATCATCTGAGAGACATTAAGCTTCTCCCTTGACAGCTCACGTTCATGAAGGACTGCTTGTAACAAAAGAAATATGAGTTCAGGCCCTGACCAATCACAGGTGACGGTAGGGCTCATCTGCAGTGTCTTTCAGTGCAAAATCTGTATCAAATATTATGAGAGCTTGTTTCTCCTTCCAGCTTTTACCGGTCATCTCAGATCTACGTAGTCCTGTTGTTCTTCAGCTGGTGCTTCAGGGTTCTACTGGGATGGGAATCACTTTTCTCTTCAGCAGTTTAAGAATGGAAACTCTCATCTGAGCAGGCTTTCCCCACACTTTCCCACTGTGCCTAACCTAGCAGTAGCTCTATCAGCACTAGTAAAAGTTGTGCCCTTGTTTGAGACCAGGTCTCTAAACTTGCAGTGACGCTCTAAGCACTAGGTACGGTCCTCCCAGCCAGAGCAGTCTATTGATATGGTGGTTGAAAAAAGCAGCTGGGCCTGGAGACCTTCACTCTGACCCGCAGCATCAGATGAGTGGACCCGAGTTAGTGCTGGGAGCAGAAACAGGGTCAGGTATGCTAAGTGCCAGTATTACTTCCTGAACTGTATCCAGGCTGCCCCAGGCTGCTTTAAAGATATGTCCACTCCCCGAGGCAGTTTCAAAATAGAAATTTTTCACAGCAGCATCACTGAAGTCAAAAGCAAGCAGAGATGAGTTGCTTCAAAACAAAGAAAGCTTGAATGCTGATTATCCGTCCGACTTCTGTCGGACCTAGAAAGGATTGTGGGGGAAGGATAAAGAATAGAGAGAAAGAGGTGTTGACAGACAAGGAAAAGGGAAAAAATGTGTAAAGGAAAAAAAAAGCAGAAGGGAAAGAGAAGGGAAACTGTTCCTTGCTTGTTCCTGTCTTGCTGTCTGCCTTTCATGAAGTAGGTAGTTATCTGTATATGTGTAGCTGGGATATAGAAACCAGAAAGAAGAGTTAAGTATCCTAATGAATTAGGGAAGAGGTTTTAACGATCATTTATTTTTACAGTCTGTTAGCATTTTCCCTAAAGCCCGGGTAATCCAGAGAGCTTATAATTATTTTGTAGGTTTATAATTATTTCCCAGTCGCAGTCCTGTTCCCTTTCAAAAGAGGGAAGCTTCTCTCCCCTCCTTTTTATGCTCACAATGACGTGTGATTTTCTGAGACTCTAGATTTGTATTCTTTGCACAGAAAAACCATACTTTTTATTGTTACATACTCCAGACATGCTGCTTCTGCAAACGCTTCAGCTTTTAAGCACAGCATGTCTAGTTTATTTTGGCTTCCTTACTCTTTTTACCCAGCATATAAGGAAAATAGACATGCATCTCCATTGCACTCTGCTCAGCTCTGTATTCACAGCACACTGATCTGTGCAATTTTCTGGAGACACTCTTGCTTCTCCTGGCAGGGTTGATCTTGCGCTGCCAGTGAGAACAGGGCAGAGAGGGCAGAGAGGCCCTGCAGAGAGATCTGGACAAATTAGAGAGCTGGGCAATCACCAACCATATGAAGTTTAACAAGGGCAAGTGCCGGATTTTGCACCTGGGACGTGGCAACCCTGGATGTACATACAGACTGGGGAACGAGAGGCTGGAGAGCAGCCCCGCAGAGAGGGATCTGGGGGTTCTGGTCGACGGCAAGTTGAACGTGAGCCAACAGTGCGCCCTGGCAGCCAGAAGGGCCAACCATGTCCTGGGGTGCATCAAGCACTGTATTGCTAGCCGGTCAAGGGAGGTGATTGTCCCGCTCTACTCTGCACTGGTGCGGCCTCATCTTGAGGACTGTGTGCAGTTTTGGGCGCCACAGTACAAAAAGGATACGAAGCTACTAGAGAGTGTCCAGAGGAGAGACACAAAGATGGTGAAGGGTTTAGAGGGGATGCCGTACGAGGAGCGGCTGAAGTCACTTGGTCTGTTCAGCCTGGAGAAGAGGAGACTGAGGGGAGACCTCATCGTGGTCTACAGCTTCCTCACGAGGGAAGGAGGAGGGGCAGGTGCTGATCTATTCTCCCTGACGACCAATGATAGGACCCGAGGGAACGGCAGGAAGATATGCCAGGGGAGGTTTAGGTTGGATATTAGGAAAAGGTTCTTCACCCAGAGGGTGGTGGAGCACTGGAACAGGCTCCCCCAGGAGGTAGTCATGGCGCCAAGCCTGACAACATTCAAGAAGCATTTGGACAACGCCCTCAGACATATGGTGTGAATTTTGGGGTTGTCCTATGCAGGGACAGGAGTTGGACTCGATGATCCTTGTGGGTCCCTTCCAACTCAGGACATTCTATGATTCTATGATAACCCTTTGAGCTAGACATTGACCAAAACACCCTAAAACTAGAAAAAGCTTTGCTTTCCCAGTATCATCCCAATTTTCTCATTAACAGTGGCAGAGGTCAGCAAAATCTAATACAATTCTTGTGATGAGATCTCAGGCCTAACTACTTGTGTGGATGTTTCCTGAGGAACAATCTGCTCGCAGAGAACCCGACTCCCTCCTCACTCCTACTGATGTGGCACCACTGAATCCAGTTGAATTCCAGTGTTTGAAAACTGCTGACAATGAGAGCAGCATCAGACCTGCCCGATGGTGTGCGTTTTATCGGTCTGTGTAATTTTTTTCCAACCCACTCCTGACTCCACTTCAGGGCTATAAACTTGATGCTCATAAACTGTAATGCTTGATAGACCAAATGAGATATTTTTGTAATTCTTAAAGAATGTAGAGTTCTGAAAGGAAGCAATTAGTTTCCTTCTTTGTGTGAATGCAATTTTTCATATGGAAAAAACAGAATTAGTAATTTGATAGCTGACATTTGAATAGCGTTATGTTGCATGTAGTCATTTTTCCCTTAAATACAGTGTGGAGGCTTTTTTTTAAGTAAGCCACAGCTTTCAGCCATGTGATCCAATGAAAATAATTAAGTAGGAAAGGGACTTCCTATGGATCTTAGTGATCCAAGTCTCTTTGACTTCATGAGTACCTGCTGTTTTGACCATCAGAATCCATCTGCTGTAAAAATGTTCTTAACATTTGGTTTTGCTCACAGAGGTAGTTTTAATCCTCCACCTGACAGTCAAACAACAATTTTGCTGGTATGGGCAGCCTCAGAGCTGTATTTTGCAACTGCTCAGAATTCTCTGAATGCAGCATGACTTCAGAAATAGACCCACTGAGAGCATTACTTTCCTTGATATATAATCTTTATAGGATATTCCCACATCTGTGTAGAAGTCCTCGAGAGGAAAGTAATAACAAAGGGGGAAATGTACTTGTTCTGTTATTCTCCTCCTTTGACGCTGTCACCATGCAGGGCGTGCATGGCTGAGCTCTCTATCATCCAGCTGAAAGAAGAATTTACTTCCAGTCCTTTTTCCCAAAAGTGTTGAGCATCCAGCATCTCCTTCCAGTTCCAAGACAAACTACTGTTGTTTTCAAAACCCAGGCAGCCTGTTCACCTGCCTAGAAAATGGAGTTAGGAGTTGTACACATCTTAACCAATGGGCTTAACATCTTGTCTTTGTCTTGAAACTTAATACTCCCCAATTGCTGCTGTTTTGGATGATCAGACTAAGCAATTATGTTATTGTGACTGTTTAACACCTCCTTCATGTTAATTTTCAGTGGAAAGACTTGCAGTAAAAGGTCAACATTTGCCAAAGAAACCACAGTGTCACCACTTATTTCTGTTTGTGAAATCAGAGAGTAACTGTGGTATCTCGTGTACTGCTGGCTAGTGAGGATAGGCACATGCCAGCACCGATGTGACAGACACCACAGCAATATCAGGCAAAGAAAACTTCTGAAGTGTGAAGGGAGATGCTTTGGAGACCATTGAGACTTATGAATAAATGTCCATTAATTAATCACTGGAATATGAACACTACAGTGATTTGCTTTTCCATGGAGAACTTGTGAAAACTTATATCGGACTAACCAGACCCCAAGTCCAGCTGAGAGAGAAATTGCCCGAGTTCTGCTTCAGCGAGTGCAGCGATGCTGATTTACACCATCTGAGCATTTGAGTTGGTGTTGCTGCGTGTTACCATGGTGAGAAAGGTATATTCCATTGAGCTAACTGAATAACATGGCATGCTGGGGTTTAATTCTTATTTTTTTCTAGTAGTGCTATATCATATTATAGAGCCTTCCCATAGGAAAAAGAGCACTCCTCACTTTCTCTTCATCTCATTAATGTTATAAGCAACAGCAAAGTAACATGAGAAAGAGATACAGAAATACGGATACAATTTTTTATGGGTAACTTTTACAAACTTGCACTTGTTGAGATGGGGACACAGCAAGTTTGTACGTTTATTTGTCTGCAAATATTTCAGTAAGTTCCAGGAAATATTACTACTGTTCTTGTCAAAAGGTCAAGATCTTAGAGTACTATATACCATTCATTTTCCAGTGTAAATGTGATTCATTCCCAATTTTTCTGATGACTCATTCCCTCTTCTCATCTTGACTTCTCCAGATGTAAATTGGAAAATATATGCAGTCCTTGTCTAATTTGCAGGGCTGTTTTGGTACCTAGGTGAAGTTCACTAGGTGTTTTAAGAAATTCTTAGGAAGCATGCAAGGCAATCTCATTGTTCTTGCAACAATGGAGAATAATGCTTAGCTTAAAATTATTTGTTATCTGTCTTTGTTAACAGTTTTCTGAAAATACTGAAAACAGTCAAAGAAGTAGTTGGCTCTAAAGTATTTGTTTCTTAAATATATGCTTGTAGAACGATGTGAATTATTTGATTTTTCAGTTAGGAGGCTAAACCAAAAGAATTTGGGAGGAAATATTTTGGGTCTACCTTGAAAAAAAGTGGTAAAAAATGTGGTGAAATTAAATATTTTATTAGATTCATAAACCAATCATTTATTTCATTTTCAGCAGTGCTGGGAAGCAAGCACAGTGAAACAGTTTGCTTGCTTATAGGCATGAGGACGTTGAAGCATTTCTCCTAAATAGCAAGCAGATGAGTTTGCCCACTTTATCACAACAGCACTGATTTCTTCTTTGTCAGGGGCAGCAGGGAGAAGAGGCATCTTCAAAACTTTTTTAATTACATTTAGCTGATCTTAATCTTAAGCATGCCTTTTAGCTTTGGTTTTTAATCATGACATATAATCAATTAGAATCATAGAATCATAGAATCATTTAGGTTGGAAAAGACCTTTAAGATCATCGAGTCCAACCGTTAACCTAGCACTGCCAAGTCTACCACTAAACCATGTCCCTAAGCACCACATCTACACATCTTTTAAATACCTCCAGGGATGGAGACTCAACCACTTCCCTGGGCAGCCTGTTCCAGTGCCTGACTACCCTTTCAGTGAAGAAATTTTTCCTAATATCCAAACTAAACCTCCCCTAGCTCAACTTGAGGCCATTTCCTCTAGTCCTAATTGAAAGAATACTTTTAAGAACTCATAAGCCAAAAATAACAATTCTGTTGCTGACACCACCTCCCCTTCCCATCCAGCTCTGGCAAGTAACTTCCCTTCCTCTCTTTCTCCTCTTATCCAGCCATGTCCTCCAACAGGACCAGAGGTTGGGGTCTGAAAGCATACAGGAAGGCAGCTGGGGAGAGAGGAGATAAAAGCATTTTAGGTATGGAGAGGACAGAGATATTTTCTCTTGTTCCTTATAGACTTTCTAAGCATCCTGCCTGCCTTAGAGGGGAAAGACACCTTATCTGGCAATCACCTTTAATTTCTTTTAAACTGATATCTTTTTCCTAATCTGGTATGTGGAAAACTGGAATGCCAATTGACAGTCCTGAAGTGTCAATTCAAAAGAACATTTGGAATGTTTTATTTGGAAACTTTTTAAATTACACATCTTGAATTTTCTAAAAATAAAGAAATTCTCTCCTTTTTTTCATAGAATCATAGAATCATAGAATCATTTAAGTTGGAAAAGACCCTTAAGATCATCGAGTCCAACCATTAACCTAGCACTGCCAAGTCCACCACTAAACCATGTTCTCGAGGACCACATCTATCCGTTCTTTAAATACCTCTAGGGATGGGGACTCAACCACTTCCCTGGGCAGCCTGTTCCAATGCTTGACTACCCTTTCAGTGAAGAAGTTTTTCCTAATATCTAACCTAAACCTCCCCGGGTGCAGCTTGAGGCCATTTCCTCTCGTCCTATCCCTTGTTACTAGGGAGAAGAGACCGACCCCCACCTCGCTACAACCTCCTTTCAGGTAGTTGTAGAGAGCAATAAGGTCTCCCCTCAGCCTCCTCTTCTCCAGGCTAAACAACCCCACTTCCCTCAGCCGCTCCTCATAAGACTTGTGCCCAAGACCCTTCACCAACTTCATTGCCCTTCTTTGGACTTGCTCCAGCACCTCGATGTCCTTCTTGTAGTGAGGGGCCCAAAAATGAACACAGTACTCGAGGTGCGGACTCACCAGTGCAGAGTACAGGGGCACTATCACCTCCCTGGTCCTGCTGGCCACACTATTTCTGATACAGGCCAGGATGCCATTGGCCCTCTTGGCCACCTGAGCACACTGCTGGCTCATGTTCAGGTGGCTGTCAACCAGCACCCCCAGGTCCTTTTCTGCCAGGCAGCTCTCCAGCCACTCCTCCCCAAGCCTGTAGTGTTGCATGGGGTTGTTGCGACCCAAGTGCAGGACCCGGCACTTAGCCTTGTTGAACCTCATACAGTTGGCCCCAGCCCAATGATCCAGCCTGTCCAGGTCCCTCTGTAGGGCCTTCCTACCCTCCAGCAGATCGACACTTCCACCCAACTTGGTGTCATCTGCAAACTTACTGAGGGTGCACTCGATCCCCTCGTCCATATCATCAATGAAGATATTGAACAGGACCGTCCCCAGTACTGAGCCCTGGGGAACACCACTCGTGACTGGCCGCCAACTGGATTTGACTCCATTCACCACCACTCTCTGGACTCGGCCGTCCAGCCAGTTTTTAACCCAGCGTAGAGTGCACCCATCCAAGCCGTGAGCAGCCAGCTTCTCCAGGAGAAGTCTGTGGGAGACTGTGTCAAATGCTTTACTAACGTCCATGTAGACAACATCCACAGCCTTTCCCTCATCCACTAAGCGGGTCACCTTGTCATAGAAGGAGACCAGGTTAGTCAAGCAGGACCTCCCTTTCATAAACCCATGCTGGCTGGGCCTGATCCCTCGGTTGTCCCGCACTTGCTGCATAATGGCACTCAAGACGACCTGCTCCATGACCTTCCCCAGCACCGAGGTCAGGCTGACAGGCCTGTAGTTCCCGGGATCCTCCTTCCGACCCTTCTTGTAGAGGGGCGTCACATTTGCTAGCTTCCAGTCATCTGGGACCTCCCCGGTTGACCAGGACTGCTGATAAATGATGGAGAATGGCTTGGCCAGCTCCTCTGCCAGCTCCCTCATTATCCTCGGGTGGATCCCATCTGGGCCCATGGACTTGTGCACATCCAGGTGGAGGAGCAGGTCGGTGACTGCCACCTCTTCAACAACTGGGGCTTCACTCTGCGTCCTATCTCCGTCTCCCAGCTCAGGGGCCTGAAAAACCCGAGGATGACTAGCTTGACTATTAAAGACTGAGGCAAAGAAGGCATTAAGTACCTCTGCCTTCTCCTCATCCTTCGTGGCAAGGTTACCTTCTGTATCCAACAAGGGAGGGAGATTCTCCCTGGAAGTTTCACTCTGAAACTTTTTACAGAATCTACCTAAAATGTACAGATAGCTCCATCCAGCTACAGCAGTGCCTTTTTTTAAAAAACTGAATGTCTGCAGCCTGCTCTAGTGCTTTGTCAGATCCCGAATGTCATCTGCAACCTGCCAGCCACTCACTTACATCTTGATAAACGGTGTTTTTCATTCCATGTGAACTGGGTTTTGTTCTTGTTTATACCCAGATGTATAGAACAGCTCGTATTGTCCATTGTTCCCTTACGTACTTTCAGAAAACCTGTTTGTTTCTGGCAGCCTTCTCTTCAAGGAATGTGATGCAGAACACAGATAAAAGCACAAGCATCGGTTAAGATGATTGGCATTATCCTGACAACAGTGTAGAAATCGTCTGCTTGGGATGGCAGGCAGGCAGAGCCAAACAAAATTAACAGTAGCTTCAATTTGCAGTGGGTATGATAAAGCATATGCTTTAATTCAAGGAGACTGTGCAAAGCTTGCTGCTTACTCCCTATGCATGACAGTTGTGCACACGCCGATTCATTCAGTAGGAGCTGACACTTACATAGCTGCTAAACGCCAAAATACTTTTGCAGATAATAGTATGGATAAAGGCAAAAAATAGAGTTCTTCAAATATTAGTTTGTTCTTGGGAGCTTCAGGGAATGTTTGCAAGTCCTAGAAGCTGGTACTTGACAGACTTCAAGTGTTGATGATTTATTTCAGTCCTGAGTGATGGAGGAAAGTCTCCACAGTCATCGGTGCCATTTCAGGCAACACTAAGAAAATTCTTGATGTTTTCTCATTCAAGCTTTGACCTGACCTGACCCTGCTTAACTTTAAAATCTGACAAGCTGTCCTGGTTTCAGCTGGGATAGAGTTAATTTTCGTCTTAGTAGCCAGTATGGGGCTGTGTTTTGGGTTTAGGATGAGAACAATGTCGATGATACACTGATGCTTTGGTTCTTGCTAAGTAGTGCTAAGCTGTTGCTAAATAGGTGCTAAGTGGCGCTCACACTGGTCAAGGACTTTTCAGCTTCCCCTGCTCTGCCAGGTGCACAAGAAGCTGGGAGGGGGCACAGCCAGGGGGAGTGCTGACCCAGACTGGCCAAAGGGCTATTCCATACCATATGACATCATGCTCAGTATATAAGCTGGGGGAAGAAGAAGGAAGAGGGGGACATTGGGTGTAATGGTGTTTGTCTTCCCGAGTAACCGTTATGCGTGATGGAGCCCTGCTTTCCTGGGGATGGCTGAACACCTGCCTGACGATGGGAAGTAGTGAATGAATTCCTTGTTTTGCTTTGTTTGCGTGCACGGTTTTTGCTTTGCCTATTTAACTGTTCTAATTTATTTTACTTCAATTATTAAACTGTTCTTATCTCAACCCAAGAGTTTTCTCCCTTTTACCCTTCTGATTCTCCCCCCATCCCACTGGTGGGGAGTGAGCGAGCGGCTGTGTGGTGCTTAGTTGCTGGCTGGGGTTAAACCACGACACAAGCATAGTTTGGAATTATTTTTCTGTAGCTAAGGATTGAATGCATATTTAAATGCTTTAGGCCTTCTACTATAAATGTTAGTCCTCTGTTCAAAGATATATTGTTCTGTTTGGCTTTTACATAGCTGATTTTGCCTTGGCATCCCTAAAAAATATTTCTGTAGGGAAAAATTGCTGGAAACTGACATCCTATGTGTTTTTTATATTTCTCTCTAAAAAATATTTTTAATAAGGAACTAAGAAGCTTCACTGTTCTCCATTAAAATTCACCGCTGTGTTTCTGCAAGGATTTATTTTTATCATTATTCCTGATTTGCTGGCTAGATTCAGCAACATAGTCTTCCTGAAAGAGACCAGCTGTTAGTATTCCTTCCATTCTCTCCTCCCCTAGTGTTCTATTTTCAGTTTTGTAATATAAAATGCTAGAAATCCTTTTAGATGCTTTCAATGAATACAAGTGTCAAATTCCCTAAACATTAGTAAGCGAAAATAGCTGTGGAGAGTCTTCTGCAAGACCCCAGTCCCCAGCACTTTCATAAAATGATCAAAGTGAGATGACTGGCATGCAAACCAGGGACAGACTCTCTCCCATCACTGACGTTTCTCCGTGGGCTGCACAGAGATATCAGGTTGATACTTTGATAGACTGCAATCTGTTTTCAGCAGCTGACCCATATATAACATCATCGTTTCCTGATTTTAGTGATATGTGTTTCTATTATTTGCTTATTTTGCGCCTTGAGAAACAATTCCTTTTTGTTGTTAAACTGTAAACAGCATTGCAAGGCCTCATATTAAATCATAATTATTTACCATGCTTTTCATGCACCTTTGTCCCTGGGGAATGTGGTGACGTGAATTTACGGGAAGATTGGGGGATTTCTCATCAACAGTTTCCTGTTATTGATATACTTTTGTTTAGTTGTGATTTTTTTTTTTTATTCTTTCAGGTTCTCAGGGGAAAAATAAGCGGGCACATGACATGACATTAATCACAGTCCTCAGGTATTGTATTGGAGGCCTCACAAATACTTTCGATGTGGAATTGTGAACTAGGTTTGGATCTTTTAAAAACACCAATGACAGATTATTGTTTATTAGTACTTACTCTCCTATTCTGATAAATGATTCCAATAATTCTTAAAAATTCTTTTGTGATCGTGTTCCTTTTTAGAAGCCAGAAGGGTTCAAAAGTTTACGAAGACAACCTTGAATGGTTTGTGTCTGTGTGTGTAAATTTGCATAATTGGGCTGTTTCCATTTAAGAGAAAACATAGATCACATAGAGATACAGAGGTAATTCAAAAATTCCTTGGGTACTGGGAGAGAAGCACAGAGACCTCTAGATTAGGATCTCCTATTGCTTTTTCCAACATGCTGCTTTTTTAGCAGCACCTGTTGGGATGTCAGCTTCAAGTTCTGTACCTGTGCACTGTGCCCTGGCTATGCTTGAGCAATTGTGTGGTCTAAAGGAAATTGTGGCTTAATATTTCATTCATACAGCTGATGCATCTTTTCACCTGCTGTCAGAGATGACGGACCTGGTGAAGATGGACTCAGTTAAAATGTTTTAGAAATGAATGAAACACCCAATTCCCTTGTCATATCCGCAGTTACTCACTCTCTGAACATGCAGAGTTTTAACACAGTTCTTACTTCCTCAGTAAGGTTTAAGAAGTGTTCCCTGGTGTTCCCTAGGGCTCAGTACTGGGGCCAGTTCTGTTCAATATCTTTATCAATGATCTGGACGAAGGGATCGAGTGCACCCTCAGTAAGTTTGCAGACGACACCAAGTTGGGCGGGAGTGTTGATCTGCTGGAGGGTAGGAAGGCCCTACAGAGGGATCTGGACAGGCTGGATCAATGGGCCGGGGCCAACTGTATGAGATTCAACAAGGTTAAGTGCCAGGTCCTGCACTTGGGTCACAACAACCCCAGGCAACACTACAGGCTTGGGGAGGAGTGGCTGGAAAGCTGCCCAACGGAAAAGGACCTGGGGGTGTTGGTCGACAGCTGGCTGAATATGAGCCAGCAATGTGCCCAGGTGGCCAAGAAGGCCAATGACTTTCTGGCTTGTATCAGAAATACTTATTATTTCCTACTGGTCAAATAACACTAAAAAGGCTTTGATTTACTTGCCACTGCATTTTAGCCTTGCATGATATTTAATTTCCATTCAGCAACTGCAGGGTAATGTACTCCCTTGATGAGTTTGGGCACTGTGTTATCCTCATGATATCTCTACATATCTATAAATACTATTTGAACACAGGGGCCAGAAGAATACTGCAGTATTTATCTCAGTTGAAAGCATGGGGTAGTATTCACCTGACCTAACTCAGGCAACTGCAGTGTAGACACCTACCACTGATCTGTTCTCCCTAGTTCCCCTATATAATCTATAGAGAAAAATAAGTTTTTTCAGTGAATTCCTCTCACCCTCTAGAGGACACCAAGAGTAGGTCGGATGAGAGTGTAAAGTTGTTGGGACTGACCTTGATATTGATAAAGATGAACTTAGCTCATTTTACCCTGACAATACTATGGCATTGTGCTGCCACAGAACAAAGAAACCCAATGTGAATGATAAAATGGTAAAATGGTAAAATCCTGTTCTGTAAATATATTTAGGAAATGCTCCTTGTATAAAATACCAAACAAGATCTGAAAGGGCTGCATTTCACGTTTGGGTTTCTCATAGGGAAAATGTCCTAGGGAGATGATAAATAAAAAAATTACACATAGATGTGTTGAGGAAAAGAAAACGTAAAAGAAATCAGCACACTCCCCTAGCAACTAGCCAATATTATTTGGAATAATATGGAAACTGTATTCTGTGCTTGGAGCTAGAAGCAAAAGTAAATTATTACAATGAATCAAAAAATACATGTAATGGAAGAAAACAATATGAACAGATAGAGGTCTGACTTATACATGAGTATCATAGAGGAAATAATGATACTATAATCTTCCACACTGTCCACTGATTAAGTAGTGAAATAAATCCAATGTTGACTCCCTCTGTTTTTAATGTTTCTTTGTTGTTTTACCTGTTGAATCCATTAAGCTTTTCTTTCCAATGAACAGCTTGATCCTGTAAAGCCCTGAACTAAGCTCTCCCTTGAAAACTGGTGCAACGGGAATTAATGAAGCTTCCCCAGCTATCAACAGCAGAAAATTTGGCACCATTATTTAACTTGTGGTATAAATATACTTTAAATGCGGAAGATTTTCTGGATCAGAACAGTGCTAATTTTTTTTTGTAGTATAAATTGTCTTGGTGTCAGTTTACATCATAATTACGTCACCATATATAATGTTTGACATTCCTTCTGGAAGCAGAAAAGGTTTCAACCCTTAGGTTCAATGCTTTACAGGGAACTGAGCAATCACTGCTTTAGTATCAGTGAGCTGTTAATTGTGTTTCCAGCTGAATACTTCAGAGCACAATTTTTCTAGTGCTTTTGCAAATAATCCATTTCTCAAGCAAAAGCAGCTTGTGTGGGGGTCTTGAGGTTGTATTTATGCTCTCTGAAAAGTTTGACCCCACCTATTAAAGATCAGCATGAAATGACATACCTCATGATACATGATTAATCTGTGCTGATACACAGGAGCAGTCTATTCATTAGGCCAATACTCCAAAATTTTGCTCGTTTTGCTCTTTAGATATAGAGAGTATCGTTCACTTCAATTCTTCTGAACTTAAGCATTCTGACCACTGAAGTTATCCAGTCTTTTGAACATGTAAAGTTGGGATAAGCAGGAAGCATTAATATCTCTTTAAATATAGGAAAAGGTTTAATGCATGACTCTTGTTGCTCATTTACAAGAGGCAGTCCCTAAACTAAAAATATGTTACCGTACATTCCTGAACGATCCAACCTTTTCCCAGGCTTCCTTTATAAAAAACCATAAGCACAATGCTATACAAGAAGCAAAGATTCAAAGGGAAACACCAAAAGGAAGCTGAGCTGCAAAGTCCAAAATAAAAAGCCAGAAATAGGAAGTAAGAGATGAGAATCAGGAAAGTGAGATAGCGGCAAGGACTCTCCTTTGTATGATTTCTTTTCTTGTATCTTTTCAATGAATTGCTAATTACTCTTTGTTTTGACTGTAAAGTGTTTCTCGACTTCACCCTGGTAAAAATAGATGCTTTGGGACATTTCCTACTTGCTGAAGGCAAGAGGTGTTCACATCCTTTCTCCAGGCAGACCAGGTGCTACGCGGAGAACTGGGTAGGCTGGCTACCTATGCACAGATCTCAGGAGCTACTATAGAAATGACTGGATATGGTGGGGTTATCTGCAGAGAGCCTCAGGAACTAGAGCCATAGCTTGTTCAAAGCATATTAAAAATATATTTGCCCATAACACCCCATAGAAATATATGGCATGTCCAGTCTGGGAGCAGGAAGCCAAACTGGCTGCAGAAGCAACGTAGCTGCACACAACTTTTGCTCCGAGTTTCTTCCCTCAAACCTATGGCCATACAAATGGAGCTGAGCACCTGTCAGGTCTGTGCTGCTGAGTCCACATGACACATGGCGCATTCCTTGACGGATTATGGTCGTGACCTTGATGTTGGTAAAGATTAACCTTGCTCATTTTTACCCTAACAATACTATGGCATCATGAAACAGGATATATGTCTCAGAACAAAGAACCCTAAAGTGAATGATAGTGTGCTTCGCTAACGGTCCATAAAGGACTGCTTAGTGTTGCCAAAGTTAAGTGAACTTAGGGGAAAGGTAATGCCGGCAGGGGGAGATCACGACCACCGACTCAAGGACCACCCACTCAAGAAACCCACCAACCCAAAAGGTTAAGGAAGTAAAGGTCTCGAGAATCGTAGTGAGCATGCGTAGTAATTTACATGGCAGGCGAAGAATTTTAACCAATAATTTAATAAAGGACAATGAATATGTATTAGATGATTGTATAAATAATTGTTAGTTTACATCAACGGTGTGCTGGTTTGTACCATGCACCCGTATTTGCGCATTTATGAAATAAAGGAAAATACCTTGACTCTGTGTGTGAATTGGGCAATGCACACCGGGTAACAGACCCAAGTTTTTGGGACAACAGTTTTTGGCGACCCAGATGGGACTGCGCTGACAGCCTTGCCTGGTTTGTCTTGCTGCACCCGATGGGAGAAGGGAACTGAGTGGATTCCAGCGCGCACCGACCTGTTGGTCGGGGACTCCATCGGCTCCTCTCCTACAGTCGGGCGGTAAGCGACACAACGGTGCAACGCTTTTAAAAAGAGGTATTTTCAAATATTGGGAAAGGGGGGGATGGGTGAAATCTCTTGAGAATCAGTAAGCTGTTGGCAAGCCCTGCATAAGGCGTATCAGGGAGGATATGCGGCAACGGCAAGCACTGCATAAGGCGTATCAGGGAGGATACGCGGCAGTGGCAAGCGGCAAGCACTGCGTAAGGTGTATCAGTGGCATCGCCCTGCGTAAGGTGCATCAAGGAGGATACGCAGCAGGGGAATAAGTGTTAAATTCTTTTTGGTACCGAAATGGGCTCTACTGCTTCTCAGGAGGCACCCCTTTGTTCTCCTCTAGGATGCATCCTAAAACATTGGAATAAATTTGGTGGGGACCCCATGACAGAAGATAAATTGAAAAGATATTGTAATCAATGGTGGCCACAGTATCATTTGGAAGATGGGGGAAAATGGCCTGAAAATGGGACTTTGAAATATAATACTGTTTTGCAATTAATGTTGTTTTGTCGGAGGACAGAAAAGTGGGATGAACTCCCATATGTAGATTTGTTTTTCACCTTAAGAAACGATTGGGAGACAAGAAAGAAGTGTGGTTTGGTGGATTCTAAATATCAGAATGGAATTTATTTGGTTGAGAAACGGTGATTCTTGCTGTAAAATTGGGAAAAAGGGAATGGAAGAGAGTGAGGAAGAGGTCCAGTTGTTGGTTGCACCTTCTAAAGTAAATGAATCTGAAAGTTTGAATGAGGAAAATATTGTCAGTCCAATAGCTGGGAGAACGAGGGTGAGGAGTCAGGAGCCTAGTATTTTAGCTCCTCTAAGGCAAGCAGTGGGTCCAGAAGGAAGCCCTGCGTATGTACGTGTTCCGTTTACTACCTCAGACTTATTAAATTGGAAACAGGCAGTCGGATCTTATCAGAATAACTGAGGGGATATATAATACCGCTAAAACTGTAATGATGACTCATAATCCAAATTGGAGAGATATACAAGCTCGTTCAGAATATTTGTTTACCCATGAGGAAAGGAGGACTGTCTTAGAAAAGGCTAGAGAAGGACTGCTTCATCAGCATGGAGGGGTACCTGATGCTACTGCATCACTCCCACAAGAGGATCCAGGATGGGACCCTAATACAGAGGAGGGCCTAACAAGAGTACAAGAATACCAGAAATTAATTTTGTATGGGATCCAGAATGGGGTAGAAAAGCCAAAAAAATTGTCCAAATTATACGAAATAAGACAAGGAGATAAAGAGGTGCCTTTTATGAAAGACTGTGCGAAGTAGCCTGGAAATGGACAGATTTGGATCCAGATGATGCCAGAAATATGAGATGATTGTTCAAAATGCTGTTTATTGGTCAATCAGCATCAGATATTAGGAAGAAACTACAGAAGGTGGAGGGTGCAGAGGGCGTGACAATTTCACAATTAATGTCAATTGCATATAAGGTGTATAATAATTGGGATGAGGTGGAGGAGAAGGAGAAACAGAAGAAAACAAAACTGCAAGCCTCCTTGATAGCTGCTTTGGCAGAAGGACAAGGGAGAGGCAGAGGAAGAGGTAGAGGAAATTTATCAAGTGGATTTAGGGGCCGAGGAGGAGGCCGCGGAAATTCGAGGGGGAATTGGTACAATACCCCCTTAGGACCTAATCAGTGTGCTCATTGTAAGCAGGACGGTCATTGGAAAAGAAATTGTCCACATCGATCAAGTAGTCAGGAAAAAGGGACGGAGACAGCCGCCGAGGTACTGGCAGAAATAGGATTAGATTGAAGGGGACTAGAGGAATCTATTAAAGTTTCACCAGCCGATCCTCTGGTTCCAGTAAAGCTGGGGAATAAAACAACAGATTTTTTAATAGATAGTGGGGCAACACATTCCATACTTACGGACTGTAAGGGACCATTAAGCAAAATCAAAACTAGTGTAATTGGTGCCACCGGGAAAAGGACTCTAAAATCATTTTTGCAACCAATGGAGTGCACAATTGGAAACACTAAGGTAACTCATTCCTTTCTCTATATGCCAGAGTGTCCCCTGCCACTGTTAGGGCGAGATTTATTGTGTAAATTGAATGCGCAAATAACTTTCTCTGAAGATTCTGTACAGTTACATATTCCCCCAGAAAATGCTTGGAAGGCACAGATATGTTTGCTGATTCAAGAGGAAAACGATGAAGATGCAAATATTCCGGAAGAAGTATTTAATGCAGTAATACCATTGGTATGGGCATCTGGAAAACCCGGACGAGCAAAGAATATGACTCCAATCAAAATTGAATTGAAACCTGGAGCACAACCGGTAAGAAAGAAACAATATCCAATAAAATTGGAAGCGAGGAGAAAACTGGAACCACTTATCAACTCCTTTTTAGAATATGGACTGTTAAGGGAATGCCAATCAGAATTTAATACTCCCATCTTACCGGTAAGAAAACCTCATTCTCAAGAATATAGATTAGTGCAAGACTTCTGAGAAATTAACATTCGGACAGTCGATGTCCACCCTGTGGTACCAAATCCGTATATGTTGCTTGCTTCCATTCCTGAGAATAACATGTATTTTACAGTTCTAGACTTGAAAGATGCTTTCTTTTGCATCCCGGTGGATGAGCAGAGTCAACTCATTTTTGCTTTCGAATGGGAAAACCCTACTACCGGAAGGAAAACCCAATTATGTTGGACTGTACTGCCACAAGGATTCAAGAATAGCCCCACCTTATTTGGTACCGTATTGGCAAAAGAATTGGAACAATGGCAAGGTGATAATGAACATATAACTTTGTTACAGTACGTTGATGATTTATTAATTGGCTCAAATGATTACAGCGAGTGCCTTGAAGCTACAATTAGTTTATTGAATCTCTTAGGACTTGCAGGATATCGTGTTTCCAAGAAAAAGGCACAAATAGTAAAAGACAGAGTTCGATATCTGGGATTTGACATCATGCAGGGATAGAGGGAGTTAAGTGCAGAACGAAAAGAAGCAATTTGCAGAATTGCGGTACCCACTTCAAAGAAACAATTAAGAGGGTTCCTGGGTATGGCCGGATGGTGTAGGCTATGGATCCCTAAATTTGGGCTGATTGCTAAACCACTATATGCTGCTATTAAAGGGCCAGAAGGGCTGCTGGAATGGACTGCTGAATGCCGAAAAGGGTTTGATGAAATCAAGAAAAGACTAATGGAGGCTCCTGCATTAGGACTTCCTAATTTGGAGAAACCCTTTCAGCTATATGTACATGAGAGACAGCAAGTAGCCCTAGGAGTCCTAACCCAAATGTTGGGGAGCTGGAAGAGACCTGTGGGGTATTTTTCTAAACAGTTGGATGAGGTCAGTAAAGGATGGCCTGCTTGCCTGAGAGCTGTTGCTGCAGCAGTGATTTTGATTGAAGAGGCCAAGAAACTGACTTTGGGACAACATATCACTGTATTTGTACCCCATGCTGTGATCTCTCTCCTAGAGAATAAAGGACACCATTGGATTTCTCCTAGCAGATTGGGTAAATACCAGGCTGTCTTGCTGGAGCAGGATGATGTTACCCTTTCAATATCTACTACCTTAAATCCTGCGACTTTACTGCCAAGTTCGGAACAAAACGAATTACAGCATGATTGCTTGACAACAATTGAACAAGTTTATTCTAGCACACCAGATTTGCAAGATACTCCTCTTTCAGATTTTGATTTAGAATTATATACAGATGTGAGCAGTTATATGTCTGAAGGAAAGTGATGTGCTGGATATGCAATAGTGGCTAGAGACCGTATTCTGGAAGCTGAATCTCTACCTCATAATACTTCAGCCCAGAAAGCTGAACTAATTGCGCTGATTCGAGCTTTAGAAATTAGTACTGGAAAGAAAGTTAATATATATACGGACTCAAAATATGCCTTTGGAGTTGTCCATGCTCATAGGGCAATTTGGAAAGAAAGGGGCCTCCTAAACTCACAAGGAACTCCTGTTAAATATGGCGCTGAAATTATGAAATTGTTACAAGTTGTTTTACAGCCAGAAAAGGTTGCAATAATTCATTGTAAAGCACACCAGAAGGGAAACAACAAGGTAATCAGAGGAAATCGGAGAGCGGATGCAGCTGCCAAAGAGGCAGCCCTAAAAAACCTAAAGATTGAAGGAGCTCTAATTCCTGAACGTTGCCTAAGCCTGACCCCTCCACAATATACAGAAAGAGAAG
This sequence comes from Platalea leucorodia, assembly GCF_965183815.1. Lineage (NCBI taxonomy): Eukaryota > Metazoa > Chordata > Aves > Pelecaniformes > Threskiornithidae > Platalea > Platalea leucorodia. The sequence goes on from NC_138859.1 coordinate 35,394,558, forward strand.
ATCAACTAGCTGAACAACTAGACTGTACCAAAATCGAACAAGGAAGGTGGATGACACCTTTAAAACAACTCCTAAGTCCTGAAAGGACAATGGAATTTGTATTGAACAAATTACACCAGGAAACACACGTGAGCTCTGATGCATTGGTCCTTGTTGAAAAAAAACGTCATAGGACCAAAAATGCAGAGCCTTGCAGATATAGTGGTAAAGAAATGCGAATAACCCAAAAATTGAAAAGAAGATACAAGGAGGAAATATAAATCAAGGAATAGCGCCTGGAGAGTATTGGCAAGTAGATTTCTCAGAGTTACCTAGGTGTACTCAGTATAAATAGTTTACATTCAGACTTGGAAGGACGAGCTATTAAAGACGGATACTGTGTTGTTACGAATTGTATTTGGGACATTGAAAATTCTTAGGCTGAATTAGTTCTACCAATTGTTGTAATATATATATATAGAGAGAGAAAATTCATATCGGGTTTCGTAAGGGAAAATCCAGACATGATAAGATTGAAGATAACGTTAGTATTACTGATTCATCAATGTATAAACATTTGCCATAGCAATTTGGTTTTGCAACTCGTCCAATCTTTTGGGAGAATCCACAATGTTAGCCAGATTACCGCATGTTTACCGTTACCAAAATCTGCTACTTCCCCTTTAGATAGGGGAATTCTGACTATTGACCTAAATCAAACTTTTGATACCATGTGAACCAATGGGACAGGAATATTATGATTTAAGTTAAAGAAAGAGAAAGTATTCAGATTAGAAAGATGGAAAATTTTGGGAAACGAATCAGAAAACTTATGTTGGCATATCAATGAAACACATCAGCCAGGAATAATTAAAGAAGCTGAACCCTGTGACCGATTCCCTTGAGGAATGCAGTTTCCCTCTGTTTGGAAAACTGCTGAAGAAGGAGAATGGCATTATATGCAGCCAGCTCCTTGGTGTATTGACTGGACAGGCGACCAATTGAAAGAAAAGATAAGGAAGTTAGTTCCACCTTCAAATTTAACTGAAAATAGAATAGAAATCCCTAAAGCTTACAATTGGAATTGTACTCAAGTACAAGTACTCTAGACAAATGTTGTATCCATATTCTGAATGTGACCGAGAATTTAGAAAAACAACGTGATGTTATTCAACAAGTAGCCAAATCGACTTGTGACTTGAGAGAAGGAATGGAAACTGGGTGGCTTAATAAAATTTTACATGGCCTAAGATTCTCCCTGACAGGATGGTTACAAAGCCTATTGCAAAACTTGATTTTTTTTTTTATTATTATGATAATTGTCTGTATCATGTTTGGATGTTTAAAAACCCTTATCACTAGACAACTATCTCAATCATATATATTAGTGGTACAAAATGGAGGTGAGACTTGTTGAAGATTAGGACTTCGATAAGTCTCAAAGGGGAAAACTGATATTGGTAAAGATGAACTTAGCTCATTTTACCCTAACAATACTATGGCATTGTGCTGCCACAGAACAAAAAAAACCCCAAAGCGAATGTCAGTCTGCTTTGTTAACAGCCCATGAAGGACTGCTTAGTGTTGCCAAATTTAAGTGAAACTAGAGGAAATGTAATTCCAGCAGGGGGAGATCACGACCACCCACTCAAATACCACCCACTCAAGAAACTCGCCAGCCCAAAAGGTTAAGGAAGTAAAGGTCCCAAAAATCATAGTGAGCGTGCGTAGTAATTTACATGGTAGGCTGTCGTGGTTTAACCCCAGCCAGCAACTAAGCACCACACAGCCACTCGCTCACTCCCCCCTCCCCAGTGGGACAGGGGAGAGACTCGGAAGAGTAAAAGTGAGAAAAATCGTGGGTTGAGATAAGAACAGTTTAATAGGGAAAGCAAAAGCTGTGCACACCAGCAAAGCAAAACAAGGAATTCATTCACTACTTCCCATCGGCAGGCATGTGTTCGGCCATCTCCAGGAAAGCAGGGCTCCATCACGCATAACGGTTACTTGGGAAGATAAACTCCGTCACTCTGAATGTGTGCCCCCCCCCCCCCCCCCTTCCTCTTCCCCCAGCTTTATATACTGAGCATGATGTCATATGGTATGGAATAGCCCTTTGGCCAGTCTGGGTCAGCTGTCCTGGCTGTGCCCCCTCCCAGCTTCTTGTACACCTGGCAGAGCATGGGAAGCTGAAAAGTCCTTGACTAGTGTAAGCACTCCTTAGCAACAACTAAAACACCAGTGTGTTATCATAAACATTATTCTCATCCTAAATCCAAAACACAGCACTATACTAGCTACCAAGAAGAAAATTAACTCTATCCCAGCTGAAACCAGGACATAGGCGAAGAATTTTAACCAATCATTTAACAGAATAACAGTGAACATGTATTAGATTATTAAATATGTTAAAATCTTGTGCATAAATAACTGTTAGTTTACACCAACGGTGTGCTGGTTTGTACCATGCACGCGTACCTGCGCATTTACTTAATAAAGGAAAATACCTCAACTCTGTGTGTAAATTGGGCGACACACACCAGCTAACGGACCCAAGTGACACTGTGGCTACAGCTGTATGAACACTTTAAACACAGAATTGTAGTAGTGGTTGTTGGAGGACTCAAGCCCAATCTGCCCCTCCAAGCAAGACTCACCGTCACTGGATCAGGCCATCCATAGCTTTGTGTAGCCCCATGTAGCCCTGGGACTAACACACACAAACTGGCCACACCATTAAGCTCTCTTAGTCTAGTCTTTTGGTCTCTGCAGTGTATCTCCGTTTAGTGTGGTAAGCCCCACTCAGAACCCTAGCAGTGTATGTGCTTTCCGTTCTTCTCACTTTGGCAGTTTTTCATCGTTGCTGGTTTTTTTTGGCTTTGTTCATTGAGTAAAAGTGTGATTTAGCCGTGAACTTGTCAAGCACACGGTAGGGAGTGCAAATGGAGTGTGCTCTCTGCAAACGTTTTCACCAGGTTGTGAAATGAATGCTCTGAGGGCTCAGCCAGAGTTATAAGGAATGGCAGATATCTTCTGCCTTTGAGGTGCAGGGTGCAAACAGCAGATCAGCCTTAGGTGGACCTGTGCACTGTCTTAGATTCCTAAATAAGATCTCAGTTTTGCAGTTAAAAGCTCTATTGTCTACCTGCGAGGTCCCACACAGGTGGGATTTTAGATATGCAAATGCCCATGGGTGGAACATGTAGCCCTCTTATCTGCTGTTTTGTTTGCAAACAGAAGCCCCAGAGCAGTATCCCTTAGTATGTAAATCTGACTGATTTGAAGGTAAACGTAGGTTGAAGTTGGACCTGAAAGCCAAGTGTAAATCCCAGAATTACTGTCTTGCTGGACAAGGCGCTCAAAGCTATTGGCAAATGTTTCCCTGGAGACAGCGTGGTCTCATTGAGACACTGCTCAAACCCAACACAGAAAGAGGGAAAGCGAATATAAAATCACTCCGCTCTGTTTAAGAATTTCAGTGGCAGGATCACGGGACCCAAAAAAAGTCTCCGAGAAACCCAGCCAGTTTGAATATTCAAATCCAGCATTTCCAAACAGCTTTAGTTTTAGCTGAGAAAGGGTAACACAGGTCTATTCCAGTCCAAGTCCTGAAGACATTTCAGCTGTGCTGATGTGCTCTGCTAACTTATTTAGCTAATGAGATCTGAGACACAGCAATTAGGAGACTGACACAGAAATGGGAGTGTTTGAGTGCAGACACCCTCTCCGTTTATTCCAGAGGTGTTTATGGTGTCTCATGCCTGTGAGATGCAGAGCACTCTCATCTCATGCAGGGAGATTTCCGAGTACTTTTAAAGTTGCACATTTGAGTAGAGCTTACAATATTACTTATATGCTTAAATTTAAACACACCAGTCGGAAAGCTGATCCCACTGGAGAACTAAGCTCCCAGCCATTGAGGTCTAACACAGAGAGTACATTTTTAAAACATAAAACCCCACTATCTTTTCTCTTGCAAAATATTTATTCTTGCTTTTCCTAAGCTTTGTTTTTCTCCAACATTTTTCAGATACTGGTGCCAATGTAATTTTACAATGATTTTGGCTCAGAGTATAATATATGAAACTCTTCCTCTCCACACAAAACAAATGAAAAGAGAAACAGAAAATCCTTTATCTGTTGTCTTTTTTTTTTTTTACAAAGTAAATAGTTACCCATTGTTACGATAACCACAAATCACTCATGAATGAGAAAAATTAAGAACAATATAGATGCCACCAACTAGTTCTTAGTTAAAAAAAAATTAATATGTTATCATAGCAATATGCACTGATTTTATTTATAGAACTTCACTTTGAAGTACAAAATGCCTATTTGCACTTATAGTGAATTATGGCATGATACAAAGATGTATGTTTTTCATTATTTTTTCTCCGGATTTCACATAAAATTCAGCAAGCCACAATTGAAAAAAACGTTCAGCGGAATCCAAACCTGCAATGTTCCCAGAGCACTTTGCCGCTGATTTTAATAAAAAATAACACAATAATTATTCAAAATGTCCAGGTTGCATCTCTTGTTGATTCTTTATTTGATCCCACCTGCTTTCTTCCATTGCACTTTCAACTCCCCTGATTCCATCCAGTAAAAATCCTATTTAAATAAGAGATTTAAATCAACATAAGCTAAGCAATACATTTTCAGTGAAGGTGGTGGAACACAAGTACAATCCCAGGAAAGTTTACACAGGTAGAGAAATTATTTCATTCTTAATGACAAGAAAGGAGCAGAGCACTTGGCTCTTTCCCTTGGAAATGGGGTTCTGGCATTATGATTTGAACGAATTGCCACCCCACAGTGGGCTAGTGCATCATGGTAACATTTACTGTGAGCCTGAAGAAAATTGCCAACAAAAGCCTTAGTGGGTATGCAGTTATTCTGGAAAAAGAGACTCCTGTCAGCAGAGCTTATTCCACGCTGAACTGATTTGACCAACACCAACAAAAGTACTCACTTGCTCAGGTGAAGAGATGTTGCCAGTATTGCTAAAACAGAAAGCCTTTTACATGTAGACAGCCCAGCAGTGTGAGTGCAGCATGCACTGCCGGTGCTGCATGGCTGCAGAGCTGCAGAGGGAACCCTGGGGAATGCACACAGCTGGGCTGGTCCCCCAGTGCCTGTTTTGTCTTAAGAGATGATAGTTTCAGATTGGCAGCGTGAGAAACAGACTTCAGAACGATGCACTTAGCTCCCTGCCAGGCTGCTTTGAAGGGTCCTTGATCCCTTAACCCACACACACAAGAGTATTACTGGCTGCATTCATGTCACCCCACAGAGGTGGCCCAGCCACTGCAGAGGTGGCATCTCTGCCCCAGGAAGGGCCATGATTGCAGGTTCACAGCACATACAGGCAATGTGCTAGGTCTGGAGGATAACCTCCATGCATCCCATGTAGCTCTACCCAAAGCATTTTCAGGAGGACTGCGAATGAGGTGCAAGGGGGGAACCTGGACAGGGGGTTGGGAAGCATGTGGTGCTCAGCAAGTGGCATGCCTGGGAGGAGGGAGGCACAGCCAGGGAGAGGACCAAAGCACTAGCAGAGCAGGCACACCTTGGGGAATGAAAGGAAAAAGGGAAAGCAAGGTGGAGGGAAGTAATATGACAGACAGGACCTGGCCAGGGCACAACCTTGTAGGCAAATTCTCCCCAGTAAGCAATGCTGGGTGTAGCTTTTTGGTTTTCCCTTTCCTTTTGATTTATATGTTGGCTTGTTTTTATTTCTCCCCAGAAGTTCGAGCGTAGGTGCAAATTCAATGGCAATGCCTCTTCTCCTAAACTTGGGAATATTCTACAGGATTTGAGATTTACACTTCCAACTTGCAAGACACAAAGAAAGTTCTTTTCCCAAAATGATGCTTCATTTTAACAAACCAAGTATTAAATAAAAATCTCAAGCATAAGGAGATTTGCTGTTCAGTTGGTAATGAGTGAGCTTAAACAACGTTTCTGGCTTTTTTTGAAATGTACTTTATTAGTAATAGACTATTTCTCAAATATAACTTTTGAATTAATCATTTATTTCAAACAAGAGGACAGCATCGTGTTGATGTCGGTAAAGATTAACCTTGCTCATTTTACCCTAACAATACTATGGCATCATGAAACAGGATATATGTCTCAGAAAAAGGACACTAAAGTGAATGATAGCCTGCTTCGCTAATGGTCCATAAAGGACTGCTTAGTGTTGCCAAAGTTAAGTGAACTTAGGGGAAAGGTAATGCCGGCAGGGGGAGATCACGACCACCGACTCAAGGACCACCCACTCAAGAAACCCACCAACCCAAAAGGTTAAGGAAGTAAAGGTCTCGAGAATCGTAGTGAGCATGCGTAGTAATTTACATGGCAGGCGAAGAATTTTAACCAATAATTTAATAAAGGACAATGAATATGTATTAGATGATTGTATAAATAATTGTTAGTTTACATCAACGGTGTGCTGGTTTGTACCATGCACCCATATTTGCGCATTTATGAAATAAAGGAAAATACCTCGACTCTGTGTGTGAATTGGGCAATGCACCCAAGTTTTTGGGACAACAGTGTGGCTGATGAAAACATTTGAAAGTGCTAAGTGTACAAATCAGAAAGAAAAATATTTACCTTTCATGAAGGCATGATGTCAAGGAAAAGATTCTGCAGACATTTTCAGCTGCTGCTTGGAAACTTGGCACCATAGCCAAGGGACGTGTTCTTGCAGTCTTTACTCCTCTCATACAAAACCCCACTTGCCCTTCTATATGCACTTACTGGGGAAGCACTGCAGAAACAGACCCATTTGTCCTCAAGGAGAAAAATCCTAAGGCATAGGCTTGGGTTTTAAAAAGCAACAAATTATTTTCAACATCTCAAGGATTATCAGGAGACCTGAGTCTGTTTCCAGCTCTTCCCCATCTGTTTGGTTAACCCAGCTATGTTACATCAGTACTTTGGGTCTCACTTTCTTCCTCTTTAAACAGGAAAGGGAAATGTGCTTTAGAGATAAAAATGCAATCATTATACAAGAGGTAAATATGGCTATTATTTTTTATTACAAGTGTAGGACATAGTCATTGCACTATAGTGTTAAAAGCTTCTCATCTTCAAACACTGGCTCAATGTTTCTTCTATTTTTTTCTGTTTTCTTTATTGCATGTTCCAGATCATGGAAGGAAACTTACCCTTACCAGGAAGAACTGGACAAAAATAGTATACAGAAGTAAACATTTTAAATTTATTTAAAGGAAATAATTTAAACTTGCGGTGTGGGAGGGGGAATAGATAATCAGTTTTAGAACAAGATGTCATTCTGTCTTACAGAGTTGGAGGTGAATAAGACATGGTTTGTCTGCTGAAATAACCTTCACTGCACCTTGGAAAAACATCTGTGGTGATAAAAATATCAAAGATCTTTTTATAACAAGAATTAGAAAAAATGCAGATGGGAAGAAACAAATTAGCATAGTAGAGAGGCTGAATTTACTTTAGCCCAGCAAGGGGCAAGAAGAGAACACTAAACAGAAGCTCAAAGAGCTACTCTGATACAGACAGCAGTAATATATAACATTGTCCATATATGAGGATATACTGCTAGTCTGATTCTCCTTGTGTGTAACTCATGCTATAGAGTCATAGAGGGAATATCAGGGATATTGAACCATGATTATGAGTTACAAGTGTGATACATCACTATGCATGTTAATTATAGCCAACATTTCAAGTATATGTACTTGCATGCTTAGCTGCCGGCATTTATATGTGTGTGCTTTTCTCAGAGCAGCACGGGACTGGGACTTCTTTGTATTTCACTCTTTATAAGCTCACAGGAAGACATGGTCTTTGTCCCAAAGCATTTTAATGTCTACCTAGAAACAATGGCATGAAACAAAAGGAGGGAAGCAGAGAGGGAAAGGGACAATGAGGTCTCACAGTTATGTGAGTCAACTCCATGTACAATAGAATTGACCTGAATCATCTGAAAGGCCCCTCAGGTAAATAGCTTTGCTGTCCTGGTGTGCCTCCAGGCAGCTGGTGCTTTTACACAGCTTTGATGGTCTGTCTATTCAGTTTTTGTTCTGATGTGGAGGATGTTGTTTGCATTGTAGGAGAAGCAGGCTTGGTTTTGAGGAGGGAAGCAGGACTTCCAGGTTTCCATGGCACTGCAATGAGTTTGGGAAATAAAATAAAACCTAGGACATACAATGTTTTTAACAGCATGTCTGAGGAATACAACAGGAGTTGATATTGGTGTTATTATGTTTCCTTCTGGACTTTTCTGCCTCTAAAGTCCCAGCAGGTTCAGAGATGTATGTGGGCAGGGGCTGTGGAGAGGATCCTCCTGTGATTTAATTTATGTTCCCTGAGAAATCAATAAAATTTGATTGCAGATGACAATCAGTCAGCATAACGCATGTGCACCCTCTGTCTTACATACAAATGTACTTGTGTGAAGAAATGCTGGTCCCAAAATATCTGTATGAACAAAAATTTTTTCACATGGGTCTTCCTGGAGAAACAGTTGTGAAGATGCACAAGCCTACTAGAAGTAAACATCTGTCCAGAGATGGAGGAAACATTCATGACTGTTGTGCAAGCTTGATGAGCTGTGATAAATCAAACTGCAGCAGTAGCCATCTCATGCTCAGAGCTTCTTCATTAAAATTATAAGGCACTAGGATACAGAGAAAGTGTACATCCTGCACCATAATCAAATCCCCCCTATATCAAATCATAGCAAACAGAAGTCAAACTAATAGACATCCTTCTTCTTATTAAACCACTGGATGCCTAGAGGTTAGCTTTGCAAACGTTTTGAAAGCACTTCGTGAAAGAGGATGAACCAATACGTAGGTCACTAGTGGTACCTGCAACAGCTGGCTGGAACCCTTGCTTTGGCATGGAGTACCAGTGGAGTCCTGGGTGGGACACTTGGCCTCCTCTTTCCTCAGTTTGCCACCTGTAAGCTATAGTGTCTTTCTGTCTATGAGTGCAGCAATGGGGAACACACTAACAACTGTGAGATGCTCATGAAATGGTGAAGGAAGCGACATAATGCGGTGAAAGGTTTTTGTAATACACAGGGCTCCCCGTTGTTTTTTTGAGATGAAAAATACTCCTACCTGCTCAGCACAGATTCAGCTGAGTTCCTATATAAATTGCATATGTGCTTTTTAGAGCACAAGAGCTACAGGTAGCTCATTTGCTCTTTCTCCGTATGTGAGCACTGCCAGTTGAACTCTAAATGATTCTGTCTCCTTCCTTATTAAGGGTGCTATTTGTAACCCCTTTGGCTGCATTCCACCTGAAGGTCAGATTGTTTACGTGGAGTGAGGCTATATTGTGTTTTGCTAAATAGAGAGCACATTTTTTTATTCATAAAAAAACCCCTCTTTTCCCTGCACAACATAATGGACAGATCTTACTTCTTGCTCACAACAGAGACCTGGTTGCAAATCCAAGGAGTTCCAGAGATGGCTGAAGAACTGGGAAAGCATAGTAAGGGTATTCGCATGCATGCAGGAAAGTAAAGAACATCCAAGTAATAAACACAAATAAATACAGATAAATGCAAGGGCATTGTCGTGGTTTAACCCCAGCCAGCAACTAAGCACCACACAGCCGCTCGCTCGCTCACTCCCCACCAGTGGGATAGGGGAAGAGAATCAGAAGGGTAAAAGGGAGAAAACTCGTGGGTTGAGATAAGAACAGTTTAATAATTGAGGTAAAATAAATTAGAACAGTTAAACAGGCAAAGCAAAAACCGTGCACGCAAACAAAGCAAAACAAGGAATTCATTCACTACTTCCCATCGTCAGGCAGGTGTTCAGCCATCCCCAGGAAAGCAGGGCTCCATCACGCATAACGGTTACTCTGGAAGACAAACACCATCACGCCCAATGTCCCCCTCTTCCTTCTTCTTCCCCCAGCTTATATACTGAGCATGATGTCATATGGTATGGAATAGCCCTTGGGCCAGTCTGGGTCAGCCCTCCCCCTGGCTGTGCCCCCTCCCAGCTTCTTGTGCACCTGGCAGAGCAGGGGAAGCTGAAAAGTCCTTGACCAGTGTGAGCGCCACTTAGCACCTATTTAGCAACAGCTTAGCACTACTTAGCAAGAACCAAAGCATCAGTGTATCATCGACATTGTTCTCATCCTAAACTCAAAACACAGCCCCATACCGGCTACCAAGACGAAAATTAACTCTATCCCAGCTGAAACCAGGACAGCATTTATCTCCATTGAATGTTTAACCCAGGTTTATGTTTGTATTTCTTGCAGCAACTCCTGCTCTGCTACTAAACAGCATATGAAGTCCTGCACAATTTCATACTCCTCAGGCAATGCTACTGTTCCCATTATTTCTTTTCCAGTCACAGGAATTTTCCTGTTTCCTTTGTTGGAAGCAGGACTGGGTCAAAAGTATTGGGAACCTACAAACCCAAATGGAAAAGGAAAATGGCAGATACTGTATAAAGTAAAATGTCAGTTTATGTGAATATATTGTGTTATATCTTTTTTTTTCTTCCACCAAATTCCCCATGTAATATAGAAGTAATTCATGTCCCAGTGGAAAAAAAGAGTCCCTGTTGTTTTTTAGTTCTTCAGTATCTCCTCACCTTAATATAACATGGGGGAAAATATCACAAAGAAAAGAACTATTCTCTCCATTCCAACATTTCAAAAATAAATAAAGAAAATGAGACATTTTAGGACTTTGATATTGCAGTAGTTTGCAGGATAGAAACACATGGAATGGGCAGAAACTCTTACACGTGGAACCAGGTAGTTCACATCTATCAGCTAGGAGCTATTTTTGGCATATTATTTTGCTCCTAGGAAATTAAGTGTCCTGAGAAAGAATTCTTATCCAGTATACGGTAAGAGAGGCCAGTGTGTGGCCAGTGAGCTGATTATAGGCTCAGATTTAATTGGAGAATTAAGGTCATTAGCCTCTCCTCTCCAGTTAATTCCAGCCACTGACGTGTCACCCAGTTGCAGCAGTACAGCCTGCCCCTGAAATGCAGCCTTTTAACGGCCTTTAAACCTGGTCTTTTCTTTCTATTACTGAGACTACTGCAAAGTTAAGAGCCTAAGGAAAAGAAAGACAAGTGTCCTGGTTTAACCCCAGCCAGCAACTAAGCACCACACAGCCGCTCACTCACTCCCCCCTCCCCAGTGGGACGGGGGAGAGAATCAGAAGAGTAAAAGTGAGAAAACTCATGAGTTGAGATAAAGACAGTTTAATGGGTAAAGCAAAAGCTGTGCACACCAGCAAAGCAAAACAAGGAATTCATTCACTACTTCCCATTGGCAGGCAGGTGTTCAGCCATCCCCAGGAAAGCAGGGCTCCATCACGCTTAACGGTTACTTGGGAAGACAAACGCCATCGCTCCGAACGTCCCCCCTTCCTTCTTCTTCCCCCAGCTTTATATACTGAGCATGATGTCATATGGTATGGAATAGCCCTTTGGCCAGTCTGGGTCAGCTGTCCTGGCTGTGCTCCCTCCCAGCTTCTTGTGCACCTGGCAGAGCATGGGAAGCTGAAAAGTCTTTGACTAGTATAAACTCTACTCCGCAACAACTAAAACACCAGTGTGTTATCATAAACATTATTCTCATCCTAAATCCAAAACACAGCACTATACTAGCTACCAAGAAGAAAACTAACTCTATCCCAGCTGAAACCAGGACAACAAGTAAAAGAAAAGTTTAAAATTAAGTGACTGGAAAGGGCTGTTGAGTACCCACCACCCTGCGAATGCATCCAGGGAGCTGCGTGGAGGGTACTGCCCAGATGAGCTCTGCCCAGACATATGGCAAGGGGGAAAAGAGCAGATGCAAATCTCACAGTTGAATTCACTAATGTGCTGTGAGCAGCTGGGAGGCTCATGTGGCTCACATCAGAGAATGAACACTGTGGGGCCAGGCTTAAGGTTGGATGGTGCTTCTTCAAGAGTCAATTGAGATAACAGAAAACCAAGGGTTTCAAGGAAGTCATCCTATCTTGGACTAAAAGGTGTGAGAAGCTGCAGGTGGGCCACCAGTTCATGAAGTGACTAGACTGGGGTCTGCCCAATCCCTCCGTTAACATCTAAGTCTTCCAGGGCTATTCTGCAGCACAGTATAAGCATCTCTGCCACCTACACTGGTAGGTGTCTCCCAGAACAGTCCCCTGTCTTGTTGGTTATGATAGAACTGGTCAGTGGAAAGAGCTGCCAGATCCTAAGGAGGTCCTGAGAAAAAGACTGGCAGTTTGGATGGCTGTTAGGGAGCTAATGGTCATTATGAAGAGGATATTGGGCTAGAATGATCTTCAGTCTGACCTAATATGACCATTCCTACTCCCTCCTTATGTTATGCTCTTCACTGAGGTGAGCAGCAGCACTGGAAGATGGCTCTACCTTAACTAATGTTAGGGCTGAGATCAGCTACCATGTACTTCCTATGTGAAGTCATCAGGTTTCTGGTGTCCCTGTATTTGCCCCTTTGAGTCAACTGAGACTGAGCTCACCTTCTACTTTTTGTGTATCCACCCTGGCGATGAATGGAAAACAGACCCCATGCTAGATCATCTACTTTTCTGAGATAGAGCCAAGCTAGCTATAGACTTGAACACCATCAGGACCTGGGAAAGATCTGGACCCAGGTATAGCCTATGCTGCCCTGGTAATTATTTAATTTTGTGCCTAGGGCATTTGTACATGGTTTTCATCAAATGTCATTTTATCAATGTTAAGCCGGATGTGGTGGTGGTAAGGTGCTGTGGTTGGCAGTGCTGGGTATGCCTGCGCTCATGCTGGCTGGAGGGAGCCAGCCATTGTTGCTTGTCATGGTAGCAGCCAAATTTCAGCAGCTTGAGGAGGCTTTTTAAAGTAGGGAGATGAGAGGAAGTGGTGGGTTGACACTGGCTGGATGCCAGGTGCCCACCAAAGCCACTCTATCACTCCCCCTTCTCAGCTGGACAGGGGAGAGAAAATATAACAAAAGTCTCGTGGGTTGAGATAAGGACAGGGAGAGATCACTCACCAATTACCGTCATGGGCAAAACAGACTGGACTCGGATAAATTAGTCTAATTTATTATCAATCAAATCAGAGTAAGGTCATGAGAAAATAAAAACTAAATCTTAAAACACCTTCCCCCCACCCCTCCCTTCTTCCCGGGCTCAACTTTACTCCCAATTTCTCTACCTCCTTCCCCCCAGCGGCACAGGGGGACGGGGAATGGGGGTTGCAGTCAGTTCATCACACATTGTCTCTGTTGCTCCTTCTTCCTCAGGGGGAGGACTCCTCACACTCTTCCCCTGCTCCAGCGTGGGGTCCCTCCCACGGGAGACAGTCCTCCACGAACTTCTCCAACATGGGTCCTTCCCACAGGCTGCAGTTCTTCACGAAGTACTCTAGCGTGGGCCCTTTCCACATGTCCTTTCCACAGGGTGCAGTCCTTCAGGAATGGACTGCTCCAGCGTGGGTCCCCCACAGGGTCACAAGTCCTGCCAGGACATATTGAAGAGCAGACTAGGGCTCTCCTTGTGTGCTGCTCTTTTTTTATGCTTATAATGCCTGAGCATGGTCAAAGCTGAAAACTAGCAATGTAAATTTCCTAAATGCCTTTAGAAAACCAAGAACTCAACCACTGCCAAGAGTAACATGAGTTCCTGAAACTGGATAGCATTGCTTGGGTTTCCTTTGAAGAAAAAAAAAAAAGAGAAGAAAAAAAAGAGCCAAATGCCTGAAATATGTAAAACAGAGCTATACAGGAGTTAAAGGGAAGCTGCATAGGAAGGAAAGCAAAACAAAGCCCCCAAAAAAAAGCGGGAATGGAAAACTAAAAATAACAAACAGGAAAGCGTGACACATCTGCAAGGGCTTTTGTGCATTCTTCCCCAGCAACATACTAATATTGTGTTTGGTTTTCAATGGCATTCCAATCCATTATTTGTTCTTCAAAAATAGATGTTTCTCTTGTGAGGAAGAAAGATATTTTCAAGTAATGTTCATATGATTTCAGTTGTCCCAGTTTATCAAATAACAGTTTCATAGGCTCAGCGTTTGCAGAACAGAAAGACTGCATCAATTATGTCGTTTCAAGAAAAATTAAACCATGTCTCATTAGAATGGTGAAGTTCAGTTCATGCATAATTAACTTGTCATCCTTAATTTCAGTTGAATATTTAACTGATAGCTTTCAAAAGTAGTAAGAAAGCTAGCACATGAATCTGAGTTGCAGCTGCTTTGGAAGCACAGTGGATGGGAAGGGATCAGGGAGGATCAGGAGCATCGTGTACTAATAAAGTTAAGGAAATCTCTGCCTTTTTCTTCATCCAAACACAGGTTTGTTTGTTTACACAGAGCATTTTGCCTGCCCTGAGAATTCTGCAGGAAGGCAGCACAGGGGATACGGGGCTGCTGGGGCTGCGGTTGGATTCCAGCCGGCGCCTGCAGAAAAGCCAGGCTCTCCCAGTGTGGGTGCGACACAACCACCCCAGCCACGACCGAGGCACCCAGCACATGCACAGGGGTCACTGGCAGCTGCTACTTAAGGAGACAGGAAGGAATGATTCAGCATTTGGAAGTCTCGCTATATTAACACCTATATAATTGCTATACTCACCCATTCTGCAAAGATTAAGCCACGTGGCTGGGTTGTGCATAGTCTGTGGCCACCCAGAAGATAGACAGACAATTGACTATGCTTGAATAGTGCTGGTACCTATTTTGGGAGAGCAAGAAAGCCAGAACATGCCAGTTTGTCAGCCCAAGTTCCCTTGGGCAGGCACAAACCCCAAGATGTTTTAAAGGATAATGGATAAAATTTGCTTCCATTATAATTTCATGCTGGAATCTATTCTGTGTGCAGAGCAGCTGAGGAAATGCAAAAGCATTTTAGAAATTTGATGGAAAACAGAAGAAAACATCCCCAAAAAGATTTCAGATGTCCCACTCCTTCTCCTTTCTCCTTACTTGCCAGGTGTGGATCCACAGGTTACTCCTATATGATAAATCAAACAGCGCCAAGGAGTTGCAGTCACTGCCCCAGGGCTAAATGGTCCCTGGCATGGCAGTGGCCTGGCCAGCAAGAGGACTCCCAAATCCTTCCTGTGCTCTGCTCAGGGGTTAGCCAGGGAGGGGCCGTCCCCAGTAGGCAACCTGGATCCAGCCACCTTGTTTTGGAGGTGAAGATGGTTGAATGGTACAGACACAAGCCATTCTGGACACAGGCCACCACTCAGCTTCATCAACGGAGAATGGGCCCCAGCAAATTCACTTAAATAGATGCAGCCATTATGAAACCATTTCTATGGATTTGGGAGCAAAATTGTGCCTAGTCTGCATGCACCATGGCTATGCCATCACCAGCAGTCTTACTCTGTCATTAATGGATAGAGACAACAGACAGTGATGCTTGCAGTTGATTTTTTATTGAACAATAATAATCGCATACTTTTTAAAACCAACCAGCTTATTAGATTTATGTTCAAGAACTCGTTATTTATTACACTGTTGCAAAATAGTAATAATGTATGCAAATATTTACTACATTCTTTAAATAATTCTCTTCAGTCTGCTGAAGGACCGTGGGTTTGATCCTGCTCTCACTGAAATCAGGAAAAAATTACTTTTGATATCAGTAGATGAGAATCAATATGCTTGCTTGTAAATAGCCCAAGATAATATTGCTTCCTCTCAGACCTAAACATTCAATACAAGTTAAAATGTGGTATATGCTAGTTTGATATTTATGTTTATGTTTCTCCAGTTATCGTGGCAAGAGAGCCTGCCTGCACTACCGTACTGATGTTTGGATGTCTACCGCTGTCATAGTCTTTTTGTTCTAGAACAATGTGGTTCAGTGCTGCCTTCCCAGGTGAAAGCAGCCTGCTTTCATGGACGTTGGCTTTGAATCAGGATTTGGACTCTTTAAAGGCTTTGGAGTTTCTGTTGTTTGTAGTTTTAAAGTATGTTTTCAGATCCTGCACCAAACTTTGGCTGTGATACTGTGTGCTCCTTCTTTCACTGAAGTCACTGTCAAAGCTCACATTGATTTCAAAGGAAATATCAATTCAACCACATTTCCAGTGAGAGTGATCTGCATTACGAGGCAGTTCCTAAACTCATGCAGTCCAGGTTCACTCTGATACAGCTACATCAATTTCCATTATCTGAGGATCTGGTTGTTTCCAAACATAATTAGCAAACTCATCTCAGTGTGGATTTTTATGTTACAAATATATAGTCTAGTCTGGACTGAATGAGGGACTGCCAGTTCCTACAACACTCTAAGGTATATAAGTTATTCTCCTGGCTGAAATGGGACCGCTTGCTCATGCAAGTAAGAAACAAAGGACTGGGCACCAAAGTACTGTAGGCTGTGGCTGCACTACCACTTCCTGAGGATCCAAGTCTTCCCTGCATTGGGTCAGATGAACTCCCTGTGAGTTGCAGCTAGGCCGCAGCCAGTGATGAAGATGGAAAGTACGAAGGTCCGTTTGCTGGCCTCTGGCCTTGGACCTGCTCTTCCCCAACAAATGCAGACATCACCTTAATGGCACCAAAGTAGCTGCTTGCTGTGGTTTAACCCCTTTATAGAAACATGCATTTAAATACTGCTGAGCAGCTTCTTTGTTTCAGGTCCTCCTTTACAAATCTGTATAATTTACCAAGCATGTGTTTCTCTGTACAGAATTTAACTTTAGAAATCCACCTTAATACAATATATGTCTGCAGTGTCTCAGCTAAGTTATTCACAATGTATAAACTGAAATGCTGGGTGTTTTCTCACAGAAGAAAAGTGTATTTATCTCCAAGGAATTGTCACAAAACTTCCAAAAACCAGAAAATAACAACTAACGTTGGTTTATTTAATTCACATCCTTGTGCTTCTACATTATTATTATTCTTGCGATTCAGGGGTATTGCTTTCTGTCCGGGGATTTTTGATGCACATTTCTTCCATGTTGTCTCCACACCAATAGTTTCACTCACCCAAACTGTCCACTAAATTCAGTGAGAGCTTTCCCACCCTCAGGCTGCAACAGTTGGCCTCTGGCATTATTTAAATGAGGAGGGTTGAATTGTGGTGGTTTTTTTTAATATTACTATACATTCAGGAATCCACAATACATTTCTCTGTTCAAATAATTATCAAAAATCATATACACTGTACAGTCTATTTTTAAGTAAACATTTTTCTCATGAAAAATAGAATCACAATTGTCCTTCAGAGGTTACATTTTCATATGCTATAGATCTGCTTTGTTCTTAAAGAGTGTTGTTGCATATTCAATAATCTGTGACAAATGCATTCATTTGAAAGTCTTATTAGTGTAAATATCAGCGAGGATTTAGCCATTTTGTTACTGGAGAGCGAATAGCTTTCTCCTTAAGGAATTCCTCTTTTACAGAATTGCCATCCCCTGATGCCATGTCATTCTCTGAAAATATACGAAAATATACAAAAATAAAGGTGGATTTCATGAAAATGAGAGAATTAAAATATTCTCCTGCAGCAACATCCCTGGTTTGGGGAACACTTCAGAAAAACCTTAGATGACAATTCTTGCAGGAATCTCCCTGAATGCCTCCAGTTATCTAGTTGAAAAATTGCTGCCAAATTATGGCATAAGCCAGATGTGTTTAATAATAGTTTAAGCATAAGGCAGGTGATCTGAGTTCAGTTTCCAGTTCTCACTGTAACACTCCAGTGTGACATGGGACCAAGCAGCACATCCTCAATAGCTACAGCAGTAAATTAAACATGCCTGGAGCTATTCTCTTACTGAGGCCAGCTGGTGTGGAATAGGCTGGTGCATGGCATTAAACTCTCTTACTCTCCAAAAAAAGGTAAAAGATATCCAGTTTTTCTATTGGAAATGGTCCCTGGCTGACACTAATTCCTGAGCTGTGGCTGAGGTTGCTTGGCACGGCTAGCTGGCCTGGCACAAAGCACACCAGCTGCTGCCCTACTGTTTGACTGTAAAAGTGGTCAAATTGCAATACACAGAAACATGCTCTGGCACTGTTAAATTTACTAGGGTATATGTAGCCATAATGTCTTTATAAAATATACGGGCCTGAAACTCACCTGATTAAAATACAGAAGCATTCACAGCTGTTTTAATTAACTGAGGATCTGTCCTAGATTCTATAGCTACTTCTGAAGACCACTATTAAAAAAAATCCTGTGTGACCATCCCATGCAGTACTACCCACAGTGTCCCTGGTCTACATCCAGTGATGAACCTCTGAGGACAGAAATCAGTGTGAAATCTTTGCACAGGTAAGAAACTCCATTTGTTTCTATGGGGTCAGGATCTCATCCTGGCTGGGATCAGACAAGCTGCTAAACATTGAGGTTGCAGAAGATTTGGGACCAAAGGTGAGGGAGAAAAAGGAAAGGGGAGGAGGAACTGATGAAAACAAGCTACCTGGGAAGATTTGGAATATAGTCTAGATACAGAAAAAAGTAAAACAGGAATATTTTTTCATGTTATTTCAGCACCCTTGGTAATAAACAAAACCTGGAAAGGCAAAAGAGCACAATCACAGAGAAAAATCCAAAAGGATCAGGACTGATCCATCTTACAAAGTTTTTTTTAAAGATCATTTTAAATGTGGTATGAGCATAAGCTGAAAAAGTTTGTTTCTGTCTAACTTTCTCTAAACGGAGAGTGGGAGAAAGATAACACGTATTAAGGCAACAAACTAGATAGCTTAGTATAACAGGAGAAAATCAAAATAAGGCAAACAAACTGCAGCTGGAGGAGAAATAAAATTCAAAGACTTTTGAGTGAAACCCTAGAAAAGCTCCCAGTAGGTCTAGGACTAAATATCTGATATTTATTTAAAATGTTTACATTTGTATTGATTTTGATTGGTGTTTAAATTTAGAGTAAAATTGTTCAGTCAAATATACCTCAGTATCATCAGGTGGAGAATCAAAAGGGGAAGAAATTTTAATCCCTGCTTTAAAAACTTCAGTGATTTCTCCCTCCTGCCTCAAAACAGTCCAGTTTCTCACACACTTTTTTTTTTTTTTAATTCTGGAAAGGTGTTACAGGCTTCAGACATAATCTTAAAGATAAGAACTTATTCCAAAGATACTGTGATAAATAACTAAAATAAAACATTTCATAAAACAGTTCACTGACATCTGAAAACGTATAAAGCTCTGCCTTCATGGAAAAAAGATGTTATTTTTACCATATATTAGCTAACAGTAGTAAATGCAACCTAGTGAAATCCTATTCTATACGAAATAGTTAAATGCATCTGAACTGACTAATGCAAATCCTCCCGTTGCACAGGTGATGTTTTACTGCTAGTCCATGCAACAGCTGCAAAATATTTTGCCCATGTTAGGATTTCAAAATGTTTTTACCATGTGTCACAGCTCACCTAATTCCTTGCCTTATGTTAAGGGAGCTGACAATGAGAAAAATAAATGTACCTTGTGTTGTTAGCTGTTTGCACAGCTCCACCAAAGTACACATCACTCATGCACAGCATACTAGTAGATCACTTACAAGGCGATTTCTGCTAAAATCAGCTGCCCCGTGAAGTCTTACCTGTGTATGAAATTATTTTTTGTTGATTTGGAGGCTTTGAAGCAGACAGTTGAAAAAATGGGAACTTCAAACACTTGCCAGTTACTCTGTCACAGATGCCAGAGGGACAATTACAGGTTTTCCTGCATTCCATTCCATAGGTACCATAGGGACACTCTGAAAAAAAGTCAAAGCAGTCCTCAGTGATCCAAGTCAGCTGCCAGCACTCTTAATAGCTGGTCTGCATATACCCTTAAAAGTGGAAAACCTTTGAGTGGAGGTCAGCTAAACCTTAACTACAGGATTTCAGGATGCTGACTGTTACAAGTATTTTCCAGTTTTAATAATCATAGGTTTTCCTTACCACACATTATATACATCTTTTCTTTTCCTATAGCTTATTTACAATATGCTATCAGTAACCCTTCTCTGAAGTAGTATTAAAATGCAAATTAAAGGCAATATGATATGTAAAAATGTATTCATAGAGGATATAGTTAAAGGATTAGCATTGGATTTAGAAAAGAAGACAACTTCAGAAAGTTCCTGAATTCACTATTTGGGCATGATATTATCTGACTTACGTGACTCCAATCATTTAGAGCTGCAATCTATTGCCGGCGCTGGGCTGCTTGCGGCTGGGGCCACTGCACGTAAGCTTCGTGGAGGCTGCTGCCCCAACCCTGAGGAGCTAGCCAGCGTGGCAAATGCATCATCTGCCTGTGAGATGCTCCCCTGCTCCTGGGTGAAACCCTGCCCCTATGCGACAACTTCTCTGACAGCAAAGGTCTGCCTTCCCATGGCAGACAGCAAAGAGGTCACCTACATCTCCAGCCTAAAGAGTGAGTATGCTCAAAAGGGATCACTGGCACTAAGGTGGCTGCCTGGTTATACTGCATCTGGTCATGTACTGCCCTGATTCAAATCTCCTATCCCTGAGCAAGCTCATAGAGGAGCACCAAAAGGCAGCTGTCAGGATGGGACCAAATGTTTTTTTAAAAGATTAAATCAGGTGCAGAGGATTTGTCCCATCCCATAGCTGACATGGATCACATGATAGGGGATACTATGCTTTTGCTGGATCGCATAACTTCCCAGAGGGTTTAGACCTGGGGTCACAGCCCTTGTCTTTCTCTGCCTTGCTTTTGAACAGAGTACCTTTCCAGGACCATAGCTTAAGAGATGGAGACAAGGAAAATACAACTCCAACATCCCCTTTCCAAACCCCCAAATAAGAGATCATCCCAAGATAAGTTTGGGGTGTCCCAGGAGAAAGGTCTTTATGCTCAGGCTGTCCTTGCCTCCCCAGGATGCACGGTCATCTTAAATGGCAAGTCCTGAAGAGTTTCTAATTCAAGTCCTAAGAGCAGATGAATGGCCATTCAGGGTTGGACCAAGAATCCATCTAGCCCAGGCTCCCACAAAACACTTCAGAAAGAAGATGACCATGGTAAGCACAAATGATACCTCCTCCTCATGTTCTCCTGATCTCCCCCATTTTCAGCTCTGGGACCTCCCTAGCCAGACATGGTTTCTGTGCATTTAACACCCCACAATAGGGTTATTCTTCTGTTTGTCCAGTCTCCTCTTGAACCAATGCAAATATTTAGTTCTGCCATACAGCCTAGGCTATCTGAAAATCAGGCTAATGCCCCAAAATGAAGCCAACATTTTCTAATTCTCTGCATGCCCAATGGTTATGCTTTTGTAAAGAAAAAGCACTGGAAAACCAACCAGTTCCCTCCTAGGGACTACACAGTGAATCTCTCCAGCCTGGAGGACCTCACTGAGCTTCACCATACTCCCCTTCCCAAGCAAGGACAATCTTTGATCTGCTGTTTGTCCACATAAAAACAAAATCCTGCCAAAGCAAAACAGTTTGTGAGTGCACAGTCCTCCTTGAGGGACAAGCAGGGCTGAGAGCACACACCACATGGAGCATCAATCTGCCTGCTGCAGGTACTCAGCCACTCAGGTGGTGGAATGCAAAGCTGTGCACAACAGCATGGAAACAAGTCTGAGCCCAAAGCACTTGGCTCCATATGGAATAATCCTGGCATTGATGATGCTCTTCAGGTTTGATGAAACTGAGAGAACTGAGTCAATTTTGCTGTTAGAAGGTTTTGTTTGGCAGGAGCCTGCTCCTACATAAATTAGCAAATAGCTCCCAGTGATTTAAGGGAAGCAAGAACAGGTTCTTTACTGTGACAGTAATAACTCAAGTTTATAGAGTATTTACTAATAAAAGTGCAGAGCACTAGTCTTCCCTAGTCTGTTTTGGACAATAACAACATTGCTGTTGATAATAATATGATGCGGTCTTATTATACTTTTTAGAAAAGAACCACCAAGAACATTCATTTATACTAAAAAACTGCTCTGAAATATATACCGTATATGTTTTACCCATTTCAGAATTAAGAAACTGAAGAACAGAGAGGAGTTCAGGTCATTTTTCCACAACTTCAAAGTAAATCAGTCACACACAATTAGAGAGAATCTAGCCATCCTGACTCCATGAATTATTACAAACATAGAAGTTATTAAAATGAGTGAGTGATCTGGTATCATAGCTATAAATGGATATATAAAATAACAATACTTGGCCCCATACTTTGCCTGATAAAATTCACATACATACAGAAAGAGATTGTACTATCTCAGAGCTGAGATGAAAAAAGAAAAAGAATTAGAAATGAGATCTATAATATTTAGTGCAAATAAATATATGGGGAACATAAGCCTTAAATACCAATTTACAACTCTAAGTCAAGATATGGCTTTATTGAAATTAATGAGAGTTTTTCCACCGACTCACTGGGAAAAAAAGATTTTATTTTACATTTTCTACAGAGCTTCCAAGATTCAGCTACAGAATTCAGATCTCATGTCCCTCAGTGTTTCTTTTTTCCCATTTTAAGTGTGCTATTGCAAAGAAATTCCTATGAGGACAGTGAAAAGTATATAATCATTCAAAAGAACTGTTAAAAGAATTATAGGTGGTACCTTGCACTGCAGTATTTTTAATAAACTGAAGATCAGTCAACTATCTCAGTAAAATACTTTTCTGGTAGGTGCACCAAAGATATGCTCTTTATGCGTAAATTCTAGTCTTTAGAAATAAAAACAATATTTTGGATTTCACCCTTAAACATGCACATGAATTTGGTTTTAAATACCAATGTAAATGAGTGTGTGCTCTATGTGAGTCAGCCTGAATGATTTTTGCAGCATTTGGTCCTAATTCATTCCTTTAACTAAGGCTATTAATATTCCTAATATTTAACTGCAAAGACATCTTCATTTTTAAGGAAGTTATTCAAAGGCATATCTGTATCTACTTACTGAAGTGGTACACGAACACAGGAAAACTCACTGCATTCATACTTTGCAAAGCCTTTTTTTTAATTATTTCTTTTAAAAATTTTCATCCTACCTCTCAGTAATTTAATACCTCCTCTCCTTTAAAAGATTCTTCTTTTTATATGGAGTAAGGATAGCTTTTAAATTAAAAATGCCATTATAGTCTATGACTAAAGAAATCAGCATGCAGCATACCTGGAATAAGCTGAGAGCAGTGGCTGGCTGCTCATCTCACATTCAGCTCCTGTTCTGTTATTCCCATCCTTCATGCAGGAGGGTCTCTGTTTGCCTCCCCTGACCACATCACTAGGGTAGCTGAGCACCTCAAAGGCAGGAATGAATTAAACATGACAACGTCCCCAGGCACTTGGGCAGTGCTGTTATCTCCATCCCCCAGACAGAGCACCTGGTCCCTGGGCAGGCAGCTGCCAATGCCTGAGGGAACCTCACCCCAGGGAGAGCCCAGCAGGGGCAGGGACCCTGTGACAAGGTTGGACTTGCAGGATATAAGTCTTTCTTTGCAATTTATAGAAAGACACCCACCAAATCAGTGGAAGGATCAGGACTCATTCCTAGGTGTCCCAAATCCCAATCAAAAATCTTATCTCCAAGCACACGCCATCCATATTTCCTCACACATGTTCCCAAGTCTAAACAATAGTCTCACATTAATAACCCTGTCCTGCCTACATGTAACACCTTTTAATACCAGCAGGTATTTTTCACTTTCTTCTTGGCTAAGGGCTGAGCTGGAAAAATCCCATTTTAGACCTTTCAAGCAGGAGACAAGCTCTATATGTAGGTTGCTGTCAAATTGCCACAGTGGGTGCATGCAAAGTGAATATTGTTACCTTTGCAGATACCAAATTCATCACCAAAGTCATCCTCCTCAGTGTAAAATTGGCACTTCAGCCCAGGACCACACTTGACACCATCCATACCCGAGACCGTACGATAGCAAGTCTCCCCCAGAGCAGCTGCACACACTCTGCAACAGCCACAGTCATCCAGCACCATTCGCTTACAGTGCAAGGTAATTTTGCACGCGTTACTGTCACAGGGCTCGGGACAATCTACTGCGTATTTTGCACTCCAAGCAGTTCCAGCATGCACGGGCATCAGGAGGAGTGTGAGAAACAGGAAGCCCTTCATGTCTTGCAGGGGTAAATGCTCCATCCCAAAGAGCAGGCTTTAATGCTCAGCCTGCTGGTGCCTTGTGCTGACAGAAGCAGCGGTACAGAATCCAAAGTGGTAGCTGCACACATCAGCCTACAAGTTTATGAGCTTTATACAGTGTGTTGCCCACATGCTGCACCGTCGTCAGCTTCCTCAATCCGGCAGTGCTGCTCCTGCCAGCCTCCCTTGTTTCAGTTTATGAAATCCAGGATGAAGGTTGGATTAGCACTTTGCTGCCATCCAGGAATTGAAAAGCCTGAGCTGATGTAATCTGTTATGTTTAGTTGGTTGTTTTGCATGAGGACTAAAAACTCTCTCACATCCGTCTCAAATGCTCAAGGACATCTGCCAAAAGGGAAAAAAAGCAACCACCCATACACAACCAAAAAAAACCCAAACCAAACCCCCATGTAGCTTGCATACCTTCCTGCAGGACAGGGATCGCTCTGACACTAGGCACACTGCTGACAGGACAGCTCTGTCTCACTGACACAGCTCATGCAGCCAGAAGAAAATCACACTGAACTGTCTCACTGCTGAAAGAATAATTTTTAAAAGAATAAATCTTTGCCTTCCTCTTTGAGGGGATGTGGACAGTTACTTTAAGGAACAAAGTGAGATCATGCCATTTAACAGTCGAGCTCAGATGTTTCAGTAGTGTTTTTCCTGCCCGCATTGAAAATGGTACTTTTTAATCAGTATTTAGGTGGAGATGAATTAAACATTTCGCTCAAAGATTATTGCTAGAACTAGAAACACTTCAGACAGAAACCAGCATTTTGTGGGATCTTCTGCAGGAAGCTCAGGAGAATGATCAATGAGCTGCCCCGACCTCATAATCAAAGGGGGAAATCCCCATCCATCACCAGCACCATCTGCACAGCCTTAAAGTGGATCTGGGGGGACAAGTCTCCTCCCCTTTACACCACTTCTATCCTGATCAAACTCTATGGGATTCCCTGATGTTGCTCTTGAATGAAATCAATGTAAATAAACAGAAAATGTCTCAATTTCCCCTGTCCCCCTCTTAGACTTTATTCATGCTGCCAGAGCCTTGACAAGAAACAGTAAACAACCAAAGAGTTGTGAAACAGATGAGCCACCAGAGATATGGAAATTTCTCCTCTAAAGAAAGATCTACAGGAAAGGAAAAAAGGAATAAAGCTAGTCATAAATAAATCTCTGAATACCATAAGTTGCTGCCACTGAAGTTAGTGGGAACTGAATCAATCTAAACTTGTATGTGACCAGCTTGCCATTTGGGAATCCTGTGTCTCGAGTGGGATGAGGACACTGCCAGTAGGCTGCCAAATAAAATGAAGAGCTATACTGGAAATACAGGAGAGCAGGAAAGCTTTTTCTTAATGAATGCAAATGTGAATGGATAGATCCAAAGCAAAATGTTTAACTCTTCTCTCTTGTGAAGAGGATGAGAAAACCAACATATTGTATGTGGCATTCGAGTAGGTTGTTCATATACTTCTGGTATATGTGGGTATAAGAACCTGAATAGCATAGCATAGCATAGCACAGCATAGCATAGGAGAGAAAGAGAGGGAAGAGAAGAGAGAAGACCTAATATGTTTAACACATGTCAAAGGGAGAATACACTCAGGCAAATATTTGCAGGCACTGCATCCACCTTAAGCAGTATATAATTACACAAAATACAGTTCTTCTAATCACAGTTGCCAGCTGGCAGATGTTTACATGCACTAGCTCATGCCTATTTTCACATGTAATCTTGGACCAATCAGTGAACTTAAAGTGTAAAAATTAAAGCATTAGGTTGAAGTCTTGTATAAACTGACAAAGTTCTATTGGTAGCCATGAGGTGACAGCAATTAGCAGTAGTAGACAACTTAATCTTCAAAATCCAACGTAACTATCCTCTGGGAAGCGAAAGGAATACTTCAAACATGGAAGTGAAGATCACAGCTAAAAAACTGAGGAGAAACAAAAGTGCAAGATTATAATGAGCAGATAAATTAGAAATGGATGTGCTATCCCTGACCCCATCATAACAACAACATGGCAAAACCCCTGTTTTCCAAAAATATCGCAACCCAACATCTGCGAAGACTTCCCCATAGTTCACAGCTCAGCATAGTAATGTAAACCACTGCCCATTTCTGCTGGCATTAACATCAACTAAAATTGACATTGGTTTATATTATATATTTGACCAGGTGGGGTAAGAATGTTCTGGGGAGTAAGCTGGCTGGACTTATCAGCAGGGCTTTAAACTAGATTCAGCGGGGGGAGGGGATATACTTCAGAGGAACAGGGAAGAATGAGGGAACACCTCAGGAGGCAGCAGGGAAATGCCTGTAAATCATCCCAAAGGAACTAGTGAAGGCTCCTCCCAAAAGGTGACAAGGCCGGCAGCCCAGCTGAAGTGCCTCTACACTAATGCACGCACCATGGGTAACAAGCAAGAGGAGTTGGAGACCATGGTGCCATCAGATAACTATGACCTGATTGCTATCACAGAAACATGGTGGGATGATTCACACAACTGGAACACGGCAATCGAAGGCTACAAGCTATTCAGAAGAGACAGACTGGGAAGGAGGGGAGGGGGTGTTGCCCTGTATGTTAAGAAATGGATAGACTCCGAAGAGCTGCCTCTGAGAACCAACCATGAGCTAGTTGAGAGCTTGTGGGTAAAATTTAAGGATCAGACCAATAAAGGTCACCTTGTGGTTGGGGTCTACTATAGACTGCCTGATCAAGAGGAGCCTGTTGATGAGGCCTTCTTGCTTCAGATGCAGGAAGCGTCGCACTCGCCGGCACTCATTCTGATGGGTGATTTCAACCACCCTGATATCTGCTGGGAAAGCAATACAGCAGGCTGCAAGCAATCCAGGAGACTCCTGGAGTCTGCTGAGGATAACTTTCTGGTCCAGGTATTAGACAAACCAACCAGAGAAGAAGCATTGCTAGATCTGGCGCTCACCAACGCAGAGGAACTCATTAAAGAGGTGAAGATTGGAGGCAGTTTAGGCTGTAGCGACCATGCCCAGGTTCAGTTTGAGATCTCAAGAAATATGGGCCTGGCAAAGAGCAAAGTCAGGACCCTGAACTTTAGAAAAGCAAACTTTCAACTGTTTAAAGATTTAATGGATGAGATCCCCTGGGAAACTGTCCTTAAGGACAAAGGAACGGAACAGAGCTGGCAGCTCTTTAAGGACACTTTTCTTAGAGTGTAAGAGCTCTCCATCCCCCTGTGTAAGAAATCAGGCAGGGCAAGAAGGAAACCGGTGTGGCTGAGCAAGGACCTCCTCCTCAATCATCTAAGGCGTAAGAAGGAAACGCACAGCCAGTGGAAGCAGGGACACGTAGCCTGGGGAGAGTACAGGGAAATGGCTAGGACATGTAGGGCTGGGATCAGGAAGGCCAAGGCACAGATGGAACAGAAATTGGCAAGGGATGTGAAGAATAATAAGAAGGGGTTCTATAAGTACATGAGTCAGAAAAGAAAGGCCAAGGAGAGTGTCCCCCCTCTGATAAACATGAATGGGGAACTGGTGACAACGGATATGGAGAAGGCTGAGGTGCTCAACGAGTTCTTCGTCTCAGTCTTCACTGGCAGCCAGGCTCCCTGCACCTACCAGGTACCAGAACCTCTAGGAGAGGGCTGGAGGAGCGAAGGCCCTCCCACTGTAAGCGAAGAGCAAGTTTGAGACCACCTGATAAAACTAAACAAACAGAAGTCTATGGGACCTGATGACATACATCCCAGGGTCCTAAGGGAACTGGCTGATGTAGTTGCAAGACCACTCTCCATCATATTTGAAAAGTCATGGCGGTCAGGTGAGGTCCCCGGTGACTGGAAAAAGGGTAACATCACCCCTATTTTTAAAAAGGGTAGGAAGGAGGACCCAGGGAATTATAGACTGGTGAGCCTCACCTCTGTGCCTGGGAAGATCATGGAACGGATCCTCATGGAAGCAATGTTAAGGCACATGCAAGACAAGGAGGTGATCCAAGTAAGCCAGCATGGATTCACCAAGGGCAAATCGTGCCTGACCAGTCTGGTGGCCTTCTATGATGGAGTCACTGCAACAGACGATAAGGGAAGACCGATCGATGTCATCTACCTAGACTTCTGTAAAGCCTTTGACATAGTCCCACACGACGTCCTTATTTCTAAATTAGAGAGACATGGATTTGAAGGGTGGACTATTCGACGGATAAGAAATTGGCTGGATGGATGCATCCAGAGAGTTGCGGTCAATGGCTCTATGTCCAGGTGGAGACCGGTGACAAGTGGTGTCCCTCAGGGCTCTGTCTTGGGACCGGTGCTTTTCAATATCTTTATCAGTGACATAGACAGTGGGATAGAGTGCACCCTCAGCAAGTCTGTGGATGACATGAAGCTGAGTGGTACATTTGACAGACCTGTAAGATGGGATGTCATCCAGGGGGACCTGGACAAGCTGGAGAAGTGGGCCCATATGAACCGAATGAGGTTCAACAAGGCCAAGTGTAAGGTCCTGCACCTGGCTCGAGGCAAACCCAGACATGAGTACAGACTGGGAGAAGAACTTATTGAGAGCAGCCACGCAGAGAAGGACTTGGGGGTCCTGGTGGACAAAAAGCTGGACATGAGCCAGCAATGTGCACTAGCAGCCCAGAAAGCCAACCGTATCCTGGGCTGCATCAAAAGAAACATGTCCAGCAGGTTGAGGGAGGTGATTCTGCCCCTCTACTCTGCCCTAGTGAGACCCCACCTAGAGTACTGCATCCAGCTCTGGAGTCCTCAGTACAAGAAGGACATAGACCTGTTGGAGTGGGTCCAGAGGAGGGCCACAAAAATGATCAGAGGGCTGGAACACCTCTGCTATGAGGGCAGGCTGAGAGAGTTGGGGGTTGTTCAGCCTGGAGAAGAGAAGGCTCTGGGGAGACCGTATAGTGGCCTTCCAATACTTAAAGGGGGCTTATATAAAAGAGGGGGAGAGACTCTTTATAAGGGCAGATAGCGATAGGACAAGGGGGAACGGTTTCAAACTGAAAGAGGGGAAATGTAGATTAGATGTTAGGAAAAAATTCTTTACGCAGAGGGTGGTGAGGCACTGGAACAGGTTGCCCAGAGAGGTTGTGGACGCCCTGTCCCTGGCAGTGTTCAAGGCCAGGTTGGACAGGGCCCTGAGCAACCTGGTCTAGTGGGTGGCATCCCTGCCCATGGCACAAGGGGGTTGGAGTTAGATGATCTTTAAGGTCCCTTCCAGCCTAAGCCATTCTATGATTCTATATTAACAGGTCAGGCTGTAACCTCTGAGGCTGAGGAGCCTATGTAAATCCCACTGGGCAGTCCCTCAGTGGGAGAGAGAGGCTAAGTTCCATCAGAGGGCCAGGGAGCACAGCTAAGGACAGTAACCATTTCAGTCCCCTGGCCAAACCTGCTTGCAAAGGTGAAATAGCCCAAAGAAGCAGGTTGCATACTTAGTGCATGAGACTTCACACATCTGGAGCAATGAGGAGCAGGAAGGCTCTCCCTTAAGTTCCTCTCTTAAATCTCCCTTAAGTTAATTCACACTTGCCCTTAAATTCATACTTGCTTGTTCACTCAGAGGAGATAACAGGAAAGTGTACAGACCCATCCACACATGCATTTAGGCATTTATGCCTGGTAGTAAACACCAGATGGTAAAATCCTGTTCTGTAAATATATTTAGGAAATGCTCCTTGTATAAAATACCAAACAAGATCTGAAAGGGCTGCATTTCACGTTTGGGTTTCTCATAGGGAAAATGTCCTAGGGAGATGATAAATAAAAAAATTACACATAGATGTGTTGAGGAAAAGAAAACGTAAAAGAAATCAGCACACTCCCCTAGCAACTAGCCAATATTATTTGGAATAATATGGAAACTGTATTCTGTGCTTGGAGCTAGAAGCAAAAGTAAATTATTACAATGAATCAAAAAATACATGTAATGGAAGAAAACAATATGAACAGATAGAGGTCTGACTTATACATGAGTATCATAGAGGAAATAATGATACTATAATCTTCCACACTGTCCACTGATTAAGTAGTGAAATAAATCCAATGTTGACTCCCTCTGTTTTTAATGTTTCTTTGTTGTTTTACCTGTTGAATCCATTAAGCTTTTCTTTCCAATGAACAGCTTGATCCTGTAAAGCCCTGAACTAAGCTCTCCCTTGAAAACTGGTGCAACGGGAATTAATGAAGCTTCCCCAGCTATCAACAGCAGAAAATTTGGCACCATTATTTAACTTGTGGTATAAATATACTTTAAATGCGGAAGATTTTCTGGATCAGAACAGTGCTAATTTTTTTTTGTAGTATAAATTGTCTTGGTGTCAGTTTACATCATAATTACGTCACCATATATAATGTTTGACATTCCTTCTGGAAGCAGAAAAGGTTTCAACCCTTAGGTTCAATGCTTTACAGGGAACTGAGCAATCACTGCTTTAGTATCAGTGAGCTGTTAATTGTGTTTCCAGCTGAATACTTCAGAGCACAATTTTTCTAGTGCTTTTGCAAATAATCCATTTCTCAAGCAAAAGCAGCTTGTGTGGGGGTCTTGAGGTTGTATTTATGCTCTCTGAAAAGTTTGACCCCACCTATTAAAGATCAGCATGAAATGACATACCTCATGATACATGATTAATCTGTGCTGATACACAGGAGCAGTCTATTCATTAGGCCAATACTCCAAAATTTTGCTCGTTTTGCTCTTTAGATATAGAGAGTATCGTTCACTTCAATTCTTCTGAACTTAAGCATTCTGACCACTGAAGTTATCCAGTCTTTTGAACATGTAAAGTTGGGATAAGCAGGAAGCATTAATATCTCTTTAAATATAGGAAAAGGTTTAATGCATGACTCTTGTTGCTCATTTACAAGAGGCAGTCCCTAAACTAAAAATATGTTACCGTACATTCCTGAACGATCCAACCTTTTCCCAGGCTTCCTTTATAAAAAACCATAAGCACAATGCTATACAAGAAGCAAAGATTCAAAGGGAAACACCAAAAGGAAGCTGAGCTGCAAAGTCCAAAATAAAAAGCCAGAAATAGGAAGTAAGAGATGAGAATCAGGAAAGTGAGATAGCGGCAAGGACTCTCCTTTGTATGATTTCTTTTCTTGTATCTTTTCAATGAATTGCTAATTACTCTTTGTTTTGACTGTAAAGTGTTTCTCGACTTCACCCTGGTAAAAATAGATGCTTTGGGACATTTCCTACTTGCTGAAGGCAAGAGGTGTTCACATCCTTTCTCCAGGCAGACCAGGTGCTACGCGGAGAACTGGGTAGGCTGGCTACCTATGCACAGATCTCAGGAGCTACTATAGAAATGACTGGATATGGTGGGGTTATCTGCAGAGAGCCTCAGGAACTAGAGCCATAGCTTGTTCAAAGCATATTAAAAATATATTTGCCCATAACACCCCATAGAAATATATGGCATGTCCAGTCTGGGAGCAGGAAGCCAAACTGGCTGCAGAAGCAACGTAGCTGCACACAACTTTTGCTCCGAGTTTCTTCCCTCAAACCTATGGCCATACAAATGGAGCTGAGCACCTGTCAGGTCTGTGCTGCTGAGTCCACATGACACATGGCGCATTCCTTGACGGATTATGGTCGTGACCTTGATGTTGGTAAAGATTAACCTTGCTCATTTTTACCCTAACAATACTATGGCATCATGAAACAGGATATATGTCTCAGAACAAAGAACCCTAAAGTGAATGATAGTGTGCTTCGCTAACGGTCCATAAAGGACTGCTTAGTGTTGCCAAAGTTAAGTGAACTTAGGGGAAAGGTAATGCCGGCAGGGGGAGATCACGACCACCGACTCAAGGACCACCCACTCAAGAAACCCACCAACCCAAAAGGTTAAGGAAGTAAAGGTCTCGAGAATCGTAGTGAGCATGCGTAGTAATTTACATGGCAGGCGAAGAATTTTAACCAATAATTTAATAAAGGACAATGAATATGTATTAGATGATTGTATAAATAATTGTTAGTTTACATCAACGGTGTGCTGGTTTGTACCATGCACCCGTATTTGCGCATTTATGAAATAAAGGAAAATACCTTGACTCTGTGTGTGAATTGGGCAATGCACACCGGGTAACAGACCCAAGTTTTTGGGACAACAGTTTTTGGCGACCCAGATGGGACTGCGCTGACAGCCTTGCCTGGTTTGTCTTGCTGCACCCGATGGGAGAAGGGAACTGAGTGGATTCCAGCGCGCACCGACCTGTTGGTCGGGGACTCCATCGGCTCCTCTCCTACAGTCGGGCGGTAAGCGACACAACGGTGCAACGCTTTTAAAAAGAGGTATTTTCAAATATTGGGAAAGGGGGGGATGGGTGAAATCTCTTGAGAATCAGTAAGCTGTTGGCAAGCCCTGCATAAGGCGTATCAGGGAGGATATGCGGCAACGGCAAGCACTGCATAAGGCGTATCAGGGAGGATACGCGGCAGTGGCAAGCGGCAAGCACTGCGTAAGGTGTATCAGTGGCATCGCCCTGCGTAAGGTGCATCAAGGAGGATACGCAGCAGGGGAATAAGTGTTAAATTCTTTTTGGTACCGAAATGGGCTCTACTGCTTCTCAGGAGGCACCCCTTTGTTCTCCTCTAGGATGCATCCTAAAACATTGGAATAAATTTGGTGGGGACCCCATGACAGAAGATAAATTGAAAAGATATTGTAATCAATGGTGGCCACAGTATCATTTGGAAGATGGGGGAAAATGGCCTGAAAATGGGACTTTGAAATATAATACTGTTTTGCAATTAATGTTGTTTTGTCGGAGGACAGAAAAGTGGGATGAACTCCCATATGTAGATTTGTTTTTCACCTTAAGAAACGATTGGGAGACAAGAAAGAAGTGTGGTTTGGTGGATTCTAAATATCAGAATGGAATTTATTTGGTTGAGAAACGGTGATTCTTGCTGTAAAATTGGGAAAAAGGGAATGGAAGAGAGTGAGGAAGAGGTCCAGTTGTTGGTTGCACCTTCTAAAGTAAATGAATCTGAAAGTTTGAATGAGGAAAATATTGTCAGTCCAATAGCTGGGAGAACGAGGGTGAGGAGTCAGGAGCCTAGTATTTTAGCTCCTCTAAGGCAAGCAGTGGGTCCAGAAGGAAGCCCTGCGTATGTACGTGTTCCGTTTACTACCTCAGACTTATTAAATTGGAAACAGGCAGTCGGATCTTATCAGAATAACTGAGGGGATATATAATACCGCTAAAACTGTAATGATGACTCATAATCCAAATTGGAGAGATATACAAGCTCGTTCAGAATATTTGTTTACCCATGAGGAAAGGAGGACTGTCTTAGAAAAGGCTAGAGAAGGACTGCTTCATCAGCATGGAGGGGTACCTGATGCTACTGCATCACTCCCACAAGAGGATCCAGGATGGGACCCTAATACAGAGGAGGGCCTAACAAGAGTACAAGAATACCAGAAATTAATTTTGTATGGGATCCAGAATGGGGTAGAAAAGCCAAAAAAATTGTCCAAATTATACGAAATAAGACAAGGAGATAAAGAGGTGCCTTTTATGAAAGACTGTGCGAAGTAGCCTGGAAATGGACAGATTTGGATCCAGATGATGCCAGAAATATGAGATGATTGTTCAAAATGCTGTTTATTGGTCAATCAGCATCAGATATTAGGAAGAAACTACAGAAGGTGGAGGGTGCAGAGGGCGTGACAATTTCACAATTAATGTCAATTGCATATAAGGTGTATAATAATTGGGATGAGGTGGAGGAGAAGGAGAAACAGAAGAAAACAAAACTGCAAGCCTCCTTGATAGCTGCTTTGGCAGAAGGACAAGGGAGAGGCAGAGGAAGAGGTAGAGGAAATTTATCAAGTGGATTTAGGGGCCGAGGAGGAGGCCGCGGAAATTCGAGGGGGAATTGGTACAATACCCCCTTAGGACCTAATCAGTGTGCTCATTGTAAGCAGGACGGTCATTGGAAAAGAAATTGTCCACATCGATCAAGTAGTCAGGAAAAAGGGACGGAGACAGCCGCCGAGGTACTGGCAGAAATAGGATTAGATTGAAGGGGACTAGAGGAATCTATTAAAGTTTCACCAGCCGATCCTCTGGTTCCAGTAAAGCTGGGGAATAAAACAACAGATTTTTTAATAGATAGTGGGGCAACACATTCCATACTTACGGACTGTAAGGGACCATTAAGCAAAATCAAAACTAGTGTAATTGGTGCCACCGGGAAAAGGACTCTAAAATCATTTTTGCAACCAATGGAGTGCACAATTGGAAACACTAAGGTAACTCATTCCTTTCTCTATATGCCAGAGTGTCCCCTGCCACTGTTAGGGCGAGATTTATTGTGTAAATTGAATGCGCAAATAACTTTCTCTGAAGATTCTGTACAGTTACATATTCCCCCAGAAAATGCTTGGAAGGCACAGATATGTTTGCTGATTCAAGAGGAAAACGATGAAGATGCAAATATTCCGGAAGAAGTATTTAATGCAGTAATACCATTGGTATGGGCATCTGGAAAACCCGGACGAGCAAAGAATATGACTCCAATCAAAATTGAATTGAAACCTGGAGCACAACCGGTAAGAAAGAAACAATATCCAATAAAATTGGAAGCGAGGAGAAAACTGGAACCACTTATCAACTCCTTTTTAGAATATGGACTGTTAAGGGAATGCCAATCAGAATTTAATACTCCCATCTTACCGGTAAGAAAACCTCATTCTCAAGAATATAGATTAGTGCAAGACTTCTGAGAAATTAACATTCGGACAGTCGATGTCCACCCTGTGGTACCAAATCCGTATATGTTGCTTGCTTCCATTCCTGAGAATAACATGTATTTTACAGTTCTAGACTTGAAAGATGCTTTCTTTTGCATCCCGGTGGATGAGCAGAGTCAACTCATTTTTGCTTTCGAATGGGAAAACCCTACTACCGGAAGGAAAACCCAATTATGTTGGACTGTACTGCCACAAGGATTCAAGAATAGCCCCACCTTATTTGGTACCGTATTGGCAAAAGAATTGGAACAATGGCAAGGTGATAATGAACATATAACTTTGTTACAGTACGTTGATGATTTATTAATTGGCTCAAATGATTACAGCGAGTGCCTTGAAGCTACAATTAGTTTATTGAATCTCTTAGGACTTGCAGGATATCGTGTTTCCAAGAAAAAGGCACAAATAGTAAAAGACAGAGTTCGATATCTGGGATTTGACATCATGCAGGGATAGAGGGAGTTAAGTGCAGAACGAAAAGAAGCAATTTGCAGAATTGCGGTACCCACTTCAAAGAAACAATTAAGAGGGTTCCTGGGTATGGCCGGATGGTGTAGGCTATGGATCCCTAAATTTGGGCTGATTGCTAAACCACTATATGCTGCTATTAAAGGGCCAGAAGGGCTGCTGGAATGGACTGCTGAATGCTGAAAAGGGTTTGATGAAATCAAGAAAAGACTAATGGAGGCTCCTGCATTAGGACTTCCTAATTTGGAGAAACCCTTTCAGCTATATGTACATGAGAGACAGCAAGTAGCCCTAGGAGTCCTAACCCAAATGTTGGGGAGCTGGAAGAGACCTGTGGGGTATTTTTCTAAACAGTTGGATGAGGTCAGTAAAGGATGGCCTGCTTGCCTGAGAGCTGTTGCTGCAGCAGTGATTTTGATTGAAGAGGCCAAGAAACTGACTTTGGGACAACATATCACTGTATTTGTACCCCATGCTGTGATCTCTCTCCTAGAGAATAAAGGACACCATTGGATTTCTCCTAGCAGATTGGGTAAATACCAGGCTGTCTTGCTGGAGCAGGATGATGTTACCCTTTCAATATCTACTACCTTAAATCCTGCGACTTTACTGCCAAGTTCGGAACAAAACGAATTACAGCATGATTGCTTGACAACAATTGAACAAGTTTATTCTAGCACACCAGATTTGCAAGATACTCCTCTTTCAGATTTTGATTTAGAATTATATACAGATGTGAGCAGTTATATGTCTGAAGGAAAGTGATGTGCTGGATATGCAATAGTGGCTAGAGACCGTATTCTGGAAGCTGAATCTCTACCTCATAATACTTCAGCCCAGAAAGCTGAACTAATTGCGCTGATTCGAGCTTTAGAAATTAGTACTGGAAAGAAAGTTAATATATATACGGACTCAAAATATGCCTTTGGAGTTGTCCATGCTCATAGGGCAATTTGGAAAGAAAGGGGCCTCCTAAACTCACAAGGAACTCCTGTTAAATATGGCGCTGAAATTATGAAATTGTTACAAGTTGTTTTACAGCCAGAAAAGGTTGCAATAATTCATTGTAAAGCACACCAGAAGGGAAACAACAAGGTAATCAGAGGAAATCGGAGAGCGGATGCAGCTGCCAAAGAGGCAGCCCTAAAAAACCTAAAGATTGAAGGAGCTCTAATTCCTGAACGTTGCCTAAGCCTGACCCCTCCACAATATACAGAAAGAGAAGATCAACTAGCTGAACAACTAGACTGTACCAAAATCGAACAAGGAAGGTGGATGACACCTTTAAAACAACTCCTAAGTCCTGAAAGGACAATGGAATTTGTATTGAACAAATTACACCAGGAAACACACGTGAGCTCTGATGCTTTGGTTCTTGTTGCAACGAAACATGTTACAGGACCAAAAATGCAGAGCCTTGCAGATATAGTGGTGAAGAAATGCCCAGTATGCTGTGCCAATAACCCAAAAATTGAAAAGAAGATACAAGGAGGAAATATAAATCAAGGAATAGTGCCTGGAGAGTATTGGAAAAAAGATTTCTCAGGGTTACCTAGGTGTAATCAGGAGGCACTCCTGAAGGGCAAAGGAGTTCAGGAAGGCTGGATGTTATTCAAGAAGGATGTCTCAAAGGCACAGGAGCAGGCTGTCCCCATGTGCCGAAAGATGAGCAGGAGGAGGAGAAGGCCGGCCTGGCTGAACAGAGAGCTTTGGCTAGAACTCAAGAAAAAAAGGAGAGCCTACCACTTTTGGAAGAAGGGGCAGGTGACTCGGGAGAACTACAAGGATGTTGTGAGGTTATGCAGGGAGAAGATTATAAAGGCGAAGGCCCAGCTAGAACTTAAACTCGCCACCGCCATTAAAGATAACAAAAAAATGTTTTAACAAATATATCAGTGACAGAAGGAGGGCCAGGGAGAATCTCCCTCCTTTGTTGGATGCAGAGGGAAACATTGCCACAAAAGATGAGGAGAAGGCAGAGGTACTTAATGCCTTCTTTGCCTCGGTCTTTAATAGTCAAGCTAGTCATCCTCAGGGTTTTCAGGCCCCTGAGCTGGGAGACGGAGATAGGACGCAGAGTGAAGCCCCAGTTGTTGGAGAGGTGGCAGTCACCGACCTGCTCCTCCACCTGGATGTGCACAAGTCCATGGGCCCAGATGGGATCCACCCAAGGATACTGAGGGAGCTGGCCAAGGAGCTTGCCAAGCCATTCTCCATCATTTATCTTCAGTCCTGGTTAACCGGGGAGGTCCCAGCTGACTGGAAGCTAGCAAATGTGACACCCATCTACAAGAAGGGTCGGATGGAGTATCTGGGGAACTACAGGCCTGTCAGCCTGACCTCGGTGCTGGGGAAGGTCATGGAGCAGATCATCTTGAGTGCCATTATGAGGCACATAAGGGACAACCGGGGGAATCAGGCTCAGCCAGCATGGATTTATGAAAGGGAGATCCTGTTTCACTAACCTGGTCTCCTTCTATGACAAGGTGACCCGCTTAGTGGATGAGGGGAAGACTGTGGATGTTGTCTACATGGACTTTAGTAAGGCCTTTGACACAGTCTCCCACAGACTTCTCCTGGAGAAGCTGGCTGCACACGGCTTGGATAAGTGCACTCTACGCTGGGTTAAAAACTGCCTGGACGGCCGAGCCCAGAGAGTGATGGTGAATGGAGTCAAATCCAGTTGGCGGCCGGTCACAAGTGGTGTTCTCCAGGGCTCAGTACTGGGGCCAGTCCTGTTCAACATCTTTATTGATGATGTGGATGAGGGGATCGAGTGCACCCTTAGTAAGTTTGCAGATGACACCAAGTTGGGTGGAAGTGTCGATCTGCTGGAGGGCAGGAAGGCCCTACAGAGAGACCTGGACAGGCTGGATTGTTGGGCCAGGGCCAACTATGTGAGGTTCAACAAGGCTAAGTGCCGGGTCCTGCACTTGGGTCACAACAACCCCATACAACGCTACAGGCTTGGGGAGGAGTGGCTGGAGAGCTGCCTGGCAGAAAAGGACCTGGGGGTGTTGGTTGACAGCCGCCTGAACATGAGCCAGCAGTGTGCTCAGGTGGCCAAGAGGGCCAATGGCATCCTGGCTTGTATCAGGAATAGTGTGGCCAGCAGGACCAGGGAGGTGATAGTGCCCCTGTACTCGGCACTGGTGAGGCCCCACATCGAGTACTGTGTTCATTTTTGGGCCTCTCACTACAAGAAGGCCATCGAGGTGCTGGAGTGCATCCAAAGAAGGGCAACAAAGCTGGTGAAGGGTCTAGAGCACAAGTCTTATGAGGAGCGGCTGAGGGAGCTGAGGTTGTTTAGTCTGGAGAAGAAGAGGCTGAGGGGAGACCTTATTGCTCTCTACAACTACCTGAAAGGAGGTTGTAGCGAGGTGGAGGTCGGTCTCTTCTCCCTAGTAACAAGTGATAGGACAAGAGGAAACAGCCTCAAGCTGTGCCAGGGGAGGTTTAGGTTGCATATTAGGAAAAACTTCTTCACCGAAAGGGTAGTCAGGCATTGGAACAGGCTGCCCAGGGAAGTGGTTGAGTCTCCATCCCTGGAGGTATTTAAAAGACGGGCATACATGGTGCTTGAGGACATGGTGTAGTGGTGGACTTGGCAATGATAGGTTAACGGTTGGACTCGATGATCTTAAGGGTCTTTTCCAACCTTAATGATTCTATGATTCTATGATTCTATAATCAATATAAATATCTGCTGGGTTTAGTAGATACTTTCTCTGGTTGGCCTGAAGCTTTCCCCTGTCGCACCAATAAAGCCAGAGAGGTGGTTAAGGTAATGCTAAAAGAAATTATTCTGAGATTTGGTATTCCAAAAGGAATATCTTTGGACAATGGACCCCATTTCATAGCGGAAGTAGTACAGGGAGTGTCTAAATTTCTAAAGATAAAATGGGATCTCCACACTCCATGGAGGCCTCAGTCCAGTGGTAAAGTAGAGCGAATGAATCAGACTCTTAAAAGACAAATTTCA
The DNA here is from genome assembly GCF_965183815.1 of Platalea leucorodia. Taxonomy (NCBI): domain Eukaryota; kingdom Metazoa; phylum Chordata; class Aves; order Pelecaniformes; family Threskiornithidae; genus Platalea; species Platalea leucorodia. The sequence goes on from NC_138859.1 coordinate 35,433,860, forward strand.
AAATTATGTCAGGAAGCCCATCTTAAATGGGTAGAGGCCCTGCCTCTAGCCCTATTGAGGATCAGGATAACCCCAAGAATTAAAGAAAAAGTAAGTCCCTTTGAGATACTGTATGGAAAACCGTATCCTGCTAATACCATTATGATAAGGGGGATCAGATGCATGTTAAAGGACAAGAGACAATCAAAGAGTACTTAATCTCTCTATCACAGGTTCTATCTTCTTTCCATAAATACTTGAACTAGAGGACACCACTACCATTGGATATCCCTGTTCATTCCTTTCACATGGGAGACTTAGTCTACATCCTTGGAAGGATGAACCATTAAAGGAGAAGTGGAAAGGACCATATACTGTATTGTTAAGAACTTACACTGCAGTAAAGGTAGAAGGAGTGGATTCTTGGATTCATTATACAAGAGTGAACAAGGCGCCACTTCCTGAGCAGAAACAGTGGACTTCGGAGCCCACAGGGCAATTAAGGTTGAAGATTTCCAGGAAAAATTGATGGTCATCAGGAATTGTTATGTTGAATGAGAAAGCATTTAGAGAATACTGTTTATAGTAGTGTGAACTTGAACATGGAGAAATTAAAGATAGCACTAGTAGTATTGGTTTACCAATGCATGATTACTTGTGACAGCAATTTGGTTTTGCAACTAGTCCAATCTTTTGGGAGAATCCATAACATTAGTCAAATTACTGCATGTTTACCATTTCCAAAATCTGCTGCTTCCCCCTTAGATTGGGGAATTCTGACTATTGACCTAAATCGAATTTTTGGTACCATGTTAACCAATGGGACAGGAATATTACAGTTTAACTTAAAGAAAGAGAAGGTATTCGGATTAAGCAGATGGAAAATTTTGAGAAATGAATAGGAAAATTTATGTTGGCATATTAATGAGACTCATCAGCCAGGACTAATAAAAGTGGCTGAACCTTGTGATCGATTCCCTTGGGGAATGCAGTTTCTACCTGTTTGGAAGACTGCTGAAGAGGGAGAGTGGCATTACATGCAATCAGCTTCTTGGTGTACTGATTGGTTAGGAGACCAATTGAAAGAGAAGATTAGGAAGTTAATTTTACTTTCAAATTTAACTGAGACTAGAATGGGAGTTCCAAAACTTACAATTGGAACTGTACTCAAGTTTTTAATTGTTCAGCTCATATATCAGAGATTCAGAGAATTGGACCAATAGCTAGAGCTTTAAGATTAGGGTGTTTATGCTGAAATTATTCAACATCCCTAAAGGATACGTGGACAAGAATAATGATTAAGGATAAGGTAATTAATTGTGAAGGGGAAACCATCCTCCCCATTGGATACACTGTCTGGGTGAGTAGTGATGGATCCTGGTCAACTCAACTGGCTCTAAAGGGACTGAGAAAACAGGTAACATCATTGTGAATGTTAACTCTATGTCCTTTGTGGAGGAACTGACCCCTAACCTTTGAGTTGTGGGGAAAAGTCAAAAAGTCCTATGGGGATCCCTGGTAACACCTATCAACTGGAATGAAAGTAGGGTGGATATTAGAGTCCATATTCAGCCCTCAGATTACTTCTTTTAGGAATAGGGTATGGTTACATAATTTAACTGGGTAAATCAAGGCACTAGCAAATGCCAAGAAAATTGGCTTACATGGTCTAAATGTACAGTTACAAACTACCTCAAAAATGACTCTCCAAAATCATTTAGCCATAGATTTATTGCTTTTACATGAACATGGCGTCTGTGGATATTTGAAATTGAGCTATGACAACTATTGCATCCATATTCCGAATGTGACTGAGGATTTAGAGAAACAACTAGATGTTATTTAACAAGTAGCCAAATCAAGTCGGGATTTAAGAGAGGGCATGGAATCTGGGTGGTTAAATAAAATCTTACATGGTCTAGGATTGTCCGTGACAAGATGGTTGCAAAGCCTGTTGCAAAATCTGATTATTTTTCTGATTATGATGATAATTGTTTGTATCATGTTTGGATGCTTGAAAACTCTTATTACTAGGCAATTATTCCAATCACATGTATTAGTGGTGCAAAATGGAGGTGAGACTTGTCGAAGATTGGAGCTTCAATAAGTCTCAAAGGGGGGAAATTGATGCTGGTAAAGATTAACCTTGCTCATTTTTACCCTAACAATACCATGACATCATAAAACAGGATATATGTCTCAGAACAAAGAACCCTAAAGTGAATGATCGTGTGCTTCGCTAACGGTCCATAAAGGACTGCTTAGTGTTGCCAAAGTTAAGTGAACTTAGGGGAAAGGTAATGCCGGCAGGGGGAGATCACGACCACCGACTCAAGGACCACCCACTCAAGAAACCCACCGACCCAAAAGGTTAAGGAAGTAAAGGTCTCGAGAATCGTAGTGAGCATGCGTAGTAATTTACATGGCAGGCGAAGAATTTTAACCAATAATTTAATAAAGGACAATGAATATGTATTAGATGATTGTATAAATAATTGTTAGTTTACATCAACGGTGTGCTGGTTTGTACCATGCACCCGTATTTGCGCATTTATGAAATAAAGGAAAATACCTTGACTCTGTGTGTGAATTGGGCAATGCACACCGGGTAATGGACCCAAGTTTTTGGGACAACATCCTGGCTCTGATTAAAGGATCTCTGCACTGTGTCATCCCTGCATAGTGTGGCTATTCCCAGTGATTTTACAACTGTGATGATCTGCATAGCAGAAATCATTGGCTTTCCCTCAATTAATTCATGAATCAAGTCAAATAATTCTGCTCTGCTTGGAGAACATGCTCAGGAGACAAAAGACATCACAGAGAGGTGGAAAAGCTCTACTACATGGTAACAGGGGTCAATTTTCTCCAAGGCAGGCAAGTCTGGGTTTGTCACACACAATAAATAGTTAGTTGATATAAGTGGGAAAAAATGATGAAAATATAGGTTGTGATTCTGTTATGCTGAAGTCTTTTTTTTACTACTTTCAAATCATCTACATTTCCAGAGGAAGAAAGGATTTTCCGTGCCCAAGACCTCTAAGATCTATATTAGAGTTTCTTAAAAGTACGAGAAAGTCACATACCTTCTCTCTACTTCAGAAAATTTACTTTGCTGAATACAGTGCTAAAATTGACTGATCACTCACAGCCCAAACCAATGCTCTGCCTTCACACCCCCCCCCCACCTTATCAAGTTTTGTCAATAGCTGTTTCTTTTGTGAGACCTCTAGCTCCTAGGAATCTAAATCATGCTGATTGAGCCATATGTCCACCTAGGAAAAAGCCTTTCTACATAGAAAAATATATCTCCAGTATTTTTCACAGTTATTGATTTTCAAGCATTTGCAAAAAAAAGACTCTTTTGGGAATGATCTTCAAACATTCGGTACAATAAAAGAAAAAAAGATGTGAATGATGGTTCTTTGCATGTTGTACTTAGGTGCTCAGGTGCATATATTCTGCCCATATGGTACGCTGCTTTAATGCTGAGATAATGTGAAAGATATTTTGTCTCTTGCTATTTGATATAATTAACTGATGTAGGAATACACACTCATTTCTCTATTGCCATGCAGCCTATGCTCTCAGTAGTTCACTGCAGAGCTAGAATAAAACATATTAGACTGGAATAAGCATTTTCATTAATTTTGTCATGACATAAATGATAACACAACAGTCAACAAAATGGCAAATATTGTGAATTTTATCCTTTCCCTACTCAATGTGAATGGTAATTGTATTTGAACTCTATCAGTCCCTGACAACTAAGCCAAATTCCCATTTGGTAAATGTTTGTTCTTGGTACCTGTGCAGAATCTCAACGTGCACCATTTGGTTTTCAAATCCTAGGTATAAATTTTACAATCAAACATTTTAGGATTGGTGAGGAGTATCCTTTTACTTGCAACTCAAGCTGATTTTAATCTGTGCTTTTTAAGAAAAAAAAGGTGACATCTCTATAGACACTTATGGGAATAGAACCACACCTTAAATATTAACATGATTTCTACTTTTCTTTACTAAAACATGTTTTTGAAAACCTTGTTGCAATTAAGCAGTGCTATTGCCTTACAACAATTCTGCAAAAGTTTTAGCTACGCTTTATATATAGTTTAGACTTGACTAAGTAGCTATTTCCTGTAATGAATCACAAAGCTATTAAAAGCTCAGCTCTTCTACTCCATGGGATGCTAACAAGAAAATCTGTGGTCATATGTATGAAATGTTGAGTTGTTTTGAGTTTGGGATAGGTGTCCTCATGAGCTACTATTTCCATGTATTCTTTGCAATATTGCCAGGAAAATAACCTTTCCATTGGCAGAGAAAAAACAATTTGAAGTAATTCATTTAGATATGCAAAATGATCAAATTTTTATCAATCATCATTTTTCTTTAGGAAGAAATCTTCTTTTCATAAGTACCCATCTTTGTAGCATAAACACTTTCCAGAATAATTAGATGATCCCAGAAAGGCCATAAGAGGACTTCAGCATCTCCTAGGTAATAAAACTTCAGGGAAGAGCCAGCCAAAGGCTGAAAGCAGTAAGGACACCAATGGGAGCTATTAAAGAATTTTCCGCAGTGTTACATGCACTTTCTTTCCTTAGGATGAGTGGCTGTTTTATCCTGGCTTCTCTCTGCCACACAATCTCTTCATCTCACCCTTAGTCCTCATTATGCTGTTTTTCTTCACTGCTCACATTTTCATCTCTTTATTTAAATGTGTTCTCTCTCTCTGATTTATATGTAGCTGAATTCTTCGCAAGTCTACTTATGCCACACACAAAACACACCCTAAAAATAAGACTGGAACAAGAATGTATCCCTTCAGCCTGTTTTTATTGCTTTCTCTTGTTCACAGCCCTCACACTATCCAACTTGCCTATCCAGACTGAAGCCTCTTTGAGACTTTGGGCTAACTGGTGCAGAGCCTTCTTCAAGGAGAAGACTTTTGACAGTTGGTCTTCAGGCATTTCCATGCGATACGCAATTGGTATTGACTTCAGTGAACAGGTTTGGACAGGAGTTGAATTAATATCTTGACTTCCATGAAAAGAGACACCAGTCAAGGTCTCCCAGAACAATGCACTTGGCAGGATCTAGGACAGGTCCATTTGTTTCCCCAGTGAGTTAACAGGATTTTCATGTGTGCACATGCTTCCTACATCCTTTGTCTCATCAATCATATGTCTGTATTTTTAAATATTTTAATACATTTTTGTGTTTTTTTCTGGGGTACATATATTGTGGGTGAGCACAGACCCCCATGACATAAATGTTTTGCTACTCATTTCAGTGGGGCCAGGATTCCACACAATGCTTTCAATGTGGTATGATCTCCTCTGCTGCAAAGAAACCAAAGCCAGTTCAAAGCTTTTTTTTTGTGTTTTTTACTCAAAGTAAGGAAAGGAATGTTTGCAAACAGGCTCTAATTAGAAAGCAATGAGGGGTAACAGCTGCACATTGCCTGTGATAAATTTGTGTTTCATTAAATGACAAAACTGCCAGAAAGCTTAGAATTATAAGCCATAAACCTAAAAACAGCCTAATCACTCCCAAGTCTATTTTAGCGCATGTCTCATTATTTTCTACTTTCTTAATATATTGCTAAAAGAAAAGAGGTCTTATAACTAAGCAGTGTTACACGTGCAGAACTCAACCTTGTGTTCTTACTCAGACAAACCTGTCCTCTGCTTCGCCTCACAGAGACCTGCATTAGTAAATGTGTGCCTAGCTCAAATCTGTTACACTAGTGCATAAAGTTGGACTTGACGTAAAGATGCTTTTTTTTTAACATGGTTAATGATATGAAACAAATTTTGAATCCAAAGCTGCAAATCTCCTTGAAATGTATTCGTTTTCTTACGTCACTAAAAGAATAGAATAAAACCTTAAGCATTGGCCTATTTTAACTAACGTTCAACAGCAGGTAAAATATGTGCAAATGGATGAAAGCCACTTTAAGTGGGACTTACCAGAAATTTGATAATTTATACAGATTTATATCCATTCAACATATTTGAGAGAATGAAATAAAATATGGTGAGTTGTATTGCTTTTTTATTTTATTCCTAGATTAACCTTAATTATTTGATCAAAAAATCAGTGTTAATTTTCAGTCATTTAATCAAGTGCCCAGAACCTTAATCTTTTAAGACAAATGCCTGGAAAAAATTGACTAAATTATTCAAAGCTGCAGATATTTTTCCAAATTATTAATCTGACAGACTGAATATGTGATTTCTCCATACTGACATATTCTTCTTCTCTTTCACTTTATCTTCTGAATTATCATAGACTGACCATGGGTTATTTTAGATGCTTCCTGTCCCTGATAGAATAAACTATTTAAGCAAGCAGAATTTCTGAAATAGTTCACAATCAGATATACTTTCTTAGATTATTTAATTAAAATCAGATAGTTACTGCTCAGCACCCAATCCTATGTTCTATTTGCCCCCTGTGCTGTATCATGGATCCTCTTCACTGTGCCAGGGGTTGACCTATAACGTAATAGACTATGAATGCTGGCTGGGTGCTGGGTAAGTATCTCATCCTGCCTGTCAAGTAGCTGCAAGGGGGACTGAGAGGAAGGTCAGCTACAGATGATTGTTTACAGTAGGAAACAGCCCCCAAAGCTGTGGCACATGAGATATTCCCTCATGTGCATTCTATGAGGCCAGTTGGGCCAGAATTGGGCAATAGTATCTTCAGTTCTGACTTTAGTGGCTTTTTCTGTTTTATAAAATGAAAAAACGTACTCATGTTTTAGTGTAGAGGCATCCCCAAGAAAACTTGCCATTAAAACCCATCCCTTTGAAATACTGCAGCAAGAAAATGAACTATGCAGCAGTATCAACCAGTTTATCTTCTATCTCCATGCGTGTGAGATCTTTACTGCTGCAAGTATAATTCTTGACTCCAGATTACTCTTTTCATTATGGTGTGTATTGTACATAGTAGGAATTCATTGACAAGATCTGGCTGGACCACCTTGAAAGATGGGACCTCTCACTGTCCCTAGGGGATGGAAGCAGTGCAAGTTTCTCCACAGTGTTCCATCAGCATGCCCAAAGCCTCAGTTCAGCGAATAATTGCGTGCTGTGTTTGACCATTTGTTACTTGAACTCTGCCAAGACCAGTGTTAGACTGTGTCTTTTGGCAGGGGATACTATCCTGGTTTTGGCTGGGACAGAGTTAATTTTCTTCCTAGTAGCTGGTATAGTGCTATGTTTTGGATTTCGGATGAGAAGAATGCTGATAACACACCGATGTTTTAGTTGCTGCTAAGGAGTGCTTACACTAGTCAAGGACTTTTCAGCTTCCCATGCTCTGCAGGTGCACAAGAAGCTGGGAGGGAGCATAGCCAGGACAGCTGACCCACACTGGTCAAAGGGCTATTCCATACCATATGACGCCATGCTCAATATATCAGCTGGGGGGAGTTGGCTGGGGTGCAGTGACTGCTGCTCAGGCACTGGCTGGGTGTTGGTTGGCAGATGGTAAGCGGTTTCATCACTTGTTTTTCCTGGGTTTGGTTCCTCTCTCTCTCATTGTTTTCCTTTTCATTACAACTTATTATTATTACTATTATTATTTTATTTCAATTATAAAACTGTTCTTTTCTCAACCCACAAGTTTTCTTACTTTTACCCTTCCAATTCACTCCCCCATCCCACTGGGGAGGGGGAGGGTGAGCAAGCGGCTGTGTGGTGCTTAGTTGCTGGCTGGGGTTAAACCACGACAGTCCTTTTTGGCACCCAACATGGGGCATGAAGGGTTTGAGATAATAACAGATTAACCAGAGTGTATTAAGGAATTTGTATCTGTTAACAGTTGCTGGTCATAATATTGATTCATCTGCTCTCGGTATTAGTCTACCTGATCTGCACCATGCTCTTGTTTTTGTTGTATATGTTAAAGATTGGTGTTGCTTTTTGCATTTTGCTATGCTCTGCAGTGATTAGTCATGCTTTGCCTGGGAAATTTGTTATTAAAACACTGGCCTTGAGCTTCATCTGATATTTGAGCTTTGTACTGAAGTCATTACTGTACTTCGGGTACCACCTTGTGGAGACAATTAACAATTGTACTTCTTCCTCTGAGAGGTTTTTTATGGAGGAAATACAGAATAGCACCCTCACTGCCTTCTTCTATGATGTTTCCTCCTTCATTACAACAACTTTTCAGTATCCTGAACATCCTTGGGTAGTTAAGATATATCTATTGATAGTTCTTGGGAATATTGTTTTGGTTTTGTCTAAGGTTAATAAGCAGTTTAAGAATATCATCCAGAGATCTACCCCAAGGCTGGATAGTTATGAGGGGCAGGGTGTGTGGGAGAGTATGGGCAAATGCCTAGGACGGTGGGCCCCTCCAGTGTTTTGGAACTTCACCCCTGAACAAGTGCAGAATCCTGAAAAATTAGTAGAACATTTGGAAAAAGTATGCTATCACCCTGGCAATTCTAGGGAGACACAAATCACGGCAACGTGCTGGGGCCTGACCCATGCCTACCGAGCCCTGTTCAACGCTATTCAGAACCCTCAAGGGAAAGAGAAGGTCTCTGGATCAGACAACAGAACAACAGGCGCTGTGGCTACGCCAGGCCCCATGACAGGCACTGCAGCTACGCCAGAGAACCAACCCATGCCAGTATCAGTTGCCTCTATACAGAAGAAAAAATACACAAGAAAATCAACTCATTTAGTAAGAGCTGATGATGAACCAGGGCCATCACAAGAAAAGAAGGAGGAAGAGGCAGAACCCACAAATGAGACGGTAACCACGCAATCCCTGTCCCTGAGTGAGTTGCAAGATATGCGAAAAGATTTCAGCTGTCGTCCAGGCGAGCACATCATCACCTGGCTGCTCTGATGCTGGGATAATGGGGCCAGTAGCCTGGAATTAGAGGGTAGGGAAGCCAAGCAGCTGGGATCCCTTTCTAGGGAAGGGGGCATTGACAAAGTGACTGGAAAAGGGGCAAAAGCCCTCAGCCTCTGGAGGCGACTCCTGTCAGGTGTAGAAGGAAAGGTATCCCTTCAAGGAAGATGTTATATGTCAGCCAGGCATGTGGACCACCACGAAGAGAGGTATCCAGTACCTGAGGGAATTAGCCATGCTGGAAGTGATTTATAATGACCTGAAAAACAAGCAGTTATCCAAAGATCCAGATGAAGTCCAGTATACCTGGAATCGACTGCCCCAGGGGTGGAAACACAGCCCCACCATTTGCCATGGACTGATCCAGACTGCACTGGAACAGGGTGGAGCTCCAGAACACCTGCAACACATTGATGACATCATCGCATGGGGCAATACAGCAGAAGAGGTTTTTGAGAAAGGGAAGAAAATAGTCCAAATCCTTCTGGAGGCTGGCTTTGCCATAAAACAAAGTAAGGTCAAGGGACCTGCACAGGAGATCCAGTTTTTAGGAATAAAATGGCAAGATGGGTGTCATCAGATCCCAATGGATGTAATCAACAAAATAACAGCCATGTCTCCACCAACCAGCAAAAAGGAAACACAAGCTTTCTTGGGCATTGTGGCTTTTTGGAGAATGCATATTCCAAATTACAGTCTGATTGTAAGCCCTCTCTATCAAGTGACCCAAAAGAAGAATGATTTCAAATGGGGTCCTGAGCAACGACAAGCCTTTGAACAAATTAAACAGGAGATAGTTCATGCAGTAGCCCTTGGGCCAGTCTGGGCAGGACAAGATGTGAAAAATGTATTCTACACTGCAGCCGGGGAGAATGGCCCTACCTGGAGCCTCTGGCAGAAAGCACCAGGGGAGACTCGAGGTCGACCCCTGGGGTTTTGGAGTCAGGGATACAGAGGATCTGACGCTGGCTATACTCCAACTGAAAAAGAGATATTGGCAGCCTATGAAGGGGTTCGAGCCACTTCGGAAGTGGTTGGTACTGAAGCACAGCTCCTCCTGGCACCCCGACTGTGAGTGCTGGGCTGGATGTTCAAAGGGAGGATCCCCTGTACACATCATGCAACTGATGCTACATGGAGTAAGTGGGTCGCACAATTCACACAACAGGCTTGAATAGGAAACCCCATTTGCCCAGGAATCTTGGAAGTGATCATGGATTGGCCAGAAGGCAAAGATTTTGGAATATCACCAGAGGAGGAGGTGACGCATGCTGAGGAGGCCCCACTGTATAATAAACTGCCAGAAAATGAGAAGCAATATGCCCTGTTCACTGATGGGTCCTGTCGTCTTGTGGGGAAACATCGGAGGTGGAAAGCTGCTGTATGGAGTCCTACACGACAAGTTGCAGAAACTGCTGATGGAGAAGGTGAATCAAGTCAGTTTGCAGAGGTGAAAGCCATCCAGCTGGCTTTAGATATTGCCGAATGAGAAAAGTGGCCAATGCTCTATCTCTATACTGACTCATGGATGGTGGCAAATGCCCTGTGGTGGTGGTTACGGCAATGGAAGCAGAGCAACTGGCATCACAGAGGCAAACCCATCTGGGCTGCCGCATTGTGGCAAGATATTGCTGCCCGGATAGAGAACCTGGTTGTAAAAGTACGTCACGTCGATGCTCACGTACCCAAGAGCTGTCCACTGAAGAACATCAAACCAACCAGCAGGTGGATCAGGCTGCGAAGATTGAAGTGGCTCGGGTGGGTCTGGACTGGCAACATAAGGGTGAATTATTTCTAGCTCAGTGGGCCCATGACACCTCAGGCCATCAAGGAAGAGATGCAACATAGAGATGGGCTCGTGATCGAGGGGTGGACTTGACCATGGACACTATTGCACAGGTTATCCATGAATGCGAAACATGTGCTGCCAATCAAGCAAGCCGAGCGGTTCAAGCCTCTCTGATATGGAGGACGATGGCTGAAATATCAATATGGGGAGGCCTGGCAGATTGATTATATATCACACTCCCACAAACCCGCCAAGACAAGCGCCATGTGCTTACAATGGTGGAAGCAACCACTGGATGGCTGGAAACATATCCTGTGCCCCATGCCACCACCCGGAACACTATCCTGGGCCTTGAAAAGCAAGTCCTATGGCGACATGGCACCCCAGAAAGAATTGAGTCAGACAACGGGGCTCATTTCCGAAACAGCCTCATAGACACCTGGGCCAAAGAGCATGGCATTGAGTTCATGGCATATCACATCCCCTATCATGCACCAGCCTCCGGGAAAATCGAACGATACAATGGACTGTTAAAGACTACACTGAGAGCAATGGGTGGTGGGACATTCAAACACTGGGATACACATTTAGCATAAGCCACTTGGCTAGTTAACACTAAAGGCTCTGCCAGTAGACCCGGCCCTGCCCAGTCAAAACTTTTACGTACTGTAGAGGGGGATAAAGTCCCTGCAGTGCACATAAAAAAGATGCTGGGGAAGATAGTCTGGGTTACTCCTGCCTCAGGCAGAGATAAACCCATTCGTGGGCCTGCTTTTGCTCGAGGACCTGTACATGGTTTCAAGATAATCTAAACCGACAACAATGTGCCATTTATTCATTTAAATGGAAATGGTTAATTAAAACTCATTACTAGTATTTTTTTATGACAGCGTTGATTAAGAGTGGTTAAAGTAACATTGGTTTCATCTACTGATCTTGTCACTGTTTTAATTATTGCTTATCTTAATTTTCTATGTGGTTGCAAAGACGTTTGATATTTTATCAAAATAAAGGTTTTGTGAGAGTGCGTTAATAGGGCAAAGTTTCTTGCTTTTTACAAACTAATGCATGTAGGAATGAACTCTGTGGAACTCCACTGTTAATACATTGAATCTAATCTGTGCCTTTGGATGTAGCCGAGATCTGTAAGTTTCTCTTCTAATTTTCATTGAAATAAGGGCTTTTTTGCTAGTCTTTCTAATGTGGTTTCCTCTTTTTCATGACAAGATGTGAGTCTTGGTACAGCTTTTAGACTCAAGCACTTTCTGTGAAATTAGTGGCTGACTTTCAGTGCACATTTCACAGCTGATTTCAAAGGATTTGAAGCAACCTGTGCCACATTGAACTGAATTACAGCTAAATTCAACCTACCTGCAATCTGCTAGATATTGATTATTACATATTAATAGTAAATCCAAAAAGAACTTCGTCAGATCGATGAAGGCTAACTGGGGAGGTCCCAGTTGACTGGAGGTTAGCAAATGTGATGATACCCATCTACAAGAAGGGCCGGAAGGAGGATCCAGGGAACTACAGGCCTGTCAGCCTGACCTCGGCGCCAGGGAAAGGTCATGGAGCAGATCATCTTGAGTGCCATTATGTGGCACATAAGGGACAACTAGGGGAATCAGGCTCAGCCAGCATGGGTTTATGAAAGGCAGGTCTTGCTTGACTAACCTGATTTCCTTCTATGACAAGGCGACCCGCTTAGTGGATGAGGGGAAGGCTGTGGATGTTGTCTACCTGGACTTTAGTAAAGCCCTTGACATCGTTTTCCACAGCATTCTCCTGGAGAAACTGGCTGCTCATGGCTTGGATAAGTGCACTCTCTGCTGGGTAAAAAACTGGCTGGGCCCAAAGAGTGGTGGTGAATGGAGTTAAATCCAGTTGGCGGCCGGTCACAAGTGGTGTTCTCCAGGGCTCAGTAGTGGGGCCAGTTCTGTTTAATATCTTTATTGATGATCTGGACGAGGGGATCGAGTGCACCCTTAGTAAGTTTGCAGATGACACCAAGGTGGGTGGGAGTGTCGATCTGCTGAAGGGTAGGAAGGCCCTACAGAGGGATCTGGACAGGCTGGATCGTTGGGCCGGGGCCAACTGCATGAGATTCAACAAGGCTAAGTGCCGGGTCCTGCACTTGGGTCACAACAACCCCATACAACACTACAGGCTTGGGGAAGAGTGGCTGGAGAGCTGCCTGGCAGAAAAGGACCTGGGGGTGTTGGTTGACAGCCGCCTGAATGTGGGATATCTGAAAAGCCAAGGACATGTAGTGAGCAACCCAGACTCAGACTATGTGGATTTAATCTGCATTTAAAGCAAGAGGAATTCAAGGATGCTGCGAAGGTCGACTGCGGTTTGGAAGACATGAAACAAGCAGATTAAGAGGAAGAAACTATTGGCTTGCAATGTTGAAAACAAGATATGGGAGAAGCGGGCGGTGCGTGTGAACTATTGTTATGAACGAATCAGAATATCGCTAGTAGCGCATGAACAGCATATTGCCAAACAGAGTTAACCAATTAGCGATAAGTTTATGCATGATTAGGAAGGCAAGAAACTATATTAACTAAGCTGTGTATGTAATAAACCGACATTTTGCTTGATCATATTGATCGTGTGCTGTGTCCGTGACTTCCGCGTCAGCAGGTGGCGCCTGAACAGGGACCCTCAGATCGGAGTTGGATTTTCTGAGGAAACCGAGAACGGAGGGGGCGGAAGCCGGCCGAAGGTGAGTGCTGCCCCGGCACTCGGGAAACGCTAGCGCGAAAGGTGGAATCTCACCCTGATCAGGTGAGCGGCCAGGGAGGAGATGAGGGCTACCATGACAAAAGAAGAGTCAGCGGTGGTTAAGCTCCTCCAACATATCCTCTCAACGAGAGGTATAAGTTGTGACTCGTCTACTCTGAAAGCATTATTGCTCTGGGCAAAAGGAAAGGATTTGATCCCCACGGTTGGAGTTGCCTTTGATGCTATGACATGGGAGAAAATAGGGGCAGAACTGTGGGAAGAAATAAGTAAAGGATCCAAAGAGACGAGCAAATTCCCCACTGTGTGGAGACTGATTAATGAAACTTTAAAAAGCATGGGGGGGGAGCAGTAGTCGCTGCATCGGCATTCGCGGCTTTGACTCCAGGTGATGGGCCCACCTCTGCAACCAGTATGTTGTTTTCGGGTCCGACAATCCCTGCAGCGACCCCAGCCCACGTTGCAGGAGGGGTCCGGATCCTAGCAGGGACTGCAACTGCAGCTCCCACCACCACCGAAGTGCAGTCACCAGAAAAAACCGCTGTGGAGGCTACTCCACCATCGCCCGATGTACCACAGTCGGATCGCCCTCCGAGTTATGATGAGGCCGATTGTTAAGTCCCGATCTGATTGTCAGGCTCGGGGAAGGTTTGTAATGATCCCAAGGGCGAAATTAAGACACAAATGAGGTCATATGCTGCCAATCAGACGTTTTATTGGGTAAATATAAAAGAGTAAAGCGATAGGAAAGGCAGGAAATATTAGGAGGAAATTAAGCAAGCATCCAGAGAGAGAGAAGCAAAGAATAGTCACCACCATGGATCCAGCAGCGTCCCGTTGGTCCTGTCTTCAGTTTTTCGGTGGTGGATGGCCACACTCAGGTTTCGTTGTGCCGTCTTTTATCTGGTGTTGGAGAGGGAGTTTGCCCTCTCGTTTCTGTTTGGTTACCCAGGGCAACATCACGTACCCAACACATGCACATCTACTGGTGGGGCAAGCGGCCTGACCAGATACCAGTTGGTGTCCTATTCTTGGTGGTGCCCGATAAGCCAAAGAATGGCCTGCTGCTTCAGCAAGTTTGCACAGGTTTCCTTGCAAGACGGTGCTACCTGATAAGCCAAAGAATGGCCTGCTGCTTCAGCAAGTTTGCACAGGCTTCCTTGCAAGACGGTGCTACCTGATAAGCCAAAGAATGGCCTGCTGCTTCAGCAAGTTTGCAAAAGTTTCCTTGCCAGATGGTGGTACTTGATAAGCCAAAGAGTGGTCTGCCCTCGGGTCTTGTCAGACAAAAGAGTGGTCTACTGTCCGGTCTTATCAGATAAACACACACAAGCAAGCTTTGAGACAATTGTTCTTAACACTTCAGTCTCTTACACCACCCCGTGGCTCAAAGATTGCTGTCTTGACTCGCAGATCTCTGCCTTCATGGCCCATGGTGGTGATAGAGGGAGAGGATAGTAAGGTAAGAAGAGAGCATTTGTTTACACAATTTTTACAACTAAAGGTTTTGGTTGGTACACTGCACGGATATACTTAACACTGTCTGGTGATGGGGCAGCAACAAATTGCATGTTAGTCACAACATGTTGAATTAATTGAACAAAACATGGAATGATACATGGTAAAAATAATAGCATTGCTAAACCACACAATATATAGAACAAGATACGCTTAACCCAAGGGGTACCTGGAAGCCATGAAAAGGGATCAAATTCCCAACCTTTCCAGGTCTGAACAGGAACATGGGCTAATTTTCTTATTCCAGAGGTTATTTGTTTAACAACTTGACCGTTATCATCAATTTTTAAACAGCAATTAGAATCATTTAATTTACCACAAACACCTCCTTCTTCAGCTAGCAGGTAGTCGAGAACCATACGATGTTGCAAAATTGCCGTTCGCATTTGTGTGGTTTGATCTGCCAATAGGTCCAAGGCATGAGCGGTTTCATTGGTAATAATTTCTAAAATGGCTTGTAGTCGAATAATGCGATTTAAATTATAAACAGGTTCTCGAGCACCGTTAATCACTTCATTGGGGTTCCAGGTGGCAGGCCCATAGTGTTGGATAATTCGTTCTGGGGGCCACTCATCCTTTCCCCACGATTGGCTACTACCACCTGCTATAGCAGTATTAATAGATCGTTTGCTTCGTGTAAGATCATCATACAACTTAACACCTAAATTATTATCATCATTCTTGGGAAGCAGAAAAAACAGGGGACGAATTATTCCAACATAACATATTCCAGACCACTTTGCTGGTAACACTTTGTATGCATGGTGACCACACACCCAGTAGTGACCCTTAAAGGCTCGATGGCCATTAGCAAAAGGTCCTTTCCATTCTTTTGCTGATTTACCAGCATGTCCATTGGATTGGAAATATGTAGTGTTTTTTGACCCAAAAGGATTACCATTTACATTACAATTCCAAGTGTTTGAATCATTCCTACACCACTTACACCTCCATGCTCCCGAATAGGGACTCCAGGTACAGTTGATGCCAGCGGCTTCCTCAAAGATAGTATTGTTTGTAGGAGACCAGAAATAAGGGAATCCCAACCCATATCTAGATGGGTCATACCACCCCCAGTGGACATGGCGGCCAAGTTTTGCCCTGCGATAGGTCCAGGTACAATTACTTATTCCTACAAAGATACCATTCTTTTGAGTTCGATTTAAACAAAACTGTCCCTGAGCTGGATATTGTATGGGCCAGGGTGGTGGTGACTTTTCTTCCCAATAGGTATTGGTTTTTACTTCGCTGTAATTGCTCACCAGCCATTCAGGCGAAAGGGGGACGGAGATCCATGGCCAGCTTTCCAGGCCAAATGGTCCTCCACACACCAACAATTTGTGAGATTAAATGCTTGAGCCACAGAATGACCTAGAGTCACGAACTTGTTTTCCCATTCTTGGTTAACACTTAGGGAGCCAAAGCTTCCCCTGGAACCAAGGGTGAAGAAAACTATCGTCCAAAATAATTTCTGTGATGACGTACAATACATCCTAAAAATACCAACAAAGCAAATGAGCAGAATAAGAATTTGCGTGGGGGTCTTCAGTCGCAATTCAGGATATTGTTTTCCACAAGGTTTACCTGCAATAAAAAAAAAGAAACATTCTCGGCTCGTTTTTTTTTTGGAACCGGAGGTAAAAGGTTACTATTAAAAGGATGGGAAGATCCATCGAGTGTTGATTTTGTATTCCTTCCCATGGGCATCTTTTGCTTTCCAGGTATATTTGCTTAAGGGGGTTTCAAGCACTAATGGGACATTTCCCACAGTAGGGAGGTCCACTAAAACAGGTTGGCCAGGAAAATGGGAGGGATTTTTAGGGTGGTCAGGGCCTGTAGGGGCTGGAACTATGGTTGGGGCTTCTGGGCAGAATGCTGTAAGTTTTGGACATCCATTTATTCCCCATCGGGTGTTAACATGGTAAACAGCTTTTTGCAAGCGCTCTGCCCATCCAGGTCCATGGGGTCTGAGGAAGCGTTTGAGAAGACCATTAGTTCTTTCCACTATCCCATTAGCCTGTGGGTAATAGGGAGTGTGAAAAATCCATGCAATTCCTTCTCCAGCTGCCCAATCTTGGACAGTTTTGGCAGTGAAGTGAGTGCCATTATCTGATTGAATCGACTGGGGCTTGGGAAAGGTGCTAAACCACCATTTTAAAGCTATTACTGTATTTTCCCCGGTTGCCCGAGCAAATGCTTTTGCTTGCACCAGCCCTGATATTATTTCTGCTCCTACCAGGACATAATGTTTTCCCTCAGATTTTCGAAAAGGACCAATGTAATCCACTTGCCAAGCTTCCCAAAGCTTTTTCCCTTGTCTAAGGTGTAGGGGGGGTTTCTTCTAAGGGATGTCTGTCTAAGCGACTGCGGCATTGGCACAGGCTGAAATGCAGGTATGACAGTTTTCTCGAGTGACTGGCCAGCCTTTAACTTGAGCTTCCCGGTAAAGATCTTTGGCTCCAGTATGTCCCCTTTTTAGGTGCAGCCATTCTAAAAGTCGTTCCCAATCTTCTGTCACTGGTTCATTCTGCAAAGGGGCGAGTCGGGCTAACTCGTCGACTCTGCTATTCCATTGACTGGTTGGGGTGTCATCAGTTTGGTGAGAGGCTACCCACGCTACAGCAAAGTCTCCTTGTCTAGCAATAGCCAAAATGTCCTGCCACTTTTCCTTTTGCCACATGGGTATTCTGTTGACTTCCCACCCATTTTGTTCCCAAAACGGGAGCCACTCTGTGCATCCTTTAAAAACAGCAAAAGAGTCAGTGTAGATATAGACTGGAGAAGTAGATTGAGCTTCATTTTGAAAAACACTCCACACAGCCACCAATTCTCCTACTTGTGCACTGCCTTCTCCTTCAGTAATTATTTTTTGGTCAGTTTTTATTTGTAGAGCAACAGCACGATATTTCCAAATTTTACCCTCTCGCTTAGCAGAGGCATCAGTAAACCAGACATTTTGTAATTGTTCTGAAAATGGGGGGGCTACTTGCACAACAGCAGGAAGGTCATTCTCCTCTTGGTTTGGAACTATTTCCTCTTGGATGACTAGATTTTTAGCAGCACCTTCAGATACTTTAAAGATGTCACAATAATGTTCTATTTGTGCATACCATTTCCGCACTGAAGCTCTTTGTGCCACCCCATCAGGGGGAGGTGTCCCGGTTAAAACAGCTTTAATGACCTTGAAAGGACCTCTAAGCACTATGGTTTGTCGACGAATGGTGCGCTCTGCCTCTCGTAAGGCTAAGCTGACCACAAATAGTCCCTTTTCCCATATAGTATATCGCTTTTCTGCGTCCTTAAAACTGCGGGAATAAACTCCAATGGGTCGAGTGGGTCCTTCGGGGCCTTTTTGCCAGAAGTGTATCGATAAACCCGACTGGGCAAATCCCCATTCAATCTGAACTGGGTCAGTAGGATGGATTGGGCCAAGAGCCTGGTAATTAGCTGCCTCAAGTACCAAAAGCTGTAAAGCCTCTTCGTGGACTGGAGTCCAGTCCCACGACATACCTTTTCGCAATAAATCATATAAGGGCCTAGCAATAATAGAAAAGTTTGGAATGTGTTTTCTCCAAAATACAAGTATTCCTAACACATGCTGCAATTCCTTCTTTGACTCAGGCATTTTTATCTGATCTAGTGTGGAGAGGGTATCCTGAGGAATACATGTCATTCCTCCTTTCCACCAAATCCCTAGAAATTTAACTTCATTTGAAGGAGTCTGGATTTTCTCAGGTGGGATCTTTAACCCTAGGCTTTCTAAATGAATGATAATGTTATCCTGTGTTGTCTGGACTTTTTCTGTTTGACTCCCTGCAATTAGCACATCATCAATGTACTGATAAACTTTAACTCCTTCCTCTGATGGGATTAGTTCTAATTCTCGTGCTAAAGCATGGTGGGCTAATGTGGGGGAATGTTTATATCCTTGAGGGAGCCGTGTAAAAGTAAACTGTTGCCCCTCCCAGGTAAAAGCAAAACGATCTTGGTCCTGCGGTTGCAGAGGGACCATAAAGAACATATCTTTAACATCAATAGTTGCCATAATAGGATGTGCTTGTTCCTGAATAGTGGCTATGAGTTCGGCAATGTTTGGTACAGCAGCTGTTAACGGGCCCGTGTTTGCATTGAGCCTTCAGTAATCGACTGTTAGTCTCCACTTCCCATTTGGTTTTCTGACTGGCCATACAGGAGAATTAAAGGGAGAGTGAGTAGAAACTACAACCCCCTGTTCCTTTAATTCCTCCAGTACTGGGGAAATCCCCTCTCGTGCCCCCAGGGGCAAGGGATAGGGTTTAACATTTGTTAATCTTGAAGGGGGAAGTAAAGGTGCAGCTTGTAAAAGCCCTATATTTATCAGTGGCACACCAAAAGACCAGCTTCCCCCTTTATTGTCTGTCCACACTTTACCCTTCAGGACATCAAGCCCTAAAAGATTAAGCGGGAGTGGCCCCACAACCATTTCCACTGGAGCGGCTGTCTCCTCCCCTGGTAGCTGTAAGTTGACCATAGCCAGTGCCTGTGCTTGAACATTACCGAACGCATCTGCCACAAACAAACGTCGCTTAGACAATGATATACCTCCGCGCGCTGCATCTTCTGTCTTGATGGCTGAAATTTGAGCACCAGTATCCACTAAAAATGTAATGGGTACTCGTCTAAATCCTACAAGGCAGGTGATTAATAAATCACCTCGATGACCTATAGTGAGCTGTCTAATATACACCCACCCTTCGCACCCCCGCTCACTACAAAGGGGCGAAGCAATTAGTTTCCCGTCAACTTTTGCGGGGCAGTCGAGTCAGTCAAATTAATTAGGGGTGGGGGTGCACTAGGAACCGGACTCTCAAACATTTTTACTTTGGCTACTGGCTTTTCCGGCCACTCTAAAACTAATTTTTCAAGCCTATCAGTTGGTAACCCGTCCATAAGATCTTGAGGAACACCTTTCTGACACCCTATGGTCCATAAGCTAACACGCTTGTTTGAGATGTTTCTTCCGCCAGAAAGTTTAACGAAGGACACTCTTTTTTCATTTTCAAGATGTGAGGGAGGCTTTATTTCAGTACGTCTTAAATCCTTCAGGACTGATTTTGGGGACGGGGTGCTAATCGGGCCATATTTTCGCCCGTAATTGATTAATTCTTGAGCAACCTCACCCCAAGTCCATATTTTAAAATTTTGGTTCCTGTGATCAGAAGTCGCCAGTCCAGCTAGTGCGGTTGAGACCTTTTCGCCCTGGGACATAGCGTTAATTGTACTTTGTAATTGTATGCCCAGAGGTTTTAAAAACTCAGGGAGGCCCCTTATCAGGGGGGTCATTCGTTCAGGGTCCACCGGCATCATCATCGGGGACTCCTGTTTGAGCTTTAGCTCACGATCATACATCATTTGCAAACATGCCGCTTTCTGTATATTTTCTACCAATTGATCAATTGATCCTGTGATAGCAAGAGGGTCTCCTCGTTCCAAGGGATTGAGGCCTCTAGCCCAGTAAGCTGCCCTTTGGGTTAGGGACCAGAGAGCGCGGTGATCACCGGTAGTTAAAAACACTCCGGGCCCCCAATATCCTTCAGCTTCTTTTTCACTTAGTAATATTTGGTCCCCACCTGACAATGACACCCTCCATACATATTCTGTTTCTGATTCCTTAGGGGTACGGCCAAACTCCCTTTTTAATTTAGCTAATTCTGTAGTGGTATACGGCACTTCTTTTGTAGTAATTTGAGGGGAGTCATCCTGGTCATTGTCATACGTGAATTCAGTTTTAACCAAAGGTCAGAGAGAGTAAGGAGGCATCTCTAATTTGTCTAATCTTAATTTCATCTCTTCTAACTCCTCGCAAGGATATACAATTTTCTTTTTGGGGGGCGAATGGCTGTCACCACTCTCGCCCGTGAGGAGTGGATGTTTAAGAGCAGATTGCAGATAGTCTGCCTGGGCTCTCTCCTGCTCTAATTGCTCTTTTAAGTTTTCAATTTGTCCTTGCAAAGATTGGACAAGGGCTTGTAAGCACTGTATGGTCTGAGACTCGGCACTACGCTGCCGGTCTCTTGCCTCCACAGCTACAACTAAACTGGCACCCAAAACGGCGCATATAATTGATTTTCCTTTTCCGGCCCGAAGTTTAGCGTCCTTTTGCAGGGCGCTGATTCGGTCGGTAATACTCTGCAGATTATACCAATTATCTCGTGCCCAATCAATACCTTGTGCTGAAGGGCATGCATTATGTTTTTCCAAAAAGTTATACAGCACCTCCCTGTCCACAGGGATAGTGTTATCATCACCCATTTTCTACAACAGCACACTTCAAGCAGGTTTAGTATTCAACAAGTGAGGGTGGTTTTCTCAGGGAGGCAACACGTAAGTGTTAATTTTCACAAAAGTTTCACCCTCTACTTCCCTGAGAGGTACGCACGTAAGACAAGGTAGTTCAATATTCAAAGCAAGTTCAACATTCAAAAAGGTGAGGGTGGTCATCCCAGGGAGGCAACACGTAAGAGTTAATTTTCACAAAGGTTTCACCCTCTCTGAGAGGTGCACACGTAAGACAAGCAAGTTCAATATTCAAAGCAAGTTCAGCATTCAAAAAGGTGAGGGTGGTCGTCCCAGGGAGGCAACACGTAAGAGTTAATTTTCACAAAGGTTTCACCCTCTACTTCCCTGAGAGGTGCACACGTAAGACAAACAAGTTTAAAGGTGAGACAAATAAGAGGTGCGGCACTTTCACTCCAAGGGATCCTGTCCGTGACGCCAATAAAATGTTAAGTCCCGATCTGATTGTCAGGCTCGGGGAAGGTTTGTAATGATCCCAAGGGCGAAATTAAGACACAAATGAGGTCATATGCTGCCAATCAGACGTTTTATTGGGTAAATATAAAAGAGTAAAGCGATAGGAAAGGCAGGAAATATTAGGAGGAAATTAAGCAAGCATCCAGAGAGAGAGAAGCAAAGAATAGTCACCACCATGGATCCAGCAGCATCCCGTTGGTCCTGTCTTCAGTTTTTCGGTGGTGGATGGCCACACTCAGGTTTCGTTGTGCCGTCTTTTATCTGGTGTTGGAGAGGGAGTTTGCCCTCTCGTTTCTGTTTGGTTACCCAGGGCAACATCACGTACCCAACACATGCACATCTACTGGTGGGGCAAGCGGCCTGACCAGATACCAGTTGGTGTCCTATTCTTGGTGGTGCCCGATAAGCCAAAGAATGGCCTGCTGCTTCAGCAAGTTTGCACAGGTTTCCTTGCAAGACGGTGCTACCTGATAAGCCAAAGAATGGCCTGCTGCTTCAGCAAGTTTGCAAAAGTTTCCTTGCCAGATGGTGGTACTTGATAAGCCAAAGAGTGGTCTGCCCTCGGGTCTTGTCAGACAAGAGAGTGGTCTACTGTCCGGTCTTATCAGATAAACACACACAAGCAAGCTTTGAGACAATTGTTCTTAACACTTCAGTCTCTTACACCGATCCACCAAATCGACCTCCCTCACCGGTGGCGACCACCTTACTTTACCCTCCTTTGCCACCAGGTGGCGAAGAGGAGGAGGAAAACAATGGTGTTCTAGAGGAGAAAGCTGAATTACAGGAATTGATAAAAAGACTAGAGACTTTAGAAGCGCGATTGGCGGCCCTGCCAGAAAACCCACCAACGTCACTGTCCGCATTATACCCAGGACGGTCAGCAGCCAACGTTTTTGCTCCAACTAGGACACCGGTGGAAACTGGTGCTTTTCCGTCTTTGCCACCACAACAACCATTGGGGGGGGGGGGGGAGGTATTCGAGCAAGGGATGTTGGTGGGAGGAGTTGGGGATCCGTCAATGCGATGGAAAGGTGTTATCCGAGATGCCATGATAGAGGGACAGGTTTTACCCATGGCTTTTCCTGTTGTAGTTGATAATAACGGGAGAGGTGTATGGGAAGCACTGGACTGGAAAATATTGAAAGAAGCGAAAAGCGCTGTTACTCAATATGGTTTAAAATCACCATATACTCAATCTATATTACAGCACATTTTTTCAGCACAGTTATTAACTCCTTATGATTCTAGAATGATTGCCCAGATGCTATTACCACCATCTCAACAATTACAATTTTTCCAACATTGGCAAACTGCCTGTGATGGGGCAGCTTCAATACCTCGACAACAAGGCGATCCGTTATTCGGAATCCAGGCTCAAATGTTAATGGGCGCAGGGCCTTATACGCGACCTGATTGGCAAGCGCAGTTTGCTACCGAGGCATTGCAATTGAGTCAGGAGTTAGCTTATAAAGCTCTTATTAACGTGCATGATGAGAAAATTAGACCTGCTTTTACCGCTGTAAGGCAGGGACCCACTGAATCGTACGGCAAGTTTATTGATCGTTTGCACGCTGCAATTATGGCTCATCCAGATATGGATGAGGGAATGAAAGTAAAGTTCTTAGATATGCTTGCTTTTGATAACGCTAATGAAAAAACAAAAAGAGCACTCTGTGTGTTGCCAAGAGGATCCAACACAGGACAGTTGCTAGAGGCTGCTGAGCGAATGTTAGAACAAGAAAAGGCTACGGTTATGGCCGCAGCTGTAGGTGCAGCAGTGAAGCCGTTGGTATCAAAAAAGCAAGGGGGAAAAAAGGACAAGAAGTGCTTTAATTGTGGAAAACTAGGCCATTTTAAAAAAGAATGTAGGAGTCCAATTAATACTGAGGGTCGGAAAGAAAAATGGTGTACGAATTGTAAAAAAGATAATCACGACACCCAAGAATGTCGAAAATCGGGAAACACGGCGCGGAGCGCGCCACACCCACGCGTGAAGACACAAGTGCAGGGTGCTTGGACCGCTGCGCAGCCGCCACAGCCGGTAGCGCCAGAGTGGACCTGGCAACAGCAGTAGACATAACCTTAACAACGTCTGAGGTTAAATTAAATGATTCAGATCAACAAGGACCTCTAGGGCAGGGGTTGAATGCATTGCTCATAGGCCGTTCTTCAATATCACAAAAAGGTATATTTATAGTACCAGGACTCATCGATGCGGATTTCTGCGGAACCATAAAGATTATGGTATATACCTTAACGCCACCACTTACAATACCAGCACAGTCTAAAATAGCTCAATTAATACCATTTCATGCGTGTGTCCCTAAAGCGCATTCAATTGTACGTGGGCATGGAGGTTTTAGATCCACAGGAGTACCAAATGTGTTATTAGCAATAGATATTGCCAAGGGAAAACCTGAAGAAAGGGTAACATTAAGACATCCTAATGGACAATCTTTAGTACTGTCAATGTTAATTGACACGGGGGCAGATGTAACTATTGTCCCTATCACAAAATGGCCTCGTCATTGGCCACTGGTACCTGCAGCTACCAGTGTTGTGGGAGTCGGGGGGGCACAATGCACGATGATTAGCAAATTACTGATAGCATTCAATTTTGAAGACGGTGCCACTGTTACCACAAGGCCATATGTAATGCACTTGCCTGTAGCTCTTATAGGTCGGGATATATTATCCCAAATGGGAGCCAAACTTGTAACCCAGCATTTTTAGGAGCGGCCATGGTTGAGCAGCCCATCTTAAAACTCACCTGGACTACGACAACGCCAGTGTGGGTAGACCAGTGGCCGCTGAAACAGGAGAGGCTGCATATTTTACAAAATTTAGTTAAAGAACAACTAGAAGCAGGTCACATTGTGCCTTCCACAAGCCCTTGGAACACACCCGTTTTTACCATCCCGAAAAAATCTGGAAAATGGCGATTGTTGCATGATTTATGAGCGGTGAATGCTGCAATGCAAAATATGGGGGCATTACAGCCAGGATTACCCTCCCCTGTGATGATCCCAGAAAATTGGGACTTACTCATCATTGATTTGAAGGATTGTTTTTTTACTATTCCTTTGCATCCTGAAGATGCAGAAAAATTTGCATTTACAGTACCATCAATCAATAAACAGGAACCGGCAAAAAGATACCATTGGGTGGTACTACCTCAAGGAATGAAAAACTCACCTACTCTGTGTCAAAATTTTGTAGCATGGGCCTTACAACCATTCCGAATGAAACATCCATTTTTACTAGTTTTTCACTATATGGATGATATCTTAATTGCTGGAGAAAAAATGGATGTGGAAGGAACTTTACAAAGGTTAATAGAAACCTTAGAACCGAAAGGTCTTAAAATTGCTCCAGAAAAGGTACAACGGCAAAATCCATGGCAATATTTAGGATGGACAATTACTGGGAGCGCAGTCAGACCACAGAAGATCATACTCCAAACAGACATTAAGACGCTCTCAGATGTTCAAAAACTAATGGGAGATTTACAGTGGGTAAGGTCAGTTAGTGGAATAACTAACGATGATCTAGCTCCCTTGATGCCTCTGTTGGGAGCCTCAACCAGAGCCGATGAACGACGAAGCCTGACGAAGGAACAAGAGCAGGCATTGGATCACATTATAAAAAAGGTTTTGACAACAGTTGTACAAAGAAAAATTAGTGATTTGCCTTTGCAATTTTTAATTGTTAACTCATCACCCAACCGAAAACACTTAATAGGACTGATAATCCAAATAGATAGCCCACGCATCAACATTTTAGAGTGGGTATTTTTATTCTATCAGCCAAAAAATACCGTCTGTACACGGATTGAACTATTAGCTAATATGATCATCAAAGGTAGAAGAAGGATTTGTGATCTGACAGGACAAGAACCTGAAACCCTGTTTGTACCTATAGCACAGAATTATTTAGATTGGCTTTTAGCAACATCAGAAATGTTTCAAATTGCTTTAGCCGAATATCCAGGTACTGTAACCAATAACTATCCTTCCACGAAAATTTTGCCGCTTTTACAAAATCAGGACTTTGAAGACATCCCTTATAGATCAGAAGTACCAGTTGAAGGGCTTACAGTATTTACTGATGCTGGTAGAAAATCGAAACGAGCTGCTATTGCTTGGTATGACAATAATCAATGGAATCATCAACTTCTTACAGGTCATACCGCCGACTCTTTACAAACCCTCGAGCTGAGAGCGGTGTTATGGGCCTTTCAACGCTGGCCCGACAAACCTCTAAATGTAATTTCAGATTCGCTCTACGTAGTAGGAACGGTACAGCGCCTGGAACGCGCTATGATCAAATCACTGAAGAATAACACCTTATATATGTTATTAATACAACTTTTATTTTTATTGAATCAACGCACTAAACACTATTTTGTGACACATATTCGTAGCCATCAATTTGATCAAGGCTTGTCGATTGGAAACAACATAGCCGACAAGTTGGTTGCTACCATCTGGAAAAATCAAAATATTAACCTGTTTGAGCAGGCCCGTTTATCTCATGAATTTTTACATCAATCTGCAAAAGTATTGGCGAAACAATTTGATTTAAAACTATCATCAGATGCCCGAGGCATCGTCCAATCCTGTCCTGCCTGCCAAAAATCAGGATTCGGTTTAGGTCTTGGGGTCAACCCTCGAGGTCTGGGAGCCCTACAGTTATGGCAAATGGATGTCACCCACATCACAGAGTTTGGACAGCAAAAATATGTACATGTTAGCATTGATACTTATTCGCATGCAATCTGGGCCACTGCTCAAACAGGGGAAACAGCCAAACATGTTGTAAAACATATGTGTGCAGCCATCGCTGCTTTGGGGATTCCTCAAGAGATAAAAACAGATAATGGCCCTGCATATATCTCTAAAACATTCGAACATTTCTGCCACTTGTGGGGCATTCGCAGAATCACAGGCATACCACACTCTCCTACAGGACAGGCGATCGTAGAACGCGCACATGCTACGTTAAAATCGCTGTTGCAAAAACAAAAGGGGGGAGAAATAGCCCCTGCTGAACGTCTTGCAAAAGCGATTTATGTTTTAAATTATCTACGGTTAACAGGGGACTGTGAATCTTCTCCAATTGTTATACACCATATGTCATTTCAATCGGGAATACAGAAGATCGATTCAGTATCGGTAAAAGTACGATATCGTGACTTAAAAACTGGAGAATGGAAGGGTCCTGCAGAAATTAAGATGACAGGTCGAGGATATGTTTGTGTTTTGACAGACGAAGGTCTGAGGTGGGTGCCTAGCCGCTGGGTGAAACCATGGAGAGAAGAGTCGGGACCACAACAGGAGTTACCATGATATGTTTTCTCACGTCATTCCTCTCCATCATTGGTAGTGGTCACTCATGGATTTCAGTACAACCACGTACAAATGTTTGGGTAACTCTAGCTAATAAAACAGGGCAAGATTCAATCTGTTTAGCGGCAGCAAATGCAGGCAACCCATTTATGACATGTTTAGTGGGGACTCCGATTGGCGGTAAAGAGTGGGAGTATGTTTGTAACTCCTCCACCATCAGGCATGCATGCAGAGATATAGCTAACGACATCAATGATTTTGAATATTAAAAAACAAACCCACAGATCTTGAAGAAGTATTGAAAAATATTCAAAGGATTGTAAGTCAGATTTAGATTTCTGGACAGCAGATAAAACAATTGTAGAAAGACTAGCTCTTTAGGTTTTAATTCATGGTTAGCTGGGTTAGGCACTTCAGGTTGGGGAAAAGATCTAATTATCCATGGGTTTATATTATTATTGGGATTATTATTAACTATACATATATTAAGATGTGTTTTTAAATATTTCATGAAAGCCGTGGAGCGTATGATGAATGGAGTCTGGATTGCTCAAAAACAAAAAGGGGGATTTGTGGGATATCTGAAAAGCCAAGGACATGTAGCGAGCAACCCAGACTCAGACTATGTGGACTTAATCTGCATTTAAAGCAAGAGGAATTCAAGGATGCTGCGAAGGTCGACTGCGGTTTGGAAGACATGAAACAAGCAGATTAAGAGGAAGAAACTATTGGCTTGCAATGTTGAAAACAAGATATGGGAGAAGCGGGCGTTGCGTGTGAACTATTGTTATGAACGAATCAGAATATCGCTAGTAGCGCATGAACAGCATATTGCCAAACAGAGTTAACCAATTAGCGATAAGTTTATGCATGATTAGGAAGGCAAGAAACTATATTAACTAAGCTGTGTATGTAATAAACCGACATTTTGCTTGATCATATTGATCGTGTGCTGTGTCCGTGACTTCCGTGTCAGCACCTGAACATGAGGCAGCAGTGTGCTCAGGTGGCTAAGAAGGCCAATGGCATCCTGGCCTGTATCAGGAATAGTGTGGCCAGCAGGACCAGGGAGGTGATAGTGCCCCTGTACTCGGCACTGGTGAGACCCCACATCGAGTACTGTGTTCATTTTTGGGCCCCTCACTGCAAGAAGGACATTGAGGTGCTGGTGTGCGTCCGAAGAAGGGCAACGAAGCTGGTGAAGGGTCTAGAATACAAGTCTTATGAGGAGCGGCTGAGGGAGCTGGGGTTGTTTAGTCTGGAGAAGAGGAGGCTGAGGGGAGACCTTATTGCTCTCTACAACTACCTGAAAGGAGGTTGTAGTGAGGGGGGGGTCGGTCCCTTCTCCCTAGTAACAAGGGATAGGACGAGAGGAAACAGCCTCAAGCTGCGCCAGGGGAGGTTTAGATTGGATATTAGGAAAAATTTCTTCACCGAAAGGGTTGTCAAGCATTGGAACAGGCTGCCCAGGGAAGTGGTTGAGTCCCCATCCCTGGAGGTATTTAGAAGATGGTTAGATGTGTTAAGGGAGCAGCAACTGCCCGAGCATTCACACACCATTCAGGGAGTCACACACACACACACCACCCGAGACTTTAACTGCTAGGACCGGAGTCCCTTTGCAGCGGACAGCTCCATTGAGCTGATGGGCACCCCTTTTCGACTCCTTGCTCACACACACACTCACCCTCGGGCACTTCCTCTCCCTTCAGGCTCAACCCCAGGTTTCCCCAAAGCAGAGTCTCCGACATGACGTACGCCAGGCGAATTTATTGAGTGGTACAGCGGTAAAGAGCAGCTCGAGCTGGGTGCCTTCAGGGAGGAACCCCAAACAAAGAAATCCCTGGGCAATTATACTCTTACAATCTAAGTTCCCCTCCCCTCATGGGACGGTTCGGTCCAATAGTAATATTTGGGTCTGGGGTCTTCTTGTTCCTTATTGGATCCTTTCCCTGTCTCCAGGCAGGACATTCCTTTTCTTACCTATCTTGAATAGTTGCAGCTTCTGCCGATGGTTTCGGCTACCTTATCTTCCTGGTTTGCACTGGTTTCAGGGCCTTCCTTCATGTAGCTAGGTAGGAGTTCAGCATACGGTCAGTGTATCTAGGTGAAAGTTCACAGCTTGCAGTCTAAGGCTTCAACAGGTCTTTGGATCCTTATTTGAGCTAAAATGTGACTTCTACAACAGTTGTGGCGCTTAGGGACATGGTTTAGTGGTGGACTTGGCAGTGCTAGGTTAACGGTTGGACTTGATGATCTTAAGGGTCTTTTCCAACCTAAATGATTCTATGATTCTGAGATGATTGTGGGGTTATAAACATACTGGAATGGAGGTGTCTGAACCACCTGCCAGATCTTTAAGGAGATTAAGATAAATTTTAGAAACTAGTAAATCATGGTTAAAAGACATAACAGGCATATTAAAATGACTTGCTGTAATTTGTCTGCCTATGGTGAACTGACCTATTCAGACTTTGAAAGAGTCCTTTGAATTTATTTCTCTTTGGTAAGTATCCAAGAGAATTATCTTGAAAATCTGACGGCTTTTTTTGTTTTAATTCTGTTCTCTAAATGTGTCTTCCTGATGCCAGATTGAGTTGCCCAAAAGGAAGGTTACTTTTACAGCTTGCTAGACAGAAGGGCGGGTGGTTCTGTAGTCAGAAGATAAAACAAAGACTTTGACTACGAGCTGTGGAGGCAATCCATGGTCCAAACATATCATCACACTTTCAGGAAACAACGTTTGTTAACAATAGATAATGCCACCCTCTGTACTCAGAACTAGAATTTTGGTTTTTTTTAAAAAAAAATAAGACTCCTACATTGAACATACAGTACATTAGATGTACAGCCAAAACAA
Source organism: Platalea leucorodia (assembly GCF_965183815.1). Lineage (NCBI taxonomy): Eukaryota > Metazoa > Chordata > Aves > Pelecaniformes > Threskiornithidae > Platalea > Platalea leucorodia. The sequence continues at coordinate 35,463,783 of NC_138859.1, forward strand.
GTACAAAAGATCAGTCACTACTGCCCAGTACAAGGGCGAGGTGGCAGAACGAACATAAGGACTAAAGCTAACTGGCATCTGTGTCCCTGCGTGATGTGTGAACGTGAGTTGTCAGCCCCTTCTATTGCATAGAGAGACATCAGCCGTACATCAGCACCGTACGCTCCATATCAGCACCATACATCACATGTCAGTGCCATATGTCTTGTCAGTGCATGGCCTGGTCAACCTTAGGGGCTGTTCTCTATGCCTGAATATGACTATGTGACAGGCTACGAGCAACAAGTCAGACTCCTCAGTGCATACTCCTTAAGAAATATTGCTTAACTGGAAGACCTCAGTAAAACCAGAAATAGTTGCAAATGTCTGACAAAGATGTCAGCTCAGCAGAGACCAAGCTGCAAAGTGCAAGCATAGATAGGAGCCCAGCCCTGGCCAAGGGCAGAAGGATTCCCAGGGCAGTATTCCTTTAATCCACTCAGAAATTTCTGGTAAAGATAAAAACAGATAGTATGGGGGAGCTCGTCTGGTACAAGAAGCCAGTGTTTGGAAATTGTGAAGTAATGTGAAAGGGGACACCTCACAGGCACCTAGAGATTTGTGTTGAGGTGGGACAGGTTAAGAGAGACAAGACTAGATTTCTCCTACTGAAGGAAAGTGGAATCTCAAATGCTGTGCTGAAAACAACTGAAACCTGTAGTAAACTCCACCACAAGCTGCTGAATACAAGCTCCTCTCAGTCTTATAAAAATGCATTTCTAGCTTAATTTTGCCAGAGCTCTGTGAGTGTCTGTTATTGTAAAACTGTAACGTACCTGGAGCTACTTTCTGTGGCTTTCCTGTTTTCAGCTCAGTTCTGAGAACCAGCCCAGCAATAGTTTCAGCAGTGACTGACACTAGTGGTCACCTTGTTTAGCCAACTCACCCTTTCCTGGACCTTCACCTACCCCCAGCTGCAGAACCGGTCATCCTTCCACCATGTGCTTTCACGGTTGCTAATAAAATGCAGAATTGCAGGGCATTTGCCTTGCTGCAAAATTCCTACCACACTCCCTGGCCCAGACTGCCCGTCACCCAGAGGGGATGATGAGCAGGCACTCTCTCAAGACACAGGGATTTCAGCTACTATCACAAAGGAGAGGTTTATCACCTTGGGTTTTCTTGGGTGGGTTGACTGCCCACAAAGCAGTCAATTATAATTACATTCAGTTTCAAGAACCAGATTGATGGATGTTTGTGAATACTGGATGCAAGTACTGCTGGATGTGAACATTCAACCATGTGCCTGTTATACAAAAAGACAAGGCACTGATCTACGCATGTACATGCAATCATGAGCATGCAGGCATTTCTCTGTGTTATAAAAGCAACCTGTTTACTGCAAGCAAGACAAGGTCTGATATTATGTGTGTGTGGCCATGTGTGTGTATGCATCTAGAACCCAGGTGTACATGTACTGCCAGTCTCCAATCCTCATACAGCAACTCACAGGGAATGTACATGGATACAGATACCAGCTAGGGAGTTTCGCCCGGAGAGCAGACAGTAACCTCCAAATTGCAACTGTCAACATGTACTGTAGACTGCAGTATAACAATATCCCTTTAGTGCAGATATCCCTCTCACTAGGTTATATTGGCTTATCCTGTGCATCCCCACAGCAGACACTTAAGGAGTGTCATGTCAAATGAAAAACTCCACTGGTCTGAGAGCAATCCCTTAATGTAAAATGGAGAACAGTTATAGACATCAGGATTTCTTAAATCATGATAGTCCTTATAGTGCACCCTGTAAGCACAACCAGAGAGAAATAGCGTATAAAAAAAAAATCTCCTGAGACTATTACCATTTTCAATGTCTTTTTAGGTGGGCAATTTTTGCTTGTTTCCCTCCACTGCCCAAGAGCTTAGTAGTTTTGCACATATAATTAGTTTAATGACCTAAGTAGTAAGTACCGGAGGACCAAAATCCTAGTCAGAAATGACTGAATTTTTCCCATTTCTGCCTGTGCAGAGTGGGGGAGTCCCAGGGGGCTGGACAGGGACAGTCAGGCCTGGTGGTGCCCTGGGGGCCTAGCAGTAATGCCCTTCCACCTGCTACATTGCCCATAAAAGAAAAGAAAAATGCTGTAAATGAAGTAACGACATTACAGGAGATCACACACACACAGCCTAATATCTAAACTGTAATTAACCTGTTAGGTTATGGTTTCCAGACTGTATCACCATCAGTGACTGAGATACAGCTACTGCTCAGCATGAAGAGTGAGTGAAATCTTTGCCTTTGAGAGGTTAAACACCAATGTCATTGGGCTGCGGGGTGTGAAAAGTCTCTTGTGGTATAGGAAGAAGGATATCCTTGCTGTCATTTACCTTACAAAGGTAAAAGGGACTAATTTCTGTTTGCAACATTCTCTGAAATGACCAGCTGAAAAGTGTTAACAGCAGTATATTATTCTTTCCAATTTTATATAGTTTTCCTTTTTCTTCCCCAGTTTTTTTCAATTTCTGTCTGTGTTCCAGGCCTGAGCCAGTTCTCACTGGCATCTTTTAAGATCTTTCCATGACCTTCAGTGAGAATTTGATCAAGCCCCCATAAACCATATAGGCAGGTTTATGACAGATTAACCATGACAGATTACCAACACGGTTTTGCAATGTCCGTTTGCTCCTTTATCTGCATAGCCTTTATGAGACAGTGCTTTGCTCTGCTCAGCGCAGCGATATGGCTGCTGGTCAATAATCAAGGTTGATGTGTTGGAGTTATTTATTCATACCTCTGCAACGTCCCAAAGTTTACAGTATTCAGTACATATTAATGCAATAACCAAATAAGCAGAGAAACCCTGCAGATGGTCACTTCCAAACTGTTGGCAAAAAAAGACCTCGAGAATATTTGGAAGATAATGGGAATACAACAAGCTAACCACAGGCTTCTTCAGAAACACAACAGATACTTCTGTTAGTAGAAGTCTGTTGAAATCCGTAGCAAAATTCCTGTTTGTTTTGATAGATGTTAGATAGGCAGTGTATTAGAGAAGTATAATTACTCCCATTACAATCTGTTCTGTCTTAGTAAACTAGAAAGGAACCGATTCGCAGATTCTTTGAGACTGAGTTAAGGTGAAACGACACACAAGGTCCAAGCAGTAAACACACAATTTATTTGATGCACAACCCAACAGCAAATTACAGTCTCTTTAAGTCTTACAATGTTAAAAGAAAATATGTTGACCCTTTTAATAATTATATCTAATAAGGCACTCTCACAAGCTATACGGCTTTATATAAACACCGACTTTAAACTGGGGTAAGGCAACAAGAGGGGAGAGATGGATATCACCAGTCCTGGTCCCAGCGTTGGACCTGCCAACGAGGGTGCTCCACGTGGAAAAAGAAAGCAAGTGAGCCAGCGGGCCCCTATTTATAGGGTCCAGCCCCAGCCCCTGGAACCTTCTCTCGGCCCAGTTCCAGGAGTGGTTGAGGCATCTGTCAGTCAAGAGAAGTGACACCAGGCCCCTCCCCATAACTTGACTCTGTTTCCTGGACCTTTCTCTCGAGGCATGGTCTGGGCTCACGTTACAGGGGCTTGTCCCTTACATAATCAATATTTATACTTTTTTCAACAGACCATTCATTGAAAGGGTGATATCATGAACCAAGCTGTGAGAAGAGATGATTTTGTTGATTTGATCACACAAAAAAACTAGGGAAAGTAACCTAGGGAAAAAAAATGGAAGATAATTGGAAAAATGTTTATCTGTTTAATACTTTAACTTTCTGAAAATGAATTTAGCTAAATAAATATTTAGTAATGAAAATTGAAATATTTGGTTTTGAAAAATGTAAAAATGAAATATTTGAACATTTAAAGCTTTTTTCCTGGTTTTTCTCTTTCAGCAGACATCTCATTTACTATCAGTCTGAAACTGAATTTTTCTGTGAGTACACATTCAAAAATGTTGCCTCATCCCAGGCACAATGAATAAGGTGAGCAGTACTTTCCCATCACACTAAAAAGTAGGGTGAAGTCCAATACAAATTGTGTCATCTAAGAGGCAGTTTCCTACTAAAGATGAGTAAACATGTTATCTGTACAAAGGGGAATATTTTGAACTGTTCTCATAAAGGTGTGGTGATGTTAGTAAGGCTGTAAAGCTGAGAGATACTTTCTAAAGGTGGCACACTAATGCAGCAGCATCTAGTTCTAATGCATAGCACAGTATTTATTAAAATTGTCTTTCCTGTCTCATGGATCTCTGTGAAAGGAAATTATTTTTTTTATCCAGTCAATATATTTTTCAGTCAGTCATGTATAAACTCCAGGCATGTCTCTTCTTCCACATCTTTTTCCAAAAGAAACGATCCCACTGTATCAACTGGCACAGATTAACGGCCCACCTGAGTCTCTCTAAAACACAAAATAGAAATAACTATCAATGTAGGTTCGTTGCTCTCCAGAGGAGCATGCAGTGCAACCTGCAGTGCATAAGCATGTTTGGAAATGTTGCTTCTGACCTGTTCAAACCTATGAAATGGATCAGTTGGCATATATCACTTCATGGGAGTTGGGTGAGGTATAAGGAGAGGTTGCTTGTAAAGCCTGAGGGAGCCTCTGATGTAAATGTTGTAGACCAACACAGTGCTATCATAATTCTATTTCCAAAGGTATGTTTTTATTGTTGGTATAAATTGATTCTCATTTCCTTAAGCAATTGGCCCTTCTGGACTCAGCACAGAAGACATCAAAAACAAGATCCAAACAGCAGCACTTTTGAGTGTACAGTTAATTCTATACTATTCAGATGTTGACATCTGGAAAGGATCAGATGATTTAGACCCTGAAAGTTCTTCTCTGTCTCTGATAACTACAAGTGGTGCCTAAGGAGAGCACTTTAGCTGAAGAAATGCACCTGAAGTTAACTGAGATAATCCCAGACTCAAATTCCCATACTCTGGATCTTCTTGTGTACATTGACCTAAACTACTCAAAGTTTTAACACTTCTTTTTCACAACAATAAAGTCTCTTACAAATGTGGTTAAAATCGCTGTGAATCTGGTCAGCCTCATTAAGTGTCTACTTTGTTCCCAGTGAAAAGGGAACCATTGTTAAAAGCACATCCCCTCCTCTTTGTAACTTTGCTTCTTACCTTGCAAGCATCTCTCACTGAAAAATTTATTTTGCCCTCCAGCACACAACATGTTGCTGGTTATTTTCATGTATTTTTTATATTTGCTCTCACAGCTTTTTCTATCAACAATTTTAAGAATTGTTTCCTGAAGACATGTTGATGGCTTTTCTGAAGATGTGACTCCCCAGCCAGCCACCTTGCACTTTGTGCCAGGTTTGATATCTTCACAAGAGTCAGGCAGAGGCAAAAGTTGTGCATATTTATTCAGCTTTGCAATACTGTTTATCTGGAAAAAAGAAGAAAAAAAATGCTTTCTCATGCAGAAAGGAAGGAAGGTATAATCACTAGTTTCAATTGGCATTTAGTCTCTTTTTACCAATATTTTCTCTCCTAATAAATCAATTTTCAATATTTAGGAACTGATTCTGAGCTTAATTGCACCTTTGCAAATCCAAATGAATTTCCCTGGTATCTGTATAGCAATTCCCTATCTACGGCAGCAGTAGTGAGTTCAAGTCCAGCTTCCCATTGATTACAGTAGGAAATTAAAAACCTACACAGGAGTTAGGCTGTTGGATCTACATCCTATTCGAGAACCTAACTTGCCACCGAACTTCTGTATTGAAATCAGACTCTGGTGCTTGACTGACACACAGAAAAGTCCCAAAGCACGCTGCAATGCACCGAGTAACAAAGATGAAAACAAAAGCTATAAACAATTAGACATAACAGGAGCAACATAAATTGGGAAAAATGAGATCTTGAAATCTTCAGACTGCCAAGTTTTTGCTCTGAGGGACTCAAAAGGGCTTAAATGATCCAAACTGTCTGTGTTTTGTCAGCCTTTAACTAACAGATTCATCCTTCAGCAGAGGCCAATTTAAGCCTGTAAATGAAAACATAGCAAAACACTAACACATATCCTCAACACACTTGGTAAGGGCTCACAGCTATTGAACAGACATTTTCTGTTTTACACGTGATGACCCCACCATGATTCATTTCACAGGTGGTTATACATGTTGCTGAATGGTTGTCAGTTAAACGATTCTGGCTTTATACCTTTTAAAAAAGGCACTACGTTTATCACATGTTTATAAAAAAAATCCTTATGGTTTATTATTTCAGTGCTGGTGGGAATTTCCAAAGATGGAAAGTTTATCCCAAGTCACTTAGCACTCTACTAGTGCAAAACTGTAGAGATGGGAGGTGAGCCCTGGTGCTAACACTATCCCTGTTCCTGTGTCAGATTCAGACAAAGGATTTTATGGTATCCGTGTCATTCTGGAACAGAGTTGTAACTTTCAGCTCTAGAAATACTACTTCCTAGTGACCCATTTTGGTATTGTGTTCATACTCACCAAATAACCTGATGCTCCTGATAAGCTGGTGGTGGCCACCAGGAGAAGCCAGTGAAATGAACCTGTCTGCCTTTGCAATGAAGCAGATGGAGAATGCTCATTAACATCTGGAGGAAGGATCTTCTTGCACTTGGACAGTGATAAATCGCTGGGGGCACAGATGTCCGTAAATGCTCCAGCTAGTTCCAGAAAGGGACATTGCTAGTTTCCCCCCTGTGTCATTGTCATACCAAACTGGTGATAACATCTAAATATTAGAAATAAGGTTCAAGTCATCACTTCCTTTTCCATATAATTCCACCAATTATTTCAGCAGTGTGGTAATATTCATAATATACCGTACCTAGTCAGTTATTTTAAATATACATCTTGATTTTTCACATAAAACAATTTCTTGATTATCACAGGCATAACATTAAAGCATAGCCTGAATAAAGATCCAAGATTTCTTAGACATTGTACTGAAGTCATGATATTTCTAAAGATGATGTGCAAGTCTTATCTTTCTCAGGGATTTTGGATTGGCACTGAAACTGCTAGTACCAGGAAGCATGACCAGGTTTCCTGCATGGAGACTGCCCTCTCCCTATTCAAAACACCCATGATTGCCTCCATGTCAATCTGAGTAATGGATTAACAGAGTTTTCAGTGCAGGGACATGTGAAGCATGAGCCAGGCTGAGCAGGAGCTGGTACACAGGAAATTCTTACAGCCTTGCCCCACTTTGGCATCCGGGAAGATTGTGTTGGCGAGGACATCTTTCCATGCTTCATTCTGCAGTGTCCTGAGCCTTCTTCACTCTGTGCTCCTAGAGCTGAATTCATTTGTCCTGTATTATCCATACTTCTATTTTATGTGGCTACCCCAAATAATTAACAGTACATTTCATCCCCATTCTTGCTCAGTCCAGCACAAGGCATCCCTTTGGGATACAGCTGTGGCCCAAATTCCATTGCATACATCACTTCAGCACTGCCTTTGAATCATAGAATCATAGAATCATAGAATATCCTGAGTTAGAAGTGACCCACAAGGATCATCGAGTCCAACTCCTGACCCTGCATAGGACAACCCCAAAATTCACACCATATGTCTGAGGGCGTTGTCCAATTGCTTCTTGAATGTTGTCAGGCTTGGCGCCATGACTACCTCCTGGGGGAGCCTGTTCCAATGCTCCACCACCCTCTGGGTGAAGAACCTTTTCCTAATATCCAACCTAAACCGCCCCTGGCATATCTTCCTGCCATTCCCTCGGGTTCTATCATTGGTCGGCAGGGAGAATAGATCAGCACCTGCCCCTCCTCCTTCCCTCGTGAGGAAGCTGTAGACCGCAATGAGGTCTCCCCTCAGTCTCCTCTTCTCCAGGCTGAACAGACCAAGTGACTTCAGCCGCTCCTCGTACGGCATCCCCTCTAAACCCTTCACCATCTTTGTGTCTCTCCTCTGGACACTCTCTAGTAGCTTCGTATCCTTTTTGTACTGTGGCGCCCAAAACTGCACACAGTCCTCAAGATGAGGCCGCACCAGTGCAGAGTAGAGCGGGACAATCACCTCCCTCGGCCGGCTGGCAATACAGTGCTTGATGCACCCCAGGACATGGTTGGCCCTTCTGGCTGCCAGGGCACACTGTTGGCTCACATTCAACTTGCCGTCGACCAGAACCCCCAGATCCCTCTCCGTGGGGCTGCTCTCCAGCCTCTCGTTCCCCAGTCTGTATGTACATCCAGGGTTGCCATGTCCCAGGTGCAAAATCCGGCACTTGCCCTTGTTAAACTTCATACGGTTGGTGATTGCCCAGCTCTCTAATTTGTCCAGATCTCTCTGCAAGGCCTCTCTGCCCTCAAGAGTGTCAACGGCTCCTCCCAATTTTGTGTCATCAGCAAACTTTCATAACAAACCATCCAGTCCTGCATCCAAGTCATTTATGAAGATATTGAAGAGCACTGGCCCCAAGATGGATCCCTGCGGAACCCCTCTAGTGACTGGTCACCAGCCCGATGTAACCCTATTTACTATTAATTTCAGCCAATTTCCCACCCATTGCATTATGTGTTTATCCAGCTGTATGCTGGACATTTTGTCCAGGAGGATACTGTGAGAAACAGTATCAAAGGCTTTACTGAAGTCCAAAAAAATGACTGAAGAACGTGTTTTGGGTTTTTGGAGGGGTTGCTGCAGTGAGTGGGTTAAAGGGAGTTTTAGAGCACTGAATGGGCTCGAAATGTCATCCCTGCTCAGAGTGCCAGTGATCCTGTAACCTTATCTAGATTAGTACAACCAAAAGCAGGGTGTTCTGTGATATTGTTAAGCTATCTGTGGGAAAATAACGGAAGATTGGTGAGGAGGATTGTAAACACACTCAAGTGACTTGCAGCTGGGGTGTCAAAAAACACATAAAATCATACTAATCATTGTTTAGCCTTGTGTGTTGGACAAGTAGAACATCTCTGTTTGGATAACATAAGCCTGTGATAGACTTAAAGGCACCCTATTGAACACACTTGAGATTCCTGCCCTGCTGTGGGAAAGATCAAAGCACAGTGGTAAACTATGCCTGTGTGAATCCCTGATATACAAGCGAAAACAGCAGGTTCGGTGATCCTCTAGCATGGACCAAGCTCTGCAGTGCCTGCATACCTGCTCGTGTGCCTCTGCCCGGGTGCTGCTTCAGGGATCCCCCGGTTGGTGAGGTAACGAAAATAAATTTACTTTTTGCATTTCATCCGCGATTTTGTGGTTGTTCCTGCATTCTGCCTGTGCCAGCTCACACACTATCTAAACAATGTACTTTCAATATCAAAGAATAGCTAAAATGATCATCAGCAAAATTCCTTTTATAATAATACAACAGTAATTAACACAATACCTTGAGGAGCATTATATCATTTTCCTTGGAAGACCTGCCAAACCGGGGATTAGGAAAGTAGTACATAACCTTAAATATCTGCTGTTCTTTTTCAGCTATAGATACTTGATGGGCTCTAAGAACAACTCTAACTTCTGATTTGTTTAATCTGTAATTTAAAGAACAGGGAGAGAAGGTCACTACTGGAACTGAACAACATATCTCAAGATAATCAAAAGCCGTGTAACATAATACTCACAATTTCATTTTACAACAACATGATTAAAACATAGGGAAGGATATTGTTCATTTTGATGTTTTGACATAAGCTTGTATTTTCCTCTACAAAGTAACATTTCTTTACTGTAATGCTAGTCTGGTGAAATAACAGTGCGATAGCTGACCTTCAGGGGATTCCAGAGTTTGGAACTAATTTAATGAAAAAGCCTATTGGCTTTTTAGGGAGAGTCCCTTGCACAAGGACTGCTGATACTGATGCCTTTCATTAATCTTTTAATGGTCTCCTTTGGACTTATGACCTACTCCTGCAAAGGACTGAAACATGCCTGACTAATAGCATGTAGGTTGTCTTGCTGACATCAATGGGATATCAGTATACACATCGATACTCAGTACTCATTCTGAGCATTATGCATACAGGTAAGTAAGTGCTCTGATAAAGTGGACATCTTTAATATTAATAAGAGTTTTGTCCTTAATTTCACTAAATACAGGATTCAGCCCATCAAGGAAGAAGGATGGATGTTGCCTAACTCAAGACACCCCTATAGTGAATATTAAAAAGAAAGACTGCCAGAGTTATATGTCCAGTTCCTGCTAATAAACAGTAAGAGTTAAGCAACTCATAAATCTCCCTCCCCCCCAAACTCTCTGAGTATCATCAGAAATGTATTTATTAGAGTTTGTCTTCATTTTGCCCTGCCAAACTTAATTCAGCCCAGTAAGAAGACATTGCCAGAAGACATACTGCTGGTTTCCTGTGCTTCATCTTCAGAACACAAGCTCACTACACACAGGACAACTTATTCAAGACAGAATGAAGACTTTATCAATCCAAACAAAAAAAAAGTTATTTTCTTCATTCCAGCTACATGTCTCACTGAAAGATACAATTCATTTATTTGTATGTGAATTTTTGCTTGTGAAAATAGCTGCAAAGGCAGTTCTGGAGCCTAAAAATTTCTCTTTTTATCTACAAAGCATGCTTACACAGTGAGAATGATATAAGAGTCACAAAACTTCATCCCTGGGACTCCTTCATGGGTCATCCCCAACAGAGGTATAACTGCCGGACTCTTGCAGAAAGCCCAGGCAATAGGCCACTGTGCATACAGAGAAGCCTGGGAAAAAAAAAAAAACCAAAAAAATCCCACTGTCACCTCATCCAGGTTGTTTGCAGGCCACACAGAAATTCATGTTGCTGGATTCATGCTATTTTGTCTAAGACAAAAATGGTTTCAGAAGTGATTATCACATAATATTCATTAGTTAGGAAAGCTTACATGCACTGCAATTGCACCTGCTAAGAATAGTCTAGACATAGTATAGGGTTGGGTGGGTTTTGCATGGGCATCATCATACAGCTCAGGAGGAGACTAGATAGGTGGTGTTTCAGTTTGCCCCAGTGACAAAGACTCAAAGTCAGCCCAAACCAATGTGCTTGTTAGAAAACAAAACCAGTGACCAGAGCTGTCCTCTCCACAGGACCAGAGACAACCAGTGCCTTTTCCACTGAATAGCTCCCAAATCTGAATTTTTATAACTGTAACTGACTGGATATCTCTAACCCATTGACTGAAGAGTAGGAGACTCCAGCTCCCATCAAAATATCCCTTAATTCCAAAGAGGAAGGCTTGGCTTTTTTTTTGTAAATGTCCAAAACAGCACATGCTAGGTGTGAATATTTCTACCCTTACAAAAAAGGCAAACAAACCTGATTCAGCTTAAGAAGTATGGAAATCAACTTCACTTAGAAAGAAGGAGCTGTGTCCTCTATTTCAGACTAACTGATGGAAGAAAGTTGGCCGAGCTGCCCACACTGTGAGGAGGTCAGGTTTGCACAGGTTTCTTGCAGGGGGAGCCAGCTGTACACGGTAGTTATGTTGTGCATTGGTTTGTGTTACGCAAGGACGGATTAGCTAGAGCTTGGGTACAGAATGAAGCAAGCCAGTGTTGGCCTCTCTGGGCATGAGAGAAGACTGAACAACAAGCTTAGGAAAATGTGTGCAGTGAAAAGATGGAGCTGTTTAGAGCAACGCTCATGCTGACATTCTCCAGAAATAAGGGTCCCCTCATTTTCCATTCACAAAGGAACAGATCCCAGACAAAGAAAGAAAGCCTTACTTTGAGAATAGCTGGTTTTGAAGTAAAAGAGTATTTTGAATATGTCCCAGTTCCTAGGGAAATGCTTTAACCACTGAACCATTATACAAAAGATGGATTGTTACTGCATCTGTGCTTCAAGAAGAGCTGAGTGTGGCCCATATGAGCTGGAATTAGATGCTTCCCTACCCATCTCTGAACCACATCAATGTCTGTCAGCTCTAAGCATTTGCTGACCTGTACTCAGCATTAGAGAAATGGCGTTTTACCACATCACACCCCGAGAAGACTTTCTACATGCCAGCTTCCTTTCCAGGACTTCCCCTGAGCAATTTCCAGATGAGGGGAGGAAAGGAGTCACCCCTCCAGGTGCATCCAGCTGAAATTAGCCTCAGGGAGCTACAGGCAGGATGGACAGGTGAGACAGGGCTGGGTGGGAATGGTGCAGAGCTGGACTGCCTACCTCCATCTTCTCTGCACTGTGATATTGCTGTCTCTACTGCAGCCCCAAGCCTGCCCCAGCATATGTCCTGTCCCTTCCCCAGCGAGTCCCTAGGAATGTGTTCCCCAACCGCTGAGGGATGTGGCCAGGCAAACACACTGGAGTGGGATTGGGGATTGGGGATGGAGCAGCACAGGGAGGAGACTGAGAAGGCACCCCAGCTCTGCCTCCCTATGTTCCCGGCGGCTGCCTGCTCTGCACCACTCTCCTGCCCTCCCTTCCCCAGTCCCAGGTGCCAGCCCTGTGGCTGAGCTAAGACACTGCCTGAAATTGGGCACCCAGCAGCTCTGGAAGGTTTAGAGCTGAGGTCTAAAATCACACCTGATGTTCACCTTTAGCACCACAGAAAGCAGCATGAAGGAAGAAGGAGCATAGTCACTGGGGAAGCAAAGTGATCAAAATGACTGAGTATGAGATAAGGGACAGAAGTGCTCTACACAGTACAGAATAGAGCTGAAAGTGATCCAGTGACCCACACTTAATGCCCATGGGAAATTTCCACAAAGGCAAAGGCTAGAAATAGAAGCTGGATAGACTTGTTCTTTTACTCAGGCAGTGGTTTCCGCTGAGAGAGCAGCTATGCCTTGTGGGCACTGCAGAGGGGAAAGAATGGAGCATTTTGCTTACATATGTCAGTCTTCTTGAAGACCAATTGCTTATGCAGCAGAGGACCTAATAAAAAAAATTGACAATGCACTCAAATGGAAGTTTTGCTTTGAGGTTTCCTCCCTTTACATACAAAAGACCAATATAATCTAAACTTGACCATAAATTAACTTATTGCCATAACCAAAGGAGCCCAGCCAACTTGTTGCACACCCTAAAAATTGATGTCAGTTTTCCAGCCTCATCTAAATAAGTTATAAGCTGAAGAGGTCACTGACAAAAGCATTTGGGTACAAAACTAGAGGCTGATTATGTGCATATCAATCTGATCTTTAGTACCTGTGCAATCAATCTCAGGACTATGTGATAGAGCTATTGCTCAGAATTAGCTTGTGTAGAAAGCAATCAGTTGTTATCAAACAGTAGTTTAGACTGCATATTCCTCATTCTAATCATCAATGTAAATGGGAACTCTCAGGATCTTTTTAAAAGGGGATTTTTTTAAAGGCATGGGTATGCTAATACCTAAGGAGTTACAGAAAAATATCTTTAGAAGTAAATAAGAGTGCATTTAGATATTGAAAAAAATATAAACAGGCTGCAGAAGATTTGTTTTTAGATGGTAGGCATAGATTTATCTTAGTTGCCTGGAAAACATCTAGGAACATTTGCTAATGTTTTATTCTGTGTCTCCCAAATAGGTTTTTCTTGAAAATAGATCAGGTAAACATAGGATGATACATACCAAACCTCTTTTCACTAGACATGGCACCTCATATAGGAATATCTGAGGATGAATCATTGTAGTAGTATGAGTTTAAGCATGTTTCTATGAAATACAGGATTTTGGCTCACAAGTGCTCATCCTGATCATGCCTGTGCATAGGCCAGACAGGAAACAGCTTCAATATGGTAAGAATGTCTATTAAAATGTCATAAAATCAGACTTTGGCAGCTATTTATAAGCAATAAATGAAAGAATGGCACCTATGACACCTGGTGAGATTGTGTTCAGGAGAACATTGGGGAAAAAAAAAGCCAGCGCTAGAAATTGCTGATAGTTACAGGGGATGTGCAGGTAGTGAAGAGAAAAATGAAAGAAAATGAAAAGCTTGGTGTAGTTTGCAGTGCATGGAGCTGTCACCATGTCACTTAGGTGACAGCATCTCTGATGGGCCACAGCAGTGACAAAGAGCTCTGCTATATCTAAAAATAGCTCCACATCTACCTTCTTCAGAGAAATCACCAACAATTACCCTCTGGCCCAGAAGGGAAGCAAGGGCAAATTTGAGCCAGCTGTCTGTCCAAGGTCTTCTACAGGTAAAACATCAGGCTGGGCCAACTGAGCTCAAAGACATGACACAGCCAGAATGCAGAAGCTTTCTGCAGGCTGACTGTAGTGGGGCTAAAGCCTTCAGGAAACCTAGGCTGTGTGGTAGTGACACTTCACTGAATGTACCTAGTTAGTTAATAGAATATTTGATATTCCAAATTATTTAATATTCCAAATTATTTAATATTGATGGAAGTTATTGCTATTATTTGGGTATATATTTGGAAGTGAGGAACTGTGCCTTTACAAGGCTTTGATAAGATTTATTCAGTTTTCAGGACCCAATTCTGTTGCCTGAAAATAGGCATTTAGTGACATTTGAGATACCCTGGGTTTCTCAGACATGGGCACAGGGCTTGCAAATCTGACGTAGCATCTACAGAAGACCCATGAACCTTCTGCACCAGCAGAAGCTAAAGGTCAGGCAGACCTAAGACACCTTAAGACACTTTAAATGGCATTATACCTTTAGCTCTAGGCCACTAAACCACACTCAGTGCTATATGGCTGCTCATCCAGTGCAAAGCTAATGAGGTAGGATCAGACACTGAAAAGAGCAAACATCAGATTCCTTGGCCCTGAGGGACTCCTGAACAGCACATATAACTCTCTAATGGGGAATGGGCTGGGATTCATCTCTCACTTCAGAGGTAGGAACCGGCTCCACATAAAGACAACTACGTGCAGGTGTCTCACTTAGATGCCTACCTGTGAGGCAGGCACCTTTATTTCAGCCAGCGGAGATCCAACTAACCTAGTTAGTGGAGACTCGAGAGTGATTCAGTTTGCCTAAACAGGCCCCTAGCAGCTGATCCGCTGAATGTCTTTGCAGGATCCCTTGACTATTGACTAGGCAGGCTTCAGTGATTACCATGCAAGCTTAAACTGCAGACACTAGGGCATGTGAACTGGGGCTAGCTGATGTGGTCTCTGATGGGAGAGCATCATGAGAGATCTTTATCCTCCAGGACCTGGAGGCCACCTGGCGTGTCTAGAATGGAACTACACGTCTTCATGTGGGCGACTGAATCAAGCCTAAATTTTATGTGAGCTGAGTCCCGCTGTATAATTGGACACATAATGGCTTGCAAGGTTTCACCCCAGTACTCATATTAGCTCTCTGCAAATGCTACAGAGAGAATGTGAAGGGAGGCAGATCCTGTCCTCACACCACAACAGATGACACAATTTCTCACTAACAAACACCTCTGCTGTAAGCTATATTGTTGGGGAGGGTTTTTTTGCTTTTGTCACAGTTACAAATGTCAAATATCCTTAAGAGGAAAAACAAAACTCACATCCTTTTCATTTATATGTATTAAACAGTGAATAGGGGGGAACACCAGACAGAAATCATGGGAGCTTTCCTCACTTTGTCCACCTCTGCTGCTGTCATTCTCCTGGTAATTTGTGGAGGTAAGTAAGCAAGTGCCCAATTCGATTCTTTTGAAGGTAAATGCTGATGTACAGAGTTCCAGTTAAGCCAACATGTATTAATGTAAAGAAATACAGGAGCAAAAATCCTCCAGACAGATGATAGGAGACACTGAGAGATCTCTGCTCTACTGGATATGCTGGCTTGTCAGCCAACTTTTCTTCTTCCTGTCTGACCTAAGATGCAAATGGCTATTTGGCCCAGCAGACTCCCCCAGCGAAGCAAGATGTGAGGTTTAAATCATACGTCCCACCCGTTGCCTTTGTGGGGAGGACTGGAGCTGCTGAGCCAGACAGACCTCACACAGACTCTGTCAACAGCCTGCCTGGGACCAGTGAAACACTGGACTCTGCAGACATCAGAGAAATGTATGTTTCTCTTGTCCCCATCCAAACAGGGAGTTATATGGGACCTACTACAAAGAGAGCGTAGGGCCCAAAAGCTGTAGTATTAATATGGTAAAGAATTTCCAAATGAGATCACATTTAAAAGAAAATACAATAAATAATTAACCTAATGATGCTCAGCCAACAGTCAGACAGCACTTAATAGCTGAAGGAAAAGGAGCAACCACTTCCTCAGGGTTGTGTTTGCTGCAGTAAGATGCAACTGAGGGCCAACCTATGCACCTGCTCAAAGAATATTCTCCCATTCATCTGTGACGTACATTGTTCTCCCACAAACAGCTACATCCATGGTCTGATATAAAGGTCTGCTTGGACTGCTTGACCAAGGAGTGCTAGACTTCTGTTTTCTATACCAGAGAGCCCCAGCAGGTACAACTCTGTCACCACTTCAGTATCCAGTAAGTATATGAAGTTGCAGAACAAGTTAGAGAAAGGGAATGAGGTATGTCTCACATGGACTCAGAAAACAGTGTTGAAAACTGCATCAGGCGTTAGGGCAAAGCAATGGTACAATTCAGTCCAGTCATGATGATCTCTGAACTAACAGTGCTGTGAGCTATTCTCCTAAACTTCCAGTACAAATTGCAGAAGGCACACTTAGTAAGACCACTACCAACAGCAAAGCTGATGCATCCACCCCTCATTCAGTTGTAGGTTCAAAGTCAAGTACCTGAACCCTGTCTATGCTCCTGGGATGTTGAAAATAGGATAGCATGAATTTTGATTCACTGAGTCAATTTTTTTTGACTACTTGTGAAAACAGGGTAATCTTTTATATTTTTCTAAATTACTGTTGCTTTTCAGGCATGAGAAAAGAGACTGTAGCATCTGGACATTATAGCACCACATTTAACAGCAAAAAATTACGGACTTACAGCAAGTGAATCCCGCTAACCATGTTATCCTTCTTCTCAGGGAAGGAAGCAGTTATTCTTGGAGCTCATTCACAGAAAGTAAGAGAAAGAGAAAAACAGGTTTTTGAGATTGCAAAACAAATTTGCTACCCATGCTACTGTTCCAGTTGTAGGAAAAAACGACATTATGCTGCTGCAGGTATAGACTTACTTACATATCACTTATGGAATATGCATCTCATGATGTACCCGTTTCTTCCTTCTTGTGAGGGAGATGAGCCAAGGGAGTTTCTGGTGACCTTTTTTCTGGGGTGATATAGTCTGGTCTGCTAATCCAGCAGACTGGAGAACTGGGGATGCACTGGGAACTAAGGCAATCAACAATTCCTGTAATGCATGCCAATGCTAGAAGTAGAAAAATTCTGGAGCTTGACCAAGATATTTCAATTTCTGGCTTTTCAATGAAATAATATTGTTCACAGAAAGAAGCATATTTCACACATAAAAATAATTTGGTTAAAAACCCTAATGTTCTGTCCAAAAAGCAGTTCTAATTAAAAATTTCTGACTTCTCTGATTCTCAGTTTTGCCAGCTTCAGTGATTACTGTTATTTTGTCCTCCCAATGGCCTGAGAGCCAGAGAAGTGAAATAGGGTCTTTTTTTAGAGCAGAAGCTGAATGGGTTTTCATGAGACAAAGGATACTAATTTTCGTTGTTCTTACATTGATTACATAAATCCTGTCACAAAGAACTGAGGAATCTCAAACAGGGGTTGCAGTAATCCCTCATTACCATAATGGAAAAGATCCAACGGTTAATATGCAGAGGCCTCTATTAGACTCTGCCCCATAATAACTATTTTCCATATCTTCTACAGCTTGAGAAAAGAGCAAGACTTAATAAAGCTGTGCAACTCATTCCCCTGCCTACCTCAGATGATGATCCCAAACCAGGAACAACTTGTACAGTAGCAGGATGGGGACAAACTCACAATCATCCGAGAAAGCTTTCTGATACCCTGAGGGAGGTCAACATCACTGTCATCAGTAGGCAAATCTGCAACAATAACAATCATTATAAAAACAACCCTGTTATAACAGACAACATGATATGTGCAGGGGCTACAAATGGAGGAAAGGACTCATGTTTTGTAAGTATATTTACTGGCCATATCCACATAGATTATATTAAAAATAAAATATAAAGTACAAGCTTTTACAGACTTATAATTTCTGCCTATCTTCAGTTCAATGAAGAATTTCATTAAAAATGAGTGAATTTACCAAGGCTTGTTCTTCTAAGCCTTAAAATCAAAACTTCTGATTGATAAATTCACCTTCACAGATTTTGGATATTGTGGTTTTATCCAGGCATGGCAGATAGCTATTCTCTTCTTCAATAAAATGATTTTTAATAGAAAAATATCCACAAAATAGCTTATGTTTTATGAGCCCATTCTCAAGCAGCTAAATTCAGTGGAACAACTTTTCTGATGTAAGAGGGCTTTGAAACAGGTTTTGCTGATAAAAAGCATTTTGACTGGGCACCAAGTCAAATGCACAACTGTGTAAGAACTACCATGTTTTAAAAGATTTTAATATTGAATTAACAAAGTTACAAAAAAGGTACCAATATCTAGAGACTTTCTGCCTTTCAAGAGGAAAGTTTCCAGCTTTTTCTTTTCATATTCAAAAAGACTAACTATTCCTTAGCACTGAGCTAGATTCATTCCCCATAACTCACACTGAAAGATCAGATTGAAGTCTTTTTTTCTTTTTTGCTAATGATAACCTGACCTTCTAAGGAGAAAAAAAAAAAAAAAGAAAATCACAATAGCACCGTCTACATTTTTATTTCCTCCATTGTCGTGGTTTAACCACAGCCAGCAACTAAGCACCACACAGCCGCTCGCTCACTCCCCCCTCCCTGGTGGGATGGGGGAAAGAATTGGAAGAGTAAAAGTGAAAAAAGTCGTGGGTTGAGATAAGAACAGTTTAATAATTTAAGTAAAATAAAGTAAAATAGTAGTAGTAATAATAATATACAAAGCAAGTGATGCACGATGCAATTGCTCACCACCCACTGACCAATGCACAGCCAGTCCCTGAGCAGCAGTCCCCCCGCTCCCGGCCAACTCCCCCCAGTTTATATACAGAGCATGATGTCATATGGTATGGAATAGCCCTTTGGCCAGTCTGGGTCAGCTGTCCTGGCTGTGCCCCCTCCCAGCTTCTTGTGCACCTGGCAGAGCATGGGAAGCTGACAAGTCCTTGACTGGTGTAAGCACTCCTTAGCAGCAACCAAAACATCAGTGTGTTATCAGCATTCTTCTCATCCTAAATCCAAAACACAGCACTATTCCAGCTACTAGGAAGAAAATTAACTCTATCCCAGCCGAAACCAGGACATCCATGCAACTGGTGCAAATTTTATGTAAAAGAGGAGCATTTTTTCCCCCTTTTTTCCAGGGGGATTCAGACAGACCTTTAAGATGCAATAATGTGATGAGAGGCATCACTGCTTTCGGGAAGCCAAACAAGTGTGGTACTGTTGAGTGTCTACACTCGACTCACAAAGCAATACCTGCAGTGGATAAGGAAAAACTTAGGGGGAGCTTAATACATTGGGTTTTGACCAAGTGATTTCCTAATTTGTACTTGTGTAACAATATCTAGTTTTGAAATACACTTTTAAAAATAGCTTCATTATACTGGTAAAAGAGGTATTCCCATGCTGAATTTTAGCAGCTTGATGTCCTTATAGATGAAATTACATATGTCTGTTTTCAGGACAGATGTGATCTTAACAGAGCCAGAACACAGCGCTCTGCTACAACAGCATTTGTAGCTTACATTGTCAGCCATGGAGTCATTAGATGGGTATTTGTGACTCAGGCTTCCAACATTCTTGCATTGCACATTCAGACTGAGCTCTACCTGGATGAGTATTTCTGACCAAGAATCTAATCCAGCTAGCTGTTTGTGTCCTCACTGCATGCCTAGTATATACTGCACTCTTCTATATCTGGACTTCTGCAAATAAATAACCCTGAAAGTTAATGAGATGCTAGGTACAACTCCAGAAACTTGAAAAACTTGGCAGTTTCTCTGCAGCAGAGCTCCTGATTTTATAAGTGTAGAGGACCGCTAA
Source organism: Platalea leucorodia (assembly GCF_965183815.1). Taxonomy (NCBI): domain Eukaryota; kingdom Metazoa; phylum Chordata; class Aves; order Pelecaniformes; family Threskiornithidae; genus Platalea; species Platalea leucorodia. The sequence continues at coordinate 35,483,752 of NC_138859.1, forward strand.
GCTTCAGAAAATTAAGTTTCAGCAACTGCATTTGATTGTGGGACATAAGAAGTGTGCATTTCCTAACTGTCATGTATTTGAAACCTCTAGATTTCATCCCTTTACATACTTTACATTTAATAAAGAAATGGCAATAAAATCTACTGCTTGAAGCTGTCAATTTATGTGGAATGCCCCATCTGTTGCAGTACAGATATTCTGTGTACATAATGTTTGGGATGTGCAATGTTTGCAGAATGGACCAAGATCAGCAACATTATGTTAAAAAATCAGCTGAAAAACCATCCTCCAGAGAAATGACAAACAGCAAACAGACCTATTGTGAAAAATGCTTCTGCCCATCTCTGTATTAAAAGCCTTGGGCATTTTCAATGCCATGAACACCTCAAAAAGGGTTGGGTTTTATTTTGTGTTGCTTTGAGTTCTTTTTACTTGGAAGTAGACATTAGCTAATAGAAAGCAAAGGACATTCAAAGGGTGGAGAAATCTTGTACTGATTTTAATTAGAAAATGATTGCTTGGTTCATCATTAGCAATTAAACATCACTTATAAACACAACATGGGAAAGTACAGACTAAAACTTTTTTACGCAATTGTCTCCACCTGATCTTGTTGAGAAGAAACAGTAGTTTTGTCATAGAGGAATAATGAATGGTGAAGGAGGGAGAGGGTCTAAACTACAGGGATCTTTACTGAAACTTTTGATGCTGAACATCTTCGTTTATGTTTTCTGTCCATTACAAATGTTACACAGTTAGAACTTTTAACATTCCTTATTCTTATTCCGAAAAAGTAGTTATGCATGTTTGTTCTGACTCGGGCTGAATACACAAACAAGAACACAGACAGAGAGGCACACACAAATACAGAAGCAAAGCAGGAGCAGAGAGAAGGATTCCCAGCCAAGTAAGATTGCATCAGTGAAACAGAGGAGAATTTGGCCCACTGACTGGTACTGACACCCAAAGTGGTGACTTTGATTCTGTCCTTAAACACACAGGAAATAAGTAAGACAAGTCCAGACTTTTTCATTCTATTTGTCACGCAAACTACCAAACCCTTGCTTAGGAAAGAACTGATTCTAAAAACCTTCAGAAAACAAAAAAATCCTTATCAGTCAAGTGATAAATCTGTAGCTGATCTTCAAGACAACCGATCACCTAAGGCTATTTCACTCTCCCCATACATTAGTCTTACTTCATTACTTTCCTCTTTGCCCATTTTTTCACTGTATTCCTTATAGCATAAGGCATAATGCTATAATGCTATAGCATTTTCTTCATCTTACTGCTTCCTCTTTGGTTTGCTTCTTCCTCTTGCCTGGAAGTCACAGGCAGCATCCTTGTCAGTGGAAAATACTGCTCAAAGCCTATCATTCTTTTTTTCTCCATTTTTCAGACAGTAGTTCTGACCCAAGTGTTGCAGAACCTTAGAGACCAGGAAGGAAAGGTTCTGACCAAGGAGAAGTTTACAATGCATGAAGAAATGTGCAAGACAAAATGTGCAGCCTTCCTCCTCTAGCTTGAAATTTAGGATCTACCCCAAAATACTATAAAAACTTTTCTTTTTTTTACATGAGTGTTATTTAGTGAATTGTGCAAAATGAGCCAGTGGAACTGGACTTACATGGTAAACAAAACATTCAAGCCTCTGTCACCGCTGCCAGTAGTGGAAACCTGTGGAAAAAAGCAGAAGCAAGAGCAAGGAGACAGAACTGAGTTTTCATCTAAGCTGTGACTTTCTCTGATCAAGAGGCCTGAACCCATTCCAATACAGCTCCATCACTACAGGATGGAGCCCATGCAAGTTTATGTACTAGCTAAGAAAAATGTGATCATACAATGACATTTTGACATCTAGAATGTAACAATTTCTACTCACTGTGGGCTTATGAGATAACTGGGGGAAATGAACAGGTATAAGCTGCATTACACAAGCTAATACAACATTTATCTAAGTAGCATCAAGTCAGATCGTATAGTGGCAGGAGAACAGGGGAGTGTGTGCTAGAGACGATTCAGTGCATTTATGTGGAGAAACAAAAGAATTCCCTAGTCTGAGTTACCTTAATCTATTTGATTGCATTACAGCCAGGCAATGTCTTTGTCATATTGGTATACCTGGGAAGACACATGCCCTGTATGGGCAATGAAGTTTTTCTTCTTGTAAAAATTATTTTTGTCCTGACATTTTGGATTCCATATGTGTTGGACAGGACTGTGGGGATGATTGCCTGGGTTTAGGCAATTTAAATTTTACTTAATCCTCTGTGCCACCTCTGGAGACTCAGCCTTTAGTGCATACAGACCTCAGGTGCAGAACAACCTGACCTCTTAGAAATGGGTTCTGATTTCTGTCTCAGTCTGGGCCTGAACAATATACCAGGCATATAACAGGCAATGAGCTAAAAATATGCCATATTCTACAAGGAGGAAGTCAGGATCTCACATTTTGCCCAAGACTTTGTATGGTAAGACCTCTGCACAGGCAGAATGAGGCAGCTATGCAAGAACAACGATCTGCTTTCAGCAACTGCACACTCTATAACTGCAAGTATTCAGCAACATTACCTGCAAAAGACTAGTGAAGCAGAATCATGCTGCCTACTCAAGTCCTCAAATTCCTATTACAGAAAGACAGATATTTGCCAGAAATAAAAAAGAAAAGTGACAGTAAAGGAGCCTATCTAGAAAAGAAGCACATCCAGAAAAGGTACTTCGGTATATGTTTAATTTCACTCCAGATTAAATTCCAGACTATGACTAAATATATGCTTAAATGCTTTCTCAGACATGGTCACAGAATAGAGCTATAGGTCACACGTACAAGATTCTCTCATATTTATGGGCTGTTGACTAGTTCTGCTGAAATCAGTGACTTCTCCCACTTTTAGATATTATGTTATAATACTTCTGGGGGCAATACAGCTTGACCACTCAATAATGAACAAGCATAATTAACTAAGAAATAAGCAATTCTCAGTCTGAAAGAAATGTATTTTCTTATTTTAACAGTTGAGCAGCCAACAAAATATGCTTAGCTTCAGTATTGACCATCTCCTTCTCCACCACAGCCCCCCATCCTATATTATACATCTTTTCCTTTATTTGGCAAACCAATAGCATTTAGGTACCATCAAAGGACAGAGAGAATTTCTGGGGGAATCGCAAAAATATATGAGTAAAGAAAGAGACTAATTCCACTGCTTTTTTCCCATTCAAAAGAGAAAAAATGCTTTTTAACATTTAAAAAAAAATTAATTATTTAAAATACTATTTTGAATATTTAAATCAGATTCTAAGTGTTTGATAAAATCTGCTTAGGCACAGTATAAGTTATTTCCCACTCTTAGACATCAGCTTCTTGGTAGTCATTTCTAAATTGATAATCAATGTTCCCATTTTCTAACCTGTTTTGAAGAACACACGAGATGACCAGAGAAACCAGCAGTTTAGTAGCAGATTTATTGTAAATTAACATCTTTTATTAGGTAAAAAGATGAGTGGTCTCAACCTTCCAGACCTAAAGTTAGTGACCATGTGATTTATGAACAGCAGAAGATGAGGTTTTAAAAATGATGAGAACTAAAGATGTGACAGTTTCACATTCATTTCCAGAGATACTTGTGCCCCTGTTAACATTGCCTATCATCTCTTTTCATGCATTTGATCACAGCTTAATTTTCCATGGGCTGACAGCTGCTCTACTCCCCTAATCTACCATTCTCCCCTAGCTACAGGAAATATTCTAAATATATTTCCATTATAAATATATTTCCAACAGGGAAAAAAAAATCCAGACAATATGAGTTTCTGAGCTCACAGGGCTTTTAATATACAAATGCAAGAGTGAATCCTTACCCCCTGTCTCTCTTCATTCCTAATAACGAAAGCAAAACTCTAAAGATGTCTGTGGATGGAACACGTTTTGAATAGCACTACTGAGTTGCATCTGAAAACCAGTTCTGACATCCTTACTTAGGTGTTGACAGTGTACAAGTCTTATGCAGGCAAACTCCTGTTAAAGTCAAAGAGGTTTGGTCCTTGTGGGTACTAAATAAAATTCACAAGAGGGTGAGAGCTGCCAGGTTTGCTGATACCCAGAATTAAACTGGTACCCTTAAGGGATGAATGAACCAATGGTTGTGTTTGATCCAAACAGCATGCTTCTTTGACTATGTCCATCTGGCTTATTAACCAGTTGATTACATAATTATGCATAATAATAGAATTATTACGCAATTATTTATATTTTCAAACATCTGTCAAACACAGTAGGTGGGTTTAAGGAAACAATTCAAAATCCAATAAAGACAGTTTTCTATTTAAGCTAGTTATCATTACCACTATGAAAACAATAAAGAATTCCCAAGAAATTTATATTTAGATAGTTATATATTTAACTTAGATCTCTAGAAATATTTAGACAGATTCTGTACCATGATCTATGTGATATATAGAACAATACAGTCCCCTGGACTGGTCTCTGCTGATCCTAGCCTTTGAATGATTCAAGGCAATTTACATTAATTGGCATGTGGCTTCCAATGGGGATGCTAAGATGATGTAAAATTACTTAAAAGAATCATAGCTAAAAGCAGGGCCTAAGACTTTATGCTGGCACTTGACACAGGGTGGTTTCCATCCATGCTTGCTAGTTTAATGAAAATAAATATGATGTTATTCTTCAGAGTTAGAACATTTTTCCTCTAGGGTAGGAAAGACAAGCTACTAACATTTCACATGATGGACTGATGGGGAAAATTGCTTTCTCTTGAAAAAATCATACTATCTTTTGCCATATTTCCATTGGAAGGAACACACATATTTTGAATTATTGAATGGGCTAAATACATTTAATCATTTGCTTTCAAGGAAAAGAAGTCACAAGAATGAGCTCGAATAACCATTAGAAAAAGCCTTGCTGCTGTGCTTGCTCTCCCCAGACTCATGGCTTTTCCACAGACAAGCTATCCCATCAGCCGCAAAAGAAAAAAGCCTGCTCTGGTCTGGGCTCAGGGCTATATGCATGACTCTCCCTTTGTGACCTGTAAAATAAAATACGTACAAAAAAATGCAAAGAGACATCACAATTCTACACTGATTATGCCAGTCACTTTCACCACCCCCACCCACAGCATGGCTTGTTCTACTTTTACTGTAGCATCTCAGCATGCTGCATAGCATGTGTGAAGCTAGCCTTATCTATAGAGTATTTTCACATTAAGAAAGAGCTGAAGGCAATATTTTCTTATTAGGAGCCAGCCTTTAACTACCAGGACCGCACCACATTGAGAAGACATTTTTGTCAAAGGAAAACATTGAACCTGAACTCTTGATTCTCCATTGCATTTACAACATCAGTCTCATCTGTGTTTGGTAATGTGTCTCACTGCTGAACTTTCCCATCTGGCTGCACACACCTTGCAGACAGTTTGCAGCTGATCCAACAATCATGAGATAGTGTCTCCAGCTGCTCAGTTATTACTGTTAAGGAGATCTTTTAACAGTGATCCTACTGAAAAATTTATTGTAATTTTATATTGAGTTTGTCTGCAGTTGTAGTAAACTTTGGGAGCTAGACACTGAAGGCCAGAAGCTACCCTAGTCTAGCAGCACAAAGAATGTACAAACCTCATTAACCTGGTTATACAAGTATCTCCCTCAATAGAAGCAACTGATTTTGAACTGAAGGCAGAAAGTATTAAAGTGAGACTGTATTAAAGTATTAAAAGTATTAAATTGAGACTGTTGAGATGTGTATTTACCTCACTGCTCTGCCATAGACCTCCTGTATCATCTAGCACAATGTCAATGCTAAGCAAACCCATGAGGTTTTTAGGCACACAGGGTCATGAAAAATTAGAAGCCTTTTTACTCTGAGTTACTGGCCATTAGCTTCTCTGGTTGGATGAGTTACTGACAATCATATAGCTGAGCTAGTCACCTAAGGAGGAAAAAAGAAACTTCTGAGACATAGTATATCTCATCTAAAACAGACCAGATGAACCACATCCTAAAAGGAAGTGTGAAGGTATGAAGGAAGGCTTGGGTGACCAACTTGAATGAACATAGGTGACCTATGTCCTCTCATCCTCTGTACCCGAGTTCTCCATGAACACAATGGGGATAGCACTTCACTAGCTCAAAATAATATTATAAGGATAAACATGTGAGGAACTGTAAAGCCCTCTGAAACTGTGGTACTTATCACAATGGTACCTGATGAAGATCCATTAGGACTGTTGTAAGATGGACAGTCTGCATTAACTATGCGAAGCTGCTACAATGGCTCTTTGGAGCCACTGTGACTAAAACAAATATCTGCTGTTCTGGTGCTAACATGTGTCCCACCTAAAATTTTTGACTAGAATTTTGACAACACCACTAAATTATTCCAGCAGAGATTAATTTTCAGGCTTTGCTCCTTCTCAAGTTATTGAAGAGTACACAATCTTTGTCAATATTTAAGACTATGAGTTTACAACTTAGCAAATTCTTTACACTGTCTCCATTCAGTGTCTGTAATGACTCTGAAGGAAGAGTTGGAGATGTAGTCTTTGGAGGCATCCAAAACTATCCACAACACCAACTGAAATTTGATTAATAGTTTCAGTCAAAAAGAAGTGAAGGGGGATAGGGAGAAATCAGAAAAGTTGGAATTATTCATTTCCATGTTTTCTGAGTAGAGAAGGCTGAGGTTTTATTTCATTGTTTTAAGATCACATTCAGATACTTTTCAAAGCAATTACATATTTTGTTTGCTTATGTGTTTTCTTTCATCTACAGCTTTTCTAAGGGGAGGGCACTTACATCCAAAACGATTTTTATTTTCCTAGTAAATTGCTCTAATAGTTCTATCAGAAGTATCTAAAAAACTGACTCTGCTATAAAAAGGTTATTATCTTTCAGTTGTTATTCTGTTCTGAATATGCTCAGTAATAGGCAACCTCAATTACTAAAGTACTCAAAGTAGCTGACAGTGCTTCGTTGTTAGCTGAGGTCTTCAGCATTTTGCAGGAGGATTAAACAATTGTGATGGTTTAACCCCAGCCAGCAACTAAGCACCACACAGCTGCTCACTCACTCCCTCTGCAGTGGGATGGGGGAGAGAATCGGAAGGGTAAAAGTGAGAAAACTCATGGGTTGAGATAAGAACAGTTTAATAGGAAAAGCAAAAGCCATATGCACAAGCAAAGCAAAACAAGGAATTCATTCACTACTTCCCATTGGCAGGCAGATGTTCAGCCATCCCCAGGAAAGCAGGGCTCCATCACGCTTAACGGTTACTTGGGAAGACAAATGCCATCACTCCAAATGTCCCCCCCTTCCTTCTCCTTCCTCTAGCTTTATATGCTGAGCATGATGTCATATGGTATGGAATATCCTTTTGGTCAGTTGGGGTCAGCTGTCCCAGCCATGTCCCCTCCTAGCTTCTTGTGCACCCCCAGCCTACTCACTAGTGGGGTGAGAAGCAGAAAAGGCCTTGACTCTGTTGTAGAAGTCACATTTTAGCTCAAATAAGGATCCAAAGACCTGTTGAAGCCTTAGACTGCAAGCTGTGAACTTTCACCTAGATAGATACACTGACCGTATGCTGAACTCCTACCTAGCTACATGAAGGAAGGCCCTGAAACCAGTGCAAACCAGGAAGATAAGGTAGCCGAAACCATCGGCAGAAGCTGCAACTATTCAAGATAGGTAAGAAAAGGAATGTCCTGCCTGGAGACAGGGAAAGGATCCAATAAGGAACAAGAAGACCCCAGACCCAAATATTACTATTGGACCGAACCGTCCCATGAGGGGAGGGGAACTTAGATTGTAAGAGTATAATTGCCCAGGGATTTCTTTGTTTGGGGTTCCTCCCTGAAGGCACCCAGCTCGAGCTGCTCTTTACCGCTGTACCACTCAATAAATTCGCCTGGCGTACGTCATGTCGGAGACTCTGCTTTGGGGAAACCTGGGGTTGAGCCTGAAGGGAGAGGAAGTGCCCGAGGGTGAGTGTGTGTGTGAGCAAGGAGTCGAAAAGGGGTGCCCATCAGCTCAATGGAGCTGTCCGCTGCAAAGGGACTCCGGTCCTAGCAGTTAAAGTCTCGGGTGGTGTGTGTGTGACTCCCTGAATGGTGTGTGAATGCTCGGGCAGCTGCTGCTCCTTTAACAACTCTTTGTAAGCACTGTTCAGCAATAACTAAAACATCCCTGTATTATCAACACAATTTTCAGCACAAATCCCAAACATCGGCCCATACAAGCTACTATGAAGAAAATTAACTCTATCCCAGCCAAAACCAGCACAACAATGACATTCAGTTACGATTTATCTTTCATTTCTTTGAGTGTAAAACTCATGTGGTTAAGGGTGTCTGAGGCTGATTTAGAACCATCTCACAATCATCTGTCACAGTATTTTTTTCTGAACATATTTTAATACATCATTGACAATTTCTTCCAACATTCAATTGCTCATAGTTAGGTATTAAGCGTCTTCATAAGCAGAAATATATCTGTGTAACAATTACGTGGTCTTTTTGTTCATGAAAATTAATTTATCTTGCAGATAAGTAAACTGAACAGGAAACAGGATAAGTAGCCCTCCAGCTTCACCAAATTACCAATGCATTTGACTTATATTGCAGATGTTTTACACCATACGCTATTCTCAAAGGTAAGAGTAAATTTAGGTTTCATTTCAAATAGTATATTCAAGACATAAATATTTCAGAAACTTCAAGCTACAGTAGTTAAGACTAATAATCATGTCACTTTCAAGATCATTTCTCAGAATGTCACAGGACATTACCTTAAGAGCTATACATAAATGAGTGGGGATAAGGAAGGAAATGCAGCACAGACAAGCAGCATTACACAAGGATAATGTGTAACCAGATCCACATATGTCTCTGCTGCCCTCTCTCTTCCTTCCATCTTTGTTTTGACTCTCCTGTGCTCTCCTTTTATAGGCTAGTGTTGAAGCCAAGTCTCTGGTTCCACCCAAGTCCCTGGTTCCAAGGACAGCATCCCAGCATAGCTGGTATTTAATAAATCAGGAATTTAAGAAATGCCCTTAAATGTAGCAATAGGGTGCAAAAAGTATTTGTAAATATCAGCTGTCAGGTTAAAAATCCAAAGCTTTTTTGACCATATCTTTTCAGCAAGTGTGAAAAAACAACCATACTTGTGAAAATATAGTGAGTGCACAAATATTTTTTTTTTCCTTTAATTTCAGATGCTTCTATTGGATTGCTTCAGTTAACACTGAAACAAGTAAAACAATGGATAGGAGTGACAGCAAGCACCAGAAATAAGAAGGCTTAATAGCAAGGAACAATTTTTATGTTTAGTGTAGTACTGCAGCTCTACGGACCAATACAGAGCTGCAAGGAAACTCCACTTCCTCTAGCTGTCAGCACGGTACAAGGGAAACATGCTGCACTGCAGTGCTTCACAGCCAAAATCATTCATTAAAACCCAGACAGCTCTAAATAACACATGGAGATTTATTTCAAACATCATTTGGAAGTTGGTTCAGTATTCTTGCATGATGAGCTGCAAAATTGAAGAGGCACATCTAGTTTTGTGTTATCTAGAAGGCCATCAGCCTAGAATATATTGGAAGCAACCTGACATTAGCACACTCAGTTCAAGCCTAGTAAGCCTTAGGGAGAAGTGGAAATCCACATCCTGCACCTGGGATGGCCTTAGAAATGATAGGAGAGAATCCCATCATTAAAACCAAGGAATTTTACAAAAGCAATTTATACTATTATCTTAATAAGTCAACCTTTACAATCCCATGCATCAGGATTGTGTGTATGAATGCATGCATGTAGGCAGAGGGAGGATGTGTAGGTGACTGCTCTTTTAACTTTATTTTACTTTAATGCATAAGGTATGCATTTGCAAAAACACACTGATTAGACAGATAGTTAACTGAAATAGTTAAAACTATTATTAACTGCAATACTTGCCATAGAGTTCTGATTAATTGATAAGCATTGGATACTTCCATATTTTAATTGAATTTCCAGGAAGGCCTTGTCCAGTCATCAGTTTTCTGGTTTTGGGTAACCAGAGCAAGGAACAAATCTATTGCAATTTAAAATTTTGCTTTAGTTTTCAGAAAGAGTCAACATACACCATTCACTAGATTTGAAATGTTATCTACAATGTTTAAACAAGCTACTGAGAAATAGCCCCAGCAGAATATTTACTTATTTAGAAGGATCATTTAATTCCTTACAATGCTTCGAAGTACAGTTGCCTTATTGTCCTATCTGAATGTCATAACAGCCTATCAGTATAAAACCAAAGCCCTTCAAACACATCCTCAGCTAAGTTGTCATAGCTCCAGGAAAATCAACAGCTATGCTGCTTTACTCCGGCTGAAAATCTATTCTTCTATCTCCTAATATTCAAAGTCCAGAGACTGATGTTTGCCCTCTGACTCTTACACCTCTCCTCACCCCAGCACTCTGGGAATTTTCCCTCCCCCTCAACATTCTCTCCACATCAAGAGTTTTGGCCAAAACTATCATTGCCAATAAGGAAAAGATGATGAGAAGCATCTGGCTGTGAGACCACCTCCTCTTCAATCACTTCTGTGTGGAGACAGAAGTGGTGAATGAGAAACAACAAACTGCTGAGTCCAATCACACACTGCAGTGCCAAATGTAGCACAATTGCATATTCAGAGAAAATCCTGCTGTTCCTCTACCTGCAGAACCACCCTCAAAGTCAGTGGGAGTTTGCCAAATTAGCACAGCTATACAAGAAGAGCATAGCCTAAGTATACAGACATTTCATCATTTCACCTGATAATCTGTAGCTGCACTTTGGATGATTTTCTCACAATTTATGTCCCAGACATGCAAAATCCCATCTTTCATTCCACCCCCTGTAGCAAGGACTTTGGACTGCCAAGGACACCAGTTCATAGCCTAAAAAAAAAAAAAAAAAAAAGAAAGAAAGAAAAAAAGAAAACAGATGCCAGAACAGACTAGGAGGTTAGATGGAAAAACAGAGTAGATTTTGCTTAAAAGCCTAGTTGGAAAAAAAGAACTGCAACAAGCACCCAGAATGTATCTTTTGCTTTTTTTTTCCACCCTACACCATGCTCTTCCTCCATACACACATAGAAATGTAGGATCCCAAAACTCTAAATGCTGCTTCCTTTGCCATTGCTTCACAGTAGCCTACACTGTCCCACATATGCTCGTAAAACTCCAGCTTCTCTGCTTACCCTTCACAGGCCACAGATTCACACCTCAGTACCAGAAGAACCCAGTAGAATACAGTCTGACTTACTGCCTAAGCCAAGCCATCACAGAAGCCTAAGAAACGTGACTTACAGGGCTTACAAGAGACCTGGTATCTTCAGAGATATTTCCAGGATATGCCTAAGGCCCAGACTCTACCTGAAGAAAATCTACTAAGAACTGAATTCCACCTATTTCAATAACCTCCTCTGATCCTTTAACATCAGTGCTTCAGGCCAGCCTCAGACTTTTCTAGGAGGATAAACAGCTTATAAATGCTGGACTCCCCCTGCCTCTTATTGCTGATATCTGTCCTCTCTCCCACACAGACTGGGACTTCATAAAGATGAAGAATCTAAGTTGTCTCATTTCCAGTTTCTTACTTCAGATTCTTTGCTACCGGCAATGACATGAAAATATGGGCAGGAGGGCAAAAGAAACCTCATATTTAAAATAATTTCAGCAGAGAGAATTTTCCAAAACTCCAAAAACTGAAAGATCTTGTTTGTTAGCTTGTAAGTATTGTGCCACCAAAGTTTTCTGTGCAAGACAGAGAGACAGACAGGACTGTAAATTTTATTCTTATTTGGCATTATATTTACTACTAATCCAGTAAAATTTCCTAATCAATCAAAGCTCTAGCAAACTTATCTGTGACTTAGAATACTGCATGAGAACTGATCTTAAAATTAACTGCATCACAGTCAGGGGAGAAGAAACTAATAGATATCAGTGAGATAATTTGAAAAATTCCATGACTGTCCACATCAACAACACGATTTCACAAGAGCAAATATAGAAAAGCAGACATTCCTTCTCCATATACCTTAACTGCTGAGGAATGAGATGTGGTTTTCAGTGGCTGTGACTGCAATTTCACACCAGGGTCACTAGGCCAGATATTCAATATACCATCACTAGACCCACTTGCCAGCAACTGGTTGGTTAGTGACCATTTCAGGCTGCAAATGCTTTGTTTGTGTTGGCAAAGAGTCACAACATGGTGCTGAGCAACCCAAACATCATGGTGATAAATAGATCCTAGTCATGAACCACTGTAGATGAGAAAAGACAGCATGGGTTTAATGTTAAAGAAGACAAGCTACATCATCTCACTGATGTTACTTCAGTGGTTTCAGAAGCAAACCACATCAGAATGAAACATGCCTGCAGAACAACAGTATTTCAGTAAAAGAAAACACAAACCAGAGTATCAAAAGCACACCCTGACTGTAGAGCTGGCTGACAACAGAAAGGAGCCAAGCAGCTGCTCAGTTCAAGCCAGGCAGAATACCTGTTATCCATCACGGTTTTCATTTCCCTGAAGATATATTGCAGTGTATGCCACCAATCTGCACCTTGTTCAACTGTTGGCCATTTAATGTAAACTCTTTCCTTTTCTTCAAGAAAAGCAGTTTTGCAGCATTAATTTTGCCAAGGCCAGATATGACTCCACACCCAACAAAGAGTCAGTGTAAAAGTTCATTGCTCTGGGAAAGGGCTTACTAGTGAGTAACAGTGTGTTCTTTGGTTCTGTCCCTCTCCTTGTCCCCCTTTCTCCCTCCTACTTCCAGGCTGAAAGAAAATTTGGCACAGCTTGACACTGTTGCACTAATTGCCTGTTAGGGAATGGATGCATGGTTCTACGGCCAGTATCATCAGTCTACCAAAGGCAGGAAAAAATACCCTGCCTGGAAGCACAGCTGCTGTTACAGCTTAGCTCCTGGATATGGGTTTTACACATCAATAGCAGAGTTGAGCTGAAAATATTGAAAAAACCTTACAGTGCATTTTCTTTTCCTACCTTTCTAAGGATATTACCTACATTAAACCTATGACAAAACAGAAGAGCTTCCTGCTGGAAATTCACACTTCCAATTATTCTGATGACACTGAAAAAATCAGCAAGTTCAATAGTAACTTTCTGGGTATCTGAGAAACAGATATCTGACATTACTACAATAGATTCATTTAAGGCAATAATGACTGGAGACTTTCCCATACTGGCTCTTAAAGATTTTTCAGATGCAAGTTGAGTGATTTGGAAGCTCTAAAAATGCACACACAACTGACTGATTGCAAGAAACATCATGCTATTGTGCTTGTATTACAGACTTGTCAAGCTCTTGAAGTTCAAAAAAGCATGAAAGATTCCAACCAAGTAATGCACCAGTGAATATTAAGCACATCTTTATGGAAAGTACCTACGAAGATACACAGGAATGTGTGTAATCGATAGCCCTTGTCCTTATGGGAGATTTCAACTTCCCACACATCAGCTGGGAATATCATACTGCTGTGACGAGCAGGTCTTGGAAATTCTTGAAGTTTGTAGGAGATGATAACTTCTTGTCACAAGTACTCAGTGAGCCAACTAGGAAAGATGCCCTCCTAGACTTGCTATTACTGAATAGAGAAGGACTCGTGGGGGATGTGATGGCAGGTGGCTGTCTTGGCCACAGTGATCATGAAATGGTTGAGTTTAAAATTTTCAGTGTAATGAGAAAAAAAGGACAGCAGAGTTGGTACCCTGGATTTAAAGAGAGCAAACTTTAAGCTATTCAGAGAGCTATTTAGCAGAGTACCCTGGAAATTTGCTTTTGAGGGCTTAGGAATCCATGAGTGCTGGTCAGTCTTTAAGAACCACCTTTTAGAAGCACAGGAGCAGGCAATTCCACTGTGTTGAAAGTCAAGCAAGCAGGACAGAAGACCAGCTTGACTGAAGAGGGAACTCCTCGTCGAGCTCAAGAGGAAAAAGAAATTGTATGATCTCTGGAAGCAAGGTCAGGCTTCACAGGAAGATTACAGAGCCGTGGTTCATATATGCAGGGAGAAGACTCGAAAGGCCAAAGCTCAACTAGAGTTGAAACTGGCCAGTGCTGTGTCAGACAACAAGAAGGGCTTTTTTTAAGTATGTTAATAGCAAGAGGAGGTCTAAAGAAAACATTGGACTGATACTTGTTGAAGATGGTCATCTGACTAATAGGGATGAAGAAAAAACAGAAGCATTCAATGCTTTCTTTGCCTCAGTCTTTACTAATACTGATAGACCTTGGGCTGCCTGGTCCCCTGAGTTGGAGGACCACAAGTGTGGGAACAATGACTTTCCATTTGTGGACACTGAAATTGTAAGGGTCCAGCTGTATCAGCTGAATGTTCACAAGTCCATGGGGCCTGATGGAATTAATCCCAGAGTACTGAAGGAGCTAGCGGATGTCATGGCAGGACCCCTCTCGATCATCTACCAAATGTCTTGGGAGTCTGGGGAGGTCCCTGTTGACTGGAAGCTAGCCAATGTTATTCCAGTCTATAAGAAGGGTGTGAGGGAAGACCCAGGGAACTATAGACCTGTTAGTCTAACCTCAGTTCCTGGAAAAATTATGGAGAAGATCATACTGGGTACTACTGAAAGGCATTTAAAGAATAATGCAATCCTCAGGCACAGTCAACATGGGTTCACAAAGGGAAAGTCCTGCCTAACTAATTTGATATCCTTCTATGATAAGGTCACCTGCCTAGTGGATGAAGGGAATCATAGAATCATAGAATCATTTAGGTTGGAAAAGACCTTTAAGATCATCAAGTCCAACCACAAACCTAACACTGCCAAATCCACCACTAAATCATGTCCCTAAGCACCACATCTACACGTCTTTTAAATACCTCCAGGGATGGGGACTCAACCACTTCCCTGGGCAGCCTGTTCCAATGCCTGACTACCCTTTCGGTGAAGAAATTTTTCCTAATATCCAATCTAAACCTCTCCTGGTGCAACTCCTTAGCAACAACTAAAACACCAGTGTGTTATCAACATTATTCTCATCCTAAATCCAAAACACAGCACTATACCAGCTACTACGAAGAAAATTAGCTCTATCCCAGCTGAAATCATGACAGTATCTACCCCTTATTCTATACCATCTATGTTATGCCCAGGTCCTTGTCGCGAATGGGTGATTTAGGATGCTTAAGGAATCACCAACAAAGGTATCAGCAAAAGCGTCTTTATTATGATGTTGTAAAAGTGCGACTTAACAAAGTTCGATGGCAAGGTTCAGTCTATTATTTATTGCATGGAAGGATCATACAAAGGAAAACTGAGCTACACTCGAGTTAGAATGATTCACAGAGAGACCGGAGATGCAAAGAATAAGGGAGACCCTTCCATTGAGTCACGAGGTTCCGAGTAGACCCCCTTGCTTTCTGAACTCCTAATGGAGCTTAGGTGCGGCTAGGTCCAACCCTAGTCTCAGACTTGGACAACGGTTTATGTCTAAGGGAAGAAATACAAAGAGTAAGGAAGACCCTCCCATTGAGTCACAAGGTTCAGAAAGGACCCCCTTGCTTTCTAAACTCCTTCCTCAGAGGGGAGTCTAGGTGCAGCTGGATCCAATCCTAGTCTCAGACTTGGTCAACGGTTTATGTCTAAGGATTATAATGTTTCATTAGCATCAATTCAGCATGCAATCAAAGTTGCCAAGACAAAATCAAAGTTACCATACTACAAGGTTATGCGCGATATTGGTTGCTTACCAAAGATCTGTCGTTGGTAAAAGGTTTCTCTGCCTCGAGGAGCAACCTTGAGAGGTGTCCCAGGGAAGGAGACATCACCACCATGCAGCCACGCTGCCTAGCAGGGAGAGCTCAAAGAAGGCTCACTTAGGCTGTCATATTTATAGGATAAAGTGGTTGGCTTGTAGTCAAATTACATGCGATAGAAAAGGCATGCAGGAGACTCCTCGTATCCACAACTTTCTTTGTTCCTTGATAAAGGAGTCGCTCTGTTCCTTTGTGGGTTTTCAGAGAACAGATTGAAACTAGAGGAATTCACGGCCCGTCTACAGCTCAGGCCTTTATCTCTTTCAGAGCCTGCACCAAACCACCGCCAGTCTGGTCAAGGGGTCGAGTGCATCCGTCACACCAGCCCAGCTAGAAACATCCATTTTGTGAACATATAAACTTGAGTGCAAAGATTCTCACCTACAAAATCCCAGTTCAAATTATGTGACTTCTGTTGTAAAGCAACTTTTCTTATGGACAAAAATGTAACTATGGGTATCTTAAAATTACTGGAAGATTTTACATAAACACATGCAGATGAGAAGATTCCTTTTTTAGCAAAGTCATATGTCCACCTTTATGTAAACTGTATCTTAAAGCAGGATTATATATACCGTAGTTATATACAATCACCAATTTGCATTAGTCTCGTGAACTTCAGGGCCCAGCCTGCAAAACCCACTCACACAAATACTCCTGTTACAATAAGCATTTACTTAGAGCCTCATACTCTCACAAGAAAAATGAAACTCTCTTCAGTTGACCAAAATGCTCACAGACTTTAAGCCAACTTAAAAAGCCTCTCTGAATTTTCCCGAGCTTTGGCCAGGTCTTTGACCCATACTAAACACTGATATATGAAAGAAAGGATAATTAGAACATAACCCTTCTCTATCACATTATTTTAATTAGAAAATAAGGTAGGAGAAGGCCCAAACCTGTATTCTATCTCCCTGCCCCAAGACAGGATCACAGTTACCCAAACCAGTACTACATGTGTTTCTCCAGACTATTACAATAGTCATATGAGAGATTCAAAAACCTCCCAGTCTAGTCCAGTTTTTCACAGCTCCTCTTGTCAGAAAGCCATTTCAACACCTAAATGAAATCTTTCTTACACCACTTAAGTCTGTTGCTTCTTGCTATATCCTCTGTGATACCTCTTCTGTACTTGAAAATTCTTATCATTTAGGAGTCCTTTAAGTGGTCACCACTGTCACTGTAACTGTGTTTCTTCCTACCTCCCCTTAGGCATGTCACCAAAAACCTCCTTGCTCTGAGTTGCCCTAATGTCCAGGAATGCACTCTGGAGGTGCCTCTCAGTTCATTATAGAGGAGACATGGGCATGTAGGTACCACCTGGGTGGGATGAATCCAGATTCTAACTCCCAGTGCAATCAGTATCAGACATTAATACCTATACAGAAACAGAACTGCCTTATTCACTCAGTTGGTTCTTATTTGACGCGCTGTTCACTCACAAGGAGAAAGATCCTCTGGTACGTAAATATATCCTCTGGATATATTTAATAATATCCTCTAATATATTAATATCCTCTTAATATATTAAATATACCCTGGATATATTTAATAATATCTTCTTAATAATATCCTCTGGACCTTAAATAAGATCTGTCTTTTCCTGTATTCCTCTGCTTCACATGAAATTACTGTGCATCTTCAATTAAAGAAGCACCTTTTTTCTCCATGTCTTGGCTATCAGAAGGTTGAACATCTTCATGCTGCATCCCCTCCTGCCTGTGACTGCTAGCTACCATTTGTCCAGCACTGTCAGATAGTCTAGTGCAAAAAGAACCCGCTGGCAGCATAAACATGGTGCCAGGGCCTTTACACAACTGCTTCTTGTTGCTTTCATAGCAGTAAGGCATTTTGCTGGGTTTGTAGTCTCACCTTTCCTAAAATAATGTCCAGCTTCCTATGTGTACTTTGTATGAGTTATTCATATGCATTAATGAACACTGGAAGAATATTTGGAGATGGGGTTACGTTACTTCAAGACTGATCTTAGATACAACTCAGCAAAGATACAATTACTAGCTGGGCCAGAGCCTCCATGACATGAGCTTTACCATACCCATTTGCTTGCCATGGTGTCCTCTTACAGTCATGACATTACAAATGTAGTCCAATGGCAAAATTCAACCCATTGCTTCCAAGAATCAGTGTAGGGCTGAGCACTGTTCCCCACTAGGCACCTGTTCCCCAGTCAAAATCTCCTAGAGTTTTCTTCTAATTCTTCTCTCAAAAAGAGATTTCCCTCTAAATCTGTGGGACTCTCCAAGGACAAAGTCAGAGTCAAGAAACTGCTTCTGCCTCCTCTAGGAGCCGCATAGTTTCCTGATACCCCCTTGATCCCAGAAATTATCTCTGCCAGGTATTCATGACAGCAAAGGTACCAGTAAGGTTTTGCCTCATGGGATGAAAGGAGCTGAATTAAGCCACTACCACCAGTACGACTTCCTGCTCCCATTTCACTTCCCCTAAACCAACATAAAACTGGGGATTCCCCAATGAGTGTGCAGCCCCCATATCCTCCTCTCTAGGAAGCACAGCATAGTAAAAGTAGGAACTCTTAAATAGCTTCACAAGAAGGGGAGAGCATCATTCACTTCCCACTTTTCAGATCATTAACACCAACCAGTAAGTCCACGCCTAGACTACTAGCAAAGAACAAGGTGGGATTACTTCAACATAAATAGTTGAAGAATCACTGCAGGGTAATGAAACAATTACTAGTGTAAGTCACACTAAAATGATCTGATGCCATTCTTACAGATTCTTCAAAGAAAGAGCTGTGATGGAATTTCTGGAAGTACCTTGTCAGCCCTGAGGGTAAAGTTGTGAAATTCTGGAGACTTGAAGAGCCTACAGAAAGTATCAAGCCAGAAGTAGCATCATTAATCAGGCAGATTACCATGAAAAAAAGAGAAGACCTTTGAAAAAGCCATTCATGCTGTGAATCCATTCAACAGCACGTGGGTGCACCACCTTACTACATTCCTGGGAAATGTTGCTAGAAGCTAAACCATCAGGTGATTTTACTTCTCTTTGGTGTTAGTATTTTCAGCTACACTATGTCAATTAATGTTGGATTGGCTCCTGCAACAACCTTGAGAACCACTGAGGTTACTGAGAATGGCAAGGCACTCAGTACCTTGCAGGAATGGACCTTCCTTCAATTTGCATAAAGTTTCTGAATATTTCTTTAAATTGCTGACAATAGCTAACTACAATTGTCACCAGCAGGAAGACAGCTAAAAAGAAGAGGATTGGTTGATAAATTACTCAGTATTTGCACAGAAGAGTTTTGTTTCCCATCTACCATTAACAAATAGATTTTGATATTCCATTAACATATAATTGCCCTGACTGAAAGACATGGAGCTCAGAGGCATCATACCAGGGTTTTTAGAGACAAATGCAACTGAAGATACCAGCTTTGCAATATCTTCTTGAGGAAGATTACTGAATTGTGAAGCTGTCAATTTAGTCGTAAAAAAACATATATAGAAAATAAGATTATTATTAAAAGAAAAAAATTGCAAAAATGTTTCCTTGCCTGCTTTGTGTGTATTTTAATTCATTTTACATTTCAGCTTTACAGCAACACCTTTAACCTCTTTAGCCTTCTCCATACATTTGCACCACAGTACAGTACCTCGGCTGCGAGTTTATCTCCTGCTGGATTGCTAATCTTCTGGCCTGGATGAAGGCAAGGCCTGTGTGAATATACATGGTTGCTTACAGTAGGATTCAAGGAGAAACAAAAATCAACAGCCTGGCACTCTAACAAACATAATCTCACACATCTTTCTGAGACAGTCCAAGACAATGTTCTCCAGCCATCTACCTCACATGTCTGGAATAAATCAACAGTCTTCAAGTAGAGGTAGAAGAAGGGGATGAAGGTTCATGCCTCAAGCCCCACTCTTCTTACCTTGCAATCTCCAGCATGTAACTGCAAACCCATTTCCAGTTCTGTTCCACTGTTCTATTTCAAACTGCCAGGTGTTTTGATTTATCTGTTTGATGAAGGGAGACAGTAAATTGGAATAAGGAACCTCATTCCAGCTGTCCAAGTCTTGAAGGAGAGCTGACAGAACAGAAAGGAAAGAAACTGGTGTCTCAGAAGAGTTTTCTATATGAAAAAGGACTGGTAGCATTAGTGCTGTTCTCCTGTAAGACTGAAAATAACTGAAGTGCTTCAAAGCATTTTCCAAGAAAGGTGGCCACTCAACTGTCTTAAAAAGGTGAGAAATTAAAAAGCAATTAAAAAATAAGCATATTTTCATTAACCTACGGAATTCATTGAGAATTTCACAGAAAATCCCTGAGGAATAAGGACATAAACAGATTTAAAAAGAAAAGACCGAGTAATGATATTGATGTGGAGGATTAAACAAAGTCACCCTCAATAATGACAACCATAATTTTAGAAGGGAAGTCAAACCTTATGCATGACAATTTTAGTCACTCTCTAACTTTTAGAGATCAGTTAAGCCCTATGTAAGGATTCAGTTAGTCCAAACGTGCCTACTGCCGAGGTTTTAGACCAACCTCTGAGTTGTTTGCCATTAGCCCGGAAGATTCCACATCTGATCCATTAAGACAGTTCCCATTCTTATGTTGAGGTCCTGTGTTTTAGTCCAGTCTCCTCGTGCATGTACAGTTCCAGCCTTGGGAACATTTTAGTATAATCTTGGCAGTGAGGGATTCTGAACACAGACTAACAACTGCCACTGGATAAAAGCCAGAACACACCAGGTGATTTTTGTCACATATCCCTGCTGCTTTGATGGAACAGGAAGGGAACTGAGATATGGATCCTCTCCCCTTGCTGGGAGCAGTCTAGATTCCACAGAACTAAGTCACAGGACACAATGTTTTTCCCATAAATGGTGGATGATATTTTTACTTGAAAATGTACATGACTAAAACATGCATGTTCATTCATGTGCACTGTTATACCTCCCAGCTTTTTGCATCACTGAATAAAAAAGGGTAGGTATAAAGAAGCGTTGGGTGCAGTTAGTGGAACACCTGAAAAAAAAAAATATCTATTTTAGTCCTGGTATTGCCTGATAATTACTCAGCATATGGGAAATTTCACTCAAGTTCTTTAAATTCCCTATGAAAGATGAACAGTGCAGTATCATTTTCTAGTTTGGAAAGGATCAGGAAGGAAGGGAGTGTGCACACCTTGCTTGTGATTCACTCACTAAAGCTCATATTCTGCTTTTCACAGGATACGCTGTAATTTTAAATAATTCAATGCTAGCATTATGATCAACTATCTTTCCTGGTATTCAGAAATAGCATGGGATATTAGCAAATGAGTGGACAGAATTATTTAACTCACTGCTTCCTGAATTACTTTTACTTCAGATTCCTAGAAAAAGAAGGTTTTGCCTGAGAAAACAGTCATTGAATTTCTTATTTCACCATTTGGTCACAATCCGCTATAGCCATCTTCTGTAGAAATCTGAATATAGGCACCATTCAGTCCTGAATCTAAACAGTGTTTAAGTTTTTCAAAGTTTACTGTTTAATTAATGTTCCTCCAAAACCTCACTATATTTGTATTACTTATTCTTCATGAGACATACCAACTCTTCCAATGTAATATTTAGGGCAGATCATTGATAAACTAATCCTTTCCTAAAACCAAGTTACCAGTTATCCAGGGTAAAAATAAAGCATCTTTAACTGTCAAATTTACATAGATTTGGAAAGGTGAATAAATAAAATGAACATTAGAACACTGTTATATAAGCACACATTTATCTATGGTCAAAAGCCAACAGAGTAATATGAATACATGTTTGTATAAATATCCACTTACAGTTTATGTAGGATACAGCATATAAAAAATATACTAAACTACAAACGCTATAAACTGACTAAAACCTATTTATTGGTGACATGGTTTAACCCCAGCCAGCAACTAAGCACCACACAGCCACTCACTCACTCACTCCCTCTGCAGTGGGATGGGGGAGAGAATCAGAAGGGTAAAAGTGAGAAAACTTGTGGGTTGAGATAAAGACAGTTTAATAGGGAAAGCACAAGCAAAGCAAAACAAGGAATTAATTCACTACTTCCCATTGGCAGGCAGGTGTTCAGCCATCCTCAGGAAAGCAGATGATCACGCATAACGGTTACTTGGGAAGACAAACGCCATAACTCCGAACGTCCCCCCCTTCCTTCTTCTTCCCTCAGTTTATATACAGAGCATGATGTCATATGGTATGGAATAGCCCTTTGGCCAGTCTGGGTCAGCTGTCCTGGCTGTGTTCCCTCCCAGCTTCTTGTGCACCTGGCAGAGCATGGGAAGCTGAAAAGTCCTTGACTAGTGTAAGCACTCCTTAGCAACAACTAAAACATCAGTGTGTTATCAACATTACTCTCATACTAAATCCAAAACACAGCACTATACCAACTACTAAGAAGAAAATTAACTCTATCCCAGCTGAAACCAGGGCAACTGGATTCTTAAATAATCCCACCAATTTAAGATAAAACTGCCCTCTTAAGAAGCTTAACAGAGTTCAGTCCATGAGTGTTAAAGTTTCTTCAACTCCATTTCTTCAACCTATTGTATCCTTCATCCTAATGTTTCCTTCATTCCTGTCTAATGCTTCCCTCACTCCTTAGGACTGACATATCCTCATTATCTCCAACAGATCGATACCATTTTAACTGTCAGCTCCTCTTTCCAAAAAATTGCCAGGGAGTGCAAGTATTCTAAATCTATTTCAGTCACCATTTGGACATGTCCCTGTTAATTCAAGTATTATCAGAAAATACTTGTTTGCTGAGCCCACACATAAATGCTCCAGTAAATATTTAGTGGTATAAGAGAAACATATTCACATAGGGCTCAAACCTGAAACTTTTACTTAAGTAATACTCACATAATTTAGTAATTCCTTTAGAAAGCAGTTGGATTAGCTGTGTGTGTCAAATGCAGTTAGTTATTTTTATACCCTACATTCACTCAGTTTGCATAACCTAGCACAGCTTCTTTCAGTCAGGGGAACATTGCGCTCCATACCAGCTAAGGATCCAATCAAATATTTATAACAGTCTTGTCTCAACAGTGATGTGCTAATGTGGCAGTGTAGTCAGTTGCTGGTGTATGAAGAGCAGCTAACTAACAATACACTGCCTAATCACCACACACAACACTAGGATCACTGTAATTCTGCAGGCCTTTGTCGTAGTTTAACCCAGTTGACAACTAAGCACCACACAGTCGCTCACTCACTCCCCCCTCCCCGGTGGGATGGGGGAGAGAATTGGAAGAGTAAAAGTGAAAAAAGTCATGGGTTGAGATAAGAACAGTTTAATAACAGAAATAAAGTAAAATAGTAGTAGTAATAATAATATACAAAGCAAGTGATGCACGATGCAATTGCTCACCACCCACTGACCAATGCACAGCCCGTCCCCAAGCAGCAGTCCCCCCGCTCCCGGCCAACTCCCCCCAGATTATATACTGAGCATGATGTCATATGGTATGGAATAGCCCTTTGGCCAGTCTGGGTCAGCTGTCCTGGCTATGCTCCCTCCCAGCTTCTTGTGCACCTGGCAGAGCATGGGAAGCTGAAAAGTCCTTGACTAGTGTAAACACTACTCAGCATCAACCAAAACATCAGTGTGTTATCATAAACATTATTCTCATCCTAAATCCAAAACACAGCACTATTCCAGCTACTAGGAAGAAAATTAACTCTATCCCAGCCGAAACCAGGACAAACCAGTAGCGAAGCAGACACACACATGAAAAGGGGCTTTAGAGCGCAACTACGCTTATCTAACTATTGTGCAAGGTGATTAAAGCGAGGAGCCTGGTAGTCTCATAACAAAGGACAGCTCCTGATAAGAACAGAAACTTGTCTCAAGAACCAGCTGAAACTGACCCTGCGATTTGGACAAGAGCCAAGGAGCAACTGAGTCTGCGCAAGAACAAGGGGTTACTAGCGGTGACGAAGAGGAGTCATCAGCCTTCATCCCCACAACCCCCGCAACCACCACCAGGAAGCACTGCGCAAGTGCAGTTGGGAGGAGTTTATGGAAACGACCTCTTGGGGCTAATTTTAATACGAAGCGGGGACAGGTCATGCATATGTATAGGCGTATTGGGAAACCTTATGTATATGTAACACTTTGTTGTATAAATCCAGGACAAGCTACCACGTGGGCGCGCACGAATTTGGCGGGATGACACACCCCCCACCCCCAACCATGCTGCCCAGCGCTGAATAAACATACCTACTTTACAACCTTACAGGTTGTGGAGTCTGTTTCCGCACATCACACACACACAGAGGACACTGACATGGCTGACCACAAAGACTGCCACAGACAAGGCACTGCCTTCAACAGCACCTACAGATAGGACTCACATAAAGCACAAACACAGACAGCCAAGTCCCCTTCCTCCTCCTTGTCCGGCAGAGACAGAGGTCACTAGTGAAGGCACACACATGACTGTAGATTCACACACACATTTGTGGATCACCTGAGTACTGGCATGGCCCCTCTGTCCATCTGGTACCACTGTCCAGATCCCAGGCCTGCTGACCTGCTTCACAGGTCCCCTACTCGCTGACTGGTCCAGCTTGATGCTCGCTAGTAAATACACAGGACTCACACACTCGTCCCACAGGCACCCCACACTTAAAAGTTCCCCCAGATACGAGCACAGGCCCTCTGCCCACCTGATACCCCTGCCCAGATCCCAGGCCCCCCTGCTTACCGGCTAGTCCAGTTTGAAGTTTGCTAGTGAATGACATGCATGCCCCCAATGAACACCCAGTTTGGGGAAGATACAGACACTTGGACCCTCCAGCAGATAGCACCAGGCACACAGGCTGTGACCCGTAGTCCCACTCTAGCTGCTAGCGCTGAGCCCCTTACTCATGCTGGTTTCTCCCAGTAACTGCTTTTTGGGACACACACTATTCCCACCGCAGTGGCTGGCCGCCAAGACCACCAACTGCTCCAGTAGCTGGCACTAAGAACCCCACTTCCTCCAGTAGCTGACACCACAGGCCCAGGGCACCTACACCCCCGGTCTGATTCTAGTAGCTGGCACCAAATCTACTCACACACACACAGGTCTCACCAGTAGCTGGCACCTAGTCCTTGCAGCACACATATAGACGAGCGAGAGAGTGAGATTATGCAGGGAGATAGTTAAGAAAAGATTTAATAAAAAGATCCACAGATCTGTGGTGATCAGGCACAGGGCTCAGCCAGAAAAGCATACTGACCAGCCTCATTTTACAGGCAACTGGCCCCTTTTATACTCCTTTCTGTCTACCCCCACTTTGTCCCTCCCCAATTCCCTTCCCCTGCACATTCCCTCATCAGTTGGCATAGTCCCACTGGCCCCCTCCAACATCCTGGACCTTCAGGTTTGCATTCTTATAAGTTGCAAAGTCCTGGTTTGCATTCTTATAAGTTGCAAAGTCCTGGTTTGCCTGCTGTTTCTTGACAGCCCAGCGTGACTGACCAGGTTTGTTCTCATCACCACTTGTCATTTGTTGGTCAGATTTCATAGAATCATAGAACAGAAACACAGAATCATTAAGGTTGGAAAGGACCTCTGAGATCATCGAGCCCAACTGTTAACCTAACTGCCAGGTCCACCTCCATGTCCCTAAGCACCACATCCACATGTTTTTTGAACACTTCCGGGGACCATGATTGCACCACTTCCCTGGGCAGTCTGTTCCAATGCCTAACCACTCTCTCCGTGAAGAAATTTTTCCTAATATCCGATCTAAATCTCCCCTGGCACAACTTGAGGCCATTTCCTCTCATCCTATCGCTTGTTACTTGGGAGAAGAGACCGACCTCCACCTCGCTACAACCTCCTTTCAGGTAGTTGCAGAGAGCAATAAGGTCTCCCCTCAGCCTCCTTTTCTCCAGGCTAAACAACCTCAGCTCCCTCAGCCGCTCCTCATAAGACTTGTTCTCCAAACCCTTCACCAGCTTCGTTGCCCTTCTTTGGACTTGCTCCAGCACCTCAATGTCCTTCTTGTAGTGAGGGGCCCAAAAATGAACACAGTACTCGATGTGGGGCCTCACCAGTGCCGAGTACAGGGGCACTATCACCTCCCTGGTCCTGCTGGCCACACTATTCCTGATACAGGCCAGGATGCCATTGGCCCTCTTGGCCACCTGAGCACACTGCTGGCTCATGTTCAGGCGGCTGTCAACCAACACCCCCAGGTCCTTTTCTGCCAGGCAGCTCTCCAGCCACTCTTCCCCAAGCCTGTAGCGTTGCCTGGGGTTGTTGTGGCTCAAGTGCAGGACCCGACACTTAGCCTTGTTGAATCTCATACAGTTGGCCCCAGCCCAACGATCCAGCCTGTCCAGATCCCTCTGTAGGGCCTTCCTACCTTCAGGCGGATCAACACTTCCACCCAGCTTGGTGTGTCATCTGCAAATTTCCTGAGGATGCGCTCAATCCCCTCGTCCATATCATCAATGAAGATATTACACAGAACTGGCCCCACTACTGAGCCCTGGAGAACACCACTCATGACCGGCCGCCAACTGGATTTAACTCCATTCACCACCACTCTCCGGGCTCGGCCGTCCAGCCAGTTTTTAACCCAGCGTAGAGTGCACTTATCCAAGCCGTGAGCAGCCAGTTTCTCCAGGAGAAGTCTGTGGGAGACTGTGTCAAAGGCCTTACTAACGTCCAGGTAGACAACATGCACAGCCTTCCCCTCATCCACTAAGCGGGTCACCTTGTCATAGAAGGAGACCAGGTTAGTGAAACAGGACCTCCCTTTCATGAACCCATGCTGGCTGGGCCTGATCCCCTGGTTGTCCCGCACGTGCAACGTGATGGCACTCAAGATGATTTGTTCCATGACCTTCCCTGGCACCGAGGTCAGGCTGACAGGCCTGTAGTTCCCGGGATCCTCCTTCCGACCCTTCTTGTAGATGGGTGTCACATTAGCTAACTTCCAGTCAGCTGGGACCTCCCCGGTTAACCAGGACTGCTGGTAAATGATGGAAAGTGGCTTGGCAAGCTCCTCTGCCAGCTCCCTCAGTATCCTCGGGTGGATCCCGTCTGGCCCCATAGACTTGAGGGCATTCAGGTGGAGGAGCAGGTCGGTGACTGCCACCTCTTCGACAACTGGGGCTTCACTCTGCATCCTATCTCCATCTCCCAGCTCAGGGGCCTGAATACCCTGACGATGACTGGTCTGACTATTAAAGACCGAGGCAAAGAAGGCATTAAGTACCTCAGCCTTCTCCTCATCCTTCGTGGCAATGTTTCCCTCCACATCCAATAAAGGAGGGAGATTCTCCTTGGCCCTCCTTTTGTTGCTGATATGTTTCTAAAAACATTTTTTGTTATCCTTAACGGCGGTGGCCAGTTTAAGTTCTAGCTGGGCCTTCGCCTTTCTAATTTTCTCCCTGCATAGCCTAACAACATCCTTGTAGTCTTCCTGAGTTCCCTGCTCCTTCTTCCAAAGGTCGTAAACTCTCCTTTTATTCCTGAGTCCCAGCAAAAGCTCCCTGTTCAGCCAGGCCGGTCTTCTTCCCCGCCTGCTCATCTTTCGGCACATGGGGACGGCCTGCTCCTGCGCCCTTAAGACTTCCTTCTTGAAAAACGTCCAGCCTTCCTGGACTCCTTTGCCCTTCAGGACTGCCTCCCAAGGGACTCTGTCAACCAGGCCCCTAAACAGGCCAAAGTCTGCCCTCTGGAAGTCCAAGGTAGCAGTTCTGCTGACCCCCTCTCCTTACTTCTCCAAGAATCGAAAACTCTATCATTTCATGGTCGCTGAGCCCAAGACAGCCTCCGACCATCACATCACCCACCAGTCCTTCTCTGTTTGTAAACAGCAGGTCCAGCGGGGCACCTCCCCTGGTTGGCTCGCTTACCAGCTGTGTCAGGAAGTTATCTTCCACACACTCCAGGAACCTCCGAGACTGCTTTCTCTCTGCCGTGTTGTATTTCCAGCAGATATCTGGTAAGTTGAAGTCTCCCACAAGAACAAGGGCTAGGGATTGTGAGACTTCAGCCAGCCGCTTGTAGAATACTTCATCTGTTTCCTCATCCTGGTTGGGTGGTCTATAACAGACTCCCACCAGGATATCTGCCTTGTTGGCCTTCCCCCTGATCTTTACCCATAAGCACTCGACCTTATCATTACCATCACTGAGCTCTAGACAATCAAAACACTCTCTAACATATAGAGCTACCCCACCGCCTCTCCTTCCTTGCCTATCCCTTCTGAAGAGCTTATAGCCATCCATTGCAGCACTCCAGTCATGTTTCCATGATGGCAACTATGTCATAGTTTTCCTGCCGCACAATGGGTTCCAGCTCCTCCTGCTTATTGCCCATGCTGCGTGCATTGGTGTAAATGCACTTCAGTTGGCCTATTGATCTCGTCTCCAACACAGGCATGCCACCCCTAGGCTCATCCCTAGCAAGCCTGGTTTTATCCCCTTCCCCCTTTGAATCTAGTTTAAAGCTCTCTCAGTGAGGCCTGCTAACTGTTGAGCCAGAATCCTTTTCCCCCTTTGAGACAGGTGAACCCCTTCTGTCTCCAGCAGGCCTGGTGCCATGCAAACTGCCCCATGATTGAAAAACCCAAAATTCCACCGCTGGCACCAGCCTCTGAGCCACGTGTTAATGAGATGGGTCTTCCTGCTCCTTTCTGTATTCCTCCCGGCTATTGAAGGGATGGAGGAAAACACTACCTGCGCTCCTGATCCTTCAAGCAATCGCCTCAGTTCTCTGAAATCCCTTTCGATCGTCTTTGGACTTCTCTCGGCTACCTCATTGCTGCCAACCTGAACAACCAATAGCGGGTAATAATCAGATGATTGTACCAGCCTAGGGAGCTTCCTAGTAATGTCTCTGACCCGGGCCCCAGGGAGGCAGCAGACTTCCCTATGGGATGGGTCCGGTTGGCATATCGGGCCCTCTGTTCCCCTCAGAAGGGAGTCGCCTATGACAATTACCCTTCTTTTTTTCTTACCAGCGGCAGTTGTAATGCATAGGGCTGACTGGCTCCCCCTAGTCAACCTCCTGGATGGATCACTGTCCGCATCATCATCCTCCTGGCCCTCAAGTTCCAGAGCCTCATACCTATTGTGTAAGGGCACCTGGGAAGGCAAGGTAGGCTGGGAGAGGATTCGCCTGCTGCGCCGAGCAGGGATCTGTTTCCATCCCCCTCCGTCTCTTAGGTCCCCTCCTTCTGCCTGGTGGCAAGAGGGTAGGGGAGCCTCTGCTTCTCTTGATGTTTCCATCTGGCATGCTTGTCTCAGGGATGGCAGGGAGTGGCTCCACCAGTCTATCTCCCTCTCACACTCCCTGATACTCCTCAATCTTTCTACTTCTTCTTTCAGCTCTGCCACCAGGCTGAGCAGATCCTCCACCTGGTCGCACCTCACACAGATTTGTCTCTGTATGTTCTTGTTTATGGCTTTTTTGACCAGATACCGTTAAAGGAGCAGGCACTCTCCTTCCACATACCCTTAAAGTAGATATAATTGTAGAGGGCTGTTATTTATTTCATTTTTTAAAGATATTTCTCTGATAATTTTGTAAAAGCAGAGATAATTGAAGAACAGATGTAATTTTTGAAGGGAAAGAATTTTGAAAGTTTAGCTTGTTTTACCAACTATACTGGTCACTTATGGTTGTGCACTTCCTTCCATGTTGACAATTAAAACAGGCTAATATAACTTCCTTCTCTCCTTGCCTTCATTAAGACAAGAATTATTGTTTTCAGTTGAATGGGAATATCAGGAGTGACTCCTATCTGTCTTATAGCCCACATAAACTGTTTACTAGTTGCCTAGTCTTGCACAAATACCAAAGTGAGTTTTTAGTCATACTGTCATCAACTGATTGATAGAAAAAAAATCCCCTTTTGTCCAAACAGGCACAAACTGGTGAGATAGCTAAGTTGCAGGATGACAACTGGACAAACATTAAAGGTGAAAGTTTTCATACCCATCAATATTATATTTAAAACTGGTTTGTTTTATATAAAACTGGGCTTAAAGCCCAGTGTTGGTATCCATTCACTGAATTTTCAAACCAACAAAAAAGGACATTTAATAGAGAGAATCAGAACTGAACTGCTACCACGCCCTGGAAATAAGTCACTAAGACATGAATAGAGCGAGCGTTGCGACGAGGCTGCTCCCCGTGCATGCTGGGAGCTATAGTCCGCAAATAGCCTAGGGAACCATTCATAGTTTTGCGCACGGCCCAGGACGCGGCTGAGGGCCAGTGTGTTTTGGGAATTGCGGTTTTGGGTGGACTGCAGTGCTCGCCGGGAACTGTAGTCTAGTGAGGTAATCGCAGCATGACCGACTCGTAGCCTGTTACTGGGTCTCCTCCCTTTGATTCCCCACCTCCCGAACAACTAAGAGGGTGGGGTTTCCGGGGGTGGGTTTTTGTCGGTTCAGAATTCCCCGTATGTGGACATTAGTTTGGAATTTTCCAGAAAGGTTGTAAGTTCTAGATTTTGTGTAGTGCGGTTTGATTCTTTCCTTTGATGAGGGGGTTGGTGTGTCCGTATGTTGGGATTAATTGCTTAGTGTTCTTGTAGGTCTGTCGCCATGGTGAAGGAGACTCTGTATTATGATGTGCTGGGGGTGAAGCCCAGTGCTTCTGCTGAGGAGCTGAAGAAGGCGTACCGTAAGCTGGCCTTAAAATATCACCCTGATAAGAACCCCAACGAGGGTGAGAAGGTTAGTGTTGAGGGAGCGGGATCTGGACCGAAGCTGCTGAGGGACTGGGGGGGGGAGTCGTCCCTGATTTTTGCCTAGGGGCTGACTGAAGCGAGGGACTTGGATGGGGAGATTATAAAGACCCTTCCAGATATTGTTGCTGCTTTTGGAGGGGAGCGGTTTGGTTTGGGGGGGACCCTGCTGCCTGTGGGGAGGGAAGTGTTCTCTTGCCAGGGGCCTGGTTGGAGTGGGGAGGGGTCTAATGGTAAATTGAGGGACCCTGTGGGGGAGGTCGGTAGGAATGAGAGCCCCTGGTGGAGAGAGGGGTTCTGGCTGGACCTGATGGGGGGGGGGGGGGGGGGGGGAATGGGCACTTGAGGGAGGATTGTCAGGTTGGGGGCAGGGGGAATGGACTCCTGAGGGAGCTGCTGCTTAAAGATTGGGGTCTGAGGCTTAATGTGCATCTTTCACAGTTCAAACAGATTTCCCAAGCCTATGAGATACTGTCTGACCAGAAGAAGAGAGATCTGTATGATAAAGGTGGCGAGCAGGCTGTCAAAGAGGGTGGCTCCAGTAGTAGTTTTGGGTCACCCATGGACATATTTGACTTGTTCTTTGGAGGTGGTGGGAGGATGCAAAGGGAGAGACGAGGTAATGTTCCTACTTCTGATGCTGCTCTAGACTTAACAGTATGACCATTGTACGTGAGAGAGTGCTGAAGTTTGCCTTGGGTGAATAGTGTGGCTTGCAAGACTGCATCAAGGCTATTAAAATGATCTTATAGCTGTATTCTGGAAACCATATAAAACTGTTGTTAGCCTTTAAAGCCTAAAATGAGTAGGGAAAGGAGTACCTGTGTAATGAGAAGGGTACGCATATTTTATACACTGGTAGTTCAGATCTGTGAGTTGTCTTATGTTAATTTAATACCTAGCTAGACTCTGCATTTGGGAAGCCTTTTTCTAAGGATAAGCCTACCTTTTAATAAAATAGAACAGGAATGGGATGGTAAAGTATCTTACTTGGTAACTAAGGTACTGCAAGTGTACTGTCAAAATCTGAGTTTTTAAATCACTTCTAGCTGAAAGACCTTAGTTAAAAGTAGCAACATATAAATAAAGTGAACAAAGCATTTTTCATTTATGAGATCTCATTGTTCTTCTGTACTGTCCAGTGGAATTGGGTTAAAGCTGCAGTAAAGCTAAAATGCCGATCCAAATTGAAGTTCAGACCAATAGTATCAGCAAAGATGTCAATATTAATTTAAAAACTATGTTTAAGAGTAGTGCTGACTATATCACTTCTTAGTTTATATGCAGTGCTGATAAATGAAAGAAAAGAAGGTCTTATATCAAAATGTCATACAGCAAAACATTTTCAGTAAGCAAGAACTCGTTAGCCTTACCATGGATTTGATTAGAACTTTACTCGGCAAAACCAGTTCCTTATTGTAAAAATCCAATTGCCCAACTGTTTTGGGAAACTTCCAGGGGGAAGGGGGGAGTAGGGGTGGCAGTAGTATTTCATTGGCTGTAGGAACTATCTATCTATCTCCTACTTTCCTGTGGTTATCCAAACATACTTGTCTATTTTCACCCTTTAGACAAAGTTAAAATCTGAAACCTAAATCTCAGTGTATTTTGTTCTTATTATTATTGCTTATACTTTCATGGAGGAGTCTTCTGGCTCCTTCTGAAAAAGATTACTAAGAAAGCAATGAGAATTGTTACATAATTGTAAGATTAAATAGGAAAAAGCTATTGATAACAGCAGTAGATAAATAGGAAGTGTTAAAGCTTTTAAAGGCTTATTCTAATGCAATTTGAACATAGTAACATGGGAAACTTATAATTTTGGATTCAAGCTATCACATTTAAATAAATATACTCTCCCTTCCCTCCCTTTCCCTTATAGGCAAAAATGTTGTTCATCAGTTGTCGATAAGCTTAGAAGATCTGTATAATGGTGCAACAAGAAAGCTGGCTTTGCAGAAGAATGTGATCTGTGACAAATGTGAAGGTAATTTAAACACTAAAACTAGACATTAGTTATTTCTGAAGCTCCAAATGTATTTTGACCTTCTGGTTTCTTCTGGAAATATAACTGATTTTTCACTCTGTCGTCAGGTCGTGGTGGTAGGAAGGGTGCAATAGAATGCTGTCCTAATTGCAGAGGCACAGGCATGCAAATCAGAATTCACCAGATTGGTCCAGGAATGGTGCAACAGATTCAGTCTGTATGTATGGAGTGTCAGGGGCATGGGGAGCGTATTAGCCCCAAGGACCGGTGCAAGAGCTGCACTGGCAGAAAAATTGTTAGAGAGAAGAAGATTCTAGAAGTTCACATTGACAAAGGTAAGGGTTTTACTAACTTGGAGTATTATATTTAAATAGATTGTCATTGGGGCTGGTGGTTTGTGGGGGTTTTTTAGCACTAAAACAGGACCTTCATGCATGGTGTTGATCACTCGTTATGATGAGTAACAGTTGGATATGCAATTCAGTACAATAGCCTGTTCCTACTCTTTAAAGGTAGACTTGCCTTTAAGCAAGAGTGATTACTTGTGTATTAGTGCCCACTTACTATATACATTACTAAGTGTTAATCCCAAAGCTTGTAATGATGCAAGTAGTAAACTAATCTCCATAAGAGTAGGTTCAGAAGCAAAAATGCTGACCAGTTAATTGGATTGATAAAAAGCAAATACATCACTTAGCTTATTAAGCAAGTTTAACTATTATCTTGACATTTTGGAGACCCTACAGAATCTGATCACTTTTATGGCATTTTACTGTGAAGGGGAGGACCAGGTCTTCTGAAGTGTGAAGACATTGCTAAGCCTATAATGCTTAGAATTTATTTTGTTATGTCACCCTGATGACATTGTGTCCTTTATGTCTGGCAAAACTTAATTCAGAATTTAAATCCCCAGAATGATAAGGGAACGTGAGGCTATTTAGCAACAAACACTTTTCTTCACAGTAGGCTGCTCAAAAGTAGGTGGGAGCGGTCTTTGGAGGAGTTGGAGTTGAAAGATAAAATGCATTGGCAAGCATGTGGCTTACAATAGACTCGTACCTAACAGTAATGAGTAACTGTTTTGCATCTCTACTTAAGCGTGCTTTATGTAATGTCTCATCTTTAAGAGGAGGAATATGACAGTAACACTAAACTTGAAGCTTGGCAAGAGTATATCACTGATATTTTTAACCACTGTTTTAAAAGTTACTGAAAAGAGCAAAATTTTGACTATTGTAGTCATCCTGGTTTTCTACCAGGTAGCATGAGGCTGCTAGAATTAATAGTGCAATAACCCTTCTGTAGGTGAAGTTGCTTTCTTGAGTGACAGTCACGCTCCTAGGAAGAGTGCTTCCTAAACTGAAGGCATTGAGATCTTTTCTCTCAAGTAGTTCTGCTACAGACTTAAGAGACTTATCAGCTTCTTAAAGCAAGCTTTGTGTGCAGTGTTTCTTCTACGCCTCTTCTGTAGTGGTTGTGCATATGACAGAAGCCATCTTGATAATAGTTCCCTCAAGGATTTTTATCTTGGCAGGTGACTAATTTCT
Organism: Platalea leucorodia; assembly: GCF_965183815.1. NCBI lineage: Eukaryota > Metazoa > Chordata > Aves > Pelecaniformes > Threskiornithidae > Platalea > Platalea leucorodia. The sequence continues at coordinate 35,517,878 of NC_138859.1, forward strand.
ACTAGAATGGGATTTCATGCTTATGAAACGTAGCTCAAGTTGGCAGTACTAACATGTTTTGGAAAGATAAGTTGGTAAGATACTTGCTTCAAGCAAAGGTCCTAATGTTGCAATCTCAAGGTTCAGTAATATCCTAAGTACAAGCTAGTGCCTATTAAAATATTTCACATTGTTACATTTGAGAGGAAAGAAAAAAGAAAAAGCTGAAATATGTGGTCTCTGCAATAGGAATGAAGGATGGTCAGAAAATAACATTCCATGGTGAAGGGGACCAAGAGCCAGGACTAAAGCCAGGGGACATAATTATCGTCTTAGATCAAAAAGATCACCCTACGCTTACAAGGTAAACTCCATGAGTCTTTATGCATGCTCCTGAGATGCTTGTCTTCAAGCTTCCTCTGTTACCACTGGCTGTTTTTAGTAACTGGAAATGTTGTCAGATAGGACTATATGTCTAGAGCTCACTTGTGAGTCGGTTTGGGCTGTCAGATATTGACATATTTATAGAAGTACTGGTAGAACTAGTCAAAGCAGTTGGTGCTCTAAACGTACAAGGTTTGTGGTTATATGGTTTATTTTTTGGGTTGTTTGGAGTGAGTTTTTTTCTTTCTCTGAGGGTGGGAGAGGAAGTAAGACAAACCTAAGGGAGTTATGGATACTGGGAATTCACAAACTTCTAAGGACTACCAATGTTGGAAAATAATTGTTTCTTAATAACTGTGAATATCTTTAGCAGTTGTTGTCTTACTAATTCCTTGTTCTTGCCTCCTTCTGTGAAAGTCTTACAATACCAAACTCTGATCTAGCATAGGCAACTGCTTGTTATGTAGTTTCTTTTGCCTTGAAGCCAAGCTTCAGTGCTTGTGCTATTTCTCAGGATCCTGTTTATGGCCGCATTATGGTCAGAAGTGTGCATCCTATATGCATAATATCAAGGTGATCTGCCTCCTATGCGTTTTCCTTGCCTGAATGCATTGGGTAACATGAGGAATGGAGAGGACTGATAATTTGCAGAAGTGAAACTGAACTGGGTAGTGTCAACTATGTTAGTCAAGTACTTCACATATTGCCTAACAATGTTGCTTTGTGTTAAAGTCCATTGTTTCAAGTTACTTTGTGGAATGAGTCTGTCATGTAGTAGCTTCTCTTCTGGAAAAAGCAGCACTTTGGCCACCTCTAGAAGATGAGCAGTAGGTACCAAGTGCAACTAACTGCTGCTCAGAGCATTCATGAGGGGAACAATGGGTTGGTCTCTTAATGTGGGGGCACTTAGTCTAACAGCTCATCCCTTTGTCCCTGTAAGTAGAAATGACAGGTCAAAGGCTCTAGTGTAGCCTGTAGTCAATCCGATCAGCAGTCTTGTATGGTGCTTAACTCCAGAAGCTGGTGCCAAAACTTTGTGCTGAGGCAGGACAGATGGAATACTACTGTTAGCAGCTTCCAGCATTGAGCTCACAGATTAAAGAATAGGAACCTTCATGGCATTTGGCAGGCTAGTGATGAGCAATTTTCTCTACCCAGCTTCCAGTGAAACGAGGTGATGAATCAGTTGTGTCAAAGGGTATGTCTGGTCCATGCATTTATTATGTTACCTGGGACTTGAAGTTCTGACTGTACTGGAGTGTTGATGTCCATCCCCCTGCACTGGCTTTAGCTTTAATGTCCTTAGATGTTCCTTGATATCAGTAGTTTTGTGGGGTTATGCTGAGGTAATGCCGCTTCTGGAGCAGATGGAATGTACCTCCTGTCCCTTCAGGGTCTAAAACTTTCCAGGCAAGTCTCTTTATAGACACCTTTAAATTCATCCTTTTTAACAGGTCCAAGTCCTTTTAATAGGTTTGAGATGCCCTTAAACTAAACGACTCCTGAACATCCCAGCACATGCAGACATCATTTGTGCTGACTTTAATGTAATTTCTTTAATTTTCAGTTCTGACTTAACTAGATGCATCCTGGTTTCATCTAGAAGCTCCTTTCAGAGTGACTCAGAGTTGCTTTCTAAACTTCCTTACCACCAGACCTTCAGAGGGAGTGTAGGAGACTCTGAAGGAGGCAAATGAGGCATAGGAGAGATGATTCCCTTACAGACTTCTTTCAATCCTGTCTGAAAACCTAGCTGGTTGTTACTAGATATATTTTGTTGTTTAGTTGGTAGTAGGTGTTGCAGTTACTACCTTATGACAATTTCAAGCCTCTGGCTTTACACTGCTCATAAAGCTAAGTCCTATTTTGTTCTTGTGATTCCATTTGGAAGGCTCTTTGAGGATGCTGATACCTAAATATATTCAAGTTAAATATCAAGCTTAACTTCTTGCAACTAACTTGTACCTGCCTGTGTACATCAATGTATACAATAAACGTATACAACTGTCTTCCTTAATATTTATACTACAGTATCTATAAGCAATTGCATTCACCCCATTTTGCAAATCAAGCTCTTCTAGTGTTGAGGAGGGAGTTTCACTTGAGTTGTCATCTAATGTAGCTGAATAGAAATGTATGAGACTTGGAATTTTGCTACCATCTTGTTCAGTGGCACAAATACTTTCCTATTTCTGCTGGAAATAATTTTTGTGACTGGAACACTTGACCTAGTAATTTCATTGCTACCTTTACACTTAATCATCTCCAGCTGAGCTTGCTGCATATATTAAGGTTTTAGTCTTCATGTGACCTAGAATTTTGTATTGATAAATCCCCAGTTGGACATCAGCCTTCAAGGCCAACTGGTTAACTAACTTCTTGCTCCATATCTTTGTTTACTGTAGTCCAGATGAGAATACTGTCCCACAGCTATCTTAATTTAAAAATCATTGCAAAGTATTTAGCATCTAAGGTACATATGGACATGAAATGAAATACAGGAAATTCCACTTAAAAAGAAACTTTTTTTTACTTGGGAGTGGTGGCGTCAAACACTAGAATGGATTGCCCAGAAAATCTGTGGGGTTTCCATCCTTATAGTTATTCAAAACCCGACTGGACGTGGCCCTGACCAACCTGCTCTAGTTGACCCTGCTTTGAGCAGGGGGGTTGGACTAGAGACCTCCAAAGGGTCCCTTCCAACCTCACCTATTCCATGATTCTTTGATAGTTTATCCAGCTGCATTTAAAAGGCCCCCTTACTTACAACACAGGATTGAGTGTTCTTAAGTGTTCAGGCTGTCCCCTTCTCCATGTTAAAATTTCTCTTTTTAAACTGGTTAGTGAAGTCAAGAGTTGTTTCTGACGTCTCTTGAAATAAAAGTTTAGTTCTGAGCTCCCTGTGTTTTGTTTTCAGTCTCACTAAAATTACTGTATCTACTTCATCTACAGTAACCTTCAGGTTATTATTTTTAATAGCAGAAATTATTAACTCTTTGTTTGGCTGAATTGTTTCAAATTAAGATTTCTTTAAGGAGAAATGCTCAAGCTTTCACACTTGCAGTGGTGTTTACTGCAGACTAGGGAGATCCAGGTGATCCGTTGAATTCCTAAAATGGCATTGAATGAAATTCTTCAGCAAAGGGTTTTTGAATATACTAAACCACTGAGGAGTGGAAGGGAATATTACATGGATAAATGACTGGATAAGAAGTAGGAAACCAGGTAAGAATATAATTCCGTCTGATAAAGAAACGTGATGGGACCCCGAATGAGTCCTAAAAAGAGCTGCACTGGGGAACCTTTAATTTCATTTAAACTCTGAGGTGGTGACTTGTTGATGATACAGAACTTTTTACAGGGTAAGGAAGATGGAAGTTGGTTAGAGTTGCAGAATGATTGCATGATATAATGCAACAAACATGACAATTTAAGTTGAATGTTAAATGTAAAATGAAGTGCATAAACTTAAATACTTGCACAATAGTGGGATCTCAGCAGTACCAAAATGTTGGTTGTAACAGATCTATGAATAGATCATCTCAATGCTAAGAAGCAAGTAAAATGTTAGGAATTCCGGGGGGGGGGACATGGGACGACGACAACAAAACCAATTGCTGTATATATAAAATCTGTGGTGTGACTGCACCTTGAATACTGCATGTAATACAGATTTTACATTGTAAAGTGTGGTGGGTTGACCCCAGCCAGCAGCCAAGCACCCACAGAGTTGCTTGCTTACTCCCCCCCCCCCCCCCCCCCCCCCGCATCCTGAGGGAGAGAATAGGAAGAGCAAAAGCAAGAAAACTTGTGGTTCAAGATAAAGACAGTTTAATAGGTGAAAGTAAGTCACAAATCTAAAATGCAGCACCGCATGGGCTGCTATGAAGAAAGTTATCTCCATCCCAGCCAAACCCAGTACACAAAGATACAGTAGAACTGGAGAATCTTAAAGAAGGGTAATGAGGAAAAGATAGAATAGCTTCTGTGTGGAGAGTGATATTTTTTTTTGTTTGTTTTAAGTAGATCCTTCCTTGTAGAAAAGAGGGGAGGAAGGAAGAGGGAGAATTTGTGTAGGACCAACTGTTGTCTGTCTCTTAGTATCACTTGAGATATTACAGTTACTATTACCAACAGGACAAGAGGCAGTGGGCACAAACTTAAGCACAGGAGGTTCTGTCTGAATGTAAGGAAACACTTTTTCACTGTGAGGGTGATCAAGCATTGGAACAGGTTGCCCAGAGAGGTCATGGAATCTCCCTCCTTGGAGATATTCAAAAGCTGTCTGGACATGGTCCTGGGCAGCCTGCTCCAGGTGACTCTGCTTGAGCAGAGGAGCTGGACCAGGTGACCTCCAGAGGTTCCTTCCAACCTCAACCGTTCTGTGGTTCTGTGAGGTTCAGAACTGGAAGTGACGCTTTGTATGTGGTTATGGAAATCTTTGGCATAAGATGCTGTCAATGGTTGATAGCCATCAATAGATTTCATGAAAGGGAGGGAAAAAATAAAACTACACTTCCAGGTTAAAGTCCTTGAGATGTCCTGATAAGGGCTGGAAGCTGAGTGTATTCTGGGGCAGTGTTGTGTGCTTGCCTTGCTCTTGTACTCTTCCCTAGGCATCTGCCCTTTAAGTGAGGATATTTAAATTAGTCAAAGATCAGCTTTACCAGATTAGGGCAGCAGCCTGATCTCAGGGAAGTTGGTCTCCCCTAATGATGTAACTAAGTAGAAGGAAGAAGAAGGTACAAAATCATATTAGATCCCTAGTGTTGCCCACAACATCTGAAAGCCAGAAATTATGTTGGAGAAGAATAAAACAGATAGATTGATTAAAAAAGTGTTGCTGCGTCTTGTTTCTTTAGATGATTGTGCTAATATATGACAGTATTGTGCAAATTTTTGTCCAATTTGGACAATGCTAAAGAAGGGATTAATTGTCCCAGCAGTAGAAGTTTGGAGGCTGAGACAAACCTTTTCCCAGAAGGGGGAAAGCATAGTGAAATGAAACTGAATGCTGTTGAGTGTGATATGGTTCGGTGGGGTTAGCTTTTGAATAACTGTCCTTGAGTAGTAAATGGCTCTTATCACAGGTATTATCCCTGAAGTAGTTGGTTTAGTTAATAGTTAATGATGTTCTCTATTTTACTGGTCAGGCTTCTTAGTATTAAGATTCCAACTTTATTGTCTTTACCAAATTTAATACCTGAGTTAGGCATGGTCCTTCTCACTCTTCCTATTCCCACACCCCTGACTATTGTTGCTTGGTTCTACCATAGGCAAGGGGAAGACCTTGTTATGTGCATGGATATACAGCTGGTTGAAGCACTGTGTGGCTTTCAAAAACCTATCACAACACTGGATAATAGAACTATAATCATTACTTCTCATCCTGGTAAGTGTTGGTTTGCTTTGTGCTAAAAAAATCTGTACATCCAGCAAATGTAAGCTGAAAAGCAAGCAATTAGCATAGGGGAGCAGAAAGGATTGATCCTTAAAATACTACTTCTTCCTCACCCCACCCCCCACCCCCAAGTCTTTACAGCAGAGAGCTTTAAACAAATAAAAGTTTTCCTTAGTGGGCAACAGTAACTACATGTTTCTTCGTATGACACAGTAACAAACTTTACTTCATGGATGTGCTGATATCCTGAGGATACTCAAGGTCTCTGAAGATAAATTTTTCAGACTTGGAACTCATGGAATACTTGACATTCATAGGTATGCTCCCTTTGAGAAGCATACAAAATGGTAGAATATAGCATAGATGTGTACCTGTTCTCCTACACAAAAGCTATGGGGCAGTAGGTCCCTATTAGACTACAGGATATCAGTATAGTTGTTGAAACACAGCTTACAAGGCTGCACAAATGCATACTGAAAGGAATTGAAACTAAAATTGCTTGTTTTGCCTGCCTGGATTTTTTTTTCTTATTTTTTTATTTACTTAAGGCCAGACTGTCAAACATGGGGATATTAAATGTGTGCTGAATGAAGGCATGCCAGTATATTGTAGGCCATATGAAAAAGGACGTCTAATCATAGAGTTCAAGGTAAGCGAATCAGCTTCCATGACACAGCTTAACACTGAACATGCAAAACTTCAACCTTAAGTAATAACTCAAGCAAGAAGAGACGCTAATCAAGTGTCTTGTTTAGTGCGTTTCTTGCAGTGTGGTCAGATAACCTAATGCAATGCACAAGGCTATAGACAGAAGGTATCCAATTCTTTCTTGTACTGGTTTTGGCTGGGATAGAGTTAATTTTCTTCATAGCAGCCTGTATGGGGCTGTGTTTTGGATTTGTGCTGAAAACAGTGTTGATAATACAGGGATGTTTTCGTTATTGCTGAGCAGTGCTTACACAGAGTCAAGGCCTTTTTTGCTTCTCTCACTGCCCCACCAGCAAGTAGGGTGGGGGTGCCCGAGAACTTGGGAGGGGACACGGCCAGGACAGCTGACCCCAACTGACAAAAGGGATATTCCATACTATATGATGTCATGCTCAGCAATAAAAGCTGGGGGGGAGAAGGAGGAAGGGGGGGACGTTCGGAGTTATGGCGTTTGTCTTCCCAAGTAACCATTATGCGTGCTGAGGCCCTGCTTTCCTGGAAATGGCTACATGCCTGCCTGCCGATGGGAAATCGTGAACAAATTCCTTATTTTGCTTTGCTTGCGCACGCAGTTTTTGCTTTACTTATTAAACTATCCTTATCTCAACCCACAAGTTCTTTCACTTTTAATCTTCCGATTCTCTCTCCCATCCCTCTGAGTGTGGGGGAGTGAGTTAGTGGCTGTGTGGTGCTTAGCTGCTGGCCGGGGTTAAATCGCGACATTTCTAAATAGCTCTTTACTGAAAATATACTAAGTACTGAAATAACTTGTTTGGATATCCTGTGAATTTTCATGTTTGACATGTTTTTTGGCCTCCAACGTGTCTTAGGAAGAACTGAAATATAACTGACCTTGTATTGGAGCAAGGGGATCAGCTAGTCAATTGTAATTGCTGAAGAGTTTCATTAGTACTGATGGGAGGGGAATCAGGGTAAGCTCTAACTGCTATGTCCCCCTACTCTGGCTTTAGCTGAGGATATCTTTTAGCCCTTTCAACATGGCAGTCTGGGGCAGAAAAAAGACTGAACTAGCCAAGACAGTGAAGTTGCCAAATATAGTAGAAATGCACTTTTGGCAGCTGTGAAAGACTGGCAAGTGACCTAATTATTTCCTTAGCAATGGGTTTTCAAGTCTTCTGTAATTATAAAGCTGATGCTGGCAGATAATTGATCTGTAGTAAGTGAGATAGAGGCCAGTTAAAGCCAAATTCAGTAAGTGCAGCTCTTTATTTCAGGTGAACTTCCCAGGTAGTGGCTTCTTCTCCTCAGATAAGTTGTATTTGCTGGAAAAACTGCTACCTGCAAGGCAGGAAGTAGAAGAAACTGAGGAAATGGAACAAGTGGATTTAATGGACTTTGATCCAGCTCAAGACAGAAGACATTGCTATAATGGAGAAGCCTATGAAGATGATGAGCATCACCCTGGAGGTGGTGTTGAATGTCAGACTTCTTAAAAGGGACAGTTAATAACCACTGTGATGCCACTTTTATATGTGTCAGTAGACAAGTGAAGGACTACAGGTAATTCACCCTCACTTCCTGATATATTTTTTTGTTGTTGCTGTTAAATTCAGCTATAGTTCATTCTAAAAGCATAAATAAATTAAGGTGGTAATGTGAAAACTGACTTTGCAATTTGGATAAAGCTCCAGGATGCAAGTGCAGATCAAGTTGATCACAAACACTGTCTGTCAGACAAGCAGTCTGGAATAGTTTTCTTGACTAAATCTGCAATTCTTTTATCTGTGTTCAGGTGCCTGGTCTGTAGTGTTCTTGATGCTCTGTAGAGCTGCAGTTTACTGAAGGATGCACAAGTACTTCTAATATAATAGAATATTATCAAGATATATCTACAGTTTTTGGATTTGCACTGCTGTTTGTCAAATCAGAACTTGCTCTATAATGCAAATGTGTAATATGTGAACCTGACACAAATTTGTTTAATTTTTTTCACGTCCATTAAACTTGTGTGATTTACCAGTTTATTTAAGAATTAATGGTTTCTTGGTCTGCCAGCATTAGTCCTGATGGAGTGAGCTAGTCGTAAAACTTTTTGTTTCTAACCAGCTGCTACTTAAATATTGTTCTGTGCTATGCTGTGTATAGCCAATGTAGGTTGTTCATGACTAAAATACAGAATCTGTGTTGACCTACTGCCATGTGAAGCTTGACTTCCACCTTCATTATTGAAATCATGTAATCTATAGTGATGTGTTAAGTAAAGCAGTAGCAGATGTGGTCATAGGAATAGGTGAGCCTGCAGAGGAGAAAAGCAGAGAGGTATTATTTTAACTTGGTTCTGTCTGAATGTTCTAATCATTGTAGATGAAAAATTTCAATGTAATTCTAACATTTTTCAATGTTGCTTTTCTTAGACCAGTTTTCAGTTTAAGAAAACTCAGTTCTAGACTGCTAATCCTAGTACAAATATGCTATTTTATAGACCATGCTGAGAAGACTGGTCCAGTCTTAACCTCAAGCACAGTAGTTTAGTCCTGGTCTACCATCGGTCCTGGGAAGCAGTGTCTGCTTTCCTGTTATAATGCTTCCCTCCCCTTTGAGAATCCCTGAAAATTGGGAAAAATGGATTAGTCAAGAAAGGAGCTCTTGGAGCAGGCTCCTTGGGCTAGTTCTTCCCATAAGTGTTACGGCCTTTATTTTATGAAGGCAACTATTTACATGATCCTTGTCTCAAGTGGAATTATTATTTTGGGTTCTTACAGATTAGAGGTCAAAATATAAATGAGTTCAAAAGAACTCTGCATATTCCACCTGGTCAGAATGAAATTTTGCAAGCCAAATTCCTTTTCCAAATTACCATTGATGAGTTTATAGTCAGCTACGCCCATGTGACTGATAGGAGCATTTGCCTTATCAGTGGGACAATTCTCTTCAGGCAGGGGAAGGAATAGAATGCAATTTCTAGCTCTTGGACTTGCTACATTGAAAATCTTGTTTATGGCTAAAGAGGAAGCACAACTTTTATTTTCATATATTTATATATATTGTTTTTATATATGTTTAATATATAACATATTTTCATTTAAATTATGTGAATGCAATAACATTTTTAGTATCATGGAAATCTTAACAGTCTAATTGAACCATTATCATTAGTCTAGATCTAATTATTACTGGGAAAAAAACAGAGAATAATAATGCAGCTAGAGTACTTATATAGGAAAAAGTTGTAATAATAGAATTAAGTGCAACACACACACACATACACACAGTTTCTACACCTCTTCTTGGTGTTATGCTTACCCTTTCACTGCTTCTCTGAGCCCTGAGGTCAGATGCTGGTGTTGCTGGTGGGAGGGGGATGTTACAGCGAGTTGTCAGCAGCTGGAGTCCTTTGCCAGGAGAAATATGATGTTCATGTTGATGGTTTCTTCTTCCTCCCTCTAGTATCCCCTCATGGTCACTTTTATACATTTGCTAACATGTTTTTATACCCTACTCCTTCTTCATTGCTCTGCAGCTCCAGGTTACATCTAAAATTACTATATATCTTGACACTTATATATGTTAGATATTATTTCTTTGTTCTCTTTGTTACCCCTGAAGCTAGTTTTGTCCAGCTCCAGGTCTGCAGGTTTTTTAAGTGACCATGGGTGAGTTGTTTATAGCTGTGGGATCTCCAGTGCCAGCATGTGCCCCGTGTTTTATCATCCCATGCGTGTATACCTCTACAACCGTATCCTCTGTCTCCACTTCTTGGAGGCCTCTGCTGTCATACTAGGCCTATATTTCTCTACATCATTGTGTTAGTTGTAAATATCTCATTCTATCCAGAACAACTGCTTCTTATTGCTATCTATATAAAACTATGGTTGTATCACACAAAGATAAAACAACTTGGTCATAGACACGTGGTCAATTAGAGAAATGGCTGTCACAGCTAAACTAAGTAAAAAAAAGCTGCAGCCAGGTCAAGAAAATTTCAGACAGAGGAGGCCTGACACACCTGTCCTGAGGCCTTGCAAACTCAGTATAAAGCTTATGGCCTGTTACTAGCAATTGCAATACTGTATTACAGGGCTACATGGTTACAGACTTAAGCTAAAAATGCTTTGGAAAAGTGCCTCAACCCAGATATGCAAACTCATTTTAGTAAATGCCATAAATGTGAAAACTTAGTACCTAGCCTGTGCCCATACTGCTATGTGAGTCATACTCAAGTCAGGAGATAAGGTGTTAATCCTACTGCCCTAATGACTTGTGTCAACAGTGCTAACTTTGCTACTTGCAGCTTGGAAAAAGCATTGACCCCATAGGTTGCCTGGACACACCAAGAGCCTTGTAATCTACGAGGGCTGCTTGGACAACTTGAGCTGTCTACCAGCAACAGCTGCTGCTGCAGAAACAGCTACATCCTCTACCCTCAGTATGTCAGGAGGGGGAAGGCTATGAATTGGTCTACTGGAGGCCTAAGGACTTCAGCCAATCCTGATACTGAGAAATTAATGAGACATGGGTCTGCATCAGAGTGTGAGAGCCATATTTAAGAGCATCACCTTTTGTCCTAGGCCTCCAAAACCCCCTTTAATGTCTGAACTGTGATCTGCTCGTAATTAAGTGACAGCAACCTGGTGATCAGCCACCTCGCCTCCTAATGACAAAACAGTGACCCCAATGATGGCACAGTCAGGCCACTAACTGTGACATCTGTGCATGTCACCACATCTTCCAATGGAAGTGGAACCAATAGGAATTTGTTACTAGTGGGATGCTATTGTTACTAGTCACAAGAAGCTAGTGACACATTTCTACTGCTTTCTGTTTCATGATGTCCCTGAACTTCAGTAAAGGTTTTCTTTCTGACCTCATGAGGACTTAATCTACTTTAGAAGCTGTTTGTAAAGGAGTTGTTCTGTAAGCAATTAGATTTCTGTGCAAGTCATCCCTCAGTTTCTAATAGGATGTAGAGAAATTGGCTGATGGCTTGGTTTGGGGTTTTTTGTGTGTGTGTGTTTGTTTTTCTCCTTTGCAGGTAGTAAGATGGTTATGGTGTCAGAGCAGGATTGTACTTGATAACAATGGGCACATACGTGCTACTTAGGTAGGGGTATTTCCCTAGGAACATAAAAAAGCAAGTTAAGCCCATTCTTGCACAACTGTACAGAAACCTGAGATTGTATATTTTTTGCTGCAGGGGACTATAGTTCTTGCACATTCATTTTGCGCGTGTAGATAGATAGGCTGTTGACACACAAGCCAGGCTGAAATTCATTAGTTCCTACTGCAGAAGTAGGAGGATTAAATCACTATGTAATATGCTGGAACTGACAAACAAGACTTTAATTAAATGGTACCCCTCACGCACATTTCCTGTGCCTGTAGATAGGACACAGCTAGCTATTTTCAGTACAGCCAATTCATGAATAAAGTAATTCACATGGGCCAACAGTGTACAATACCTTTTAAATGTTAATTAAAGCACTAAATTGAGCCGCCTTCAGCTCTTACAGGTAAAACTGCGTGGTATATGGAAGACTTGCTGTCCTGGTTTCAGCTGGGATAGAGTTAATTTTCGTCTTGGTAGCCGGTATGGGGCTGTGTTTTGGGTTTAGGATGAGAACAATGTCGATGATACACCGATGCTTTGGTTCTTGCTAAGTAGTGCTAAGCTGTCTCTGAATAGGTGCTAAGTGGCGCTCACACTGGTCAAGGACTTTTCAGCTTCCCCTGCTCTGCCGGGTGCACAAGAAGCTGGGAGGGGGCACAGCCGGGGGGAGTGCTGACCCAGACTGGCCCAAGGGCTATTCCATACCATATGACATCATGCTCAGTATATAAGCTGGGGGAAGAAGAAGGAAGGGGGGACATTGGGTATGATGGTGTTTGTCCTCCCAAGTAACCGTTATGCGTGATGGAGCCCTGCTTTCCTGGGGATGGCTGAACACCTGCCTGCCGATGGGAAGTAGTGAATGAATTCCTTGTTTTGCTTTGTTTGCGTGCACGGTTTTTGCTTTGCCTATTTAACTGTTCTAATTTATTTTACTTCAATTATTAAACTGTTCTTATCTCAACCCACGAGTTTTCTCCCTTTTGCCCTTCTGATTCTCTCCCCCATCCCACTGGTGGGGAGTGAGTGAGCGGCTGCGTGGTGCTTAGTTGCTGGCTGGGGTTAAACCACGACACTTGCCAGGGGTAAAACTTCTTCCTAGATTATATAAGAAATTTAGTAACATTTTCCAAAATAGTATTGTAATTGTGTTGAATGCCAACAATTTTACAACTTACAACTGTAGCTAAGAAGATAAAGATTTTTATGGTATTATGGTAAATGTTAGTACTGTTCAGGAATGTTATAGGCAGCCACCACCTCCAGGAGCTCTAGGGCCTGGGGATTTCTCCTGTCTAGATGCTGGAGCCCAGCCTGGGGGCCTGGGGTCTCTGCCCAGACTGAGGGACGTGGCTGCCGCTTTCCTATTTGCAGGTTCAACCAGTAGTGAAGCTGAGCACGTACCCCAGAGACACACACATCCAGACACTGACATGGCTGGCTACAAAGACTGCCAGAGACAAGTCACTGCCTTCAACAGCACCTACATATAGGACTCACATAAACCACATAACACAGACAGCCAACTCCCCTTCTTCTTTGGCTGGCAGAAACAGGTCACTAGTGAAGGCACACACATGACACTTTCTAGATTCACAAGCACACACATGTTTGTGGATCCCCAGAGTACTGGCAAGGCCTCTCTGTTCATCTGATATCCCTGCCTGTATCCCAGGCCCTCTTACCTGTCCCACGGGTCCCCTACTTGCTGGCTATTCCAGCCTGAAGTTTGCTAGCAAATACACATGCACACCCTAATGCACACCTGGTTTGGGGAAGATAGAGACACTTTGACCCCACAGCAGCCAGCACCAGGCAAACAGACTGTGACCCACAGTCCCACTGCAGCCACTGGTGCTGAGCCCCTCACTTGTCTCACACCAGTCCTCCCAGTAGCTGTTTTTTGGGACACGCACTGTTCCCGCCCCAGTGGCTGGTGGCAGAGACACTCACCTGCTCAGGTAGCTGGCACTGAGACCCTACTTGCTCCAGTAGCTGACACCACAGGCCTGGGGTGACTACACCCCTGGTTTGACTGCAGTAGCTGGCACCCAGTCCACTCGCACCAGTCTCCCCAATAGCTGGCAACCAGTCCTTGCAGCACACAAGCATCTGGATGATAACTTCTTGGTACAAGTACTTGGTACTAAGAGAACCGACCAGGAAAGGTGCCTTCCTCGATTTGTTGCTTATTAACAGAGAGGGTCTCGTGGGTGAAGTGGCGATTGGTGGATGCCTTGGTCACAGCGACCACGAAGCAGTCAAGTTTAAACTCTGTGGTAACAGGAGGAAAACTGCCAGCAAGACCTCAACTCTGGATATGAGGAGAGCTGACTTCAGGCTGCTCAGGGAACTACTTCGTAAGGTCCCCTGGGAAAAAGCTTTTGAAGGTGCCGGGGTCCATCAGTGCTGGTCACTTTTTAAGTACCACCTCCTAAGAGCACAGGAGCAGGCAATTCCAAAATGTCGGAAGTCAAGCAGGCGAGGTAGAAGGCCGTCTTGGCTGAGTAGGGATCTTATGCTAGAACTAAGGCGAAAAAAGAAAATGTATGGCCAGTGGAAGCAAGGTCAGGCGACATGGGAGGACTACAGAGATGCTGTTCGCCACTGCAGGGAGGAAATACACACGGCCAAAGCTCAACTAGAGCTGAAGCTGGCCAGCACTGTGAAGGACAATAAAAAGGGCTTTTAAAAATATGTAAATAGCAAAAGGCAGGCCAGAAATAACATTGGCCTGTTACCTGACGAGCATGGTCACCTCACAAACAGGGATATAGACAAAGCAGAGACGTTTGATGCTTTCTTCGCCTCGGTCTTCAACACCGATGATGGGCTCTGGGGGTCCCAGAGCCCTGAGCTAGAGAACCATGACTGCGAGAATGATAAACTCCCAACGAACCCCAAACTTGTGCAGGATTTGCTGCTCCAGCTGGATCCCTATAAGTCAATGGGGCCCAATGGGATTCATCCGAGGGTACTGAAAGAGCTGGCTGATCTCATAGCGAGACCTCTCTCAATGATTTTTCAATGCTCTTGGGAATCTGGGGAGGTCCCAGTTGACTGGAAGCTGGCAAACGTTGTCCCAATCTTCAAGAAGGGCAACAGGGATGACCCCGGTAACTACAGGCCTGTCAGTCTCACCTCTGTGCCCGGCAAAATCTTGGAGAAGATTATTCTGGGAGTTATTGAAAAACACCTGAAAGACAACGCAGTCATTGGTCCCAGCCAGCACAGGTTCATGAGGAGAAAGTCCTGCTTGACCAACTTGATTTCCTTCTATGACAAGGTTACCCACCTAGTTGACCAAGGGAAGCCAGTCGATGTAATCTTTTTGCACTTCAGTAAAGCCTTCGATACTGTCTCTCACAGTATCCTCCTGGACAAAATGTCCAGCATACAGCTGGATAAACACATAATGCAATGGGTGAGCAATTGGCTGACGGGTCGGGCTCAAAGGGATATAGTAAATGGGGTTACATTGTGCTGGCAACCAGTCACTAGCGTGGTTCCGCAGGGATCCATCTTAGGGCCCCCAACACAAGAAGGACATGGACCTGTTGGAGCGAGTCCAGAGGAGGGCCATGAAGATGATCATAGGGCTGGAGCACTTCTCCTATGAAGACGGGCTGAGAGAGCTGGGGTTGTTCAGCCTGGAGAAGAGAAGGCTCCAGGGAGACCTTATAGCAGCCTTCCAGTACCTGAAGGGGGCCTACAAGAAAGCTGGAGAGGGACTTTTTACAAGGGCGCATAGTGATAGGACAAGGGGTAATGGCTACAAACTGAGAGAGGGTAGATTTAGATTAGATAGAAGGAAGAAGTTCTTTACTATGAGGGTGGTGAGGCACTGGAACAGGTTGCCCAGAGAAGTTGTGGATGCCCCCTCCCTGGAAGTGTTCAAGGCCAGGTTGGATGGGGCTTTGAGCAACCTGGTCTAGTGAAAGGTGTCTCTGCCCATGGCAGGGGGGTTGGAACTAGATGATCTTTAAGGTCCCTTCCAACCCAAACCATTCTATGATTCTATGATTATATGAACATAGATATAAAAATTAAGCTGACACGCAGCAAAGGCAGCTTTTGTTTGATGAGCTCCCCGGCAGCAGGAGCCTGCAAGCTGGTTATTACCTCTGCCTCGCTGTTTGTGAAGGTGGTGCAGGTGGCACCCAGGGTGCGTTTGGGACATGCTGAGGCTTTACTTATGGCCAATGCTAAATACCCAGTGAACCAGATGGGCATGAAAGTGTTCAGCATACCAACTGTCGGCCCTGTCAGAAACCAGGAAAATTTGTTTCTGGGACAACTGTGCAAGCTTGTTGTTATTGGGTTCATAGATAACGACACTTTTAGCAGCAATTATGCTAAGAACCCTTTCCACTTTAAACATAATGATATAAATTTTGTGGCCCTCTATGTGGATAGTGAATGAACCTGGTGAAACCGCTGCAGCCTGATTTTGAGAATGGCTGCTGTGTGAGAGAACACATGCAGCTTGTTCAGACGATTGGCAGCCATATGAAAGGCCATTCCCTGCTGGCTGACAGGGAAGAGTTTGCTATACTCTGTTCGCCTTCCACACCAGGAATGTGCTGATCACGATTCCCTGATTAAAACAGGAAACCTGAGAGAAGAAATATAGTTTGCAGGGCCTGGACCATTGCCATCAATATAACTGTGTATGGTGAATTTGACAAAATCACAGAAATAAACCAGAGGAGACGTGCTTTTCAACCACATGTGAGGATGTACATCGAACAGCTTTCCTGTTTCTTTTCAGCAGACCCTAATGCCAGAGAAGCATTTCTAGGCATGTACCCAAGCAACTGACTCCCTAGGGCCCTGTTTCTCTAAGACCAGCAATCATGATTATGAATAGGCATCCACATAACCAACCTGGAGCGTGTAAGGGTATGTGGAAGGAGAGTGTCTGCTCCTTTAAGGCTATCTGGTCAAGGACCTTTTTCAATGCAAAAAGGGATAATAAGTAAAGAAAGAAGACATAAACAAGAAAATAGAGAGACACAAACCTGACTGACAAATGATAAAGGAGATCCTGATAAGAACAAACCTGTTCAGTCCCACAAATCAGCAAGGATAGGTGGATTGTGAGAATGTTTATTTTTTCAGTAAGGTTATCTGACTAAGGACCTTGCCAAATTGGGAGGATAAGGAAAGGGAGGGAGACAAACAGGAAGAGACATAAAACCCGACCAATTAGCCTTAACGAAGACGAAGGGGCTGGTCAGTACGCTTGCCTAGCTGAGACCTGCACTTGATCACCACAGTCTTTCCTATCTTATCAAATCCTTTCTTAACTATCTCGCTGCGTAATCTCACTCTCTAGCCCATGTGTATGTGTGCTGCAAGGAGTAAGTGCCAGCAACTAGCGAGGCCAGTATGAGTGAGTTTAGTGCCAGCTACTGGAGTCAGACCGGGGAGTATAGGTGCCCCTGGCCTGTGGTGTCAGCTACTGGAGTGAGTGAGGGTCTCAGCATCAGTAGTTGGAGGGGCCATAGCTCTCTGGATCGTTGCGGGTCCTACAGACTTTGTGCCCGGAGTGTCAGCTACTGGAGGGACTGGTGTGAGTGGATTTTGTGCCAGTTACTGGAGTCAGACCAGGGGTGTAGGTGCCCCGAGCCTTTGGTGTCAGCTACTGGAGTGAGTGGGGTCCCAGTACCACCTACTGGAGAGGGTGGGTGTCTCAGCTGCCAGCCACTGGGGCGGGAACAGTGTGTGTCCCAAAAAACAGCTACTGGGGGGAATGGCATGAGTGAGGCGAGTGAGGGGCTCAGCACCAGTGGCTGCAGCGGGGCCAGGGGGTCACAGCCCATGTGCCTGGTGCCAGCTGGTGGGGGGGGCCAAGTGTCTGTATCTTCCCTGAACCAGTTGTGTGTGGGGGTGCACATGTGTATTCGCTAGCAAACTTCAAGCTGGACCAGTCGGCGAGTTGGAGACCCTGGGTCCGGGCAGGGGGATCAGGCGGGCGGAGGGTCCATGCTGGTATCCGTGGGGACCCATGAGTGTGGAGTCGCTGTGGGATGAGTGTGTGAGTGCTGCGTGTTTGCAGCAAGCATCAAGCTGGACTAGCCAGTGAGTAGGAGACCCGTGGGGCGGGTAAAAGGGCCTGGGTTCCAGGCAGTGGTACCAGACAGACAGAGGGGGATGTATCGATACTCGGGGGATCTGCGAATGTGCACGTGCTTGTGAATCTAGAGTGGTGTGTGTGTGCCTTCACTAGTGAACTTCTGTCTCTACTTGCTGAAGAGCTGTCTATACTTTTGTTTAATGTGAGTCCTCTATGTAGGTGCTGTTGAAGGCAGTGCCTTGTCTGTGGCGATCTGTGAAACTATCTGTGTCAGTGTCCTCTGTGTGTGTCCTTTAAGTGTCTCTGTGTGTCTTTCTGGGAATGTATGTACTCAGCTTTGCTACTGGCTGAACATGCAAATGGGAAAGCAGCCGCAGTGTCCCTCAGCCTGGGCAGAGACCTCTGGTCCCCAGGTGTGCCAGGCTGGGCTCCAGCAGCTGGGCAGGAGGGGTCCTGGGCTGGAGGAGGTGGCCTCTCTTAACAACCCTTAATAGAGAGCACTGGCTAGCAAATTTCCTGGTAGATCAGAATTGCACAGTCTATTGGTTCGTAGGGCTACCCTCCAACAGCACTCTTTCCTGTAAGAATCATGTCCTTTTTAAAATGCAATGCTATGGACATCACTTTCCAGAAGAAGCAACTGCAGCATCCCCTCTCTATGGCCTGCGTTTACCACTGTGCCTTTTTCCTACATCACCATAACAAGGGACTGTTGAACAGCTTTTAAAACTGTATTCTAACAATTTAGTACAAAATGACCAGCTGGTGATGCATTTTGTAAAATACGAATACGGAGCTTTCCCCGTTACTGGGGCTACTCAAACTATCTTTCACAAGAACCAGACCTGCATCTTTTGTAATGATTTTCATAAATGTATGTGGTGGGTTGACCCCGGCCAGCAGCTAAGCACCACACAGCCACTTGCTCACAGCGGAACAGGAGAGAGAATCAGAAGAGCAAAAGCTGAAAGCTCGTGCGTTGAGATAAAGACAATTTAATAAATGAAGGAAAGGGGGAGGGGAAAAAACCAAAACCCTGAAGTGATGCAAAGGCAGTCACCACCTCCCACAAGCAGACTGATGCCCAGTCAGTCTCTGAGCAATGGCTACCACCCAGACCAACTGTCACGGTCCATTCGGATCTCTCAAATTTACAGGACAATGTACTCTGTAAATTTAACTTTATTTTACAAGCTCACTAGGAAAGAAAACAAATGTACATGTCAAACAAGGGCTCAATCCCCTTTGTACAGTGCATGTGAAAGCACCAATTCATCACTTCATTAATTCATGAAGTTTCTAACTCACAAGTTCTCTAATTCATAACTTGTAACTCGCAGCTCATAACTCGTAACTCATGTGCCTATGAGGAAAATAGCTACCTATCTGACAGTGAGAGTGCTCATTCTTTCTCCTTGGTCATGGTGCGGGCGTCCCCTGTATCACACCGGGAAGCACAAAAGCTTCAGCAGTCTGGCTGCTGTTGGATCCACTTCAAAAGCTTTTTGGGTAAGCTGAGGTATTTGTACCTTCCAGCTTGGAAGTTTGGCCTATACCATTTCCATAAGTTAGTGGATTCTGAAGAAAATGCCAGACAATCAATATGCAAGGATGATGGCTGCAGGAGACAGCAAGCTGCAGGTGATAATGGCTGCATAATGACCTTTATACCTCTCTGTCCATCATGTCCTGCCTATGTGTTGCTATCAGTTTAAGAAAGGGCAGTAAACACCGAGGGGGAGAGAACACTGGAGAGAAGGAGGGAACAGAGAGACAGAGAGAGAGAGAGAGAGAGGGAGGAGGGAAACAAAAAGGTCAGAGGAGTAGGAGGTGCTGGTGGCAGAGCAGATACTTCCCCAAAGGGACTGCAGCCTGTGGATAATCCCACTCTGGAACACAGGAAAAAAGTGAGAAGGAAAGAGCACCAGAGAGAAACGCTACACCCTGACTGCAACCCCCCACCCTGAGTTGCTCATTGCCTTACTAAAGCGACTGAGTGTAACCTGCGGTCATAACAAGGTGGGGGGGAGAGGTGTCTGGAGTGAAGTTGAGCCTGGGAAAGTGGGAGGGAAGGTGTTTTCCTTAAGTGTTTAAATGTTTGTCATCTTTCTTTGTTTCCCAATACCCAAATCAGTACTCAAATATTTACGCTAATTGGCAATAAATTAAGTTAAATTCCCCCAGTTGAGTCTGTTTTGCCTGCAACAGTACTTGGCAAGTGATTTCCCTGTCTTTATTTCAACACATGATTTTTTTTCTGATCCTGTTCCTCCCATTTTCTCCCCCGGGGGTGGGGGGGTGGGGCAGTGTGTGTGAGTGGCTGTGTGTGTTCTTGGCTGCTAGCTAGGGCCAACCTACCACAGCAATAAACTAAAATTCAGTGAAATTCCCCAAGTCGAGACTGTTTTGCCTGTGACACCGTGTCATGATCCTTTCTTGAGGACAGAGCAATCCAGTTGCCATTATTATTTCTCCTTGATGAGAAACCTGTAGAGCAATGGTGGATGGATCAGCTTGGAAAAGAGCCATCCTCCTCAAAGACAATTCAATATCGCCTCTGTGCAGGTCATGTGTTACAACTGATGATCAAACTGTATAACTCACTTAAGGAGTATATTCAGGAACACCCCAACTATTGAACCAGCAAACTGTATTGGTCATAGAGGAGACAAAGGCCCAAGAAAATAGGCCCTCTATGCTCTGCTCCCTGGAAGTTGGAAAAACAGTTACTTAAGAAATAAACAATTGCAAAAGGATTTCCTCACTTAAAAAGAAAAATCAACCTATATGGGTCAAGACATCAAAACTCCCATTTGTGTTGAAAACCATACCTCTGGGAGGAAAAAGGTACAAATCTTAACCCCATTATCCTACGAAAGAAAGTAGCATCCTTCACTTAAGGGGGTGAACGCAGAAAGAAAATGAAGTGATAAAGAGTTGCTTACAGGAACAGTGAACAGAGATGGAAGAGTTAAATGTTGAGGGGTGGCAGTCAAAGTTCCTGGAGAAGTGATAGCTGATGCATGCTGTCCTGGTGCAGAGGCTAATCACAAGAATGGGAGAAACAGATAAGAGCCCCAGGAGCACAGTTGCAAAACAAAAGAAGGCCTATAACGTGAAGAGCCAGCATCTTTAATTACCAACAGTGAAAACCAGAAAGGGCTGGGAAATGGCCCAAGATGCAGTATATATCTCTGATTATAAGGAAAATTCAATGTAAAGAAACAGTTCAAACTCAAGTAAAAGAGGGATGCAACCTTGAGCAATGAAGGAGAAATTCAAATTTTAACTGCTCAGCAATGGCAGTTCGTGACCAAGGAATGATCTGGCACGGAGGGCAAGAAGGCCCAACTGCAGAAGAGGTTAAACTGGCTGGAAGCAGGAATGCCAGAGACCTAATGACTCTTTGCAAGGGAGTGAAGTTTCCCTTGGTGATGAGATAAGAAACGTTGCAGTATTGTCTTGTAGCAATCGTGGAATGAGTGCCCAGGGGACACTTTTGGTCAACAGAGCTGGCTGAACCGAACCCAACCCATGCTAAGGCACCTGATGCCTGATGACACTCACATGATTGAAGGCATCGACTCATGACACATCTTTGTGGACTCCTTGTGGAGACGCTTATGGCGGTAAGACTCTGTCCAATGCATTGTTCATTAAATCTTTTTATATTTAAGCACAAACGTGTGTTTAATTCACCTCAATGGGTACAATAAAAATTCCCTAACTATAATCTTAAGAGAAATGGTTTCATCAGCAACAGTCAAAAGGCAAGCTATAGCACCCTAATGGCCTTAGTAGGTCTCTGTTTTGTTTTACAGAGTGAGCCTCTGAAGAACAACAACTTGAAAAGAAGCAGCCAGACATAACGATAGAATTGTCTGGTTTTTTTAGGCAAGTGTAACAGAATGCATCTAGGAACCAGAATAGAAGTAACATTAAAGGAAGACGGCACAGATAAATTTTAGAGGATAATCATACCTGTCTGATAACCAAGTTTAACAGATGTATTCTAGTGTTTCTAGGAGTTTACCCTGTATACTGCATGATCCTAAGTAAGGCGCTAACACCTTCCCTTGAAAGGAAAGAAAGAGGACAGTAAAATCTATGCACAAATATAACAACTGCTGATTTTAGCTAAAGTGTAAAGTTTGCCTGTTTAGTATAGAGAAGACAGGGAGATGGATGAGAAAAAAAAAGTGATTTCATACCAAAAGCTGCTATGAAGGGAAATATTCCAGCTTGGGGAGCAAAAATAACTATTAACAACAATCTTTTGGTAACCTTATCTTCAGTAGGTAACACAGAAAACTTACTCATCCCAACCTTATAGATACTGATCTATGTACATTATGTGTGTGTACTTATGAGTATCACTTTATGTGCTGCACAATGTGGAGAGAGATAAATTGCTGACAGAGTCGCATAAACCCTCCTGTGAGATTTGGACCTAACTACAAGGCCTTTGATATCTCTGCTACCTCTTAGGTTGTTATAAAGCTCATCTGCACACCCACAAAGGAGCTCAGAGAGACAATGGCAGGAGTGGGAGCCCAAACAATACTCTGCCAGGCTACTCCCAGGCCCATCACAGGGGCCATCAGCCCATCAAAGGCCCATCTACACAAGTCCAGAGGAGCACAGGGGCACACAGTGGCAGGCAGGAACCCAAATCAAGGACTCCAGAGGAACACACCTTTGTCCAGGCCCCTCCCAGGGCTGTCCCAGCAGAGCCATCAGCCCGTTGTCCAGGTGTGAAACCTATCACAAGGAGTCATTGGGAGCAGCTCTCCAAATCACCTTTTGGACTAAGGCAGTTGCTACCAAGGGATGGAACATATTATGGGATTCAGGGAAAAAGCTGTCCGGGATTGCACAGAATTTATTATGGGATGTTTAAGGCAGAGTGGCCTGGGAGTAAGGGGGTGAGTGGGTCTCTAGGCACCAGCTCTGGCTGTGAGACCTCCTGTGTATCTCTAAGGGCAAGAGTGCAGGGGGATTGTCTATGGGGACCTGGAAAGGCCTGGCCATCTCTGTGTGTGTGTACGCGATGGTCTGTACCAGCAACTGGAGCTGGGCTGTGGTCCCAGGGGCTTGGATATCCAGGTGCCAGCAACTGGGGAGGCTGGGATCCAGGGACCAGGTACTGGGCAGACTGAGTGTCTGAGCCTAGCTGCTGGAGGGATCCATCTTATACATATGTGTGTATATATATATTCTCACTAGTGGACTTCCATCCTGCTCAGCCAGAGAAGGGAGCAGGGTGAGGTTGTTGGTGCTATGTTCATGTGGGTGCTCTGATTGTCTGTCTGTGATTTGTGTGGCCAGCCATGTATATACATATGTATGTATGTAGTGTATCTGTGTGCTGTGTGTGTGTGTGCCTGCTGGAAGTACATCTTCAGCCTCGCTGCTGGTTGGACCTGGAGACATGGAGTGGTGGCAGCCTCGCCTATCTCGGACCGTTAGATCCAGCGTGGTATGTTTTCCTCTAACACTACCCTCTTCACCATTTCACCAGTAAGACTAATGAGGGATTTGTAAAACAGTCAACAAATGAGTAAAGAGCTAAACGATCATAGGTTATCTATCACCAAGATTATGAACAATCGAAAACCACCCAATCGTGAGCCTATTGTACATATAAAAAGAAAATGTTCTCCTTTGAATCTCCCTTAAGGCCACAGGGCTGCTACATGTGAAAACATATCCAAATGTACTGTTGTTTATATGAATTGTGTTAAGTGCTGTCTAACTTCATGTAGTTGCATGTAGTGTATGTTCTGCTGATTACAACACACTATTGGGGGACTGACCCACCTGCTCCAGAACACCTGTGAGGCACGAGCAGATGTTGCCTCAACATGGCCTCATCAGTGAATGGTCAGTCACTGTGACTGAGTTAGGAGCATCTGTGGGGCCAACTACTGCACTTACAGGAGGTTTGAGATATTGCTCTATGTATAGTCATCAAATTAACCACATTAACCCCATTACAGCGGGTCAACACAGTCCAAGGGGTGGAAAAATCACAGACTGAAGCCTACATGGACCCAATATGTTTGAGGAATCATTCTATCTGTTATTTTGGCTGGAAGGCTTTAGACCCATGCTTTGATTTCTCCTTGGGTAGACCCCTCTATTCCAAATCACATTGTGCCAATTGATGTTCAAGAATGCCAAGAATAGGTTTCCACCATATGAGTATGCTTGGGTGTGGTGGGTTGACCACAGGAATGGCTAGTGAGAAACAAAGACAAATTAAAACAACGCCTTCCCCCACCCCCTTTTTCCCAGACTCAACTTCAGTCCTTCATTCCTGACTCCTCTACCTCCCCGTGCCCCGAGTGGTGCAGGGAGGATGGGGAATGGGGGTTAAAGGCAGTACATAACAGTTCCTCTCTACTGCTCCTTCCTCCTCACACTTTTCCCCTGCTCCAGTGCAGGTCCTCCACAAGCTGCAGTCCTTCAGGATAAACCTGCTCCAGCGTGGGCTCTCCATGGGCCACAGTACCTTCAAGAAACATCCATCTGCTCCGGCATTGGGTCCCCCACAGGCTGCAGGGACTACCTGCTCCACCGTGGTCGTCACATGTCCCTTGATGTATGCACAGGTATTATTCCCCCACTCCGTGCCCCACCCTGCCAAACGTCCATAAGAACAGTCGATGACTTGGGCCCCATCTGTCAAGGTGGTCGCTCAGGACAGGAGAGGCAGTGAGTTGGATTGTTGGGTGCCAAGACAGGCTTGGGTTTGGTCGCTGCTGTACTCGCCTTGTGAGGCTCAAGTGATTCCTGCTGCATCGCTTCCTATAACATACAATTCAAATTATGAATTATTTTCCCCCAAGGTTAAATTTCCTTGAGGTACACATTGGATTGCCCCATCCTTCCTCATTACCCACCAAGTCCACCCAGGTCCTTGAGTGAAGACAATCCCACGAATGGGCTTGCCTTTTCCCAAGGGAGGAGCAACCCACACTGCTTTCCCCAGCCACTTTCCTATGTGCATTACAGGGACTTTATCTCCTCTCACAGTATGTAGGGGCATGGTTTGGGCAGGGCCACGGCAGTTAGCAAGTCCTCTGGTGCTAACCAGCCAAGTGGCTGCTGCTAAATTTATATCTCCATTTCCATTTCCTGGCGCTCAACCCCCTCAGCATAGTCCATGATATCTCTCAATCTTTCCAGAGGCTTGTGGGTGATAGGGGATGTGATACACCCAATCAATGCTGTGTTTCTTGGCCCAGGTGTCTATGAGGTTATTTTGGAAATGAGTCCCGTTGTCTGACTCAATTCTTTCTGGGGTACCATGTCACCGTACAACTTGGCTTTCAAGGCCCAGGATGGTGTTTTGGGCAGTGGCATGAGCTAGCTGTTTACAGCCACCCAGTAGTCACTTCCACCATGGTATAGCAATTAACACTTGGCAGTTTCATGGCAGTGGTCCGATATAGTCAATTTGCCAGGCCTCCCCGTATTGATATCTCACCGCCCTCTATTCCAGGGAGGCTTTACTCACGTGGCTCGCTTGATTGTGGTGCATGTTTCCCATTCATGAGTGACCTGCGTGATGGCCTCAATGGTCAGGTCCACCTCTCAATCACGAGCCCATCTGTATGTTGCATCTCTACCTAGAAGTCCCGATGTTTCATGGGCCCACCAATCTACGAGTAGCTCACCCATACAATCTCAATCCAGGTCCACCTGAGCCACTTCAGTTCTGGCAGCCTGGTCTATCTGCTCGTTGTTTTGATGTTCTTTGGTGACGCAGTTCCTGGGGAGGTGAGCATCTACATGACGTACCTTTATGACAAGGTTCTCTACCTGGGCAGCAATGTCTTATGACAATGCAGCAGTCCAGATGGGTTTACCTCTGCACTGCCAGTTGATCTGCTTCCATTGCTGTAGCCACCTCCACAGGGCATTTGCCACCATCCATGACTCAGTATAGAGATAGAGCACTGGCCACTTTTCTCATTCAGCAATATCCAAAGCCAGCTGGATGGCTTTCACTTCTGCAAACTCACTCGACTAGCCTTTTCCTTCAACAGTTTCTGCAACTTGTTGTGTGGGATTCCACACAGCAGCTTTCCCCTTCTGATAACTCATTACACGGTGGCGCATCTTGGGCATGAGTCACCGCCTTGGGTGATGGTCCAAAATCTCTGCCTTCTGACCAGCCATGACCTCTTCCAGGATTCCTGGGCGGCTGGGCTTCCCCATTCAAGACTGTTGTGTGATCAACACGCTTACTCCACATAGCATCGGTTGCATGATGCGTAGAGGGGACATTTCCTTTGAACATCCAGTACAGCACGGGCAATCGCAGTTGTGTGAGCTGGCACAGGAAGGACGCAGGAACAACCACAAAACCACGGATGAAATGCAAAAGGTAAATTTATTTTCGTTACCTCGCCAACCAGGGGATCCCCGAAGCAGCACCCGGGCAGAGGCACACAAGCAGGGACACAGGCCCCAATGAATCTGCTGTTTTCGCTTGTATATCAGGGATTCACGCAGGCGTAGTTTACCACTGTGCTTTGGATCTTTCCCACAGCAGGGAAGGAATCTCAAGCATGTTCGATAGGGTGCCTCTAAGTCTGTCACAGGCCTGTTATCTAAGCACAGATGTTCTACTTGTCCAACACACAAGGCCAAAGAACAATTAGTATACAATCCTCGTCGCCAATCTTCTGTTATTTTCCCACAGCAGTGCCAATAGGAGCTGTGCTTCTGTACCAACTACTTCTGAAGCGGCTCCAACCCTCTCATATGCTGCTAGTATCTCCTTTTCAGTTTTTGTGTAGTGGGCCTTGGATCCTCGATACCCCCGGCTCCAAAACCCTAGAGATCAACCTTGGGCCTCTCTGTGTGCTTTCTGCCAGAGGCTCCAGGTGAAGCCATGCTCCCTAGCTCTGGTGTAGAGCACGTTTCTCATAGCTGATCCTGTACGGATGGGCCCAAGGGCTACTGCATGAACTGTCTCCTGTTTGATCTGTTCAAGGACTTGTTGTTGCTCAGCGCTCCACTCAAATTAGTTCTTCTTTTGATCACTCAATAGAGAAGGCTCATAAGCTGACTGTAATGCTGAATACGCATTCTCCAGAAACCTGCAATGCCTAGGAAAGCTTGGGTTTCTTTTTTGTTAGCTGGTAAGGTGTCCACCAAAGCCTTAGACTCCTTTGGGTCCGATGTGCCAGGCCATCGAATTCACACAGTCCAGTAAACCCGGTCGTCCCTTTCCTCCGCCTGACTGGAGGCAGGGACCCTCTACTCCTGGCTGGACTATTCACTATCTGACCCCTGCAGTGTCAGACCAGAAGTCCCTTCACCAAAATCAAGAGGAGAGGCTTTCTCAGCCTTTCTTCTTCATCTGGGGGATTGCTGGTTGCCTTCCACTGTCTTGACAGCAAGTGGAGCAACAGCCTTCTTGGATGGCCCCTTCTTAGCAGCTATCTTCTCCTGCAGTTCACGTATATGGGCTTCTAGCTCCGAGGCAGGCTCTCCATCCCACTTCCTCATGTCCTCCCCCTGGTCACACAGGAAGAACCAGACAGTGCCACGCGGCGTGCATGTGAGGAGGGAGAGAGATTCTCTTTGAAACACCAGAGCCGGCAGGCCAGTCTCTCCACAGTTGGTATCTTGAGGTCTGGCCAGTCCATCATCGCTAGGGTGTTGGTGCATGACACCGGTGCATTTCGGACCAACGTCCTCCACATGGCCCGCGCATACTGGATGTCATCTGGATCTTTGGAGACCTGGTTGTTGTCCAGGTCACTGCAGACAGCCTCCACCGCCACTAATTCTCTCAGATATTGGGCACTTTCTTCCGGGGTAGTCCACTTCCCTCGGTAATTTGCAAGATCATCCTTGAGGGGATACCTCGCCTTTTCCTTCAACAGGAGCCCCCTCCAGAGGCTGTGGATTGTCGCCTCTCTTCTGATTTCTTTGTCAATTCCCCGGTCCCTAGCAAGAGATCCCAGCTGCTGGGCTTCCTTACCCTCTGATTCCTGACTATTGGCCCCACTATCCCAGCATCAGAATAACTAGGCAGCAATCCACTTGCCTGGTTGGCGGCCATAATCTCTCCACATATCTCCAAGTTTGCTCAGGGTTAGGGACTGGCTGGTTTCCGCCTCTTGGGTGACTTCTGTCACTTCCTCCTCCTGTTTCATTGCCAAAGGACCAGCTTCCTGATCGGACTCTTCTTCCTCCTCCTCCTCCTCCTCCTCCTCCTCCTCCTCCTCCTCCTCCTTCTCCCCTACCCATTCGTCTCCATGTCCAGTCTTTCTTTTTCACTACTGGAGAGATTACTGTAGTATAGGGGTTAGGTCCCTGTCTCAACTACAGTGTCGTCAGATGTAGAGGCCCTCCTTCCCATGCTCCTATTATGGAGCTGAACAGAGGCTCAATAGGCACAGACCAAGCCCCAAAACAGTGCTAGGAGCTGCTGGGTCTCATCGGGGTAGGCAAGACACCCTTCCATCAGGTGGCGTGCCAATTCAACAGGATTACATGGCTGTTCAGGCATAAAATCCCAGGCTATCAGCTGTGATAAATGCCCTAGGCACCTGCCCAAATCCTCCCACACACCTTGCCACCAGGGACCGACCGCCTCGGGGCATGTTTCTCTGTGGCCTCACCAAGAAGTTGTTTAATCTTATGCCAGGATGAAACCAGGTTCCACACACCCAACAAAAAGCCAGTGATGTTACGTAATAGGATCAAACAGCTTACATAAGAGTTAAGGGATGTTAAGAAGCAACTGCCGCCTCCAGCTGCTCCAGCCCAGGACCCCTCCTGCCTGGCCGCTGGAGTCAGCCGGTCCCCCGGGGCCCTGGGGTCTCTGCCCAGGCTGAGGGATGTGGCTGCTGCTTTCCCATTTGCAGGTTCAAACAGTAGCAAAGTTGAGCATGTATCCCAGCAACACACATACAAAGACACACATGGACATGCATGGATACACACAGGACACTAACGTGGCTGGTTACACAGACTGCCTGTACAGACAAGACACTGCCTTCAACAGCACCTACATATAGGACTCACATTAAACAAAAGTATAGACAGCTCTTTGACTGGTAAAGATAGAAGGCACACACACAACACTCTCTAGATTCACAATAACACGCATATTTACGGATTCCCTCGAGTACCGGCACAAACCCCATTACCCCCACAGACCCCATTACACCTGACCAGATCCCAGGCCCTTTTACCTGCCCCACGGGTCTCCTACTCGCTGGCAAGTCCAGCTTGGTGCTTGCTGCAAACACACAGCACTCACACACTCATCCCACAGCGACTCCACACTCATGGGTCCCCACGGATACCAGCATGGAACCTCTGCCCCCCTGACCCCCCTGCCCGCCTGACCCCCCTGCCCGGACCCAGGGTCTCCTACTTGCCAGCTAGTCCAGCTTGAAGTTTGCTAGCGAATACACATGCACACCCCCACGCACACCTGGTTCAGGGAAGATACAGACACTTGGCCCCCCCCACCAGCTGGCACCAGGCACATGGGTTGTGACCCCCTGGCCCCCTGCAGCCGCTGGTGCTGAGCCCCTCACTTGCCTCACTCATGCCATTCCCCGCAGTAGCTGGTTTCTGGGACACACACGGTTCCCACCCCAGTGGCTGGCAGCTGAGGCACCTACCCTCTCCAGTAGCTGGCACTGAGACCCCACTCACTCCAGTAGCTCACACCACAGGCCAGGGCCACCTATACCCTTGGTCTGACTCCAGTAGCTGGCATCCAGTCCACTCACACCAGTCCTCCCAGGAGCTGGCACTTAGTCCTCACAGCACACATACACATGGGATAGAGACTGATATTACACAGAGAGGTAGTTAAGAAAAGATTTAATAAGAAGATATAAGAAGATAGGAAAGACTGAGGTGATCAGGTGCAGGGCTCAGTCAGACAAGCGTGCTGACTGGTCCCTTTTTAGATACGAACGGCCGCTTTTACACCCTTTTCTGTCTACCCCTGCTCTTTGTTCCTCCCTGCTCCCCCTTCCCCTGCACATTGCCTCATCAGTTGGCATAGTCCCACTGACCCCCTCCAACATCCTGGACCCTGGATCCTTATCAGTTGCAAAGCCCGGGTTTGCCTGCACTTTCTTGATAGCCCATCAATTAGTGTGACTGACCAGGTTTCTGGCTATTGTTTGTGTTAATGCTAATTGGCCAGGTTTTATGTCTCTGTGTGTTTGTCTCCCTCTTTCCTTATCCTCCCAGCTGTGAAAATAAACATTCTCACTCCACATAGCCTTACCAATTAGTGCGACTGGCCAGGTTTGTTCTCATCATGACCTCCCTTATCATGTGTCAGTAAGGTTTGTCTCTGTATGTTCTTGTTTATGGCTCCTTTGACCAGATGCCCTTAAAGGAGAGGCACTTTCCTTCCACATATCCTTACAATGAGGATGTACAAAAACCTCTCGGGAGCCCATTCAACAAACCTAGCCACATCAAGCCCAGAGGAGGAGGGAGGTGTAATCCTTCCTTCTCTCTGCAAAATAGCACACCCAGCACAGGAACAGCATCAGTGTCGGGGCCCTATGCCACCCAAGTACATGGCCATCGCTTTTACCAAAATTTTCCCAGGCACAGCAAAATAGAGTGATAAGCAGCGCGGCAATCAGCAAGAGCTGAAAGTAGCCAGTAACAAGCCCTAGACTCTAACAGACAGTAAAGCAAGCAAGCTCTGTGACCTGCACAGAAACCTGCCAATTAACAACTACAACAGCTAGAGCAGATCAAAACTGTTGTTATCTCGTGTCCCAAACTTTTTAGCTTGTTGCTAAAAAGGACTAACGTGGTGGGTTGACCCCAGCCATCAGCCAAACACCTACCCTGCCTGTCACTCATTCCCCTCTCCTGTGGGATGGGGAGAAAATAGAAGGAAGGCGAGAAGACTCATGGACTGAGATAATGCCAGTTTAACAGGGAATGCAAAAGCTGTGCACGCAAGCAAAGCAAAAAGAGGAATTCATTCACTACTTCCATTGGCAGGCAGATGCCCATCCACTTCCTGGGATGCAGGGCCTCAGCACGCGTAGTGGTTGCTTGGGAAGATAAACGCTATAACCATGAACACCCCTCCTCTTCCGCTTCCTTTTCCCGAGCTTTTATTGCTGAGCATAACGTCATATGGTATGGAATATCCCTTTGGTCAGTTTGGGTCAGCTGTCCCAGCTATGTCCCTTGCCTACCCCCAGTCTACTCTACTGGGGAGCGGGGGGGGGGGGGGGGGGGGTGTGTGTGTGTGTGTGTGCGGGAGGGCAAGGGGAGAGAGGGAGAAAGCCTTGACACTGCGCAAGCACTGTTCAGCAATAGCCAAAACATTGCTGTGTTGTCAACACTGTTTTAGGCACAAATGCAAAGCACAGCACCATACAGGCTGCTATGAAGAAAGTTAACTCCATCCCAGCCAGACCCAGTACAGCTTCTCATCTACATGTGTGAAAGGCAAGATGCTAACTGCAATACAACTTGCTTAGAAGAATGAACACTACCTGAGACTATGAGCTTTTACCTCAGGGTCGATATGAGCCAACCTAAGCCAGCTCTTACCGGCTGAGAACACCCCATACTGATGATAAAACAATAGAAGATTTGCCTTTCAAAAAAAAAAAAAACAAAAAAAACAAAAAAAACCCCACACCAACAGGCATATAACCACGGCCAGAACAGCAACTGACCAGAATCCAGTATAACCCCCCCCACACGCCTGCATGGGACACGGGTTCAGAACAATGAACATTAACACACCACTGACCATACGTCCACACCACCTGCACGGGATAAGCACGTACTGATCCTGCACGGGACAAGCACATCCTGATTATGCGAGCAATAGTAACTGATTAGCCCACCCCTTAACACGAGTAATTTGATTGGTCTGCACCACTGTATTGTAACATACATAAGCCCTGCTTTCCTCTCCATGCATTAGGCTGAGGCTCCGCTATGCGCATAGCTAATATGAGAGAATAAATTCCCTTGGTAATTCTATGCTAAGTGTCCTTGTCTCTCTCCTCGGCCGGCAAAGAACTGACTTTTACAGTTGGCGACCCAGATGGGACACCGCCGACTTGCCCGATTCACCACGTTGCTACACTCCCCTGTGATTCAACGTCCCACTGCCGACAAGAAGGTAAATTCACCTGGGAACTTGAATACAGGGGGTAGCAAGTAGAAGAATCCTTTTTGGGTGTTGAAAGAAATGCATTAATGATGGGAGAAGAACTTAGTATAGTGAAGGGATCAGTCTTAGAAGAAGTTCTAAAGGATTGGCCAAAAATAGACAAGACTCATAGCCTCTCGAGAAAGAAGGGCATTAGAGTTACGACAATTAAACCTGCCTGAGGTGACCTTTGTTGGAACTGCAGACAACAGTGGCCCAAGATGGGCAGTCTGGATGAAGGTAGACAGCGATTGTTGCGTCTACAATTAGAGGACCAGTCCCCAGACAGATGGATTATTGGTGCATCTGGGATAATTAGGAATAATTGCACCTGGTGAAAGAAATTTCCCCCTCCACTCAATCATTACGGTCAGGTGAACGGGGAATTTTTACAAACTAAACCCCCTCAGTTTTCCCTCAATTTTGAGGACCCCAGGTCTCCTAGTGCACCAGAGACCCAGTCTCCTCTAAAACAAGTTGTAGTGGGACCCAGGCAGGTTCCCGGACATCTGACTTCTTTATGTACTGTTCACATTCCTTTCAACCCTAATGATTTAATGATTACAACTTGGGCAGACATCCAACAATTATTTGAATCAGTGTTTACCCTGGATGAATGTATAGGAATCTGGGAACATAATCAGAGATAGGCTAAAGAAGCTGCTGGGAGAACACCGTGGCCGATGGCTGACCCAGGGTGGGATCATAATACAGAAGCAGGAAGGAACACCTTAAGACAATGTAGAGATGGACTTTTAGAATCCCTGGCGCGAGCAGGACGAAAACCAACAAATTGGAGTAAAGTCAGGGAACGTCATCGAGGGTTGACAGAGCACCCATCCGATTTCTATGCTTGATTAGCTACGCAAATTAGAATGTACAGAGGGGCCAACCCTGAAAATTGATCATTACTTGTTTCCCTTTTTGTCGACCAATCCACTCCTGACATCCGCAAATATTTCTCCAAACATGCTCCAGCATGGCAAGGGAAAGGAATAGATGAAATTGTTAGTATAGCGACTTTTGTCTTTAATGGCAGGGATGAAAAACAAGAAAAACTGAGGGAAAAACAACAGTTTCCTTAGTGGCCACAGCCCTTAGGGGTTCAGGACCCTTTTTCCCTAGAGGGAGGGGCCAAGTATGGGGACGCAGTAAACCGCGAGGACTTTCCCCCCCTAAAATTCCCTGAGTCGATTGCTGCAACTACTGTGGGCGATTAGGACACTGGAAAAAAGATTGCCCCTTATAAACCCCATTTTTCTCTGACACCACAAGCTATGCCCGTTTTAACTGTGACTTCCGAATTCAATTCCCCTGCCCCCACACAAGAACATAATTATACCCAAGACTGACAATTACTGGGAACCTATTATGCAGCAACCATGAGTAATGCCCACATGATTTTAAATACTGTAAACCCAAACCAAGAGCTCTAACTGACCCTTAAGGGGGGGGACATTACTTGTGCCTAGTAGATACAGATGCTACACATTCGACTCTAAACAAACGACCACAAAACATTAACACAGTGGGACAAAAATATATCATGGGAATTGAAGGAAGCCCCCAACACATACCCTTGTTAAAAGAGACACCCCTCCAGATAGGGCCCTTATCAATTACACATTCTTTTATACTACTTGAAAACAGCCTGACTAATTAATTAGGGAGAGATTTACTCTGTAAATTGCAGGCAAATTTAAACTCTTCCCTCCAGGGCATGCGGCTCCAGATACCTGTCAAAAATTTATCTAAACTAGTTGCCGCATTACAGGAAAGCCCTAGAGACTTCACCCTACCAAAAGAACTGCAAAACCACCCGCCTCATATTGAAGTAGGGCTCCTAAAATCTGCAAAACCAGTTATACTTGGACCCGATTACCTCAGGGCTTTGCAGGATCACCAACTATTTTTTTCTTCTTAGATATTGGTCAAAGATATACAGGATGTAAAACTTCCAGGGCATCTGTACTGATACAATATGTTGATGATTTACTTATAGCTAGTCCCGACTCCCACACGTGCAAAATCGATACTCTAGCATTATTGATTGCATTGGCTGATAAAGGTCACAAAGTTTCTCCTTATAAACTTCAATTTTGTAAATCAAAAGTGGAATATTTGGGATATATCTTAGAAGAAGGAACTCAACTTTTGTCCCCAGATCACATCCAAACAATCCAAAATATACCCTGGCCACAAACTAAAAAAAAAAAAAAGTGTGAGCCTTTTTAAGAGCTGTAGGATTTTGTAGACCATGGATTGCTGCTTTTGGAGAATCAGCAAAGCCACTCCTCAACAGTACACATCAGGATCAAGCAGAACCCTTGCAATGGAATGTGGACCAGATGACTGCCTTTGACAAACTTAAACGAGCCTTGTTGACAGCCCCTGCACTCGACCTTCCGAATGATGATAAATCTTTCACCTTATACGTACATTAAAGAGAAGGAACCACCTCCGGGGTACTGAGACAAGAAATGGGGGGGGGGGGTGGCAACCAAAGCCTGTAGCAATTAGATCCAGTCATGCGAGGATCTATCCCTTGCATGCGTGCCGTGGCTGCTGCTGCTACTTTAATAGACAAAGTGAAAAATATAGTCCTAGGACACCCCCTAGAATCATAGAATCATAGAATGGTTTGGGATGGAAGGGACCTTTAAAGGCCATCTAGTCCATCCCCCCTGCAATTGGCAGGGACATCTACAACTAGATCAGGTTGCTCAGAGCCCCATCCAGCCTGGCCTTGAATGTTTCCAAGGATGGGGCATCTACCACCTCTCTGGGCAACCCGTTCCAGTGTTTCACTACCCTCATTGTAAAAAATTTCTTCCTTATGTCTAGTCTGAATCTACTCTCTTTCAGTTTAAAACCATTACCCCTTGTCCTATCACTATTGGCCCTGCTAAAGAGTCTGTCCCCATCTTTCTTATAAGCCCCCTTTAAGTATTGAAAGGCTGCAATAAGGTGTCCCCGCATCCTTCTCTTCTCCAGGCTGAACAACCCCAGCTCTTTCAGCCTTTCCTCATAGAAGAGGTGTTCCATCCCTCTGATCATTTTTGCGGCCCTCCTCTGGACCCGCTCCAACAGGTCTATGTCCTTCTTGTACTGATGACTCCGGAGCTGGACGCAGTACTCCAGGTGGGGTCTCACCAGAACAGAGTAGAGGGGCAGAATCACCTCCCTCGACCTGCTGGCCACGCTTCTTTTGAGGCAGCCCAAGATACAGTTGGCTTTCTGGGCTGCGAGAGCACATTGCCGGCTCATGTCCAGCTTTTCATCTACCAGTACCCCCAAGTCCTTCTCCTCAGGGCTGCT
The DNA here is from genome assembly GCF_965183815.1 of Platalea leucorodia. Lineage (NCBI taxonomy): Eukaryota > Metazoa > Chordata > Aves > Pelecaniformes > Threskiornithidae > Platalea > Platalea leucorodia. The sequence goes on from NC_138859.1 coordinate 35,553,009, forward strand.
CTCAATCCCTTCATCCCCCCAGCCTGTACTGATACCAGGAACTGCCCTGACCCAGGCGCAGGACCTTGCACTTGGCCTTGTGGAACTTCATGAGGATCGCACGGGCCCACCGCTCAAGCCTGTCAAGGTCCCTCTGGATGGCATCCCTTCCCTCAGGCGTGTCAACTGCACCACTCAGCTTGGTGTCATCTGCAAACTTGCTGAGGGTGCACTCGATCCCGCTGTCTATGTCATTGATGAAGATATTGAACAGCACTGGCCCCAGTACGGACCCCTGAGGGAAGTACGGACCCCTGAGGGATTAGAAGTTCAAGTACCCTATGAAGTTGAAACAGTCTTGACAAATCACGTAACTCAAGCCTTGTCCTCTCAACGCCTTCAAAAATATGAAGCAACACTCAACAGCTGACAACATTACACTGAAACTTTGCAACACTTTAAATCCAGCTTCCTTACTTCCACTACCCCACGAAGGACTTCCACATCACAACTGTATAGAAGTCATACAAGAATCCAAAAAAAAATAAGAGAAGACCTCCAAGAAACCCTTCTTGCAAATCCAGCTTTGATTCTATACATCGACGGCTCTTCATATTACCTAAATGGACATCGCATCACGGGCTTTGCAGTTACTACAGAAACCGAAGTGTTAATAGGCAAGCCACTTAGCTCCAGACTAAGTGCACAAGCAGCCAAATTAATTGCCCTAACCAAAGCCTGTACACCAAGCACAGATAAATAGCCGTAGCAGGTGGATATGCCTTGAAGGAAGCCACAGCTTGTGGAGAGCTCATGCTGGAGCAGACTACTGGCAGGAACTATGACCCATAGAGGACTCACACTGGAGTAGTTGGTTCCTGAAGGACTGTATCCCATGGAACATACCCATGCCGGAGCAGTTTGTGAAGGACTGTAGCCTATGGGAAGGACCCACGCTGGAGCAAGGGAAAAGTGTGAGGAGAAAGGAGTGGCAGAGACAAAAGTGTTATGAACTGACTGCAAATCCTCCATTAACCATCCCCCATTAACCATCCCCCCTGTGACACTCGGGGGGGGGGGGGGGGGGATAGAAGAGTCGGGAGTGAAGGAGTAAAGTTGAGCATGGAAAGAAGGGGGTGGGGGGAAGGTGTTTTTAGTTTTGTTTTTGTTTCTCACCATCCTACTCTGTTTTTAATTGGCAATAAATTAAATTAATCTTCCCCAAGTCGAGACTGTTTTGCTCGTGACAGTAGTTGGTAAGTGATCCCCCTGTCTTTATCTCGACCCACAAGCTTTTCCATCTTATTTTCTCTCCCTGTCCTGCTGAGGAGGGGGAGTGAGAGAGCGACTAGGTGGGGGTCTGGCAGCCAGCCAAGGTCAACCCACCACAGTAGGACACTCAATTTATTCATGCCATGCTCTCAGAATCAGACTCAGTGTTCTGAAATTAATTTCTGCCCATCAATCACATTTTTCTGTCATTCACAAGTAGATTTACAGGGCAACTAACAAGGAGATTTCGGTTTTGGAGATGTCTTTCTAATGCCTTAGTGAAGAAGAAAAAAAAGAAATGGAGAAAAATCATCTTTCTTGATGATGGTTCTGCCTACAGGGTATTTTATATTTTTGTAATTTATGGTAAGGAAACGCATGCTGGCCTGCTTCCAGTCTAAATTCTGATTCTGTTTGAGCTATAGAGGGGATATGCATTCCCAGAATATCTTTCACACTGGTTCCTTGCCAGTTGAGATAAACTAAGAACAGATTGCTTTTCATTAGATTCCTTTTTTCAAGTCTCTCATTTCATGTTTCTTCTATACTTTCCTCATCTCATTTCCCCATCCCCTCCTCCTAGCCACATGTACTGCAGTTGTGCAAGTAGCTAACTTGGCCTCATATTGCTATGAAAAAGAGCGTTTTCTTTTTACCTTAGTATGCAGATGTTTAAGTGACACATTAGCCTGAGTGTGAATAACAGAAAATGTTTACAAATGTTTACAGCTGAACGAAGAAAGGTTTGGAAAGGCTTTCTGGTGCATGTGTGTGCGTGTGCATCTTTGTTCTGGTGTGGTTTTGTGCGATTGTTTTAGGGAAGCTCTAGTTAATTCTAAATAAAAGTGTGGGGAAGTTTTCTCTTTGGTGAGAGAAAAGGAGTTTAATCCTATCGAAATATTCATCACCCACAACAAACAGTAGCCATCAAAAAGATGGGCAAATAGCTGGGTAGACCTAAAAAAATCAGTAATTTTATCCAGAACTGGGTGACAGTATGACACTTGTAAGAGGAGTTGTTTTTCCAATCAGACAGCAGGTCTGGAAATTACAGTGTATTTCTTGCATCTTTTTTACTGTATGATATTAATAAAAATGTACCTTATCTTTTTTATGCCTACTTGATCTTACTTACCAGGAGGCTTTTCTCTGCATTGCTTGCATCCTGGCAGTCAGAGAGGTATGCAGACTGTAGGAGGGCATAGGTTTAAAATGGAAGGGATACACGATGGGAAGTTCAGGGTGTTAGATATGAGATTATAAAGAGGCAACTGTAATCACTCATGGGTTAATGCTTTTTAAATTGTGATTTCTCTAGATTTATAGAAACTGCTCTGAGGAAAAGCATATTTGACCTTTCACTGTAAGTTTTGTATGTGGGGATTGTTCTGCACAGGGCAGGGGAGGGGCTGAGGAGAGAGAGAGAGTATGCAGGGTTCTTTCTGGATCTCAGTAAGAAAGGCCTAAAACCAAATGGCTTAATAAAACAGCTGGCTTAATAAGACAGAACAAAAAGAGGAATATAGATAGTGAGTAAATCTTATGTCCCTTCAGATGCTGGGAATCCCCCATTCGTGCAGCACTGGACAGAGACCGGACGGATTTTCCCACTGCACGTTGCATAGATCCCATCCATGGAGAGGAGCTCTCCCCTTTGGTCATTCGAGCTATAATATAGTTTTCTTACAAGAAAACAGCTCTATTTGTAAAATAAAAGGACGCTTACAAGCCTGTTAGCTGGGGATGAACAAGTAACACAATATATCCTAAATATTTAACAAACTATAAACCAAAATCAGAATCAGGACCAATTGGCACAGCCAATACCGCTAGAGGGATCATTACATACCTTTTCCCCAGGGAATAAAGGTACATAAAGGTAGGGATAAAGGTACATAAATGGAAAAATGGTTTGTCTCCAAAATGGGAAGAACCCTATCTTGTATTACTGATCTCTTTTTCTGCAATAAAGGTGGAGGGTAGAGATTCCTGGATTCATCGCTCCCATGTAAAAAAGGGACCAGATGGCAAAAACTGATCCTACGACAGAAACACCTAATTCATGAAAATGTGCCTTCACAAATAGTTATTCAGAACCGATTGGCCTTAAATTACATTTTAGCAACACAAGGCGGAGTACGTGCCCTAATTAATACTACCTGCTACTTTTATGTCAATCAAAATCAACGAATAAAGGCAGATATTGAACAAATTAAAACTCATTTGCAAGTCCTACATGAAGTAGGACAAGAACAAACTTTTGATGCTTTAAATTGGTTAACGTCATGGTTTCCTAATATTGCTCAAGGGGCACAAAAGCTTATAATGATCTTAATAACATTATCTGCTTTTGTTGTCTTTTATGTGAGTATTAAATGTTGTCTTTCTGTTTGTGATACTATAACTCCCAAGTATTATATTAAGTAAATAGGTCCTGAGGGACAAAAGAAGAGGAGGGACTGTGAAAGGCAAGATGCTAACTGCTATATGACTTGCTTAGAAGAAAAAACGCTACCCAAGACTATGAGCTATTACCTCAGGATCAATGTGAGCCAACCTAAGCCAGCTCTTACCAGCTGAGAACACCCCATACCAACAATAAAACAATAGAAGATTTACCTTTCAAAAAAACCCAGGCGTATAACCATGGCCAGAACAGCAACTGACCAGAATCCAGTATAAATCCCCATCACCTGCATGGGACATGGGTTTAGAACAATGAACATTAACACACCACTGACCACCTGCATGGGACAAGCACATAGTGATTACGTGAGCAATAGTAACTGATTAGCCCACCCCTTAACATGAGTAATTTGATTGGTCTACACCACTGTATTGTAACATATATCAACCCTGCTGTACTCGTTTTGGCTCAGGGACTGGCTGGGCATCAGTCAGGTTGGTGATAAGCAATTGTTTTCATTTGCATCACTTGTTTTTCTTGGGTTTTATTTTCCTCTCTCTTTGTTGCTTTCTTTTCCTTACAATTTTTTAAAATTTCTTTTTAATTATTAAACTGTCTTTATCTCAGCCCATGAGTTTTCTCACCTTTACCCTTCCGATTCTCCCCTCCATCCCACTGGGGGGGAGTGAGCGAGCGGCTGTGTGGTGCTTAGTTGCCGGTCAGGGTTAAACCACGATACCTGCTTTCCTCTGTGTCGGGGTCCCCCATGCATTAGGCTGGGGCACTGCTATGCACGCAGATAAAAGAATAAATTCCCTTAGTGTTTCTATGCTAAGCGTCCTTGTGTCCCTCCTCCGCTGGCGGAGAACTGACTTTTACACACGCATGCTACAACCTCCACATAGTAATATGACAGCAATGTGCACATGAGTATATAACCCCACGTTATTGCATATAACTTAACTAAAAATTATTTGCATATCACGCAGACAGTGCTTATATCACAATCAGAAGCTTCTTTCTATCTAATTCCATAACTCTCAGCACAGCAGTAATTCCTATCATGCTAAATAGCTTCATTCAGCCTTCGACAGATTTAACAAACCACACTACGCATGATACAAAGGCGGTAAAAAATATTTTTAATTGATCCTTTAGCTATCTGGTCTGATAGTGCTTTGAATCACAGGGATACTCTCTACCCTGTCTCCGAATTCCAGGCATTTCAAAGCCCATGACTTGCTTTTGGGACAAGCAGGGGCAAGTGGAGACCATTTTAAAAAAAGCCACATTCATAAATAATTCCCATGTGAGCTCTGTGAAGACAGACCCACGCAACCACTTTCAAAAGTTACAAAGACATCAAGGGAAAAAAAATGAAATACTCCCCCCCAACTGAGAACAGTTCCATCTTGTGACCTCAAAACCATGTTTATACAATAACAAACCAGTTATTTGTTATTCAGATGTGTTGATCCATAAACAGCTGACCAGGGAGTACTAAGACAGGGAGTCAGTTCTGTAACTTGAAAACCACATGTAGATTTTTCAAAACTTTCTTTATTTTCCCCTCTCAATCTTCAATAATAAAGGTGTTTGTATAAATGTGGTACTTTGATGATGAGTGTCGAGGACTAACCAGAATTGTCTCGACATTGCCGTTCTACCGCCATCTTCTGGGTCCGACATCCAGCCCCCGACGAAACCACCACAGCCCATGCAGAGACCAGGACACGAAAGGCGGGACCATGAACTTGCACGCACGCCTGCGCAGACACCAGGGCGCGAAAAGCGGAGGCCAGGACGCGGAAGGCGGGGCCATGGACTCCACGCACGCCTGCGCAGAGACCAGGGCGCGAAAAGCAGAAGCGCAAACTGCATGTATGCAGACCTGTTCTGCGCATGTGCATGGCCCTATAAAAGGACCGCGTGCGCCTTTTGAGGCTCTCTCTCTCTCTCTTTTCTCTTCTCGTCCTTCCCCGCGCACCTCCTTGGAAGCTGCTCCTGCGGACACAGAGACTGGACCGACTGGACCTTTGATCGACGGGACAACGCCGGACTCGGAGTGGCGGTAGCTAGTTCCCCTACGTGGCTCTTTTCTCACCCGCCTGAGCACGCTCTTTCTATTTTTCTCTCTTTTCCTCTCTCTCTTTTTTTTTTTTTCTTTTTTTTTCCCCCCATCTCCCTACCCGGTCCTCACCCCTTCATTCGCCAAAATAAAGTCAAAAGGTTGTACGGCATTTGACCTCGTTTGCGTCTTAATCTCGTCCTTGGGATCGTATCGAAACCTCTCCCGACATCGGATCGGGACATTTTAATTGGCGTCACGGACAGGATCCCTTGAGACGAGAGTGTCATACAACCTTATGGTGTGCTGAGCGAGTGTGTGTGAACGAGACGTACAAATAAGTACGAAGCGAGTGCGGAGTTCCGATCCGCGGTTCTGCTCTCCCGCGAGGGAAGCAGCCGGAGACGAACGAAGCGCAAGGAAGGAGTGGGTGTTGAGACCTTTGCACTGAAACGCACGTAGCAGTTTGTGATTTGAGCTCCTGAGGGCGTATAGGGGAGACTTGAATTTTATAGTGTGACCCCCTCAGGATGATATCCCCTTTGTAGGCTCTGCTCTGTCTCACACTAGTTTATGGTCTGGCCTCCTGGGGGAGTATAGGGGAAGTTTGGATTGTACGGTGTGACCCCCTCAGGACGATCTCCCCTTTGTAGGCTCGTCTTTGTCTTGTAGTAGTGTGCGGACTGGCCTCCTGGGAGCGTATAGGGGAAACGTGGTTTTTCTAAGGTTTGACCCTCCCGGGACGAACTCCCCTTTGTAGGATATGGCCGCCCAAAAGGCAGGCGATTTTTGTGAAGAGACAGAGAAATTATATGAGTTTTTAGAAACATACCGCTCTCGCCCCTCACCCCCGGGACGAGATTGGGCACGGGACCATTGGTTCCAACTGCAAAGTGTTATGGACCGAATAGCGGTTTTGCATAAAGAAGCTAGAGCGAAGAAGGGAAAAGGGAAGGCTATTGTTTGTGCTGTGCTAGGAGCGTGTCTGGCAGCGGCGGTGGAGGACAAGAAACGAGCGCCCTGCCAATCGGAGGCTGTGGCCGCTTCGTTGCAAGCGGCGATAGCGCCGCTGCGAGAGCAACTACTAGAGACCAAACGGGCGCTAGAGGAGGAGAAGCGCCAAAATATGATTTTGAAGGAGGAGCTGAGGGTTCAGCTCCTGAGGGAGGCAGACACCCTCGCTGAGGCGGAGGTAATGTTGGAGGAGAAAGGGGTACGCCAAATCTACCCCCAGAAAGACCTAAAGCAATTAAGGGAGACTGTGGATAACCCCCCCCATATGTGCCCGCTGGTAAAAACGGAATATATATATGAGGACGATAGCGACAACCGTCCCCAAGTTGTAACCAAAGAAATCCCTTTTACCGCCACCGAACTGGCTAAACTCCGAAAGGATTTTGCTAGGACGGCAAGGGAGTCCGAAACCGAATATGTGTGGAGGATATCCCTGTCGGGGGGGACGGGATCATGCTATCGGAAAAAGAAGCAGAGGGGTATTGGGGCCCCGGCGTCTTCCTCACCACGGGCGATCGCCAGGCCCCATGGTCTCTGACCCAGAGGGCAGCATATTGGGCGGGGGGGCTGAACCCATTAGAGAGGGGGGATCCCCTAGCTATAACTGGTTCGGTTGAGCAACTGCTAGAAAACGTACAAAAGGCAGCATGCCTGCAAATGATGTATGACCGGGAACTTAAACCAAATTTAAGCTCTCCGATGTTGTTACCGGTAGACCCCGAGCGGCTGACACCGCTAATAAGAGGACTCCCCGATTCGTTAAAACCTATCGGGATCCAATTACAGGGGAGAATCCAAAATGTGCCTCACGAAGAGCGAATTGCAGCTGCCCTGGAGGGAACAGTAACACCGGAACAGCGGCAGCGGGGGAGGAAGGTGTGGACCTAGGGGGAGATAGCTCAGGAACTGATAAACTATGGGAGGAAATACGGGCCAGTAGGCAGAACTTACCACAAGGTGGAAACTAGGGCCGTGCGGGCAGCGGAGCCGGCAAATAAACCGCTGGCTTTTTCGGGGACAAGCCCCGACCCAACAAAAAGGGAAAAAACCCTGCTCCGACAAGAATTGTGGCAGAAGGGACTGCAAAAGGGTGTGCCCCGAGACCTAATGGATGGGCTCCCCACCAAAAAATTAGAGCTCCTGGTGCGGAGGTGGTCCGGGCAAGGACCCTCTCCCAAACCAAACGCGCCCTCCGTGCTGGCACTGGATAAGGAGGAGGGGTTCAAGGGGGATGAAAGGGTGGCGGGAAACTAAGACCTCCGCCCCCTCAGGGTGAGGGGGGAGGCGGGGGGTGGATGTTTATTAGACAACTCACCTGCAACAATAAAGGGGACCTCCTCATTACCGTCGCAGTAGGGCCGAGGAAGAGGCCCATGACCTTTTTAATTGATACGGGGGCCCAAATTACAGCAATAAAACAAAGCGAGGCAGAACGGTGCGGCATCTCAACTCCTTCTAAGCGCCTGATAGTATTAAACGCCCTAGGGAAAACCCAATCTGTGCCCATGACCCCGGTAACCTTATGGCTACCAGGAGATGAGAGTCCGGTGAACACCATGGCGGCCATAGGACCCTTTCAAATGAACCTCTTGGGCATAGACGTTTTAAAGGGCAGACAGTGGCGCGACGCCCAGGGAAATTCGTGGTCTTTCGGCGTCCCGCAGATCAGGCGGCTGGCCGAAGCCCCCGGCGTGGGGGTGCGCCTGTTGCAAGCGGCGCCTGCCCTCCCCCCTTCCAAACTGACAAACGTGAAACCCTACCCGCTACCGATAGGAGCAAGAGATGGAATCGTGCCAGTGCTGGAGGACTTAAAGGGGAGGGGGATTATAGTTCCCACCCACTCCCCCTTTAACTCCCCGGTATGGCCTGTCCGAAAACCAAATGGCAAGTGGAGGTTGACAGTAGATTACTGGAGGCTGAATGCCAACACAGGCCCATTAACAGCTGCCGTACGGAACATTGCCGAGCTTATAGCCGCCATTCAAGAGCAATCACACCCTATTATGGCGACTATTGACGTTAAAGACATGTTCTTTATGGTCCCCCTGCAGCCGCAGGACCAGGACCGCTTTGCTTTTACCTGGGCGGGGCAACAGTACACCTTTACGTGGCTCCCTCAGGGATACAAGCACTCCCCCACCTTAGCCCACCACGCTCTAGCACAGGAGCTGGAAGCAATTCCCATAAGGGCGGGGGTGGAAGTTTACCAATATATAGATGATGTACTCATAGGGGGAAATCAGGTGGAAGAGGTTGGGGAAGTCCAGAAGGACATCATCACCCATCTAGAGAGCATAGGATTGACAATCCCACCTGAGAAAATACAAACCCCTTCAAGTGAGGTGAAATTTTTAGGAATTTGGTGGAAGGGAGGGATGACGTATCCCACCAGACACCCTTTCCTCCCTCGACCAAATTAAGATACCAGAATCAAAAAAAGACTTACAGCATGCGTTAGGGCTGCTTGTGTTCTGGAGAAAGCATATCCCTGATTTCTCAATTATCGCGAGACCCCTATATGATTTACTACGGAAAAGGGCGCAATGGGAGTGGACCCCGGTCCACGATGAGGCGCTACGGCTGTTGGTGTTCGAGGCAAATGCATACCAAGCCCTGGGGCCTATCCACCCGACAGACCCGGTGCAGATCGAGTGGGGGTTTGCTGCAACCGGGCTATCGATTCATTTGTGGCAACGGGGGCCGGCAGGGCCCATCCGGCCCATTGGCTTTTATTCTCGGAGTTTCAAGGATGCAGAAAAACGGTACACCACGTGGGAAAAGGGGCTGTTTGTAGTCAGCCTGGCTTTATGAGAAGCAGAGAGCACCATTCGCCAGCAACCAATAGTGCTCAGAGGTCCTTTCAAAGTGATTAAACCAGTTTTAACTGGGACACCTCCCCCTGACGGGGTGGCACAAAGAGCTTCGGTGCGGAAATGGTACGCGCAAATAGAACATTATTGTGGTATTTTTGAAGTTTCTGAGGGCGCTGCCAAAAATTTAGTTATCCAAGAGGGAGTGGCCCCAGACTGGGAAGGTGACGTGCCCCCTTCTGCTGTGCAGGTAGCCCCCCCATTTTCAGAACAATTACAGAACGCTTGGTTCACTGATGCCTCTGCTAAACGAGAGGGCAGAACTTGGAAATACCGTGCTGTCGCCCTACAGATAAGGACCGACCAAAAAATAATTACCGAAGGAGAAGGCAGCGCTCAAGTAGGGGAATTAGTGGCCGTATGGAGTGTCTTTCAACATGAAGCCCAATCTGCCTCTCCAATCTATATCTACACTGACTCCTTTGCTGTCTTTAAAGGGTGTACAGAGTGGCTCCCCTTTTGGGAACACAATGGGTGGGAGGTTAACAGAATACCTGTATGGCAAAAGGAAAAGTGGCAAGATATTTTAACCATTGCCAGACAGGGGAACTTTGCGGTAGGATGGGTAGCCTCCCATCAGACGGGAGAAGATCCGTCTGGTCATTGGAACAATAGGGTTGATGAGCTGGCCCGCCTTGCCCCCTTGCAAAGTGATCCAGTAGCGGAGGATTGGGAGCGACTCCTGGAATGGTTGCACCTTAAGAGAGGGCACACTGGAGCCCAAGACCTCTACCGAGAGGCTCAGGCCAGAGGCTGGCCGGTTACCCGAGAAAATTGCAAAACTTGCATTTCGGCCTGTGAGCAATGTCGTATCCGCTTAGACAGGCACCCCCTGGAAGACAGTCCCCTACATTTGAGAGAGGGAAAAGGTTTGTGGGAGGCCTGGCAGGTTGATTACATTGGTCCGTTCCGTAAATCAGAAGGGAAGTGCTATGTATTAGTGGGTGTTGAAATAGTATCTGGCCTAGCACAGGCTAAAGCCTGCGCTAAGGCAACAGGGGAGAATACGGTGAAGGCCCTGAAAGAATGGTTTGGGACCTTCCGCAGTTGATTCAATCTGACAATGGTACACACTTCACAGCCAAGATGGTCCAGGAATGGGCGGCTCGGGAGGGGATTTCATGGGTATTCCACACTCCATACTACCCTCAAGCAAATGGGATTGTGGAGAGAACAAACGGCTTGCTGAAGCGCTTCCTGAAACCACACAAACCGGGGTGGGCTGAGTGGGTGGGAGATGCAGTGACTAGCGTCAATAGCCGTTGGGGAACAAACGGATGCCCAAAAATTACGGCGTTTTGCCCACTAGCGCCGACAATCATGCCCACCTCACCTGGCCCTGACCACTCCGTCAACCCATCCTGTTTCCCCGGACAACCCGTCTTAGTTGAACTCCCCACCGTGGGAGCAGTACCACTAACATTAGACACCCCAGTGAATAAATACACGTGGAAGGCAAAAGACGCTTGTGGAAAGATCCACAAAATTCATGCTAAATGGATTGTCCCTTCCTTCTGACCCGAGAAGCGAGTTTGCTTCTATTTTTGTTTTCCAGGAGGAAGCAGCTGACCTGGACACGCACCACCCGACGGAGACTAGACAGACGCCGATTGCTGCTTAATCAGGATGCGCGCGTTATTGGTGGCTGTACTAGTTTGGAAATGTACCTATAACAGTGGCGGAGAGCTAATTCCTTCACCCTCCCCTGACCCGTTTGATCCCTTCAAGGACAATGAATTTGTATTATTAGCCAAAGCTATAAGCCGAGCTTTTAATTTAAGTCATTGCTGGGTTTGTGGGGGACCTCTGGGGCTGTCGAGTTGGCCGTGGACGTCCACACCCCTCACCCCAGCCCAAATTGTGAGTAATTATAGTGAAACCACGAATGACACTTGGGGTGATAGTGGAACATGGCCAGTTCAATTTCCTGCTGTGGGGCAATATTGTTTAAATCGTACTCAAAAGGGAGGGGTCTATGTGGGAGAAAGCAAGTGCCAATGGACACTTACGAACAAGTTGGTAAATGCAGATAGGGGTATCTCCATATGGGCATGGCTTGATAGTGCCGGACGCAGTCGAGGGTTCAAAGGGTACTGGGCAAATAAAAATGAAACGTTAATTCTCCAACAATCCAGGGACCACGCTTACAAGCAAACCTGTGAATGGAAAAGCAGCTTTGGGGCCTGGTATTGCACCGGCCGGATGAATAATAACCCAACCGTCTTTTTTAGCCCTGTGGGCAACGACAAAACAATGTATTTCCAGTTCCCCGGGGATGCAGCGGGACCATTCGCCAACGGGGCCACAGCTAAAAGGGGCCATTATTGGATTTGTGGACATACTGCCTATAAACGACTGCCAGCGCATTGGTCAGGGGTCTGTTATGTGGGAATTATCCGGCCTTATTCTTCCTTCTTCCACAAACGGGTGGCTCTCAGTTGGGGATAAGATTGTACGATAATCTGGAAGATGGAAAGATCGCCCGCCGCAAGCGAGCTGTTGAGGTGAACATAGGCGGAACACAAAAATGGGGGGAAAATGAGTGGCCTCCTGAAAGAATAATCCAACATTACGGGCCTGCCACCTGGAACCCCAGTGAACCGATATCAGGGGCAAGGGAACCAATCTATAATTTGAACCGTATAATCCGATTACAAGCGGTTTTAGAAATTGTTACCAATAAAACCGCCAATGCTATAGATCTTTTAACTCAACAGTCTCAACAAATGCGCACGGCAATCCTTCAACACCGTATGGTTTTAGATTATTTACTGGCTGAAGAAGGAGGGGTATGTGGGAAATTAAATGTCTCTAACTGTTGTTTAGAAATAGACGATGTAGGCGAAGTAGTCCTCCAATTAACCAAAGACATTAGAAAAATAGCCCACGTCCCCGTCCAGACCTGGAATGGTTGGAATGGTAATTTATGGTCCTGGCTGCCGGGGGCGCCCTGGGTGAAACAGTTGCTGTTATATTTGCTATGTGCGTTTGCCACTTTAATGTTTTTACCCTGTATAATACCCTGTTTTGTTCAGCTAATACGACATGTGGTATCTAATATGCAGTTCGTACCTACCACCTCACCCGAGGGCATAAAACAAATCCGTGCCGTTCACCGGGTAGAACCCACCACAATAACCATTGTTTAGACCTCAAAAAAAAAAAAAACCCACACCAAAACAACAACAAAAAAATTGCATATTCCTGCCCATGTCATACTCACTAGTTGTTCTATACTTCTTATAATGGTGAGCTACCTCGCGCAATGGATTTCTCAGGGTTGTTCTATAAAGTTGAACATTGTTAAACTTAGAAAGATTAAGGAAAAAGAGTGTTTACGTTGGACAATGTTCCTGTTTGTTTGCAATTGAACACTCTTGCCATGTCCCATGTCACCTTTCTCCTCTACAGCTCCCCTTTTTCTCTGCTTCTGTCTCCACCTCTGCTCTGTCCTCTCTCTCTCTCTCTCTCTTTTTCCCTTCCCACCTCTCCTACCACTGTGAAGACTGCAATGTCGAGCCACGGGGTGGTGTCGAGGACTAACCAGAATTGTCTCGACATTGCCGTTCTACCGCCATCTTCTGGGTCCGACATCCAGCCCCCGACGAAACCACCACAGCCCATGCAGAGACCAGGACACGAAAGGTGGGACCATGAACTTGCACGCACGCCTGCGCAGACACCAGGGCGCGAAAAGCGGAGGCCAGGACGCGGAAGGCGGGGCCATGGACTCCACGCACGCCTGCGCAGAGACCAGGGCGCGAAAAGCAGAAGCGCAAACTGCATGTATGCAGACCTGTTCTGCGCATGTGCATGGCCCTATAAAAGGACCGCGTGCGCCTTTTGAGGCTCTCTCTCTCTCTCTTTTCTCTTCTCGTCCTTCCCCGCGCACCTCCTTGGAAGCTGCTCCTGCAGACACAGAGACTGGACCGACTGGACCTTTGATCGACGGGACAACGCTGGACTCGGAGTGGCGGTAGCTAGTTCCCCTACGTGGCTCTTTTCTCACCCGCCTGAGCACGCTCTTTCTATTTTTCTCTCTTTTCCTCTCTCTCTTTTTTTTTTTTTTCTTTTTTTTTCCCCCCATCTCCCTACCCGGTCCTCACCCCTTCATTCGCCAAAATAAAGTCAAAAGGTTGTACGGCATTTGACCTCGTTTGCGTCTTAATCTCGTCCTTGGGATCGTATCGAAACCTCTCCCGACATCGGATCGGGACAATGAGTGAAATGATCCCTAATCTCTAGATCATGTATGCTTATGGTCTGGTCGCTAGCCATTTACTATGCAAACAGCTCAATGTAAAAAGCTTCTTTATTTGAATTTATAGTAGTATCAATTCCAACAGCAACAGTTAACAAATAGCAAGTTGTGAGACAGCCTCATATTAAAAGAAAAAGCCCTGAATTTTTTTTTTTTTTTTTTTTTTAATTTCGGGACAATATGCAAAGTCAATGGAACAAAACAGCTGCACTAGATCAATGTAAAATTTAAAACACCATTAGGCCCTAAACCTGAAAACAGTCTATGAGTCTCTAAGCTCTCAAGTAGTCCTAGGAAGGGCCTTGGAGGAGAGCTCCAATTCACATTGAACAAAAGCCACATTATCATGGTTCAGAATACTGCATCACAGGTCTGAATACGTGGGAAGCATTGCTACAATGCATAACATCTATATTTATAACGCTGCCTCACAGCACTCATTATGCTATTATTAATACCACTCAAAGAGTAGGTCCAAACACATAGAGATTGCAAAAATCTGAGTAATAGAGAGCCATTTCAGAGGATCCTTCCTCTGAAATTGGTCAAGAGGAATTGTTAGGAGTTGATGAATCCAGTAGCCTGACAAAGGTGAGCTACTCCAGCTCCATGCTCCCAAGGCCAATCAGTAGCAAGGCTAAGCAAGTATTCCCAGTAGGCACACATATACACACATGTATACAATATACATATACACACAGCCAGCCACACAGATCATCACAGACAGAGAACACGGCACCCATGCAAACACAAATGGCACCAACAGCCTCATCCTGGTCCCCTCTCCGGCTGATCAGGATGAAGTTAGTGGGAAATATATAAATATATGCAATATGGCACCTGGACATGCAAGCCCTCAAGGTCGCAAACCCACTCCAGTTGCTGGCAAACAGACCCCCTTGCATGCACAAACACACACGCAGACACAAACTATGGATCCCTCCAGTAACTGGCCTTAGACACTCACAGTCTACCCAGTAGCTGGCCCTTGGATCCTCTTGTCTCTGGTTGCCTTACGCATAGACGCACACACACATACAAATGAGTCTCTCCATTGACCCCCCAGATCCCATGGTCCCTCCAGTAGCCAACTTGCATACCCTCTGATCTCTCCAGTATCCATCCCAGACATATGGCTGCTTTGATACCTGGCTCCCAAGCCTCTTATCCTACTTGCCAGCTAGTCTGGCTTGATATTCAGTAGCAATCACACAATGGCATACACACCCTCAGTCGCTGCAGTTGCTGGCACCATGGACACACGGGCCTCTATGACTCGCAGTCCCACTCCAGTTGCTGGCATTTAAGTCCACTCACCCTGGTCTCTCCGGTCACTGGCACCACAGACAAACAGGCCCTCCGACTTGTGGTCAGACTCCAGTTGCTGGCACTCAGACTCCCATGCACACACATGAACACAGAACAGAGAGTCCCTCACCCAGGAAAGAATTAGAAAGGAATTTAATAAGAAGACAGGACAGACTGCGCTGATCAGGCGCAGGACATGGCCAGACAAGCATACTGACCAGCCACCTGTTTACAGGCAACCAGCCCCTTTTATCCCCTTATCCCTCTACTTTCCCACTCTTGTTCCTTCCCATATCACCTAGATCCATCCCTTTCCCTGCCTTTAGTTCCTCCCCTAAACATCCCATAATAAGTCCTGTGCAGTTCTGAAACACACTTCCCCTGCATCCCATAATGTGTCCCATACCCCCAGGCAGTGACTTCCCTCAGTCTGAAAGGTGATCTGGAGAGGGGCCAGAGCAGGGGATCCATTTCTCTGACTGGGGTATTGGGGTTCCCCCACCTGCCTTTGTACCTCTGGGCTCCTTTGTGTGTGTGTGTGGAGACAAGCCTTTTATCACATAGCCTAATGGGAATATTTTCAGGAGACAGTTCCCAGAGGAAATTACCCAACCTCTCTGACAACTGATTAAAAAGAAACACTCTGCAAAGGAGCTCTCAGGAAAAAAAAGCAACTTTGTTATAGGAAACTGATCACTAACACTGGCTGTCACAGTGAAACAGCGAGTAAACGTCCTGGTTTCAGCTGAGATAGAGTTAATTTTCTTCCTAGTAGCTGGTATAGTGCTGTGTTTTGGATTTAGTATGAGAATACAGTTGATAACACACTGATGTTTTAGTTGTTGCTGAGTAGTGTTTACACTAAGTCAAGGACTTTTCAGCTTCCCATGCTCTGCCAGGTGCACAAGAAGCTGGGAGGGGGCACAGCCAGGACAGCTGACCCAAACTGGCCAAAGGGCTATTCCATACCATATGATGTCATGCTTAGCATATAAAGCTGGGGGAAGAAGAAGGAAGGGGGGACGTTCGGAGCGATGGCGTTTGCCTTCCCAAGTAACCGTTATGTGTGATGGAGCCCTGCTTTCCTGGAGATGGCTGAACACCTGCCTGCCAATGGGAAGTAGTGAATGAATTCCTTGCTTTGCTTTGCTTGCGTGCGCGGCTTTTTCTTTCGCTATTAAACTGTCTTTATCTCAACCCACGAGTTTTCTCACTTTTACCCTTCTGATTCTCTCCCCCATCCCACTGCAGAGGGAGTGAGTGAGCGGCTGTGTGGTGCTTAGTTGCCGGCTGGGGTTAAACTGCGACAGTAAAAGATTTATAAGGTGGAGGAAACAATATTGTTTTTTTAAGTCTCTTCCTAGTAGGATCACAGGGAAACATTCTCAGAAAATGTCTCACTGTACTTCTGATTGCATTCTTTCCAACAGCATTCATTTGTTAAATAAATCCTTGGACTATGACTTCCTCCAATATGTAAATACTCTGGAGGTTTTCCCAAAAATCATCTCCTAATCACAGCCAGGTCCAATCTTTTATCTACATACTAATGTCAAGTGAAGTGAATAGGTATAACCATGCTACTGTCAACCCTCATATCTATAGCACAGATGACCCTTATAGCTTGTCTGCACATTAAAATTAGGTTAAATCATGCCACATACTAAAACTGAGGAGTTATCAAAAGTAAGTGTTCCTGTAGAGAACCTTTGAGACTCAAGGTAGTTGGATGGAAATTCAGTGCTGGAAGACCACAGTTTGGGAGCTGTGAGGATCCACCACCAATGCCTGTTAGTTTGTTACTGAAAATAGTAACCAAGAAAACTCTCCAAACCAAATGATAGTTTAGAAAGCTGACATTGGTTTATTGCAGCACTGGGTGCATGGGGGATCTCTCCTCCTAACATGCACACCGAACAGGACTTCCACGATACATTTATACACAAAAACTGCAAAGTTCATTCTCTTTACAATGATTGGTTAGTAATTTGCATGATGAGATTATGGACAAGTTTCTAAAGCCTTAATCGTCCGAAACTGGTTTTAGGCAGACATGTAACTATTCCTTTGGACATGTAATCATTCCTCCCTCCTCATCTCATTGTTTCAGTTCCTCCTTATCACATCCTGCTTTCAGTCTGTCAGGCTTTACAACCCAGGAGATGATACTACTGTTGAGACCTTTCACATGCAGACTCCTTTATCTTACAAAGTTTACACCTTACAAAATTTACACAAAAGGACAAAAGGGGCCTGATCTTTTACTAAATTGTTTAAGTCTTTGGTATCAAGTTGAAGTGATCAGGATGCTACTTGATATGCAGCTGTCAGGATCCTACCTTGTGTGACAGTGCATCATTGAAAAGTGTCTGTCCTTGGTGAACTGCTCCTTGTTTGACTGCTCAGGAAGGAGACCAGGACAGAAAGCACTTGAGCCTTTGCCAGGACATAGGATGCCTGGCTCCAGGGCCTCCATGCCAAGCCCTGGCGGTAGAGGATCACCCCACCCCTCCCGCAGCTCTCCAGGAGAGCGTCCTGGAAGAGCTTCTCCATGTGATCTGATCCAAAGTGGATCCCTGGGTCCCTGTCCCACTCGTAGGAGATCCTGTCTTGTTTGGCCTTTGAGATATCAAGATTTCATGGGGGGGAGGGTGGTAGTGGTGTCAGAATGTGGCCATCAGATATGTTATTTCAACACGATGGTGTGTCACACAAGTGCTTCCACATTTAGCTCCGCTATGTGTGTCACACAAGTGCTTCCACATTTAGCTCCGCTATGGCTCCGCTTCCCTGGCAGATGTGGGACATGGCATAACAAGCTCCAGAGAGACAGAGCTGTGAAAGGCAAGATGCTAACTGCAATATGACTTGCTTAGAAGAATGAACACTACCTGAGACTATGAGCTATTACCTCAGGGTCGATGTGACCTGAAGACCCAACCTAAGCCGGCTCTTACCAGCTGAGAACACCCCATACTGATGATAAAACAATAGAAGATTTGCCTTTCAAAAAAAAAAAACCAAAAAAAAAACCACCAACAGGCATATAACCACGGCCAGAACAGCAACTGACCAGAATCCAGTATAACCCCCCCCACACGCCTGCATGGGACATGGGTTCAGAACAATGAACATTAACACACCACTGACCATATGTCCACACCACCTGCACGGGATAAGCACGTACTGATCCTGCACGGGACAAGCACATCCTGATTATGCGAGCAATAGTAACTGATTAGCCCGCCCCTTAACACGAGTAATTTGATTGGTCTGCACCACTGTATTGTAACATACATAAGCCCTGCTTTCCTCTCCATGCATTAGGCTGAGGCTCCGCTATGCGCATAGCTAATATGAGAGAATAAATTCCCTTGGTAATTCTATGCTAAGTGTCCTTGTCTCTCTCCTCGGCCGGCAAAGAACTGACTTTTACAACAGTCAGGGGATGGGAGATACCAACTGGTGAAACCAGTCACAAAGCACATTTTCCCCATGCACAGAGCAAAAAAAAATCATAGAATCATAGAATCATAGAATACCAGGTTGGAAGGGACCTCAAGGATCATCTGGTCCAACCTTCCTAGGCAAGAGAAAAAAAGGCTGATCCTGACCTGAGCTTTTCACCAGTCAAGAGGAAAATTTAAAAAAACCCAATAATTTTAAAAGCAATTAAAAGAAATCCTCCTACTGCAGTGAAAGTGCCTCACCAGGTTCTGAGCCAGATGCGTAGTTGGGGGGAACAGAAAGAGTTCTAAGGGGGGATACGGGGGTGTATGGGGAAGACTGAAAAGTTGAGGGAATGAGAGATGCAAGTGGGGGCAGAAAGCATGGATCAGCCAGGAATCAGAGATCTGGGTAGGACAACTGGGGATCAAAGAGGGGAAAAAGAGTATGCGGACAGGGGTACTGGGTATAGAAGATCAGGGGAGGAACTGGAGATCTAAGGGGAGATGAGGACCAGGAATATGGAAAGGAGACCGGAAGGGAGGGACCAGGCATGCAGAGAGGGAGACCAGGGGAGCAGGGGAGAGACCCAGGAGGTTGAGAGAACAAAGGCGGCACCCGGGGCGTGACATGGAGAGGGGCCTGGGGGTGGCAGAAGAAAATCGACCTCAGAGGCTGGGAGGCACAAGGCTGGGAGGTACAAGGCTGTGCGGCCGGCAGGGAGTAGCACTCACCCACAGGTGGGGAGGGGTCAGGACAGGTGGGCAAGGGCTCGATGCCATGCAAGGCAGGGAGAGGCAGGCAGTGCAGTGGCTCAAAGGTGGGGGGGGGGGCCTGCCAGGCAGTAGAGCAGCGTGGCAGAGAGGTGCAAGGTGCAGAAGGCAATGAGTGGGTGTCAGGCCCTCTGCAACGACATACCAAGCAGAGCCCATGGCTGGCTACACAGACAAGGTGTTACCTTCAACAGCACCTACACATAGGACTCACATAAACATAAATATAGATGGCTTCTTCATGCCACCCCAATCGCACTCAGCCTAGCCCACAACACCTGCACTTCTCTATGCTATTGGCGAACAGGAATCAGAGGTTCATGAAACGAAAATAGCGATCATGAAATGATAAGAGTTTTCAATTCTTGGAGAAGTAAGGAGAGGGGGTCAGCAGAACTGCTACCTTGGACTTCCGGAGGGCAGACTTTGGCCTGTTTAGGGGCCTGGCTGACAGAGTCCCTTGGGAGGCAGTCCTGAAGGGCAAAGGAGCCCAGGAAGGCTGGACATTCTTCAAGAAGGAAATCTTAAAGGCGCAGGAGCAGGCCGTCCCCATGTGCCGAAAGACGAGCCGGCGGGGAAGAAGACCGGCCTGGCTGAACAGAGAGCTTTGGCTGGAACTCAGGAATAAAAGGAGAGTTTATGACCTTTGGAAGAAGGGGCAGGCAACTCAGGAGGACTAGAAGGATGTCGTGAGGCTATGCAGGGAGAAAATTAGAAGGGCCAAACCCCAGCTGGAACTTAATCTGGCTACTGCGGTAAAAGACAACAAAAAATGCTTCTACAAATACATTAGCAACAAAAGGAGGGCTAAGGAGAATCTCCATCCTTTATTGGATGCGGGGAGACACATAGTGACAAAGGACGAGGAAAAGGCTGAGGTACTTAATGCCTTCTTTGCCTCAGTCTTTAATAGTCAGACCAGTTGTTCTCGGGGTACCCAACCCCCAGAGCTGGAAGACACGGACGGGAAGCAGAATGAAGCCCCCATAATCCAAGGGGAAATGGTTAGTGACCTGCTACACCACTTAGACGCACACAAGTCCATGGGGCCGGATGGGATCCACCCAAGGGTACTGAGGGAGCTGGTGGAAGCGCTCACCAAGCCACTTTCCATCATGTATCAGCAGTCCTGGCTAACCGGGGAGGTCCCAGTTGACTGGAGGTTAGCAAATGTGACGCCCATCTACAAGAAGGGCCGGAAGGAGGATCCGGGGAACTACAGGCCTGTCAGCCTGACCTCGGTGCCGGGGAAGGTCATGGAGCAGATCATCCTGAGTGCCATCACGCGGCACGTACAGGACACCCAGGTGATCAGGCCCAGTCAGCAGGGGTTTATGAAAGGCAGGTCCTGCTTGACCAACCTGATCTCCTTCTATGACAAGGTGACCCGCTTGGTGGATGAGGGGAAGGCTGTGGATGTTGTCTACCTGGACTTTAGTAAAGCCTTTGACACCGTTTTCCACAGCATTCTCCTGGAGAAATTAGCTGCTCGTGGCTTGGATGGGTGTACTCTTTGCTGGGCAAAAAACTGGCTGGATGGCCAGGCCCAAAGAGTGGTGGTGAATGGAGTTAAATCCAGTTGGTGACAGGTCACAAGTGGTGTTCCCCAGGGCTCAGTACTGGGGCCAGTCCTGTTTAATATCTTTATCAGTGATCTGGACGAGGGGATTGAGTGCACCCTCAGTAAGTTTGCAGATGACACCAAGCTGATCTGCTGGAGGGTAGGAAGGCCCTACAGAGGGATCTGGACAGGCTGGATCGATGGGCCGAGGCCAACTGCATGAGGTTCAACAAGGCTAAGTGCCGGGTCCTGCGCTTGGTTCATAACAACCCCATGCAACGCTACAGACTTGGGGAAGAGTGGCTGGAGAGCTGCCCGGCGGAAAAGGACCTGGGGGTGCTGGTTGACAGTTGGATGAATATGAGCCAGCAGTGCGCCCAGGTGGCGAAGGCGGCCAATCACATCCTGGCTTGTATCAGAAATAGTGTGGTCAGCAGGACTAGGGAGGTGATCATCAACCTGTACTCGGCAGTGGTGAGGCCGCACCTCGAGTACTGTGTTCAGTTTTGGTCCCCTCACTACAAGAAGGACATTGAGGTGCTGGAGTGTGTCCAAAGAAGGGCAACAAACCTGGTGAAGGGTTTGGAGAACAAGTCTTACGAGGAGCGGCTGAGGGAGCTGGGGTTGTTTAGTTTGGAGAAGAGGAGGCCGAGGGGAGACCTTATTGCTCTCTACAACTACCTGAAAGGAGGGTGGAGTGAGGTGGGGGTCGGTCTCTTCTCCCTAGTAACAAGGGATAGGACGAGAGGAAATGGCCTCAAGTTGCACCAGGGGTGGTTTAGGTTGGATATTAGGAAAAATTTCTTCACCGAAAGGGTTGTCAAGCATTGGAACAGGCTGCCCGGGGAAGTGGTTGAGTCCCCATCCCTGGAGGTATTTAAAAGACGTGTAGATGCGGTGCTTAAGGGACATGGTATAGTGATGGACTTGGCAGTGCTAGGTTAGCGGTTGGACTTGATCTTAAAGGTCTTTTCCGACCTAAATGATTCTATGATTCTATTCTATGATTCTATGTGTACAGGGGACCCTTCCTTTGAACATCCAGCCCAGCACCATCAGTCGGGGTGCCAGGAGGAGCTGTGCTTCACTACCAACCACTTCCGAAGCAGCTCGAACCCCTTCATATGCTGCCAATATCTCTTTTTCAGTTGGAGTATAGCGGGCCTCGGATCCTCTGTATCCCCGACTCCAAAACCCCAGGGGACGACCTCGAGTCTCCCCTGGTGCTTTCTGCCAGAGGCTCCAGGTAGGGCCGTTCTCCCCGGCTGCGGTGTAGAGCACATTTTTCACATCTTGTCCTGCTCAGACTAGCCCAAGGGCTACTGCATGAACTATCTCCTGTTTAATTTGTTCAAAGGCTTGTCGTTGCTCAGGGCCCCATTTGAAATCGTTCTTCTTCCGGGCCCCTTGATAAGGAGGGCTTACAATCAGACTGTAATTTGGAATATGCATTCTCCAAAAACCCACAATGCCCAAGAAAGCTCGTGTTTCCTTTTTGCTAGTTGGTGGAGACATGGCTGTTATTTTGTTGATCGCATCCATTGTGATCTGACGATGTCCTTCTTGCCATTTTTTTTCCTAAAAACTGGATCTCCTGTGCAGGTCCCTTGACCTTACTTTGGTTTGTAGCAAAACCAGCCTACAGAAGGATTTGGACTATTTTCTTCCCTTTCTCAAAAACCTCTTCTGCTGTGTTGCCCCATGCGATGATGTCATCAATGTATTGCAGGTGTTCCAGAGCTTCACCCTGTTCCAGTGCAATCTGCATCAATCCATGGCAAATGGTAGGACTGTGATTCCACCCCTGGGGCAGTCGATTCCAGGTGTACTGGATACCCCTCCACACGAAAGCAAACTGTGGCCTGCACTCTGCTGCCAAAGGAATTGAGAAAAACGCATTAGTGATATCGATTGTGGCATACCACTTGGCTGCCTTTGACTCCAGTTCATATTGGAGTTCTAGCATGTCTGGTGCGGCAGCACTCAGTGGCAGCGTGACTTCATTCAGGCCCCGATAGTCTACTGTTAGTCTCCACTCTCCATTCGGCTTTCGCACTGGGACTGTTAAAGGGTGAATGAGTCTTGCTGATCACTCCTTGGTTCTCCAGTCGATGAATCAGCTTATGGATGGGAATCAGGGAGTCTCAGGTGGTGCAATATTGTCGCCGGTGCACTGTCGTGGTAGTGATTGGCACCTGCTGTTCTTTAACCCGCAGCAACCCCACCACAGACAGATCCTCTGAGAGACCAGGCAAGCTAGACAGCTGTTTAATCTTCTCCGTACTCAAGGCAGCTATACCAAAAGCCCACCGGTACCCTTTTTGGGTCTTTGAAGTACCCTCTCCTGAGGATGTAGTCTATGCCAAGGATACATGGAGCCTCCAGACCAGCCACAATAGGATGCTTTTGCCTCTCATTCCCAGTTAGGCTTACCTCAGCTTCCAACACAGACAGTTCTTGGGATCCTCCCATCACTCCAGAAATACAGATGGATTCTGCCCCTTTGTAATCTGATAGTATTAGGGTACACTGTGCACTGGTGTCCACTAGAGCTTTATACTCCCGTGGGGCTGATGTGCCAGGCCATAGAACCCACGCAGTCCAGTAAACCCGGCTGTCCCTTTCCTCCGCCTGGCCAAAGGCGGGGCCCCTCTATTCCTGGTCGGAATCTTCATGACTTGATTTTTGTAACTGCAAAACAGAAGTCCCTTCATCAGGGTCAAAAGTACAATCAGCCCTTCTACTCTATTCATAAAAGATGTTCTCATGAGAACTTCTTGCTGCACTTTTAGATAAAGACAAGGACACACAGGTGGTATAATCACCG
Organism: Platalea leucorodia; assembly: GCF_965183815.1. Classification (NCBI taxonomy): domain Eukaryota; kingdom Metazoa; phylum Chordata; class Aves; order Pelecaniformes; family Threskiornithidae; genus Platalea; species Platalea leucorodia. Next base: position 35,576,796 of record NC_138859.1, read on the forward strand.
GTACCAAGTGGGAGCTGCCTGCAGGCTCCTCTGTTGCGATAAGCTGGCTGACTTTATCCTGCGGCCAAGGGATTTGTGCAACACAACGCAGGCCTGAAGGCCAAATTGTGCGTGCAGCACAGCATGGGCCTGTGTCTACTCAGGTTAACTGTTATGTGGATCGCTGACTCCAAAATGTGCAATGGTCTCCCAGTCAGGATCACTATGTTCCACCCCTTGATCCACATACAGTTTACATTTTCCAAAGATATTATAAGTTACAGATTAGATTAATAACATACAGGCTTCTCAAGCCCTAAGTTCAAGAGCAGACATGGCCTGTTCTAGATCACTAACTCCTCGAATACAGTGTCTTCTGCAAGGCTCACAATACAGGAATAGAATAAAGCACATGCATACATGCACACCAGAACTTGTAATTCTTTAAGAATCTTACGTGCATTTATGAAAGATAGCTTGAAAAAGGAGCAATCATCTCAGTTATTTTCCTATCACTTGAGAGTTTAAAGAAAATTTAAACTAAAATTTGTAGTGTTGAGATATAGCTAAGGGCAAGCTGTAGAACAATGAAATACTGCAGGCTCTCTTTAATTCATTGTCCCAGTCCGTTTGGATCGCTCAAATTTACAGGACAATGTACTTTGTAAATTAAACTTTAGTTTATGAGCTCATTAGGAAAGAAAACAAACAAGCTGATGCAGAATATCAAAAGTTATGCTGAGATCACTTGTATCTAGTAAAATAACTGCAGAGAGTAACAACCAGTTATTCAAAACCTAAATAGTAAAGGGGGGATGGTGGTGTTACTTGCATGGAATAAATGACAATGAAAGGAAGTCTAGCCTGAGTTTCAATAGACTTTTTTTTTTTAGCAAATTCATTACAAATGGCACATTGATAGTAAATGTATCAAAAGAACATGAGCCAACAGTGTGCCCTGGCAGCCAGAAGGGCCAACCATGTCCTGGGGTGCATCAAGCACTGTATTGCTAGCCGGTCAAGGGAGGTGATTGTCCCGCTCTACTCTGCACTGGTGCGGCCTCATCTTGAGGACTGTGTGCAGTTTTGGGCACCACAGTACAAAAAGGATACGAAGCTACTAGAGAGTGTCCAGAGGAGAGCCACAAAGATGGTGAAGGGTTTAGAGGGGATGCCGTACAAGGAGCAGCTGAAGTCACTTGGTCTGTTCAGCCTAGAGAAGAGGAGACTGAGGGGAGACCTCATCGCAGTTTACAGCTTCCTCACGAGGGAAGGAGGAGGGGCAGGTGCTGATCTCTTCTCCCTGCCGACCAATGATAGAACCCGAGGGAACGGCAGGAAGATATGCCAGGGGCGGTTTAGGTTGGACATTAGGAAAAGGTTCTTCACCCAAAGGGTAGTGGAGCATTGGAACAAGCTCCCCCGGGAGGTAGTCATGGCATCAAGCCTGACAACATTCAAGAAGCAATTGGACAACGCCCTCAGACATATGGTGTGATTTTTGGGGTTGTCCTATGCAGGGATAAGAGCTGGACTCGATGATCCTTGTGGGTCCCTTCCAACTCAGGACATTCTATGATTCTATGATTCTATGAAAAGTGAATTTTGGATCTTCAAGGTCCATTAAGTTAGTGCAAGCACTAATGTCAAGAACCTGATATCAGGAAGCCTGCAGTAGCTTTACAACCATGACCAGACTTGGCCTATATTTAATGGGCAATCAATTACAGGTCTGCGTGGCAAATATATTAGTCATGTGATAAAAACTCTGCACACACACACACACAAAGGAGCACAGAGAGACAATGGCAGGAGGGGCAGCCTGCATGGCTACTCCCAGGCCCATCACAGGAGCCATCAACCCATCAAAGGCTCATCCGAACAAGCACAGAGGAGTGCAGGGGCACAAAGGCAGATGGGAACCCAAATTAAGGACACAGAGGAAGGGACATCCTGTCCAAGCCCCTCCCTGGGCTGTCCCAGGAGAGCCTCAGCCCCATTGTCCAGGCATGAACCAGCTGTCCAGGCGTGAAACCCATCAACATGAGTTAATGCCAGAGCATGTTTCAGACTGAGGGGGGTGCTGCCTAGGGGTATGGGACACATTATGGGATGCAGAGGAAGAGCATTTCAGGATTGCATGACACATTATGGGATGCTTATGGCATGAACCAAAAGAGGGGAAAGGGAGGGATTTAGGTGATTTTGGGAAGGAACATGTGTGGGAAATACTGGGATAAGTAGATCAAAAGGGCCAGTTGCATGTAAATAGTTGGCTGGTTAGTACACTTGTCTGGCAATGCCCTGTGCCTGATCAGAGAGAAGATCCAGAAACCAAAGAGCTTTGCCTCCAAATAAGAAAATTATGTAATAAAACAAGTCTTTTGGTAAGAGGATATAAAGGAGATAAAATTAAAATAGGGCATAAGAAAACTGCTAGCCTCTATGTTCATGGTGAAATTTTGATAGCCCACCATAATGTTACATTGCTTAATACAACTTTTCACAACCACAGCTGTTCAGGCCACTGCAGTTACAACTTCAGTTTAACAAATTCAGTCAATGTTTCTTGTGCTTCCCTCAATAAACAAAGCTTTATGACCTTTGAAATAAGAGTCTTAGAGCCAACCACAACTCCCCTACCAATAACAACTTCCCCACCAATAAAAGAACAATTGACCCCACAAATATCTGAAATTGGACCATACGCAATCAGACACGTAGGACGACAGCAAGTGTTGTTTAATCCATCATGGTCTCTCAAACGAGTAGAACTGTCAACGCAGATTAATATCTCTGTAGTTAAACCAATTTGCTCACCATTCCTAGGTACGTCCTATGCAGGATGGTTAGCATGGGTGGTCCCTTACCTCTTTAAAACGAGCAAAGAGGGACATAACTAGTACCTTAGGAACAGGATTGGGAATCCTAAACAATATAGATGCCGAAGTACTCTCAAATAAACTTGGTGCAGTCACACAAGATCTGAGCAAATTAAAATTTAGAGCACAAGTCTTACGAGGAGCGGCTGAGGGAGCTGGGGTTGTTTAGTTTGGAGAAGAGGAGGCCGAGGGGAGACCTTATTGCTCTCTACAACTACCTGAAAGGAGGCTATAGTGAGGGGGGGGGTCGGTCTCTTCTCCCTAGTAACAAGCGATAGGACAAGAGGAAACGGCCTCAAGCTGCGCCAGGGGAAGTTTAGGTTGGATATTAGGAAAAACTTCTTCACCGAAAGGGTAGTCAGGCACTGGAACAGGCTGCCCAGGGAAGTGGTTGAGTCTCCATCCCTAGAGGTATTTAAAAGACGGGTAGACGTGGTGCTTAAGGACATGGTTTAGTGGTGGACTTGGCAGTGATAGGTTAACGGTTGGACTCGATGATCTTAAGGGTCTTTTCCAACCTTAACGATTCTATGATTCTATGATTCTAAAACATACATTACGATCCTCCCTATCAGCTTTAGGAACTCACCAATGGCTTCTGTCTAACATATTGCCTTATTGGGAGAGACTTAATGAGGAAGAACACCAGTTGATTGTGAAAGCACTCGGTATAGCCCAACATAATGTTTCTCTAGCTCTTAGTTGTATCCAAGCTCAACTGTGGGTACAATCTACAATAGAAGCAATTATAAGAGAAGGTGAAAGTGGCACTCTACCTACTGAAATTCGGAAAGTTATCTGGGAGAATGCAACCAAATTTGAAAGAGAATTCCAATCATGGTGGTATTTAGTTAATTTCACCTATAATCCTATAGACAATAAAGTAACAGCTTTTGTTTTAACTATACAAAGTGCATCAGTAAAAACCATCTACCCGATCATTGCGCTAGGAATAAATCACAACGGAACTGTACTCTATCCAATAGAGCATAGAGTATGGGCCCAACGAGAAAATAACAAATGGCAGACGGTTGAAATTGATGCATGTACGGTGTGGGAACAACAGGGACTTATTTGTGAAATTAATACCCTCAAAGCTCGGGATATTTGCCTTGACACTGAGCAAAATGTTTGTCACTTCGAAATACATCCAGCAGAGAACCCTAAAACTGTACTTGCATATGTTGGGAAAGGATGTGTATGTATAAGGACTTTATGCAATTTTATAGTCGCAGACGATAGCACTGTTGAGATAAATAACCACTCGAATATTTGTGTTTGTAACTTTACTAACATTATAGGATGTGATTTTAACTATTCAGCTCCTGTCACGTCTTATCAGCTGTTACAGTCCAATTATATTTTGGTCAAAAATCTATTACCTACTCCCATCGGGATGAATCTCACGCTAGTAAAGAAACTTTTACAACATAACGATCTATGCCAGTTGCTAGAACATGCCCGAGATGAAGGACAAAAAACCTTAATCACCGTCCATCATGACACAGAGGAAATACATCATGTGTTAGATCGGGTGAGGAAAGATGGAGAGCATAAATGGTGGGAAGTCCTCTTCAGATGGTCATCCACGGCAATGGGCACTTTTAATCACATGCTACATCCTGCTGTGGTTTTATTGTCACTAACACGTTTATGTTTGCTGCTTGTAATTATATTGTACTTTAAAGTTTGGCACTTGATTAAGCAAGTAATCCTAATGAAATCGCCCGAAATGTGCATGCTCATGACAAAGGGAGATAAATCTCTTAAGCCTGAAAATCTCTCTCTGAAAAATAGAGATGTCCAACTAGATTTATTAGCATGGGAAAACCCCCGCAGAATTTGAGAAAAGAAGAACTATATTATGAAAAGTGAATGAGACTTTAAAGGATCTCAGGTGAGACTTTAAGTCTCAAAGGGGGGATATGTTGGAGATGTGCGAGAAATAAGACAAAGGATGTTAAGGCAGAGGACGTTAATCAGCCTCTGTAAACAGTTAACAAGACCTGGTCTGAGAGAAGAAACAGGAGGACACCACAAAACAGTCTAGCAAGGAAATACCAAGATAAGCACCAGAAAACAAGGCCGCTGATAAAGCCGAAGTGAGAATCACTTGAACCATGAGTGAACTATCCTAATTAACATAGTAAAAACCACACCTCCAGCAATGAAGCCCCCGGCCCAAGCAAAGACCCCTACCCACTGAGCATGCGCTGTAAAATTAAAACACACTGTACCTTTAAGTGGAGACGAGGCTTGCGAGAACCAATAGAAGCAAGGATGAATAAGCGGAATTGTAAAAACACTGATAACAGCTACTCAGAATGTATAAAATGTCACTGCATGTTAACCAAGGTGTGCTAGCTTTGTGGAGTTACCACCTAGCACCCATCTCTGCGCAGACAGGAAATAATAAACAAATGTCTCAACTCTGTGTGTTATTTGGCTTTTTTGCACACCAGGTAAAAGAACCCTGCTTTTTGGGACAACACAGAGGTGCCCCAAACTTCACTGATGGGCTCAGCTGTGTCCTGCAATGGGTCCGTTGCGGAGCCAGCTGGAACTAGCCGTGTGCAGCACAGGTCTGTCCCTTACCTATTCGCACAGAGGCCACCCTTGCAACCCTGCCCCCTCCCACCCCCAACCTTGCTACATACACCTAATAAATGGCATGAGAACTGTTAGATAAAGGCAAGGCCACTCAGGTGGCATAATTGCCGGTACCAAGTTTGAGCTGCCTGCAGGCTCCTCTCTTACAATGAGCTGGCTGAGTTTATCCTGCGGCCAAGGAATATGTGCAGCACAGCACAGGTCTGGGCCTACTCAGGCCTACTCTGCATCCCATAATGTGTCCCATACCCCTAGGCAGCACCCCCCTCAGTCTGAAACATGCTCTGGCATTAACTCATGTTGATGGGTTTCACGCCTGGACAGCTGGTTCATGCCTGGACAATGGGGCTGAGGCTCTCCTGGGACAGCCCAGGGAGGGGCTTGGACAGGATGTCCCTTCCTCTGTGTCCTTAATTTGGGTTCCCATCTGCCTTTGTGCCCCTGCACTCCTCTGTGCTTGTTCGGATGAGCCTTTGATGGGTTGATGGCTCCTGTGATGGGCCTGGGAGTAGCCATGCAGGCTGCCCCTCCTGCCATTGTCTCTCTGTGCTCCTTTGTGTGTGTGTGTGTGCAGAGTTTTTATCACATGACTAATATATTTGCCACGCAGACCTGTAATTGATTGCCCATTAAATATAGGCCAAGTCTGGTCATGGTTGTAAAGCTACTGCAGGCTTCCTGATATCAGGTTCTTGACATTAGTGCTTGCACTAACTTAATGGACCTTGAAGATCCAAAATTCACTTTTCATAGAATCATAGAATCATAGAATGTCCTGAGTTGGAAGGGACCCACAAGGATCATCGAGTCCAGCTCTTATCCCTGCATAGGACAACCCCAAAAATCACACCATATGTCTGAGGGCGTTGTCCAATTGCTTCTTGAATGTTGTCAGGCTTGATGCCATGACTACCTCCCGGGGGAGCTTGTTCCAATGCTCCACTACCCTTTGGGTGAAGAACCTTTTCCTAATGTCCAACCTAAACCGCCCCTGGCATATCTTCCTGCCGTTCCCTCGGGTTCTATCATTGGTCGGCAGGGAGAAGAGATCAGCACCTGCCCCTCCTCCTTCCCTCGTGAGGAAGCTGTAAACTGCGATGAGGTCTCCCCTCAGTCTCCTCTTCTCTAGGCTGAACAGACCAAGTGACTTCAGCTGCTCCTTGTACGGCATCCCCTCTAAACCCTTCACCATCTTTGTGGCTCTCCTCTGGACACTCTCTAGTAGCTTCGTATCCTTTTTGTACTGTGGTGCCCAAAACTGCACACAGTCCTCAAGATGAGGCCGCACCAGTGCAGAGTAGAGCGGGACAATCACCTCCCTTGACCGGCTAGCAATACAGTGCTTGATGCACCCCAGGACATGGTTGGCCCTTCTGGCTGCCAGGGCACACTGTTGGCTCATGTTCTTTTGATACATTTACTATCAATGTGCCATTTGTAATGAATTTGCTAAAAAAAAAAAGTCTATTGAAACTCAGGCTAGACTTCCTTTCATTGTCATTTATTCCATGCAAGTAACACCACCATCCCCCCTTTACTATTTAGGTTTTGAATAACTGGTTGTTACTCTCTGCAGTTATTTTACTAGATACAAGTGATCTCAGCATAACTTTTGATATTCTGCATCAGCTTGTTTGTTTTCTTTCCTAATGAGCTCATAAACTAAAGTTTAATTTACAAAGTACATTGTCCTGTAAATTTGAGCGATCCAAACGGACTGGGACAATGAATTAAAGAGAGCCTGCAGTATTTCATTGTTCTACAGCTTGCCCTTAGCTATATCTCAACACTACAAATTTTAGTTTAAATTTTCTTTAAACTCTCAAGTGATAGGAAAATAACTGAGATGATTGCTCCTTTTTCAAGCTATCTTTCATAAATGCACGTAAGATTCTTAAAGAATTACAAGTTCTGGTGTGCATGTATGCATGTGCTTTATTCTATTCCTGTATTGTGAGCCTTGCAGAAGACACTGTATTCGAGGAGTTAGTGATCTAGAACAGGCCATGTCTGCTCTTGAACTTAGGGCTTGAGAAGCCTGTATGTTATTAATCTAATCTGTAACTTATAATATCTTTGGAAAATGTAAACTGTATGTGGATCAAGGGGTGGAACATAGTGATCCTGACTGGGAGACCATTGCACATTTTGGAGTCAGCGATCCACATAACAGTTAACCTGAGTAGACACAGGCCCATGCTGTGCTGCACGCACAATTTGGCCTTCAGGCCTGCGTTGTGTTGCACAAATCCCTTGGCCGCAGGATAAAGTCAGCCAGCTTATCGCAACAGAGGAGCCTGCAGGCAGCTCCCACTTGGTACCGGTGATTATACCACCTGTGTGTCCTTGTCTTTATCTAAAAGTGCAGCAAGAAGTTCTCATGAGAACATCTTTTATGAATAGAGTAGAAGGGCTGATTGTACTTTTGACCCTGATGAAGGGACTTCTGTTTTGCAGTTACAAAAATCAAGTCATGAAGATTCCGACCAGGAATAGAGGGGCCCCGCCTTTGGCCAGGCGGAGGAAAGGGACAGCCGGGTTTACTGGACTGCGTGGGTTCTATGGCCTGGCACATCAGCCCCACGGGAGTATAAAGCTCTAGTGGACACCAGTGCACAGTGTACCCTAATACTATCAGATTACAAAGGGGCAGAATCCATCTGTATTTCTGGAGTGATGGGAGGATCCCAAGAACTGTCTGTGTTGGAAGCTGAGGTAAGCCTAACTGGGAATGAGAGGCAAAAGCATCCTATTGTGGCTGGTCTGGAGGCTCCATGTATCCTTGGCATAGACTACATCCTCAGGAGAGGGTACTTCAAAGACCCAAAAAGGGTACCGGTGGGCTTTTGGTATAGCTGCCTTGAGTACGGAGAAGATTAAACAGCTGTCTAGCTTGCCTGGTCTCTCAGAGGATCTGTCTGTGGTGGGGTTGCTGCGGGTTAAAGAACAGCAGGTGCCAATCACTACCACGACAGTGCACCGGCGACAATATTGCACCACCTGAGACTCCCTGATTCCCATCCATAAGCTGATTCATCGACTGGAGAACCAAGGAGTGATCAGCAAGACTCATTCACCCTTTAACAGTCCCAGTGCGAAAGCCGAATGGAGAGTGGAGACTAACAGTAGACTATCGGGGCCTGAATGAAGTCACGCTGCCACTGAGTGCTGCCGCACCAGACATGCTAGAACTCCAATATGAACTGGAGTCAAAGGCAGCCAAGTGGTATGCCACAATCGATATCACTAATGCGTTTTTCTCAATTCCTTTGGCAGCAGAGTGCAGGCCACAGTTTGCTTTCGTGTGGAGGGGTATCCAGTACACCTGGAATCGACTGCCCCAGGGGTGGAATCACAGTCCTACCATTTGCCATGGATTGATGCAGATTGCACTGGAACAGGGTGAAGCTCTGGAACACCTGCAATACATTGATGACATCATCGCATGGGGCAACACAGCAGAAGAGGTTTTTGAGAAAGGGAAGAAAATAGTCCAAATCCTTCTGTAGGCTGGTTTTGCTACAAACCAAAGTAAGGTCAAGGGACCTGCACAGGAGATCCAGTTTTTAGGAAAAAAAATGGCAAGAAGGACATCGTCAGATCACAATGGATGCGATCAACAAAATAACAGCCATGTCTCCACCAACTAGCAAAAAGGAAACACGAGCTTTCTTGGGCATTGTGGGTTTTTGGAGAATGCATATTCCAAATTACAGTCTGATTGTAAGCCCTCCTTATCAAGGGGCCCGGAAGAAGAACGATTTCAAATGGGGCCCTGAGCAACGACAAGCCTTTGAACAAATTAAACAGGAGATAGTTCATGCAGTAGCCCTTGGGCTAGTCTGAGCAGGACAAGATGTGAAAAATGTGCTCTACACCGCAGCCGGGGAGAACGGCCCTACCTGGAGCCTCTGGCAGAAAGCACCAGGGGAGACTCGAGGTCGTCCCCTGGGGTTTTGGAGTCGGGGATACAGAGGATCCGAGGCCCGCTATACTCCAACTGAAAAAGAGATATTGGCAGCATATGAAGGGGTTCGAGCTGCTTCGGAAGTGGTTGGTAGTGAAGCACAGCTCCTCCTGGCACCCCGACTGATGGTGCTGGGCTGGATGTTCAAAGGAAGGGTCCCCTGTACACATAGAATCATAGAATAGAATCATAGAATCATTTAGGTCGGAAAAGACCTTTAAGATCAAGTCCAACCGCTAACCTAGCACTGCCAAGTCCATCACTATACCATGTCCCTTAAGCACCGCATCTACACGTCTTTTAAATACCTCCAGGGATGGGGACTCAACCACTTCCCCGGGCAGCCTGTTCCAATGCTTGACAACCCTTTCGGTGAAGAAATTTTTCCTAATATCCAACCTAAACCACCCCTGGTGCAACTTGAGGCCATTTCCTCTCGTCCTATCCCTTGTTACTAGGGAGAAGAGACCGACCCCCACCTCACTCCACCCTCCTTTCAGGTAGTTGTAGAGAGCAATAAGGTCTCCCCTCGGCCTCCTCTTCTCCAAACTAAACAACCCCAGCTCCCTCAGCCGCTCCTCGTAAGACTTGTTCTCCAAACCCTTCACCAGGTTTGTTGCCCTTCTTTGGACACACTCCAGCACCTCAATGTCCTTCTTGTAGTGAGGGGACCAAAACTGAACACAGTACTCGAGGTGCGGCCTCACCACTGCCGAGTACAGGTTGATGATCACCTCCCTAGTCCTGCTGACCACACTATTTCTGATACAAGCCAGGATGTGATTGGCCGCCTTCGCCACCTGGGCGCACTGCTGGCTCATATTCATCCAACTGTCAACCAGCACCCCCAGGTCCTTTTCCGCCGGGCAGCTCTCCAGCCACTCTTCCCCAAGTCTGTAGCGTTGCATGGGGTTGTTATGAACCAAGCGCAGGACCCGGCACTTAGCCTTGTTGAACCTCATGCAGTTGGCCTCGGCCCATCGATCCAGCCTGTCCAGATCCCTCTGTAGGGCCTTCCTACCCTCCAGCAGATCAGCTTGGTGTCATCTGCAAACTTACTGAGGGTGCACTCAATCCCCTCGTCCAGATCACTGATAAAGATATTAAACAGGACTGGCCCCAGTACTGAGCCCTGGGGAACACCACTTGTGACCTGTCACCAACTGGATTTAACTCCATTCACCACCACTCTTTGGGCCTGGCCATCCAGCCAGTTTTTTGCCCAGCAAAGAGTACACCCATCCAAGCCACGAGCAGCTAATTTCTCCAGGAGAATGCTGTGGAAAACGGTGTCAAAGGCTTTACTAAAGTCCAGGTAGACAACATCCACAGCCTTCCCCTCATCCACCAAGCGGGTCACCTTGTCATAGAAGGAGATCAGGTTGGTCAAGCAGGACCTGCCTTTCATAAACCCCTGCTGACTGGGCCTGATCACCTGGGTGTCCTGTACGTGCCGCGTGATGGCACTCAGGATGATCTGCTCCATGACCTTCCCCGGCACCGAGGTCAGGCTGACAGGCCTGTAGTTCCCCGGATCCTCCTTCCGGCCCTTCTTGTAGATGGGCGTCACATTTGCTAACCTCCAGTCAACTGGGACCTCCCCGGTTAGCCAGGACTGCTGATACATGATGGAAAGTGGCTTGGTGAGCGCTTCCACCAGCTCCCTCAGTACCCTTGGGTGGATCCCATCCGGCCCCATGGACTTGTGTGCGTCTAAGTGGTGTAGCAGGTCACTAACCATTTCCCCTTGGATTATGGGGGCTTCATTCTGCTTCCCGTCCGTGTCTTCCAGCTCTGGGGGTTGGGTACCCCGAGAACAACTGGTCTGACTATTAAAGACTGAGGCAAAGAAGGCATTAAGTACCTCAGCCTTTTCCTCGTCCTTTGTCACTATGTGTCTCCCCGCATCCAATAAAGGATGGAGATTCTCCTTAGCCCTCCTTTTGTTGCTAATGTATTTGTAGAAGCATTTTTTGTTGTCTTTTACCGCAGTAGCCAGATTAAGTTCCAGCTGGGGTTTGGCCCTTCTAATTTTCTCCCTGCATAGCCTCACGACATCCTTCTAGTCCTCCTGAGTTGCCTGCCCCTTCTTCCAAAGGTCATAAACTCTCCTTTTATTCCTGAGTTCCAGCCAAAGCTCTCTGTTCAGCCAGGCCGGTCGTCTTCCCCGCCGGCTCGTCTTTCGGCACATGGGGACGGCCTGCTCCTGCGCCTTTAAGATTTCCTTCTTGAAGAATGTCCAGCCTTCCTGGGCTCCTTTGCCCTTCAGGACTGCCTCCCAAGGGACTCTGTCAGCCAGGCCCCTAAACAGGCCAAAGTCTGCCCTCCGGAAGTCCAAGGTAGCAGTTCTGCTGACCCCCTCTCCTTACTTCTCCAAGAATTGAAAACTCTTATCATTTCATGATCGCTATTTTCGTTTCATGAACCTCTGATTCCTGTTCGCCAATAGCATAGAGAAGTGCAGGTGTTGTGGGCTAGGCTGAGTGCGATTGGGGTGGCATGAAGAAGCCATCTATATTTATGTTTATGTGAGTCCTATGTGTAGGTGCTGTTGAAGGTAACACCTTGTCTGTGTAGCCAGCCATGGGCTCTGCTTGGTATGTCGTTGCAGAGGGCCTGACACCCACTCATTGCCTTCTGCACCTTGCACCTCTCTGCCACGCTGCTCTACTGCCTGGCAGGCCCCCCCCCCCACCTTTGAGCCACTGCACTGCCTGCCTCTCCCTGCCTTGCATGGCATCGAGCCCTTGCCCACCTGTCCTGACCCCTCCCCACCTGTGGGTGAGTGCTACTCCCTGCCGGCCGCACAGCCTTGTACCTCCCAGCCTTGTGCCTCCCAGCCTCTGAGGTCGATTTTCTTCTGCCACCCCCAGGCCCCTCTCCATGTCACGCCCCGGGTGCCGCCTTTGTTCTCTCAACCTCCTGGGTCTCTCCCCTGCTCCCCTGGTCTCCCTCTCTGCATGCCTGGTCCCTCCCTTCCGGTCTCCTTTCCATATTCCTGGTCCTCATCTCCCCTTAGATCTCCAGTTCCTCCCCTGATCTTCTATACCCAGTACCCCTGTCCGCATACTCTTTTTCCCCTCTTTGATCCCCAGTTGTCCTACCCAGATCTCTGATTCCTGGCTGATCCATGCTTTCTGCCCCCACTTGCATCTCTCATTCCCTCAACTTTTCAGTCTTCCCCATACACCCCCGTATCCCCCCTTAGAACTCTTTCTGTTCCCCCCAACTACGCATCTGGCTCAGAACCTGGTGAGGCACTTTCACTGCAGTAGGAGGATTTCTTTTAATTGCTTTTAAAATTATTGGTTTTTTTTAAATTTTCCTCTTGACTGGTGAAAAGCTCAGGTCAGGATCAGCCTTTTTTTCTCTTGCCTAGGAAGGTTGGACCAGATGATCCTTGAGGTCCCTTCCAACCTGGTATTCTATGATTCTATGATTCTATGATTTTTTTTTGCTCTGTGCATGGGGAAAATGTGCTTTGTGACTGGTTTCACCAGTTGGTATCTCCCATCCCCTGACTGTTGTAAAAGTCAGTTCTTTGCCGGCCGAGGAGAGAGACAAGGACACTTAGCATAGAATTACCAAGGGAATTTATTCTCTCATATTAGCTATGCGCATAGCGGAGCCTCAGCCTAATGCATGGAGAGGAAAGCAGGGCTTATGTATGTTACAATACAGTGGTGCAGACCAATCAAATTACTCGTGTTAAGGGGCGGGCTAATCAGTTACTATTGCTCGCATAATCAGGATGTGCTTGTCCCGTGCAGGATCAGTACGTGCTTATCCCGTGCAGGTGGTGTGGACATATGGTCAGTGGTGTGTTAATGTTCATTGTTCTGAACCCATGTCCCATGCAGGCGTGTGGGGGGGGTTATACTGGATTCTGGTCAGTTGCTGTTCTGGCCGTGGTTATATGCCTGTTGGTGGTTTTTTTTTTGGTTTTTTTTTTTTGAAAGGCAAATCTTCTATTGTTTTATCATCAGTATGGGGTGTTCTCAGCTGGTAAGAGCCGGCTTAGGTTGGGTCTTCAGGTCACATCGACCCTGAGGTAATAGCTCATAGTCTCAGGTAGTGTTCATTCTTCTAAGCAAGTCATATTGCAGTTAGCATCTTGCCTTTCACAGCTCTGTCTCTCTGGAGCTTGTTATGCCATGTCCCACATCTGCCAGGGAAGCGGAGCCATAGCGGAGCTAAATGTGGAAGCACTTGTGTGACACACCATCGTGTTGAAATAACATATCTGATGGCCACATTCTGACACCACTACCACCCTCCCCCCCATGAAATCTTGATATCTCAAAGGCCAAACAAGACAGGATCTCCTACGAGTGGGACAGGGACCCAGGGATCCACTTTGGATCAGATCACATGGAGAAGCTCTTCCAGGACGCTCTCCTGGAGAGCTGCGGGAGGGGTGGGGTGATCCTCTACCGCCAGGGCTTGGCATGGAGGCCCTGGAGCCAGGCATCCTATGTCCTGGCAAAGGCTCAAGTGCTTTCTGTCCTGGTCTCCTTCCTGAGCAGTCAAACAAGGAGCAGTTCACCAAGGACAGACACTTTTCAATGATGCACTGTCACACAAGGTAGGATCCTGACAGCTGCATATCAAGTAGCATCCTGATCACTTCAACTTGATACCAAAGACTTAAACAATTTAGTAAAAGATCAGGCCCCTTTTGTCCTTTTGTGTAAATTTTGTAAGGTGTAAACTTTGTAAGATAAAGGAGTCTGCATGTGAAAGGTCTCAACAGTAGTATCATCTCCTGGGTTGTAAAGCCTGACAGACTGAAAGCAGGATGTGATAAGGAGGAACTGAAACAATGAGATGAGGAGGGAGGAATGATTACATGTCCAAAGGAATAGTTACATGTCTGCCTAAAACCAGTTTCGGACGATTAAGGCTTTAGAAACTTGTCCATAATCTCATCATGCAAATTACTAACCAATCATTGTAAAGAGAATGAACTTTGCAGTTTTTGTGTATAAATGTATCGTGGAAGTCCTGTTCGGTGTGCATGTTAGGAGGAGAGATCCCCCATGCACCCAGTGCTGCAATAAACCAATGTCAGCTTTCTAAACTATCATTTGGTTTGGAGAGTTTTCTTGGTTACTATTTTCAGTAACAAACTAACAGGCATTGGTGGTGGATCCTCACAGCTCCCAAACTGTGGTCTTCCAGCACTGAATTTCCATCCAACTACCTTGAGTCTCAAAGGTTCTCTACAGGAACACTTACTTTTGATAACTCCTCAGTTTTAGTATGTGGCATGATTTAACCTAATTTTAATGTGCAGACAAGCTATAAGGGTCATCTGTGCTATAGATATGAGGGTTGACAGTAGCATGGTTATACCTATTCACTTCACTTGACATTAGTATGTAGATAAAAGATTGGACCTGGCTGTGATTAGGAGATGATTTTTGGGAAAACCTCCAGAGTATTTACATATTGGAGGAAGTCATAGTCCAAGGATTTATTTAACAAATGAATGCTGTTGGAAAGAATGCAATCAGAAGTACAGTGAGACATTTTCTGAGAATGTTTCCCTGTGATCCTACTAGGAAGAGACTTAAAAAAACAATATTGTTTCCTCCACCTTATAAATCTTTTACTGTCGCAGTTTAACCCCAGCCGGCAACTAAGCACCACACAGCCGCTCACTCACTCCCTCTGCAGTGGGATGGGGGAGAGAATCAGAAGGGTAAAAGTGAGAAAACTCGTGGGTTGAGATAAAGACAGTTTAATAGCGAAAGAAAAAGCCGCGCACGCAAGCAAAGCAAAGCAAGGAATTCATTCACTACTTCCCATTGGCAGGCAGGTGTTCAGCCATCTCCAGGAAAGCAGGGCTCCATCACACATAACGGTTACTTGGGAAGGCAAACGCCATCGCTCCGAACGTCCCCCCTTCCTTCTTCTTCCCCCAGCTTTATATGCTAAGCATGACATCATATGGTATGGAATAGCCCTTTGGCCAGTTTGGGTCAGCTGTCCTGGCTGTGCCCCCTCCCAGCTTCTTGTGCACCTGGCAGAGCATGGGAAGCTGAAAAGTCCTTGACTTAGTGTAAACACTACTCAGCAACAACTAAAACATCAGTGTGTTATCAACTGTATTCTCATACTAAATCCAAAACACAGCACTATACCAGCTACTAGGAAGAAAATTAACTCTATCTCAGCTGAAACCAGGACGTTTACTCGCTGTTTCACTGTGACAGCCAGTGTTAGTGATCAGTTTCCTATAACAAAGTTGCTTTTTTTTCCTGAGAGCTCCTTTGCAGAGTGTTTCTTTTTAATCAGTTGTCAGAGAGGTTGGGTAATTTCCTCTGGGAACTGTCTCCTGAAAATATTCCCATTAGGCTATGTGATAAAAGGCTTGTCTCCACACACACACACAAAGGAGCCCAGAGGTACAAAGGCAGGTGGGGGAACCCCAATACCCCAGTCAGAGAAATGGATCCCCTGCTCTGGCCCCTCTCCAGATCACCTTTCAGACTGAGGGAAGTCACTGCCTGGGGGTATGGGACACATTATGGGATGCAGGGGAAGTGTGTTTCAGAACTGCACAGGACTTATTATGGGATGTTTAGGGGAGGAACTAAAGGCAGGGAAAGGGATGGATCTAGGTGATATGGGAAGGAACAAGAGTGGGAAAGTAGAGGGATAAGGGGATAAAAGGGGCTGGTTGCCTGTAAACAGGTGGCTGGTCAGTATGCTTGTCTGGCCATGTCCTGCGCCTGATCAGCGCAGTCTGTCCTGTCTTCTTATTAAATTCCTTTCTAATTCTTTCCTGGGTGAGGGACTCTCTGTTCTGTGTTCATGTGTGTGCATGGGAGTCTGAGTGCCAGCAACTGGAGTCTGACCACAAGTCGGAGGGCCTGTTTGTCTGTGGTGCCAGTGACCGGAGAGACCAGGGTGAGTGGACTTAAATGCCAGCAACTGGAGTGGGACTGCGAGTCATAGAGGCCCGTGTGTCCATGGTGCCAGCAACTGCAGCGACTGAGGGTGTGTATGCCATTGTGTGATTGCTACTGAATATCAAGCCAGACTAGCTGGCAAGTAGGATAAGAGGCTTGGGAGCCAGGTATCAAAGCAGCCATATGTCTGGGATGGATACTGGAGAGATCAGAGGGTATGCAAGTTGGCTACTGGAGGGACCATGGGATCTGGGGGGTCAATGGAGAGACTCATTTGTATGTGTGTGTGCGTCTATGCGTAAGGCAACCAGAGACAAGAGGATCCAAGGGCCAGCTACTGGGTAGACTGTGAGTGTCTAAGGCCAGTTACTGGAGGGATCCATAGTTTGTGTCTGCGTGTGTGTTTGTGCATGCAAGGGGGTCTGTTTGCCAGCAACTGGAGTGGGTTTGCGACCTTGAGGGCTTGCATGTCCAGGTGCCATATTGCATATATTTATATATTTCCCACTAACTTCATCCTGATCAGCCGGAGAGGGGACCAGGATGAGGCTGTTGGTGCCATTTGTGTTTGCATGGGTGCCGTGTTCTCTGTCTGTGATGATCTGTGTGGCTGGCTGTGTGTATATGTATATTGTATACATGTGTGTATATGTGTGCCTACTGGGAATACTTGCTTAGCCTTGCTACTGATTGGCCTTGGGAGCATGGAGCTGGAGTAGCTCACCTTTGTCAGGCTACTGGATTCATCAACTCCTAACAATTCCTCTTGACCAATTTCAGAGGAAGGATCCTCTGAAATGGCTCTCTATTACTCAGATTTTTGCAATCTCTATGTGTTTGGACCTACTCTTTGAGTGGTATTAATAATAGCATAATGAGTGCTGTGAGGCAGCGTTATAAATATAGATGTTATGCATTGTAGCAATGCTTCCCACGTATTCAGACCTGTGATGCAGTATTCTGAACCATGATAATGTGGCTTTTGTTCAATGTGAATTGGAGCTCTCCTCCAAGGCCCTTCCTAGGACTACTTGAGAGCTTAGAGACTCATAGACTGTTTTCAGGTTTAGGGCCTAATGGTGTTTTAAATTTTACATTGATCTAGTGCAGCTGTTTTGTTCCATTGACTTTGCATATTGTCCCGAAATTAAAAAAAAAAAAAAAAAAAAAATTCAGGGCTTTTTCTTTTAATATGAGGCTGTCTCACAACTTGCTATTTGTTAACTGTTGCTGTTGGAATTGATACTACTATAAATTCAAATAAAGAAGCTTTTTACATTGAGCTGTTTGCATAGTAAATGGCTAGCGACCAGAC
Source organism: Platalea leucorodia (assembly GCF_965183815.1). Lineage (NCBI taxonomy): Eukaryota > Metazoa > Chordata > Aves > Pelecaniformes > Threskiornithidae > Platalea > Platalea leucorodia. The sequence goes on from NC_138859.1 coordinate 35,594,466, forward strand.
CATAAGCATACATGATCTAGAGATTAGGGATCATTTCACTCATTGTCCCGATCCGATGTCGGGAGAGGTTTCGATACGATCCCAAGGACGAGATTAAGACGCAAACGAGGTCAAATGCCGTACAACCTTTTGACTTTATTTTGGCGAATGAAGGGGTGAGGACCGGGTAGGGAGATGGGGGGAAAAAAAAAGAAAAAAAAAAAAAAGAGAGAGAGGAAAAGAGAGAAAAATAGAAAGAGCGTGCTCAGGCGGGTGAGAAAAGAGCCACGTAGGGGAACTAGCTACCGCCACTCCGAGTCCAGCGTTGTCCCGTCGATCAAAGGTCCAGTCGGTCCAGTCTCTGTGTCTGCAGGAGCAGCTTCCAAGGAGGTGCGCGGGGAAGGACGAGAAGAGAAAAGAGAGAGAGAGAGAGCCTCAAAAGGCGCACGCGGTCCTTTTATAGGGCCATGCACATGCGCAGAACAGGTCTGCATACATGCAGTTTGCGCTTCTGCTTTTCGCGCCCTGGTCTCTGCGCAGGCGTGCGTGGAGTCCATGGCCCCGCCTTCCGCGTCCTGGCCTCCGCTTTTCGCGCCCTGGTGTCTGCGCAGGCGTGCGTGCAAGTTCATGGTCCCACCTTTCGTGTCCTGGTCTCTGCATGGGCTGTGGTGGTTTCGTCGGGGGCTGGATGTCGGACCCAGAAGATGGCGGTAGAACGGCAATGTCGAGACAATTCTGGTTAGTCCTCGACACCACCCCGTGGCTCGACATTGCAGTCTTCACAGTGGTAGGAGAGGTGGGAAGGGAAAAAGAGAGAGAGAGAGAGAGAGGACAGAGCAGAGGTGGAGACAGAAGCAGAGAAAAAGGGGAGCTGTAGAGGAGAAAGGTGACATGGGACATGGCAAGAGTGTTCAATTGCAAACAAACAGGAACATTGTCCAACGTAAACACTCTTTTTCCTTAATCTTTCTAAGTTTAACAATGTTCAACTTTATAGAACAACCCTGAGAAATCCATTGCGCGAGGTAGCTCACCATTATAAGAAGTATAGAACAACTAGTGAGTATGACATGGGCAGGAATATGCAATTTTTTTGTTGTTGTTTTGGTGTGGGTTTTTTTTTTTTTTGAGGTCTAAACAATGGTTATTGTGGTGGGTTCTACCCGGTGAACGGCACGGATTTGTTTTATGCCCTCGGGTGAGGTGGTAGGTACGAACTGCATATTAGATACCACATGTCGTATTAGCTGAACAAAACAGGGTATTATACAGGGTAAAAACATTAAAGTGGCAAACGCACATAGCAAATATAACAGCAACTGTTTCACCCAGGGCGCCCCCGGCAGCCAGGACCATAAATTACCATTCCAACCATTCCAGGTCTGGACGGGGACGTGGGCTATTTTTCTAATGTCTTTGGTTAATTGGAGGACTACTTCGCCTACATCGTCTATTTCTAAACAACAGTTAGAGACATTTAATTTCCCACATACCCCTCCTTCTTCAGCCAGTAAATAATCTAAAACCATACGGTGTTGAAGGATTGCCGTGCGCATTTGTTGAGACTGTTGAGTTAAAAGATCTATAGCATTGGCGGTTTTATTGGTAACAATTTCTAAAACCGCTTGTAATCGGATTATACGGTTCAAATTATAGATTGGTTCCCTTGCCCCTGATATCGGTTCACTGGGGTTCCAGGTGGCAGGCCCGTAATGTTGGATTATTCTTTCAGGAGGCCACTCATTTTCCCCCCATTTTTGTGTTCCGCCTATGTTCACCTCAACAGCTCGCTTGCGGCGGGCGATCTTTCCATCTTCCAGATTATCGTACAATCTTATCCCCAACTGAGAGCCACCCGTTTGTGGAAGAAGGAAGAATAAGGCCGGATAATTCCCACATAACAGACCCCTGACCAATGCGCTGGCAGTCGTTTATAGGCAGTATGTCCACAAATCCAATAATGGCCCCTTTTAGCTGTGGCCCCGTTGGCGAATGGTCCCGCTGCATCCCCGGGGAACTGGAAATACATTGTTTTGTCGTTGCCCACAGGGCTAAAAAAGACGGTTGGGTTATTATTCATCCGGCCGGTGCAATACCAGGCCCCAAAGCTGCTTTTCCATTCACAGGTTTGCTTGTAAGCGTGGTCCCTGGATTGTTGGAGAATTAACGTTTCATTTTTATTTGCCCAGTACCCTTTGAACCCTCGACTGCGTCCGGCACTATCAAGCCATGCCCATATGGAGATACCCCTATCTGCATTTACCAACTTGTTCGTAAGTGTCCATTGGCACTTGCTTTCTCCCACATAGACCCCTCCCTTTTGAGTACGATTTAAACAATATTGCCCCACAGCAGGAAATTGAACTGGCCATGTTCCACTATCACCCCAAGTGTCATTCGTGGTTTCACTATAATTACTCACAATTTGGGCTGGGGTGAGGGGTGTGGACGTCCACGGCCAACTCGACAGCCCCAGAGGTCCCCCACAAACCCAGCAATGACTTAAATTAAAAGCTCGGCTTATAGCTTTGGCTAATAATACAAATTCATTGTCCTTGAAGGGATCAAACGGGTCAGGGGAGGGTGAAGGAATTAGCTCTCCGCCACTGTTATAGGTACATTTCCAAACTAGTACAGCCACCAATAACGCGCGCATCCTGATTAAGCAGCAATCGGCGTCTGTCTAGTCTCCGTCGGGTGGTGCGTGTCCAGGTCAGCTGCTTCCTCCTGGAAAACAAAAATAGAAGCAAACTCGCTTCTCGGGTCAGAAGGAAGGGACAATCCATTTAGCATGAATTTTGTGGATCTTTCCACAAGCGTCTTTTGCCTTCCACGTGTATTTATTCACTGGGGTGTCTAATGTTAGTGGTACTGCTCCCACGGTGGGGAGTTCAACTAAGACGGGTTGTCCGGGGAAACAGGATGGGTTGACGGAGTGGTCAGGGCCAGGTGAGGTGGGCATGATTGTCGGCGCTAGTGGGCAAAACGCCGTAATTTTTGGGCATCCGTTTGTTCCCCAACGGCTATTGACGCTAGTCACTGCATCTCCCACCCACTCAGCCCACCCCGGTTTGTGTGGTTTCAGGAAGCGCTTCAGCAAGCCGTTTGTTCTCTCCACAATCCCATTTGCTTGAGGGTAGTATGGAGTGTGGAATACCCATGAAATCCCCTCCCGAGCCGCCCATTCCTGGACCATCTTGGCTGTGAAGTGTGTACCATTGTCAGATTGAATCAACTGCGGAAGGTCCCAAACCATTCTTTCAGGGCCTTCACCGTATTCTCCCCTGTTGCCTTAGCGCAGGCTTTAGCCTGTGCTAGGCCAGATACTATTTCAACACCCACTAATACATAGCACTTCCCTTCTGATTTACGGAACGGACCAATGTAATCAACCTGCCAGGCCTCCCACAAACCTTTTCCCTCTCTCAAATGTAGGGGACTGTCTTCCAGGGGGTGCCTGTCTAAGCGGATACGACATTGCTCACAGGCCGAAATGCAAGTTTTGCAATTTTCTCGGGTAACCGGCCAGCCTCTGGCCTGAGCCTCTCGGTAGAGGTCTTGGGCTCCAGTGTGCCCTCTCTTAAGGTGCAACCATTCCAGGAGTCGCTCCCAATCCTCCGCTACTGGATCACTTTGCAAGGGGGCAAGGCGGGCCAGCTCATCAACCCTATTGTTCCAATGACCAGACGGATCTTCTCCCGTCTGATGGGAGGCTACCCATCCTACCGCAAAGTTCCCCTGTCTGGCAATGGTTAAAATATCTTGCCACTTTTCCTTTTGCCATACAGGTATTCTGTTAACCTCCCACCCATTGTGTTCCCAAAAGGGGAGCCACTCTGTACACCCTTTAAAGACAGCAAAGGAGTCAGTGTAGATATAGATTGGAGAGGCAGATTGGGCTTCATGTTGAAAGACACTCCATACGGCCACTAATTCCCCTACTTGAGCGCTGCCTTCTCCTTCGGTAATTATTTTTTGGTCGGTCCTTATCTGTAGGGCGACAGCACGGTATTTCCAAGTTCTGCCCTCTCGTTTAGCAGAGGCATCAGTGAACCAAGCGTTCTGTAATTGTTCTGAAAATGGGGGGGCTACCTGCACAGCAGAAGGGGGCACGTCACCTTCCCAGTCTGGGGCCACTCCCTCTTGGATAACTAAATTTTTGGCAGCGCCCTCAGAAACTTCAAAAATACCACAATAATGTTCTATTTGCGCGTACCATTTCCGCACCGAAGCTCTTTGTGCCACCCCGTCAGGGGGAGGTGTCCCAGTTAAAACTGGTTTAATCACTTTGAAAGGACCTCTGAGCACTATTGGTTGCTGGCGAATGGTGCTCTCTGCTTCTCATAAAGCCAGGCTGACTACAAACAGCCCCTTTTCCCACGTGGTGTACCGTTTTTCTGCATCCTTGAAACTCCGAGAATAAAAGCCAATGGGCCGGATGGGCCCTGCCGGCCCCCGTTGCCACAAATGAATCGATAGCCCGGTTGCAGCAAACCCCCACTCGATCTGCACCGGGTCTGTCGGGTGGATAGGCCCCAGGGCTTGGTATGCATTTGCCTCGAACACCAACAGCCGTAGCGCCTCATCGTGGACCGGGGTCCACTCCCATTGCGCCCTTTTCCGTAGTAAATCATATAGGGGTCTCGCGATAATTGAGAAATCAGGGATATGCTTTCTCCAGAACACAAGCAGCCCTAACGCATGCTGTAAGTCTTTTTTTGATTCTGGTATCTTAATTTGGTCGAGGGAGGAAAGGGTGTCTGGTGGGATACGTCATCCCTCCCTTCCACCAAATTCCTAAAAATTTCACCTCACTTGAAGGGGTTTGTATTTTCTCAGGTGGGATTGTCAATCCTATGCTCTCTAGATGGGTGATGATGTCCTTCTGGACTTCCCCAACCTCTTCCACCTGATTTCCCCCTATGAGTACATCATCTATATATTGGTAAACTTCCACCCCCGCCCTTATGGGAATTGCTTCCAGCTCCTGTGCTAGAGCGTGGTGGGCTAAGGTGGGGGAGTGCTTGTATCCCTGAGGGAGCCACGTAAAGGTGTACTGTTGCCCCGCCCAGGTAAAAGCAAAGCGGTCCTGGTCCTGCGGCTGCAGGGGGACCATAAAGAACATGTCTTTAACGTCAATAGTCGCCATAATAGGGTGTGATTGCTCTTGAATGGCGGCTATAAGCTCGGCAATGTTCCGTACGGCAGCTGTTAATGGGCCTGTGTTGGCATTCAGCCTCCAGTAATCTACTGTCAACCTCCACTTGCCATTTGGTTTTCGGACAGGCCATACCGGGGAGTTAAAGGGGGAGTGGGTGGGAACTATAATCCCCCTCCCCTTTAAGTCCTCCAGCACTGGCACGATTCCATCTCTTGCTCCTATCGGTAGCGGGTAGGGTTTCACGTTTGTCAGTTTGGAAGGGGGGAGGGCAGGCGCCGCTTGCAACAGGTGCACCCCCACGCCGGGGGCTTCGGCCAGCCGCCTGATCTGCGGGACGCCGAAAGACCACGAATTTCCCTGGGCGTCGCGCCACTGTCTGCCCTTTAAAACGTCTATGCCCAAGAGGTTCATTTGAAAGGGTCCTATGGCCGCCATGGTGTTCACCGGACTCTCATCTCCTGGTAGCCATAAGGTTACCGGGGTCATGGGCACAGATTGGGTTTTCCCTAGGGCGTTTAATACTATCAGGCGCTTAGAAGGAGTTGAGATGCCGCACCGTTCTGCCTCGCTTTGTTTTATTGCTGTAATTTGGGCCCCCGTATCAATTAAAAAGGTCATGGGCCTCTTCCTCGGCCCTACTGCGACGGTAATGAGGAGGTCCCCTTTATTGTTGCAGGTGAGTTGTCTAATAAACATCCACCCCCCGCCTCCCCCCTCACCCTGAGGGGGCGGAGGTCTTAGTTTCCCGCCACCCTTTCATCCCCCTTGAACCCCTCCTCCTTATCCAGTGCCGGCACGGAGGGCGCGTTTGGTTTGGGAGAGGGTCCTTGCCCGGACCACCTCCGCACCAGGAGCTCTAATTTTTTGGTGGGGAGCCCATCCATTAGGTCTCGGGGCACACCCTTTTGCAGTCCCTTCTGCCACAATTCTTGTCGGAGCAGGGTTTTTTCCCTTTTTGTTGGGTCGGGGCTTGTCCCCGAAAAAGCCAGCGGTTTATTTGCCGGCTCCGCTGCCCGCACGGCCCTAGTTTCCACCTTGTGGTAAGTTCTGCCTACTGGCCCGTATTTCCTCCCATAGTTTATCAGTTCCTGAGCTATCTCCCCCTAGGTCCACACCTTCCTCTGCCGCTGTTCCGGTGTTACTGTTCCCTCCAGGGCAGCTGCAATTCGCTCTTCGTGAGGCACATTTTGGATTCTCCCCTGTAATTGGATCCCGATAGGTTTTAACGAATCGGGGAGTCCTCTTATTAGCGGTGTCAGCCGCTCGGGGTCTACCGGTAACAACATCGGAGAGCTTAAATTTGGTTTAAGTTCCCGGTCATACATCATTTGCAGGCATGCTGCCTTTTGTACGTTTTCTAGCAGTTGCTCAACCGAACCAGTTATAGCTAGGGGATCCCCCCTCTCTAATGGGTTCAGCCCCCCCGCCCAATATGCTGCCCTCTGGGTCAGAGACCATGGGGCCTGGCGATCGCCCGTGGTGAGGAAGACGCCGGGGCCCCAATACCCCTCTGCTTCTTTTTCCGATAGCATGATCCCGTCCCCCCCGACAGGGATATCCTCCACACATATTCGGTTTCGGACTCCCTTGCCGTCCTAGCAAAATCCTTTCGGAGTTTAGCCAGTTCGGTGGCGGTAAAAGGGATTTCTTTGGTTACAACTTGGGGACGGTTGTCGCTATCGTCCTCATATATATATTCCGTTTTTACCAGCGGGCACATATGGGGGGGGTTATCCACAGTCTCCCTTAATTGCTTTAGGTCTTTCTGGGGGTAGATTTGGCGTACCCCTTTCTCCTCCAACATTACCTCCGCCTCAGCGAGGGTGTCTGCCTCCCTCAGGAGCTGAACCCTCAGCTCCTCCTTCAAAATCATATTTTGGCGCTTCTCCTCCTCTAGCGCCCGTTTGGTCTCTAGTAGTTGCTCTCGCAGCGGCGCTATCGCCGCTTGCAACGAAGCGGCCACAGCCTCCGATTGGCAGGGCGCTCGTTTCTTGTCCTCCACCGCCGCTGCCAGACACGCTCCTAGCACAGCACAAACAATAGCCTTCCCTTTTCCCTTCTTCGCTCTAGCTTCTTTATGCAAAACCGCTATTCGGTCCATAACACTTTGCAGTTGGAACCAATGGTCCCGTGCCCAATCTCGTCCCGGGGGTGAGGGGCGAGAGCGGTATGTTTCTAAAAACTCATATAATTTCTCTGTCTCTTCACAAAAATCGCCTGCCTTTTGGGCGGCCATATCCTACAAAGGGGAGTTCGTCCCGGGAGGGTCAAACCTTAGAAAAACCACGTTTCCCCTATACGCTCCCAGGAGGCCAGTCCGCACACTACTACAAGACAAAGACGAGCCTACAAAGGGGAGATCGTCCTGAGGGGGTCACACCGTACAATCCAAACTTCCCCTATACTCCCCCAGGAGGCCAGACCATAAACTAGTGTGAGACAGAGCAGAGCCTACAAAGGGGATATCATCCTGAGGGGGTCACACTATAAAATTCAAGTCTCCCCTATACGCCCTCAGGAGCTCAAATCACAAACTGCTACGTGCGTTTCAGTGCAAAGGTCTCAACACCCACTCCTTCCTTGCGCTTCGTTCGTCTCCGGCTGCTTCCCTCGCGGGAGAGCAGAACCGCGGATCGGAACTCCGCACTCGCTTCGTACTTATTTGTACGTCTCGTTCACACACACTCGCTCAGCACACCATAAGGTTGTATGACACTCTCGTCTCAAGGGATCCTGTCCGTGACGCCAATTAAAATGTCCCGATCCGATGTCGGGAGAGGTTTCGATACGATCCCAAGGACGAGATTAAGACGCAAACGAGGTCAAATGCCGTACAACCTTTTGACTTTATTTTGGCGAATGAAGGGGCGAGGACCGGGTAGGGAGATGGGGGGAAAAAAAAAGAAAAAAAAAAAAAGAGAGAGAGGAAAAGAGAGAAAAATAGAAAGAGCGTGCTCAGGCGGGTGAGAAAAGAGCCACGTAGGGGAACTAGCTACCGCCACTCCGAGTCCGGCGTTGTCCCGTCGATCAAAGGTCCAGTCGGTCCAGTCTCTGTGTCCGCAGGAGCAGCTTCCAAGGAGGTGCGCGGGGAAGGACGAGAAGAGAAAAGAGAGAGAGAGAGAGCCTCAAAAGGCGCACGCGGTCCTTTTATAGGGCCATGCACATGCGCAGAACAGGTCTGCATACATGCAGTTTGCGCTTCTGCTTTTCGCGCCCTGGTCTCTGCGCAGGCGTGCGTGGAGTCCATGGCCCCGCCTTCCGCGTCCTGGCCTCCGCTTTTCGCGCCCTGGTGTCTGCGCAGGCGTGCGTGCAAGTTCATGGTCCCGCCTTTCGTGTCCTGGTCTCTGCATGGGCTGTGGTGGTTTCGTCGGGGGCTGGATGTCGGACCCAGAAGATGGCGGTAGAACGGCAATGTCGAGACAATTCTGGTTAGTCCTCGACACTCATCATCAAAGTACCACATTTATACAAACACCTTTATTATTGAAGATTGAGAGGGGAAAATAAAGAAAGTTTTGAAAAATCTACATGTGGTTTTCAAGTTACAGAACTGACTCCCTGTCTTAGTACTCCCTGGTCAGCTGTTTATGGATCAACACATCTGAATAACAAATAACTGGTTTGTTATTGTATAAACATGGTTTTGAGGTCACAAGATGGAACTGTTCTCAGTTGGGGGGGAGTATTTCATTTTTTTTCCCTTGATGTCTTTGTAACTTTTGAAAGTGGTTGCGTGGGTCTGTCTTCACAGAGCTCACATGGGAATTATTTATGAATGTGGCTTTTTTTAAAATGGTCTCCACTTGCCCCTGCTTGTCCCAAAAGCAAGTCATGGGCTTTGAAATGCCTGGAATTCGGAGACAGGGTAGAGAGTATCCCTGTGATTCAAAGCACTATCAGACCAGATAGCTAAAGGATCAATTAAAAATATTTTTTACCGCCTTTGTATCATGCGTAGTGTGGTTTGTTAAATCTGTCGAAGGCTGAATGAAGCTATTTAGCATGATAGGAATTACTGCTGTGCTGAGAGTTATGGAATTAGATAGAAAGAAGCTTCTGATTGTGATATAAGCACTGTCTGCGTGATATGCAAATAATTTTTAGTTAAGTTATATGCAATAACGTGGGGTTATATACTCATGTGCACATTGCTGTCATATTACTATGTGGAGGTTGTAGCATGCGTGTGTAAAAGTCAGTTCTCCGCCAGCGGAGGAGGGACACAAGGACGCTTAGCATAGAAACACTAAGGGAATTTATTCTTTTATCTGCGTGCATAGCAGTGCCCCAGCCTAATGCATGGGGGACCCCGACACAGAGGAAAGCAGGTATCGTGGTTTAACCCTGACCGGCAACTAAGCACCACACAGCCGCTCGCTCACTCCCCCCCAGTGGGATGGAGGGGAGAATCGGAAGGGTAAAGGTGAGAAAACTCATGGGCTGAGATAAAGACAGTTTAATAATTAAAAAGAAATTTTAAAAAATTGTAAGGAAAAGAAAGCAACAAAGAGAGAGGAAAATAAAACCCAAGAAAAACAAGTGATGCAAATGAAAACAATTGCTTATCACCAACCTGACTGATGCCCAGCCAGTCCCTGAGCCAAAACGAGTACAGCAGGGTTGATATATGTTACAATACAGTGGTGTAGACCAATCAAATTACTCATGTTAAGGGGTGGGCTAATCAGTTACTATTGCTCACGTAATCACTATGTGCTTGTCCCATGCAGGTGGTCAGTGGTGTGTTAATGTTCATTGTTCTAAACCCATGTCCCATGCAGGTGATGGGGATTTATACTGGATTCTGGTCAGTTGCTGTTCTGGCCATGGTTATACGCCTGGGTTTTTTTGAAAGGTAAATCTTCTATTGTTTTATTGTTGGTATGGGGTGTTCTCAGCTGGTAAGAGCTGGCTTAGGTTGGCTCACATTGATCCTGAGGTAATAGCTCATAGTCTTGGGTAGCGTTTTTTCTTCTAAGCAAGTCATATAGCAGTTAGCATCTTGCCTTTCACAGTCCCTCCTCTTCTTTTGTCCCTCAGGACCTATTTACTTAATATAATACTTGGGAGTTATAGTATCACAAACAGAAAGACAACATTTAATACTCACATAAAAGACAACAAAAGCAGATAATGTTATTAAGATCATTATAAGCTTTTGTGCCCCTTGAGCAATATTAGGAAACCATGACGTTAACCAATTTAAAGCATCAAAAGTTTGTTCTTGTCCTACTTCATGTAGGACTTGCAAATGAGTTTTAATTTGTTCAATATCTGCCTTTATTCGTTGATTTTGATTGACATAAAAGTAGCAGGTAGTATTAATTAGGGCACGTACTCCGCCTTGTGTTGCTAAAATGTAATTTAAGGCCAATCGGTTCTGAATAACTATTTGTGAAGGCACATTTTCATGAATTAGGTGTTTCTGTCGTAGGATCAGTTTTTGCCATCTGGTCCCTTTTTTACATGGGAGCGATGAATCCAGGAATCTCTACCCTCCACCTTTATTGCAGAAAAAGAGATCAGTAATACAAGATAGGGTTCTTCCCATTTTGGAGACAAACCATTTTTCCATTTATGTACCTTTATCCCTACCTTTATGTACCTTTATTCCCTGGGGAAAAGGTATGTAATGATCCCTCTAGCGGTATTGGCTGTGCCAATTGGTCCTGATTCTGATTTTGGTTTATAGTTTGTTAAATATTTAGGATATATTGTGTTACTTGTTCATCCCCAGCTAACAGGCTTGTAAGCGTCCTTTTATTTTACAAATAGAGCTGTTTTCTTGTAAGAAAACTATATTATAGCTCGAATGACCAAAGGGGAGAGCTCCTCTCCATGGATGGGATCTATGCAACGTGCAGTGGGAAAATCCGTCCGGTCTCTGTCCAGTGCTGCACGAATGGGGGATTCCCAGCATCTGAAGGGACATAAGATTTACTCACTATCTATATTCCTCTTTTTGTTCTGTCTTATTAAGCCAGCTGTTTTATTAAGCCATTTGGTTTTAGGCCTTTCTTACTGAGATCCAGAAAGAACCCTGCATACTCTCTCTCTCTCCTCAGCCCCTCCCCTGCCCTGTGCAGAACAATCCCCACATACAAAACTTACAGTGAAAGGTCAAATATGCTTTTCCTCAGAGCAGTTTCTATAAATCTAGAGAAATCACAATTTAAAAAGCATTAACCCATGAGTGATTACAGTTGCCTCTTTATAATCTCATATCTAACACCCTGAACTTCCCATCGTGTATCCCTTCCATTTTAAACCTATGCCCTCCTACAGTCTGCATACCTCTCTGACTGCCAGGATGCAAGCAATGCAGAGAAAAGCCTCCTGGTAAGTAAGATCAAGTAGGCATAAAAAAGATAAGGTACATTTTTATTAATATCATACAGTAAAAAAGATGCAAGAAATACACTGTAATTTCCAGACCTGCTGTCTGATTGGAAAAACAACTCCTCTTACAAGTGTCATACTGTCACCCAGTTCTGGATAAAATTACTGATTTTTTTAGGTCTACCCAGCTATTTGCCTATCTTTTTGATGGCTACTGTTTGTTGTGGGTGATGAATATTTCGATAGGATTAAACTCCTTTTCTCTCACCAAAGAGAAAACTTCCCCACACTTTTATTTAGAATTAACTAGAGCTTCCCTAAAACAATCGCACAAAACCACACCAGAACAAAGATGCACACGCACACACATGCACCAGAAAGCCTTTCCAAACCTTTCTTCGTTCAGCTGTAAACATTTGTAAACATTTTCTGTTATTCACACTCAGGCTAATGTGTCACTTAAACATCTGCATACTAAGGTAAAAAGAAAACGCTCTTTTTCATAGCAATATGAGGCCAAGTTAGCTACTTGCACAACTGCAGTACATGTGGCTAGGAGGAGGGGATGGGGAAATGAGATGAGGAAAGTATAGAAGAAACATGAAATGAGAGACTTGAAAAAAGGAATCTAATGAAAAGCAATCTGTTCTTAGTTTATCTCAACTGGCAAGGAACCAGTGTGAAAGATATTCTGGGAATGCATATCCCCTCTATAGCTCAAACAGAATCAGAATTTAGACTGGAAGCAGGCCAGCATGCGTTTCCTTACCATAAATTACAAAAATATAAAATACCCTGTAGGCAGAACCATCATCAAGAAAGATGATTTTTCTCCATTTCTTTTTTTTCTTCTTCACTAAGGCATTAGAAAGACATCTCCAAAACCGAAATCTCCTTGTTAGTTGCCCTGTAAATCTACTTGTGAATGACAGAAAAATGTGATTGATGGGCAGAAATTAATTTCAGAACACTGAGTCTGATTCTGAGAGCATGGCATGAATAAATTGAGTGTCCTACTGTGGTGGGTTGACCTTGGCTGGCTGCCAGACCCCCACCTAGTCGCTCTCTCACTCCCCCTCCTCAGCAGGACAGGGAGAGAAAATAAGATGGAAAAGCTTGTGGGTCGAGATAAAGACAGGGGGATCACTTACCAACTACTGTCACGAGCAAAACAGTCTCGACTTGGGGAAGATTAATTTAATTTATTGCCAATTAAAAACAGAGTAGGATGGTGAGAAACAAAAACAAAACTAAAAACACCTTCCCCCCACCCCCTTCTTTCCATGCTCAACTTTACTCCTTCACTCCCGACTCTTCTATCCCCCCCCCCCCCCCCCCCGAGTGTCACAGGGGGGATGGTTAATGGGGGATGGTTAATGGAGGATTTGCAGTCAGTTCATAACACTTTTGTCTCTGCCACTCCTTTCTCCTCACACTTTTCCCTTGCTCCAGCGTGGGTCCTTCCCATAGGCTACAGTCCTTCACAAACTGCTCCGGCATGGGTATGTTCCATGGGATACAGTCCTTCAGGAACCAACTACTCCAGTGTGAGTCCTCTATGGGTCATAGTTCCTGCCAGTAGTCTGCTCCAGCATGAGCTCTCCACAAGCTGTGGCTTCCTTCAAGGCATATCCACCTGCTACGGCTATTTATCTGTGCTTGGTGTACAGGCTTTGGTTAGGGCAATTAATTTGGCTGCTTGTGCACTTAGTCTGGAGCTAAGTGGCTTGCCTATTAACACTTCGGTTTCTGTAGTAACTGCAAAGCCCGTGATGCGATGTCCATTTAGGTAATATGAAGAGCCGTCGATGTATAGAATCAAAGCTGGATTTGCAAGAAGGGTTTCTTGGAGGTCTTCTCATTTTTTTTTGGATTCTTGTATGACTTCTATACAGTTGTGATGTGGAAGTCCTTCGTGGGGTAGTGGAAGTAAGGAAGCTGGATTTAAAGTGTTGCAAAGTTTCAGTGTAATGTTGTCAGCTGTTGAGTGTTGCTTCATATTTTTGAAGGCGTTGAGAGGACAAGGCTTGAGTTACGTGATTTGTCAAGACTGTTTCAACTTCATAGGGTACTTGAACTTCTAATCCCTCAGGGGTCCGTACTTCCCTCAGGGGTCCGTACTGGGGCCAGTGCTGTTCAATATCTTCATCAATGACATAGACAGCGGGATCGAGTGCACCCTCAGCAAGTTTGCAGATGACACCAAGCTGAGTGGTGCAGTTGACACGCCTGAGGGAAGGGATGCCATCCAGAGGGACCTTGACAGGCTTGAGCGGTGGGCCCGTGCGATCCTCATGAAGTTCCACAAGGCCAAGTGCAAGGTCCTGCGCCTGGGTCAGGGCAGTTCCTGGTATCAGTACAGGCTGGGGGGATGAAGGGATTGAGAGCAGCCCTGAGGAGAAGGACTTGGGGGTACTGGTAGATGAAAAGCTGGACATGAGCCGGCAATGTGCTCTCGCAGCCCAGAAAGCCAACTGTATCTTGGGCTGCCTCAAAAGAAGCGTGGCCAGCAGGTCGAGGGAGGTGATTCTGCCCCTCTACTCTGTTCTGGTGAGACCCCACCTGGAGTACTGCGTCCAGCTCCGGAGTCATCAGTACAAGAAGGACATAGACCTGTTGGAGCGGGTCCAGAGGAGGGCCGCAAAAATGATCAGAGGGATGGAACACCTCTTCTATGAGGAAAGGCTGAAAGAGCTGGGGTTGTTCAGCCTGGAGAAGAGAAGGATGCGGGGACACCTTATTGCAGCCTTTCAATACTTAAAGGGGGCTTATAAGAAAGATGGGGACAGACTCTTTAGCAGGGCCAATAGTGATAGGACAAGGGGTAATGGTTTTAAACTGAAAGAGAGTAGATTCAGACTAGACATAAGGAAGAAATTTTTTACAATGAGGGTAGTGAAACACTGGAACGGGTTGCCCAGAGAGGTGGTAGATGCCCCATCCTTGGAAACATTCAAGGCCAGGCTGGATGGGGCTCTGAGCAACCTGATCTAGTTGTAGATGTCCCTGCCAATTGCAGGGGGGATGGACTAGATGGCCTTTAAAGGTCCCTTCCATCCCAAACCATTCTATGATTCTATGATTCTAGGGGGTGTCCTAGGACTATATTTTTCACTTTGTCTATTAAAGTAGCAGCAGCAGCCACGGCACGCATGCAAGGGATAGATCCTCGCATGACTGGATCTAATTGCTACAGGCTTTGGTTGCCACCCCCCCCCCCCATTTCTTGTCTCAGTACCCCGGAGGTGGTTCCTTCTCTTTAATGTACGTATAAGGTGAAAGATTTATCATCATTCGGAAGGTCGAGTGCAGGGGCTGTCAACAAGGCTCGTTTAAGTTTGTCAAAGGCAGTCATCTGGTCCACATTCCATTGCAAGGGTTCTGCTTGATCCTGATGTGTACTGTTGAGGAGTGGCTTTGCTGATTCTCCAAAAGCAGCAATCCATGGTCTACAAAATCCTACAGCTCTTAAAAAGGCTCACACTTTTTTTTTTTTTTAGTTTGTGGCCAGGGTATATTTTGGATTGTTTGGATGTGATCTGGGGACAAAAGTTGAGTTCCTTCTTCTAAGATATATCCCAAATATTCCACTTTTGATTTACAAAATTGAAGTTTATAAGGAGAAACTTTGTGACCTTTATCAGCCAATGCAATCAATAATGCTAGAGTATCGATTTTGCACGTGTGGGAGTCGGGACTAGCTATAAGTAAATCATCAACATATTGTATCAGTACAGATGCCCTGGAAGTTTTACATCCTGTATATCTTTGACCAATATCTAAGAAGAAAAAAATAGTTGGTGATCCTGCAAAGCCCTGAGGTAATCGGGTCCAAGTATAACTGGTTTTGCAGATTTTAGGAGCCCTACTTCAATATGAGGCGGGTGGTTTTGCAGTTCTTTTGGTAGGGTGAAGTCTCTAGGGCTTTCCTGTAATGCGGCAACTAGTTTAGATAAATTTTTGACAGGTATCTGGAGCCGCATGCCCTGGAGGGAAGAGTTTAAATTTGCCTGCAATTTACAGAGTAAATCTCTCCCTAATTAATTAGTCAGGCTGTTTTCAAGTAGTATAAAAGAATGTGTAATTGATAAGGGCCCTATCTGGAGGGGTGTCTCTTTTAACAAGGGTATGTGTTGGGGGCTTCCTTCAATTCCCATGATATATTTTTGTCCCACTGTGTTAATGTTTTGTGGTCGTTTGTTTAGAGTCGAATGTGTAGCATCTGTATCTACTAGGCACAAGTAATGTCCCCCCCCTTAAGGGTCAGTTAGAGCTCTTGGTTTGGGTTTACAGTATTTAAAATCATGTGGGCATTACTCATGGTTGCTGCATAATAGGTTCCCAGTAATTGTCAGTCTTGGGTATAATTATGTTCTTGTGTGGGGGCAGGGGAATTGAATTCGGAAGTCACAGTTAAAACGGGCATAGCTTGTGGTGTCAGAGAAAAATGGGGTTTATAAGGGGCAATCTTTTTTCCAGTGTCCTAATCGCCCACAGTAGTTGCAGCAATCGACTCAGGGAATTTTAGGGGGGGAAAGTCCTCGCGGTTTACTGCGTCCCCATACTTGGCCCCTCCCTCTAGGGAAAAAGGGTCCTGAACCCCTAAGGGCTGTGGCCACTAAGGAAACTGTTGTTTTTCCCTCAGTTTTTCTTGTTTTTCATCCCTGCCATTAAAGACAAAAGTCGCTATACTAACAATTTCATCTATTCCTTTCCCTTGCCATGCTGGAGCATGTTTGGAGAAATATTTGCGGATGTCAGGAGTGGATTGGTCGACAAAAAGGGAAACAAGTAATGATCAATTTTCAGGGTTGGCCCCTCTGTACATTCTAATTTGCGTAGCTAATCAAGCATAGAAATCGGATGGGTGCTCTGTCAACCCTCGATGACGTTCCCTGACTTTACTCCAATTTGTTGGTTTTCGTCCTGCTCGCGCCAGGGATTCTAAAAGTCCATCTCTACATTGTCTTAAGGTGTTCCTTCCTGCTTCTGTATTATGATCCCACCCTGGGTCAGCCATCGGCCACGGTGTTCTCCCAGCAGCTTCTTTAGCCTATCTCTGATTATGTTCCCAGATTCCTATACATTCATCCAGGGTAAACACTGATTCAAATAATTGTTGGATGTCTGCCCAAGTTGTAATCATTAAATCATTAGGGTTGAAAGGAATGTGAACAGTACATAAAGAAGTCAGATGTCCGGGAACCTGCCTGGGTCCCACTACAACTTGTTTTAGAGGAGACTGGGTCTCTGGTGCACTAGGAGACCTGGGGTCCTCAAAATTGAGGGAAAACTGAGGGGGTTTAGTTTGTAAAAATTCCCCGTTCACCTGACCGTAATGATTGAGTGGAGGGGGAAATTTCTTTCACCAGGTGCAATTATTCCTAATTATCCCAGATGCACCAATAATCCATCTGTCTGGGGACTGGTCCTCTAATTGTAGACGCAACAATCGCTGTCTACCTTCATCCAGACTGCCCATCTTGGGCCACTGTTGTCTGCAGTTCCAACAAAGGTCACCTCAGGCAGGTTTAATTGTCGTAACTCTAATGCCCTTCTTTCTCGAGAGGCTATGAGTCTTGTCTATTTTTGGCCAATCCTTTAGAACTTCTTCTAAGACTGATCCCTTCACTATACTAAGTTCTCCTCCCATCATTAATGCATTTCTTTCAACACCCAAAAAGGATTCTTCTACTTGCTACCCCCTGTATTCAAGTTCCCAGGTGAATTTACCTTCTTGTCGGCAGTGGGACGTTGAATCACAGGGGAGTGTAGCAACGTGGTGAATCGGGCAAGTCGGCGGTGTCCCATCTGGGTCGCCAACTGTAAAAGTCAGTTCTTTGCCGGCCGAGGAGAGAGACAAGGACACTTAGCATAGAATTACCAAGGGAATTTATTCTCTCATATTAGCTATGCGCATAGCGGAGCCTCAGCCTAATGCATGGAGAGGAAAGCAGGGCTTATGTATGTTACAATACAGTGGTGCAGACCAATCAAATTACTCGTGTTAAGGGGTGGGCTAATCAGTTACTATTGCTCGCATAATCAGGATGTGCTTGTCCCGTGCAGGATCAGTACGTGCTTATCCCGTGCAGGTGGTGTGGACGTATGGTCAGTGGTGTGTTAATGTTCATTGTTCTGAACCCGTGTCCCATGCAGGCGTGTGGGGGGGGTTATACTGGATTCTGGTCAGTTGCTGTTCTGGCCGTGGTTATATGCCTGTTGGTGTGGGGTTTTTTTTGTTTTTTTTGTTTTTTTTTTTTTTGAAAGGCAAATCTTCTATTGTTTTATCATCAGTATGGGGTGTTCTCAGCCGGTAAGAGCTGGCTTAGGTTGGCTCATATCGACCCTGAGGTAAAAGCTCATAGTCTCAGGTAGTGTTCATTCTTCTAAGCAAGTTGTATTGCAGTTAGCATCTTGCCTTTCACACATGTAGATGAGAAGCTGTACTGGGTCTGGCTGGGATGGAGTTAACTTTCTTCATAGCAGCCTGTATGGTGCTGTGCTTTGCATTTGTGCCTAAAACAGTGTTGACAACACAGCAATGTTTTGGCTATTGCTGAACAGTGCTTGCGCAGTGTCAAGGCTTTCTCCCTCTCTCCCCTTGCCCTCCCGCACACACACACACACACCCCCCCCCCCCCCCCCCCCCGCTCCCCAGTAGAGTAGACTGGGGGTAGGCAAGGGACATAGCTGGGACAGCTGACCCAAACTGACCAAAGGGATATTCCATACCATATGACGTTATGCTCAGCAATAAAAGCTCGGGAAAAGGAAGCGGAAGAGGAGGGGTGTTCATGGTTATAGCGTTTATCTTCCCAAGCAACCACTACGCGTGCTGAGGCCCTGCATCCCAGGAAGTGGATGGGCATCTGCCTGCCAATGGAAGTAGTGAATGAATTCCTCTTTTTGCTTTGCTTGCGTGCACAGCTTTTGCATTCCCTGTTAAACTGGCATTATCTCAGTCCATGAGTCTTCTCGCCTTCCTTCTATTTTCTCCCCATCCCACAGGAGAGGGGAATGAGTGACAGGCAGGGTAGGTGTTTGGCTGATGGCTGGGGTCAACCCACCACGTTAGTCCTTTTTAGCAACAAGCTAAAAAGTTTGGGACACGAGATAACAACAGTTTTGATCTGCTCTAGCTGTTGTAGTTGTTAATTGGCAGGTTTCTGTGCAGGTCACAGAGCTTGCTTGCTTTACTGTCTGTTAGAGTCTAGGGCTTGTTACTGGCTACTTTCAGCTCTTGCTGATTGCCGCGCTGCTTATCACTCTATTTTGCTGTGCCTGGGAAAATTTTGGTAAAAGCGATGGCCATGTACTTGGGTGGCATAGGGCCCCGACACTGATGCTGTTCCTGTGCTGGGTGTGCTATTTTGCAGAGAGAAGGAAGGATTACACCTCCCTCCTCCTCTGGGCTTGATGTGGCTAGGTTTGTTGAATGGGCTCCCGAGAGGTTTTTGTACATCCTCATTGTAAGGATATGTGGAAGGAAAGTGCCTCTCCTTTAAGGGCATCTGGTCAAAGGAGCCATAAACAAGAACATACAGAGACAAACCTTACTGACACATGATAAGGGAGGTCATGATGAGAACAAACCTGGCCAGTCGCACTAATTGGTAAGGCTATGTGGAGTGAGAATGTTTATTTTCACAGCTGGGAGGATAAGGAAAGAGGGAGACAAACACACAGAGACATAAAACCTGGCCAATTAGCATTAACACAAACAATAGCCAGAAACCTGGTCAGTCACACTAATTGATGGGCTATCAAGAAAGTGCAGGCAAACCCGGGCTTTGCAACTGATAAGGATCCAGGGTCCAGGATGTTGGAGGGGGTCAGTGGGACTATGCCAACTGATGAGGCAATGTGCAGGGGAAGGGGGAGCAGGGAGGAACAAAGAGCAGGGGTAGACAGAAAAGGGTGTAAAAGCGGCCGTTCGTATCTAAAAAGGGACCAGTCAGCACGCTTGTCTGACTGAGCCCTGCACCTGATCACCTCAGTCTTTCCTATCTTCTTATATCTTCTTATTAAATCTTTTCTTAACTACCTCTCTGTGTAATATCAGTCTCTATCCCATGTGTATGTGTGCTGTGAGGACTAAGTGCCAGCTCCTGGGAGGACTGGTGTGAGTGGACTGGATGCCAGCTACTGGAGTCAGACCAAGGGTATAGGTGGCCCTGGCCTGTGGTGTGAGCTACTGGAGTGAGTGGGGTCTCAGTGCCAGCTACTGGAGAGGGTAGGTGCCTCAGCTGCCAGCCACTGGGGTGGGAACCGTGTGTGTCCCAGAAACCAGCTACTGCGGGGAATGGCATGAGTGAGGCAAGTGAGGGGCTCAGCACCAGCGGCTGCAGGGGGCCAGGGGGTCACAACCCATGTGCCTGGTGCCAGCTGGTGGGGGGGGCCAAGTGTCTGTATCTTCCCTGAACCAGGTGTGCGTGGGGGTGTGCATGTGTATTCGCTAGCAAACTTCAAGCTGGACTAGCTGGCAAGTAGGAGACCCTGGGTCCGGGCAGGGGGGTCAGGCGGGCAGGGGGGTCAGGGGGGCAGAGGTTCCATGCTGGTATCCGTGGGGACCCATGAGTGTGGAGTCGCTGTGGGATGAGTGTGTGAGTGCTGTGTGTTTGCAGCAAGCACCAAGCTGGACTTGCCAGCGAGTAGGAGACCCGTGGGGCAGGTAAAAGGGCCTGGGATCTGGTCAGGTGTAATGGGGTCTGTGGGGGTAATGGGGTTTGTGCCGGTACTCGAGGGAATCCGTAAATATGCGTGTTATTGTGAATCTAGAGAGTGTTGTGTGTGTGCCTTCTATCTTTACCAGTCAAAGAGCTGTCTATACTTTTGTTTAATGTGAGTCCTATATGTAGGTGCTGTTGAAGGCAGTGTCTTGTCTGTACAGGCAGTCTGTGTAACCAGCCACGTTAGTGTCCTGTGTGTATCCATGCATGTCCATGTGTGTCTTTGTATGTGTGTTGCTGGGATACATGCTCAACTTTGCTACTGTTTGAACCTGCAAATGGGAAAGCAGCAGCCACATCCCTCAGCCTGGGCAGAGACCCCAGGGCCCCGGGGGACCGGCTGACTCCAGCGGCCAGGCAGGAGGGGTCCTGGGCTGGAGCAGCTGGAGGCGGCAGTTGCTTCTTAACATCCCTTAACTCTTATGTAAGCTGTTTGATCCTATTACGTAACATCACTGGCTTTTTGTTGGGTGTGTGGAACCTGGTTTCATCCTGGCATAAGATTAAACAACTTCTTGGTGAGGCCACAGAGAAACATGCCCCGAGGCGGTCGGTCCCTGGTGGCAAGGTGTGTGGGAGGATTTGGGCAGGTGCCTAGGGCATTTATCACAGCTGATAGCCTGGGATTTTATGCCTGAACAGCCATGTAATCCTGTTGAATTGGCACGCCACCTGATGGAAGGGTGTCTTGCCTACCCCGATGAGACCCAGCAGCTCCTAGCACTGTTTTGGGGCTTGGTCTGTGCCTATTGAGCCTCTGTTCAGCTCCATAATAGGAGCATGGGAAGGAGGGCCTCTACATCTGACGACACTGTAGTTGAGACAGGGACCTAACCCCTATACTACAGTAATCTCTCCAGTAGTGAAAAAGAAAGACTGGACATGGAGACGAATGGGTAGGGGAGAAGGAGGAGGAGGAGGAGGAGGAGGAGGAGGAGGAGGAGGAGGAGGAAGAAGAGTCCGATCAGGAAGCTGGTCCTTTGGCAATGAAACAGGAGGAGGAAGTGACAGAAGTCACCCAAGAGGCGGAAACCAGCCAGTCCCTAACCCTGAGCAAACTTGGAGATATGTGGAGAGATTATGGCCGCCAACCAGGCAAGTGGATTGCTGCCTAGTTATTCTGATGCTGGGATAGTGGGGCCAATAGTCAGGAATCAGAGGGTAAGGAAGCCCAGCAGCTGGGATCTCTTGCTAGGGACCGGGGAATTGACAAAGAAATCAGAAGAGAGGCGACAATCCACAGCCTCTGGAGGGGGCTCCTGTTGAAGGAAAAGGCGAGGTATCCCCTCAAGGATGATCTTGCAAATTACCGAGGGAAGTGGACTACCCCGGAAGAAAGTGCCCAATATCTGAGAGAATTAGTGGCGGTGGAGGCTGTCTGCAGTGACCTGGACAACAACCAGGTCTCCAAAGATCCAGATGACATCCAGTATGCGCGGGCCATGTGGAGGACGTTGGTCCGAAATGCACCGGTGTCATGCACCAACACCCTAGCGATGATGGACTGGCCAGACCTCAAGATACCAACTGTGGAGAGACTGGCCTGCCGGCTCTGGTGTTTCAAAGAGAATCTCTCTCCCTCCTCACATGCACGCCGCGTGGCACTGTCTGGTTCTTCCTGTGTGACCAGGGGGAGGACATGAGGAAGTGGGATGGAGAGCCTGCCTCGGAGCTAGAAGCCCATATACGTGAACTGCAGGAGAAGATAGCTGCTAAGAAGGGGCCATCCAAGAAGGCTGTTGCTCCACTTGCTGTCAAGACAGTGGAAGGCAACCAGCAATCCCCCAGATGAAGAAGAAAGGCTGAGAAAGCCTCTCCTCTTGATTTTGGTGAAGGGACTTCTGGTCTGACACTGCAGGGGTCAGATAGTGAATAGTCCAGCCAGGAGTAGAGGGTCCCTGCCTCCAGTCAGGCGGAGGAAAGGGACGACCGGGTTTACTGGACTGTGTGAATTCGATGGCCTGGCACATCGGACCCAAAGGAGTCTAAGGCTTTGGTGGACACCTTACCAGCTAACAAAAAAGAAACCCAAGCTTTCCTAGGCATTGCAGGTTTCTGGAGAATGCGTATTCAGCATTACAGTCAGCTTATGAGCCTTCTCTATTGAGTGATCAAAAGAAGAACTAATTTGAGTGGAGCGCTGAGCAACAACAAGTCCTTGAACAGATCAAACAGGAGACAGTTCATGCAGTAGCCCTTGGGCCCATCCGTACAGGATCAGCTATGAGAAACGTGCTCTACACCAGAGCTAGGGAGCATGGCTTCACCTGGAGCCTCTGGCAGAAAGCACACAGAGAGGCCCAAGGTTGATCTCTAGGGTTTTGGAGCCGGGGGTATCGAGGATCCAAGGCCCACTACACAAAAACTGAAAAGGAGATACTAGCAGCATATGAGAGGGTTGGAGCCGCTTCAGAAGTAGTTGGTACAGAAGCACAGCTCCTATTGGCACTGCTGTGGGAAAATAACAGAAGATTGGCGACGAGGATTGTATACTAATTGTTCTTTGGCCTTGTGTGTTGGACAAGTAGAACATCTGTGCTTAGATAACAGGCCTGTGACAGACTTAGAGGCACCCTATCGAACATGCTTGAGATTCCTTCCCTGCTGTGGGAAAGATCCAAAGCACAGTGGTAAACTACGCCTGCGTGAATCCCTGATATACAAGCGAAAACAGCAGATTCATTGGGGCCTGTGTCCCTGCTTGTGTGCCTCTGCCCGGGTGCTGCTTCGGGGATCCCCTGGTTGGCGAGGTAACGAAAATAAATTTACCTTTTGCATTTCATCCGTGGTTTTGTGGTTGTTCCTGCGTCCTTCCTGTGCCAGCTCACACAACTGCGATTGCCCGTGCTGTACTGGATGTTCAAAGGAAATGTCCCCTCTACGCATCATGCAACCGATGCTATGTGGAGTAAGCGTGTTGATCACACAACAGTCTTGAATGGGGAAGCCCAGCCGCCCAGGAATCCTGGAAGAGGTCATGGCTGGTCAGAAGGCAGAGATTTTGGACCATCACCCAAGGCGGTGACTCATGCCCAAGATGCGCCACCGTGTAATGAGTTATCAGAAGGGGAAAGCTGCTGTGTGGAATCCCACACAACAAGTTGCAGAAACTGTTGAAGGAAAAGGCTAGTCGAGTGAGTTTGCAGAAGTGAAAGCCATCCAGCTGGCTTTGGATATTGCTGAATGAGAAAAGTGGCCAGTGCTCTATCTCTATACTGAGTCATGGATGGTGGCAAATGCCCTGTGGAGGTGGCTACAGCAATGGAAGCAGATCAACTGGCAGTGCAGAGGTAAACCCATCTGGACTGCTGCATTGTCATAAGACATTGCTGCCCAGGTAGAGAACCTTGTCATAAAGGTACGTCATGTAGATGCTCACCTCCCCAGGAACTGCGTCACCAAAGAACATCAAAACAACGAGCAGATAGACCAGGCTGCCAGAACTGAAGTGGCTCAGGTGGACCTGGATTGAGATTGTATGGGTGAGCTACTCGTAGATTGGTGGGCCCATGAAACATCGGGACTTCTAGGTAGAGATGCAACATACAGATGGGCTCGTGATTGAGAGGTGGACCTGACCATTGAGGCCATCACGCAGGTCACTCATGAATGGGAAACATGCACCACAATCAAGCGAGCCACGTGAGTAAAGCCTCCCTGGAATAGAGGGCGGTGAGATATCAATACGGGGAGGCCTGGCAAATTGACTATATCGGACCACTGCCATGAAACTGCCAAGTGTTAATTGCTATACCATGGTGGAAGTGACTACTGGGTGGCTGTAAACAGCTAGCTCATGCCACTGCCCAAAACACCATCCTGGGCCTTGAAAGCCAAGTTGTACGGTGACATGGTACCCCAGAAAGAATTGAGTCAGACAACGGGACTCATTTCCAAAATAACCTCATAGACACCTGGGCCAAGAAACACAGCATTGATTGGGTGTATCACATCCCCTATCACCCACAAGCCTCTGGAAAGATTGAGAGATATCATGGACTATGCTGAGGGGGTTGAGCGCCAGGAAATGGAAATGGAGATATAAATTTAGCAGCAGCCACTTGGCTGGTTAGCACCAGAGGACTTGCTAACTGCCGTGGCCCTGCCCAAACCATGCCCCTACATACTGTGAGAGGAGATAAAGTCCCTGTAATGCACATAGGAAAGTGGCTGGGGAAAGCAGTGTGGGTTGCTCCTCCCTTGGGAAAAGGCAAGCCCATTCGTGGGATTGTCTTCACTCAAGGACCTGGGTGGACTTGGTGGGTAATGAGGAAGGATGGGGCAATCCAATGTGTACCTCAAGGAAATTTAACCTTGGGGGAAAATAATTCATAATTTGAATTGTATGTTATAGGAAGCGATGCAGCAGGAATCACTTGAGCCTCACAAGGCGAGTACAGCAGCGACCAAACCCAAGCCTGTCTTGGCACCCAACAATCCAACTCACTGCCTCTCCTGTCCTGAGCGACCACCTTGACAGATGGGGCCCAAGTCATCGACTGTTCTTATGGACGTTTGGCAGGGTGGGGCACGGAGTGGGGGAATAATACCTGTGCATACATCAAGGGACATGTGACGACCACGGTGGAGCAGGTAGTCCCTGCAGCCTGTGGGGGACCCAATGCCGGAGCAGATGGATGTTTCTTGAAGGTACTGTGGCCCATGGAGAGCCCACGCTGGAGCAGGTTTATCCTGAAGGACTGCAGCTTGTGGAGGACCTGCACTGGAGCAGGGGAAAAGTGTGAGGAGGAAGGAGCAGTAGAGAGGAACTGTTATGTACTGCCTTTAACCCCCATTCCCCATCCTCCCTGCACCACTCGGGGCACGGGGAGGTAGAGGAGTCAGGAATGAAGGACTGAAGTTGAGTCTGGGAAAAAGGGGGTGGGGGAAGGCGTTGTTTTAATTTGTCTTTGTTTCTCACTAGCCATTCCTGTGGTCAACCCACCACACCCAAGCATACTCATATGGTGGAAACCTATTCTTGGCATTCTTGAACATCAATTGGCACAATGTGATTTGGAATAGAGGGGTCTACCCAAGGAGAAATCAAAGCATGGGTCTAAAGCCTTCCAGCCAAAATAACAGATAGAATGATTCCTCAAACATATTGGGTCCATGTAGGCTTCAGTCTGTGATTTTTCCACCCCTTGGACTGTGTTGACCCGCTGTAATGGGGTTAATGTGGTTAATTTGATGACTATACATAGAGCAATATCTCAAACCTCCTGTAAGTGCAGTAGTTGGCCCCACAGATGCTCCTAACTCAGTCACAGTGACTGACCATTCACTGATGAGGCCATGTTGAGGCAACATCTGCTCGTGCCTCACAGGTGTTCTGGAGCAGGTGGGTCAGTCCCCCAATAGTGTGTTGTAATCAGCAGAACATACACTACATGCAACTACATGAAGTTAGACAGCACTTAACACAATTCATATAAACAACAGTACATTTGGATATGTTTTCACATGTAGCAGCCCTGTGGCCTTAAGGGAGATTCAAAGGAGAACATTTTCTTTTTATATGTACAATAGGCTCACGATTGGGTGGTTTTCGATTGTTCATAATCTTGGTGATAGATAACCTATGATCGTTTAGCTCTTTACTCATTTGTTGACTGTTTTACAAATCCCTCATTAGTCTTACTGGTGAAATGGTGAAGAGGGTAGTGTTAGAGGAAAACATACCACGCTGGATCTAACGGTCCGAGATAGGCGAGGCTGCCACCACTCCATGTCTCCAGGTCCAACCAGCAGCGAGGCTGAAGATGTACTTCCAGCAGGCACACACACACACAGCACACAGATACACTACATACATACATATGTATATACATGGCTGGCCACACAAATCACAGACAGACAATCAGAGCACCCACATGAACATAGCACCAACAACCTCACCCTGCTCCCTTCTCTGGCTGAGCAGGATGGAAGTCCACTAGTGAGAATATATATATACACACATATGTATAAGATGGATCCCTCCAGCAGCTAGGCTCAGACACTCAGTCTGCCCAGTACCTGGTCCCTGGATCCCAGCCTCCCCAGTTGCTGGCACCTGGATATCCAAGCCCCTGGGACCACAGCCCAGCTCCAGTTGCTGGTACAGACCATCGCGTACACACACACAGAGATGGCCAGGCCTTTCCAGGTCCCCATAGACAATCCCCCTGCACTCTTGCCCTTAGAGATACACAGGAGGTCTCACAGCCAGAGCTGGTGCCTAGAGACCCACTCACCCCCTTACTCCCAGGCCACTCTGCCTTAAACATCCCATAATAAATTCTGTGCAATCCCGGACAGCTTTTTCCCTGAATCCCATAATATGTTCCATCCCTTGGTAGCAACTGCCTTAGTCCAAAAGGTGATTTGGAGAGCTGCTCCCAATGACTCCTTGTGATAGGTTTCACACCTGGACAACGGGCTGATGGCTCTGCTGGGACAGCCCTGGGAGGGGCCTGGACAAAGGTGTGTTCCTCTGGAGTCCTTGATTTGGGTTCCTGCCTGCCACTGTGTGCCCCTGTGCTCCTCTGGACTTGTGTAGATGGGCCTTTGATGGGCTGATGGCCCCTGTGATGGGCCTGGGAGTAGCCTGGCAGAGTATTGTTTGGGCTCCCACTCCTGCCATTGTCTCTCTGAGCTCCTTTGTGGGTGTGCAGATGAGCTTTATAACAACCTAAGAGGTAGCAGAGATATCAAAGGCCTTGTAGTTAGGTCCAAATCTCACAGGAGGGTTTATGCGACTCTGTCAGCAATTTATCTCTCTCCACATTGTGCAGCACATAAAGTGATACTCATAAGTACACACACATAATGTACATAGATCAGTATCTATAAGGTTGGGATGAGTAAGTTTTCTGTGTTACCTACTGAAGATAAGGTTACCAAAAGATTGTTGTTAATAGTTATTTTTGCTCCCCAAGCTGGAATATTTCCCTTCATAGCAGCTTTTGGTATGAAATCACTTTTTTTTTCTCATCCATCTCCCTGTCTTCTCTATACTAAACAGGCAAACTTTACACTTTAGCTAAAATCAGCAGTTGTTATATTTGTGCATAGATTTTACTGTCCTCTTTCTTTCCTTTCAAGGGAAGGTGTTAGCGCCTTACTTAGGATCATGCAGTATACAGGGTAAACTCCTAGAAACACTAGAATACATCTGTTAAACTTGGTTATCAGACAGGTATGATTATCCTCTAAAATTTATCTGTGCCGTCTTCCTTTAATGTTACTTCTATTCTGGTTCCTAGATGCATTCTGTTACACTTGCCTAAAAAAACCAGACAATTCTATCGTTATGTCTGGCTGCTTCTTTTCAAGTTGTTGTTCTTCAGAGGCTCACTCTGTAAAACAAAACAGAGACCTACTAAGGCCATTAGGGTGCTATAGCTTGCCTTTTGACTGTTGCTGATGAAACCATTTCTCTTAAGATTATAGTTAGGGAATTTTTATTGTACCCATTGAGGTGAATTAAACACACGTTTGTGCTTAAATATAAAAAGATTTAATGAACAATGCATTGGACAGAGTCTTACCGCCATAAGCGTCTCCACAAGGAGTCCACAAAGATGTGTCATGAGTCGATGCCTTCAATCATGTGAGTGTCATCAGGCATCAGGTGCCTTAGCATGGGTTGGGTTCGGTTCAGCCAGCTCTGTTGACCAAAAGTGTCCCCTGGGCACTCATTCCACGATTGCTACAAGACAATACTGCAACGTTTCTTATCTCATCACCAAGGGAAACTTCACTCCCTTGCAAAGAGTCATTAGGTCTCTGGCATTCCTGCTTCCAGCCAGTTTAACCTCTTCTGCAGTTGGGCCTTCTTGCCCTCCGTGCCAGATCATTCCTTGGTCACGAACTGCCATTGCTGAGCAGTTAAAATTTGAATTTCTCCTTCATTGCTCAAGGTTGCATCCCTCTTTTACTTGAGTTTGAACTGTTTCTTTACATTGAATTTTCCTTATAATCAGAGATATATACTGCATCTTGGGCCATTTCCCAGCCCTTTCTGGTTTTCACTGTTGGTAATTAAAGATGCTGGCTCTTCACGTTATAGGCCTTCTTTTGTTTTGCAACTGTGCTCCTGGGGCTCTTATCTGTTTCTCCCATTCTTGTGATTAGCCTCTGCACCAGGACAGCATGCATCAGCTATCACTTCTCCAGGAACTTTGACTGCCACCCCTCAACATTTAACTCTTCCATCTCTGTTCACTGTTCCTGTAAGCAACTCTTTATCACTTCATTTTCTTTCTGCGTTCACCCCCTTAAGTGAAGGATGCTACTTTCTTTCGTAGGATAATGGGGTTAAGATTTGTACCTTTTTCCTCCCAGAGGTATGGTTTTCAACACAAATGGGAGTTTTGATGTCTTGACCCATATAGGTTGATTTTTCTTTTTAAGTGAGGAAATCCTTTTGCAATTGTTTATTTCTTAAGTAACTGTTTTTCCAACTTCCAGGGAGCAGAGCATAGAGGGCCTATTTTCTTGGGCCTTTGTCTCCTCTATGACCAATACAGTTTGCTGGTTCAATAGTTGGGGTGTTCCTGAATATACTCCTTAAGTGAGTTATACAGTTTGATCATCAGTTGTAACACATGACCTGCACAGAGGCGATATTGAATTGTCTTTGAGGAGGATGGCTCTTTTCCAAGCTGATCCATCCACCATTGCTCTACAGGTTTCTCATCAAGGAGAAATAATAATGGCAACTGGATTGCTCTGTCCTCAAGAAAGGATCATGACACGGTGTCACAGGCAAAACAGTCTCGACTTGGGGAATTTCACTGAATTTTAGTTTATTGCTGTGGTAGGTTGGCCCTAGCTAGCAGCCAAGAACACACACAGCCACTCACACACACTGCCCCACCCCCCCACCCCCGGGGGAGAAAATGGGAGGAACAGGATCAGAAAAAAAATCATGTGTTGAAATAAAGACAGGGAAATCACTTGCCAAGTACTGTTGCAGGCAAAACAGACTCAACTGGGGGAATTTAACTTAATTTATTGCCAATTAGCGTAAATATTTGAGTACTGATTTGGGTATTGGGAAACAAAGAAAGATGACAAACATTTAAACACTTAAGGAAAACACCTTCCCTCCCACTTTCCCAGGCTCAACTTCACTCCAGACACCTCTCCCCCCCACCTTGTTATGACCGCAGGTTACACTCAGTTGCTTTAGTAAGGCAATGAGCAACTCAGGGTGGGGGGTTGCAGTCAGGGTGTAGCGTTTCTCTCTGGTGCTCTTTCCTTCTCACTTTTTTCCTGTGTTCCAGAGTGGGATTATCCACAGGCTGCAGTCCCTTTGGGGAAGTATCTGCTCTGCCACCAGCACCTCCTACTCCTCTGACCTTTTTGTTTCCCTCCTCCCTCTCTCTCTCTCTCTCTCTGTCTCTGTTCCCTCCTTCTCTCCAGTGTTCTCTCCCCCTCGGTGTTTACTGCCCTTTCTTAAACTGATAGCAACACATAGGCAGGACATGATGGACAGAGAGGTATAAAGGTCATTATGCAGCCATTATCACCTGCAGCTTGCTGTCTCCTGCAGCCATCATCCTTGCATATTGATTGTCTGGCATTTTCTTCAGAATCCACTAACTTATGGAAATGGTATAGGCCAAACTTCCAAGCTGGAAGGTACAAATACCTCAGCTTACCCAAAAAGCTTTTGAAGTGGATCCAACAGCAGCCAGACTGCTGAAGCTTTTGTGCTTCCCGGTGTGATACAGGGGACGCCCGCACCATGACCAAGGAGAAAGAATGAGCACTCTCACTGTCAGATAGGTAGCTATTTTCCTCATAGGCACATGAGTTACGAGTTATGAGCTGCGAGTTACAAGTTATGAATTAGAGAACTTGTGAGTTAGAAACTTCATGAATTAATGAAGTGATGAATTGGTGCTTTCACATGCACTGTACAAAGGGGATTGAGCCCTTGTTTGACATGTACATTTGTTTTCTTTCCTAGTGAGCTTGTAAAATAAAGTTAAATTTACAGAGTACATTGTCCTGTAAATTTGAGAGATCCGAATGGACCGTGACAGTTGGTCTGGGTGGTAGCCATTGCTCAGAGACTGACTGGGCATCAGTCTGCTTGTGGGAGGTGGTGACTGCCTTTGCATCACTTCAGGGTTTTGGTTTTTTCCCCTCCCCCTTTCCTTCATTTATTAAATTGTCTTTATCTCAACGCACGAGCTTTCAGCTTTTGCTCTTCTGATTCTCTCTCCTGTTCCGCTGTGAGCAAGTGGCTGTGTGGTGCTTAGCTGCTGGCCGGGGTCAACCCACCACATACATTTATGAAAATCATTACAAAAGATGCAGGTCTGGTTCTTGTGAAAGATAGTTTGAGTAGCCCCAGTAACGGGGAAAGCTCCGTATTCGTATTTTACAAAATGCATCACCAGCTGGTCATTTTGTACTAAATTGTTAGAATACAGTTTTAAAAGCTGTTCAACAGTCCCTTGTTATGGTGATGTAGGAAAAAGGCACAGTGGTAAACGCAGGCCATAGAGAGGGGATGCTGCAGTTGCTTCTTCTGGAAAGTGATGTCCATAGCATTGCATTTTAAAAAGGACATGATTCTTACAGGAAAGAGTGCTGTTGGAGGGTAGCCCTACGAACCAATAGACTGTGCAATTCTGATCTACCAGGAAATTTGCTAGCCAGTGCTCTCTATTAAGGGTTGTTAAGAGAGGCCACCTCCTCCAGCCCAGGACCCCTCCTGCCCAGCTGCTGGAGCCCAGCCTGGCACACCTGGGGACCAGAGGTCTCTGCCCAGGCTGAGGGACACTGCGGCTGCTTTCCCATTTGCATGTTCAGCCAGTAGCAAAGCTGAGTACATACATTCCCAGAAAGACACACAGAGACACTTAAAGGACACACACAGAGGACACTGACACAGATAGTTTCACAGATCGCCACAGACAAGGCACTGCCTTCAACAGCACCTACATAGAGGACTCACATTAAACAAAAGTATAGACAGCTCTTCAGCAAGTAGAGACAGAAGTTCACTAGTGAAGGCACACACACACCACTCTAGATTCACAAGCACGTGCACATTCGCAGATCCCCCGAGTATCGATACATCCCCCTCTGTCTGTCTGGTACCACTGCCTGGAACCCAGGCCCTTTTACCCGCCCCACGGGTCTCCTACTCACTGGCTAGTCCAGCTTGATGCTTGCTGCAAACACGCAGCACTCACACACTCATCCCACAGCGACTCCACACTCATGGGTCCCCACGGATACCAGCATGGACCCTCCGCCCGCCTGATCCCCCTGCCCGGACCCAGGGTCTCCAACTCGCCGACTGGTCCAGCTTGAAGTTTGCTAGCGAATACACATGTGCACCCCCACACACAACTGGTTCAGGGAAGATACAGACACTTGGCCCCCCCCACCAGCTGGCACCAGGCACATGGGCTGTGACCCCCTGGCCCCGCTGCAGCCACTGGTGCTGAGCCCCTCACTCGCCTCACTCATGCCATTCCCCCCAGTAGCTGTTTTTTGGGACACACACTGTTCCCGCCCCAGTGGCTGGCAGCTGAGACACCCACCCTCTCCAGTAGGTGGTACTGGGACCCCACTCACTCCAGTAGCTGACACCAAAGGCTCGGGGCACCTACACCCCTGGTCTGACTCCAGTAACTGGCACAAAATCCACTCACACCAGTCCCTCCAGTAGCTGACACTCCGGGCACAAAGTCTGTAGGACCCGCAACGATCCAGAGAGCTATGGCCCCTCCAACTACTGATGCTGAGACCCTCACTCACTCCAGTAGCTGACACCACAGGCCAGGGGCACCTATACTCCCCGGTCTGACTCCAGTAGCTGGCACTAAACTCACTCATACTGGCCTCGCTAGTTGCTGGCACTTACTCCTTGCAGCACACATACACATGGGCTAGAGAGTGAGATTACGCAGCGAGATAGTTAAGAAAGGATTTGATAAGATAGGAAAGACTGTGGTGATCAAGTGCAGGTCTCAGCTAGGCAAGCGTACTGACCAGCCCCTTCGTCTTCGTTAAGGCTAATTGGTCGGGTTTTATGTCTCTTCCTGTTTGTCTCCCTCCCTTTCCTTATCCTCCCAATTTGGCAAGGTCCTTAGTCAGATAACCTTACTGAAAAAATAAACATTCTCACAATCCACCTATCCTTGCTGATTTGTGGGACTGAACAGGTTTGTTCTTATCAGGATCTCCTTTATCATTTGTCAGTCAGGTTTGTGTCTCTCTATTTTCTTGTTTATGTCTTCTTTCTTTACTTATTATCCCTTTTTGCATTGAAAAAGGTCCTTGACCAGATAGCCTTAAAGGAGCAGACACTCTCCTTCCACATACCCTTACACGCTCCAGGTTGGTTATGTGGATGCCTATTCATAATCATGATTGCTGGTCTTAGAGAAACAGGGCCCTAGGGAGTCAGTTGCTTGGGTACATGCCTAGAAATGCTTCTCTGGCATTAGGGTCTGCTGAAAAGAAACAGGAAAGCTGTTCGATGTACATCCTCACATGTGGTTGAAAAGCACGTCTCCTCTGGTTTATTTCTGTGATTTTGTCAAATTCACCATACACAGTTATATTGATGGCAATGGTCCAGGCCCTGCAAACTATATTTCTTCTCTCAGGTTTCCTGTTTTAATCAGGGAATCGTGATCAGCACATTCCTGGTGTGGAAGGCGAACAGAGTATAGCAAACTCTTCCCTGTCAGCCAGCAGGGAATGGCCTTTCATATGGCTGCCAATCGTCTGAACAAGCTGCATGTGTTCTCTCACACAGCAGCCATTCTCAAAATCAGGCTGCAGCGGTTTCACCAGGTTCATTCACTATCCACATAGAGGGCCACAAAATTTATATCATTATGTTTAAAGTGGAAAGGGTTCTTAGCATAATTGCTGCTAAAAGTGTCGTTATCTATGAACCCAATAACAACAAGCTTGCACAGTTGTCCCAGAAACAAATTTTCCTGGTTTCTGACAGGGCCGACAGTTGGTATGCTGAACACTTTCATGCCCATCTGGTTCACTGGGTATTTAGCATTGGCCATAAGTAAAGCCTCAGCATGTCCCAAACGCACCCTGGGTGCCACCTGCACCACCTTCACAAACAGCGAGGCAGAGGTAATAACCAGCTTGCAGGCTCCTGCTGCCGGGGAGCTCATCAAACAAAAGCTGCCTTTGCTGCGTGTCAGCTTAATTTTTATATCTATGTTCATATAATCATAGAATCATAGAATGGTTTGGGTTGGAAGGGACCTTAAAGATCATCTAGTTCCAACCCCCCTGCCATGGGCAGAGACACCTTTCACTAGACCAGGTTGCTCAAAGCCCCATCCAACCTGGCCTTGAACACTTCCAGGGAGGGGGCATCCACAACTTCTCTGGGCAACCTGTTCCAGTGCCTCACCACCCTCATAGTAAAGAACTTCTTCCTTCTATCTAATCTAAATCTACCCTCTCTCAGTTTGTAGCCATTACCCCTTGTCCTATCACTATGCGCCCTTGTAAAAAGTCCCTCTCCAGCTTTCTTGTAGGCCCCCTTCAGGTACTGGAAGGCTGCTATAAGGTCTCCCTGGAGCCTTCTCTTCTCCAGGCTGAACAACCCCAGCTCTCTCAGCCCGTCTTCATAGGAGAAGTGCTCCAGCCCTATGATCATCTTCATGGCCCTCCTCTGGACTCGCTCCAACAGGTCCATGTCCTTCTTGTGTTGGGGGCCCTAAGATGGATCCCTGCGGAACCACGCTAGTGACTGGTTGCCAGCACAATGTAACCCCATTTACTATATCCCTTTGAGCCCGACCCGTCAGCCAATTGCTCACCCATTGCATTATGTGTTTATCCAGCTGTATGCTGGACATTTTGTCCAGGAGGATACTGTGAGAGACAGTATCGAAGGCTTTACTGAAGTGCAAAAAGATTACATCGACTGGCTTCCCTTGGTCAACTAGGTGGGTAACCTTGTCATAGAAGGAAATCAAGTTGGTCAAGCAGGACTTTCTCCTCATGAACCTGTGCTGGCTGGGACCAATGACTGCGTTGTCTTTCAGGTGTTTTTCAATAACTCCCAGAATAATCTTCTCCAAGATTTTGCCGGGCACAGAGGTGAGACTGACAGGCCTGTAGTTACCGGGGTCATCCCTGTTGCCCTTCTTGAAGATTGGGACAACGTTTGCCAGCTTCCAGTCAACTGGGACCTCCCCAGATTCCCAAGAGCATTGAAAAATCATTGAGAGAGGTCTCGCTATGAGATCAGCCAGCTCTTTCAGTACCCTCGGATGAATCCCATTGGGCCCCATTGACTTATAGGGATCCAGCTGGAGCAGCAATTCCCGCACAAGTTTGGGGTTCGTTGGGAGTTTATCATTCTCGCAGTCATGGTTCTCTAGCTCAGGGCTCTGGGACCCCCAGAGCCCATCATCGGTGTTGAAGACCGAGGCGAAGAAAGCATCAAACGTCTCTGCTTTGTCTATATCCCTGTTTGTGAGGTGACCATGCTCGTCAGGTAACAGGCCAATGTTATTTCTGGCCTGCCTTTTGCTATTTACATATTTTTAAAAGCCCTTTTTATTGTCCTTCACAGTGCTGGCCAGCTTCAGCTCTAGTTGAGCTTTGGCCGTGTGTATTTCCTCCCTGCAGTGGCGAACAGCATCTCTGTAGTCCTCCCATGTCGCCTGACCTTGCTTCCACTGGCCATACATTTTCTTTTTTTGTCTTAGTTCTAGCATAAGATCCCTGCTCAGCCAAGCCGGCCTTCTACCTCGCCTGCTTGACTTCCGACATTTTGGAATTGCCTGCTCCTGTGCTCTTAGGAGGTGGTACTTAAAAAGTGACCAGCACTGATGGACCCCGGCACCTTCAAAAGCTTTTTCCCAGGGGACCTTACGAAGTAGTTCCCTGAGCAGCCTGAAGTCAGCTCTCCTCATATCCAGAGTTGAGGTCTTGCTGGCAGTTTTCCTCCTGTTACCACAGAGTTTAAACTTGACTGCTTCGTGGTCGCTGTGACCAAGGCATCCACCAATCGCCACTTCACCCGCGAGACCCTCTCTGTTAATAAGCAACAAATCGAGGAAGGCACCTTTCCTGGTCGGTTCTCTTAGTACCAAGTACTTGTACCAAGAAGTTATCATCCAGATGCTTTAAGAATCTTCTGGACCTGCTTGTCACCTTGACCAGGGAGATCATTGCTGGCCTGGGCTCTCTAATAATTCATGTACAAGGACAGGTCCCCATAATTCTTCACCACTACCATTTTGACGCAATTTCTTAAAATATCAGAGGCTTCCTGGGCCAAAGATGCAGCTTCACAATCACCTTCCCAAAGTGAAATGAGACATGCTTGTTCTGGTCAGTCTTTGTTTCAGTGCTGATGGTGTCAATGTGCTGGTAGTTTACTGGCATGTAGTGTGGCTTATGATACGTCACCATAATGATCTCATAGTTATTACCACTGGTCAGGACACAGCACAATAATGGAACCAAAATGTCCTCAACAAGCTGGTGCTGTACAAAAGCTGTGTAGAGGTAGAGCGCGTTAAACCCTTTGGTAGTCTGCACCATAAAAGGAATTTTTTTAGCAACAACCCCTGGAGAAGCCACCAAAATGTGTGCCAGAACCTCTGTTCTAGAAAAACTGTAAGGGTTTTCATCCATTTTGAGCTTTGTTTTCCTTATGACAGGGTTGTAGACCAGGCCTGTGCCTGGAGAGTCAACAGCTGAAGCTTTGGTGTGGGGGTTAATAACATGTTTCATATGTTCCATCAACATGGGGAGGGATGGATAATAGCCTTTCCACAAAGTATACTGCCCTGCAGTGCTATTTGAAAGGCTGTGTCTTCATTGATGTTATTCCAGCTGTGTGGGTAACTGTATTTCTGCCAGCCCCCACCTCCCCACCACCCTCCAGCCTGAGAGCTCCAGGAGCCTCACCAGATATATGGTGAAGTTTGAGCTGGTGTTTTGTGGGAAGATTCTGGTGCTGGCATTGCTGGCATTGCTGTCATTGCTGGGTAGTGTGATGTAGAAACCCCCATCTGCCATCCCTCTTTTTTTCCCTACTCCACTTCTAGTCACTAGATGTCCTGGACTTGGGAGATTTTTATCCAACTGCTAAATTTCTGGGGTCAGCCAGGCCACTTCACCAGCAGCTGTTTATTTCTTCCTTTCCCTTTTGCAGCAAAGAGCTTCTCAGTTTTGTAGATTCTATCCTTGTCCGTATTGACTTTTTCAAGTTCTTTAGGGTAAAATGTCCTCTCGATCGCTTCACGATCATAGTCTCTTAAGCGGTACACAAGTATCTGTCCCCTTCTCACAATTTCAGCTATTATGAAAATTTTATCTGTGAACATCTGCTCATAACCTTTCTCAAATCTTTCTTTTGCTCTAGACACTCTGACATGGCCTCCCTTTTTGAGCAGAGGTGCAGACTCTTTAATTTTAAACACATCTCCATATATGGTTTTCCAAACCCTTGCAGAGTTTCCAGTGTTCACGTCCACAGGCCTGGCTCTGATAGTTCTGTAGAAGCTATGGTTATAGCTTCTTATAAACTCTGACACATCAATGTAGAGAAAAGTGTTGCACACTATAAAATACCTCCACATCTTGGTTTTGAGCATCCTGTCAAATGCTCTATGATGGATGCTTTTGCTCATTATTAGTAACAAAATGGTGAACATCATTACGCTGCTTTAACAAATTGTTTAAAGGCTGATTTAAAAATTCTTTTTTCCAGTCAGTCTGTAATTTGAGGCATGCACCCCATGCTAAAAACAGTTTTAAAGGCCACAGGTTTAACCCTGGTAGGCAGCTAAGCACTACACAGCCACTCGCTCACTCTTCCCCAGTGGGAAGTGAAAAAACTTGAGAGTTGAGATAAAAACAGTTTAATAAGTAAAAAACCAAACAAACGAAAAGAAACAAAGAAAAACAAAACCAAGACAGACAAGCAAGCCCAGCAAGTCCCCGAGAAACGTCAACCCTGGCAAACTTCCCCCCCAGTTTTATTGCTGAGCATGACGTCATGTGGTATGGAATATCCCTTTGGTTAGCTAGGGTCAGCTGTACTGACTGTGTCCCCTCCCAGCTTCTTGTGCACCCCCAGCCTACTCACGGGCAGGGCAGTGAGAGAAGCATAAAAGGCCTTGACACCATGTAAGCACTGTTCAGCAATAGCTAAAACATCAGTGTGTAAACCAACACTGTTTCCAGCACAAATCCAAAACATAGCCCCATGCAAGCTACTATGAAGAAAATTAACTCTATCCCACCCAAAGCAGTACAATCTCCACCCCTTCTTCCACACTATGCAATACATCCTCATTAGCCACCTCCCCCCTTCCCATCCTTTGATATAGACACAGATATTATTCCCTTAGTCTATGGGCCACCCCTGTAAAATGTCCACAAAATGTCCTTTGAGTTTGTTTAGTCTATGACTTTGGGCTCCATCTGTTGCAATGCTCGTTCAGGACAGGAGAGATGGTGTGGTATGTTGGATTATTGCACACCGAAGCTAGCTCAGGTTGCGTCATCGCTGCACTTGCCCAGTTCCTTATGAGATTCATTCTTCATTGGTTCAGGTGACTCCTGCTGTGATACCGTTGACATATAGCAGACACAGCAGTGGCAACATACAACATCATATAACACTGGCATCATACAGCAATGGCATCATACAACTCAAATCATGGATTATTTTCACCCAAGGTTAAATCTCCTTGAGGTACACATCGGACCTCCCCATCCTTCAGCATTACCCACCAAGTACACCCAGGTCCTTGAGCAAAAGCAATCCCATGAATGGGTTTGCCTTTTCCCAAGGAAGGACTAAATCAGACCGTCTTTCCCAGTCAGTTCCTTATGTGTACTATGGGGACTTGAGGACACCAAGCTGGGTGGTGCAGTTGATTCGCTAGAGGGAAGGGATGCCATCCAGAGGGACCTTGACAGGCTTGAGGGGTGGGCCCATGCGATCCTCATGAAGTTCCACAAGGCCAAGTGCAAGGTCCTGCACCTGGGTCGGGGCAGTCCCCAATATCAGTACAGACTGGGTGATGAATGGATTGAGAGCAGTCCTGCAGAGAAGGACTTGGGGATACTGGTGGATGAAAAATTGGACATGAGCCGGCACTGTGCGCTTGCAGCCCAGAAAGCGTGGTGGTGTATCCCCCACCACCCTTTCCTCTGGACCACCTTACGACCACAAGGACCCCTGCCAAGGCTTGGCCTCTGAGCAATGAGTCTGGTGATCAGGCGCCCCTTGGTCGTACCAGGCACTCTTGCATGGTTGAGCTGGGGAACAAGAATGCCTTGATCCCACCTGGCATAATCAGTCACC
Source organism: Platalea leucorodia (assembly GCF_965183815.1). Classification (NCBI taxonomy): domain Eukaryota; kingdom Metazoa; phylum Chordata; class Aves; order Pelecaniformes; family Threskiornithidae; genus Platalea; species Platalea leucorodia. The sequence goes on from NC_138859.1 coordinate 35,633,011, forward strand.
CCTTGACAGCTTGGGAACACCTCATTGTGGATCGTAACTCAGGCGGATAGGTACGGGAGGATGGTACCTGCCTTGCTGAGATTAATGAGAACTCAGCAATAACTGACCACAGCTGTGGCCAGAATGGAAATTTACTGATGCCTAAATTCAATCGTCTCGCAACCCTATAAACAGCAGTACCACGGGAGACCCTTTGAGCTCTTCTGGACCGCTGCGCCAGTTATCTCCGAGTGGGACGCCTCTCAGAGCTGCGAACTCTTAAGTTTGCATACGGAGGCCTGGCAACAGGACCTGGGCTGATCTCCAGTGCCCTTCACTCCTTGAGGTTCAACCCTTTGCCTGTTGAGACAATCATTGAAGTGAGTATTTCACTGAACTCGAGGGGAATTTTTGATGGGTATCTTTATCTGCGCATATCAAACTCGCGAGGGATTTTAAGAGGTATTCTTTTATTAGGCCTATTGTGTGATTGTGTGTGTGTGTATTATACAAATATTGTAGTAAGCTTTATTTAATCACTTTGTAGATGCTAGAGTAACCAATGATTAGTTACTACTAAATTCTTGTGATTCTTTCCTTACTGTGAATAAACCTAAGTTGCTGCTAAATACATATAATCCTTAGACATAAACCGTTGACCAAGTCTGAGACTAGGATTGGATCCAGCCGCACCTAGGCTCCTCTCTGAGAAGGAGTTTAGAAAGCAAGGGGGTCCATTCTGAACCTCGTGACTCAACGGGAGGGCCTCCTTTACCCCCCCCTTGTATTCCCTTTTTTTTCTCTCTCTCTCTCTCTCTCCATATATTCCATTCATTTAATAAGTAATAGAGTGAACCTTGCCATCGAACTCTGTTAAATCACCCTTTTATAAATTTCTATTAAAATCACTATTTACAAATATCTGTGGCGGTGATTATTTAAGCGACCTAACCGCTCATTTGCGACAGAAAGCCAATCGAATTCTGGGCCGCGTAAACAGAAGCATGGCCAGCAGGTCAAGGGAGGTGATTCTCCCCCTCTACTCCGCTCTCGTGAGACCCCACCTGGAGTGCTGCGCCCAGCTCTGGGGTCCCCAGTACAAGACAGACATGGACCTGTTAGAGCGGGTCCAGAGGAGGGCCACGAAAATGGTCAGAGGGCTGGAACACCTCTCCTATGACGAAAGGCTGAGGAGAAGAGAAGGCTCCGGGGAGACCTTATTGCGGCCTTTCAATACTTGAAGGGGGCTTATAAGAAAGATGGAGAGAGACTTTTTTACCAGGGCCTGTAGTGACAGGACAAGGGCCAACAGTTTTAAACAACTGAAAGAGGGTAGGTTTCGGTTGGAAATAAGGAAGAATATTTTTTACGAGGAGGGTGGTGAGACACTGGAAAACAGGTTGCCCAGAGAAGCTGTGGATGCCCCATCATTGGAAGTGTTCAAGGTCAGGTTGGACGGGGCTTTGAGCAACCTGATCGAGTGAAAGATGTGCCTGCCCATTGCAGAGGGGTTGGAACTAGATGATCTTTAAAGGTCCCTTCCAACCCAAACTCTTCTATGATTCGATGATCTATGACTTTATCTCCTTCCACAGTACATAGGGGTTTCAACTGGGCAGGGCCAGGTCGACTGGCAGATTGTGTTAACTTGCCAAGTGGCTTCCGCTAAATTTGTATCCCAGTGCTTGAATATACCAGCACCCATTGTTCCCAGTATAGCTTTTAACAGTCCATTGTATCATTCAATTTTCCCGGAGGCTGGTGCGTAATAGGGGATGTGATACACCCACTCAGTGCCATGCTCCTGCTGCCATGCAGTCTGGATCAGTCCATGGCAAATGGTAGGGCTGTGCTTCAACCCCTGGGGCAGTCGGTTCCAGGTGTATTGGACGCCCCTCCACCATGTAAAAGCAAACTATGGCCTGCACTCTGCTGCCAAAGGGATCAAGAAAAATGCTTTGGCAATATCAGTTGTGGCATACCACTTGCCTGTCTTTGACTCCAATTCATATTGGAGTTCTAGCATGTCCAGTACGGCAGCACTCAGCGGTGGTGTGACTTCATTCAGGCTACAATAGTCCACTGTTAACCTCCACTCTCCGTCAGACTCTTGCATTGGCCATATGGGACTATTAAAGGGTGAGCAAGTCTTGCTGATCACTCCTTGGCTCTCGAGTTGATGAATCAGCTCATGAATGGGAACCAGGGAGTCTTGGTTTGTGTGATATTGCCAACCGTCATGGCAGTGCATAGTGCACTGTCATGGTAGCAATCGGCACCTGCTGTTCTTCGACATACAGCAACCCCACAACAGAAGGATCCTCTGAGAGACCAGGCAAGCTAGACAGCTGTTTAATCTTCTCAGTTCCCACAGCGGCTACACCAAAGTCCCATCGGTACCCCTTTGGATCCTTGAAGAACCCATTTTGAGATAGTCAATGCCAAGGATACACGGGGCCTCCAGACTGGTCACAATAGGATGCTTCTCCCACTTGTTTCCTGTTAGGCTCATCTCAGCTTCTAACACAGACAACTGTTAGGATCCCCCTGTCACTCCAGAAATCCAGATGTGTTCCGCCCCCTGTACCCTGATGGCATTAGGGTGTACTGTGCACTGGGGTCTACCAAAACCTTATACTCCTGTGGGTCTGATGTGCCAGGCCATCAAATCCATACAGTCCAGTAAAGCCAATTGTCCCTTCCCTTCACCTGGCTGGAGGCAGGGCCCCCCTATTCCTGATCAGAACACTCATTATCTGACTCCTGTAATTGCAAACCGGAAGTCTTTTCACCATGAAAGGAGCCCAAGCCTCTCTATGTGTTGCCCAGGCTACACTGAAATGACTTTTCACAGGTGTGATCCCACTACTGACCGGCATGGTCCTTTCATGGTACCAGGCATGGGGTTCGAACCCACGTGGACATACGTCCATTGGATCAGTATCAGAAGGAGAAGAGGTGTCCTCAGCCCATCTACTGTGTCTGGGGAATTGCTCGACAGCAACCGGAGCAGCAATCTTCTTGGATGGACCCTTATTAGCTGCTGTTTTTTCCCACAATTCCCATACACCGGCTTCCAGGTCCGAGGCAGGTACACCGTCCCACTTCCTCATGTCCTCCCCATGGTCACGCAGATAGATAGAACCACAGGGTGGCACGTGGCATGTGCCCACGGTTCCCTTTCCTTTGAGCAGGGAAAAGCCAACTTTGGCCTGTAGAGAAGGACTTGGGGATATTGGTGGACAAGAAATTGGACATGAGCCAGCAGTGTGCGCTTGAAGCCCAGAAAGCCAATCGTATCCTGGGCCGCGTAAAAAGAAGCATGGCCAGCAGGTCAAGGGAGGTGATAAACAAAAACATACAGAGATACAAACGTGAACAACAAATGATAAAGGAGAGCCTGATAAGAACAAACCTGTTCAGTCCCACAAATCAGCAAGGATAGGTGGATTGTGAGAATGTTTATTTTTTCAGTAAGGTTATCTGACTAAGGACCTTGCCAATTTGGGAGGATAAGGAAAGGGAGGGAGACAAACACGCAGAGACATAAAACCTGACCAATTAGCCTTAACGAAGACAATAACCAGAAACAAACCTGATTAGTGGCACTAGTGGATGGGTTATCAAGAAACAGCAGGCAAACCAGGACTTTGCAACTGATAAGGATGCAAACCTGAGGGTCCAGGATGTTGGAGGGGGCCAGTGGGACTATGCCAACTGATGAGGGAATGTGCAGGGGAAGGGAATTGGGGAGGAAAAAAGCAGGGGTAGACAGAAAAGGGTGTAAAAGGGACCAGTCAGTATGCTTTTCTGGATGAGCCCTGTGCCCAATCACCAGTCTGTCCTATCTTCTTATTAAATCCTTTCTTAACTATCTTCCTGTGTAATCTCAGTCTGTCCCATGTGTGTGTGTGCTGCAAGGACTGGTTGCCAGCTATTGGGGAGACTGGTGCGAGTGGACTGGGTGCCAGCTACTGCAGTCAAACCAGGGGTGTAGTCACCCCAGGCCTGTGGTGTCAGCTACTGGAGCAAGTAGGGTCTCAGTGCCAGCTACCTGAGCAGGTGAGTGTCTCTGCCACCAGCCACTGGGGCGGGAACAGTGCGTGTCCCAAAAAACAGCTACTGGGAGGACTGGTGTGAGACAAGTGAGGGGCTCAGCACCAGTGGCTGCAGTGGGACTGTGGGTCACAGTCTGTTTGCCTGGTGCTGGCTGCTGTGGGGTCAAAGTGTCTCTATCTTCCCCAAACCAGGTGTGCATTAGGGTGTGCATGTGTATTTGCTAGCAAACTTCAGGCTGGAATAGCCAGCAAGTAGGGGACCCGTGGGACAGGTAAGAGGGCCTGGGATACAGGCAGGGATATCAGATGAACAGAGAGGCCTTGCCAGTACTCTGGGGATCCACAAACATGTGTGTGCTTGTGAATCTAGAAAGTGTCATGTGTGTGCCTTCACTAGTGACCTGTTTCTGCCAGCCAAAGAAGAAGGGGAGTTGGCTGTCTGTGTTATGTGGTTTATGTGAGTCCTATATGTAGGTGCTGTTGAAGGCAGTGACTTGTCTCTGGCAGTCTTTGTAGCCAGCCATGTCAGTGTCTGGATGTGTGTGTCTCTGGGGTACGTGCTCAGCTTCACTACTGGTTGAACCTGCAAATAGGAAAGCGGCAGCCACGTCCCTCAGTCTGGGCAGAGACCCCAGGCCCCCAGGCTGGGCTCCAGCATCTAGACAGGAGGAATCCCCAGGCCCTAGAGCTCCTGGAGGTGGTGGCTGCCTATAACATTCCTGAACAGTACTAACATTTACCATAATACCATAAAAATCTTTATCTTCTTAGCTACAGTTGTAAGTTGTAAAATTGTTGGCATTCAACACAATTACAATACTATTTTGGAAAATGTTACTAAATTTCTTATATAATCTAGGAAGAAGTTTTACCCCTGGCAAGTGTCGTGGTTTAACCCCAGCCAGCAACTAAGCACCACGCAGCCGCTCACTCACTCCCCACCAGTGGGATGGGGGAGAGAATCAGAAGGGCAAAAGGGAGAAAACTCGTGGGTTGAGATAAGAACAGTTTAATAATTGAAGTAAAATAAATTAGAACAGTTAAACAGGCAAAGCAAAAACCGTGCACGCAAACAAAGCAAAACAAGGAATTCATTCACTACTTCCCATCGGCAGGCAGGTGTTCAGCCATCCCCAGGAAAGCAGGGCTCCATCACGCGTAACGGTTACTTGGGAAGACAAACACCATCATACCCAATGTCCCCCCTTCCTTCTTCTTCCCCCAGCTTATATACTGAGCATGATGTCATATGGTATGGAATAGCCCTTGGGCCAGTCTGGGTCAGCCCTCCCCCCGGCTGTGCCCCCTCCCAGCTTCTTGTGCACCCGGCAGAGCAGGGGAAGCTGAAAAGTCCTTGACCAGTGTGAGCGCCACTTAGCACCTATTCAGAGACAGCTTAGCACTACTTAGCAAGAACCAAAGCATCGGTGTATCATCGACATTGTTCTCATCCTAAACCCAAAACACAGCCCCATACCGGCTACCAAGACGAAAATTAACTCTATCCCAGCTGAAACCAGGACAGCAAGTCTTCCATATACCACGCAGTTTTACCTGTAAGAGCTGAAGGCGGCTCAATTTAGTGCTTTAATTAACATTTAAAAGGTATTGTACACTGTTGGCCCATGTGAATTACTTTATTCATGAATTGGCTGTACTGAAAATAGCTAGCTGTGTCCTATCTACAGGCACAGGAAATGTGCGTGAGGGGTACCATTTAATTAAAGTCTTGTTTGTCAGTTCCAGCATATTACATAGTGATTTAATCCTCCTACTTCTGCAGTAGGAACTAATGAATTTCAGCCTGGCTTGTGTGTCAACAGCCTATCTATCTACACGCGCAAAATGAATGTGCAAGAACTATAGTCCCCTGCAGCAAAAAATATACAATCTCAGGTTTCTGTACAGTTGTGCAAGAATGGGCTTAACTTGCTTTTTTATGTTCCTAGGGAAATACCCCTACCTAAGTAGCACGTATGTGCCCATTGTTATCAAGTACAATCCTGCTCTGACACCATAACCATCTTACTACCTGCAAAGGAGAAAAACAAACACACACACACAAAAAACCCCAAACCAAGCCATCAGCCAATTTCTCTACATCCTATTAGAAACTGAGGGATGACTTGCACAGAAATCTAATTGCTTACAGAACAACTCCTTTACAAACAGCTTCTAAAGTAGATTAAGTCCTCATGAGGTCAGAAAGAAAACCTTTACTGAAGTTCAGGGACATCATGAAACAGAAAGCAGTAGAAATGTGTCACTAGCTTCTTGTGACTAGTAACAATAGCATCCCACTAGTAACAAATTCCTATTGGTTCCACTTCCATTGGAAGATGTGGTGACATGCACAGATGTCACAGTTAGTGGCCTGACTGTGCCATCATTGGGGTCACTGTTTTGTCATTAGGAGGCGAGGTGGCTGATCACCAGGTTGCTGTCACTTAATTACGAGCAGATCACAGTTCAGACATTAAAGGGGGTTTTGGAGGCCTAGGACAAAAGGTGATGCTCTTAAATATGGCTCTCACACTCTGATGCAGACCCATGTCTCATTAATTTCTCAGTATCAGGATTGGCTGAAGTCCTTAGGCCTCCAGTAGACCAATTCATAGCCTTCCCCCTCCTGACATACTGAGGGTAGAGGATGTAGCTGTTTCTGCAGCAGCAGCTGTTGCTGGTAGACAGCTCAAGTTGTCCAAGCAGCCCTCGTAGATTACAAGGCTCTTGGTGTGTCCAGGCAACCTATGGGGTCAATGCTTTTTCCAAGCTGCAAGTAGCAAAGTTAGCACTGTTGACACAAGTCATTAGGGCAGTAGGATTAACACCTTATCTCCTGACTTGAGTATGACTCACATAGCAGTATGGGCACAGGCTAGGTACTAAGTTTTCACATTTATGGCATTTACTAAAATGAGTTTGCATATCTGGGTTGAGGCACTTTTCCAAAGCATTTTTAGCTTAAGTCTGTAACCATGTAGCCCTGTAATACAGTATTGCAATTGCTAGTAACAGGCCATAAGCTTTATACTGAGTTTGCAAGGCCTCAGGACAGGTGTGTCAGGCCTCCTCTGTCTGAAATTTTCTTGACCTGGCTGCAGCTTTTTTTTACTTAGTTTAGCTGTGACAGCCATTTCTCTAATTGACCACGTGTCTATGACCAAGTTGTTTTATCTTTGTGTGATACAACCATAGTTTTATATAGATAGCAATAAGAAGCAGTTGTTCTGGATAGAATGAGATATTTACAACTAACACAATGATGTAGAGAAATATAGGCCTAGTATGACAGCAGAGGCCTCCAAGAAGTGGAGACAGAGGATACGGTTGTAGAGGTATACACGCATGGGATGATAAAACACGGGGCACATGCTGGCACTGGAGATCCCACAGCTATAAACAACTCACCCATGGTCACTTAAAAAACCTGCAGACCTGGAGCTGGACAAAACTAGCTTCAGGGGTAACAAAGAGAACAAAGAAATAATATCTAACATATATAAGTGTCAAGATATATAGTAATTTTAGATGTAACCTGGAGCTGCAGAGCAATGAAGAAGGAGTAGGGTATAAAAACATGTTAGCAAATGTATAAAAGTGACCATGAGGGGATACTAGAGGGAGGAAGAAGAAACCATCAACATGAACATCATATTTCTCCTGGCAAAGGACTCCAGCTGCTGACAACTCGCTGTAACATCCCCCTCCCACCAGCAACACCAGCATCTGACCTCAGGGCTCAGAGAAGCAGTGAAAGGGTAAGCATAACACCAAGAAGAGGTGTAGAAACTGTGTGTATGTGTGTGTGTGTTGCACTTAATTCTATTATTACAACTTTTTCCTATATAAGTACTCTAGCTGCATTATTATTCTCTGTTTTTTTCCCAGTAATAATTAGATCTAGACTAATGATAATGGTTCAATTAGACTGTTAAGATTTCCATGATACTAAAAATGTTATTGCATTCACATAATTTAAATGAAAATATGTTATATATTAAACATATATAAAAACAATATATATAAATATATGAAAATAAAAGTTGTGCTTCCTCTTTAGCCATAAACAAGATTTTCAATGTAGCAAGTCCAAGAGCTAGAAATTGCATTCTATTCCTTCCCCTGCCTGAAGAGAATTGTCCCACTGATAAGGCAAATGCTCCTATCAGTCACATGGGCGTAGCTGACTATAAACTCATCAATGGTAATTTGGAAAAGGAATTTGGCTTGCAAAATTTCATTCTGACCAGGTGGAATATGCAGAGTTCTTTTGAACTCATTTATATTTTGACCTCTAATCTGTAAGAACCCAAAATAATAATTCCACTTGAGACAAGGATCATGTAAATAGTTGCCTTCATAAAATAAAGGCCGTAACACTTATGGGAAGAACTAGCCCAAGGAGCCTGCTCCAAGAGCTCCTTTCTTGACTAATCCATTTTTCCCAATTTTCAGGGATTCTCAAAGGGGAGGGAAGCATTATAACAGGAAAGCAGACACTGCTTCCCAGGACCGATGGTAGACCAGGACTAAACTACTGTGCTTGAGGTTAAGACTGGACCAGTCTTCTCAGCATGGTCTATAAAATAGCATATTTGTACTAGGATTAGCAGTCTAGAACTGAGTTTTCTTAAACTGAAAACTGGTCTAAGAAAAGCAACATTGAAAAATGTTAGAATTACATTGAAATTTTTCATCTACAATGATTAGAACATTCAGACAGAACCAAGTTAAAATAATACCTCTCTGCTTTTCTCCTCTGCAGGCTCACCTATTCCTATGACCACATCTGCTACTGCTTTACTTAACACATCACTATAGATTACATGATTTCAATAATGAAGGTGGAAGTCAAGCTTCACATGGCAGTAGGTCAACACAGATTCTGTATTTTAGTCATGAACAACCTACATTGGCTATACACAGCATAGCACAGAACAATATTTAAGTAGCAGCTGGTTAGAAACAAAAAGTTTTACGACTAGCTCACTCCATCAGGACTAATGCTGGCAGACCAAGAAACCATTAATTCTTAAATAAACTGGTAAATCACACAAGTTTAATGGACGTGAAAAAAATTAAACAAATTTGTGTCAGGTTCACATATTACACATTTGCATTATAGAGCAAGTTCTGATTTGACAAACAGCAGTGCAAATCCAAAAACTGTAGATATATCTTGATAATATTCTATTATATTAGAAGTACTTGTGCATCCTTCAGTAAACTGCAGCTCTACAGAGCATCAAGAACACTACAGACCAGGCACCTGAACACAGATAAAAGAATTGCAGATTTAGTCAAGAAAACTATTCCAGACTGCTTGTCTGACAGACAGTGTTTGTGATCAACTTGATCTGCACTTGCATCCTGGAGCTTTATCCAAATTGCAAAGTCAGTTTTCACATTACCACCTTAATTTATTTATGCTTTTAGAATGAACTATAGCTGAATTTAACAGCAACAACAAAAAAATATATCAGGAAGTGAGGGTGAATTACCTGTAGTCCTTCACTTGTCTACTGACACATATAAAAGTGGCATCACAGTGGTTATTAACTGTCCCTTTTAAGAAGTCTGACATTCAACACCACCTCCAGGGTGATGCTCATCATCTTCATAGGCTTCTCCATTATAGCAATGTCTTCTGTCTTGAGCTGGATCAAAGTCCATTAAATCCACTTGTTCCATTTCCTCAGTTTCTTCTACTTCCTGCCTTGCAGGTAGCAGTTTTTCCAGCAAATACAACTTATCTGAGGAGAAGAAGCCACTACCTGGGAAGTTCACCTGAAATAAAGAGCTGCACTTACTGAATTTGGCTTTAACTGGCCTCTATCTCACTTACTACAGATCAATTATCTGCCAGCATCAGCTTTATAATTACAGAAGACTTGAAAACCCATTGCTAAGGAAATAATTAGGTCACTTGCCAGTCTTTCACAGCTGCCAAAAGTGCATTTCTACTATATTTGGCAACTTCACTGTCTTGGCTAGTTCAGTCTTTTTTCTGCCCCAGACTGCCATGTTGAAAGGGCTAAAAGATATCCTCAGCTAAAGCCAGAGTAGGGGGACATAGCAGTTAGAGCTTACCCTGATTCCCCTCCCATCAGTACTAATGAAACTCTTCAGCAATTACAATTGACTAGCTGATCCCCTTGCTCCAATACAAGGTCAGTTATATTTCAGTTCTTCCTAAGACACGTTGGAGGCCAAAAAACATGTCAAACATGAAAATTCACAGGATATCCAAACAAGTTATTTCAGTACTTAGTATATTTTCAGTAAAGAGCTATTTAGAAATGTCGCGATTTAACCCCGGCCAGCAGCTAAGCACCACACAGCCACTAACTCACTCCCCCACACTCAGAGGGATGGGAGAGAGAATCGGAAGATTAAAAGTGAAAGAACTTGTGGGTTGAGATAAGGATAGTTTAATAAGTAAAGCAAAAACTGCGTGCGCAAGCAAAGCAAAATAAGGAATTTGTTCACGATTTCCCATCGGCAGGCAGGCATGTAGCCATTTCCAGGAAAGCAGGGCCTCAGCACGCATAATGGTTACTTGGGAAGACAAACGCCATAACTCCGAACGTCCCCCCCTTCCTCCTTCTCCCCCCCAGCTTTTATTGCTGAGCATGACATCATATAGTATGGAATATCCCTTTTGTCAGTTGGGGTCAGCTGTCCTGGCCGTGTCCCCTCCCAAGTTCTCGGGCACCCCCACCCTACTTGCTGGTGGGGCAGTGAGAGAAGCAAAAAAGGCCTTGACTCTGTGTAAGCACTGCTCAGCAATAACGAAAACATCCCTGTATTATCAACACTGTTTTCAGCACAAATCCAAAACATAGCCCCATACAGGCTGCTATGAAGAAAATTAACTCTATCCCAGCCAAAACCAGTACAAGAAAGAATTGGATACCTTCTGTCTATAGCCTTGTGCATTGCATTAGGTTATCTGACCACACTGCAAGAAACGCACTAAACAAGACACTTGATTAGCGTCTCTTCTTGCTTGAGTTATTACTTAAGGTTGAAGTTTTGCATGTTCAGTGTTAAGCTGTGTCATGGAAGCTGATTCGCTTACCTTGAACTCTATGATTAGACGTCCTTTTTCATATGGCCTACAATATACTGGCATGCCTTCATTCAGCACACATTTAATATCCCCATGTTTGACAGTCTGGCCTTAAGTAAATAAAAAAATAAGAAAAAAAAATCCAGGCAGGCAAAACAAGCAATTTTAGTTTCAATTCCTTTCAGTATGCATTTGTGCAGCCTTGTAAGCTGTGTTTCAACAACTATACTGATATCCTGTAGTCTAATAGGGACCTACTGCCCCATAGCTTTTGTGTAGGAGAACAGGTACACATCTATGCTATATTCTACCATTTTGTATGCTTCTCAAAGGGAGCATACCTATGAATGTCAAGTATTCCATGAGTTCCAAGTCTGAAAAATTTATCTTCAGAGACCTTGAGTATCCTCAGGATATCAGCACATCCATGAAGTAAAGTTTGTTACTGTGTCATACGAAGAAACATGTAGTTACTGTTGCCCACTAAGGAAAACTTTTATTTGTTTAAAGCTCTCTGCTGTAAAGACTTGGGGGTGGGGGGTGGGGTGAGGAAGAAGTAGTATTTTAAGGATCAATCCTTTCTGCTCCCCTATGCTAATTGCTTGCTTTTCAGCTTACATTTGCTGGATGTACAGATTTTTTTAGCACAAAGCAAACCAACACTTACCAGGATGAGAAGTAATGATTATAGTTCTATTATCCAGTGTTGTGATAGGTTTTTGAAAGCCACACAGTGCTTCAACCAGCTGTATATCCATGCACATAACAAGGTCTTCCCCTTGCCTATGGTAGAACCAAGCAACAATAGTCAGGGGTGTGGGAATAGGAAGAGTGAGAAGGACCATGCCTAACTCAGGTATTAAATTTGGTAAAGACAATAAAGTTGGAATCTTAATACTAAGAAGCCTGACCAGTAAAATAGAGAACATCATTAACTATTAACTAAACCAACTACTTCAGGGATAATACCTGTGATAAGAGCCATTTACTACTCAAGGACAGTTATTCAAAAGCTAACCCCACCGAACCATATCACACTCAACAGCATTCAGTTTCATTTCACTATGCTTTCCCCCTTCTGGGAAAAGGTTTGTCTCAGCCTCCAAACTTCTACTGCTGGGACAATTAATCCCTTCTTTAGCATTGTCCAAATTGGACAAAAATTTGCACAATACTGTCATATATTAGCACAATCATCTAAAGAAACAAGACGCAGCAACACTTTTTTAATCAATCTATCTGTTTTATTCTTCTCCAACATAATTTCTGGCTTTCAGATGTTGTGGGCAACACTAGGGATCTAATATGATTTTGTACCTTCTTCTTCCTTCTACTTAGTTACATCATTAGGGGAGACCAACTTCCCTGAGATCAGGCTGCTGCCCTAATCTGGTAAAGCTGATCTTTGACTAATTTAAATATCCTCACTTAAAGGGCAGATGCCTAGGGAAGAGTACAAGAGCAAGGCAAGCACACAACACTGCCCCAGAATACACTCAGCTTCCAGCCCTTATCAGGACATCTCAAGGACTTTAACCTGGAAGTGTAGTTTTATTTTTTCCCTCCCTTTCATGAAATCTATTGATGGCTATCAACCATTGACAGCATCTTATGCCAAAGATTTCCATAACCACATACAAAGCGTCACTTCCAGTTCTGAACCTCACAGAACCACAGAACGGTTGAGGTTGGAAGGAACCTCTGGAGGTCACCTGGTCCAGCTCCTCTGCTCAAGCAGAGTCACCTGGAGCAGGCTGCCCAGGACCATGTCCAGACAGCTTTTGAATATCTCCAAGGAGGGAGATTCCATGACCTCTCTGGGCAACCTGTTCCAATGCTTGATCACCCTCACAGTGAAAAAGTGTTTCCTTACATTCAGACAGAACCTCCTGTGCTTAAGTTTGTGCCCACTGCCTCTTGTCCTGTTGGTAATAGTAACTGTAATATCTCAAGTGATACTAAGAGACAGACAACAGTTGGTCCTACACAAATTCTCCCTCTTCCTTCCTCCCCTCTTTTCTACAAGGAAGGATCTACTTAAAACAAACAAAAAAAAATATCACTCTCCACACAGAAGCTATTCTATCTTTTCCTCATTACCCTTCTTTAAGATTCTCCAGTTCTACTGTATCTTTGTGTACTGGGTTTGGCTGGGATGGAGATAACTTTCTTCATAGCAGCCCATGCGGTGCTGCATTTTAGATTTGTGACTTACTTTCACCTATTAAACTGTCTTTATCTTGAACCACAAGTTTTCTTGCTTTTGCTCTTCCTATTCTCTCCCTCAGGATGCGGGGGGGGGGGGGGGGGGGGGGAGTAAGCAAGCAACTCTGTGGGTGCTTGGCTGCTGGCTGGGGTCAACCCACCACACTTTACAATGTAAAATCTGCATTACATGCAGTATTCAAGGTGCAGTCACACCACAGATTTTATATATACAGCAATTGGTTTTGTTGTCGTCGTCCCATGTCCCCCCCCCCGGAATTCCTAACATTTTACTTGCTTCTTAGCATTGAGATGATCTATTCATAGATCTGTTACAACCAACATTTTGGTACTGCTGAGATCCCACTATTGTGCAAGTATTTAAGTTTATGCACTTCATTTTACATTTAACATTCAACTTAAATTGTCATGTTTGTTGCATTATATCATGCAATCATTCTGCAACTCTAACCAACTTCCATCTTCCTTACCCTGTAAAAAGTTCTGTATCATCAACAAGTCACCACCTCAGAGTTTAAATGAAATTAAAGGTTCCCCAGTGCAGCTCTTTTTAGGACTCATTCGGGGTCCCATCACGTTTCTTTATCAGACGGAATTATATTCTTACCTGGTTTCCTACTTCTTATCCAGTCATTTATCCATGTAATATTCCCTTCCACTCCTCAGTGGTTTAGTATATTCAAAAACCCTTTGCTGAAGAATTTCATTCAATGCCATTTTAGGAATTCAACGGATCACCTGGATCTCCCTAGTCTGCAGTAAACACCACTGCAAGTGTGAAAGCTTGAGCATTTCTCCTTAAAGAAATCTTAATTTGAAACAATTCAGCCAAACAAAGAGTTAATAATTTCTGCTATTAAAAATAATAACCTGAAGGTTACTGTAGATGAAGTAGATACAGTAATTTTAGTGAGACTGAAAACAAAACACAGGGAGCTCAGAACTAAACTTTTATTTCAAGAGACGTCAGAAACAACTCTTGACTTCACTAACCAGTTTAAAAAGAGAAATTTTAACATGGAGAAGGGGACAGCCTGAACACTTAAGAACACTCAATCCTGTGTTGTAAGTAAGGGGGCCTTTTAAATGCAGCTGGATAAACTATCAAAGAATCATGGAATAGGTGAGGTTGGAAGGGACCCTTTGGAGGTCTCTAGTCCAACCCCCCTGCTCAAAGCAGGGTCAACTAGAGCAGGTTGGTCAGGGCCACGTCCAGTCGGGTTTTGAATAACTATAAGGATGGAAACCCCACAGATTTTCTGGGCAATCCATTCTAGTGTTTGACGCCACCACTCCCAAGTAAAAAAAAGTTTCTTTTTAAGTGGAATTTCCTGTATTTCATTTCATGTCCATATGTACCTTAGATGCTAAATACTTTGCAATGATTTTTAAATTAAGATAGCTGTGGGACAGTATTCTCATCTGGACTACAGTAAACAAAGATATGGAGCAAGAAGTTAGTTAACCAGTTGGCCTTGAAGGCTGATGTCCAACTGGGGATTTATCAATACAAAATTCTAGGTCACATGAAGACTAAAACCTTAATATATGCAGCAAGCTCAGCTGGAGATGATTAAGTGTAAAGGTAGCAATGAAATTACTAGGTCAAGTGTTCCAGTCACAAAAATTATTTCCAGCAGAAATAGGAAAGTATTTGTGCCACTGAACAAGATGGTAGCAAAATTCCAAGTCTCATACATTTCTATTCAGCTACATTAGATGACAACTCAAGTGAAACTCCCTCCTCAACACTAGAAGAGCTTGATTTGCAAAATGGGGTGAATGCAATTGCTTATAGATACTGTAGTATAAATATTAAGGAAGACAGTTGTATACGTTTATTGTATACATTGATGTACACAGGCAGGTACAAGTTAGTTGCAAGAAGTTAAGCTTGATATTTAACTTGAATATATTTAGGTATCAGCATCCTCAAAGAGCCTTCCAAATGGAATCACAAGAACAAAATAGGACTTAGCTTTATGAGCAGTGTAAAGCCAGAGGCTTGAAATTGTCATAAGGTAGTAACTGCAACACCTACTACCAACTAAACAACAAAATATATCTAGTAACAACCAGCTAGGTTTTAAGACAGGATTGAAAGAAGTCTGTAAGGGAATCATCTCTCCTATGCCTCATTTGCCTCCTTCAGAGTCTCCTACACTCCCTCTGAAGGTCTGGTGGTAAGGAAGTTTAGAAAGCAACTCTGAGTCACTCTGAAAGGAGCTTCTAGATGAAACCAGGATGCATCTAGTTAAGTCAGAACTGAAAATTAAAGAAATTACATTAAAGTCAGCACAAATGATGTCTGCATGTGCTGGGATGTTCAGGAGTCGTTTAGTTTAAGGGCATCTCAAACCTATTAAAAGGACTTGGACCTGTTAAAAAGGATGAATTTAAAGGTGTCTATAAAGAGACTTGCCTGGAAAGTTTTAGACCCTGAAGGGACAGGAGGTACATTCCATCTGCTCCAGAAGCGGCATTACCTCAGCATAACCCCACAAAACTACTGATATCAAGGAACATCTAAGGACATTAAAGCTAAAGCCAGTGCAGGGGGATGGACATCAACACTCCAGTACAGTCAGAACTTCAAGTCCCAGGTAACATAATAAATGCATGGACCAGACATACCCTTTGACACAACTGATTCATCACCTCGTTTCACTGGAAGCTGGGTAGAGAAAATTGCTCATCACTAGCCTGCCAAATGCCATGAAGGTTCCTATTCTTTAATCTGTGAGCTCAATGCTGGAAGCTGCTAACAGTAGTATTCCATCTGTCCTGCCTCAGCACAAAGTTTTGGCACCAGCTTCTGGAGTTAAGCACCATACAAGACTGCTGATCGGATTGACTACAGGCTACACTAGAGCCTTTGACCTGTCATTTCTACTTACAGGGACAAAGGGATGAGCTGTTAGACTAAGTGCCCCCACATTAAGAGACCAACCCATTGTTCCCCTCATGAATGCTCTGAGCAGCAGTTAGTTGCACTTGGTACCTACTGCTCATCTTCTAGAGGTGGCCAAAGTGCTGCTTTTTCCAGAAGAGAAGCTACTACATGACAGACTCATTCCACAAAGTAACTTGAAACAATGGACTTTAACACAAAGCAACATTGTTAGGCAATATGTGAAGTACTTGACTAACATAGTTGACACTACCCAGTTCAGTTTCACTTCTGCAAATTATCAGTCCTCTCCATTCCTCATGTTACCCAATGCATTCAGGCAAGGAAAACGCATAGGAGGCAGATCACCTTGATATTATGCATATAGGATGCACACTTCTGACCATAATGCGGCCATAAACAGGATCCTGAGAAATAGCACAAGCACTGAAGCTTGGCTTCAAGGCAAAAGAAACTACATAACAAGCAGTTGCCTATGCTAGATCAGAGTTTGGTATTGTAAGACTTTCACAGAAGGAGGCAAGAACAAGGAATTAGTAAGACAACAACTGCTAAAGATATTCACAGTTATTAAGAAACAATTATTTTCCAACATTGGTAGTCCTTAGAAGTTTGTGAATTCCCAGTATCCATAACTCCCTTAGGTTTGTCTTACTTCCTCTCCCACCCTCAGAGAAAGAAAAAAACTCACTCCAAACAACCCAAAAAATAAACCATATAACCACAAACCTTGTACGTTTAGAGCACCAACTGCTTTGACTAGTTCTACCAGTACTTCTATAAATATGTCAATATCTGACAGCCCAAACCGACTCACAAGTGAGCTCTAGACATATAGTCCTATCTGACAACATTTCCAGTTACTAAAAACAGCCAGTGGTAACAGAGGAAGCTTGAAGACAAGCATCTCAGGAGCATGCATAAAGACTCATGGAGTTTACCTTGTAAGCGTAGGGTGATCTTTTTGATCTAAGACGATAATTATGTCCCCTGGCTTTAGTCCTGGCTCTTGGTCCCCTTCACCATGGAATGTTATTTTCTGACCATCCTTCATTCCTATTGCAGAGACCACATATTTCAGCTTTTTCTTTTTTCTTTCCTCTCAAATGTAACAATGTGAAATATTTTAATAGGCACTAGCTTGTACTTAGGATATTACTGAACCTTGAGATTGCAACATTAGGACCTTTGCTTGAAGCAAGTATCTTACCAACTTATCTTTCCAAAACATGTTAGTACTGCCAACTTGAGCTACGTTTCATAAGCATGAAATCCCATTCTAGTAGAAATTAGTCACCTGCCAAGATAAAAATCCTTGAGGGAACTATTATCAAGATGGCTTCTGTCATATGCACAACCACTACAGAAGAGGCGTAGAAGAAACACTGCACACAAAGCTTGCTTTAAGAAGCTGATAAGTCTCTTAAGTCTGTAGCAGAACTACTTGAGAGAAAAGATCTCAATGCCTTCAGTTTAGGAAGCACTCTTCCTAGGAGCGTGACTGTCACTCAAGAAAGCAACTTCACCTACAGAAGGGTTATTGCACTATTAATTCTAGCAGCCTCATGCTACCTGGTAGAAAACCAGGATGACTACAATAGTCAAAATTTTGCTCTTTTCAGTAACTTTTAAAACAGTGGTTAAAAATATCAGTGATATACTCTTGCCAAGCTTCAAGTTTAGTGTTACTGTCATATTCCTCCTCTTAAAGATGAGACATTACATAAAGCACGCTTAAGTAGAGATGCAAAACAGTTACTCATTACTGTTAGGTACGAGTCTATTGTAAGCCACATGCTTGCCAATGCATTTTATCTTTCAACTCCAACTCCTCCAAAGACCGCTCCCACCTACTTTTGAGCAGCCTACTGTGAAGAAAAGTGTTTGTTGCTAAATAGCCTCACGTTCCCTTATCATTCTGGGGATTTAAATTCTGAATTAAGTTTTGCCAGACATAAAGGACACAATGTCATCAGGGTGACATAACAAAATAAATTCTAAGCATTATAGGCTTAGCAATGTCTTCACACTTCAGAAGACCTGGTCCTCCCCTTCACAGTAAAATGCCATAAAAGTGATCAGATTCTGTAGGGTCTCCAAAATGTCAAGATAATAGTTAAACTTGCTTAATAAGCTAAGTGATGTATTTGCTTTTTATCAATCCAATTAACTGGTCAGCATTTTTGCTTCTGAACCTACTCTTATGGAGATTAGTTTACTACTTGCATCATTACAAGCTTTGGGATTAACACTTAGTAATGTATATAGTAAGTGGGCACTAATACACAAGTAATCACTCTTGCTTAAAGGCAAGTCTACCTTTAAAGAGTAGGAACAGGCTATTGTACTGAATTGCATATCCAACTGTTACTCATCATAACGAGTGATCAACACCATGCATGAAGGTCCTGTTTTAGTGCTAAAAAACCCCCACAAACCACCAGCCCCAATGACAATCTATTTAAATATAATACTCCAAGTTAGTAAAACCCTTACCTTTGTCAATGTGAACTTCTAGAATCTTCTTCTCTCTAACAATTTTTCTGCCAGTGCAGCTCTTGCACCGGTCCTTGGGGCTAATACGCTCCCCATGCCCCTGACACTCCATACATACAGACTGAATCTGTTGCACCATTCCTGGACCAATCTGGTGAATTCTGATTTGCATGCCTGTGCCTCTGCAATTAGGACAGCATTCTATTGCACCCTTCCTACCACCACGACCTGACGACAGAGTGAAAAATCAAACAGTTATATTTCCAGAAGAAACCAGAAGGTCAAAATACATTTGGAGCTTCAGAAATAACTAATGTCTAGTTTTAGTGTTTAAATTACCTTCACATTTGTCACAGATCACATTCTTCTGCAAAGCCAGCTTTCTTGTTGCACCATTATACAGATCTTCTAAGCTTATCGACAACTGATGAACAACATTTTTGCCTATAAGGGAAAGGGAGGGAAGGGAGAGTATATTTATTTAAATGTGATAGCTTGAATCCAAAATTATAAGTTTCCCATGTTACTATGTTCAAATTGCATTAGAATAAGCCTTTAAAAGCTTTAACACTTCCTATTTATCTACTGCTGTTATCAATAGCTTTTTCCTATTTAATCTTACAATTATGTAACAATTCTCATTGCTTTCTTAGTAATCTTTTTCAGAAGGAGCCAGAAGACTCCTCCATGAAAGTATAAGCAATAATAATAAGAACAAAATACACTGAGATTTAGGTTTCAGATTTTAACTTTGTCTAAAGCGTGAAAATAGACAAGTATGTTTGGATAACCACAGGAAAGTAGGAGATAGATAGTTCCTACAGCCAATGAAATACTACTGCCACCCCTACTCCCCCCTTCCCCCTGGAAGTTTCCCAAAACAGTTGGGCAATTGGATTTTTACAATAAGGAACTGGTTTTGCCGAGTAAAGTTCTAATCAAATCCATGGTAAGGCTAACGAGTTCTTGCTTACTGAAAATGTTTTGCTGTATGACATTTTGATATAAGACCTTCTTTTCTTTCATTTATCAGCACTGCATATAAACTAAGAAGTGATATAGTCAGCACTACTCTTAAACATAGTTTTTAAATTAATATTGACATCTTTGCTGATACTATTGGTCTGAACTTCAATTTGGATCGGCATTTTAGCTTTACTGCAGCTTTAACCCAATTCCACTGGACAGTACAGAAGAACAATGAGATCTCATAAATGAAAAATGCTTTGTTCACTTTATTTATATGTTGCTACTTTTAACTAAGGTCTTTCAGCTAGAAGTGATTTAAAAACTCAGATTTTGACAGTACACTTGCAGTACCTTAGTTACCAAGTAAGATACTTTACCATCCCATTCCTGTTCTATTTTATTAAAAGGTAGGCTTATCCTTAGAAAAAGGCTTCCCAAATGCAGAGTCTAGCTAGGTATTAAATTAACATAAGACAACTCACAGATCTGAACTACCAGTGTATAAAATATGCGTACCCTTCTCATTACACAGGTACTCCTTTCCCTACTCATTTTAGGCTTTAAAGGCTAACAACAGTTTTATATGGTTTCCAGAATACAGCTATAAGATCATTTTAATAGCCTTGATGCAGTCTTGCAAGCCACACTATTCACCCAAGGCAAACTTCAGCACTCTCTCACGTACAATGGTCATACTGTTAAGTCTAGAGCAGCATCAGAAGTAGGAACATTACCTCGTCTCTCCCTTTGCATCCTCCCACCACCTCCAAAGAACAAGTCAAATATGTCCATGGGTGACCCAAAACTACTACTGGAGCCACCCTCTTTGACAGCCTGCTCGCCACCTTTATCATACAGATCTCTCTTCTTCTGGTCAGACAGTATCTCATAGGCTTGGGAAATCTGTTTGAACTGTGAAAGATGCACATTAAGCCTCAGACCCCAATCTTTAAGCAGCAGCTCCCTCAGGAGTCCATTCCCCCTGCCCCCAACCTGACAATCCTCCCTCAAGTGCCCATTCCCCCCCCCCCCCCCCCCCCATCAGGTCCAGCCAGAACCCCTCTCTCCACCAGGGGCTCTCATTCCTACCGACCTCCCCCACAGGGTCCCTCAATTTACCATTAGACCCCTCCCCACTCCAACCAGGCCCCTGGCAAGAGAACACTTCCCTCCCCACAGGCAGCAGGGTCCCCCCCAAACCAAACCGCTCCCCTCCAAAAGCAGCAACAATATCTGGAAGGGTCTTTATAATCTCCCCATCCAAGTCCCTCGCTTCAGTCAGCCCCTAGGCAAAAATCAGGGACGACTCCCCCCCCCAGTCCCTCAGCAGCTTCGGTCCAGATCCCGCTCCCTCAACACTAACCTTCTCACCCTCGTTGGGGTTCTTATCAGGGTGATATTTTAAGGCCAGCTTACGGTACGCCTTCTTCAGCTCCTCAGCAGAAGCACTGGGCTTCACCCCCAGCACATCATAATACAGAGTCTCCTTCACCATGGCAACAGACCTACAAGAACACTAAGCAATTAATCCCAACATACGGACACACCAACCCCCTCATCAAAGGAAAGAATCAAACCGCACTACACAAAATCTAGAACTTACAACCTTTCTGGAAAATTCCAAACTAATGTCCACATACGGGGAATTCTGAACCGACAAAAACCCACCCCCGGAAACCCCACCCTCTTAGTTGTTCGGGAGGTGGGGAATCAAAGGGAGGAGACCCAGTAACAGGCTACGAGTCGGTCATGCTGCGATTACCTCACTAGACTACAGTTCCCGGCGAGCACTGCAGTCCACCCAAAACCGCAATTCCCAAAACACACTGGCCCTCAGCCGCGTCCTGGGCCGTGCGCAAAACTATGAATGGTTCCCTAGGCTATTTGCGGACTATAGCTCCCAGCATGCACGGGGAGCAGCCTCGTCGCAACGCTCGCTCTATTCATGTCTTAGTGACTTATTTCCAGGGCGTGGTAGCAGTTCAGTTCTGATTCTCTCTATTAAATGTCCTTTTTTGTTGGTTTGAAAATTCAGTGAATGGATACCAACACTGGGCTTTAAGCCCAGTTTTATATAAAACAAACCAGTTTTAAATATAATATTGATGGGTATGAAAACTTTCACCTTTAATGTTTGTCCAGTTGTCATCCTGCAACTTAGCTATCTCACCAGTTTGTGCCTGTTTGGACAAAAGGGGATTTTTTTTCTATCAATCAGTTGATGACAGTATGACTAAAAACTCACTTTGGTATTTGTGCAAGACTAGGCAACTAGTAAACAGTTTATGTGGGCTATAAGACAGATAGGAGTCACTCCTGATATTCCCATTCAACTGAAAACAATAATTCTTGTCTTAATGAAGGCAAGGAGAGAAGGAAGTTATATTAGCCTGTTTTAATTGTCAACATGGAAGGAAGTGCACAACCATAAGTGACCAGTATAGTTGGTAAAACAAGCTAAACTTTCAAAATTCTTTCCCTTCAAAAATTACATCTGTTCTTCAATTATCTCTGCTTTTACAAAATTATCAGAGAAATATCTTTAAAAAATGAAATAAATAACAGCCCTCTACAATTATATCTACTTTAAGGGTATGTGGAAGGAGAGTGCCTGCTCCTTTAACGGTATCTGGTCAAAAAAGCCATAAACAAGAACATACAGAGACAAATCTGTGTGAGGTGCGACCAGGTGGAGGATCTGCTCAGCCTGGTGGCAGAGCTGAAAGAAGAAGTAGAAAGATTGAGGAGTATCAGGGAGTGTGAGAGGGAGATAGACTGGTGGAGCCACTCCCTGCCATCCCTGAGACAAGCATGCCAGATGGAAACATCAAGAGAAGCAGAGGCTCCCCTACCCTCTTGCCACCAGGCAGAAGGAGGGGACCTAAGAGACGGAGGGGGATGGAAACAGATCCCTGCTCGGCGCAGCAGGCGAATCCTCTCCCAGCCTACCTTGCCTTCCCAGGTGCCCTTACACAATAGGTATGAGGCTCTGGAACTTGAGGGCCAGGAGGATGATGATGCGGACAGTGATCCATCCAGGAGGTTGACTAGGGGGAGCCAGTCAGCCCTATGCATTACAACTGCCGCTGGTAAGAAAAAAAGAAGGGTAATTGTCATAGGCGACTCCCTTCTGAGGGGAACAGAGGGCCCGATATGCCAACCGGACCCATCCCATAGGGAAGTCTGCTGCCTCCCTGGGGCCCGGGTCAGAGACATTACTAGGAAGCTCCCTAGGCTGGTACAATCATCTGATTATTACCCGCTATTGGTTGTTCAGGTTGGCAGCAATGAGGTAGCCGAGAGAAGTCCAAAGACGATCGAAAGGGATTTCAGAGAACTGAGGCGATTGCTTGAAGGATCAGGACTGCAGGTAGTGTTTTCCTCCATCCCTTCAATAGCCGGGAGGAATACGGAAAGGAGCAGGAAGACCCATCTCATTAACACGTGGCTCAGAGGCTGGTGCCAGCGGTGGAATTTTGGGTTTTTCAATCATGGGGCAGTTTGCATGGCACCAGGCCTGCTGGAGACAGAAGGGGTTCACCTGTCTCAAAGGGGGAAAAGGATTCTGGCTCAACAGTTAGCAGGCCTCACTGAGAGAGCTTTAAACTAGATTCAAAGGGGGAAGGGGATAAAACCAGGCTTGCTAGGGATGAGCCTAGGGGTGGCATGCCTGTGTTGGAGACGAGATCAATAGGCCAACTGAAGTGCATTTACACCAATGCACGCAGCATGGGCAATAAGCAGGAGGAGCTGGAACCCATTGTGCGGCAGGAAAACTATGACATAGTTGCCATCATGGAAACATGACTGGAGTGCTGCAATGGATGGCTATAAGCTCATCAGAAGGGATAGGCAAGGAAGGAGAGGCGGTGGGGTAGCTCTATATGTTAGAGAGTGTTTTGATTGTCTAGAGCTCAGTGATGGTAATGATAAGGTCGAGTGCTTATGGGTAAAGATCAGGGGGAAGGCCAACAAGGCAGATATCCTGGTGGGAGTCTGTTATAGACCACCCAACCAGGATGAGGAAACAGATGAAGTATTCTACAAGCGGCTGGCTGAAGTCTCACAATCCCTAGCCCTTGTTCTTGTGGGAGACTTCAACTTACCAGATATCTGCTGGAAATACAACACGGCAGAGAGAAAGCAGTCTCGGAGGTTCCTGGAGTGTGTGGAAGATAACTTCCTGACACAGCTGGTAAGCGAGCCAACCAGGGGAGGTGCCCCGCTGGACCTGCTGTTTACAAACAGAAAAGGACTGGTGGGTGATGTGATGGTCGGAGGCTGTCTTGGGCTCAGCGACCATGAAATGATAGAGTTTTCGATTCTTGGAGAAGTAAGGAGAGGGGGTCAGCAGAACTGCTACCTTGGACTTCCAGAGGGCAGACTTTGGCCTGTTTAGGGGCCTGGTTGACAGAGTCCCTTGGGAGGCAGTCCTGAAGGGCAAAGGAGTCCAGGAAGGCTGGACGTTTTTCAAGAAGGAAGTCTTAAGGGCGCAGGAGCAGGCCGTCCCCATGTGCCGAAAGATGAGCAGGCGGGGAAGAAGACCGGCCTGGCTGAACAGGGAGCTTTTGCTGGGACTCAGGAATAAAAGGAGAGTTTACGACCTTTGGAAGAAGGGGCAGGGAACTCAGGAAGACTACAAGGATATTGTTAGGCTATGCAGGGAGAAAATTAGAAAGGCGAAGGCCCAGCTAGAACTTAAACTGGCCACCGCCGTTAAGGATAACAAAAAATGTTTTTAGAAACATATCAGCAACAAAAGGAGGGCCAAGGAGAATCTCCCTCCTTTATTGGATGTGGAGGGAAACATTGCCACGAAGGATGAGGAGAAGGCTGAGGTACTTAATGCCTTCTTTGCCTCGGTCTTTAATAGTCAGACCGGTCATCGTCAGGGTATTCAGGCCCCTGAGCTGGGAGATGGAGATAGGATGCAGAGTGAAGCCCCAGTTGTCGAAGAGGTGGCAGTCACCGACCTGCTCCTCCACCTGAATGCCCTCAAGTCTATGGGGCCAGACGGGATCCACCCGAGGATACTGAGGGAGCTGGCAGAGGAGCTTGCCAAGCCACTTTCCATCATTTACCAGCAGTCCTGGTTAACCGGGGAGGTCCCAGCTGACTGGAAGTTAGCTAATGTGACACCCATCTACAAGAAGGGTCGGAAGGAGGATCCCGGGAACTACAGGCCTGTCAGCCTGACCTCGGTGCCGGGGAAGGTCATGGAACAAATCATCTTGAGTGCCATCACGTTGCACGTGCGGGACAACCAGGGGATCAGGCCCAGCCAGCATGGGTTCATGAAAGGGAGATCCTGTTTCACTAACCTGGTCTCCTTCTATGACAAGGTGACCCGCTTAGTGGATGAGGGGAAGGCTGTGCATGTTGTCTACCTGGACGTTAGTAAGGCCTTTGACACGGTCTCCCACAGACTTCTCCTGGAGAAACTGGCTGCTCACGGCTTGGATAAGTGCACTCTACGCTGGGTTAAAAACTGGCTGGACGGCCGAGCCCGGAGAGTGGTGGTGAATGGAGTTAAATCCAGTTGGCGGCCGGTCATGAGTGGTGTTCTCCAGGGCTCAGTAGTGGGGCCAGTTCTGTGTAATATCTTCATTGATGATATGGACGAGGGGATTGAGCGCATCCTCAGGAAATTTGCAGATGACACACCAAGCTGGGTGGAAGTGTTGATCCGCCTGAAGGTAGGAAGGCCCTACAGAGGGATCTGGACAGGCTGGATCGTTGGGCTGGGGCCAACTGTATGAGGTTCAACAAGGCTAAGTGCTGGGTCCTGCACTTGAGCCACAACAACCCCAGGCAACGCTACAGGCTTGGGGAAGAGTGGCTGGAGAGCTGCCTGGCAGAAAAGGACCTGGGGGTGTTGGTTGACAGCCGCCTGAACATGAGCCAGCAGTGTGCTCAGGTGGCCAAGAGGGCCAATGGCATCCTGGCCTGTATCAGGAATAGTGTGGCCAGCAGGACCAGGGAGGTGATAGTGCCCCTGTACTCGGCACTGGTGAGGCCCCACATCGAGTACTGTGTTCATTTTTGGGCCCCTCACTACAAGAAGGACATTGAGGTGCTGGAGCAAGTCCAAAGAAGGGCAACGAAGCTGGTGAAGGGTTTGGAGAACAAGTCTTACGAGGAGCGGCTGAGGGAGCTGAGGTTGTTTAGCCTGGAGAAAAGGAGGCTGAGGGGAGACCTTATTGCTCTCTGCAACTACCTGAAAGGAGGTTGTAGCGAGGTGGAGGTCGGTCTCTTCTCCCAAGTAACAAGCGATAGGACGAGAGGAAATGGCCTCAAGTTGTGCCAGGGGAGATTTAGATCGGATATTAGGAAAAATTTCTTCACGGAGAGAGTGGTTAGGCATTGGAACAGACTGCCCAGGGAAGTGGTGCAATCATGGTCCCCGGAAGTGTTCAAAAAACATGTGGTGCTTAGGGACATGGAGGTGGACCTGGCAGTTAGGTTAACAGTTGGGCTCGATGATCTCAGAGGTCCTTTCCAACCTTAACGATTCTATGATTCTATGAGGGGATGGAGTTTTTAGTAACAATAGAGAAGAGCTAGGGGCTGCTGATGTATTAGGAACCAACGGGGAAATAAATACCTGTGAAATGCCTCAAAGGAATTGGGGCATGTTCCTCCAAAAAGGTGACAAGGTCGATAGCCCAGCTGAAGTGCCTCTATCCCAATGCATGCAGCATGGGCAGTAAACAGGAGGAGCTGGAAGCCACTGTGCAGCTAGACAGGTATGATCTGATAGCTATCACTGAAACATGGTGGGATGAATCACATGACTGGAGCGCTGCAATCAATGACTATAAACTGTTCAGAAGGGACAGGTAAGGAAGGAGGGGTGGGGGGTTTTCCCTCTATGTAAAAGAATGGGTTGACTGCACAGAGCTGTCTTTGAAAGACAGCGATGAACAGGTTGAGAGCTAATGCGTGAAAATTAGAGGCCAAGTCAACAAAGGAAACCTCGTGGCTGGTGTCTACTGTAGGCTGCCTGACCAACGGGAGCCTGTAGAGGAAGCGCTCTTACTTCAACTATAGGAAGCATCAAGCTCACAGGTGCTGATCCTGCTGGGGGACTTCAACCACGCTAACATATGCTGGAAAAGCAGCACAGCAAGCTGTAAGCAGTCAAGGAGACTCTTGGAGTGTGTTGAGGATAAATTTTAATCCAGGTGGTAGAAAGCCCAACCAGAGGAGAAGTGTTACTGGACCTGTTGCTTACCAACACAGATGAACTAATTGGAGAGGTCAAGATTGGTGGCACCCTGGGCTGCAGTGATCATGCCCTGGTGGAATTCACTATCTCAAGGCATATAGGCCAGGTGAAGAGTAGAGTCAGGACCCTGAATTTTAGGAGAGCGAACTTTCAGTTGTTTAAAGAACTAGTGGATGGGACCCCCTGGGAAACTGCCCTCAGGTATAAAGGAGCTGAACAGCGCTGGCAGCTCTTTAAGGACATTGTTCTTAGAGCACAAGAGCTCTCAATTCCCATGCGTAAGAGACCAGGCAAGGAAGGCAGGAGACCAGCATGGCTGAGTAAGGACCTTCTGGTCGAGCTGAAGCGCAAGAAAGAAATGCATAGGCAGTGGAAGCAGGGGCACGCATCCTGGGAAGAATATAGGGACACTGCCCAGATGTGTAGGGGTGGGCTCAGGAAAGCTAAGGCACAGTTGGAGCTGAATTTGGCAAGGAATGTGAAGAATCACAAGAAGGGCTTCTATAGGTGCGTTGGTCAGAAAAGGAAGATTAAAGAAAATGTACCCCCCCATCCATAAAGAAGACAGGAGAACTGGTGACAACTGACATAGAGAAGGCTGAGGTACTCAATTTTTTTGCCTCCCTTTTCACTGGCAATCACTGTTCCCACATCTCTCAAGTCCCTGAACCTCAAGGCAGGGACTGGAGGAACAATGTCCCTCCCATCGTAGGAGAAGATCAGGTTCGAGACCACCTGAGAAACCTGAACATACACGAGTTCATGGAGAAGAGATGCATTCCAGGGTCCTGAGGGAATTATCTGATGTTGTTGCCAAGCCACTCTCCATGATATTTGAAAAGTTGTGGCAGTCAGGTGAAGTTCCTGGGGACTGGAGAAAAGAGAATATTGCATCCATTTTTGAAAAGGGTAATAAGGAGGACCCTGGGAACTACCGACCTGTCAGCCTCACCTCTGTGCCCAGTATAATCATGGAGCAGATCCTTCTGGAAGACATGTCGAAACATATGGAAGACAGCAAGGTGATTAGAGACAGCCAAGGCGGCTCCACCAAGGGCAAATTGTGCCTGACTACTCTAGTGGCCTTCTACAATGGAGTGACTGCATCGGTGGACAAGGGAAGAGCTACAGATGTCATCTATTTGGACTTGTGTAAGGCCTTTGACATGGTCCCACACACCATTCTTGCCTCTGAATTGGAGAGATATGGGTTTGATGGGTGCACTGTTAGATGGATAAGGAACTGGCTGGATGGCTGCATCCAAAGAGTTACAGTCAACAGCTCAATGTCCAAGTAGAAACGAGTAACGAGTACTGGGACCAATACTGTTTAATATCATCTTCATCAATGACATAGCTAGCGGGACTGAGTGCACCCTCAGCAAGGTTGCGGATGACACCAAGATGAGTGGTGCAGCTGATACTCTAGAGGGAAGGGATGCCATCCAGAGGGGCCTTGACAGGCTTGAGGGGTGGGCCCGTGTGATCCTCATGAAGTTCCACAAGGCCAAGTGCAAGGTCCTGCACCTGGGTCGGGGCAGTCCCCAATATCAGTACAGACTGGGTGATGAAGGGAATGAGAGCAACCCTGCAGAGAAGGACTTGGGGATACTGGTGGATGAAAAATTGGACATGAGCCTCCAATGTGTGCTTGCAGCCCAGAAAGCCAATTATATCCTGGGCTGCATCAAAAGAAGCGTGGCCAGCAGGTCGAGGGAGGTGATTTTCCCCCTCTACTCCGCTATTGTTAGACCTTGGAGTACTGCATCAAGTTCTGTGGCCCTCAGCATGAGAAAGACATGGACCTGTTGGAGCGGGTCCAGAGGAGAGCCAAAAAAAATGATAAGAGGGCTGGAATACCTCTCCTCTGAATAAAGGCTGAGAGAGTTGGGATTGTTCAGCCCGGAGAAGAGAAGGCTCCAGGGAGACCTTATTGCAGCCTTTCAATACTTAAAGGGGGCTTGTAAGAATGACGAAGAGAGACTTTTTTACCAGGGCCTGTAGTGACAGGACAAGGGGCAATGGTTTTAAACTGAAAGAGGGTAGGTTCAGACTAGATATAAGGAAGAAATTTTTTACAATGAGGGTGGTGAAACACTGGAACGGGTTGCCCAGAGAGGTGGTAGATGCCCCATCATTGGAAGTGTTCAAGGTCAGGTTGGACAGGGCTTTGAGCAACCTGATCTAGTGAAAGATGTCCCTGCCCATGGCAGAGGGGTTGGAACTAGATGATCTTTAAAAGGTTCCTTCCAACCCAAACCATTCTGTGATTCTATGGTGATCTGGCTGCAACATGATCATGTAGCCCAGAGCCATTTTCAGGAAAGCTCTCTTCTTTCCATATGAAGCACTTTCTTGCAGTTGTGATATTGTGGTGGATTAACGTGTGCTGGCTGCCAGGTGCCCACCAATCTGCTCTCTCACTCCCTCTCCTCAGCAGGACGGGGTCAGGAAATAAGATGAAAAAGCTCATTGGTCAAGATAAGGACAGGGAGCTTACTCACCAATTACCGCCATGTGTAAAACAGACTCATCTTGGGGAAAATTAATTTAATTTTTTGTCAATTAAAAAATAGAGTAGGATAATGAGAAATAAAACCAAAACTAAAAACATCTTCCCCTCATCCCCCTCCTTTTTCCCAGGCTCAATCTCACTCCTGACTCTTCTACCTCCTTCCCCCAAAGTGGCACAGGGGAACGGGGAACGGGGATTGCGCTCAGTTCATAACAGTTCCTCTCTGCCGCTCCTTCCTCTTCACGCTTTCCTCCTGCTCCAGTGTGAGGTCCCTCCCACAGGCTGCAGTCCTTCAAGAACTGCCAGGAGCATGCTCCAGTGTGGGCTCTCTATGGGCTGCAGCTTCCTTCAGGGCATATCCACCTGCTCTAGTGTGGGGTCCTCCATGGCCTGCAATGTGGATATCTGCTCTGGCATGGTCCTTTCCATGGGCTGCAGAGGAATCTCTGCTCCCACGCCTGGAGCACTTCCTTCCCTTCCTTCTTCACTGACCTTGGTGCCTGCAAGGTTGTTTCTCTCACATTTTCTCACTCCCCTTCCTCACAGCTGCTGTGCAGCATTTTTTACCTTTTCTTAAATATGTTTTCACAGAGGCATCACCAGCGTCGCTGATTGGCTCAGCTTTGGCCAGCGGTGGGTCTGTTTTGGAGCTGGCTGAAACTGGCTCTTTGCGACATGGGGGCAGCCCTTGATTTCTTCTCACAAAAAGTCCACTGTTGCAGCTCCCCCCGCTACCAAAACCTTGCCACGTAAACCCAATACATGCCTTAAAAGCTTCTGTATTAGGTTACTCTGGTTTGAGCCTTGGTGCCATGTTCTACTAGGTTGTATTGGGTTTGCATGGCAAGGTTTTGGTAGCAGGGGTGGGCTGCAGGGGTGGCTTCTGTGAGAAGATGCCAGAAGCTGCCCCCATGTCAGTCAGAGCCAGTTCCAGCCGGCTCCAAGATGGACCCACGGCTGGCCAAGGCTGAGCCAATCAGCGAGGGTGGTAGCGCCTCTGTGATAACATATTTAAGAAGGGGAAAAACTGCTGCACAACAGCAGCTGGGAGA
The DNA here is from genome assembly GCF_965183815.1 of Platalea leucorodia. Lineage (NCBI taxonomy): Eukaryota > Metazoa > Chordata > Aves > Pelecaniformes > Threskiornithidae > Platalea > Platalea leucorodia. The sequence continues at coordinate 35,663,520 of NC_138859.1, forward strand.
GAGGAGTGAGAATATGTGAGAGAAACAACTCTGCAGACACCAAGGTCAGTGAAGAAGGAGGGGGAGGAGGTGCTCCAGGCACCAGAGCAGAGATTCCCCTGCAGCCTGTGGTGAAGACCATGGTGAAGCAGGCTGTCCCCCTGCAGCCCATGGAGGACCCCACGCTGGAGCAGGTGGATGTGCCTGAAGGAGGCTGTGACCCCATGGACAGCCCATGCTGGAGCAGGCTCCTGGCAGGACCTGTGGCCCCATGGAGAGGAGCTGACGCTGGAGCAGGTTTTCTGGCAGTACTTGTGACCCCGTGAAGGGACCCATGCTGGAGCAGTTAATGAAGAACTGCAGCCCATGGGAAGGACCCATGTTGGAGAAGTTCGTGGAGGACTGTCTCCCGTGGGAGGGACCCCACGCTGAAGCAGGAGAAGAGTGTGAGGAGGAAAGAGCAGCAGAGACAACGTGTGATGAACTGACCACAACCCCCATTCCCCATTCCCCTGCGCCGCTCAGGGGGAGGAGGTAGAGAAATCGGGAGTAAAGAAGTTAAGCCTGGGAAGAAGGGAGGGGTTGGAGGAAGGCGTTTTAAGATTTGTTCTTATTTCTCATTATCCTACTCTGATTTGATTGGTAATAAATTAAAATAAGTTTCCCAAGTTGACTCTGTTTTGCCTGTGACGGTAATTGCTGAGTGATCTCTCCCTTTCCTTATCTCAACTCACGAGCCTTTCGTTATATTTTCTCTCTCCTGTCCAGTTGTGGAGGGGGAGTGATAGAGTGGCTTGGTGGGCACCTGGCAGCCAGCCAAGGTCAACTCACCGCACACTTCTATGTGTGTGTTAGATTGAGTGTACAGGGCTTTTTAAAGATGGCATGTGACTAGTAGATTATTCTGTAACAATTTCATGTTAGTGATTGTGCAAGTTCAGGGATCTTGCACAGGCCATGGGTGGAACTGTTAGTTTTCAGGGGCTTCTTAAACAAGACTTTTGCCTTAGCTGGTTAAGTGAGGAGTTTAGATCTGCTGCATGCTTTCCTTTACGACAGAAACTGCATTATTGATGATGTTCATTATATCCTGAAGGATGTGCAGTCCATAGAGAGGAGCCTGTAAGACTCCTTGAACGTGCAGTACACACTGTTATGAAATGCAGGATGCCTTTTTAGGTTTTGTGAATGTGATGTTGATCACCTGGCTGAAATTAAATGCTTAGGAAGAGCATACAGGTAGAAACTGATACATTATTCACACTTTAAGTAAAGGCGGCTTGTTGCTTAGCACGTCAACTGTAGAAATGTTGCAAGGAGTACAAACTCGTGTCTGTTTTGTCTTATCCTGTAGTGAAATGGCATCATAGTTGTCTTTAAAGCAGAGCTCACTATCTCTGTGCACCCAAAAGTGTCAAGTAACAACATAGCTTAAGCACTTGTCGATGCTCATCTTGCAGTCTGGTTATGGGAAGGCAGGACAGTGCTGAAGAGGGGACATGGAGCATGAAGATGTATCAACTTCGCTGTAGGATGGGGTTTGTATAGAGCAGGGACTGGCCTGTGGTCTCCTGCAGCCCAGTGTCATGGGGGTAAATTGGGATGAGATAGCTGCAAGAACAGAACTATGCAACTCAGTTACATATACTTTAAAATTTATTTACTAGGATGGGTATAGCAGGTGGATAGTAGTGATTTCTATTCTAATGCACACTCTATACAGACACATTCATGCCAATCAAGGCCCCTGTCCGTCTGGTCCAATTGTGTCTGGTACCATGGACCCAGGGGAATAGGACACTTGGACCACTCAGTGTGTCCAAGTCCTGAGTGGCAGCCTGGCCCCTACACATAGCGGTTCCACCTTGAGCTCAGCCTTTTATATGGTGTTGGACAAATGTGTAGGTCATTGTGTCCATCCATCCCCCTGGAGGTATTCTTTTCACTATTTATTGCTTTCTAATTTAGATTGTCAGCATAAGCCATTAATGGCCTTAACAATTATGTAGTCTTAGACCAATGTCTTTGACTTTCTCCATATCTAAGGTGGTTATTACTAGGGTTTCTATCACGTTCTGGGCTCCTGCTGCAAATGTGTTGCAAGGGTATGAAGTTGACAACAGTTACATAACCAAGTTCATCTGTGCTTCTTTGTTTTCCAGTACATATTGGATTAATTTAGTTAGAGCTGGGTAGATGTAGTCTAGGCTTCACTTAACCGAGCAGTGCTTTTGAGTAGGCTTCACCCCCTGACACCCAGCTATGACTCTAGCAATCCTTCCTTGCATTGAGAGAAGCCATAGGTTTCTAACAGCAGCTGCTTGCACATTCAGTTCATTGAGACACAAGTTTGGACATGGTGTGTAGCAGTCTGAGGACACCTGGGGATTCCCTGGTAGCTGTGAAGTCACTGTGAGGGCTGGGACCCTGTGTGAAAGGTGGCTGGATCTAGTTGGGGAGATGCAAGTTCAGCATTCTGCTCTGAAGGTCTGTGCTGCCTCCACATATATGAATGCTTCTCCTGACTGACAGTTACTTTTCCTCAGTGCATTGCCACTCCCCTGATCATGCAGGTAAACCAAGGGTTGGCATAGCATCACCAGAGAGTGGCAATCCTAGTGGGAACATTTACCCTGCTCCTGGGAGCACGGAGGGCTCAGGAGCACATCTGAAATGCTTGTACACCAACACACACAGTATGAGAAACAAACAGGATGAACTTAGAAGCATTGGTCAGCTCCCAGAGCTATGATATCATTGGTATTAGCGAGACTTTGTGGAATGAGTGAGTCCCACGATTGGAGTGCTGGGATGGAGGGCTACAGGCTGTTCAGGAGGGATAGGCAGGGCAGGTGGGGTGGAGGTGTTGCACTATACATAAGGGAGAGGTTTGACTGTACAGCCCTTACAGTTAGGGATGATATGGTTGAGAGCCTCTGGGTGAGGATTAGGGGGATGGAAAACAAAGGAGATGTAGTGGGTGTCTGCTACCAGTTGCCCAGCCAGGATGATAGCACTGATGAGTTATTTTATAGGCAATTAGGAGAAATCTCTGGATTGGTAGCCCTTGTCTTTATTTCAACTTCATACACATCAGCTGGGAATATCGTACTGCTGTGACGAGCAGGTCTTGGAAATTCTTGAAGTTTGGAGGAGATAACTTCTTGTCACAAGTATTTGGTGAGCCAACTAGGAAAGATGCCCTCCTAGACTTCTTGTTTATGACTAGAGAAGGACTCATGGGGGATGTGATGGTAGATGGCTGTCTTGGCCACAGTGATCGTGAAATGGTTGAGTTTAAAATTTTCAGTGTAATGAGAAAAAAAGGACAGCAAAGTTGCTACCCTGGACTTCAGGAGAGCAAATTTTAAGCTATTCAGAGAGCTATTTAGCAGAGTACCCTGGGAATCTGTTTTTGAGGGCTTAGGAGTCCACGAGTGCTGGTCAGTCTTTAAGAAGCACCTTTTAGAAGCACAGGAGCAGGCAATTCCACTGTGTTGAAAGTCAAGCAAGCAGGGCAGAAGACCGGCTTGGCTGAAGAGGGAACTCCTCGTGGAGCTCAAGGGGAAAAAGAAATTGTATGATCTCTGGAAGCAAGGTCAGGCTTCACAGGAAGATTACAGAGCTGTGGTTCATATATGCAGGGAGAAGACACAAAAGGCCAAAGCTCAATTAGAGTTGAAACTGGCCAGTGCTGTGTCAGACAACAAGAAGGGCTTTTTTTAAGTATGTTAATAGCAAGAGGAGGTCTAAAGAAAACATTGGACTGATACTTGTTGAAGATGGTCATCTGACTAATAGGGATGAAGAAAAATTGGAGGCATTCAATGCTTTCTTTGCCTCAGTCTTTACTAATACTGATAGACCTTGGGCTGCCCGGTCCCCTGAGTTGGAGGACCACAAGTGTGGGAACAATGACTTTCCATCTGTGGACACTGAAATTGTAAGGGTCCAGCTGTACCAGATGAATGTTCACAAGTCCATGGGGCCTGATGGGATTCATCCCAGAGTACTGAAGGAGCTAGCGGATGTCATGGCAGGACCCTTCTCAATCATCTACCAAAGGTCTTGGGAGTCTGGGGAGGTCCCTGCTGACTGGAAGCTAGCCAATGTTATTCCATTCTACAAGAAGGGCAAGAGGGAAGACCCAGGGAACTATAGACCTGTTAGTCTAACCTCAGTTCCTGGGAAAATTATGGAGAAGATCATACTGGGTACTAATGAAATGCATTTAAAGAATAATGCAATCCTCAGGCACAGTCAACATGGGTTCACAAAGGGAAAGTCCTGTTTAATTAATCTGATCTCCTTCTACGATAAGGTCACCCGCCTGGTGGATGAAGGGAAGGCGGTGGATGTAGTCTTTCTGGATTTTAGTAAGGCTTTTGATACTGTCCCTCACAGCATCCTTCTGGACAAGTTGTCCAACTGTGGGACGAGTGGGTTCACAGTGCGCTGGCTGAATGGCAGAGCTCAAAGGGTTGTAGTGAATGGGGTTACATCTGACTGGCAACCAGTCACCAGCAATGTTCCTCCAGGCACAGTTCTAAGGCCATTTCTGTTCAATATATTTGTCAATGATCTGGATGCAGGAGTTGAATGCGCCATTAGCAAGTTTGCTGATGATACCAAACTGGGAGGTGCTGTTGACTCTCTTGAGGGACAAGAGGCCTTGCAGAGGGATCTAGATAGATTGGAGCATTGGGCTACGATTTATGGCATGAAATTTAACAAGTCCAAATGCTGGATTCTGCACCTGGGACGAAGTAACGCTGGGCACGAGTATAGACTGGGAGAGGAGTGGCTGGAGAGCAGCCCTGCAGAAAGGGATCTGGGGGTGCTGGTTGACGGTAGGCTCAATAGGAGTCAGCAGTGTGCCCTGGCAGCCAAGAGGGCAAGTCGCATCCTGGGGTGCATCAAACACAGCATAACCAGCCAGTCAAGAGAGGTGATGATCCCACTGTATTCAGCATTGGTGTGGCCTCACCTTGAGTCTTGCATGCAGTTTTGGGCCCCACCATTTAAGAACGATGTGAAGGCCCTTGAATGCATCCAGAGGAGGGCAACAAAGCTGGTGAAAGGGCTGGAAGGCACGTCCTATGAGGAGCGGCTGAGGACTCTGGGTTTGTCTAGTTTGGAGAAAAGGAGACCTGAGGGATGACCTCATTGCTCTCTACAGCTTCCTGAGGAGGGGAAGTGGAGAGGGAAGTGCTGATCTCTTCTCCCTGGTATCCAGTGACAGGACATGTGGGAGTGGCTCAAAGCTGTGCCAGGGGAGGTTTAGACTGGACATTAGAAAGCATTTCTTTACCGAGAGGGTGGTCAAACACTGGAACAGGCTTCCTAGAGAGGTGGTCAATGCCCCATGCCTGTCAATGTTTAAGAGGCATTTGGACAATGCCCTTAACGACATGCTTTAACTTGGGCAGCCCTGAATTGGTCAGGGAGTTGGACTAGATGATCATTTTAGGTCCCTTCCAACTGAAGTAGTCTGTTCTATTCCATTCTATGTCCAGAATGGACATTTTAAGTACATTAGCTGATTTCCTGGGTTGGCTGATGAGTTGAGACTTCCAAGAGGAGGATGTTAGCTGGTGGACAGAATCTGTTCCCTCACCTCTCCATTCCCACGTTGTCGTGGTTTAACCCCAGCCAGCAACTAAGCACCACGCAGCCGCTCGCTCACTCCCCCCCAGTGGGATGGGGGAGAGAATCAGAAGGGTAAAAGGGAGGAAACTCGTGGGTTGAGATAAGAACAGTTTAATAATTGAAGTAAAATAAATTAGAACAGTTAAATAGGCAAAGCAAAAACCGTGCACGCAAACAAAACAGAACAAGGAATTCATTCACTACTTCCCATCGGCAGGCAGGTGTTCAGCCATCTCCAGGAAAACAGGGCTCCATCACGCGTAACGGTTACTTAGGAAGACAAGCGCCATCATACCCAATGTCCCCCCTTCCTTCTTCTTCCCCCAGCTTATATACTGAGCATGACGTCATATGGTATGGAATAGCCCTTGGGCCAGTCTGGGTCAGCCCTCCCCCCGGCTGTGCCCCCTCCCAGCTTCTTGTGCACCCGGCAGAGCAGGGGAAGCTGAAAAGTCCTTGACCAGTGTGAGCGCCATTTAGCACCTATTCAGCAACAGCTTAGCACTACTTAGCAAGAACCAAAGCATCAGTGTATCATCGACATTGTTCTCATTCTAAACCCAAAACACAGCCCCATACCGGCTACTAAGATGAAAATTAACTCTATCCCAGCTGAAACCAGGACAGTATCCACCCCTTATTCCATACCATTTACATCATGCTCAGGTCCCACATTATCCAATACATTCTCTTTGACCACCACCCCTGTTGTCCCAAAAATGTCCATTGAGCTCATTTAGTCCATGACTTTGGGCTCCATCTGTGATAGTGGTCACTCAGGACAGGAGAGGTGGTGTGTTGCGTGGAGTTCTTGGGCACCAAAGCCAGCTCAGGTCGGGTCACTCCTGCACTTGCACTGCTTCTTGTAAGGCTTCTCCTCCATTGGTTCAGGTGGTTCCTGCTATGGTAGTTCCTATAACATGCAACTCAGATCATGGGTCACAACAATTTAAAGGTATTTCCATCACAATCTCCACCCCTGGCCCCTTTGGGCTAGGTTTAACATTGCAATGAACTCCTCCCCTTACTCCTAGCCTGGCTAGCAACAAGGGGTTCCTGCTATTGTAATTCCCATAACATGCAACTCAAATCCCGGGTCACAACAATTTAAAGGTATTTCCATTACAATCTCCACCCCTGGCCCCTTTGGGCCAGGTTATAGGGTTTAACACTGCAATGGAGTCCTCCCCTTGCCCCTGCTCCGGCGTGGGGTCCCTCTGACAGCACAGTCCATGAACTTCTCTAATGTGAGTCCTTCCCACGGGCTGCAGTTCTTCACTAACTGCTCCAGCGTGGGTCCCCCACAGGGTCACAAGTCCTGCCAGCAAACCTGCTCCAGCGTGGGCTCTTCTCTCCACGGGTCCACAGGTCCTTCCAGGAGCCTGCTCCAGCACAGGCTTCCCATGGGGTCACAGTCTCCTTCGGGCATCCACCTGCTCCAGCATGGGGTCCTCCATGGGCTGCAGGTGGATCTCTGCTCCACTCTTAACTTCCATGGGCTGCTCTGACATGGGATTATCCATGTCCACAGACGCTTTGGGGTGTCGTGCTCCCGCAGGAACTCGTCCACAGGTCACAGTCCCTTCGACTCGAGTTCACACTGGAGTTCCAGCCTGTCCAGTACAGCAGCACAGAAAACCAGCAGCAATGCCCTGGCCATCTGCTAACCCAGGCACGTGGCCATTGCTGTTATCAAAATGTTCCCAGGCACAGCACAGTAAGATGATAAGCAGTACAGCAAGCAGTAAAAGCAAAAAGCAGCCACTAACAAGCACTACACTCTAATATACAGTAAGGCAAGCAAGCCCCGTGGCAAGCACAGAAGCCTGCCGATTAACAGCTAAACAGCAATAACAGCTATAAATTCGATCTAGCGCATTCCAATTAAATCTGTTGTTATCTCGAACCCTTCGAGCCCCACGTTGGGCGCCAAAAAGGACTGTCGTGGTTTAACCCCAACCAGCAACTAAGCACCACGCAGCCGCTCGCTCACTCCCCACCAGTGGGATGGGGGAGAGAATCAGAAGGGTAAAAGGGAGGAAACTCGTGGGTTGAGATAAGAACAGTTTAATAATTGAAGTAAAATAAATTAGAACAGTTAAATAGGCAAAGCAAAAACCGTGCACGCAAACAAAACAGAACAAGGAATTCATTCACTACTTCCCATCGGCAGGCAGGTGTTCAGCCATCCCCAGGAAAGCAGGGCTCCATCACGTGTAACGGTTACTTGGGAAGACAAACACCATCATACCCAATGTCCCCCCTTCCTTCTTCTTCCCCCAGCTTATATACTGAGCATGATGTCATATGGTATGGAATAGCCCTTGGGCCAGTCTGGGTCAGCCCTCCCCCCGGCTGTGCCCCCTCCCAGCTTCTTGTGCACCCGGCAGAGCAGGGGAAGCTGAAAAGTCCTTGACCAGTGTGAGCGCCATTTAGCACCTATTCAGCAACAGCTTAGCACTACTTAGCAAGAACCAAAGCATCAGTGTATCATCGACATTGTTCTCATCCTAAACCCAAAACACAGCCCCATACCGGCTACCAAGACGAAAATTAACTCTATCCCAGCTGAAACCAGGACACACGTTCAGTAGCGACTACAGGGAAGGGTGAATTTGGAAGCCAACAAAACCAGTTTAACAAATCAGCTTTGAAGTGTACTTAACCCAAAATACAGGAAGAACATTGCATGCAGGTCACCAGCTAGTGCTTTCTACACTAGCTGTGGCCCTCAGACAACATAAAGCAAATGGCTGATGGACAGCTTGCTAGGCAGCGGCTGAGAAGGTTCTTGCTTGGAATATGCAGCCACAAGGGTATCTGCTTGGAAGAGTAGAGCCAAAACTGAGCACTGACAGGTGAGGATAAATATGGAATTGCCTTAATTGCCATTTGGGGAGACCTGTTCTTAAACACCCACAGGGATGGGTGTATATACACTCTCAGGAAATGTCTGGTTTACTGCAGGTACCCTAATTACACATCTAGTCAGGTGCTCAGCTAACACAGCTAAAAACCTTTCATGCTTGGCACCTGTCCCTCATACAAAGACAAAAGCTAGCCTGTTTCCAGCTTAGCTTTTCTTGGCACTGTTGATACTTCTGGATGTGCAGAGGGTGACTGAGACTGTTCCCTGAAGTAGCAGAATCCATGTTAGCTAACTGTCCTCTTGCTGTCTGCTGCTTGGATAACTGGAGCATGGTCTGCATAGTTCTCCATGTATATAACCAAGAAAATGCAGCTGGAAGGTTACCTGGTTGGTTGTTGTCATAGTGGCTTACATGCAACAATGTAAGGATGCCTGCATGCTCTGGAGATGCTGCTACAGATGGTGACCAGCTAGCAGCTTGGATCCAGTGTATGAAGCTGTCTTTAGTAGGGCACTGTCGTGGTTTAATGCCAGTAGGCAGCTAAGCACCACACAGCTGCTTGCTCACTCTCCCCAGTGGGATGGGGGAGAGAATCAGAAGGGCAAGAGTGAGAAAACTCATAGATTTGTTGTCCGAAAAGTGGATTCTTTGCCCGGTGTGCAATAGGCCAATGATCACACACTCTTGAATTTTAGGGTTATTTCTGGCACAGATCTCACATCGCTGTGTAACATTTTTAGCAATCGGCACCATGTTGATTCCTACAGCATCTCTCTTCACTGTTTCAATTAGGGCTTCAGTTCCCATATGCATACTCTTATGCATTCGCTCCATTAGTTCATTATCTGTGGAGTTACAACACATTGTCCAATTGGAGTTACCCACCATCCTTCGGCAGTCTTTATGCACTTCAATAATTCAGCCAACTTGTTTTCTTTTTCTGTATATTTTGGAGTGTCAATTTTCAGGATTCTTTCTGGAACTAAGTTTGCCACTGTTGCTGATAGGGCAATTCTTTTCACAGCCGTATCTGCTCTTTGATTTCCTTTAATTACATCAGTTTGTCCGGATTGATGTGCTTTGCAGTGTATTACTGCTATTTCTTTAGGTTTGTTAACTGCCTCAAGTAATTTCATAATCTCTTTGCTGTATTTTATAGGGTTTCCTTGAGATGATAACAGTCCTCTTTCTTTCCAAATTGCACCATGAGCATGTATTATTCCAAAAGCATATTTCGAATCAGTATAGATATTAGCCCGCTTTCCTTCGGATAATTCCAGGGCTTGAGTTAAAGCAATTAATTCAGCCTTCTGAGCAGATGTATTCGCTGGCAGTGGTCTTGCTTCTATTTCTTCTTCTAGGGTAACAATAGCATACCCAGCCTTCTGTTCCCCTTTCACAACGAAGCTACTTCCATCAGTAAACAACTCCCAATCGGGATTCTGTAATGGAGTATCCTTCAAGTCTGAATGACTAGAGTGCACTCATTCGATGGTTTGTAAACAATCATGTGCCAATTCCTCCTTCTCATGTAGAGGCAATAGTGATGCTGGGTTCAAGGCACTGGACACTTTCATTGCTATATCCTCCTGTTCGAGCAATATTGCTTGGTATTGTACCATCCTGCTTGGGGATAACCAATGATGTCCTTTCTGTTCCAGCACCGCAGTAACAGCACGTGGCACATGAACACAGCAGCTGCTACTGCTCTCAGACATCCTGGCCATCCCGAGCTTACTTGATCTAATTGTTTTGAAAAGTAAGCTACTGGTCTTTTCCAATCTCCCAAAGTTTGTACAAGTACTCCCAGTGCCTGATGTAAAGTTCAAAAGGTTTTGTTAGTGATTTTTATTTCATCAAATCCTTTCCGGCATTCTAGAGTCCATTCCAATATCTCTCCTGGTCCCTTAACAGCTTCATACAAAGGTTTAGTCATTAATCCAAAATTAGGTATCCACAGGTGACACCATCCAGCCATTCCTAGAAATCTCCTGAGTTCTCTTTTTGATGGGGGGGAGGGGGGCGTGATTTGGCAGATCGCCTCTTTTCTCTCAACTCTCAGTTTCCTTTCTCCTTGGGATATTTCAAATCCAAGATAAATTACGTTTTTCTGCATAGTTTGTGCTTTCTTTTGTGACACTCTCTATCCTGCCAACCCCAGAAAGTTCAATAGATTAATAGTTGCCTCTTTACATTCTTCAGCTGTGTCTGCCCCCAACAAGATATCATCTACATATTGTAACAAGGTAGTAGTAGGCTTCTTACCTTGCCATTGCTCTAGTTCTTTTGCCAATACATTACCAAAAATGGTGGGGCTGTTCTTAAATCCTTGGGAAGCACGGTCCAGCATAGTTGCGTTTTGCGTCCTGTTGTAGGACTTTCCTATTCAAAGGCAAACAACTTCTGACTCTGTTTGTCCAATGGAATGCAAAAGAAAGCATCTTTTAGGTCCAACACTGTAAAATAGACATTTGAATCAGCTATCGTTGCCAGCAGAGTGTAGGGATTAGGCACCACCGGGTGTACATCAATCACTATTTGATTGATAGCTCTTAGATCCTGTACTAACCGGTATTCCTGTGAATGTGGCTTTTTAACAGGCAGAATCGGGGTATTATATTCCGACGGACACTCTCGCAACAGTCCATATTTTAGAAAATTATTAATTATAGGCTCCAGTCCAACCCGAGCTTCCAATCTCATGGAATATTGTTTTCGTCTTACCAGCTTCACTCCTGGTTTCAATTCCACCTTTACCGGTTCTGCCGATTTGGCTCTTCCAGGTTTCTCAGTTGCCCAGACAAAAGGAACCACTGCATTCATGATTTCAGAGGGGGCTTCAATTTGTTCTTCCTTATTTTCAGCATTCTTTGACAACTCCTGTAACATATATACTTGTGCCTCCCAGGCATTATTTTGTGGAATATGTACTCGAACTTTATTCTGACCAAAAGTTATCTGTGCTCCCAATTTATTCAATAAATCCCTTCTCATCAGAGGTAGGGGACATTCTGGCATATATAAAAATTCATGTGTAAGTAAGTGTTTTGTTTCCAATTTCACGCTTAATCGGTTGAAAGAAAGGCCTAATCTTTTGTCTTCCCGTGGCACCAATTACTGACATAGAGAATTTACTCATAGGTCCTTTACAACTATTTAATACAGAATATGTTGCTCCTGTGTCAACTAAAAATTTAACAGTCTCATTCCCCAGCTTAACTGAAACCAGGGGTTCAGCTGGGGAATCTAATTTCTCAATCCCCGGTCCCCGTCAATCTGAATCTTCCATACCGATCATAAGCAGATCTGCCTCCGGAACAGGTGCAGATGGGGGAATCCAATTAATTGATCATTTCTTTGGACATTCATTTTTCCAGTGTCCCTTTTCCTGACAAACTGTGCACTGATCTTTCCCCAAAGGGATTCTACTCCCTATATTTCCTCCTGCTCTTTGTCCTCTGCCATGCCCTCGTCCTCTCGGAAAACCTCTTCCCCGAGAGGAGGTTTGCGCTTGGGCAAATGCGGCTGCCAAAATTGCAGCATTTTGTTTCTTTTCCTTTACTTTCTCTCTCTGTTTTTTCCTTCTTTTCCAATTCTTCTCTGTTGTTATAAACCTTATAAGCAATCTCTATTAACTGAGATATTGACATTCCAGACGTGCCATGTACTTTTGTAACTTTCTCCTTATATCTGGAGCTGATTGCACCACAAAGCGGTAAAAGTCATTCTGTTAGCCTCGTCCTCAGGATCCAAATCAGTCCACTTTTGCGCAGTTTCACACATCCTCTCATAGAAAGTAGAGGGGTCCTCATTTTTACTCTGTACCACCTGATATAACTTTGTAAGATTTTTTAGGTACCCCATGCTTTACCCCATACAAAATTAACTGCTGATATTATTTAATCATCAGTCACCCTGCTCCTGTATTTGGATTCCAATCAGGTTCTTGTGCAGGCATAAAACGATCTGGACCATCCCTGGTATTTAACCTCATATCTTCCTCCTGAGCTTTTTCTAACACCATTCTCTTCTCCTTAGGGAGAAATAAAGTATTAAGCAACACCTGCATATCTTTCCAATCTGGGTTATGATATTCAACTATCATCTGGAAAGCCCGATATACTTTCTCTGGATTTTCCCAGTACAACCCAGCAGATTCTTTCCAATTCATCAAATCTGAGGTAGAAAACGGCACTTTTACATGTACCAGCATTCCGTCCGGTCCCACTGCCTCACGCTTTGGGGCTTGTAGCACCGGATTTTGCTGGGCACAAGTCCTGCCCGCGATAGGGCTAAATTCATCACCCCTCTCCTGGGAACCATTATCCTGTTCATTACCAGAAGAAACCAACAATTGTACATCATCTTCCTCATCATCTATTTTCATGCATCTTTTCCCCATACTACAAGCAGAACAACGATGAGGTAGCTTCTTTTTCTCTTCCATCATCATTAAAACATTTGAATCAGATACCAATAATATACACTTCTTTCTTCTTTCATGATCATTTCTTAAAGAAAAGAACAAATCCACATATGGGATTTCATCCCATTTATCCTGCCTTCTGCAGAATAACATGAGTTGCAAAATAGTATTACAGTTCAAGGTTCCCATTTCTGGCCATTTTTCCCCATCATCCAATTTATACATCGGCCACCATTGACTGCAGTACTCTCTTAATTTTCTCTTTGTTAGGGGATCCCCACCAAACTTATCTCAGTGTTTCAGGATGGAGAGCAGAGGGGAGGTTGAGCAGACTGTCCTGCCCCTTGTCCCGCTCCCATATTTTTACCCAAAAAGAACGTTCTTATTCTGTCAAGTGTGCACGAATACCTTTTACCTTTTATACAACCTTTTATACAACCCCCTTACAATGTCTCTAATTTACACATTGCACCTTTGAGTCACTTACCCGCTCCGGATGGGGAAAGCACTCACGGAGTCCCTGAACAAACAGGTCAGTGCACGCTGGAATCTGAACAGCAGCTTCTCCCCTCCGGTGGCCGGCAAGTCGATCCGGGCAAGGCTTCACAGCTGTCCCATCTGGGTCGCCAAAACTGTTGTCCGAAAAGCGGATTCTTTGCCCGGTGTGCAATAGGCCAATGATCACACACTCAGGAGAGACATTGATTATTTATTTCAGGTTTGCGCAAGCCTGGGTGCTCGGTGGTTTCCCACAAATCAAGCACACGAGATTTCTACCAACAGCCCTTTTTATACAGCACAAACATAACATACGTAATCCATTACATAGCCTTTTTGCTACCTGATTGGTACATGTTAATATACATTCCTAATCTGGTAACAAGATAGGTACATCTTTACAGAGCATGCTCAGAGAGTAGGGGTCCCCTTAATCAGAGGAGGGTCCCACAGTAGGGGGTGTGATTTTTACTATTATAATGAGGATAGTTCATAGAAAGGACAGGTATGTTGTCCACTGTTTCCATAGTGTCCTTGGTTGGTTTACACCAAAGAATCCAAAATCAATTATTACAGATGTTTCAAAAGACATCCTGTTTTAATATACGAACAACATCTATCAGGCTACACTCCTACAATCTACCTGTCTATCTATTAAGTACATCCTGTTTCCTAATAATGAATTTCTGGTTAACCCTCAACAATTGCTGATCATGACATCATATGGTATGGAATATCCCTTTGGTCAGTTGGGGTCAGCTGTCCCAGCTGTGTCCCCTCCCAAGTTCTTGTGCACCCCAGCCTACTCGCTGGTGGGGCAGTGTGAGAATCAGAAAAGGCCTTGATGCTGTGTAAGCACTGCTCAGCAATAGCTAAAACATCCCTCTATTATCAACACTGTTTTCAGCACAAATCCAAAACATAGCCCCATACTAGCTACTCTGAAGAAATTTAACTCTGTACCAGCCAAAACCAGCACAAAGCAACAGGCTTCCAGAGAAATCTTTGTGAAATATTGGAAATTTAGCAGGAAGTTATATCCCATCTGGAGAATTAGACTCCCTTCTTTCAAATTCCTAAGCCTAATTTAACTATAAATATGTGGAAGAGTTATCATTCTCTGTTAAATTGTATAAAACCTTTCTCATTGTGGTGGGTTGACCCTGGCTGGACACCAGGTGCCCACCAAAGCCGCTCTATCACTCCCCCTTCTCAGCTGGACAGGGGAGAGAAAATATAATGAAAGGCTCATGGGTCAAGATAAGGGCAGGGAGAGATCATTCATCAATTACTGTCACGGGAAAAACAGACTCAACTTGGGGAAATTAGTTTAATTTATTACCAATCAAAATCAGAGCAGGATAATGATAAAATAAAAACTAAATCTTAAAACACCTTTCCCCCACCCCTCCCTTCTTCCCAGGCTTAACTTCACTCCTGATATCTCTGCCTCCTCTCCCCAAGTGGTACAGGGGGACAGGGAATGGGGGTTGCAGTCAGTTCATTACACGTTGTCTCTGCCACTCCTTCCTCCTCAGGGGGAGGACTCCTCACACTCTTCCCCTGCTCCAGCGTGGGGTCCCTCCCACAGGATACAGTCCTCCATGAACTTCTCCATCATGAGTCCTTCCCACGGGCTACAGTTCTTCACAAACTGTTCCAGCATGTGTCCCTTCCATGGCGTGCAGTCCTTCAGGAACAGACTGCTCCAGTGTGGGCCCCCCATGGGGTCACAAGTTCTGCCAGAAAACCTGCTCCAGCGTGTGCTCCTCTCTCGAGGGATCCACAGGTCCTGCCAGGAGCCTGCTCCAGCGCAGGCTTCCCTCGGGGTCACAGCCTCCTTCGGGCATCCACCTGCTCCAGCGTGGGGTCCTCCATGGGCTGCAGAGGGATAACCTGCCTCACCATGGTCTTCACCATGGGCTGCAGGGGAATCTCTGCTCCGGCGCCTGGAGCACCTCCTTCACCTCCTTCTTCGCTGACCTTGGTGTCTTCAGGGCTGTTTCTCTCACATATTCTCACTCCTCTCTCTGGCTGCAATTGTGCAGGGCTTTTTTTTTTTTTCCTCTTCTTAAATATGTTATCACAGAGGCGCTACCAACGTCGCTGATTGGCTTGGCCTTGGCCAGTGGCAGGTCCATCTTGGAGCCTGCTGGCATTGGCTCTAGCGGACATAGGGGAAGCTTCTAGCAGCTTCTCATAAAAGCCACCCCTGTAGCCCCCCCGCTACCAAAAGCTTGCCACACAAACCCAGTACACTCATACATTGGATAAGTCCAGGATGACTTCATAGACTAGGTCAAAATTTTCCTGGCTTTACAAGCTTTCAGCCAAATTTCATGGTAAATTTTCAGGGATCTTGAAACTCTGTACACTGAGAGTAATAAAGTGTGCTGCGTGATGTGGGAAGAAAGTAGTTTTCACACAGCCCAAGCAATTAGCCTAAAGGCTCTAAAGAGGAAGACAGCATTGAAATCATATAACTTCAAGTAAAGCTTATTTGGATGGCACTTGGAGTATCACTGTTGCAGTGACAGTGACAGAATAACTAACTTGCTGAGAGCTGGGGGAGGGCTTTCTTACTATGGCAAAACTAAGAGATGGTGTATTGTTTTTTCCCCATCTGCACACCCCCTGAACTGCAAAGAGCTAAATGTACTAACATGTTATACTTGTTTAAAAAAATCTTAAAAATATGTGATGTCACCTTAGCCTGTTAAGAAAAATCTCTTGTTTTGCTTCAAGACTGAATAAGAACAGCTAGAATTCTACCTACTAAAATGGCTGGTGTTGATAAAGAATAAGGAAAATAGTAAAAAAGCAAGGTCTGCAATCAAAATCAAAATATTTATCTAAGAAACATTAACAGCATTCTTGTCCACATACAAGTTGTCCCAAAGCTTTGGCTTTTGTTTTGGCTGTCAAAGCCATGGAACTTATCAAGAGAGAATCCACATTCTGAAGTAAAGGTCTTCAGATATTTATATTCCAAGTGCCTTGAAGTAGGGAATGGTTGGTTTGTTATTTTTCTTTCCTCATTTCTTCATCAATAGCAAGTTTTAAAAGAGAGTAGGTAACTTGGCGGTGGCCTGCTTTGTTGCTTCTGCAGGCTGGGCTTATTGTACATATTCTTCAGGATCCTTACATCCCTCACTCCACTATTTTCTCTTCAAGTATCATAAAATCATAGAATGGTTTGGGTTGGAAGGGACCTTTAAAGGTCATCTACTCCAACCCCCCTGCAGTGAGCAGGGACATATTCAACTAGGGTCAGGTTGCTCAGACCCCCGTCCAACCTGACCTTGAATGTTTCCAGGGATGGGGCATCTACCACCTCTCTGGGAAACCTGTTCCAGTGTTTCACTACCCTCATCTAGTCTGAATCTACTCTCCTTTAGTTTAAAACCATTACCCCTTGTCCTATCACTACAGGCTCTGCTAAAGAGTCTGTCCCCATCTTCCTAATAAGCCCCCTTTAAGTATTGAAAGGCTGCAATAAGGTGTCCCCGCAGCCTTCTCTTCTCCAGGCTGAACAACCCCAGCTCTTTCAGCCTTTCCTCATAGCAGAGGTGTTCCATCCCTCTGATCATTTTTGTGGCCCTCCTCTGGACCCGCTCCAACAGGTCCATGTCCTTCTTGTACTGGGGACCCCAGAGCTGGATGCAGTACTCCAGGTGGGGTCTCACCAGAGCAGAGTAGAGGGGCAGAATCACCTCCCTCGACCTGCTGGCCACGCTTCTTTTGAGGCAGCCCAGGATACAGTTGGCTTTCTGGGCTGCGAGACCACATTGCTGGCTCATGTCCAGCTTTTCATCTACCAGTACCCCCAAGCCCTTCTCAGCAGGGTTGCTCTCATTCCCTTCATCCCCCCAGCCTGTATTGATACTGGTCGGGTTGCCCCGACCCAGGTGCAGGACCTTGCCCTTGGCCTTGTTGAACCTCATGAGGTTCCCATGGGCCCACTTCTTTTAGCTTTTCCAGGTCCCTCTGAATGGCATCCCTTCCCTCAGGCGTGTCAACCGCACCACTCAGCTGGGTGTCATCTGCAAACTTGCTGAGGGTGCACTCAATCCTACTGTCTATGTCATTGATGAAGATATTAAACAGTACTGGTGGCAATATGGACTCCTGAGGGACACCACTCATCACTGATCTCCATCTGGACATCAAGCCATTGACCACTACCCTCTGGATACGACCATCCAGCCAATTCCTTATCCACCAAACAGTCCGCCCATCTAATCCATATCCTTCCAATTTAGAGAGAAGGATGTTGTGGGCGACCGTGTCAAAGGCCTTACAGAAGTCCAGATAGATGACATCCATAGCTCTTCCCTCATCCACTGATGCAGTCACTCCATCATAGAAGGCCACTAGGTTGGTCAGGCAAGACTTGGCCTTGGTGAAGCCATGTCGGCTGTCTCGAATTACTTCCCTGTCCTCCATGTGCCTTAACAGCTTCTAGGAGGATCTGTTCCATGATCTTCCCAGGCACAGAGCTGAGGCTGACAGGTCGGTAGTTCCCAGGGTCCTCCTTTCTACCCTTTTTAAAAATGGGTGCAAATGTTTCCCTTTTTCCAGTCACCTGACTGGCATGACTTTTCAAATATCATGGAGAGTGGCTTGGCAACTACATCAGCCAGTTCCCTCAGGACTCTGGGATGCATCTCATCAGGTCCCATAGACTTATGTACGTTCAGGTTCCTCAGGTGGTCTCAAATCTGATCTTCTCTTACAGTGGGAGGGACTTTGCTCCCTCAGTCCCTGCCTTGAGGTCCATCCACTCAAGACATATGGGAAGAGAGGTTGCCAGTGAAGGCTGAGGCAAAGAAGTTGTTGAGTACCTCAGCCTTCTCCTCATCTGTTGTTACCAGTTTGTCAGTTGTGTTCATCGGGGGGGTATGCTTTCTTTGACCTTCCTTTTCTGGCTGACGTACCTGTAGAAGCCCTTCTTATTGTTCTTTGCATCCATTGCCAAGTTCAGCTCCAGCCGAGCCTTGGCCTTCCTGATCCCATCCTTACACAACCAGGCAGTGGCCCTGTACTCTTCCCAGGATACCAGTCCCTTCTTCCACTGCCTGTGCATTCTCTTCTTGCCCTTTAGTTTGACACACAGGTCATGGCTCATCCATGCGGGTCTCTTGCTGTCCTTTCCTGATTTCTTACACCTGGGGATCGAGAGCTCTTGTGCCCTATGGAAAACATCCTTAAAGACCTGCCAGCTCTGTTCTGCTCCCTTGTCCCTGAGGGCAGTTTCCCAGGGGGTCCTATTGACTAATTCCTTGAACAGCTGAAAGTTTGCTTTCCTAAAATTCAGGGTCCTGAATTTACTCTTCATCTGACCCATATCCCTCAGGATTGTGTACTCTACCAGTGCATGATCACTGCAGCCCAGGCTGCCTCCAATCTTGACGTCATGGATTAGCTCACTTGTGTTGGTGACCATCAGGTGCAGTGTCGCATCCCCTCAGGTAGTAATGTCGGTAAAGATTAACCTTGCTCATTTTACCCTAACAATACTATGACATCATAAAACAGGATATATGTCTCAGAACAAAGAACCCTAAAGTGAATGATAGTCTGCTTCGCTAACGGTCCGTAAAGGACTGTTTAGTGTTGCCAAAGTTAAGTGAACTTAGGGGAAAGGTAATGTCGGCAGGGGGAGATCACGACCACCGACTCAAGGACCACCCACTCAAGAAACCCACTGACCCAAAAGGTTAAGGAAGTAAAGGTCTTGAGAATCGTAGTGAGCATGCGTAGTAATTTACATGGTAGGCGAAGAATTTTAACCAATCATTTAAGAGTAATAATGAATATGTATTAGATGATTAAATATGTTAAAATCTTGTGTATAAATAACTGTTAGTTTACATCAATGGTGTGCTGGTTTGCACCATGCACCCGTATCTGCACATTTACATAATAAAGGAAAATACCTCGACTCTGTGTGTGAATTGGGCAACGCACACCGGGTAACAGACCCAAGTTTTTGGGACAAGAGTTTTCTGGCGACCCAGATGGGACCACGCTGACAGCCTTGCCCAGTTCGTCTTGCTGCACCCGACGGGGAGAAGGGAACTGAGTGGATTCCAGCGCGCACCAACCTGTTGATCAGGGACTCCATCGGCTCCTCTCCTGCAGTTGGGCGGTAAGTGACACAACAGTGCAACACTATTGAAAAGAGGTATTTTCAAATATTGGGAAAAGGGGGGACGAGTGAAATCTCTTGAGAAGCAGTAAGCTGTTGGCAAGCCCTGTGTAAGGCGTATCAGATAGGATACATAGCAGCAGCATCACCCTGCGTAAGGCATATCAAGAAGGATACGCGGCAGGGGCATAAGTGTTAAATTCTTTTCAGTAGGGAAATGGGCTCTGCTGCTTCTCAGGAGGCACCCCTTTGTTCTCCTCTAGGGTGCATCCTAAAAGATTGGAATAAATTTGGTGGGGACCCCATGACAAAAGATAAATTTAAAAGATATTGTAATCAATGGTGGCCACAATATTGTCTGCTTTTTATGAAAGAATGAGTGAAGTAGCTCGAAAATGGAAAAATTTGGATCTGGATGATGCCAGAAATATGAGATTGTTCAATATGCTGTTTATTGGTCAATCAGCATCAGATATTAGGAAGAAACTACAGAAGGTGGAGGGTGCAGACAGCATGAAAATTTCACAATTAATGTCAGTTGCATATAAAGTTTATAATAATCGGGATGAGGTGGAAGAAAAGGAGAAACAGAAGAAAACAAAACTGCAAGCCTCCTTGTTAGCTGCTTTGACAGAAGGACAAGGGAGAGGTAAAGGAAGAGGTAGAGGAAGTTCACCGAGTGGATTTAGAGGCCGAGGAGGAAGCCATGGAAATATAAGGGGAAATTGGTATAATGCCCATTTAGGGTCTAATCAATGTGCTCATTGTAAACAGGTTGGTCACTGGAAGAAAAATTGTCCTTATCTGCTGGATAGTCAGGAGAAAGGGACAGAGACAGCAGCTGAGGTACTGGCAGAAATAGAATTAGATTGAAGGGGACCGGAGGAATCTATTAAAGTTTCCCCAGCCAATCCTCTGGTTCCAGTGAAGCTGAGGAATGAAACAATAGACTTTTTTAATAGATAGTGGGGCAACACATTCCATACTTACAGACTGTAAGGGACCATTAAGTAAAATCAAAACTAGTGTAATTGGTGCCACTGGGAAAAGGACTCTAAAACCATTTTTGCAACCAATGGAGTGTACAACTGGAAACACTAAGGTAACTCATTCCTTTCTCTATGTGCCGGAGCATCCCCTGCTACTGTTGGGGCAAGATTTATTGTGTAAATTGAATGCACAAATAACTTTCTCTGAAGATTCTGTACAGTTACATATTCCCCCAGAGAATGCTTGGAAGGCACAGATATGTTTGCTGACTCAAGGCGAGAACGATGAAGATGCAAATATTCCTGAAGAAATATTTAATGCAGTAATACCATTGGTATGGGCATCAGGAAAACCCGGACGAGCAAAGAATAAGACTCCAATTAGGATTAAATTGAAACCTGGAGCACAACCGGTAAGAAAGAAACAATACCCAATAAAATTGGAAGCAAGGAGAAAACCGGAACCACTTATCAACTCCTTCTTAGAATATGGACTGTTACGAGAATGCCAATGGAATTTAATACCACCATCTTACCAGTTACATGGTAGGTAAAGAATTTTAACCAAACATTTAACAGAGTAACAATGAATATGTATTAGATTATTAAATATGTTAAAATCTTGTGCATAAATAACTGTTAGTTTACATCGATGGTGTGCTGGTTTCTACCACGCACCCATATCTGCGCATTTACGTAATAAAGGAAAATACCTCGACTTTGTGTGTGAATTGGGTGACACACACAAGGTAATGGACCCAAGTTTTTGGGACAACAGTAGGGCTGTCTATTACCTGGCCGAAGAAGTAATCCTCAATGCACTCCAGGAGTCTCCTGGATTGCCTACAGCTCGCCGTACTACTTTTCTAGCAGATGTCGGGGTGGTTGAAGTCCCCCAGCAGGATGAGAGCCTGCGAGCACGATGTCTCCTGCAGCTGGAGTAAGAAGGCTTCATCAATAGGCTCCTCTTGATTTTATTCAAAATATTCTATCATGGGCCTTACTCACAAAAAACTCATAATTTTGACATCATGAATTGCTTGGCTTAAAGATGATCTGGTAACAAACAACATGATTGCTCGGTATGCTAATTAAAGTTCATTTACAGTAATTGATGTAGAACTCCTTAGAAAAGATTCCATAAATCTGACATCATCTAAGATACGATTGGATGCTATTTCCTGCAGAGGGAAAATGAGCCTATTTCTTATTAAGACATCTAGTAAGGATTACTAGTAATCCGAACTATAGTTGTGAAAGAAAAAAAAAGAAAGGGAAAATAATTTTGCTAGTACTGGCTGTCTTGTGGATAGTATCTACCACTGTATCATCAAGTCATCAGCATAGTGCTGTTTAAAAAGGTATGAAATATTTTTATTTCAGTCAAGGTTTCACATGCTGGATGAAGCCAAGATTTTAAATGTGATACTCTGATCATCTGTTGTAATGTTTGGGGAAAAAATGTCATAACTGAAAGTCACTTGTACCAATAGATGTACACTTCTGATAGAGAGACCATGTGCTTTTTGGAGGGCATTATTCCTAAAATGGAAATGCCCATCATTACTTGCTTCAGCATTTGTCTGATGAGGGAAACTATTTTCTGAAAGTGTTTGCCTATGATATCATTAGCTAGGGACTACACAGATGATTGCAAATGATGTTAGCCATTTTAATAATGTCTCTTCCCCAAAGTGAGTGATTGTGTACATTCTCCTAATCTAGTGATATGCAGAATAAAATAGGTTTGCTTAAACCACCATGAAGGACTTGTGCATCATCTTCGATGGTGTCATAAGCAAATCTGTTTTACTCCACCTTGCAAGAGTATGAATACGATCAGTTACTGTGTATGATTTCAGGCATAGCAGCCTGTTAGGATAACAGGACTAAATGAAACAATTGTGCCCAAATGATGATTTCCAATACAACACGCATTTCTGATTAGATTTTTTTTTTTAAAGAACACCTAATCGTGGTCACCAGAACTTCCAAAACCAGTGTATTCCAAAGAAGTCGCTATGTAATACAACTAGAAAACCAGTTATTCATTATTGGCAAGATTCTTTTACCATTATCCATGGAACTTTGTGAATAGTCCCACTGAAACTGTTACGTTAAATACTATTTCACATGCAAGGGGGATGCAATTTGACCTTGAATTTCTTTCTAGTGTAGACTAAATAATATTTAACTAAGTGGCAATGAAGCACTACAATTGGAATAGATTGCATGCAGCATTTTGAAAATAAGTATTTCTCATTTGGATTTTCCTTCCAAATGTAAGGTACTTCTCTCCAGCCTCTCTCTTTGTGCTGAATCTTGGCTGATTTACCTCCTTGATATAATTCTGTCTGCAGTAACTGGACATTACCTTTAACCTGAAGTTTCACAAATATTGACTTTTCCAAGAGTAAAGCAGTTTTGCTGAGGAAATTTAGTCTTCCAGCACTGTGAAAATCAGTAGAGAAGCATTCTATTGTACCATCTCTTCATGAAGTTGAGAACAGCATTGCAGTTTTTGCTGCATATGTGAAACTTCATGGCATTCTAAACATCAGTGTGTAAACACTGAATCATAATAAAACCTCTATAAGAAGGGAACCAGCTGATGTTCAATGGATTTGACCAAAAGAATGGTAGCAAAGCTTTCATAAGAGAGACAGGAGACATATTAAGGCTTTTTATCTGTATTTGAGAATAAATCGACAAGATAAAATAACCAAAACCTGAAATCCAACCTAATCTATTTCCTCCTTATTCTTTTACTCATCCAGCTGCCAGAAGGTGGAGTTCTATCTTTCCATATTTTAGGGTTTGACCTGGAAGAGGGAGAAAAATTCATGATTTGCAGAAAATATGTTGGAGCTACATCTACGACAGCAGGAATAAAAAAAGCAGAATTCAGGTAGTTTCGGTAAAACTAGGGGAAAAAAACAGAGCTGAGGCTGCAAAACCTTTAATTACATACTTGACTCCAGATCTGAACACTGTGCTGCTGTGACTACATTCATTGCTACAAGTACCCAAGCTAAGGAGCTTTATAGTAGCTGGGATAGATCCATGCTGCACTACAGGCTTATTCACAGTGCTGGGAACACACCTTGTTTTGGTTACTGGAGCATGCAGAACGATGCACTCTCAGGAATAGTGACCTTCCTGTTGCAAAGGAAGCCCGCTGTGTCTTTGCTCATTAAAGCTGTTTTCAGAGTTTCCAGGCTGCTATACATACATGCTTTGACTGCCTGTTTCTCAGTTAAAGCTTCGGCTTCTTTAAACACCTATCTGTTATGATTACCATTACACCATGTTCAGTTCAAGAGATCTGACAATAATATAACACTAGATGCCTCAGTATCTGATCTAAATAGACCTGTTCTGGCTACCGTGACGAATGAATTTTGCATTGCTGCCCAATGATGAGGTGAGAATAGTAGGAAATAAATGCAAAACAAAGACTGTGGAAATGGCATTAACAATTCATGACTCTTTCCTGCAGTATGCAACAGGATGTAAGAAGAAAATCACTACTGGACAGAAGATCTAATTGCAGATTTTGCATTTGGCAATCAAAACATTAAAGACAATCAGCATAATCATATTTTTATGTGTGAGTTTATTTTAAAACACCACTTACAAATAATGCTGCTGTCAGTTATGTGCAAGTAACTGTAAATATACACATAGAATCATAGAATGCTTTGTGATGGAAGGGACCTTTAAGGTCATCTAGTCCATCCCACCTGCAATTGGCAGGGACATCTACAACTAGATCAGGTTGCTCAGAGCCCCATCCAGCCTGGCCTTGAATGTTTCCAAGGATGGGGCATCTACCACCTCTCTGGGCAACCTGTTCCAGTGTTTCACTACCCTCATTGTAAAAAATTTCTTCCTTATATCTAGTCTGAATCTACCCTCCTTTAGTTTAAAACCATTACCCCTTGTCCTATCGCTATTGGCCCTGCTAAAGAGTCTGTCCCCATCTTACTTATAAGCCCCCTTAGCAATGTATAGATTTTTTCTCATCTGATTTTTCATTTTCTAAGTTGTTCATGTCTTTTCCCCTTTCCAGTTCCTCCCTCTTAAGTTTATCTATTTTAACTCCATGGTTTTAATCACAGGTGAGGCTCAAGGGACATGGTGCCTAATCTCCTCAGAGTAACTGGAACCTACTCCCTGATCTGACTGTGAAGAGGAAGCTTTCTTCCACTGTCGTGGTTTAACCCCAGCCAGCAACTAAGCACCACACAGCCGCTTGCTCACTCCCCCGCGGTGGGATGGGGGAGAGAATCGGAAGGGTAAAAGGGAGAAAACTCGTGGGTTGAGATAAGAACAGTTTAATAATTGAAGTAAAATAAAATAGAACAGTTAAATAGGCAAAGCAAAAACCGTGCACGCAAACAAAGCAAAACAAGGAATTCATTCACTACTTCCCATCAGCAGGCAGGTGTTCAGCCATCTCCAGGAAAGCAGGGCTCCATCACACATAACGGTTACTTGGGAAGACAAACGGCATTGCACCGAACGTCCCCCCCTTCCTTCTTCTTCCCCCAGCTTATATACTGAGCATGATGTCATATGGTATGGAATATCCCTTTGGCCAGTCTGGGTCATCTGTCCTGGCTGTGCCCCCTCCCAGCTTCTTGTACACCTGGCAGAGCATGGGAAGCTGAAAAGTCCTTGACCAGTGTAAGCACTACTTAGCGACAACTTAGCACTACTTCACACTACTTAGCAAGAACCAAAACATCAGTGTGTTATCGACATTGTTCTCATCCTAAACCCAAAACACAGCACTATACCAGCTACTAAGAAGAAAATTAACTCAGACAGACTGGCCAAGGGGCTACTCCATACCACATGACTTCATGCTCAGTATAAGAGCGGAGGGGAGTTGGCCGGGGGAGGGGCAAAGATCGCTGCTTGGGGGACGTGCTGGGCATTGTTGACGGGTGGTGAGCAATTGCACAGTGTATCGCTTGCTTTGTATATTATTATTATTACTACTACTACTACTATTAGTACTGTTCTATTTTTATTATACTTCAATTATTAAACTGTTCTTATCTCAACCCACGAGTTTTCCCCTTTTGCCCTTCTGTTTCTCTCCCCCATCCCACCGGTGGGGGAGTGAGCGAGCGACTGCGTGGTGCTTAGTTGCCAGCTGGGGTTAAACCACAACAGTCCTTTTGGGCGTCCAACGTGGGGCACGAAGGGTTTGAGATAATAACAGATTAACCAGAGTGTATTAAGGAATTTGTATCTGTTAACAGTTGCTGGTCATAATATTGATTCATCCGTTCTCGGTACTAGTCTACCTGATCTGCACCATGCTCTTGTTTTTGCTGTGCATGTTGAAGATTGGTGTGGGTTTTTTCAGTTTGCTGTGCTTTGCCGTAGAGTGATGTTTTGCCTGGAAGATTGGTTATTAAAACACTGACCTTGAGTGCTATCTGGTATTTGGGTTCTGTAGTGAAGCCATTACTGTACTTAGTACAAGTACCTAGGACAATGGGCACCTCTAGTGTTTTGAAACTTCACCCCTGAACAAGTGCAGAATCCTGAAAAACTAGTATAGTATTTGGAAAAAGTATGTTGTCACCCTGGCAACTCCAGAGAGACACAGATCACTGCAACGTGCTGGGGCCTGGCCCATGCCTACCGAGCCCTATTCAACGCTATTCAGTACCCTCAAGGGGAAGAGAAGGTCTCTGGACCGGACGACAAAATGACGTCCCCATGGATGCGCCGGCCCCCATGGCTGCGCCGTCCCCTGCCACAGGCACAGCAGCTGCACCAGCCCCCGCGACAGCCCCTGTGGCTGCGCCAGCCCCCGTGATAGGTGCTACGGCTGAACCAGAGAACCAACCCGTGCCAGTATCACTTACCCCTATACAGAAGAAAAAATACACAAGGAAATCAGCTCGTTTAGTAAGGGATGATGATGAGCCAGGGCTATCACGAGAACAGGAGGAGGAAGAGGCAGAACCCATAAATGAGATGGTAACCACCCGATCCCTGTCCCTGAGTGAGCTGTGAGATATGCGAAAAGATTTCGGTCGTCATCCAGGCGAGCACATCATCACCTGGCTGCTCTGATGCTGGGATAATGGGGCCAGTAGCCTGGAATTAGAGGGTAGGGAAGCCAAGCAGCTGGGATCCCTTTCTAGGGAAGGGGGCATTGACAAAGCAATTGGAAAAGGGGCAAAAGCCCTCAGCCTCTAGAGGCTACTCCTGTCAGGTGTGAAGGAAAGGTATCTCTTCAAGGAAGATTTTATATGTCACCCAGGCAAGTGGACCACCATGGAGAGAGGTATCCAGTACCTGAGGGAATTAGCCATGCTGGAAGTGATTTATGGTGACCTGGACAACGAGCAGTTATCCAAAGATCCAGACGAAGTCCAGTGCACGCAACCCACGTGGCAGAAGTTTGTACGGAGCGCACCATCATTGTATGCCAACTCATTGGCAATAATGACCTGGAAAGATGAAGAGGGACCAACGGTGGATGAAATGGCTGGCCAACTCTGGCAATACGAAGAAAGCCTCTCTTCCTCCCTACAGGCCTGCGTCTCAGCTGTGGAGAAACTGTCCCAGAAGGTCCAGCAACTCGAAGAGGATATATCCTACTCCTAAACTGTACAGACCAGTATCTCAGCCATTAGGAGTAAGCGTCCCTCTGTTCAAGAGAGAAGATATAGTGGATACACACCACGGGGCACCCTGTGGTTTTATCTGCATGACCACTTAGAGGAAGTGGGATGGAAAATCTACCTCGACCATAGAGGGACAGGTACGTGAGTTGCAAGGAAAAACAACTACAAAAGGGGGTTCTCCCAGGAGAGTTGCGGCTCCAGTTTCCAGTGAGCAGTTCCCCAGACAGGGTAGAAGGGCTGATTTTGTTTCTGAACCTAATAAAGGGACTTCTGATTTGCATTTACAAGAAGTAAGTAATGAATGCTATGACCAGGACTAGAGGGGCCCTGCCTCCAGCCAGGTGGAGGAGAGGAACAATCGGGTGTACTGGACTGTGTGGATTCGATGGCCTGGCACATCAGCCCCACAGGAGTATAAGGCTCTAGTGGACACCGGTGCACAGTGTACCTTAATGTCATCAAGCTATAGAGGGGCAGAACCCATCAGTATTTCTGGAGTGACAGGGGGCTCCCAAGGGCTGACTGTATTGGAGGCTGAAGTGAGCCTAACCAGAAAGGAGCGGCAGAAGCACCCCATTGTGACTGGCCCAGAGGCCCTGTGCATCCTTGGCATAGACTACCTCAGGAGAGGGTATTTCAAGGACCCAAAAGGGTACTGGGGGGCTTTTGGTATAGCTGCCTTGGAGGCAGAGGAAATTAAACAGCTGTCTACCCTTCCCGGTCTTTCAGAGGACCCGTCTATTGTGGGGTTGCTGAGGGTCAAAGAACAACAGGTGCCAATCGCTACCACAATGGTGCACAGGCAGCAATATCGCACCAACAGAGACTCCCTGATTCCCATCCATAAGCTGATTCGTCGACTGGAGAGGCAAGGAGGGATCAGCAAGACTCGCTCACCTTTTAACAGTCCCATATGGCCAGTGCGAAAGTCTAATGGAGAGTGGAGACTAAACAGTAGACTATCGGGGCCTGAACGAAGTCACGCCACCACTGAGTGCTGCTGTGCCGGACATGCTAGAACTTCAATACTACCTGGAGTCAAAGGCAGCCAAATGGTATGCCACCATTGACATCGCTAATGCGTTTTTCTCAATCCCTTTGGCGGCAGAGTGCAGGCCACAGTTTGCTTTCACTTGGAGGGGGGTCCAGTACACCTGGAATCGACTGCCCCAGGGGTGGAAACACAGCCCCACCATTTGCCATGGACTGATCCAGAGTACATTGGAACAGGATGGGGCTCCAGAACACCTGCAATACATTGATGACATCATCGTGTGGGGCAACACAGCAGCAGAAGTTTTTGAGAAAGGGAAGAAAATGGCTTTGCCATGAAACAAAGTAAGGTCAAGGGACCTGCACAGGAGATCCAGTTCTTAGGAATAAAATGGCCAGATGGACATCGTCAGATCCCAATGGACATGATCAACAAAATAACAGCCATGTCTCCACTAACCAGCAAAAAGGAAGCACAAGCTTTCTTGGGTGTTGTGGGTTTTTGGAGAATGCATATTCCAAATTACAGTCTGATTGTAAGCCCTCTCTATCAAGTGATCCAGAAGAAGAACGATTTCAAATGGGGCCCTGAGCAATGACAAGCCTTTGAACAAATTAAACAGGAGATAGATAGTTCATGCAGTCGCCCTTGGGCCAGTCTGGGCAGGACAAGATGTGAAAAATGTGCTCTACACCACAGCCGGGGAGAACAGCCCTACCTGGAGCCTCTGGCAGAAAGCACCAGGGGAGACTTGAGGTCGACCCCTGGGGTTTTGGAGTCAGGGATACAGAGGATCCGAGGCCCGCTATACTCCAACTGAAAGAGAGATATTGGCAGCCTATGCAGGGGTTCGAGCCGCTTCAGAAATGGTTGGTACTGAAGCACAGCTCCTCCTGGCACCCCGACTGATGGTGCTGGGCTGGATGTTCAAAGGGAGGGTCCCCTGTACACATCATGCAACTGATGCTACGTGGAGTAAGTGGGTCGCACTGATCACACAACGGGCTCAAATAGGAAACCCCATTAGCCCAGGAATCTTGGAAGTGATCATGGATTGGCCAGAAGGCAAAGATTTCGGAATATCACCAGAGGAGGAGGTGACGCATGCTGAGGAGGCCCCACTGTATAATAAACTGCCAGAAAATGAGAAGCAATATGCCCTGTTCACTGATGGGTCCTGTCGTCTTGTGGGGAAACATCGGAGGTGGAAAGCTGCTGTATGGAGTCCTGTACAACAAGTTGCAGAAACTGCTGAAGGAGAAGGTGAATTGAGTCAGTTTGCAGAGGTGAAAGCCATCCAGCTGGCTTTAGATATTGCCGAATGAGAAAAGTGGCCAATGCTCTATCTCTATACTGACTCATGGATGGTG
Source organism: Platalea leucorodia (assembly GCF_965183815.1). Classification (NCBI taxonomy): domain Eukaryota; kingdom Metazoa; phylum Chordata; class Aves; order Pelecaniformes; family Threskiornithidae; genus Platalea; species Platalea leucorodia. The sequence goes on from NC_138859.1 coordinate 35,693,102, forward strand.
GCAAATGCCCTGTGGGGGTGGTTACAGCAATGGAAGCAGAGCAACTGGCAGCGCAGAGGCAAATCCATCTAGGATACTTCATTGTGGCAAGATATTGCTGCCCGGATAGAGAACCTGGTTGTAAAAGTACGCCATGTAGATGCTCACATACCCAAGAGTTGTCCACTGAAGAACATCAAAACAACCAGCAGGTAGATCAGGCTGCTAAGATTGAAGTGGCTCAAGTGGACCTGGACTGGCAACATAAGGGTGAATTATTTCTAGCTCGGTGGGCCCATGACACCTCAGGCCACCAAGGAAGAGATGCAACATAGAGATGGGCTCGTGATCGAGGGGTGGACTTGACCATGGACACTATTGCACAGGTTATCCATGAATGCGAAACATGCGCTGCAATCAAGCAAGCCAAGCGGTTCAAGCCTCTCTGGTATGGAGGATGATGGTTGAAATATCAATATGGGGAGGCCTGGCAGATGATTGATTATATCACACTCCCACAAACCCGCCAAGGCAAGTGCCCTGTGCTTACAATGGTGGAAGCAACCATGGGATGGCTGGAAACATATCCCATGCCCCATGCCACTGCCCGGAACACTATCCTGGGTCTTGAAAAGCAAGTCCTATGGCGACATGGCACCCCAGAAAGAATTGAGTCAGATACCGGAACTCATTTCTGAAACAGCCTCATAGACACCTGGGCCAAAGAGCATGGCATTGAGTGGGTATATCACCTCCCCTATCATGCACCAGCCTCTGGGAAAATCGAATAATACAATGGACTGTTAAAGACTACACTGAGAGCAATGGGTGGTGGGACATTCAAACACTGGGATACACATTTAGCAAAGGCCACCTGGTTAGTCAACACTAGGGGATCTGCCAATCGAGCTGGCCCTGCCCAGTCAAGACTTTTACGCATTGTAGAAGGGGATAAAGTCCTTGTAGTGCACCTAAAAAATATGCTGGGGAAGACAGTCTGGGTTACTTCTGCCTCAGGCAAAGGTAGACGCATTTGTGGGATTGCTTTTGCTCAAGGACCTGGATGCACTTGGTGGGTGATGCGGGAGGATGGGGAAGTCCGATGTGTACCTCAGGGGAATTTGATTTTGGGTGAGAATAGCCAATGAACCGAATTATATAATGTTAGTTGCTATATAATACTCTATGTCACCACTTCTGTGATTACTATATGCCTTATCAACAGTGTTACAGTAAGAATCACCCAAATTAATGAAGAATGAACTCTGAGGAAACCAAGCAAAGCGCAGAGGTGATAGAACCAGAACTGGCTTCAGCATGCAACAATCCAACACCACACACTACCTCTCCTGCCCTGAAAGACCGTTATGACAGAAGAATCCCAAAGTCATAAACTAAATGAACTCAACAAACATTCTAGAGGGATAGCATATAGACTAAGGGAATGATACCTGTGTATTGTATCAAAGGAAAGGAAGGGGGTGGTGGTTAATGAGGATGTGTTGGATAATGTGGGACCTGAGCATGATGTAAATGTTATGGAATAAGGGGTGGATACTGTCCTGGTTTCAGCTGGGATAAGAGTTGATTTTCTTCTTGGTAGCCGGTATGGGGCTGTGTTTTGGGTTTAGGATGAGAACAATGTGGATGATACACTGATGTTTTGGTTCTTGCTAAGTAGTGCTAAGTAGTTGCTAAGTGGCGCTCACACTGGTCAAGGACTTTTCAGCTTCCCATGCTCTGCCAGGTGCACAAGAAGCTGGGAGGGGGCACAGCCAGGACAGCTGACCCAGACTAGCCAAGGGGCTATTCCATACCATATGACGTCATGCTCAGTATATGAGCAGGGGGAGTTGGCCGGGGGAGGGGCAACGATCGCTGCTTGGGGGATGTGCTGAGCGGCGGGTGGTGAGCAATTGTACAGTGTATCGCTTGCTTTGTATTACTGGTGTGCTATTATTACTTGCTTTTATTATTATTGCTATTATTACTATTACTACTGTTCTATTTTTATTTTACTTTAGTTATTAAACTGTTCTTATCTCAACCCATGAGTTTTCCCCTTTTGCCCATCCCACTGGTGGGGGAGTGAGCGAGCAGCTGCATGGTGCTTAGTTGCTAGCTGGGGTTAAACCACGACACTCTGAGTTCAGTGACATGTGAGACTTTTTAGAGAGTTAAAGGAAGGAGTAATCTAAGACATCGGGGTAAATAGTTATTTGTGGGTTCCTGAAGGATCAGTCCTGATGCAATATAATTTCATGATTTTGTTAGTGATCTTGGCATAAAAAGGAGTTTGCTAAGGGAATTTTCTTGTTACAGGAAAATAAGAAACAGAAAAATAGGGAAAAGAATCACTATGACTTAACAAAAGAATAGGGCTCTCTCAAGTACTGGAGTAGTAGAAACGTGGTTGTGGTGGGTTAAGGGCCAAACTCCCACACAGCTGCTCACTCACTCCCTCTCAACAGGACAGGGGGAGAAAATAGGAAAAGCTCGTGGGTCGAGATACAGACAGGGAGATTGCTTACAAATTACTGTCATGGGCAAAAAAACCTAGACTTGGGGAAAATGAATTTAATTTATTGCCAGTTAAAATAGATCTGGGTACTGACAAACATTAAAACATCACCTTTCTTCCCCCCTTTCTCATGCCCAAGTCCACTCCTTCATTCCAAACTCCTCTACCCTGCTCCTTAGCACTGAAGGGGGGGATGGGGGAGGGCACGGTCATTATATAGGGGTTTAGATCTACCGCTCCTTCCCTCTCACAGTTTTCCCCTGCTCCAGCATGGGCTCCTCATGGGCTGCAGTCCTGCAGGAAAATTCTGCTCCAGTGTCAGTTCTCCACGAGCCACAGTTCCTGTCAGGAAAATCTGCTCTGGCAAGGACTCTTCCATGGGCTGCAGTCCTGTCAGGAAAAATCTGCTCCAGCAGAGGTTCTCCATGGGCTGCAGTTCCTTCAGGAATATCCATCTGCTCTAGCATGGGTCCCTCCATGGGCTGCAGTGTGAATATCTGCTCCGGTATGGGCTCTTCCATGACCTACAAGGAATATCTGCTCCAGCACCATGGAGCACCTCCTGTCCTCCTTCTCTGACCTTGGTGTTCCTTCTGTTGTTTCTCACGCTTTTTTTCCCTCTTCCTCTGACTGTTGAGTGGTTTTTGCCCTTTCTTAAATATGTTTTCACAGAGGCGCTACAAACTTTGCTGATTGGCTCAGTTTTGGCCTGCAGTGGGGCTGTTTCCAAGCTGTCTGGAACTGGCTGCATCCAGCATAGGGCACCCCCTGATCTCTTCCCACATAGCCCCCCCTGCAGCCCCCCCCCCCCAAAACTTTGCCATGTATACGCAATGCAATGGTAGAAGTCAGCAGGATAAAATTTTGTGTCATGCACTTGGGAACAAGTAAATGAGGGGAGCAGGGTTTTGAGAAGGTATTTGATCATAGAAGTCTATGACCCAGCAATATGATGCAGACAGGAAATGTCAGTAGTATCAGTGCAGGTATTTCCTGTGAAGTAAAAATAAACTGATGAAGAAACTGATTACCTGCAGTGAGGAAGGATGAATTCAGATGTGAATAGGTGCAGAGGAAAGCTGCCAATTTCTTCATATAGGCAAAAAAAGAATCTTGGTTTATTTAACCTTCCAAAATGAAGACTAAGAGCAGATATGATTTATTTTTGTTAATGCAACAGGAATGTACACCAAGCATAGAGGAAAAACCATTTAAGCTACAGGAGAATGTGAGCACAAGCATAGTTAGGGACAAACTGCATAAGGAAGAAGCAACTATGAGGATAAGGGGAATGAAGATCCTGTCATTGGAAAGGAGGCATGATCATTTAGTCCTGAAAGACAAAGCCTGAGGTGGGATACCTCAGATGTCTCTTCTATAAGTACAGTGGGAGGGAAAGGAAGGAGGGAGAGGCACAACCCAGAAGTACCAGAGCACCCTTTAGGCTAAAGGACGATGCCGGCAAAATAATAAATGGTTATAAAGTGGCTATAAGTGCATTTAAGCTGGGAATTGGAAGACATTTCTAATCATGGGTGATTCTTGAACATACTTCTAAACACAATGTAACTCTGTGTGTGATGACAGATAGAAAGTTAACTATTCTGAAGATGTTTCACAATTATTTTAGGAAAGTGATTATAATGGCATAGTTGCATGGATAGCAGGGGATTGGATTCAAATGAACCAGGAAGTCTCCCTGAGTCCAATATTATTGTATCTGAAATCTCAAATCCTTAGTTATTTATGTGCCTTTATCATTGAAAGCAATGGGAGCTGGATGTGTGCCTAACTGGGTGACTAAAAAAGATACTCTGGAGGAGAGAAGGTCCAGAAATGCCTATATTACTATGTATATCTTTGTACTGTGTCTGGTTGGGATGGAGTCAAATTTCTTCATAGCAGCCTACATGGTGCTGTGTTTTGGATTTGTGACTAAAACAGTGTTGATTGATAACACACTAGCGTTTTGGCTATTGCTGAGCAGTACTTGCACAGTGTCGAGGCTTTCTCTTTTTCCCACTCTGCCCCCGCAGTGAGTAGGCAAGAAGCTGGGAGGGGACATGACCTGGACAGCTGACCCAAATTGACCAAAGGGATATTCCATGCCATATAACATCATGCTCAGCAATAAAAGTAGAGGGGAGGGGGTTTTGGGGGAGGTAGCCATTGCTCAGAGACTATCTAGGCATTGCTCTACTTATAGGAGGTGGTGAGTAATTGCCTTTGCATCACTTTTTTTTTGTGTGTGTGTCCTCCTTACTTCCCTTACTAAACTGTCTTTATCTCAGTCCACGCATTTTCTCACTTTTGCTCTTCCTATTCTCTCCCTGGTCCCACTTGCAGGGGGAGCAAGCAAGTGACTGTGAGGTACTTAGCTGCTGACCGAGGTCAACCCACCACAATCTCTTAACTCCTTCTTTCTAACATTTGTAATTTTAAAAATATGCAGCATGCTCTGTTTACTGAAAAGCAAATATGTCACCCAAGATTCATTGGCATGCATTTAACACCAGCCTTTTTACTTGCATCCTGACTTTGGCACTTATTGGTGGATGATGTGATTGTGGGAGCAGATAAGTACACAGATAATGCATATTGATGAAGGTTTCCACATGGCTACCTTGTTTTGAGCAGGGAGTGTGAAAAAACATGAAGCAATCTGAAATGTGAATTGTAGAACTCAAGGTATTTTATTTGTTCATTGCCACTGATCATAGGGGTGTTGTAGCTTGACTTTTGTTATCATTTCCTCTGACACTTGATCTGAAATGAATGTCATTTTGGGGCAGCAAACGTGAGTCATTCTAAAACATTTTCCCAAAGTCCTAAGAGTAAAGGAAAGCTCTTAACAAAGCTGAGCCTAGCAAACATAACTAAAGTGAAGACAACGTGAGTGACCTAAGACAGTGAAAGTAGTAAGAGTTCAAGTTAGTTTTAGATAAAGTTGGCTTAAACTAAATTAGACTTAAGGAAAATAATGGATATTGTATTCATCTTTAGGTATCTGATTGTTCTGCATCAGTGTGTGTTGGGGTAAGATGAGAGAGAGAGAGAGCAGGGTTCTTTCCAGATCTCAGTAAGAAAGGCCTGACAACAAATGGTGTGATAAAATAGCTGTTTTAATAAGATAGAATAAAAAGAGGAATATAGATAGTGATTAAATCTTATGTACCTTCAGATGCTGGGAACCCCGCTTTTGTGTGGCATCAGATGGACCCCAGATGGATTTTCCCATGGAATGCTGCACAGATCCTGTCCATGGAGAGGTTTCTCCTCCCTCCCATACCGTGATGCCTTTTATCTTGTGTATCAAAGAAATATATCTTCTCCTGACAGGTTGGACTGTTATCTCCATGATAACATCCATCAGTGCACAGCACAGGCCAGCATGGGGCATTCCAACAGATTTCCTTACAGCAGCTACTCATACTAACATATGGGCTTCTCAAGCCCTAAGTACGAGGCTCAAAAGAGCAGACATGGTGTCGAGGACTGTTATGGAACCAGAATTATCTCGACATTGCCGTTATACCGCCATCTTCTGGCTTTGACATCCAGCCCCCGACGAAACCGCCACAGGATGCCTGTGCAGAGACCAGGGCGCGAAAGGCAGGACCACGAACTCCACGTACGCCTGCGCAGAGACCAGGGTGCGAAAAGCAGAAGCACGACCTGCACGTACGCAGACACGTTCTGCGCATGTGCATGGCCCTATAAAAGGACCGCGTGTGCCTTTTGAGGGTCCCTCTTCTTCTTCTCCTCCTACCCCGTGCACTCCTGGGAAGCTGCTCCTGCGGACACAGAGGCTGGATCGGCTGGACATTTGATCGACGGGATAACGCTGGACTCGGAATGGTGGTAGCTAGTTCCCCCATGTGGCCCTCTTCTCACCTGCCTGAGCACACTCTTTCTCTCTCTTTTCTCTCGCCCGCTCTCTTGCTCTTTTTCCCTCTCTCTCTTTTCCCCCCGTCTCCCTACCCAGTCCTCACCCCTTTGTTCACCGAAATAAAGTCAAAGGGTTGTACGGCATTTGACCCTATTCCGTCTCTTAATCTCGTCCTTGGGATCGTATCGAAACCTCCCCCGACATTGGATTGGGACATATGGCTTGCCCAAGATCACTAACTCCTCAAATACAACATCTTATGCAAAGCTCTGAATACATATACTTTTTCACAAAAATATTTTTGTTGCCATCATCAGTAAATTTAATATGACTGACTCAGTGTCATATTGCATGTATGCAGTATAGCTCTAAAGCAAATTATGTTCCCCTTGAGTAGAAGGAAGAGGCATGACCTGTTTTGCTTACCAGAGAAGTTAATAGAGAGCATACCTGTATGTGTATGATGGTCCTATCTTTCTTGTATAAAGAATGAAGCCTTGATGACTCTTTGATAAATGTTAACTTTTTACCCCATAGGGTTATTTTTAGCAGCTCTCCTGGGAACCTTATCCTCCATTTTTTTAGGTCAGACACTAACCCAAAGAACAGTTTCATAGAAGGTAGCATTGCAGGCCTAAGCTGCTATTTGCATCTTTGATTATGAGAACTATATACTATTTTAAATTTCCAGTTGAGAAGCTACAGTAGAGTCATGTGCAGAGATGGACCTCATGCAAACCTAGCTAATTGCATTTGTTAGGAATTCTTGATGATGATGACTGTAAGAGTCATGACTCATTTGGTAAAGTTTCTGGGTTCCTGAGAAAAGAGGCGACTGGCAACAAAGGCACATGCTGCAAATATGTCACAAATGGAGGGAGAACTTCAAAATAGGGAAGGTGACACTTACAGAAGTCTTTGCTGACCTTACCATATATATGCTGTGTTGGATCATGAGTGGTGAGTTGTCACTCACTGTTGAGAAAGAGAGTCGATCATTTAGAAGTGGGAACATTTAATTCCCACTGCTCCACTGAAAACCAGTTCAGGGATAGAAAACTGGCAGTCAGGAATGTGATATGGAGAGTGACATCTGCCACCTGTAAGGTTCTTCCCCTGAACACTGAGTACACTGGAGATCATTAGAGATTTTATTTACATACACTTCCCCGGCAGTGTTAGCACTGTTAATGGAAAGCACCAGACTCTTCTGACCAAATGCTGTTAACTAGTCCAGCACTAGCTCCACAGCTGGTTCGCTTTCCTGTCAGCAGAGAGACAATTCATAAAGGAAATCATGGCTGACCATTTCAATGAAAATCCCTGCTATAACTTGCAATGCTACATCCATCAGTGAGATACAGTGAACCAGTATTTTTTCTGTTTTTAATTGCTATCAGTTGAGGCTTCCTCCAGCAGCCCTTTCTGTCCTACACAAGTGAACAACTGGGAGAAAACTGAAGTCACTGAGGGTTGTTTCAAAATAACCATAGACCTGATCATATTTCCTGAAAGATTATCTGAAGCATTCATGTTGTGACAGAGGAATCACTAAATTGTTGACAAACACATGGGATAAAGTCCTTTAATTGTACAGAGAATGTTGATAACAAACTGAAAATTGCAATGTGTTTGTGTTGCCATATAAATAACTGTCTTCTGTTACCAACACGCTGAAAGAGTTCAAATAGTAGTGCTAATTCAGGATCAGAACCTGATTGTCTGCTCTCTTTATGAGCGTCTCATTATCTGAAGAGTCTATTTTTCATTTCCGTTGTTTTGGAAATCAGCTCACATGTGTTACTCCTGAGATACTGCTCTCAGGCTCCTCTTGTTTCACAAGCTGTGGAAGTTAGTTTTGGAGAAGAATACTGAGATCCTGTACTTGAACCTGTGTTTTTCCTTAAATGTATGCATGGTTGTTCTACAGCTTTTTGAATTAGTGTTGCTTTTGATGTTCTTTCCTGACTAAAAAAATAATACCCACTGCATCAAAAATGCCTCTGGATCAAGGGATCAATTATATTTACAAAACATGTCTTGTGCTACCATTCTTCTTTAATCTCTGGTTTGGCTGAGTTTTTGTTTTGATCTTTGGTGTGCACTCCTGACTACTATCATCACATTTGATGTGATCATTCACAGCTTCTGGCCATTTTAATGGTGTGGTAGGTTGACTTTGGCTGGCTGCCAGGTGCCTACCAGTCTGCTCTATCACTCCTTGCCATCAACATGACGGGGGAGAAAATCAGATGAAGAGCTCGTAGGTCGAGATAAGGACAGGGAGACTACTTAACAATTACGGTCACAGGCAAATCAAACTTGATTTGGGGAAATGAATTTAATTTATTGCCAATTAATAAGATAGTAGGATAGTCAGAATTAAAAACAAAACTAAAAACACCTTCCCCCCACCCCTCCCTTCTTCCCAGGCGCAACTTCACTCCCAACTTCTCTACCTCCTCCCCTCAAGCGGTGCAGGGGGACAGGGAATGGGGGTTGCGGTCAGTTCATCACACGTTGTCTCTGCCACTCCTTCCTCCTCATGCTCTTCCCCTGCTCCAGCATGGGGTCCCTCCCATGGGAGACAGTCCTTCATGAACTTCTCCAGCGTGGGGTCCTTCCCATGGACTGCAGTTCTTCATGAACTGCTCCAGCATGGGTCCCTCACAGGGTCACAGGTCCTGCCAGAAAATCTGCTGCTGCATGGGCTCTCCATGGGTTGCAGCTTCCTTTAGGGCACATCCACCTGCTCCAGTGTGGGGTCCTCCACAGGAGGGAGGGTGGATATCCATCCTGCAGGTGGATATCTGCTCCACCGTGGTCCTCCATGGGCTGCAGGGGGACAACTTGCATCACCATGGTCTTCACCGTGGGCTGCAGGGGAATCTCTGCTCTGGCGCCTGGAGCACCTCCTCCCCCTCATTCTTCACTAACCTTGGTGTCTGCAGGGCTGTTTCTCTCAGATATTCTCACTCCTCTCTCCCAGCTGCTGTGCAGCATTTTTTCCCCCTTCTTAAATATGTTATCACAGTGGTGCTACCAACGTCACTGATTGGCTCAGCTTTGGTCAGCGGTAGGTCTGTTTTGGAGCCATCTGGAACTGGCTCTGTCCATCATGGGGGCAGCTCCTGGTCTCTTGTCACAGAGGCCACTCCTGCAGCCCCCCCCCCCCCCCCCCCAAACCTTGCCACATAAACCCAATACAGAGGGCAGATTGTCTAATAATCTTGATTTCAAAAGCTTCATATCCTCAACATTTTGAACCTTGGATGTTGTAATATAACAATGATGAGCCTTACTTGTAATTAAATGTCTATCTGACTCTGCCTATCCAGATATAGGCCCTTATTCATCATAAGTAACTGAGCATCCTGTAGAGAAACACTTTGCATATGATGCTTATGTTGAAAGGCAATGTGTTAAAAATGAGGCTGGTAAAGGAAAAAACAGTAGAGATGAGAAACTTATAAATTATAAATTTACAGGTGTTACTAGGGAAAATTCTACCCCATTCTTTTTTTCAATAGTATTCAAGAAACTATGTCTCCTACAAGTTACATAATGTACTGTACAGTAAATCGATCAAACACTCCAAAATACTTTTTTCAGTATGTCAGATTTTATGTAACTCATTTTTTCCCACTGTGGTGGTGCATTCCCCCCCCCCCTTTTCTTCTTGTGCACCTGGCAGAGCATGGGAAGCGAAGCTGCTTTACAATCTCAGTAACTCCCATCAAAACTTGGCCTTTGTGTAACAAGTTTGGTGGTTAAGCGTCCCTTGACCGTATCAAAACTCTTACATGGCTGAGGTGGGAACAGCACTGTCTGTACCAGGGAGGCAGCCCTGACAACCTTGGAACATATTTTTCGTCTGTACTAGTCGCCATCTGGCAGCCTTGGGGCCGATCTTATCTAGGCTGTAACTCAGGAGGATCTGTACCAGCATCACTGGAATTTTTGAGAACTTTAGGAATCTTCAACACGGGCTGTGAAAGTAGAAGGGAAATTTACTGATGCCTAAAGTCAATCATCTCGTGACCCTGTAAACAGTGGTGCCAAGCTGAGACCCTTTGAGCATTCCTGGACTGCAGCGGGCTGCACCAGAATCTCCCTCTGAGTGGGACGCCTCTCAGAGCAGCAAACTCAAGCTGTTCTCTGGCGTTCCTTGCTCCTTGAGATTCATCCCTTGCCCGATCTTCGGTGCTCCTTGCTCCTTGAGGTTCAACCCTCGCCCATTGAGACAGTCATTTAAAGTGAGTATTTCGCTAAACCTGGGGGAATTTTTATTGGTACCTTTAACTGCGCATATAATGAGTACTTAGGCCTAGTGTGTGTGTGTGTATTGGTACAAATATTGTAGTAAACCTCATTTAATCACTTTGTAGATACTAGATTAATTAATGATTAGTTATTGCTAAATTTTGTGATTCTCTCCTTGCTACAAACAAACCTTAAACTGCTGCTAAACATATAATCCTCTTTTTCCTCCTTGTATTTTCTTCAAACTCAACTTTCTCTTTCTTTCTCTTTATATATATATATTCCATTCATTTAATAAGTAATAGAGTGAACCTTGCCATCGAACTCTGTTAAATCACACTTTTATAGATTTCTATTGAAATCACTATTTGCAAATATATTTGATGGTGATTTTTTAAGCGGCTTAACCACTCATCCGTGACACCCACCAACAGTTTTCTCAGGTGATATCTACTACTTTTAAAACATGAACATTTATGAATAATTTAAGAGGAGAAATACGTTTTGCAGATAGGTTACATTATTTAGTTAAATACTTCTGTACTGGGCATATTTTAAGTAATGGCCAAACTGAAAAATATGTTTTAAAAGCTCTACAGATCAAAACTAGAATTGAATGTACTGAATGTAAAAATACAATTTTAATATTTCTGTGACAATGTAATCGCTTATTAAAAGCATGAATTATCCTGGACTTATATTACCCATGATTTAAGTGTAATGGTAACACTAAAGGAGGAAAAGAGAACAACTGTTATGTGTTCAGCATTTAAGACATTTATGATTAAGTACTACAATTCAATTCATTTATATCTTTTGAACACCTCACAGAAATTTAAATTATTCTTCTGGAATAAGGATATAAAAACAATAGCAAATAAAAATAGTTCTATGCAAACCACTAGAAGGAAAAGAATTCTTGTTAGAAAACCAGTTCCTAGAAGACATATGGAGTATCCTCAGACCTTTTTGTCCATAAAGAAAAGAGGAAGAGACAAACAATAGAAAGCCTTAGATAATTAAATCTTTTACTTTTCCACCTTTTCCTTACATATTGCTTTCTACATACATCAAAGCCAGTAAGCTGACTCTGCATGGCATTTGACAAATAAAACCATATTAATATAGGAACAACCATAAATAAAAGACTTTAGATATTTATTTTGAGTACCTACTAGAAAGAGGAAACCACAGTTACTTAAAAATCATTCTTAGAAGACACAGTGTCCAAATTCAGTACTAGAAGCATTTTATACAATAAATGTTATATGCTATATCATTGGAATGACAAGCCAAAATATACATACTGGAAGTCAAACATTATCAGTACTATGAGCCATTTTCCACAGTAGAAAGATTCAAATTCCCATGCAGTTTCACACTTATATCTGAATACATAAGAAACTTCAGCAATCACATGTACATATAGGATACACACATATGCACTATTTAATTGAAGTGGTACCAAAGCTTGCAATCAGATATTCTTTTTAAATATTATAGCATATAGCTTTTGTAGATTACGAGACCTACAAATCCACAGTGTTGGAAAGGGAGAAACCCATTCAGAATGCACATAGCATGCAAGAATTATTTTATTACTGCATTTTATTACAAAAATAATTACTATTTATACCAAAGAAGTGCTGATAGACAACCTTTGGTTGTGATTTACAACTTTTTCTCTTCTTAAGATCTACACAGAACAAGGAGACAGCCTATTCCAATATATTTCATCCAAAGAATTCTCTCCATTAGAATACTGTTTGTTAATTAACTGAGTTCATTAAACTAATGGTTGATAAATACTGATGTGTTACCGCTAACCACACTATTTGGAAGCCATAGGGAACTATGTTGAGTCCTGGTATTCTACAGAAGGAAGAGTGCACTCCAAATCCTTTCATTTGTAAGTGCCCTAGCTGATACAGCATACAAAAATGGTAAAAGAACCAACTCAAAATAGTTCACATAAAAATGTTACATTCCTAGTTAGCTGTCATAATATTCCTTTCAAAAGCAAATCAACGTCATTTTCTGCCAGAAAAATATGCACTCTGCCTCATCCTCTTCACAACTCAGTTATGAGCTAAATACATTCCTGCAATATTTGGAATTATAGATTCATAACCCATAGTTTGTTTTGCTGGCAGAAGCTTAAAAATAGCTAAGAAGGAAGAAAGAGATTTTGGAAAATATTTTCTTTTCAGATCTCAAAACAACAGAACAGTCTGACTGCACCTATTACACGTTGTTAAAATGTAGGCAAGAATCTATTACCATAGAACATATATATCTTCCCACATCTCAATAACACACAAAATACATCTACACAACCAAAGTTGGGTAACAGTACCATATAACTAGCATTTTAGTTCTTTGACTACTCAGGGGGAAAAAGTGTAGATTTAA